>NC_091820.1:31210000-32460000 GCF_041296235.1 Equus asinus
CACGAATAATTAACAAAATGGCAATATTAAGTTGTTACCTATCAATAATTACTTTAAATGTAAATGGATTAAACTCTCCAATCAAGACACAGAATGGCTGAAGGATTAAACAAAAGAAAACAAGATCCAGCTATGTGCTCTCTACAACAAGCACTTTAGATTTATGGGCTCACAAAGGCTGAAAGTGAAGGGATGGAAAGAATTTTCCATGCAAATAGTAAGCAAAAGGAGCAGTGCTGGCTATACTTACATCTGACATACTAGGCTTTAAACAAAAAATGGTCACAAGAGACAAAAAAGAACATTGTATAGTGATAAAAGAATCAATTCATTAGGAAGAAATAACAATTATAAATATATATGTACATCTAAATATGTAAAGGAGATATTAACAGAATTAAAGGGAGAAATAGAAATATAATAATAGTAGGAGAATTCAACACCCCACTTTCAAAAATAAATAGAACATACAGAAAATCAACAAGGAAACAGTGGACATAAACAACACTACAAAATACTGAGTAGAAAAACAACAGAAAAAATCAACAAAACTGAAAGTTGTTTGTTGGAAAAAATAAAATTGACAAACTTTTAGATAGACTGAGTTAAAATAGATGCAAGTAAATAAAATCAGAAATAAAAGAGGAGACCTCATAATGGATGCCACAGTAATAAAAAGGATCAACACAGAGTAGTATGAAAAATTATGAGCCAACAAATTGGATAATCTAGAAGAAAATGTTCATTCTTAGAAACATACAAAATGCCAACTGAATCATGAAGCTACAGAAAATCAGAACAGACTAATAAGTAAGTTAAGTGGATTGAATTAGTAATGAAAAACCTCCCAACAAGGAAAACACCAAGACCAAATGGCTTCACTGGTAAATTCTACTAAACATTTAAAAAAGAATTAAAGTCATTATTTCTCAAATTGTTCCAAGAGAATGAGGAAAAGGGATCACTTCCAAACTCTTTTTTTTCGTTTTTGTTGTGTTTTTTAATTTAAAAATCGTTTTATTTTCTTTTATTAATGGTACAAAAACTTCTTTTTGCTTTTGCTATTAATAATATTTTTGGTGAGTAAGTGAATATTCATAATCATTTTTTAAAATCATGGATTACCGCTTTTTTGAGGAATATTATCCCTGAGCTAACATCTTTGCCCATCTTCCTCTATTTTTCTTATATGTGGGATGCCTGCCACAGCATGGCTTGACAAGTGGTGTGTATGTCCATGCCTAGGATCTGAACCAGCAAACCTGGGCCATGGAAGTGGAGCACAGGAACTTAACCCCCCAGCACGGGGTGGCCCCTGGATTATCACAATTTTTATGAGGCCCATATATTCTGGGTCCCAAAGCCAAACAAAGACAATATAATAAAGCTACAAACCAATATCCCTGGAGAACATAGATGCAAAAATCTCCAACGTAATACTAGCAAACTGAATTCAAAAGTACATTAATAGGATTATGCACCATGATCAAGTGAGATTTATCCCTGGGATGCAAGGATGGTTCAACACACACAAATCAAGTAATGTGATATACCACATTAATAGAATGAATGATAAAATCACCATCACGTCAATAGACGCAGAAAACAATATTTGACAAAATTCAAGTTTCGTGATAAAAAACAGTCAACAAATTAGGCATAGAAAGATTATACCTTAACATAATAAAGGCCATATATTGTAAGGCCCTGTCTAACATTATATTCAACAGTTAAACCTGCAAGTGTTTCCTCTAAGATCAAAATCAAGAAAAGGATGTCCACTTTCACCATTTCTCTTCAACATAGTACCAAATATTCTAGCCAGAGTAATTAGGGAAGAAAAAAAGCATCCAAAACATAAAGGAAGAAGTAAAATTATCTGTTTTCAGATAACATAGTATTATACCTACCAAACCTTAAAGACTCCACACACACACACAAATTACTAGTAATAATAAATGAGTTCAGTAAATTGCAGGACACAAAATCAATGTACAAAAATCAGTTGTGTTTTTATACGTTAACCATATTCAAAAAGGAAATTAAGAAAATATCCATTTTTATTACCAAAAGAATACAATATTCAATAATATATATAACTAAATTGGTGAAACACTTGTATAATGAAAACTTTTTTACATTGATGAAAGAATTTATAGAAGACACAAATAAATGGAAAGTCATCTCATGTTCATAGATTGAAAGACCTAATATTGTTAATATATCCACTTTACCGAAAGCAACCTACAGATTGAATGCTATTCCCATCAAAATTCCAATGACACATTTTTAAAGAAATTAAAACATCCTAAAATTCATATGGGGACCACAAAAGACCCAGAATAGCTAAAGTGATCTTGAGAAAAAATACACAAAGCTGGAGGCTACACTCTTCCTGATTTCAAAATATATTACCAATCTACAGTAATTATAACAGTATTGTATATGTATAAAAACAGATATATATATCTGTGGAACAAAAAAAATCACAGAAATAAATTATGCAAATGCAGTGAACTGATCCTTGATAGGGGTGGAAGAATACAAAATAGGGAAAGGATAGTCTTTTCAACAAATGGTGCTGAGAAAAACTAGATATACACTTGCAAAAGAATGTATTTCAACTTAAACCATTCACAAAAATTAACTCAAAGTGGATAAAAGACTTAAGCATAAAGCCTGAAACTATAAAACTCCTAGAAGAAAATACAGGGGGAAAGCTTTATGGCATTGATCTTGGCAATAATTTCATGGATGTGATAAGCAAAAACAAGTATAGACAAGTGGGACTACACCAAACTAAAATGTTTCTGCACAGAAAAGGAAACAATCAATAGAGTGAAAAGGTAACCTAGGAATGGGTGAAAATATTTGCAAAATATACATCTGATAAAGGAGGAATTTCCAAAATATATTAGAAACTCTCACAACTCAATAGCAAAACAAACAAGCAAACAAATAACCCAATTTAAAAACAGTCAAAGAACTTGAAAGAACATTTCTCCAAAAAGACATACAAATGGCCATTAAGTACATGCTCTTCAACATCACTAATAAACAGGAAACGCAAAGCAAACCCATAAGTATAGATAACCTCATAGCTCCTAGGTTGGCTGTTATAAAAAGAAACAAACAAAATATAACAAATATTGCCGAGGTTGTGGAGAAATTAGAACTCTTCACTGTTGATAGCACTGTAAAATGGTGCAGCCACTATGGAAAACAGTGTGGAACTTCCTAAAAACATTAAAAATAGATCTACCATATGATCCAACAATCCTACTTCTGGTTGTATATCCAAAGTAATTTAAACAAGGGTCTCAAAGAGGTATGTTCATTGCAGAACTTTCAAAATAGCCAAGATATGGGGAAAAAAGAAAATGTAAGTTGACATATTAATGAATAAGACAAACGTGGTATACACATACAGAGGAATATTATTCAACCTAAGAAATACTACTATTTGTGACAACATGTATGAGCACTGATGACAATGTTAAGTGAAGTAAGTCAGTCACGGGAAGATAAATACAGAATGATTCCACTTATATGAGGTATCTAAAAAGGACCATCTTGTAGAAGCAGAAAATAAAATGGTAGTTGTTAGGACATGGGGGAGGGTTAAATACGGAGTTATGTTCAATGTGATTAATGTGACAGTTATACAAGATGAATAACTTCTAGAGATCTGCTCTACAACATAGTGCCTATAGTTAACAATGCATTTTATGCACTTAAAAATTTGTTAAGAAGGTAGATGTCATGTTAAGTGTTTTTACCAGAAAAGGACACAAGAAAATTTTTGGAGGTGATGGATATGTTTGTTACCTTGAATGTGGTGATGGTTTATATGGAAGTATGTATATATCCAAATTAATCAGACTGTATACACTAAGATATGTGCAATTTTCTGCATATCAATTGCACATCAATAAAATTATTAAAAATTCAATTATAAATATAGTTAAAGCAAAAATCAGGCCAGCAAATTTATGATGCAAACATTGACAGACTCAATAGGAGTTATGCACAATTTCACAATAATAGACAGTAACTTTAATATTGCATTTTTAATAATGGTAGAGACTTATACTGAAGTTCAGTAAGGAAAAAGAGGGCTTGATCAATGTTATCAAATAAACAGAACTAACAGAAATATAGAAAAACTCACACACAACAGCAGAATAAACATTTGTCTCAAGTGCCCATGCAAAAGCCTCCAGAATCGACCACAAATTTGTCCACAAACAAGTCTCAATCTTTTAAGATTGCTGTAGTAAAAAGTATCTCTCTGATTACAATGAATTAATGAAGCTAGAAATTAATAATTAAAGAAAGAGGGAAATTTTGCAAATATATGGAAAAAAAGCACAATTTTTTCTCAGAAAAAAATGGTGATGTAGAAGACCCCAGCCTTCTTATCCCTCCAGAAACATCAGCAATTAGACAGCTATCTACAAGCAAAAACAGTTGTGGGAGAGCTTTGGAGTCCACATAAGAAATTTGAGCAACACAGTGGAATAAAACAAAACTGAGAATAATTGCACAAGAAGAGAAGGAAAACATCTTTCACCTGCATCACCCCATACCCCAAGCTTGAATTTTTCAGTTCCAAGAAAAACTTCTGAGCTAAAAAGAATTCCCCTCACCAGGAAAGGAAGAATGGGGTGAGGGATCAGCTTCTCCAGCCTCTTGAGTCATTACACAAAGGCCCCACTTTGGTTTCATCCCACCCAGACTGGCAAAATTGAGATACATTGAGCCAGATAGGAACAAGGAAGAAAAGGATGGGCCATAGCAGCCACACAGCAGGAGTAATTATGATTTATGGTGACCTCTTCCACAAACTCAGCAGATTTCACCAATGACAAAAACAACAGCCAGCATAGCTGCTGCAGATCCACTACAGATTTCACCCTACAGATATTTGTGTTCACTGAATCCAGCTGTCTGAGTCCCTCTGTTATCCCTCACACAACCTCTTGCCCATGTCAGTGCCCAATCATCACACTGGCAGTCAGATGAGGAATCTGTGAATGTATGATTTTAGGAAGCATGTTGTTGGATTTTGTTTTCTTATCCGTTCAGCCATTTATCTTTTGATTGGAAGTTAATACACTTATGTTTAAGATAATAATTGATAAATAAGAACTTACTATTGCCATTTTGTTAATTGTTGCCTGGCTGTTTTGTAGGTCTATTGTCCCTTGCTTCTTATCCTACTGTCTTTTTTATGTTTTGGTGTTATTTGGTATCAGCATTTTTAATTTTTAAGGTAGAGTTGTAAATGAATTATACAACACCATAACCATATTACAGAATCTAACTTTCACTATATATTTACCATTACCAGTGAGGTTTCCACGACCTTCTTATGTTTTTATGATGTAAGCTGGCATCCTTTTACTTCCACTGGAAGAACATCCTTTGGCATTTTTTGTAAGATAGGTCTAGTGGTGACAAAATGCCTCAGCTTTTGATTGTTTGGGAAATTCTTTTTCTTTCCTTCATTTCTACAGGACAGTTTTGCTGGGTATAGTATTCTTAGTTGATAGTGTTTCTCTTTCAATATTTTGAATATGTCTTTCTATTTTCTCCTGGGCTGAAATGTTTCTGGTGAGAAATACACCTATAGTCTTAGGAGGGTTCTCTTGTATGTAACTTCTCTCTTTTTTCTTGCTGCTTTCAAAATTCTTTCTCCATCTTTTATTTTTGATAATTTAGTTACAATGTATCTCAATATTTGGGTTCAAACTATTTGGAGTCCTTTGGACCTCATGGATGTGGGTGTCTGTTTCTATCCCCAGATTTGGGATGTTTTCAGCTACTATTGCTTTAAATATACTTTTTTTTTCCTTTCTCTTTCTTGTCTCCTTCTGGAATTCTTCTCATTCAGATATTGTTTATTTTGATCATGTTTCAAAATTCCTGTAGGCTTTCTCACTCTTTTGTTTTTCTCTTTTTGTTCCTCTGACTGGATAATTTCAAATGTCTTGTCTTCTATGTCATGAATTATTTCTACAGCATGGTCAAGTCTGTTGTTGAAGATCTCTTGAATTCTTCAAGTCAGTTATATTATTCAGACCTGTGCTCTGCCAAGTTCTCTGGCAAGACTGCACAACTGTCTTGGCCTGCAGATGAGCAAAGCCACAGGTTTAGACTAGCACTTGGGTACTACAGGTAGGATCTTGGTCTGCCATGATCCGGGCCCTGGTTGTTGCAATCCCCATATCCCTTCTCTGTCACAATGTGATTCCCAATGGTCAAGCACACAGATTCCTCTATGATCCTTGTGAGGTGAGATCAGAGTGGGGACCCCCAAAAGGCAACTCACAATGCTGGAGGCACTGAAGTTCCACTTTGGGCTCCCTATATTTTTCCCATTGGAAGAACTGCAGGCTCAGGGGAGACCTCTCAGTGTGGCACTGCACCATCCTGGGGGAGAGGTTATGTGGTCAGCCTGTAGCCACTCCTATTACCCTTCTAATGTAATCTTTATCAGTGTTTTGCAGAGAGATAGTTTAGCTTCACTCCTGTGTTCTAGGATTTTCTGTGTTTTCTTCTTCGTGAATAGTTAGTTGTTCCTTTGAGGGGGAAGAAAGTCAGGAGCTATCTATGTCACTGTCTTTGTGACATCTTGGATCCAGAAGTATTTAAATTAAAAAAAATTATAGGGGTCCGGCCCTGTGGCTGAGTGGTTATGTTGAGGTGCTCCACTTCATTGGCCCAGGGATCACTGGTTTGGATCCTGGGCATGGACCTACACACCAGTCATCAAGCCATGATGTGGTGGCATCCCACATAGAAGAGCTAGAATGACCTACAACTAGGATATACAACTATGTACTGGGACTATGTGGAGAACAAAAGGGGAATATGGGCAACATATATTAGCTCAGGGCCAATCTTCCTCACCAAAAAGCATACAAAAAAAAGTGAGATTTAGATGTCTGGAAAATTAAAAAAAATATATATAGACCAATATCTCTCATGAACATAGACAGGAATTCCTTTACAAAATATTTGCAAATCAAATCCCACGATGCATAAAAACAATTATACACCATGACCTAGTATGTAGCTAAAGCAACATTTGAAAACCAATCAATATAATCCACCACAACAGGCTGAAAAGAAAAATCATATAATGATAACAATTGATGCATAAAAAGCATTCAAAGAAATGCAACACTCATTTATGTTAGAAAGCCTCAGCAAAGTAGAAATATATAGTAACTTCCTCAATAACATTGAGTAATCATACTTAATGGTAGAAGACTATATGATTTCTCTCTAACATCAGGGAACAAGCAAGTGTCTCCTGTTTTACAATACATATTCAACACTTTACTGGAAGTTGTAGCTGATACAATTAGAGAAAAGAAACAGGAATTGAGTTGTAAAGGAAGAAATAAAACTATCTTTATTCAAAGATGACATGACCATATATGTAGAAAACAAAAATTATACACACAAGTACACAAAACACAAGGGGTCAATTTGTCATCCTTAGGCTTAATGTGACCATGTTTAAATGATTAAAGAATGACTCTGCTTGAAAGTTCTGAGAAAATATGAGCAGGTGGAGTAGAAAAATATGATACCAAAACCAATTCTTAAATTAAGCCAGCATGATCATTTCAATGTGACTCTCTCTTTTAGATTTGGTGAATGTCACATGTATGAAAGTTATACTTAGGTTTCAATTAATTATTGGATTATTCATTTATTTTTCTCTATAGCTCAAATTTATATATATGATTATCATTAAGTATTAACATCACCAATATTATTTTTAATTTTGACCCATTTTCAAATTCTGAGTGGAGTAACCAGTTGCAAGGAGTATTGTACAGCAGATTACATTTTTTTGCAGTAACATTGAATTATCACATTATATAGTTTTCAGATGTACATCACAATAAATTTCAAATTCTGTGTAGATTACATCATGTTCACCACCCAAAACCAAATTATAGTCCATCACCATACATATGAGATGAATCACTCCTATGGCCCTCCACCTTTCCCCTATGGTAACCACCAATCCAATCTTTGTTGCTATGTGCTTGTTTGTTGTTGTTTTTCTCTTATAGTTATGAGTGAGATCATACAGCGTTTGACTTTCTCCCTCTGACTTATTTCACTTAGCATAGTCCATCCATGTTGTCACAAATGGCCAGACTTCAACATTTATTATGGTTGAGTAGTATTCCATTATGTATATACACCACATCTTCTTTATCCATTCGTCCCTTGATGGACACCTAGGTTGCTTCAAAGTCTTGGCTATTGTGAATAATGCTGCAATGAACATAGGGTTGCATGTATCTTTAATGCATTTGTGTTTTCAAGATCTTTGGATAAATACCCAGCAGTGGAATAGCTGGATATATTCTTAATTTTCTGAGGATACTCCATTCTGCTTTCCATAGTGGCTGCACCAGTTTGCACTCCCACCAGCAGTATACGAGTGTTCCCTTCTCTCCACATCCTCTCCAACACTTGTCCTGTCTTGTTAATTATAACAGTTCTGACCGGAGTAAGACGATATCTCATTGTAGTTTTGATTTGCATTACCCAGATAGCTAATGATGTTGAACATCTTTTATTGTGCCTGTTGGTCATCCATATATCTTCTTTGGAGAAACCTCTGATCAGATCTTTTGCCAATTTTTTAATTGTCTTAGTGGTTTTTTTGTTGTTGCGATGTATGAGTTCTTTGTATATTTTGGATATTAACCCTTTATCTGATATGTGATTTGCAAATATCTTCTCCCAATTGTTAGGTTGCCTTTTCGTTTTCTTGATGGTTTCCTTTGATGTGCAGAAGCTATTTAGTTTGATGTAGTCCCATTTGTTCAGTATTCTGTTCTTTCCCTTGCCCGGTCAGACATGGTACTTAAAAATATGCTGGTAAGACCGATGTCAAAGAGCATACTGCCTATGTTTTCTTCTAGAAATTTCATGGTTTTGGGTCTTACATTCAAGTCTTTAATACATTTTGAGTTTATTTTTGTGCATCGTGTAAGATAATGGTCTACTTTAATTCTTTTGCATGTGGCTGTCCAGTTTTCCCAGCAGCATTTATTGCAGAGACTCTCTTCTCTTCATTGTATGTTCTTGGCTCCCTTGTTGAATATTAGCTGTCCATAAATGTGTGGGTTTATTTCTGGGCTCTTGATTCTGTTCCATTGATCTGTGTGTCTGTTTTTGTGCCAGTACCATGCTATTTTGGTTACTATGGCTTTGTGGTATATTTTGAAATCAGGGAGTGTGATACCTCCAGCTTTGTTCTTTTTTTCTCAGGAATCCTTTGGCTATTCGGGATCTTTTGTTGCTCCATATAAATTTTAGGATTCTTTGTACTATTTCTGTGAAAAATATTGTTGGAACTTTGATAGGGATTGCATTGCATCTATAGATTGTTTTAGGAAGTATGGCCATTTTAACTATGTTAATTCTTCCAATCCAAGAGCACAGAACATCTTTCCATTTCTTTGTGTCTTCAATTTCTGTCAATAATGTTTTACAGTTTTTGGTGTACAGATCTTTCACTTTTTGCTTAACTTTATTCCTAGGTATTTTATTCTTCTTGTTGTAATTGTAAATGGGATTGTATTCTTAATTGCTCATTCTGCTACTTCATTGTTAGTGTATAGAAATGCAACTTATTTATGTATCCTGTGATCTGACTGCATTCATTTATTATTTCTAAAATTATTTTTAGTGGATTTTTCAGGATTTTCTATATGCAAACTCATGTCGTCTGCAAAGTCTGACAGTTTTACTCCTTCTTTTCTCATATAGATCCCTTTTATTTCTTTTTCTTGCCTGATTGCTCTCTCTAGGAGTTCTAATACTATGCTAAATAAGAGTGGTGAAAGTGGGCCTCCTTGTCTGGTTCCTGTTCTTAGAGAGGTAGCTTTCAGTTTTTCTCCATGGAGAATGATATTTACTGTAAGTTTGTCATATATACCCTTTATTATGTTGTATTTTCCTTCTATACCCACTTTATTTACAATTTTTATCATAAATGGATGCTGTCTTGTCAAATGCTTTCTCTGCATCTTGAGGTGATCATGTGGTTTCTATTCTTCATTTTGTTGATATGGTGTAGCACATTGATTGATTTGCAGATGTTGAACCATCCATACATCCCTGGAATGAAACCCACTTGATCATGATGTATGATCTTTTTAATGTATTGTTGTATTTGATTTGCTAGTATTTCATTGAGGATATTTACATTGATGTTCATACGTGATATTGTCCTGTAATTTTCTTTTTTTGTGTTGTCCTTGTCTGGTTTTGGTATCAGGATAATGTTGGCTTCGTAGAATGAGTCAGGAAGCCTCCCCTCTTCTTCAATTTTTTGGAAGAGTTTGAGAAGGATAGGTATGAAGTCTTCTTTGAATGTTTGGTAGAATTCCCCAGGGAAGCCATCTTCTCCTGGACTTTTATTTTTGGGGAGTGTTTGTTTCCTGTTGTGATCTCCTTACTGGTGACTGAGCTATTGAAATTCTCTTCTTCTTCTTGGTCTAGTTTTGGAAGGTTGTATGTTTCTAAGAATTTATCCATTTCTGCTACATTATCCAATTTGCTGATGCATAGCTTTTCATAGTATTCTCTTATTATCTTTTGTATTTCTGAGATGTCTGTTTTGATTTCTCCTCTTTCATTTCTGATTTTATTTATTTGAGCAGTCTCTTTTTTTCTTGGTGAGTCTAGCTAACAGTTTGTCAATTTTGTTTATCTTTTCAAAGAACCAGCTCTTGGTTTCATTAATTTTTTTCTTTTGTTTTTCAGCCTCTATTTCATTTATTTCTGCTCTGATTTTTATTATTTCCTTCCTTCTGCTGATTTTGGGCTTTGTTCTTCTTTTTCCAGTAGGTTTAGATGCGCTCTTAGCTTATTTATTTGGGATTTTTCTTCTTTGTTTAGGTAGGCCTGAATTGCTATAAACTTCCTTCTTGGGACCACTTTTGCTGTATCCCATAGATTTTGGCATGTCGCATCTGAATTTTCATTTGTCTCCAGGAATCTTTTGATTTCTCCATTGACTTCTTCATAGACCCAATCATTGTTCAATAGCATTTTGTTTAATCTCCACATTTTTGTGGCTTTTCTGATTTTCTTCCTATAGTTGATTTCTAGTTTCATACCTTTGTGGTCAGAAAAGATGCATGGTATTATTTCACTGTTCTTTAATTTATTGAGACTTCCTTTGTTGCCTAATGTTTGATCAATCCTGGAGAATATTACATGTGCATTTGAAAAGAATGTGTATTCCTCAGTTTTTGGATGGAATTTTGTATATATATCCACTATGCCCAGCTGGTCAAACGTGTCATTTAATGTTAGTGTTTCCTTATTGATCTTTTTGCTTGATCTTTCCATTGGTGTAAGCAGAGTGTTAAAGTCCCCTACTATTATTGTGTTACTGTCTATTTCTCCTTTTATGTCTGTTAATAATTGCTTTATATATTTAGATTCTCCTATGTTGGGTGCATAGATATTTACCAGTGTTATATCTTCATGTTGCATTGTTCCCTTTATCATTATGTAGTGCCCTTCTTTGTCTCTCGTTACAGTTTTTGTTTTCAAGTCTATTTTGTCTAAGTGTTGCTACCCCCGCTTTCTTTTCTTTTCCATTTGCATGGAATATCTTTTTCCATCCTTTCACTTTCAGTTTGTGAATGTCTTTAGGTCTGAAGTGTGTCTTTTGTATGCAACATATATATAGGTCTTGTTTTTTCAGCCAATTGGCCACCCTATGCATTTTGATTGGAGCATTTAGTCCATTGACATTTAAAGTAGCTATGATAAATATGTACTTAATTGCCATTTTGATACTTTTTTCTGGGTGTTTTAGTAGCTCTTCTCTGTTCCTTCTTTTTCTCTTGCTCTCTTCCCCTGTGGTTGGGTGGCTTTCTTTAGTACCATGGTTTTTTTGAGGGGGGAAGATTAGCCCTGAGCTAACTGCTGCCAATCCTCCTCTTTTTGCTGAGGAAGGCTGGCCCTGAGCTAACATCCATGCCCATTTTCCTCTACTTTATATGTGGGACGCCTACCACAGCATGGCATGTCAAGAGGTGCCATGTCCACACCTGGGATCTGAACCAGTGAACTCTGGGCCACCAAAGTGGAATGTGCGCACTTAACTGCTGTGCCACACAGCCAGCCCTTAGTAATATGTTTGATTTCTTTTGTCTTACTTATTTGCTTACTTATTATACATTTCTGACTTGTGATTACAATGAGGAACTTATATAATTTTCTATGTATATAACAGTCTATATTGAGTTGATAGACTCTTTAACTTGACCTCTTTCTAAAAGCTCTAATTTTTCACTCCCCTCCTCCCACATTTTATGCTTTTGAAATCATATCTAATCTCTTGTTTTGGTTGTGTCTCTCCATTACCCTCTTATCATTTAAATAGGTGATTTTAGAACATTTGTCTTTTAACCTTCATATTATCTTCACAGGTGGTTGACCTGCTAAATTTACTATATTTTTACCTTTACCAGTGATTTTATTGCCTGGATTTTTTTGACAATTTTTTAATCCCTATTTGTGGTCATCACTTTCTCACTTAAATAAGATCCTTCAGCATTTCTTGCAGAACTGGTTTCTGGGTATAAACTCCTTTACTTTTTGCTTGTCTGGGAAGCTCTTCATCTCTCCTTCCATTCTGAATGACAGCCTTGATGGATAGAGTATTCTTGGCTGTTGGTTTTTCCTTTTAGCACTTTAAATATGTCATGCCAGTCTCTTCTCACCTGTAGGATCTCAGCTGAGAAGTCCAGTGATAACCTTATGAGCTTTCCTTTGTATTTCACTTGTTGCCTTTCTCTTACCACTTTTAGGATTCTTTCTTTATCTTTAATTTTGAACATTTTAATTATAACATGTTTTGGTGTGGGCCTCTTTTGGCTTATCTTATTTGGATCTCTCTGTACTTCCTGTACTTGGATTCTGTTTCCTTCCTCACATTATGAAAATTTTCAGCTATTATTTCTTCAAATAAATTTTCTGCCCCTTTGTCTCTCTCTCCTCCTTCTGGGACACATATAACATGAATGTTAATGCACTTGACATAGTCCCAGATTTCCCTTAGACTGTTCTCATTCTGTCTAATTCTTTTTTCTTTTTCCTATTCAGCTTGGGTGATTTCCTCTAGTCTTTCATCCAGCTCACTGATCCATTCTTCTGTGTCATTTACTCTGCTATTGAGTCCCTCTAGTGAATTTTTCATTTCCAGTATTGATTCTTCATTTATGATTGGTTCTTTTTTATATTTTCCATTTCTTTGTTGATGAACTCACTGTGTTCAACCTTTCTCCTCCCAATATCTGTGAGCATCATTATGAGTTTTTGTTTGAACTCTTTCTCGGGTATGTCATTTATTTCTATTTCGTTTAGTACTTTCTCTGGGGTTTTGTCCTGTTCTCTTGCTTCAAATGTATTTCTCTGTCTCCTCATTATGCCTCTTCCTCTGTGCTTATATCTATGTATTAGGTTAGTTGGCCAAGTCTCCTGCTCTTAGAGAATTGGCCTTATGTAAGAGATGCCTTTTGAGGCCCAGCACTGTGCTTCCCTCTCATCACCAGTCCAAATGATCTGGGAACCCTTTGTGGGTTACGTGTCTCCTTCTGCTGTGTCAGGGTTGCTCTTAATGCAGATACCCAGGGAGTCTAGTCTTTCCTTCCCTGGCCAGCTGTTTGTATATCTGGTTTGGGGATCCTCAGCACTCTTGGCTCGAAGGTGTAACAGCACACTCCTGTTGCAGTTTTCCTGTTAATTGGGTAGGTACCCAGTGTAGCTGGTTGTTAGGTTCAAGGGATTCTCGTTGCTATAGGCCTCTGGCCTACAAGGCTGTTTTAAGTTCTTTTAGGGTTACAGCTGAGTGGGGCTGGCCCTAGGCATGGGTGCATTCAATTGTTTCAGGCTTTGGAATGTGGGGCTGAACCTTCTGATCATTTGTGAAGCACAGATCTTCTGCCACTAATAAACCTCACCCCCCCACAGGACCAAACGCCCTGTCAACACAGTCTTAAAGTCTGTGCACCCTTCCCACCCCCAGGAGCATACCCCAACATCCCACTGCAGAGGCCCTCACCTCTCCACCAATGCGCCCCAAAGTTCACCAGGTCCTCACACATGCACTGCCTCACAGAGGCAGACACACTCACCTGCATGTAGAGGATCAAGGCAACCAGTCAATGCAGGCTAATGAGTAACCTGAGGGCTTGCTGTTGGGTGGGGCCAGTCCCTAAGGTGGGCTGCCTGCCTTGCTGAGCTAGATTAAATCTGTGCTCTAATGAGCGTAGCAGATCCCAGGGCTAACAGGCCAAGGGAAGAACTTCATGGCATCTCCTGGGGTCTGTGTTGGCACACTGGGACTAGGTCACAACAATAGCCACAACAAATGTCTCAGTCTCTGGAGAAGTCTCTCCTCTCACCAAGATGCACCCAGAGCCTACCAGGTGAGTCTCTTTTCACCAAAGGACTTTCAGCCTTCTCTCTGGTGATTTTAGGTTGCTGAGATGGATAAGTTTGTGCATGAGCCCTAAGGCCAGGTCTTTTCAGCTTTCATTGGATAGCTTTTCTTGGGGTATCCCTGCTGCAGTTAGTAGCCAGTGAAGCCAGATTGTATGACACCTCTCTAAGTTGTGTTGAGTCTGAAGGATGCTTATAACAGTATTGGACCCCACTCATGACCTCACTCCTCCATGGAGCACACTGTACCTTAGGGTGGCTCCTACTTGGCCAGCTGAGAAACTCTGCTGCTCCTGAAGGTGGCTTATTTTCTCTCTAGAAGGAATTTCTCCCTCTTCCACTTTAGTCAGTTGTGTCCCTTGTTGTGAGGGTTCTTTTTATACAGTTTTCAGCTTTCTATCCAGGGTTATTTTTCCAAAAATCGTTCTAACCTGGTTGTGTTCATGAGAGGAGATGAGTTCAGAGTCTACCTATGGTGCCATCTTGACGAGATCAACCAGAATACTTTTTCAAATTGGAATAGTTATACACCATAGAAATGAAAATGTAAATCTTTGTGATAGAGTGTCCCCAATGCTTTTGTAATGTATTTTGAACCATGAGAATGGTCCAATGAACACCTATATCTTATTATCTTTAAAAAAATGATTAACTTGTGCTTCTAGAAAAGATGGATTTAGAAAGACTGAACAATCCCACCTGCCTAGTATAATGAAAAGAGGACAAAACATAGGAACCCACAGCTTTTAAGACACAGTACATATGACAAAAAAGAACAGTGATCCTTCAGAAACAGTAAAAACAAATGGTCAGCCCTCTGATTACCCTAGTATATTGCCATGAGAGGTTGTAGATGCTAAGAGTTTAGCTAAAATATTCCATTATCTCCTGCCTCAGCATTCATTTTGTGTGGCCAAGTAGCATGGCTTGCAGGGGCCTTGAACTTACACTAGTTTCTTCTGTGACCACATGCCATAAATAGCCCACAGAGTCATAAGTAAACGTAAGTTCCTGATGTGACTCCTACCACCACGCTTGTGATAAGCATTCTCCCCTACCTCACAGGGCCTGATCCTGTACATACCCTAAATAATACTGCTGCAAAGTTTACCAAAACTCCACTCATTTTGGTTTGAATTGAGCAATGTGTGCTTGCCCTGGGACTCCAAAGCACTCCATTCATGGACACAAATAAAGGCACATTCCCAGGTCTTGCCTCATCCTCTATGCCTGCACCCTGCCGTGACTTTCCGACATGACTCCTTAAGGCATGTCATGTATCTCCTCCAGGATCTGTATTATTACCCATTACCACAGCACCACTTCTCTATTTCAATTCTCTTGCATTCTTTTATTTAACTGAGGCTCACCATCTAACACCCTGGGGCTCTACACAACAGTTAATTTAACCAAGTCACAACAGCAAGCCACAGTATAGAAAAGGAAAATACAGCTAAAGTCCAAGTGGAATCCCTATGTTGCAAAGATAGATATTAGCACCTGGAAAGATCAAAGTGGAAAAATTCATGAGACAGAGACCCAAAAGAGAAAGTTGCACAGAGAAAGATTTTCAGAGTTCTTGAGTTTCAGAGATCTTGAGTATTCCACTGACTGCTGATAAGCACATGTTTGTGATAAAAACAACCTGAGGGAAGGGGAATAAGTAGCTGAGGGGATTAAAAGTAACAACATCCTGCATTCACTGAGTCAAGAACAGTGGACTGAAAAAGCTCATAAAGCATTGGATATATCAATTAAGAAGGTCAGTAGTGAGTAATAATTTTTCCTAGATTTAGAACTGCTCAGGACCTGCCTAAAAAATTGCCCAAAAGTAGTCCAAAAGGATCAAACTGTTTTCAGGTACCTTAACTGCACCCCCCCAAAATGCTGAAGAAAATATAAAGGGGTGCAATAATGTACATAATACTAAAAGGTAAATTCACAATGTCTAGCTTCAAAGCAAAGATTATGAATCACACACAATTTTTTCTTTTAAAAACCTGACCCATAATATTGAATAATTAACCAAGTGAATCCGATCCAGAAATGGCACAGATGCTAGCATTAAGAGACAAGGACATTTAAACAGTTGTTGTGTTTCATATATTCAAGTTCATTTCATACATTCCATGTGATTAGAGACATGAAAGATATAAAAAATATCCAAATCAATTTTTAGAGGTAAAAATAAAATGTGAGATATACAATATAAGTGATTAACAGCAGATTTAAATTTGGAAAAGAAAAGGTTAGTGGGCCTTGCAGACAGAGCAATAGAAACTATCTGCAATGAAACGCACAGAGAAAAGATAATTTTAAAAAGAGAGAAGAAGAAGGAGAAGAAGAAAAAAGAGGAGAAGGAAAAGGAGAAAGAGAAGGAGAAGGAGGAGAAGGAGGAGCAGAAGAAGAAGGAGGAGAAGGAAAAGGAGAAAGAGAAGGAGAAGGAGGAGAAGAAGAAGAAGGACGAGAAGGAAAAGGAGAAGGAGGAGAAGAAGAAGAAGGAGAAAGAAGTAGTGGAGGAGAAGCAGGAGGAAGAGGGAGTGGTCGTAGCAATAGTAGTAATAAAGGGACGATGAGGAATAAAGGAAGAAAAGGAAACAGAAGAGAAAATGAAAAGAACATCAGTGAATTGTGGGACAACTTCAAACAGTCTAGTATACTAGCAATTTAACTTCCTGAAGGGGCCGGCCTGGTGGTGCAGTAGTTAAGTTCACATGTTCCGCTTCTCGGTGGCCCAGGTTCACCATTTCAGATCCCGGGTGCAGACATGGCACCACTTGGCAAAAGCCATGCTGTGGTAGGCGTCCCACATATAAAGTAGAGGAAGATTGGCATGGATGTTAGCTCAGGGCTGGTCTTCCTCAGCAAAAAGAGGAGGATTGGCAGTAGTTACCTCAGGGCTAATCTTCATCAAAAAAAGTTCTTGAAAAAGAGAGATAGACAGAAGAGAATATTTGATTAAACAATGCAAATTATTTTTTAATTCCCAAATTTTATTTTCATTGAACAATTTGGAAATGAAAATGAGATGGTTGAGATAAAAGTACTCTCCAAATTGATACAGATTATATATATATATATATATAATTTTGGTGAGGAAGATTGGCCTTGAGCTAACAGCTGTTGCCAATCTTCCTCTTTTTGCTTCAGGAAGAGTGGCCCTGAGCTAACATCTATGTCCATCTTCCTCTATTTTTCGTATGTGGGATGCCACCACAGCATGGCTTGAAGAGTGGTGTAGGTCTGTACCCAGGATCTGAACTTGTGAACCTGGGCTGCCGAAGTGGAATGTGCTGAACCTGACCACTCTGGGCTGGCTCCTCAATGCATGTTTTTATTCCCATGTGGTACCATCCCCCAAAGTGATCTGCAAGTTCAAAAAAATTTTGATGAAATCCCAGCTGTTATTTTTTGCAATATTTACAAGCTTACCCTAAAATTTATAAGGAAATACAACGGACCCAAATAGCCAAAACAATGTTTTATTTTCTCCCAATTTTATTGAGATATGTTAATTATGAAGTATAACATTGTATAAGTTTAAGGTGCACAAAATAATAATTTCATATAGGTATATATTTTAAAATGATTACCACAGTAACTTTAGTTAGCATAAATCATCTCACAATAGATATAATTTTTTTCTTTGTGATAAGAATATTTAATATCTACTGTGTTATCAAATTTCAAATATACAAAACAGTATTGTTAGCTATAGGCGTGATGCTGTACATTACATCAACAAAAATTGTTTGTCTTATCACTGGAAGATTTTACCTTTTGACAACCTTCACTCAATTCCGACCCCCAACTCCCCCATATCTAGCAATCACAAATCTGACTCCTGTTCCTATGAGTTTGATTTTTTTTGGATTACACACATAAGTGAGATCATACAGTATTTGTCTTTCTCTGTGCGACTTATTTCACATAGCATAATGCCCTTGAGTTTCATCCATGTTATTGAAAATGGCAGAGTTTCCTTATTATTGATGGGCAAATAGGGTTCCATTATATATACACATACTACATTTTTTTTTAAAGATTTTATTTTTTTCCTTTTTCTCCCCAATGCCCCCCAGTACATAGTTGTATATTCTTCGTTGTGGGTCCTTCTAGTTGTGGCATGTGGGACTCTGACTCAGCATGGTTTGATGAGCAGTGCCATGTCCGCGCCCAGGATTCGAACCAACAAAACACTGGGCCGCCTGCAGTGGAGCGTGCAAACTTAACCACTCGGTCACGGGGCCAGCCCCACTACATGTTTTTTTTAATTCACTTATTCACTGATGAACACTTAGATTGTTTCCATATCTTGGCTATTGTAAATAATGCTGCTATAAACATGGTGATGCAGATATCTCTTAGACATAGTGATTTTATTTACTTTGTATATATACCAAGAAGTGGAATTGCTGGCTCATATGGTAGTTCTATTTTAAGTTTGTTGAAGTACATCCATACCATTTTCCATAGTGGCTGTACCAATTTACATCCCCACCAACAGGGCACAAGTGTTCCCTTTTCTCCACGTCCTCACCAGCATTTGTTATTTCTTTTGTTTTTGATAATAGCCATCTTAACAGGTGTGAGATAACATTTTAATGTCTGCTGAATTTGGATTGCTAGTATTTTCTGGAGAAGTTTTGCACCAATATTTGTCTGGGGTATTGGCCTGTAGTTTTTGTTTCTTGTAGTGTCCTTATCTAGCTTTGTTATGAAGGCAATGCTGACCTTATAAAATTAATTTGGCAGTGTAACATCATCTTCAATTTTTCGGAAGAATTTGAAAAGTATTAGCATTAATTATTTTCTAAATGTTTGGTAAAATTCACCCATGAAGCCATCTGGTCCTGGGCTTTTCTGTGTTGGGAGGTTTTTGATTACTGATTCAATCTCTTTACCCATTCATATTGGTCTATTCAGATTTTCTATTTCTCCATGATGCAGTCTTGACATGTAGTATATTTCTAGAAAACTATCCATTTCTTCTACAATGTCCAATTGTGGGTGTATAGTTGCTCATCATAGTGTATTATGATATTTGTATTTATGTGGCATCAGTTTTAATGTCTTCTCTGTCATTCCTAATTTAGTAATTTGAGCCCATTCTTTTTATCTTGGCTAATCTAGCTAAAAGTTTTGTCACTTTTGTTTATCTTTTCAAATAACCAAGTGTTAGTTCGGTTAATCTTTTCTTGTCTTTTCATGTTCCTCTTCATTTATTTCTGTTCTGGTCTTTGTTATCCTCTTCTTTCTTTTAACTTTGGGCTTAGTTTGCTCTTTTTCTAATGCCTTGTGGTGTAAAATTAGATTATTTATTTGAGATTAGTCTATTTTCTTGATGTATGCATTTATATCTACAAGCTTTACTCTTAGAACTGCTTTTGTTGTATCCCATAAGTTTTAGTATGCTGTGTTTCCATTTCCATTTGTCTCAAATTACTGTTTTATTCCCTTTTAATTAATTCATTGGTCCATTTGTTGTCAAAAAGTGTGCTGTTTAATTAACATGTATTTATGAATGTTCCAGTTTTCCTCTTGTTATTGATTTTCAGTTTCATGTGACTTTGTCAGAAAAGATACTTGATATGCTTGCAATTTTCTTAAATTTGCTATGGCTTGTTTTGTGTCCTAATATGTGATATATCCTAGAAAATGTTGCATGTGTGCTTGAGAGGAATGTTTATTCTGCTGTATATGCCTGTCAGGTCTATTTGATCTATTGTGTTGTTTAAATCCACTGTTTCATTGGTTCTCTGTCTGGATGATCTATCTACTGTTGAAAGTGGGGTATTGAAGACCACAACTATTACTCTTTTTGTTTCTTTCTCTCTTTAGTTAGCTTAATCTTTGCTTTATATGTTTAAGTGTTCTTAGGTTGGGTGCATAGATATTTACAATTGCTACATATTCTTAGTGGATTGACACCTTTATCATTATATAATGACCTTCCTTGTCTCTTTAGAACATTTATAGCTTAAAGTCTGTTGAGCTTAAACAAAAAGACAGCCAGTTATTTCTCCAGAAAAACGGGTACATTTGGGATCCAGAAAGGATTGCAATTAGGGGTCTTCAACCATGGTGAACCACGTGAAAGTACCCAGCAACAAAAGGAGGAGAAACTCTTTTATAGAGGGGAATAGGAAGTTGAGAAGGCTATTGTAAACAAAGAGTCCATTAGAGGAAATGAGACTTTGAGGTGTAATAGCTTTCATTGGATGGGTTGTGACAGTCTCTCATTGACTGAGCTTCTTGCTGGTCAAGAAGAAGTCTTTCTTCTTCCTGTTAAGTTGTGCTATCAACATAAGGTGTGACAACTCCCCCCTTTTGGCCTCCTAACTCCATTTTAAAGAAGTTTCTGTTGATTAATTTTCACATTTTATTCTTATTGAGATCTTTCTTGGGAAGCATCACTGATCAAGAATCAGATATTTTTAGTTTCAGCAGCATTTTGTTGCTTGATGCCAGCCTTTTGTCCCATGACACCTCTCCCAGGAGTCACATCCCACATCAGAGGTAAATGGCACAGCTTAGAAACCTATTGTGGCCACATTCGAGTAACAAGGATGGGTAGAAGGCAGAACTCTCAGGCATTTTTCTTTTCTGAAGTCCATATGTTGTCAGGATCATAGACATTGAAAATCATCTGAAGCATATGTCATAATTAAATGTCTGGTAGACAAATTTCCAACAGGCCTGATCTAGGCTTCTTGGGAAAGCTTTCTCATCAAATGTCATTCACTTCAGTTCTTGGAAATATTTACTTTTAAATAAGCAGAGGAAGTGCAGGTCCACTCAGAGTTTGGTGCTTTCTTTAAATGTGTCATATGAATCCAAGTGTCTATTCCATGGAATTTTCTGCACAAGAATTAGTTAATAGTATCTGCTAGGGATCTTTCCAGTGGGATTGAATTTAGTCCTTCTGTAGGTGTTGTTTCCAATAGATGAAATCATCAGGATGCAAAGTGTGATGCTTAAGGTCTTCATCTCCCTGGAATGCATTGTGAAAAGATTGCTCTAACAAAACATGGTTATTTCTAATAGAAGCAATTTAGCCTTTGCAATATTTGAGTATATCTCCTTTCATCAGCTGTGGGTCAAAAGAAGCATGAGTCAAGTGCATTGGGCATCCTATGACTATCTCAAAGGGTGAGAGTTTATGAGCTCCAAACATGGGGCAGATCTGAGATTTAGTAAGACCAAGAACAATGCTTCTGGCCAAAGTGTTTGGAAGATCTCTACAAGCTTGGTCAATTGAGTTTTAATAATGTTAAAGTGGAGGTTTTAGCATGGCAGAAATTTTCAACTTTAACTGAAACTTGAGGAATCCAAAGATCAGTCTCTTGATTTCTGTTTCTCTAGTTGGCAGAACTGCCTGATATTGACCTTTCCACTGGGATCTTTCTCTGATGTTTCTTCTAGAAAACCAGGGATTGTGGAAGATGTTGGTATAGGAGGATCATGAACTCACCTTCTCACACAGATTCAGCAAAACTACACCTACCTGTGGAAGAATGTCCTCTGAGGGAGTTCTGGAAACTGGTTAAAAGAACCTCCACAACAAGGGACTCATGGCCAGGAGTGATCTCAAAGGTATGGAGTTTTTCCTGGAGGAATGGGGGATTGGAGCTCCACATTAGGCACTCCAGCCCTTAGATTGAGCACAAGAGAGATGAGACCCCATAATAGCTGGCTTTGCTGATTTGGAAAACCAGTGGGGATTACACCCAGGAAAACTTTAGAACTTCAGGGCAAGAAAAACCTTTTCTTAAAGGGCCCATGCACAGATTCACTCAACCCAGAAACCAACACAAAAATATCATATAGGAAAGTGCATAGTCCATTGGTTAAAGAGTCTTGCTAAGCTTGGACTACATCCTGGAGATACAGGAGGCAACTGTGCCTATCCCTCAGGGACTGACACTGGAGGCAGCAATTATTGTGAGCTAGTTCAGTCCTGACATGAGATTGCAGGTACCATTGGAATCCTCTCTATAGTCTGTTAACACAGGGTTTTGCTGCACCCACTAGGGCACCAGAGATAATGGAGCCCAGCTGGGCAGCAAGCACCTTGCCCCAGTGACAGACACCACTCACCAGTTAGCCCCCAGTGGACTTGTGGGCCTCAGTTGGGTATGTGCCACTGACCATCACAAATGGCCACATGGGATCTTCTCTTTCCAACACCTGAAACACTTGTGTACTGTCGTGCCTGGGGCCTGTCTTGCCCATCAGCCAGTTCTTACCAGATTCCTCCCCCACCCAAGAGCAAGCTGACAGTAGCTACTCATACTGCACAGCTGGGCTCACCTGAAACCTGCACCACCCCATACCCACCAAAATAGTGACAACTGAGCACTTCAGGGAGCCACACCATGGGCCTGCAGCATTTGTGTGCCCCTGGGCTGAGCAACCAGCCATACTGGGGCCCTGACTCACTTACCAGCAAAACAGTAGTAGTTGTGTGCAACTGATCTTGCAGAAAGTTGTGCTGGGGGCCTTTCCTGCCCAATAAAGTTCCCTAGAAGCCACACGTGGCCAAGTCTCATAACCAGATGGTCCAGGGTCTGGCCTAGCCTATCCATGTGCTTGCAGCAATAGCAACACTCCAAAACCAGAAAACCACATTCAACCAACACAGGAGACACTCCTGGAACATTTGGCAGGGATGATGAGAGGGGAACACGCCACATAAGGCTGCATTTCCAAGTTCAAGAAACATAGCTAATCTACCTAATACATAGAAATAAGCACAGAGAAGTAGGCAGAATGAGGAAACAAAGGAATATATTACAAATTAGGGAACAGGATAGATCTTCACAAAAAGAACTAAACAAAACAGAGATAAGCAATCTCTAATAAAGATTCATAAGTATGCTCACTGATCTGGGGACATGAATAGATGAACACCATGAGAACTTCAACAAATAATTAGAAAAATATATAGAAAAAAATCAGAGCCAAAGAACACATTAATGGAAATCAAAAATTTACTATAGGGAATCAGTAGGAAAGTAGATGACACAGAAAAATAGATCAGCAATCTGCATGAAAGAGTAGAGGTCATCACCAAGCTGAACAAAAAAAAGAATTAAAAAGAGCAAGTACAGTCTAGGGACCTCTGGGACAACATCAAGTGTGTTAACATCCACATCATAGGTGTACAAGAAGGTGAAGAGAGAGATAAAGGGGCAGAGAATTTAAGTGAAGAAATAGTGTCTGAAAGCTTCCCTAACCTGGAGAAGGAAATAGACATCCAGGTAGAGGAAGCACAGGGAGTACAAAATAAGATGAACCCCAAAAGACCCACACCAGACACATTATAATTAAAATGTCAAGAATTAAAGATAAAGAGAGAATCCTAAAACCTGAAAGAGAAAATCAACCAGTTACATATAAAGGAAAACTCACAAGGCTATCAGATGACTTTTCAGCAGAAACCTTACAGGCCAGAAGGGAGTGGCATGATATACTCAAAGTACTGAAAGCAAAAAACCTACAACCAAGAATGCTTTACCCAGCAAGGTTATCATTCAACATAGGAGAGATAAAGAGCTTTCCAAACAAGGAAAAACTAAAAGAGTTCATCTCCAATAAACTGGCTTGATAAGAAATATTAAAGGGACTTATTGAAGTGGAAAAGAAAAGGCCACAAACAGAAATAGGAAAACTATAAAGGAAAAAGTCACTGATAAAGGCAAATATACAGGAAAGGTAGTACATCAGTCACCTATAAAGCTAGTATGAAGGTCAAAAGACAAAAGTACTAACAACGTCTACATCTATGATAAGAGGTTAAGGGATACATAGAAACAAAACAGTAAAATATGGTATCAAAAACATAAAATGTGGGGAGAGGGGGTAAAAGTGTAGGGCTTTTAGGAAGAGTTCAACGTAAGAGACCATCAGCTTACTATAGATTGCTATTTACATAGGTTATTATATATGAAATCACAGTAACCACAAACCAGAAACCTATCAAATACGCAAATAATAAAGAGAAAAAAAACAAATGTAACAATAAAGATAGTCATCAAACCACAAGGTAAGAGAATAAGAGAAGAAGAAAAGAACAGAGAACTACAAAAAAAAATCCAGAAAAAAAGTAACAAAAAGCAATAAGTATGTACTTATCAATGGTTACTTTAAATGTAAATGAACTAAATGTTTCAGTCAAATAACTTAAGGTGGTTGAAAGGATTAAAAAAAGACGCATGGGCTGGCCCAGTGGTGTAGCAGTTAAGTTCACATGTTACACTTTGGCAGCCCAGGGTTCTCCAGTTCGGGTCCCAGGTGTGGACTTAGCACTGCTTGGCAAGCCATGCTGTGGTAGGTGTCCTACTTATAAAGTAGATGGAGAAGGGCACAGATGTTAGTTCAGGGCAAGTCTTCCTCAGAAAAAAAAGACCCATATATATATATATATATATATATATATGCACATATGTATATACTGTATACAAGAGACACACTTCTGACCTAAAGACATTTAAACACTGAAAGTGAAGAGATGGAAAAAGATATTCCATGCAAATAGAGATGAAAAGAAAGCTGTGGTAGCAACATTTATAGCAGACAAGATAAACTTTAAAACAGAAACTGTAACAAGAGACAAACAAGGGCATGACATAATGATGAAGGAAACAATCTAACAAGAGGACATAACACTGGTAAATAATTATACACCCAACATAGGAACACCTAAATACATAAAGCAAATATTAACAGACATAAGAGGAGAAATTGACAATAGCACAATAATAGTAAAGGACACTAGCACTCCACTTACATCAATGGAAAGATCATCCAGACAGAAGATCAATAAGGAAACATCGGCCTTGAAAGACACATTCAGGGGCTGGGCTGGTGGCGCAGCAGTTAAATTCACAGTTTCCGCTTCTCAGCGGCCTGGGGTTCACCAGTTCAGATCCTGGGAACAGACATGGCTCCTCTTGGCAAAAGCCATGCTGTGGTAGTCGTCCCACATATAAAGTAGAGGAAGATGGGCATGGATGTTAGCTCAGGGCCAATCTCCCCCAGAAAAAAGAGGATTGGCAGTAGTTAGCTCAGGGCTAATCTTCCTCAAAAAAAAAAAAAGACACATTCAACCAGATAGACTTAGCTATGTACAGAACATTCCCTCCAAAAACTGTAGGATAAACATTCTTTTCAAATGCATATGGAACATTCTCCAAGATAGATCACATATTACATCACAAAACAAATCTTAATAAATCGAAGAAGATTGAACTAATACCAAGCATCTTTTCTGACCACAATGGTATAAAACTAGAAATCAACTACAAGAGGAAACTGGAAAAGTCACAAATATGTGGAGATTAAACAAAATGCTACTAAACAACTATTGGGTCAATGAAGAAATCAAAGGATAAATCAAAATGTACCTTGAGACAGATGAAAATGAAAATGTGATATGCCAAAATTTATGAGATGCAGCAAAAGTAGTACGGAGAAAAATGTTTGTACGAATACAGGCCTATCTGAAATAAGAAAAATCTCAAATAAACAATCTGACAATATGCCTGAAGGAACTAGAAAAAAAAGAACAAAGAAAGCCTTGTATCTCCAGAAGGAAGGGAATAATAAAAATCACAGTGTAAATAAATGAAATAGAGACTAAAATTACAATAAAAAAGAGTGAAACTAAGAACCACTTCTTTAGAAAGATAAACAAAGTCGACAAACATTTAGCTAGGCTCCCCAAGAGAAAAGAAAGAAAGCTCAAATAAATAAAATCAGAAATGAAAGAGGAGAAATTACAGTGGACCACAGAAATACAAAGGGAAAGAAGAGAATACTTTGGAAAGCTATGTGCTAACAAATTGGATAATCTAGACAAAATGGATAAATTCTTAGACTCATACAACCTTTCAAAAATGAATTAAGAAGAAAGAAAGAATCTGAATAGAAAATCACAAGTAATGTGATCAAAACAGAAATCAAAAACTCCCAAAAACAAAAGGCAGGGCCAGATGGCTTCTCTGGTGAATTCTAGAAAACATTAAAAGATTTAATACTTATTCTTCTCAAAATCTTCCAAAATATTGAAGAGCAGGGGACGCTTCCTAACTCATTCTATGAGGCGAATATTACCCTAAACCAGACAATGATAACACAAAAAAAGAAAATTACAGGCCAATATCACTGATAAACATCAATGCAAAAACCTGCAACCAAACATTACAAACTAAATACAGCAATACACTGAAAAGATCATACATCATGATCAAGTGGGATTTATTCCAAGGATGCAAGAAGGGTTCCACATCTTCAAATCCAAAAATATGATACATCATATTAACAAAATGAGAAATGAAACTCACGTGATCATATCAATAGATGCAGAGAAAGCACTTGGCAAGATCCAACATCCATTTATGATAAAAGCTCTCAATAAAATATATATACAAGGAAAGTACCTCAACACAATAAAGGCCATATATGACAAACCCACAGCCAACATTATACTCAATGGTGAAAAATTTAAAGCCATCTCTCTGAGAACTGGAACAAGACAAGAGTGCCAACTCTTGACATGCATTCAACATAGTCCTAATAGTTTTGTTCAGAGAAATTAGGCATGAAAAACAAATACAATGATCCAAATTGGAAAAGAAGAAAGAAAACCATCACCATTTGCTAATGACATGATTCTATATATAGAAAACTCTAAAGAATCCACCAGAAAACTATTAGAAAAAATAGACAACTACGGGAAAGTTTGAGGGTACAAAATCAACACACAAAAATCTATTGCATTTCTATACACTAATAAACTAGCAGGAGAAGTGAAGAATGCAACACCATTTATAATCACAACAAAAAGAATAAAATATCGAGGAATAAATTTAACCAAGGAGGTGAAAGACCCATACACTGGAAACTAGAAGATATTATTGAAAGACATCAAAAACATAAAGAAATGGAAAGATGTTCCCTGCTCATGGATTGGAAAAATCACATACTTAAATGTCCATATTACCTAAAGAAATCTGCAGGTACAATGCAGTCTCAATCAGAATCCCAAAGACATTCTTCATGGAAATAGAACAAGGAATCCTGAACTTTATATGGAACAACAAAAGACCCTGAATAGCCACAGCAATCCTGAGCAAAACGGAAAAAACTGTAGGTATCACACTCTCTGAATTCTAAGTAATCAAAACAGGCACACAGTTCATTGGAACAGAATTGAAAGCCTAGAAGTAAAACCTCACATGTATGGGCAGCTAATCTTTGACAAAAGAAAACAAGAATATACAATGAAGGAAGGAAAGTCTCTTAATAAATGGTGTTGGGAAAACAGAACAGTTACCTACAAAAGAATGAGTGTAGACCACTATATTACACCATACACAAAAATTAACTGGAAATTAATTAATGGAAGACAGTATGGAGATTTCTCAAAAAATTATAAGTAATAAAGCATATGATACAGCTATCCCAATACTGAGTATTGATCCAAAGAACATGAAATCAACAATTCAAAGAGATTTATGCATCCCTACGTTCATGGCAGCATTATCTACAATAGCCAAGATGTAGAAGCAACCTGACTGCCCACCAAAGGATGAATGGATAAAGAAGATGTTTTTGTATATATATACACAATGGAAAACTACTCAGCCATAAAAAGAGACAAAATCGTGCCATTTGCGACACCTTGGATGAATCTGTGAGGATATTATACTAAGTGAAATAAGCCAGACAGAGAAATAGAAATGCTGTGTTTTCACCTACATATGGAAGATAAACAAACACTGGATAATGAGGACAGATTAGTGATTACCAGAGGGAAAGGGGGTAGTGGGAGGGCAAAAGTGGTAATAGGGCACATATGTATGGTGATGCATAAAAACTGCACTGTTGGTGATGAGCACAATGAAGTCTATACAGAAACTGATATATAATAATGTACTCCTTAAATTTCCACAATCTTATAAGCCAATATGATCTCAGTAAAATGGTTTAGAAAAAATAAATATAAAGGGAGGATAAAAACATTCTCAGGCATAAAAACCCTCAGATGGCCACACAAAGACTCATACTAAAGTTAATTTTGTGTTAAGTACTTTAAAGAAGAGAAAATTCCAGAAGACAGAGTAAGATGTATATGACGTATCAGTAATCAAACACTCAATAGATTTTGACATTGTCTTAAAAAGTAGCTACAAGAAAAGACAAAACAAAATTACATCCATAATAACCCAGAATTAAAAGTCTAGATCAGTGGTTCTCAAAGTGTGTTGGCCGCACCAAGCAGCAGCAGTAGTGGCACCTAGGAATTTGTTATAAATGGGTATTCTCAGGCCCCATTCTAGACCTGTTGAATCAGACACTCTGGCTGTGAAGCCCAGGAAGCTGTGATTTACTAAGCATTCAGTGATTTTGATACATCATTAAAGTTTGAAAATCGCTGGTCTCCAAGTGTGCTTTGTGGACCCCTGGAAATCCCTGAGACTCTTTCAGAGGATTGCTCAAGGCAAAACAATTTTCATAATAATACTAAAATTTTATTAACATTTTCACTCTCTCTCATGAGTGTATAGAGCAGTTTTATTGAGGCCATATGATTTATGAAATTAAAAAGATGAATGTAGTAGCAAATATGAGAAGCCAGCTGTCTTCTTTAGGACAGACAAAAAGAGATAGGGTAAAATAAACAATGCCACTCTTTTTTTGGGGAAAGTGCAGTTATTTTTCATGGAAGTATGCTTTGTTTTCATGTAGTGGATTTACTATCATTTTTTAACGAATTTAAAAAGGTTCCAAATTGGAAAAGAACTATCATTATTTGTAGATTACATGAATTTATACATTGAAAACCCTAAAGAATCCACAAGAAACTATTAGAAATATAAATGAATGAAGTTAAGTTGAAGGGTAGAAAATCAACATAGAAAAATCAGTTGTGTTTCTATAACTAATAATGCAATTGCAGAAAGAGAAATCAAGAGCACAATGTCATTTACAATTGTAACAAAAAGAATAAAATACCTAGGAATAAATTTAGCCAAAGAGGTGAAAGACCTGTGCACTGAAAACTTTAAAACGTTGCTGAAAGAAATCAAAGACACAAGGAAATGTAAAGACATTCTGTGCTCATGTATTGGAAGAATAAAAATAGTTAAAATGTTCATGTTACCTAAAACAATCTATAGATTCAATGCAGTCCCCATCAGAATCCCAAAGACATTCTTCACGGAAATAGAGCAAAGAATCCCAAAATTTATATGGAAGAACAAAAGATCCTGAATAGCCAAATCAATTCTGAGAAAAAAGAACAAGCTGAAAGAATCACACTCCCTGATTTCAAACTATACTACAAAGCTATATAATCAAAACAGCATGATATTGGCAGAAAAACAGACCCACAGATTAGTGGAACAGCATCAAGAGCCCAGAAATAAACCCACATCTATGGACAGCTAATTTTCGACATGGGAGCCAAAAACATACAATGGAAAAAAGCAATTCTCTTCAGTAAATGGTATTGGGAAAACTGGACAGAAGGATGAAAGTAGATCATTATCTTACACCACACAAAAATTAAGTCCAGATGGATTAAATACTTGAACATAAGGCCTGAAACCATAAAACTCCTGGAAGAAAACATAGGCAGTACACTGATCCTTACCAGCATCTTTTTGAGTATGTCTTCTCAGGCAAAGGAAACAAAAGAAAGATAAGCAAATGGGACTACATAAAACTAAAAAGCTTCTGCACAACAAAGGAAACCATCCACAATACAAAAAGACAATCTAAAAATTTGGAGAAAATATTTTCAAATCATATATCTGATAAGAAGTTAATATCCAAAATATATAAACAACTAATACAACTCAATAACAAAAAACAACCCAATTAAAAAATGGGCAGAAGATCTGAACAGAAACTTTTCTGAAGAAGATATACAGATGGCCAACAGGAACATGAAAAGATGCTCCACGTGACTAATTATGAGGGAAATGCAAATCAAAACTACAATGAGATATCATCTAAGTGCCCATCAATGGATGAATGAATAAAGGAGATGTGGTATATATATACAATGGAATACTACTCAGTCATAAAAAGACGAAATGTTGCCATTTGTGACAACATGGATGGACCAATGAGGGAACTATGCTAATTGAAATAAGTCAGATGGAGAAAGACAAATACCATATTACTTCACTCAGAAGTGGAAGATAAACAACAACTAGACATAGAGAAGATGTTGGTGGTTATAAGAGGGGAAGTGATGATGGGGGAGGCCAAAAGGCGTAAAAAGGCACACGTGTATGGTAACACATGGCAATTTGACTCTGGATCATGAATGCTATGTAGTCGACACAGAAACTGAAATATAATGATGTACACCTGAAATTTATATAATGTTATAAACTGTTACCTCAATAAAAAAATAAAACTAAAAACATAAAATAATTCTGTTAGTGCATTTGACTAAACCAGACGTTTGAGGTTGGGAAGTGCAGTGAAAGTGTTCTAAAACTGACCAAAAAGGGCATACTTGTTGAGATACCTGACCAGTAAAGTTGTTTCTTTGATCACTATGACATTTGAGGGGAGTTCCCCAGAGAGGGATAATTCTTCCCAAAAGGGCTTTAGCCATAGAAGAGGCAGCAGCCTGTCTGCAAGGGAAAGCTCCAGTCCAGTAAGAAAACACACAACACACAAACTGAGACTAAAACATATTTATATCCGTGAGATGGGGGAAGTTGTATGAAATATATTTGCCAATCCTCAAATGGTCCATTAGGCCATTTAAAAGGTCTGGGAGCTGTACAGATTTCCCTGGTTTGTATTTTGGACAAGTGGGATAAGTAAGATAGGCACATTTTGTGGCTTTGTTAATTTTTCCCACCAATATTGATTCATGAATGCTATCATTTTGTCAGTGGAGCAATGCATGTACATTCCAAAATCATGAGTTACTCCAAAAGCATATATACTATCATTATAAATATCAGCAGTTTTGCACTTGGCTAAAGTACAACCCATGTAAGAGGGTATAATTCAGCCTGTTGAGCTGAAGTACCATAGGTAAAAGCGCTCCCTAAACTACATCAAAAGAAGTTGCAATAGCACACCCAGCACAGTATTTGCGATTGTCACTCTTTAAATAAGAGCAATCAGTAAACCATGAGAATTCAGCAATACCCAAAGAAATTTCCTGTAGATCATCATGAGAAGTCAGGAGGTGATGTGTCAGTCATGAGGGACTTCAACAGTAATGGAGGGGAGAAGGGTAGCAGGATTGTGGTTACTACAATGTAAAAGGGCTACGTGAGAAGAGTTAAGAAAAGGATTTTGTAGGAGGTGAGGTGGCTGGCTGAAATATGTTGAGTGCCATGAGAATTCAGGAGGCCTTCTATAGCATGTTGTACAAAAAATGGTTAAAGGGGATCCCATAACAATTTTCCCAGTGGCCTTAATCAAAAAGGCAGAGGCAATAATGGCTTTAAGGCAATATATGCCATGTCTTTGTGCCATATGGTTTAGCTGCTGGTTATAATACCCTATGGCTTGATGGTGATTCCTGTGTTTTTCGGGTGAGTACCCCAAGGGCATTCCTTTCTTTTCATATACAAAAAGAAAAAGTGAAATGTGATAATTGTCATGTCCACGGGCAGGTGGGTTCATCAAACTCTCCTTTAAGTCTTAAAATTTATGTTGCCTGATTCTTCCCATAAAATTGGGTTGGGGTTGTTGTTCTTTAGCAAAACATACATAGGTTTACCCTTAGAAAGAAATTTGGAATTCAATTTTGACAATAGCCAACTACCTCAAGAAAACCTGGCAGTTAGTGCTTAGTTTTGTGTTTTGGGAAATTTAGGATGCCATGAAGTATATCTGAATCTAGGTGTAGCCCTTGTTCTGATACAAGATGCCCTAAATATTGATGTGGGTTTGGGTAAACTGCATTTGTCCATAATGACTTTATGTCCTTTAAGGCTAAAAGCTTTAGCAAGTTGATGCTTTCTTCCTGTGATAAGACTTGGGAGGAAGAGCAAAGAAGCAAATCTTTCACATATTGCAACAAAGTACAACCCCCTAGAGAACTTTATATCATCCATATGAGCCTCCAGGATTTGTGGGAAATAAGTAAGAATCTCAGTGGCTTTCCAAGAGAATTATTTTCCTTCCCCAGTGAAGGCAAAAAGGTATTGGCTACTTCATCAAGTGAAATGCTAAAGAATGCACCACATAAGTCAATTACTGTAAAAATTTTTCTTCTAGTAGGAATGGATGTTAGTAGCATATGAGAGTTAGGAGCAACAGGGTGTATAAGGATAGTAATGTTGTTTATTGAGCAGAGGTCCCAAACAAACCTCCATTCTTGGACCTTGGATTTTCTCACAGGTAAAATATGAGTATTACAGGGAAGAGTATAAGGAATAATGAGGCTTTGAACCTTGTAATCCTCTATTATGGGCTTTATACCTTGAAAAGCTTCTTTACTAGTAGGGTATTGATTAAATCTGGGGAGAGGTTTTGAGGGATCTTTTTGAATTTTGATGGGAGGTGCACTGTGAATTTTCACCAATATCAACTGAAGATTTTGTCTATAAAGACAGTGGTATCTGATTCAATAGGGACAAATAATCTGTTTCCTGAATCAACTCTAGTACTGTAAGAGAAGGAGCAAATAAAAGATATCAAAAGATCATTTAATTAACCTGGTTGGCTGTTTTTATGGCTACTGTCAAATGCTAGACTTATTTCCCACTTTTGGGAGAAAGAAATTCCGCATAGTACTTTTTTCAAGAAGTCTTGGCCTAATAAACAAATAGGGGCAGAGAAATTAAGGAGAAATGAGTATATGTTTCTTAAAGGGCCTAAATAGAAGGGGAATAGGTTCAGATACAGGAATCTTCTGAATTTCATCAGAAATCCCACTATTTGAACTGTTTTAGTACTCCGAGCCGGGGGCTGCTTCATGGTGGTGGGGTTGAGCACCAAGAGTGTGGCTCTGGTGTCAGCTAGGAAAGAGAGATATTCATCTCCAATCTGGAGAAATGTGACTCCAAGCTAATTAAAAGGGAAGATTAGGAAGAGTCCCTGTAGTTCCTCAGAGTCCTGTCATTGGGAACTTTGAGGATATTGGAAAGGCTGGTTAAAGGCCTGGAAGTGCCTAAAGTGCTTAAATTTGTAACACTCTCTTTTCCAACATCCTGACTCTTTACAATAATAACAGCAAGTAGATTTTTTGTTTTGGTTAGGCACCTTCATTTGCTGGAATTGAAGATTAGGGATTTTAGCAGTCTTTCTTTTAGGTCACCTAAAAGGCCATTCAGGGTGCAAGAAAGCTGATTTGTCAGATTACCTAAATCTGGAGTGGGCATAGTTTCCCATTCCATTCTGGTCTTTTTTTACTAGAAGATAAATGTCCCAGTTTAGCCCTCTAATAAACATAATTAAAACCTACATGGATGGAATCAACATCTGAAGGAAGGCCAGAATTTTCTTTTGAAATAATCTGGAGTCAATTGTAATAGTAATTAACAAGTTCATCGAGTTTTTGTGCATAAGCCTGAATTTTGTTCCAATCAACCAGCTTCAGGAAAGCTCTGGAAATTGCCCAAGGAAATCATCTAGAGATTGCCTGAGCCTGATCATACAACAGGTCAGTGGGTTGGTCTCCTGGTTGGAATTCTATAAACCTTTCAGAATTTTCCCAATTAGCGGTTTTATCCAATGATGATCCTGGCCTTCACTGACAAGCATATGAAGTAGCTGATATAAGTCAGATAAACCAAGTTAATATATATTAAATTCCTCTGCAAGTCTGTGAGGGTCTTCAGTTACTTTGGAAAAATCTTTGACCATGGCTCAAAATTTAGCTTTAGTCTAGGGAATATAAGAAATTGAGGGTTTAGCCTTTGGATCTTCAGAAGGCTTAATTTCAAAGGGACATGTTTTGATAGCTTCAGAAGATGAGGGAGCAGATAAAGGTTTCAGGATTCCAAAGGGAGTCAGACTGAAGTTTGGACTAACAAAGTTCCAGAGAAAAGTTTGAAATTTAGACTGAAAGTTAGCACAGTTTTAGTAGAAATAGTCTGGTTCCAAAAGAGATCTGAGCAAAGGCTAGTTCAGTTCCAAGGAACAGCCTAATTCAAAGAGTCAGGCCAAAGTTCCACCCGAGTACTTGCAGACAAGGCCTTAATCAGAAAAGTGTGAAATCTTAACATAGATCTCACATAACGCCTGGGAAGCCTCAAAAAAACATGGGGTGGAAGCTGAGATCCAGGAGAAAGACTGACCTCAAACTCCAAGTTTGGCAAGAAAAGCAGCAAGCTCAGTGGGTTCTTCTGTGAGTACTAAACCTGTTTGGTCACCAGCCTCAGCAGCATCAGGGGTTTTCTCTGGATCCCTGTATGGGCCACCAAAATGTTGACCTTAAACAAATAGCCAGTTATGTCTCCAGGGAAAATGTATTTATTTGGGATCAGCAAAGAATTGCAATTTGAGGTCTGCAACCATGCTGAGCCACATGCAAGTCCCCAGCATCTAAGGGAGGAGAAAATCTTCTATAGAGGGCAAGAGGAAGTTGAGAGTGCTATTGTTAACAAAGAATCCATTGGAGAAATTTAGTGTTCAAAGTGTAGCGGCTTTTCATTGACTGGGTTGTGACACTCTCTCACTGGCTGAGCTTCTTGCCAGTCAAGAAGATGATGTCTTTTTCTTCATGTTTGGCTCTGCTATTGATATAGGGTGTTAGAACCCCCCATTTGGCCTCCTGATTCCATTTTAATAAGGTTTCTGTTTATTAATTTCCACAAGTGTATTTTGTCTGATGTAAATATAGCTACATCTACTTCTTTTGGTTACCATTTGCTTGAAATCTCTTTTTTCCATCCCTTCACTGAATCTATGTGTGTCTTTAAAGCTAAAACGAGTCTCTTGTAGGCATCATATTGTTGGATTTCTTTCTCTATCCATTCAGCTACTCTGTGTCTTTAACTATGCAATTTAATCCATTCACATTTAAAGTAATAATTGATAGATTAAGACTTATGGTTTCTATCTTGTTAATTGTTTTGTTTTTTAGATCCATTTTTCTTTGCTTTTTATCTTCTTGTCTTCATTTGTTATTTGATGACTTTTTGTGGCAAAAGCTATGACTTATCATGTTCTTCTGTGTAACAACTACAGGTTTTTTCCATGTGGTTACCAGAGGTTTACCTAAAATACTGACAACCTTCCTAAACCTTACACTTTTACTTCTCCACAATTTCACATTTTAGGTTACTGATGTTACAATTTGCAAAGTTTCTATGTTGTGTATCCAATAACAAATTATTGTATTTATGGTTATTTCTATTAGTTTTTCAAAAACCTTTAAACTAGAGTAGTAAGTGAATTATGCACCACAATTACAATATTAGAGACTCTGTCTTTGACTATATGTTTACCTCTACCAGTGGATTTTATGCCTACATTCATCTGTTTTAACCATGTTAATTACCATCCTTTTATTTCCACCTAAAAAATTCCCTTTAGGTTTTCTTGTAAGGCAGGTCTTTTGGTAATAAACTTCTTCAACTTTTGTTGGCTCAGGAAAGTCCTTATCTCTCCTTTATTTCTGAATGACAGCATTGCTAGGAATGGTATTCTTGGTTGATAGTTATTTTTCTTCCAATATTTTAAATATTTCAACCCATTCTCTCCAAGCCTGAAAAATTTCTGTTCATAAATACGCCTATAGTCTTATAGGGGTTCTCTTGTCTGTGAAAATATTGTGATATTTGAAAATCTAAATTATTCTGTTGCTCAGTATAGTGCTTTATGAATTTGACCTATTTGGGTGCTATTTAGCTTCATGAATCCTAATTTCTATCTCTCTCCCCATGTCTGGGGATTTTTCAACCATTATTGTTTAAATATACTTTGTTTCTTTGTCTTTATTTTCTGACTCTGTGATTCCCATAATGTGCTTGTTATTCCTTTTGATGGTATTCCATAAGTCCCATAGTCTTTCCTCATTCTATTTTATTCTTTTTTCTTTTTGCTCCTCTGACTGGATAATTTTAACTGCCCTATCTCCCAGATCAGTGATCAATTCTTCTGCATGGTTGAGCCAGCTGTTGAAGCTCTCCATTGAATTCATCAGTTCAGTCAGCTCTAAGATTTCTCTTTTTTAATAATTTTGATTTTTTGTTGAACTTTTCTTTTGTTCATGTATTGTCTTCATAATTTCATTTATTTGTCTGTCCATGCGTTCTTGCAGTTCACTAAACTTCTTTAAGAGAATTATTCTGAATTCTATGTTTGACCATTTATAAATCTCCCTTTCTTTATAGTCAGTTATTAGAGCCTTATTAGTTTCCTTTCATGGTATCATATTTATCTAATTTTTTGATCTTGTTTCCTTGTGTTGGTATCTGTGCATTTCCATAAGTAGTCTCCTCTTCCAGACTTACAGGTTAATTTTGGCAGAGATAGTCCTTCACCAGTAAGCTCAGTGTGGGGTTCTGAGCTGATCATCTTCTGGTGTTACTGGGCAGGTGGAACTAGTTATTGTGGCCTTTTTTTAGCAAGGCCATTGTCCATGTTCTGAGGTCAGAGGTTTGCTGCTATCTTGGAACAGTTGGATAGGACTCCTGGCTTGGTACTTGCCCAAATGCGTCTGTAACATAGGCTTTCATTTGCTTGGAATATCTGGTCAGGGGGAATGAGTACAATATTCAGCAGTAGGCAAGGCTATGAATTAGTTCACTTGCCCAGTCATGGCAGCAGAATGAGTCCCAAGGCAAGCATAGCTTTTTGCTTCAGGACCCAAATAAATCAGAACTGAGCTGACTTCATTAACCAAATGGGGCCCCCAACTTTGCTCTGCAGATGGGAAGAGCTTCTGGTTGAACTCTCTGCTCAAGTGCCACTATAATTGGAGTTACAGGGTGGCCTACATAGATTCCTGGGAGCTCTAGTTAGGTTTCCTCGATGGCAGGGTTAAAGTATAAATTCAGTAATGTATGAGGCTATGAATTAGTGTCCCTGTCCTAGTGGGGCTGCAGAATTTGGGGGGACCAAGTCAGATAGAACTGCACACTAAGCTCCTGGGTCACATGAGGCCCCTGGCTTGGCTCAGCTCTGTAAATGGTAGAGCTGCTGACTATGCTCTCTACTCAAGTGCTGTTGGGCCATGCAGCCTTCTAGGTGCTCTGGCTTGATTTCTTGGTCAGGCAGTGCCAGGGACTGCACTCATCAGTAAACAAGTCTATAAAATAATTTCCTTGCCCAGGTGGAGCAGTAGAACAGACTTCAAAGCTAACGAGACTCATTGTTTTGTGGAGTCAAAGCAGGCAAAACCGTGCCTGAGTTCCCTGTACAGATAGGTCCATCGTCCTGGCTATGATAAAGGGTAGTGCTGACAGCCAGGCTCTTTGCTTGAGTGCTGCTTGGCTACTCAGCTTCCTAGGTGTTCCAGCAAGGATTGCTGATCAGGTTGGGACTGGAAATACTCTCAGCAGCAGGGCAAGCTATGAATTAGCTTCCCTGCCTGGGTGGAGCAGAAAAATCAGGCTTCATGTCTCACAAGGCTCAACTTTGGGGTCCTGGAATAGGCAAAACTGTGCCTTGAGTTCCCTGGCTGGATGAGGGAACAATATTGGCACTGAAGATTGGCAATGCCACTGGTTAGAAAATCTACTTGGGCACTGATCCATGTCAGTTGGTTGGAGTTTTAGGTGCTGGTTGCTGCAAGCCATGCTCACCCTCTCTGTCACAATCTGGTGTCCAGTGATCAATTTTCACAGTCTCTTTCCATGTTCCCTGTGAGGCAAGACTCAAGCAGGCCTCCCATGAAGCAATTCATAACATTGAGTAAGCTGGATGTCCACCTTGAGTTCTTATCCCATTGGAGAAACCATGGGGCCAGAGGGGCCCTCTTAGTGTAATACTGTTTCCAAATGGAGAAGATGTGTTGTAGTCAAAGGGTAGTTGCTCCTCTTACCCTCCTAATTTGGTCCTTCTTGTTCTCTGTGGTGCATAGGGGCACTTCAGCCTCACCTACATGTTCTAATATTTTTGTGATGGTATCTTATCTATGTATTGTTGCTATTTAAGTAAAGTATTTATGCTATTGTTGCTATATAATTTTCTTATATTATGTAAGGTAAAGGTACAACTTCCTTCTTTTGCATATGGATATTTTGTTTTCCCAACACCTTTGTTGATGAGAGTGTGTTTTCCCCATTGAATGGTCTTGAAACCCTCATCAAAAACCATTTGATCATACATGCAAGGGTTTATTACTATGTTCTTTATTCTATCCCTCTATATGTCTGTCTTTATGCTAGTATCACACTGTTTTGATGACTGTAATTTCACAATAAGTTTGGAAATGAGGAATTGTGAGAACTCAATCTTTGTTTTTCTTTTTTCCAGATTGTTTTTACTATTCAGGGTCCCATGAGAAATTTTTCACTTTCTGAAAGAAAAGTTGGGATTCTGGTAGATTTGTATTGAATCTGTAGATCACTTTGGGTTGTATTGACATCTTAACCATATTAAGTCTTCTAATTCATGAACACAAGATTTTTTCCCATTTATTTGTGTCTCCTTTAATGTCTATTAGCAATGTTTTATAGTTTTCAACATATAAGTCCATGACCTCCTTGGTTAATTTTATTCCTAATTGTTTTATTGTTGTTACAATTTATTGAGGTAAATGGGTTTGTAACATTATATAAGTTTCAGGTGTACAACCTATTAATTTGACTTCTGTTTATTCCACAGTGCTCTCAAAATTAAAATTCTAATTTCCATCCATCACCAGTACACCGAAAACTATAACATTGTTAAATTAAATATTTTATTATTTTGATACTATTGTAAATGGAGTGTTTTCTTAATTGTTTGGTATTCTTCATGGTTACTGTATAAAAATATAACTGATTTTTACATGTGAATTTTGTATCCTGCAAATTTACTGTTTTGTTTATTAGTTCTAGCAGATTTTTTGTGGAATCTTTATGGTTTTATACATATACAATCACCTTGTCTGCAAACAGATACTTTTACTTCTTTCTAATTTGGAATTTTTTTTCTTTATATTGCATAATTGCTCTAGCTAGGCTTTCCAGGAGTATGTTCAATACATATGGCAAAAGATGAAGTATTTTCTTGTTCCTGAACTTACAGGAAAAGCTTTCAGTCTTTCACCATTGAGTGTCACATTTGCTGTGGCCTTTTCACATATGGCCTTCATTGTGTTTAAGTAGTTTCCTTCTTATGGCTAGCTTCTTGGTGTTTTTTTATATTATGAAAATAACATTTAATAATGTTAAATATTTGTTAGCATCCATTGAGATGATCATGAATTTTTCCCTTCATTTTGTTAAAGTAGTGTATTATTATGATATTCATGTGTTGAGCCATCTTTTGATTCCATGAATAAATGCCACCTGATTAAATTGTATACCTTCCTAATGTGTGTTAAATTCTGTTTATTAGTATTTTGTTGAGTATTTTTACATCAATATTCATCAGGCTTTTATTTTCTTATAGTATCCTTTTCTGGCTTTGTCATTGGGGTAAAGTAGCCCTGCTGTGTTCCCTCCTCTTCACTTGTTTGGAAGAATTTGATGTGGATTTGTGTTAATCCTTCTTTAAATGTTAGAATTTGGGGCCAGCCCAGTGGCACAGCAGTTGAGTTCAAACATTCCACTTCAGTGGCCAAGTGGTTTGCTGGTTCAGATCTTGGGTTGCTGGTTCAGATCCTGGGTGTGGACGTATGCACCACTTATCAAGTTGTGCTGTGACAGACATTCCACATATAAAGCGGAGAAAGATTAGCATGGATGTTAGCTCAGGGCCAGTACTCCTCAGCAAAAAGAGGATTGGCAGCAGCTGTTAGCTCAGGACTAATCTTCCCCCCCCAAAAAAAATGTTAGGTAGAATTTACCAGTGAAGCTAGATGTCCTGGGGTTTTTCTGTTGTTGGTAAATTTTTGATTACTCAATCTCCTTACTAGTTTCAGATCCAGTCAGATTTTCTATTTCTTTATAATTCAGTCTTTCTTTTGTGTTTCCAGAAATTTGTCCATTTCATCTACTTTATCCAGTTTGTTGGCATACAACTTTTCAAAGTACTGTCTTATAAGTCTTTTTATATGTGTAAAATCATTTATAATGTCCTCTCTTTCACTTCTCATTTTAGCTATTTGTCTTCTTTTTATTTCATCAGTCTTGCTAAAGGTTTTTTAATTTTGTTAATTTTGCTGAAAAACTAACTCTTGGTTTCTAGTTTTTCTCTATTGTTTCTCTATTTACTATGTTTATTATTTTGAAGAATTTTCAAACAGTTTACCAAGTGGCTACATAATTTAATACCCCAGCTACAATGGATGGGAGTTCTTATTTCCTCAAACTTTCACTGGTATTAGTTATAGTCTTTCTTTCTGATTGCAGCCATCCAAGAGGTTATAAAGAGGTTTCTCATAGTGGTTTTGATTTCATTTCCCTAATAAATAATGATATTGGGCATTTGTATGTGTTTATAGGACAGTTTTATATATTCTTTGGAGGAATGACTTTTCTTTTTTTAAAGATTGGCACCTGAGCTAACAACTGTTGCCAATCATTTTTTCTGCTTTTTCTCCCCAAATCCCCCCAGTACATAGTTGCATATTTTAGTTGTGGGTCCTTATAGTTGTGGCATGTGGGCAACACCTCAGCATGGCCTGACGAGTGGTGCCATGTCTGCACCCAGGATCCAAACCAGTGAAACCCTGGGCTGCCTAAGCAGAGCAAATGAACTTAACCACTCGGCCATGGGGCCAGCCCCAGAAATGATTTTTCAAATTCTTTGCCCATTTTCAATTGAGTTGTCTTTTTAAGCATCCTTTATAAAAAGTTGTGAGTGGCGCTGGACTGGTGGTTCAGCAGTTACAGTGCACACGTTCCTCTTGGGTGGCCTGGGGTTCACCGGTTCAGATCCCGGGTGCAGACATGGCATTGCTTGGCACGCCATGCTGTGGTAGGCGTCCCACATATAAGGTAGAGGAAGATGGACATGGATGTTGGCTCAGGGCCAGTGTTCCTCAGTCAAAAGAGGAGGATTGGCAGCAGTTAGCTCAGGGCTAATCTTCCTCAAAAACAAAAAGTTGTGAGCATCGTTTATATGAAATTATAAAGATATGGTCCCCTGTCATATTTATATTTTTCAAATATTTATTCAGTTCTTTTTGTTGTCTTTCCACTTTCTTGATGTCCTTTCTAGCACAAAAATTTCAATTTCAATGACTACCAATTTATCTAGTTTTTCTTTTTTTGATTGTGCTTTTGGTGACAAATCTAAGACACCATTGCTTATCCCAAGGTCATGAAAATCTAGACCTATATTTGATTATACATATGTTAAATTTTAGTTCTTACCTTCAGGCCTACGATGCGTTTTGAGATCATTTTGTAAGGTGGTAGGTAAGAGTTTAACTTCCTTATTGTGCAAGTGGATATCAAGTTCCACCATTTGTTGATTAGGATTTTTTTCACTATTGAATTGTCGTGGAACCTTTTACAAACCTTTATTGAAAATAAAGGGAAGATAATGGACTATAAATTATATTACAATGATTTTTAAGTCTATGGGTTTTTCCCCATTATGACACTGCCTTGATTATTGTAGCTTTGTAGTAAGATTTGAAATAAGGAAATGTGAGCACTCTAACATTCTTATTTTTCAGTAATATTTTTGCCACTGTGAACCCCTTGCATTTCTATATAAACTTAAGAAACAGCTTGTCAATTTCTCCAATAAAAATGACTGAAATTTTTATAAAGATTGAGTTGAATCTGTACATAAATGTGGTGAATATTACCTTCTTAAAACTATTAAATCTTCCAATTCATGAATATGAGATATTTTGCCATATATTTAGATCTTCTTAACTTTTCTTCAGCAATTCATTGCAGATTTCATTGTACACATTTTGCACTTCTTTTGATAATTCATTCTTAAGAATTTTACTTTTTGATACTATGTAAATGGGATTGTTTCCTTTATTATTTTTGAATTGTTCATTGATAGTGTAAAGAAATGATTAATTTTTATATTGATAATTTACCCTGTAAAGTTGCTGAATTCATTTATTAGTTCTATTAGATTTTTAGTGATTCCTTAGGATTTTCTGTACATAAGATAGAGTTAGTTTTAGCTCTTCTTTTTTATTCTGTAATTCATATATTAATTTTCATGCCTAAGTGACCTGGTTAGAACCATCAGTAGAATGTTCAATAGAAGTAGTGAGAGAGCACATATTTCCTTGACTTTAGGGAGAAAGCAGTCTTTCATTGTTAAATATAATGTTGCTTTTGGGTTTTCATAGAAGTCATTTATCATTGAGAGGAAGCGCAATTCTATTTCTAGTGTGTTGAGTATTTTGATAAAGGAAGTGTGATGGGTTTTGTCAGTTGCTTTATCTGCATCTTTTAAAAATGGTCTTGTGGCATTTGTACTTAACGGTGTATTACATTTATTGGTGTATTACATTTATTGGTTTTCACATACAAAACCAATCTTATATTTGTGTGATACATCGTACTTGGTCATGGTGCATAATACTTTTTATATGTTTCTGGATTCTACTTGGTAAGTTCTTGTTAAGGATTCTTTCATCAATATTCATAATGGATATTGGTGAATAGTTTTCATTCCTCGTGATACCTTTGTGTGGTTTTGGTATCAGTGTGATGTTGGACTCATAAAATAAGTTGGAATTGTTCACCCTCTTCTATTTTCTAGCACAGTTTCTGAGAGATTGGGAGTAATCAGTCTTTGAGTGTTAGGTATAATTCACCAGTGAAACCATCTAGGCACTGACTTTTTTTTATGGGAAGTGTTTAAATTACTAATACAATCTCTACCTATTATAGACCTATTCATATTTCCTATTTGTACTTGAATCAATAACAGTAGTTTGTGTCCTTCTCTGAATTTGTCCACTGCATCTAGGTTATTTGTTTGCATAGGGTTGTTAATAGTATTGTCTTATAATCCTTTATTTCACTTTTGTAGGATTGGTAGTATCATCTTTCTTTCACTTCTGAAATAGTAATTTCATTACTGATAGTATTTGCCTTCTCTCTTTTTTATGCTCTGTCTAGCTAATGATTTGTCAATTAATTAATTTCTCTTTAATTTTTGAAGATTTATTTTGCTGAATATGGACTCCTTTTTTGACAATCTTCTATTAACACTATGAGTGCTAATAGAAGATTATCATCTTACTTCTCACTTCTGTAGTTTCTGAGAAATCAGCTATTACACTTATTGCAGATGAAGCGTATATGTTGCATTGTTTTTACCTTACTGTTTCTTATTTTTTAAATTTTTTTTACTTTTTTATTGCGGTAACATTGGATTATAACATTATATAACTTTCAGATGTACATTGTAAGATATTTTGAATTCTGTGTAGATGACATCATCATGTTCACCACCCGAAGACTAATTATAATCCATCACCACACACGTGTGCCTAATCACCCCTTTCATCATCCCCCCTACCCGTCCCCTCTGGCAACCACCAATCCAATCTCTGTCTCTATGTGATTGCCATTGTTTTTATCTTGTACTTATGAGTGAGATCATAGGGTATTTGACTTTCTCCCTCTGACTTACTTCACTTAGCATAATACCCTCAAGGTCCATCCATGATGTCACAAACGGCTGGATCTCATCATTTCTTATGGCTGAGTAGTATTCCATCGTGTATATATACCACATCTTCTTTATCCATTCATCCCTTGATGGGCACCTAGGTTGCTTCCAAGTCCTGGCTATTGTGAATAATGCTGCAATGAACATAGGGGTGCATGTATCTTTATGCATTTGTGTTTTCAAGTTCTTTGGATAAATACCCAGCAGAGGAATAGCTGGATCATATGGTAGATCTATTCTTAATTTTCTGAGGAAAGTTCATACTGTTTTCCATAGTGGCTGCACCAGTTTACACATGCACCAGCCGTGTACAAGGGTTCCCTTCTTTCCACATCCTCTCCAACACTTGTTGTTTCCTGTCTTGTTAATTATAGCCATTCTGAGAAGAGTGAGATGATATCTCGTAGTTTTGATTTACATTCCCCTAGGTTTCCACACTCTGAGTATGATGTTTATAGGTGTGGGTATCTTTCAATTTATCAAATTTGCAGTTCAGTCTACTTCTCAAATATTGTATATCAATGTCTCTCATCAAATTGATAAGTCTTTAGATATTATTTTTTTCAAGTGTTATATCTTCTGCCATTCCTTTCTCATCTCTTTGGGGGACTCCCAATATGTATATAAGGGAATGTTTGATAGTATCCTATAACTCTCAATAGCTCTTCCCACTTTCCTTAATTTTTTTCTGTCTATTCCTCAGATGGATAATCTAAATTTTCATATCTTTAAGTTAGCTTTTTCTTCTTTTTTCTTCAAAGTCCAATTAGTAGTTCAATTTACATATTAAAATTATGTTAGTTATTATAACTTTAAACTCCAAAATTTATCTTTGGTAATTTTGTAGAATTTTTATTTTCTTATCAAAATTCCCTATTTGATTAAATATTGTTCTCAGGCATTCTTTCTATTCTTTACAAGTGGAATCGTTTACTTACTTGAATGTGCTTATTATAGATTATTTCAAATCTACAGACTGAAGGGGAAGGGATGGAAAAAGATATTCCAAGCAAATGGAAATCAAAAGAAAGCTGGAGTAACTGTACTTAGACAAAATAGACTTTAGGGGCCAACCCCATGGCCAGGGACTTAAATTTCTGCATGCTCTGCTTTGGTGGCCCAGGTTTGCAGGTTCAGATCCCAGATCTAGACCTACTCCTCTCATCATCCATGCTGTGGAGGCATCTCACATAGAGGAAGTAGAGGAAGATTGGCATGGATGTTAGTTCAAGGCTAATCTTCCCCAAGCACAAAAAGAGGAGCATTGGCAATGGATATTAGCTCAGGACAAATCTTCCTAACAAAAAATAACTTTAAAACAAAGATTGTAATAAGAGACAAAGAAGGGAATTACATAATGATAAAGGTGTTGATCCAACAAGAGGATGTAACAATGTAAATATTTATGCATCCAACATAGAAACATCTAAATATATAAAGGAAATATTAATAGACCTAAAGGGAGAAATAAACAGCAATACAATAATAGTAGAGGATTTTAATATCTCACTTACATCAATGGATAGATCATCCAAACAGAAAATCTATAATGAATTATTTCTTTTAAATGACATCGTAGACCAAATGGATGTAAAAGATATATAAAGAACATTCCACCCACAAGCAGCAGAATACACATTATTCACAAGTACACATGAAACATTCCCCTGGATAAATCACCTCTTAGGCCAAAAAACAAGTCTTATTACATTTAAGAAGACTGAAATCACATCCATCATCTTTTGTGACCACAAAGGTATGAAACTGGAAATCAATTACAAGAATAAAACTGGAAAATTCACAAACATTTGGTGATTGAACATGTTACTGAACAACCAATAGGTCAAAGAAGAAATAAAAAATAAAAAATTCCTTAAGACACACGAAAATGGAAATAAAACATACAAAAACCTATAGGATGCAGATACACCAGTTCTAAGAGGGATGTTCGTAGTGTTAAATGCCTACCTCAAGAAGTAATGAAAATATCATAAACAGCCCAACTTTACACCTCACTGAACTAGAAAAAGGAAAACAAAGGCCAAAGATATTAGAAATAAGGAAATAATAAAGATCATAGTGGAGTTAAATAAAATAGAGAAGATGAACAATAGAAAAGATCAACAAAACCAAGAGATTGTTCTTTGAAAAGATTAACAAAATCTACAAACTTTTAGCTGGACTTGCCAAAAAGAAGAGGACTTGAATAAGCAAAATTAGAAATGAAGGAGGAGAAATTACAATTGATACTACAGAAATACATAGAACCACAAGAGACTACTAAGAAAAATTATACACTAAGAATATGAACAACCTAGAAGAAATGGAAAAATTCCTTGAAATGTAAAACCTTCCAAGACTGAATCATGAAGAAATATGAAATCTGAACAGACAACTAACAAGAGATTGAATCAATAGTCAAAACACTCCCAACAAACAAAAGCTCAAGAGATGGATTCACTGGTGAAGTCAACCAAACATTCAAACAAGAATTAATACCAATCCTTCTCTAACACTTCCAAAAATTGTAAAGCAGTGAAAACTTCCATACTCATTTCACAAGGCCAGTATTACCCTGATACCAAAGCAGATAAGTATACCAGAAGGAAAGAAAATCAAAGGCCAATATCTCCAATGAAAATACATGCAAAAATCCTCAAGAAAATATTAGCAAAACGAATACAAGAACACCTTAATAGGATCACACACCATGGTAAGTTGGCATATTTTCAAGGGATGCAAGGATGATTCAACATCTGAAAAACAATCAATTTGATACACCACATTAACACAATAACAATAAAAATTACATGATCATCTCAATAATGCAAAAAAACATACTTTCATGATAAAAACCCTTAACTGATAGAATGTGGAAGGAAAATATCTTAATATAATAAACATCATAGCCCATAGCTAATATACTCAATGGAGAAAAATTGAAAGGTTTTTCTGTAAGTTCAGGAAAAGTAAGGATGCCCACTCTCACTACTCCTATTCAATATAGTATTGAAAGACCTAGATAGAGCAATCAGACAAGACAAATCAATAAAAGTCATCCAAGTCAGAAAGGAAGAAGTAAAACCGTCACTAATCACTGATGATATGATCTTAAAGAAAATCCCAAGAGTCAATCAAAAACTGTTGGAACTAATCAACAATGTTGGTAAAATCGCAGGATACAATTTCAAAATACAGAAATCAGGTGCATTCCTTTACACTAATGATAAAGCATCTGAAAAAATAAAACTATCCCATTTACAATAACATTAAAAACAATAAAATATTTATGGATAAATTTAATCAAGGAAGTAGAAGATTTGTACAATGAAAACTACAAAACTGCTGAAAGAAATCAAAGAAGATGCAAACAACTGTAAAGACATTTTGTATTAATGAATTGGGAGAATTAATATTATTGAAATTTCCATGTTACCCAAATTAATATACTGATTTAATTGCAATCTCCATCAAAATACCAAAAGCATTTTTCACAGAAGTAGAAGAAAAGATCGTGAAATTTCTGCGGAACTACATAACGACCTGATTTGCTGAAGCAATCTTGAGAAAAAAAAGCAAAGCCAGACGTACCACACTTCCTGATTTCAAACTACACTACCAAATCATACTTATAAAAAAGTCTGGTTTTTGCAAAAAAATAGACATATAGATTAATGGAACAGAATAGAGATCCCAGAATTGAATCTCAGCATGTACACTCAACTAATAATCAACAAGGGGACCAAGAACACCAATGGGGAAAGGGCAGTCTCTTCAACAAATGGTGCTGGGAAACTGGAGAAACACATGTAGAACAATGAAATTTGATGCCTATCTCACACCAGTCACCAAAGTTAACAAGAAATTAATCAAAGATTTAAACATAAGACCTGATACCATGAAACTCCTAGAAGAAAACATAGGGACAAAGCTCCTCAAGATTGGACTTGACAATTATTTTTTTGGACATGATGCCAAAAGGACAAACAACAAAACCAAAACTCAACAAATGGAGTGACAGGAGGTTGGTGACAAGATGGTGGCATAGGTGGACCCTGAACTCTCCTCCTCCCATAGACACAGCAAATTTAAAGCTACTCTTGGAACAATTACCACTGAGAAAGAACTGAAAACTGGATAAAAAGAACCCCCACAACAAGGGACAGTCCAGACTGAGGTGTAAGAGGCAGAAATTCCTTTCTGTAGAGTAAAAAGCCACCTTCATGAGTCACAGCACTTCATGGCTGGCCAGGAGTAATCCTAAGATATGCAGCCTTCCCTGGAGGAGTGGGGCACCTGAGTGGGGGAGCATTTCTGCTAGAGACATCCTTTGCACTCAGCACAACTGAGAAAAGTGTCATAATATCTGGCTTTGGGGCTATTAACAATGATGGGGAGTATGCCCAGAAAAGCTATGGGACATAAGGGGGGAAAAAAGCTCTTAAAGGTCCCATGCACAAATTCAGCCATTTTGGAAAGCAATCTAAAATCATCAGAAAGAAAAGTGCACAGTCCTTTTGTGAAAAGACTCACCTGATGGGCTCTGGGTGCATGTCAGTGAAAGGTGAGACATCTCCAGGGACTGAGATATTGGTGGCAGCCATTATTGTGACCTAGTACAGGTGTACTGACACAGACACTAGCAGAAGCCATTGGAATTCTTCCTCTGGCCTGTTAGCCGAGGGTCTGCCTGATTCACTAGAGTACTGATTTAATCCAGCTCAACCAGGGCACAGAACCTCCCCTAGGGACTAACCCCACCCAACAGCAAGCCATCAGGCAACTTGTGGGCCTGCATAGGCTGGGTGCCCTGATCCTCTGCAGCCAGGCAAGTGGGTCCACTTCTGAGGGTCAGGGCATGTGTGAGGAGCAGGTGGAATGCCTAGGGCATTGGTGGAGTGTGTGGGGCCTCAGCAGTGGGGCAATTAGGTCACATTCAGGGGGCCAGGGCATGTGCTGTATTGACAGTGTGTGTGGCCTTGTGGACAGTGAGGCATGTCAGCTGCAGAAGACATGTCTTTCTCAAACACCCACATAATGGATTGACCCCACCTTCCAAAGCCTGAAACAATTGGGTGCTTATATGCCTGGGGCAAGCCACATTCACTTGCAATCCTGAGAGAGTTGACAACAGCCTTGTAGGCTGGGGGCCAACAGCAATTGTAAGTCCCTGAGCCTAGCCACCAGCCATGCTGGGGGCCTACTCACTTAAGAGAAAAACTGAAGCAGGATGTGCTATTAGACTTCACAGCCAACTGTACTGGGGCTCCCCATACCTGATTAAGTGATTGAAGGGTCCATAGCAGCCACACACAGCTGAGCATTACAACCAGCCAGCCATGGGAAAAGTCTAGGCTCCCTGGGCACCTGCAGCAAGAATAACACTGCCACAACAGAAGGACACATGTAGCCCAAACAGAGGACACTCCTGGAACATTTGGAGCTGGTGAGAGGGAAGCACACTTATGAGCATCATAAGGCATATCCTACTTAAGGCCACCTCTCCAAGATTGAGAGACATAGCTGACCTACCTAATACATAGATATAAGCACAGAGAAAGAGGCAAAATGAGGATGCAAAGAAATACATTCTAAGCATGGGAAAAGGACAAAACCCCAGAAAAATAACTAAATGAAACAGAAGTAAACAATCTACCCAACACAGAGTTCAAACAAAAAGTCATAAAGCTGCTCACTGATCTTGGGAGATGGGTGGATAAACTCAGTGAGAACTTCAACAAAGAATTCGAAAGTATACAAAAGAACCAATCAGAAATGAAGAATACAATACTAGAAATGAAAAATTCACTAGAAGGACTTAATAGCAGAAGGCATAATATGGAAGAATGGATCAATGATCTGGATGAAAGACTAGAGGAAACAACCCAAGCTGAAGAGAAAAAGAAAACAATTAAAAACAATGAGGACAGTCTAAGGGACCTCTGGGACAACATCAAACACACTAACATTTGTATTATAACTGTTCCAGAAGGAGAAGGGAGAGACAAAGGAACAGAGAATGTGTTTGAAGAAATAATAGCCAAAACTTTCCAAACCTAAGGAATGAAACAGATCTAATTACAGGAAGCACAGAGAGCACCAAACAAAATAAACCCAAAGAGGCCAAAAACAAGACACATTGTAATTAAAATGTCAGGAATTAAATGTAAAGAGGGACTCCTAAAAGCCACAAGAGAAAGGCAACAATTCACATACAAAGGAAACCCCATAAAGCTATCAACAGATTTCTCAGCAAGGGTTGGCCGATTGGATAAAAAACAAGACCTGTACATATTCTACATACAAGAGGCACACTTCAGACCTAAAGAATCTCACAAACTGAAAATGAGTAGATGGAAAAAGATACTCCACGAAAATAGCAAAGAAAATAAAGCTGGAGTAGCAATACTTATATGAGACAAAATACACTTTAAAACAAAAACTGTAACAAGAGACAAAGAAGGGTACCACATAATGATAAAGGGAACAATCCAACAAGAGGATATAACACTTGTAAATATCCATGCACCCAACATAGGAGAGCCTAAATATATAAAGCAATTATTAACAGACATAAAAGGAGACAAATAGACAGTAACACAATAGTAGTAGAGGACTTTAACTCTCCACTTACACCAATGGAGAGATCATCCAAACAGAAGGTCAATAAGGAAACATTGGCCTCAAAAGACACATTAGACCAGATGGACTTCGTAGAGATATACAGAACTTTCCATCCATAAACCACAGATTACACATTATTTTCAAATCCACATGAAACATTCTTCAGGATTGATCACATATTAGGACACAAAGCAAGTAAATTAAAAAAGATTGAAATAGGGGTTGGCCCCGTGGCCTAGTGGTTAAGTTCGTGCGCTCCACTGCAGGCGGCCCAGTGTTTCGTTGGTTCGAATCCTGGGCGCGGACATGACACTGCTCATCAAACCACGCTGAGGCAGCGTCCCACATGCCACAACTAGAAGGACCCACAACAAAGAATATGCAACTATGTACCAGGGGGCTTTGGGGAGAAAAAGGAAAAAAATAAAATCTTTAAAAAAAAAAAAAAAGATTGAAATAATACCAAGTATCTTTTCTGACCACATTGGTTTGAAACTAGGAATCAACCGCAGCAAGAAAAGCCACAAATATGTGGAGATCCAAAAAAAAAAAACAAATGCTACCGAACAGTGATTGAGTTAATGAAGAAATCAAAGTAGAAATCAAAAACTACCTGGAGACAAATGAAAATGTAAATATGACATGCTAAAATTATGTGTGAATTTGAGCTCACACTCTCACTCATGTGGTGCAGGAAAACTACTGCTAACCTGGTCAGGCCAGGACCTGGAATTGACATTTGCCCAGGAGACCTTTTAAACATTTCATTATGACTGAGAGAAAATACACATTCAAGGAAAGTACACTGTGAAGAACAGCTCTGGCCTTCAGCTCTTTAGGATCATCTTGGTAAGTTCCTTTGGACACATTTCAGTTCAGGGCCTTCACTCAGGCTCTCTATTCCATGTCATGAAAGCATGTTCCTGCGGAACTCAGCTTCCCATAGCTGTGAAGGGACTTCTTCCAAGGAGATATTGAAAATCTTTCTCCAGCACCATTCAAGATTATCTATTACTTTCGTACAATGTAGGTACACGATTTAGAAAAAGTCCTGCTTGTGGTTCTTTAATATCTTTTTCATAAGTGACTTTAAATCAAATCCTGAGCAGTCTATGCATAGGCTTTCACTTGCATGTGATAAAGGAAAACTATTGCTGACTTCACCATGCCAGGAGCTGGAAGTGGCATTTTCCCAGGAGAGCTTTTAAAGAGTTCACTATAACTGAAAGAGAATATATGTAATATACATTCAAGCAAGGTACACTGTGAAGACAAGCTCTTGCCTGTAGCACTTCTAATTGTCCTGGTAAGTTCCGTTGCACACAATGCAGTTCAAAACCTTCACTCAGGCTCTGTCTCCCATGTCAAGAAAGTATGTTCCTGCTGAACTCAGCTGCCAATAGCTGTGAAGGCACTTCTTCTAGGAAAGATTGAAATCCTTTCATCACAGCTGGGACAGATTATGTGTAACACATTCAGTGAGGTTAGTGACTTTTAATATAATGCTGTTCAGTGTACACACAGGCTCTCAAAAGCATGTGATAAAGGAGAAGTATTGATTAGCTCATCTTGACAGGAGTTGGAAGCAACAGTTTCCTTGAAGAGCTTTCAAACTTTGCACTACAGCTGGGAGAGAATATCTATAACATCCATTCAAGGAAAGTAGACTGTGCAGAAAAGCTTTGGCCTGTAGCTGTTTAGAAGGTTCCAGGAAGTTCCTTTAGACACATTTCAGTTCACTCAGATTCTCTCTCCCTTTTTATGACAGCGTGTTCCTGCTGAACTCTTCTGCCCATAGCTGTAAGGGACTTCTTCCAAGGAGAGTTCGAAAACCTTTCACCACAGCTGTGACAGTTTAGCCATAACATCTATTCAATGAGGGTATACGGAGTAGAAAAACTCCTGCTTGTAGCTCATTAGCATGTTCTTTATAAGTGACTTTCAATACATTGCTGTTCATACTACACTAAGGCTCTTACAAGCATGTGATGATGGAGAACTATCAATTAATTCTTCTTGCCAGGAGCTGGAAGCGACAGTTTCCTTGAGGAGCTTTTAAACATTGCACTATACTGGGAGAGAATATATATAACATCCACTCAAGAATAGTACACTGTGCAGAAAATATATGACCTCTGTCTATTACAATCTTCTAGATAAGTTCCTTTACACATATTTCAGTTCACAGCCTTCACTCATATTCTCTCTCCCTTGTCATGAAATCATGTTCCGGCTGAACTCTCCTGCCCAGAGCTGTGAAGTGACTTCTTCCAAGGAGAATTTGAAAAGCACAGCTGGGACAAATTAGCTGTAACATCTATTCAATTAGGTTATATGGTGTAGAAAAATGCCTGCTTCTACCTCTTCAGCATCTTCGAGATGACTTTTAATACATTGCCTTTCCATCTGCACAAAGGATCTTACACAAAAGAGATGAAGGAGAACTGCTGCTCAACTCACCTTTTCTGGCTGGAAGTGACAGTTTCCCTGAAGAGGTTTTAAGGTTTGCACTACAGCTGGGAGTTAATATCTATAACATCCATTCAAGGAAAGCCCACTGTGCAGGAAATCTGTGACAAGTAGCACTTTAGGTTCATCCAGACGAGTTCCTTTTTCTCAAATTGGAGTTCATGGCTTTCACTCAGGTCTTTCTCCAATGTCATGAAAGCATGTTTCTGCTGAACTCAGCCACCCATAGATGTGAAGGGAGTCCTTGCAAGGAGAGTTGGAAAACCTGTCACAACAGCTCTGTCCAAATATCTGTAACATCCATTCAATGAGGTTATATGATGTAGAAAAAGTCCTGCTTCTAGCTCTTTAGGATCTTCTTGATAAGTGACATTTAGTACACTGCCAAGCAGTCTATACATAGACTCTCACAAGCACGTAATGAAGGAGAACTCTTCATTAGCAAGCTTGCCAGGAGTTGGAAGCTATACTTTACTTGAAGAGCTTTTGAACATTGCACTAAAGCTGGGAGAGAATATCTATAACATCCATTCAAAGAATACACACTGTGCAGAAAAGCTCTGACCTGTGGCTGTTTAGCATCATCCAAGTAACTTCTTCTACATACATTCCAATTCATGGCCTTCACTCTGGCGCTGTCTCCCATATCATGAAAGCACGTTCCTGCTGAACTTACCTAACCATAGCTGTGGATGGGCTGCCTCCAAGGAGAGTTTGAAAACCTTTCACCACAACTGGAACAGATTATGTGTATTATCCATTCAGTTAGTTTATACAGTGTAGAAAAAGTCCTGCTTCACTCTCTTTAGGATCTTCTTGATAAGTGACTTAATACATAGCAGAGCAGTCTTTACAAGGCTCTCACAAGTGTGTGATGAAGGTGAACTTATTATTAGCTCAGCTTGCTGCGAGCTGGAAGCTATAGTTTCCTTGAAGAGCTTTTAAACTTTGCACTAAAGCTGGGAGTGTATATTTATAACATCCATTCTAGGAAGGTACACTGTTCAGAAAAGCTCTGACCTGTAGCTATTTAGGATTGTCCAGATAAGTTCCTTTCTACACATTGCAGTTCATGGCCCTCACTCACATTCTCTCTCCCTTATCATGAAAGCATGTTCCTGCTGAACACTTCTGCCCATAGCTGTGAAGGGATTTTCTTCCAAAGAGAGTTTGAAAAGCACAGCTGGGACAAATTAGCTGTAACATCTATTCAATGAGAGCATATGGAGTAGAAAATGTCCTGCCTTTAGCACTTTAGGATCTTCTTGATGTGTCTTTTAATACATTGCCATTCAGTCTGAACACAGGCTGTTGCACAAAAGAGATTAATGGGAACTATTGAGTAGCTCAGCTGTCAGGAGCTGCAAGTGATGGTTTCCCTGAAGAGATTTTAAAGTTTGCACTACATCTGGGGTTAATGTCTGTAAGATCCACTCAAGGAAAATACACTGTGCAGAAAAGCTCTGACTTCTAGCACTTTAGGGTCATCTAGATCAGTTCCTACACACACATTGCTGTTCACAGCCTTCACTCAGGCTCTCTCTCCAATGTCATGAAAGCACGTTCCTGATGAACTCAGCCACTCGTAGATGTGAAAGGACTTCTGTCAAGGAGAGTTTGAAAGCCTTTCACGACAGCTGTGACAGTTTATCTGTAACATCCATTCAATGAGGTTATATGGTGTAGAAAACTCCTGCTTCTAGCTCTTTAGGACCTTCTTGAGAAGTGACTTTACTTATTTCTTTTTTTTATTGAGTTCATAATAGTTTACATCATTGTGAATTTTCAGTTGTACATTATTTCTTGTCCATCACCATATAATTACTCCCCTTCACACCCTGTGCCCACCCCCACCACCCTTTCCATGGTAACCACTGAACTGTTCTCTCTGTCCATGTGTTTGTTTATCTTCCACATATGAGTGAAGTCATATGGTGTTTGTCTTTCTCAACCTCGCTTCTTTTGCTTAACGTAATACCTTTCAGGTACATCCATGTTGTTTCAAATTGCATGATTTTCTATTTTTTATGGCTGAGTCATTTTCCATTGTATACATATACCACATTGTCTTTATCCAATCATTGGCCAATTGGCACTTGGATTGCTTCCATGTCTTGGCTATTGTGAAAAGTGCTGCAATGAACATAGGGGTACATAGGTTACTTTGGATTATTGATTTCAAATTCTTTGGATAGATACCCAGTAGTGGGATAGCTGGGTCAAATGGTATTTCTATTTTTAGTTTTTTGAGGACTCTCCATAGTGTTTTCAATAGTGGCTGCACCAGTTTGCATTTCCACTAGCAGTGTACAAGGGTTCCCTTTTCCCCACACCCTCTCCAACATTTGTAGTGTTTAGTCTTAGTGATTATAGCCATTTTACCAGGTGTAAGGTGGTATCTTAGTATAGTTTTGAATTCCATTTCCCTAATGATTAGTGATGTTGAATATCTTTCCATGTGCTTATTGGCCATCTGTATATCTTCTTTGGAAAAATGTCTGTTCATATCCTCTGTCCATTATTTGATGGGGCAGCTTGTTTTTCTGTTGTTCAGTTGTGTGAGTTCTTTATATATTATGGAGATTAACCTCTTGTCAGATAAAAGATTTGCAAATATTTCCTTCCAATTGATGGGTTATCTTTTTGTTTTAATCCTAGATTCTTTGCCTTGCAGAAGCTCTTTAGTCTGCTGAAGTCCCACTTGTTTACTTTTTATTTTGTTTCCCTTGTCTGAGAAGACATGGTATTCGAAAAAATCCTTTTATGTTCGATGTCAAAGAGTGTACTACTTATATTTTCTTCCAGAAGTTTGATGGTTTCAGGGCTTAGCTTCAAATCGTTGATCCATTTTGAGTTTATTTTTGTGCATGATGTGAGATAATGGTCTACTTTCATTCTTTTGCAAGTGGTTTTCCAGATTTCCAAACACCATTTATTGAAGAGACTATCTTTTCTCCATTGTCTGTTCTTGGCACGTTTGTCGAAGGTTAGCTGTCCATAGATATGTGGTTTTATTTCTGGGCTTTCAGTTCTGCTCATTGATCTGTGTGCCTGTTTTGGTACCAGTACCATGCTGTTTTTATTACTGTCACTTCGTAGTATATTTTGAAGGCAGGGATTGTGATGCCTCCAGTTTTGTTGTTTGTTCTCAGAATTCCTTTAGCAGTTTGGGGTCTTTGGTTGCCCCATATTAATTTTAGGATCCTTTGTTCTATTTCCATGAAGAATGCCATTGGGATTCTGACTGGGATTGCATTGAATCTGTAGATCGCTTTGGGTAGCATGGACATTTTAACTGTGCTTTTTCTTCCAATCCATGTGCATGGAATCTCGTTGCAATTTTTTATGTCATCATCTTTTTATTTCAATAACATCATACTTTTCATTGTATAAGTTCTTCTACTCCTTGTTTAAGTTTATTCTTAGATATTTTTATTCTTTCTGTTGCAATTGTAAATGGAATTGTATTCTTGAGTTCTCTTTCTGTATGTTTGTTGTCACAGTATATAAATGCCACTCATTTTTGTAAGTTGATTTTGTAGCCTGCAACTTTACTGTAGTTATTATTTATAATAGTTTTCTGATGGATTCTTTAGAGTTTTCTGTGTATAAGATCATGTCATCTGCAAACAGCGAGTTTCATGTCTTCATTTCCTATTTGGATTCCTGTTATTGCTTTCTCTTGCCTAATTGCTCTGGCCAAAACCTCCAGCACTATGTTGAATAAGAGTGGTGACAGTAGGCACCCTTGTCTTGCCCCTGTTCTGAGAGGGATGGCATTCAGTTTTTCCCCATTGAGTATATTAGCTGTGGCTTTGTCATATATGGCCTTTATTATGTTCAGGTAATTTCCTTCTATCTCCATTTAATGGAGAATTTTTATAATAAATGACTGTTGGATCTTGCCAAATGCTTTCTCTGTGTCTGTTGAGATGATCATGTGGTTTTTATTCCTCATTTTGTTAATATGGTGTATCACAATGATTGACTTGCAGATGTTGAACCATCTCTGTGTCCTTGGTATAAATCCTACCTTATCATGATGTATGATTTTTTTGATATAATGCTGTATTTGGGTTGTCAATTTTTTTTTGAGGAAGATTAGCCGCTTTATATGTGGGATGCCTACCACAGTATGGCGTGACAAGTGGTGCCATGTCCGCACCCAGGATCTGAGTGGGCAAACACTGGGCCACTGAGAAACAGAATGTGCACACTTTACCACTGTACCACTGGGCTGGCCCCAGGTTGCCAATGTTTTCTTGAGGATTTTTACATCTATGTTCATTAGTGATATTGGCCAGTAGTTTTCATTTTTTTTGTGTTGTCTTGCCAGGCTTCAGTATCAGACAGATGTTGGCCTCATAGAATGTATTTGGAAATGTTCAGTCTTCCCTAATTTTTTGGAATAGCTTCAGAAAGATAGGTGTTAAGTCCTCTTTGAAAGTTTGGTAGAATTCTCCATGGAAGCCATATGATCCTGGGCTTTTATTTTGGGGGATGTTTTTGATTACAGTTTCAATCTCTTGTGATTGGCCTATTCAGATTATCTATTTCTTCTTGATTCATATTTGGGAGGTTGTAAGAGTCTAAGAATTTATCCATTTCTTCTAGAGTGCCCATTTTGTTGGCATATAGCTTTTCATAGTATTCTCTTATAATCCTTTGTATTTTGGTGGTATCCATTGTAATTCCTCCTCCTTCACTTCTAATTTTATTTATGTGAGCTTTCTCTCTTTTGATATTTGTAAGTCTGGCTAGGGGGTTGTCAACTTTTTTTATGTTCTCAAAGCACCAGCTCTTTGTTCCATTGATCATTTCTACTGCCTTCTTTGTTTCAATTGCATTTATTTCTACTCTGTTTTTATTATTGTCCTCCTGCTGACTTTAGGCTTTGTTTGTTCTTCCCTTTCTAATTCAATTAGGTGTAGTTTGAGATTGTTTATTTGGGATTTTTTCTTGCTTGTTAAGGTGAGTCTGTATTGCAATAAATTTCCCTCTTAGTACTGCTTTTGCTGCATCCCATATGAGTTGGTATGGTATGTTTTCATTTTCATTTGTCTACAGATATTTTTGATCAGGACTGCTGAAACCCTGGGCTGCTGAAGAGGAGTGTGTGAACTTAACAACTCAGCCACAGGGGTGGCCCTATACTGCCCCTCTTTGTCTCTCTATACCTGTCCTATCTTGAAGTCTACATTGTCTGATGTAAGTATTGCAACACCTGCTTTCTTTTGTTTGCCATTAGCTTGGAGTCTTGTCTCCTACCCCTTCACTCTGAGACTGTGTTTGTCATTGGAGCTGAGATGTGTTTCCTGGAGACAGCATATTGTTGGGTCTTGTTCTTTAATCCATCTCACCACTCTGTGTCTTTTTATTGGAGAATACAATCCATTTACATTTAGGGTGATTATCAATATATGAGGGCTTAATGCTGACATTTTATCACTCGTGTTCCAGTTCTCCTGCATTTCCTTTGTTTCTTGTCCTGTGTATTTCAGTCTACCAATTGAGTTATGTAGGGTTTTTTTATGTTGGGTTTCTTAGGTTTCTCCTTATTTATTATTTGTGTCTCTGTTCTGCTTTTTTGTTTAGTGGTCATCATGAGGCTTGTATACAAAATCTTGTAGATAAGATAGTCCATTTTCTGATGGCCTCTTATTTCATTAGGCTAAACTGATTCAGTGCCCTTCCTCTTCCCCTCCTATATTATTTTTGTTACATCTTATTCCATCTTGTGTTGTGAGTTTTTGGTTAAAATGACAAGATTACCTTTGTTTTTTGTGTTTTCCTTCGGTTTATCTTTAATGTTATGTTTGAGTATTTACTAACCAGTTCTGATTTATAGCTCCAATTTTCTCATTTTGTCTACCTATTTGTCTCCTTACTCCAGGCTTTGTAACCGCTTTCTCCCTTTTTTTTCAGGTATGAGAGCCTTCCTGAGGATTTCTTGTATGGAGATCTTGTGGCTAGGAACTCCCTTAGCTTTTGTTTCTCTGGGAAAGTTTTTATTTCTCCATCATATCTGAAGGATATTTTCACTGGATAAAGTATTCTTGGCCAAAAGTTTTTGTCCCTCAAAGATTTGAATATATCATTCCAGTCTCTCTTAGCCTGTAAGGTTTCTTCTGAGAAATCCACTGAAAGCCTGCTAGGGGTTCCTTTGTATGTTATTTTCTTCTGTCTTGCTGCCCTTAGTGTTTTTTCCCTGTTCACTTTTGCTGGTTTCACTACTATATGTCTTGCCATAGGTCTTTTTACATAGACATATTTAGGATGTCTGACAGCCTCTTTCACGTGGATTTCAAACTCTTTCCCCAGGTTTGGGAAGTTGTCTGCTATTATTCCTTTGAACAAATTTTCTGCTTCATTCTCCTTCTCTTCTCCCTCTTGAATACCTATAATTTTTATGTTACATTTCCTAGTTGAGTTGGATATTTCTAGCTCTCTCTCCTCCTCTATCTGAAGCATTTGAATGTCTATCCTCAATTGTGCTGATTCTCTCCTCAATGATATCCACTCGAGTGTTCAGAGAATCCATACTTTGTTTTATCTCATCCTTTGTGTTTTTCATCTCTAATGTTTCTTATTTTTTCTTCTTTATACTTTCAATCTCCTTTGTGAAGAAGCTGCTGAACTCATTGAATTGTTTCTCTACATTCTCTTTTAACTTGTTGAGTTTTTTGGTAATAGCTAGTTTGGATTGTCTGTCATTTAGATTATATATTTCTGTGTCTTCAGGATTGAGTTTTGGGTACTTGTCATTTTCCTTCTGGTCTGGAATTTTGACATAATTTTTGATATTGCAGGAGGGTGAAGCTTTGTTCTTTCACATTGTGGTATTATTTGGTTGCCATTGCTACCTATTTCCATGGGGTTGGGGTCAAGACCTGTGTATTCTGAGCCCTCTGCATTCTTCCAGGATCCCAGGTGCAGGAGCAGGGCACTGGGCATGTGGAGAGAGAAGCACTTTCTTTCTCCTGCATGGTTTGTCCTTGCTATCTGCTCTCATGGGATTTTGGCTTGATGAAGTCACTCCCATGATAGCTAGTAACCTCAGCAGGGGGCTTTCCCCTAGGCGTTGAGGGACCTCATGGATCTTTGATGTTCTCATGATGGAGCGCCCCCTCTCCACATCCTTCCCTCTCAGAAGCCATGCACAATCCTGGGATTTTTGGAGGAGGGTGTAAAACGTTCTCTTACCACATTCCACCTGCTCTAAGGCGGGCTCCAGCCTCTCCACATTCCCACGTATGACTGTATGGGTCTCTCAGATGGCTTTTTTGTTGTGTGGATGTTCTATGTTGGAATATGAATGTCTTTTTCATTCTCTCGTTGGCGGGGGAGTTCACCAGGAGAGCTCACTCTTCTGTGATGCTGACATCACTCCAACAAAAGAGTGAATAAGTGACTTTTAATATTCTGCTGAGCAGTCTACATACAAGCTCTCACAAGCAAGTGGTGAAGGAGAATTGTTGATTAGGTAGGCTAGACAGGAACTGGAAGCTATAGTTCCTTGAAGAGCTTTTAAACACCATTATAGCTGGGAAAGAATATCTATAGCATCCTTTCAAGGAAGGTACACTGTACAGAAAAGCTCTGACCTGTAGCTGTTTAGGATCGTCCAAGTAAGTCTCTTTTTCTCACATTGCAGTTCACAGCCTTCACTCAAGATCTCTCTCCAATGTCATGAAAGCATGTTCCTGCTCTACTCAGCTGGCATAGCTGTGAAAGGACTCCTTGCAAGGAGAGTTTGAAAGCTTTCATGACAACTGTGACAGATTTTCTGAAGCATCTGTTCAATGAGCTTCAATGAGAAAAACTCTTTCTTCTGGCTCTTTAATATTATCTTCATAAGTGAGATTTAAATCAATTCAGAGCAGTCTACACACAGGCTCTCACACGCATGAGATGATGGAAAACTACTATTGAGCTCTGCTTGCCAGGAGCTGCAAGTGATATTTTCCTAGGAGAGCTTTTAAACATTTCACTAGAGCTCAGAGAGATCTATGTCTCCCAGTCAAGGAAAGTAGACTATGCAGAAAAGCCCTGGCTACTAGCTCTTTCAGATCAACTAGGTAAATGCCTCACACATTGTAGCTCATGGCCTTCACTCAGACTCTCTATCCCGTTTCACAAAAACATGTTCCTGCTAAACTCACCTGCCCAAAGCTGTGAAAGGACTTCTTCCAAGGAGAGATTGAAAACCTTTCACTACTGCTGGGTCAAATTAACTGTAACTTTTATACATAGCAGGTACACACTGTAGAAAAACTCCTGCTTCTTGCTGTTTAATATTGTTTACATAAGTGACTTTTAACTCAATGCAGAGCAGTCTACACAATGGTTCTCACACGCATGGGATGAAATAAAACTATTGTTGATCTCACCATGCCAGGAAGTGGCATTTTCCCAGGAGTGCTTTTAAAACTTTCACTACACCTGGGATAGAATATCTATAACACACAGTCAAGGAATGTACACTGTGCAGAAAATCTCTGGCCTGAATCTCTTTAAGATCATCCAGTTAAGTACCTTTACACAAATTGCAGTTCACTGCCTTCACTCAGGCACTCTCTCATGTCATGAAAGCATGGTCCTGCTGAACACTTCTGCCCATAGCTGCAAAAGGACTTCTTTCAAGGAGAGACTTCAAACCCTTCACTCCCACTGAGACAGATTATCTGTAACTTTCCTACAATGTGGATTCATGGTTTAGAAAATATCCTGCTTCTGACTCTTTAATATTGTCTTCCTAAGTGATTTTTAATTCAATGCCAAGCAGTCTACACAAAGGTTCTCACAAACATGTGATGAAGGAAAACTATTGTCACCAATTAGTTATCCCAAAGAACACAAGGGTGGGTTTGGATATTTTAATTTTTTCCTAATCATTCTTTTTCCTTTTGTAAAGTTAAGGAGATGTGACCGTCAACCACACTGAACCAGACAAGACCTGACTATGAGAGCAATGCCTGTCACCTTTGCCTTATTTTTAATGCTAAGATCTCTCTAAGAGGAGCTTAGGCCTTATTACTATAGCCTGCAGTGCGAGTCGAAGCATGTTTTCCAACTGAGCCTGTGTGAGAGAATACCCACATCCCCCTTTTGAATATTCATTCCCCATCCACAATAAACATCCTGGCTTCTATTTCTTTGGGGACAACATGACTCTGGAAATGCTCTCTCATGGTCTCCTATTTGCCACAAATATACTTTCCTTTGTGACAAACTACTTCTGGTGTAGAGTGTGATTTCACTCCCAAGGAGGGAGCCAATTTCAGGTTTTCTAAGAAATTGGCACCCAACATGGGGCTTGCCCCTTTGTGGTGCTTGTGCCACTAGCTTGATCTCGCTGCCCCATGGGGAGACCCAGCAGTGGCACTGAGCACCTTGCTCAGAGGATCTCTTAATGGAGGTGAATGGCATGAACCCCATGGAATGGGTCTCAGAGTTATTTCTTTAAGTTGTCTCACAAAGCCTGCTTGTTGGGGCCTGGCTTTGGGGTTTGAGTCCCCATCCAGGGGTAGGCTGGCTCAGGGATAGGAGAGTGCCCTCTGGTTGGAAGGATTGGATGACCTGGCCATGCTGGAAGGGCTGATGCTCAGCTCTGGTGAAATGGGAGCAATCCCTGCTGACTAGTCAGGGGTTTGAGTCCCCTCTGGAGATTGAGTCTCATCTGGATTGCATGGCCCAGCCACTCTGGTGAACAGGAGCAATTCCTGTTGACCAGTCGGGGCCTGGAGTCTCCTCAAGAAATGAAGTCTCCTCAGAAGTGAAGAGGTGGGGGTTCGAGGCCCCCGTTGAAGTCACTCAGTCTGTCTTTGTGTTGTACCTGTTATCAGAGAAGGGGTCCTCTTAGATGGCATTAAGCCACCCTTGAAGTCACTGAGTCTGTCTTTGTTGTGGGCCTGTGAACAAAGAAGGGGTCACCTTAGATAGAGTTAAATCACCCCTGAAGTCACAGAGTCCGTCTTTGCATTGGGCCTGTGACCAGAGGATGAGTCCCCTTAGATGGGGTCAAGCCCCCTCTGGAGTTGCTGAGTCTGATTTTTTTGGGTTGGTTCTTTGTTTTTGTCAACATCAATCTTGATTTCCACAGTCTGGCTTTTCTGTACTTCTAGGTCTCCTTTTACTTTCCTTGTCCTCCCTATCAGTGGTCCCTGGGTGGAGCACAGCATCTGCTAGTTTTATTTGCCTTTTAAGGGTTTAGTTAGCCTGGGTCTAGTTCTAGGCTATTAGGGCACTAAACCTCCTCTGGGCACAACCTTGTGGGATCTGCAAAACAACTAACCATTACAAGTTGTGCCTGGAAGGTTGGAAACAGACCATAAGAAAGGATGCTAGAATATGGGGGCACAAGTTCCATCCCAAAGGAAAGCCAGTTGTGCTGCATCCTCCAGAATTGGAAGGGCTTTGGCTATTCCCCATTGAGCTGAGAGCAGATGATCTTTTTATGTAACACAGCCTGGTTGCAATATTCAGTGGAAGAGGGGAAAGGTGGCCAGAAAATGGGACCCTAAATGTTAACACCATACTAAAATTATCTCTAAAAGATAAGGTGAGCAGGACGTGGTCCTCCAAATGAGGAAACACTAGACTTAGGAAAGCCCCCCTCAGAGTCTACCATGCTCACATACTCCAGCTTCGGCCCCACCATTAGACCAGAGTGTGAGGCCTGAGGGACCTCCACCTGGTTCCCCTCCCTCACCCCTGCTTAAGACAGAGGCTGTTACAGGGCCAAATCCCTTGCTGTTCCCCACAGGCAATCCCTCTACAGGGAATTGGACTCTGCAACAACCAAAGACCCTCCACACTCCTCTTCCAGATAGTACAACTAGATTAGCAACCAGTTACAGACCTGGGATATACCCCTAAGATGAGTGCCTAGTGGTGAGGGGACACTTATTAATGTGCCTGTCCCTGTTTCCCCCTCTGATCTGTATGATTTGAAGGCACATACTAAAGGATTGAGGGATGACCTAGAGGAATTCATAAACCTGAGAAAGGGAATCTTCTCCACTCATAATCCAACCTGAGCCAATATTCAAATCCTGCTAACTACTCTCCTCACTGCTGAGGAAAAATCATGTGTTCTGTTAAAAGCTTAGCGAACAAGCAGATAATGAATATGACCCAGGGTTAGACATCCATAGGCCTAGTGAACAGGCTGTGCCAGGGACTGACCACAGGGTGGAATCCCAATGATCAAGAAAAGCAGGGATATTTTCAGGGTCTGCTTTTGAAAGCCTTGAAAAGAGTAAGCCAGCCACCCATTAATTGGTCTAAATTAAGAGAGGTTCAATAAGGCCCTGAGGAAAACCCCTCCACTTTTTTCCATACGCTGTGGGACTGCCTCAGGTGATACACAAATTGGGACCCTGAGGCCCAGGGCAGTACAGTGATTTTTAATATCTATTTTGTATCTCAAAAGTGCTCCAGACATCCATGGGAAACTGCAAATGTTGGCTATAGGTCCTGATACTAATCCTGCACAACTAGTAGAGGCTGCATTTAGGGCGTTCAATAACTGAGATGAAGCTGAGGATAAAAAGGAAGACAAGAAGATGAAAAAGAGGAAAAGGCAAGCCACTCTGATAGCTGTGGACCTCCAGTCTACTCAAGGTAACCTGAGGAAGAGAAGGAATATGCCATGGGGGAGTAACCTGGGCCCCCACCGAGGGATCTGCAGGCCACCAACAAAGTTGGGGTCTAATCCTTTGAGTGTACTGCAAACAGGAAGGACATTGGCAGCAGGATTGTCCGCATCACCCTCAGAGAGGGAAGGGATTGAACAAAACCAAGCCGCGGCAGCTTCCCTTGATTATAGATGAGATTTGATGGGGCTGTGGGGCTCCCGAGTTGGTTCCATGAGTCCTGGGTGACTTGGCAGTAGGAGGAGAGCATGTTGTTCAATAGTGGAGCTATGTTCCCAGTGTTGAATGCTCCAAAAGGAAGCCTTTCTAAAGGAAAGTGTGACCTAAAAGAGGTATCAGGAAAAGGAGAGACCAAAAGATGTCTGGAGCCCTGGACCTGTGAAATAGGCTAAAAAATGCTGAGGCATTCTTTAATGTATGTACCAGAATGCCCTGTTCCCCTTCTTGGGAGGGACATGCTATCTAAGTTATGGGCCTCAATAAGCTTGAAAGAAGAAAAAATAGAGATCCAAGTGTCCAAAAGTCAGGGAGTTGAGCTTATGGCCCTATTACAGGATACACCAGCACCTGAAAAGGAAGAGATTCTCCTAAATGTTTTACGCTGAGCTAACTCAGAATTATGGGCATAAGGGCAGGTCTAGTGAGCAGCCAGTGCCATGTCAGTAGAGGTAAAATTCAAGCAGGTAGATCGCTGGCCCTGGGTAAAACAATGCCCCTTGAAGCCAGAAGCCATAAAGAGGAATCTTTCCTGTAATCAATAAGGTTTTGTAACAGGGGAATATAGATTTGTTTAAGACAGTGCTGTCAATGCTGTACACTACCGGATGTATAATGGTAAATATCTTCATTTTGTTTCTGGCACAGAGCTCCTAAAACTCTCAGAATTTCCCATAGGAGAGCCATAGGGTCATCTTTTGTTATGATAATTACTTCAGTCCTTGGTTCCTGAAACTACTCCAGAGCAATCCAGGTGAAATGGCTTGTCTTTTGTTATTCCTAACAAGCCCCTTTTGAACAACACCTGAATTTATGTTAATAAGGTGACTCTTGGAAAGCAACTAAGGATGGGGATGGTTGCCTGGGAAACCAGTTGTGTGATTTGGGGGTTTGAATTTCCAGGTCCATTCTCCTCCTCACACCTCTGGGTGGTGAGAGAGGCAGAAGATTGAGTTCAATTGCCAACAGCCAATGATCTAATCAACTATGCCTATGTAAAGAAGTCTCCATTAAAATCCAAAAGGATAGTGTTCAGAGAGCTTCCAGGTGGGTGAACACGTGGAGAATGGGAGAAAGTGGCACACTCAGAGAGGATCTGGGATCTCCAGATCCCTTCCCCAGTTATTTTGCTCTATGCAGCTCCTCCATCTGGCTGTTAAGTAGTACAATGTTTTCCTGAGTTCTGTGAGCCGCTCCATCAAATTAATCAAAGCCAAGGGGAGGGGTTGTAGGAACCTCTGTTCTGTGGCTGGTTGGTCAGAAGCACAGGTGACAACCTGAACTTGCAATTGGCATCAAAATTGGGGGTCAAGTGTAATCCTGTGGGATCTGATTTGATCCCCAGGTTGATCCTGTCAGATTTGAGTTAAATATGTTAAACTTCTTAACCAGTAAGGGATATAAGGTGTCTAAAGGGGATTGATGGTTTTTGCCACATTTGGATCCCTACCTTTGGATTAACTGCTAAGCCTCTCTATGATAAACTACAGGGAGAAGAAATGTACCACTTTGGATTGGATAAGTTATACACCATGGTGAAATGATGGCCCCCATGCTTGAGAGCTGTAACTGCCACCTGGCTGTTAATCAAGAAAGAAAAACAGACTATGGGCCAACCTAGGATCGTGTGCACCCCCCATCAAGTCTCTAGACTACTAAAGATTAAAGGACATCTATGGCTATACCAGAATAGAATACTATAATATAGAGCTATGCTGATAGGTTTCCCTTAGATTTCCCTAAAACCCTGTCATACCTGAAACACAGCTACACTGCTCCTTGATTCCAATGGGCCTATGACACATGCAGAAGGGATTTCCAGCTGTGATGAAGATCAAGGCTCACCCAGGGAGAGAATCCCAAGGCATCCTGCCCTACATACCAATCTATATCATCCTCTGGGAAGCATAGGACGTCCTAACCTGATCCGACCTGATTCCTATCCAGTTATAAGACCACACAATAAGCAGACCGCACCTGAGCTGATACCATTTTAACAACTTTTTTACATGATCTTTCCTTTGTCTTATAAGGAAATGACTCACATAGCTATGCCTTATAAGTTTAGCCTTAACCCTCAACCCACTGCAGCTCTTACTGCCCATGGGTCCTGTCCCCATACCTGCAGCTGTTTACTGCCCATGGGCCCTGTCCCTATGCTACTCCATGCTATTCTCTGAATAAAGGAGCACTACTACCTGACCTTGAGAGTCCAAGAAATCTTTCTTTTGACTCCTCGACTCACCAAGCCTGCATCAGCAGCAGAGGTTTCCAGAGAGAACCATGGAAATTAAACGTGGGCCAGAGATCTTTAAACTGCTAGATGCAGTACAGGGCCCCCCAAAAGTAGCTGTGGTCCATGGTAAAGACCATCAAATTTAGGAATCAGAGGCAATAAAAGGAAATAACTTGGCAACTGCAGCTGCGAAAAGGGCCGCTACATTAGGAGAGCTTCTCCAATTATCATTAATTCTCATTCTACCCTTCTACAAATTTACACCAGTCTATTCCCCTGAAGACATACAGGAAGCCACTACACAGGGTTACCAGTGGCCCCCAATACTCAAGGGCTGGATGATAAGCCAATGAGGGAAGATTTGAGTCCCCAAACAGCTTGGGGACTCATGAAGAGTGACCATGGTATCTTAAAACTTGGAAAAGTGGTTTGTCACAAGATCAGCTAAATCTTATTTGGGTATGGCCTCACTTGGTGTTACACACTGTTCCCTAAAATTAGAAGGCATTATCCCTTATTGGATCCACCATACAAGGGTAAAAAAAAGTGGCACTATCAGCTGAACATCAAGAGAAATCATCAAAGACAATTGAGGACTCCGAGTTTTCCCGCAAACCACTCTCTGATTTTAAACTCTTATTTCAGCAACACTATACAAGTAAGTACTGACTGGCTATCCACTCCAGGCTCTGCCCTGGATCTTAACCAATACCATAACATTTAGACACAGTATGCTTCCAAGAAGTTTGCATCTTCCTGGGCAACAAGACTAGGTCCATTAGAGAAGGATATGCAACTATAGTATGTAGACTATTGTAGGGGAAGAAGACATTTCCTCTACCCTCTCTGGGTTCTTTTGGCCAGAAAATGAATTAAATTCACATGAGACAGAATAGCAGGAGAAAATTAAACAAAGCTTTATAACATGTATACATGGGAGAGGCTTAGGCAAGCTGAGCAACTCACCCAAATGGCTGAAGCCACCTCCTTAAATATCATATTCAGCTAAAGACAAATGAGGATGTTGGGGGTGGGGGGAGTCAGTTACAGGAGGTTACCAGACAAGCACAATAAACAGGAATAAGATTATTATGCAGATTTAAGTCCTTGCATTCTGTATTGATAGGAGTTTCTAGAGATAAGGTCATCCCCCCTTCTTCCTGGTACAGAGAGGGAGACACCTTTACAGATGGATATTTCCTTTACAATGTAAATGTCTCTTACAAAGGGTAAATAAATTCTTCTTTTCAGTTGCTTTCCTGTCTGCAGCTTATAAAAAGGAACCAGCCCCAAATAATCCTCATGCCAAAGAGACATATCTTGGTGTGGCCAATTCCAGGCACCCACACTATAAAAGAGATGGTAGAATCAGGAGGGAGGGTGCTAGTATGACCAGAACCTAAACTTATACTGGACGAATTGAGGGTATAAAATTACAGATGCTTGTTACAACTAACTTGGAGCTATGCCTGAGGTGACCCACAAACCTATTGGAGATTAGCTAGAAATTCTTCTCCTCTACTGGTCCCTATGACAACACCCATTCTTATCAGGAAGCAGTTATAGAAGATGAACTTCACCCCTGTGTCCCTCAAGAATGAGGAGCATGATAAAATCTGGAGAAGGGATTTTGTCATCAACTAGTTACACCAAGGAGCCCAAGGGTGGGTTGGGATATTTTAACTTTTTCCAAATTGTTCTTTTTCATTTTGTTATGTTAAGGAGATGTGATCACCAACCATCCTGAAGCAGACCAGGCCTCAGGAGGAGAGCAATGTCTGTGACATTTGCCTTATTTTTAATGTTAAGATCTCTCCAGGAGGAGCTTAGGCCTTATTACCATTGCATGCAGCATATGTGGAAGCATGTTTTCCAATTGGGCCTGCACAAAAGAATGCCCACCTCTCCCTTTTGAATATTCATTCCACCCCATGTCCCTTTCTCCAGGGATGCCATGACTCTGGAAATGATTCCTCATGGTCTCCTATTTGCCACAAATACTCTTTACTTTGTGAGACTACTTCTGGTGTAGAGTGTGATTTAACTTGCCAGGATAGAACCCACATCAGTTTGGGTAACACTATTGCTGACCCCACCATGCCAGGAGGTAGAAGTGACATGTCCACAGGGGAGGTTTTAAACAATTCAGTCCAGCTGGCAGAGACAATCTATAACCTTCATTCAAGGAAAGTACACTGTGCAGAAATGAACTGGCTTCTAGCTGTTTCAGATCCTCATGGTAAGTGCCTCACACCTTGTACTCCCCAGCCTTCACTCAGACTCTCTCTCCCATGTCAGGAAAGCATGTTCCTGATGAACTCAGATGCCTGTAGATGTAGAGGCACATCTTCCAAGGAGAGATTGAAAACCTTTTCTTCCACTGTGGAAGATTATGTTACTTCTGTACTATGTGGGTACACAGTTTGGAAAAAGTCTTGCTTCTGGCTCTTTAATATCATCCTCCTAAGTGACTTTTAATTCAATGCTGAGCAGTCTACACAAAGGCTCTCACATGCATGTGATGAAAGAAAACTATTACTGAGCTCAGCTTGCCAGGATCTACAAGTGACATTTTCCTAGGAGAGCTTTTAAACATTTCACTAGAGTTGGGAGAGCTGAACTATGACAGACATTCATGGAAAAGCTCTGAACTGTACCTATTTATGATGGTCCAGACAAATTTCATTACATACATTGCAGTTCAAGGCCTTCATGCAGGCTCCCTCTCCCATGTCCTGAACGCATGTTCTTGCTGAACTCAGTTTCCCTTGGCTTTGAAATGATTCCTTAATATGAGAGATTTGAAAGTTTTCCCTATAACTGCATCAGAGCACGTGCAAGTTTCATTCAATGTGGGTACACACTACAGAAAATCTTCTGCTTGTGGCTTTTTAGTATCATCTTAATAAATAACCTTTAATGCATCACCATGTAGTGTACACACAGGCTTTCACACAAAAATGATGATGGAGAACAATGATTAGCTCCTGTTGCCAGGAGCTGTATACTACAATTTCCTGGGAGAGCTTTTTAAGTTTGTACTACAGCTGGGAGAGAATATCTATAGCATCCATTCAATGAAAGTACACTGTGCAAAAAAGTTCTGACCTGTAGCTGTTTAGCATCTGCCAAATATGTTCCTTTACACACATTCAGGTTCACAGCCTTCACTCTGGCCCTGTCTCCCATGTCATGAAAACATGTTCCTGCTGAACTCAGCTGCTGGTACTTGTGAAGGGACTTCATCCAAGGAGAGATTGGAAGCCTTTCACTACCGCTGGGATAGATTTATCATAGCACTTTCACACTATATGAGTACACACTTTAGAAAAATTCCTGCATGTGGCACTTTAATATCATCTTCATAGGTTACTTTTAATTCAATTCCAAGCAGTCTACACACAGGCTTTCACACCCATGTGATGAAGAACAACTGGTAATGAGCTCAGCTTGCCAAGAGCTGCAAGTGACATGTTCGTAGGAAAGCTTTTAAACAGTTAACAAGAGCCGGGTGAGAAGATCTATAACCTCTATGTAAGGAAAGTACACTGTGCAGAAAAGACCTGGATTCTAGCTCTTTCAGATCATCTAGAGCTAAGTGCCTCACACATGGAAGTTCACAGCCTTCACTCAGGCTCTCTCTCTCTTATGTCATATTATGTTCCTGCTGAACTCAGCTGTCTGTAGCTGTGAAGGGACTTCTGAGGAGAGATTCAAAACCTTTCAACCCCCTGGCACAGAACATTTGTAACTTTTGTACAATGTGGGCACATGGTTTAGAAAAACTCCTGCTTCTGGCTCTTTAGTATCATCTTCATGAGTGACTTTTAATTCAATGCTGAAGAGTCTACACACAGGTTCTCACATGCATGTGATGAAGGAAAACTATTTCTGAGCTCAGCTAGACAGGAGTTGCAAGTGACATTTTCCAGGTAGAGGTTTGAAACATTTCACCACAGCCGTGAGAGAAGATTGTGCCTTCCACTCAAGGAAAGTACACTGTGCAGAAAAGCCCTGGCTTCTAGCTGTTTCCTTTCATCTGGGTAATTGCCTCACACATTGCAGTTCATGGCCTTCACTCAGGCTCTCGCTCTCATGTCATGAAAGCATGCTCCTGCTGAACTCAGCTGCCCATATCTTTGAAGGGACATCTTCCATGGAAAGATTTAAAAGTTTTCACTACAGCTGGGACAGATTATCCATAACTTCCCTTCAATGAGGGTACATAGTTTTGAAAATCTGCTGATAGCTCTTTAGGATCATCTTGATAAGTGACTTTTGATACATTGCCATTGAGTCTACACACAGGCTCTCACTGGCATGTGATGAAGGAAACTTTTGCTAAGCTCAGTTCCCCAGGAGCTGGAAGTCACATTTTCCTCGGAGAGCACTGAAACATTTCACTACAGCTGGGAGAGAATATCTATAACATCCATTTAAGGAAACTACCCTGTGCTGGAAAGCTCTGGCTTCTAACTCTTCAGGATCATCTTGGTAGATGCCTTCTCACACATTTCTATGCAGGGCCATCACTCAGGCTCTCTCTCCCAAGTCATGAAAGCAGGAACCAAGCTGAACTAAGCTGCCGGTATCTCTGAAGGGAATGCTTACAATGAGAGATCAAAACCTTTCACTACAGCTGGGACAGATTACCTGTAACATCCATTAAATGAGGGTACATGTTGGAGAAACTCTTCTGCTTGGGGCTCTTTAGTATGGTCTTGATGAGTGACTTTTAATACATTGCTAAGTCTACACACAGGCTCTCACTCACACACGCTGAAGAAAAACTACTGCTGAGTTCAGCTTGTGTGGTGCTGGAAGTGATATTTTCATAGGAGTTCTTTTATACATTTTCTAATGCTGGGAGAGACTATCTATAACATCCATTCAAGGAAAGTACACTAGGCAGAACAGCTCTTTCTTGTAGCTGTTTAGGATCATCTTGGTAAGTGCCTTCACACATTCCAGTTCACAGAATTCACTCAGGCTCTCTCTCTGATGGCATGAAAGCGTGTTCCTGCTGAACCTAGCTGCCCAGTGCTGTGAAGGGAATTCTTCCAAGGAAAGATTCAAAACCTTTCACTACAGCTGGGACAGATTATCTTCATCATCCATTCAATGAGGGTACAGGGTATAGAAGCCACCTGCTGGTTGCTCATGATGATCATCTTGATAAGTGACTTTAAATACTTTGTTGTTCTGTCTACACACAGGCTCTCATTCACAACTGATAATGGAAAGCTACTGCTGAGCTCAACTTGCCAGGAGCTGGATGACATTTTCCTAGAAGAGCTTTAAACACTTCACTACACCTGGGAAAGAATATCTATAACATCCATAGGAAAATAGTGCAGAAAAGATAATTTCTTGTTACTGTTTAGGATTGTCTTCATAGATCCCTTTTCACATTGTGAAATACATGGACCTCACTCAGGCTTGCTCTCTCTGGTATCATGAAAGCATGTTCCTGCAGAACTCAGCTGCCCGTAGCTATGAAGTCACTTCTTCCAAGGAGAGATTTCAAACCTTTCACTACATCTGGGACAGCTTATCCATTACATGCATTCAATGAGGGTACATGGTGTAGAAAAACTCCTGCTGGTGGCTGTTTAGGATCATCTCAATAAGTCACTTTTAATAAGTTGTTGTTGAGTCTACACACAGGCTCTGACTTGCATGCAATTACTGAAAACTATTGCAAAGCTCAGCTTGCCAGGAGCTGGAAGTGACACTTTCCTAGAAGAGCTTTTAAACATTTCACCACGGTTGGCAGAGAATTTCAATAACATCCATTCAAGGAATGTACACTCTGTAGAAGAGGTCTGGCTTCTAGCTGTTTAGGATTGTCTTAGTAAGTGCCTTGTCACAGATTGCCATACTAGGCCTTCACTCAGGCTCTCTCCCATTTCATGAAAGCATGTTCCTGCTGATCTCAGCTGAAAGTTACATCTTCCCATGGGAGCTTTTAAGCATTTCTCTACAGCTGGGAGGGAAAAACCTACAACTCCCATTCAAGGAATATTCACTGTGCTGAAAAATTCTTGCTTCCGGCTCTTGGTGATCATCTTGAAAATTGTCTTTTCAAACTTTGAAGTTCTCAGCCTTCACTGAGGCTGTATCTCACACATATTGAAAGACTGTTCCTTTTGAACACTGCCTCCCAGTAGGTGTTAAAGTTTTGTTTCTAGGAGATATTAAAACATTTCACTAAAGCTGGGAGAGAATATAACACTCATTCAAGGAATATTCATTGCAGAGAAAAACTCTTACTTTTACTTCATGGACATAATCCTGATATTTGCATTTTTAAACTCTGCAGTACTCGGCTTTCACTCAGGCTCTCTCTCACATGTTCCACTTGAAGTCTGTTTCCTGATATTTGTTAAAAGTTTTCTTTCTATAAGTGATTTAAAACTTTTCCCTACAGCTGGGACAGATTATCTGTAAAATCCACTCTAGGAGAATACAGTGTTGAGAAATTATCCTGCTTGTAGCTCTTTAGGAGCATCTTCAGAAGTAATTTGCATTATGTTCCCAGTCAAGTTCACATGCAGGTTCTCAATCACATTTGATGAAGGATGAATTTTGCAGAACTCAGCTTCCATGGAGCTGTAAGTGACACCATCCTATGAGAGATTTTGAAAATTTCACTACCTCTGTGAGAGAATATCCATAACATCCATTCAAGGAATATTCACTGTGGAGAAAAACTCTTGCTTCCATATCTTGAGGGTCATCTTGATAATTGCCTTTCCAAACTTTTAAGTCCTCGACCTTCTGTCAGGCTCTTTCTCACATATATCGAAGGAATATTTCTCCTGAACTCAGCTTCCCAGTAGGTGTTAAGGGTTTTGTTTGTAGAAGAGATTAAAAACTTTTCTCTACAGCCAGGAGAGAATATCTTTAACACCCATTCAATGAATATTCACTGCGGAGGAAAGTACTTGCTTCTTGCTCTTGAGGATGATCTTGATATTTGCATCTTCAAACTTTGCAGTTCTCTGCTGTCACTCAGGCACTCTCTCACATGAATTTTTTTTATTGTGGTAACTTTGGTTTATAGCATTATGTAAATATCCATTGTACATCTTTATATATTTTGATTTCTGTGTAGATTTGATCATGTTCACCACCCAAATACTAATTACAATCCATCGCCCCACACATGTACCTAATCCCCCATTTCACCCTCCTCCTTTCTCCTTGCTCTCTGGTAACCACCAATCCAATCTCTATTTCTGTGTGTGTGTTTGCCATTGTTTTGATCTTCTACTTATGAGTGACATCATATGGTATTTGACTTTTGTCCTCTGACATTTCACTTAGCATAATACCCTTAAGTTCCATCCCTGATTTCACAAATGGCCAGACTTCATCATTTCTTATGGCTGAGTAGTTTTCCATTGTGTATATATACCAAATCTTTATCCATTTATCCCTTGATGGGCACCTAGGTTGCTTCCAAGTCTTGGCTATTGTGAATACTGCTGGGATCAACATAAGGGTGCATGTTTCTATATGCATTTATGTTTTCATGTTCTTTTGATAAATATCCAGCAGTGGAATAGCTGGATCATATGGTAGATCTATTCTTACTTTTTTGAGTTATCTCCATATCTGTGTTCCATAGTGGCTGCACCAGCTTGCACTCCCTCCAGCAGTGTATGCGAGTTCCCTCTTCAACACTTGTTTCCTATCTTCTTAATTATAGCCATTCTGATGGCAGTGAGGTGATATTTTATTGTAGTTTTTTTTAAAGGAATATCTGTTTTGTTAAAACATTGGCACCTGAACTAACAACTGTTGCCAATCTTCTTTTTTTTCTTCTTTTTCTCCACAAAGCCCCCCAGTATATAGTTGTATATTTTAGTTGTGGCATGTGGGACACAACCTCAGCATGGCCTGATGAGTGGTGCTATGTCTGCACCCAGGATCCGAACCAGTGAAACCCTGGGCTACCAAAACAGAGTGCATGAACTTAACCACACAGCCGTGGGGCCAGCCCCTCATTGTAGTTTTGATTTGCATTTCCATGATTGTTAATGATGTTGAACACCTTTTCAAGTGCCTGTTGGCCATCTGTATATCTTCCTTCAAGAAATTTCTGTTCAGCTCTTTTGCCCATTTTTTAATTGGGTTGTTAGTTATTTTGTTGTTGAGATTTAAGTGTTCTCTATATATTTTGGGTATTAACCCCTTCTCAGATAGGGTTTGCAAATATCTTCTCCCAATTGTTAGCTTGTTTTTTTGTTTTCTTGGTGGTTTCTTTTGCTGTGTAGAAGATTTTTAGTTTTGTGATCTTGGAAAATTTTTTTAAGATTTTTTTTTATTTTTCCTTTTTCTCCCTATAGTCCCCAGTACATAGTTGTGTATTTTTAGTTGTGGGTCCTTCCAGTTGTGGCATGCAGGATGCCACCCCAGCATGGCCCAATGAGCGGTGCCATGTCCATGCCCATGATTCAAACTGGTGAAACCCGGGGCCACTGAAGCACAGTGTGTGAACCCAACCACTTGGTCATGGGGCCGGCCCCTGAAGCTTTTTAGTTTGATGTAGTCCAATTTGTTTATTTTTTCTATTGTTTCCTTTGCCTTCTCAGTCATGGTACTTGAAAATATGTTGGTAAGACCGATGTTTAAGGGCCATACTGCCTATGGTTCCTTCTAAAAGCTTTATGGTATCAGATCTTACATTCAAGTCTTTAATCCACTTTCAGTTGATTTTTGTGTTTGGTGTAAGATAATGGTCTACTTTCATTCTTTTGCATGTGGCTGTCCAGTTTTCCCAACACCATTTATTGAAGAGACTCTCCTTTCTCCATTCTTGGCTCCCTTGTTGAAAATTAGCTGTCCATAAATGTGCAGGTTTATTTCTGGGCTCTCACTCTGTTCCATTGATCTATGTGTCTGTTGTTGTGCCAGAACCATGCTGTTTTGGTTACAATAGCTATGTAGTATATTTTGAAATCTAGCAGTGTGACACTTCCAGCTTTGTTCTTTTTTATAACCATTACTTTGGCTATTCCAGGTCTTTTGTTGTTCCATATAAATTTTAGGACTCTGTGTTCTATTTCTGTAAAAAATGTTGTTGGAACTTTGATAGAGATTGCATTGAATTCATAGATTGCTTTAGGAAGTATGGACGTTTTAGCTATGTTAATTCTTCCAATCAAAGAGCATGGAATATCTTTCCATTTCTTTGTGTTTTCTTCAATTTCCTTCAACAATGTTTTATAGTTTTTTGGGTACAGATATTTCACCTTGTTGGTTAAGTTTATTCCCAGGTATTTTATTCTTCTTGTCGCAATTGTAAATGGGATTGTGTTCTTAATTTCTCTTTCAGCTACTTCATTGTTAGTGTAAAGAAATGCAACTGACTTTTGTACGTTGATTTTGTATCCTGCAACTTTATCATATGCACTTATTTTTTCTAAAAGTTTTTTAGTGGACTCTTTAGGGTTTTCTATATATAAAATCATGTCATCTGCAAAAAGTGACAATTCAACTTCTTCCTTTACAATTTGCATCCCTTTCATTTTTTATCTTATCTGATTGCTCTGGGTAAGACTTCCAATACTATGTTCAATAAGAGCTGGCATCCTTGTCTGGTTCCTGTACTTAGAGGGAAAGCTTTCAGTTTTTCTGCATTGATAATGATATTCACTGCAGAAGAATGCATCAGTGAGCTAGATGAAAGACTAGAGGAAATCACCCAAGCTGAATAGAAAAAAGAAAAAAGAATTAGACAGAATGAGACCACTCTAAGGAAACTCTGGGACAATATCAAGTGTGCTAACATTCGGATTATAGATATCCCAGAGAAGAGAGAGACAAAGGTGCAGAAAATTTATTTGTAGAAATAACTGATGTAAATTTTCCTAACCAGAGGAAGAAAACAGACATCCAAGTTCAGGAAGCACAGAGAGCTTGAAACAAGATAAACCCAAAGAGGCCCACACCAAGACATATTATAATTAAAATGTCCAACATTAAAGATAAAGAGAGAATCTTAAAAGCAGCAAGAGAAAGGCCACAAGTGACATACAAAGGGAAGCCCATCAGGTTATCAGTGTACTTCTCAGTTGTGACCCTACAAGCAAGAAGAGAATGGCACAACACATTTAAAGTGCTAAAGGAAAAAAACTTACAGACAAGAATGCACTATCCATCAAGGTTGTCATTCAGAATGGAAGGAGAGATAAAGAGCTTCCCAGACAAGCAAAAATTAAAGGAATTTATCACCAAGAAACCAGTTCTACAAGAAATGCTGAAGGGACTTATTTAAGTGGGAAAGCAAGCCCACAAATAGAGATTAAAAAAACAAAAAACAAAAACAAAACAGGCAATAAAATCACTTGTAAAGGTAAAAATATAGTAAAGGTAGCAGATCAACTACCTGTGAAGATAATATGAAGGTTAAAAGACAGATGTTCTAAAATCACCTATTTCTATCATAAGAGGGAAATGGATAGACACACACTAAACAAGAGACTATATATGACTTGAAAAACATAAAATGTGGGAGGAGAGGAGTGAAAAAGTAGAGCTTTTAGAAAGAGGTCAAGCTAAAGAGTCTATGAACTCGATATAGACTGTTATATACATAGAATATTAAATAGGATCCTCACAGTAATCACAAAGCAGACACCTATAATAAGCAAGAAAAAGTAAGACAAAAGAAATCAAACATATTACTAAAGATAGCCATCAAACCACAATGAAAAAGAAAGTAACAGAGAAGAACTACTAAAACACCCAGAAAACAATTTAAAAAATGGCAATAAATACAGATTTATCAATAGCTACTTTAAAGGTCAATGGACCAAATGCTCCAATCAAATGCCATAGGGTGGGCAATTGGATAAACAAACAAGACCTATCTATATGCTGCATACAAGAGACACGCTTCAGACCTAAATACATTCACAAACTGAAAGTGAAAGGATGGAAAAAGATATTCTATGCAAACGGAAAAGAAAAGAAAGCAGGGGTAGCAATACTTATATCAGACAAAACAGACTTTAAAACAAAAACTGTAACAAGACAGAAAGTTGGGCACTACATAATGATAAAGGGAACAATCCAACAAGAAAAGATAACAATTGTAAATACCTATGCACCCAATATAGGAGAACCTAAATATATAAAACAATTATTAACAGACATAAAAGGAGAAATAGACAGTAACACAATAATAGTAGGAGACTTTAACACTCCACTTACACCAATGGATAGATCATCCAAACAGAAGATCAATAAGGAAACATTGGCCATAAAGGACACATTAGACCAGATGGACTTAGTAGATATATACACAACATTCCATCCAAAAACCACAGAATACACATTCTTTTCAAATGCAAATGGAACATTCTCTGGGATTGATCACATAATAGGCCAGAAAACAAGTCTCAATAAATTTGAGAAGATTGAAATAATACAATGCATGTTTTGTGACCACAAAGGTATGAAACTAGAAGTCAACTACAGGAAGAAAACCAGAAAAGCCACAAAAATGTGGAGATTAAACAAAATGTTACTGAACAACGATTGGGTCTATGAAGAAATTAAAGGAGAAATAAAAAAATACCTGGAGAAAAATGAAAATGAAAATATGACATGCCAAAATCTGTGGGATACAGCAAAAGTGGTTCTGAGAGGGAAGTTTATAGCAATTCAGGCCTACCTCAACAAAGAAGAAAAATCCTAAATAGATAATCTAAAAGCACATCTTAAGGTACTAGAAAAAGAACAGAAAACAAAGCCCCTAATCAGCAGAAGGAAGAAAATAATAAAATATGAGCAGAAATAAATGAAATATAAACTAAAAAACAATAGAAACAATGACACCAAGAGCTGGTTCTTTGAAAAGATAAACAAAATTGACAAACCCTTAGCTAGACCCAGGAAGAAAAACTAGAGAAGGCTCAAATAAATAAAATCAGAAATGAAAGAGGAGAGATTACTACGGACACCTCAGAAATACAAACGATAATGAGAGAATACTATGAAAAGCTATACACCAACAAATTGTATAATCTAGAAGTGGATAAATGCTTATAAAACCTTCCAAAACTGGATTAAGAAGAAGTAGAAAATCTGAATAGACCAATCATCAGTAAGGAGATCAAAACAGCAATAAAGAACGTCCCAAAACATAAAAGTCCAGGAGTAGTTGGCTTCCCTGGTGAATTCTACCAAACATTCAAAGAAGACTTAACACCTTTCCTTCTCAAACTCTTCCAAAAAATCGAAGAGGAAGAGAGGCTTCCTAACTCATTCTATGAAGCCAACATTATCCTGATACCTAAACCAGAGAAGGACAAGACACACAAAAGAAAATTACAGGCCAATATCACTGATGAACATCGATGCAAAAATCCTCAACAAAATACTAGCAAGTTGAATACAACAATACGTTGAAAAGATCATACATCATGATCAAGTGGGTTTCATTCCAGGGATACAGGGATGGTTCAACATCTGCAAATCTATCAACATGATACACCACATTAACAAAATGAAGAATAAAAATCACATGATCATAGATGCAAAGAAAACATTTGACAAGATACAGCATCCATTTATGATAAAAACTGTAAATAAAATGGGTATAGAAGGAAAATACCTCAACATAATAAAGGCCATATATTACAAACCCACAGCAAATATAATTCTCAATGGAGAAAAACTGAAAGCTATCTCCCTACGAACAGAAACAAGACAAGGACGTCCAGTGTCACCACTCTTAACGTAGTATTGGAAGTCCTAGCCTGAGCAATCAGTCAAGTAAAAGAAATAAAAGGGATCCACATTGGAAAAGAAGTGAAACTGTCACTCTTTGAAGATGACATGATTTTATGTCTACAACATCCTAAATAATCCACTAAAAACGTTTAGAAACAATAAAGGAATAGAGTCAAGTCGTGGGATACAAAATCAATGTACAAAAATTGGTTGTGTTTCTATACACCAACAACGAAGTAGTAGAAAGAGAAATTAAGAATACAATCCCATTTACAATTGCAACCAAAAGAATACAATACCTAGGAATAAACTTAACCAAAGAGGTGAAAGATCTGTACACTGAAAACTATTAAACATTGTTGAAAGAAATCGAAGAAGACACAAAGAAATGGAAAGATATTCTGTGCTCTTGGATTGGAAGAATTAACATCGCTAAAATTTGCATACTTCCTAAAGTAATCTATAGATTCAACACAATCCCTATCAAAGTTCCAACATTTTTCTCAGAAGTAGAACACAGAATCCTAAAATTTATAGGCAGCAACCAAAGACCCCAAATAACCAAAGAATTCCTGAGAAAAAAGATCAAGGCTGCAGGGATCACAATCCCTGATTTCAAAATATACTACAAAGCCATAGTAACCAAAACAGCATGGTACTGGCACAAAAACAGACACATAGATCAATCTAACAGAATTGAAAGCCCAGAAGTAAACCCACACATTTATGGGTAGCTAATATTCGACAAGGGAGCCAAGAGCATACGATGGAGAAAGGAGAGTCTCTTCAATAAGTGGTGTTGAGAAAACTGGACAGTCACCTGCAAAAGAATGAAAATAGACCATTACCTTACACCATGCACAAATATCAACTCAATGTATTAAAGACTTTAATGTAACACCCAAAACCCTGAAACTTCTAGAAGAAAACATAAGCAGCACGCTCTTTGACATCAGTCTGAGCAGCATATTTTCAAGTCTCATGTCTGATTGGGCAAGGGAAACAAAAGAAAAAATGAACAAATGGAACTACATCAAACTAAAAAGCTTCTGCACAGCAAAGGAAACCATCAACAAAATGAAAAGACAACCTAACAATTGGGAGAAGACATTTGCAAACCATACATCTGATAAGGGGTTAATATCCAAAATATACAAAGAACTAGTACAGCTCAACAACAAAAAAAACCCCAACAATCCAATTAAAAAACGGGCAAAGTATCTGAACAGAGATTCTCCAAAGAAGATATACGGATGGCCAACAGGCATATGAAAAGATGTTCAACATAATTAGCTATCAGGGAAATGCAAATAAAAACTACAATGAAGTATCACTTCACTCTGGTCAGAATGGCTATAATTAACAAGACAGGAAAGAACAAATGTCAGAGAGGATGTGGAGAGAAGTGAATCCCTGTACGCCACTGGTGGGAGTGCAAACTGGTGCAGCCACTATGGAAAGCAGTATGGAGTGTCCTCAGAAAACTAAGAATAGATCTACCATATGATCCAGCTATCCCACGGCTGGGAATTTATCCAAAGAACTTGAAAAAGCAAAGGCATAAAGATACTCACACCCCTATGTTCATTGCAGCATTGTACACGATAGCCAAGACTTGGAAGCAACCTAGGTGCCCATCAAGGGACGAATGAATAAAGAAGATGTGGTATTTATACACAATGGAATACTACTCAACCATAAGAAATGACGAAATCTGGCCATTTGTGACAACATGGATGGACATTGAGGGTATTATGCTCAGTGAAATGTCAGAGAGAGAAAGTGAAATACCATATGATCTCATTCATAAGTAGAAGATAAAAACGACAAACACATAGCATTGGAGTTTGCATTGGTGGTTACCATAGAGGAAGGGGGGAGGTCAAAAGGGGTGATTAGACTCACATGTGAGTGGATGGATTATAATTAGTCTTTGGGTGGTGAACATGATGTAATGTGCACAGAATTTGAAATATATTATGATGCACATCTGAAAGCTATATAATGTTGTAATCCAATGTTACTGCAATTTAAAAAAAAAGAAAAAATAGAATGATATTCACTGTGAGTTTGTCATATATGGCCTTTATTATGTTGAGGTACTTTCCTTCTATACCTATTTTAATCAGAGTTTTTATCATAATTGGATGCTGTATCTTGTCACATGCTTTCTCTGCATCTATTGAGATGATCATATGATTTTTATCCTTCATTTTGTTAATGTGGTGTATCACACTGATTGATTTGCTGATGTTGCAGCATCTTTGCATCCCTGGAATAAATCCCACTTAATTATGGTGTATCTTTTTAATGTATTTTTTATTCGATTTGCTAGTATTTTGTTGAGGATCTTTGCATCAATGTTCATCAGTGATATTGGCCTGTAATTTTCCTTTTATCTGTTGTCCTTGTCTGGTTTTGGTGTCAGGGTAATGTTAGCTTTGTAGAATCAGTTAGGAAGTTTCCCCTCCTCTTCAAATTTCTAGAAGAGTTTATGAAGTGTAGGTATTAAGTCTTCTTTGAATGTTTTGTAGAATTCATCAGGGAAGCTATCTCATCCTAGGCTTTTATTTTTGGGGAGGTTTTTGATTGCTGTTTCAATCTTCTTTTTGGTGATGGGTCTATTCAAATTTTGATTTATTGTTGAGGCTGTTTTGGAAGGTTGTATGATTTTAAGAATTTATCCATTTCTTCAAGATTATCCAGTTTGTTGGAGTATAGCTTTTTGTAGTACTCCCTTATAATCTGGTGTATTTCTGTGGTGTCTGTAGTAATGTCTCCTCTTTCATTTCTTATTTCACTAATTTGAGCCTTCTCTCTTTTTTCTTGGTGAGTCTAGATAAAGATTTATCAATTTTGTTTATCTTTTCAAAGAACCAGCTCTTGGTTTCACTGATTTTTTTAATTTTTTTACTCTCTATTTCATTTATTTCTGCTCTTTTTATTATTTACTTCCTTCTACTGATTTTGAGCTTTGCTCTTATTATTCCAGTTCCTATAGGTGCACTGCTAGATTGTTTATTTGAGACTTTTCTTGTTTGTTAAGGTAGGCCTGTATTGCTATAAACTTTCCTCATACAAACACTTTTCCTGTATCCCATAAGTTTTGACATGTCTTATATTCATTTTGTCTGCAGTTATTTGTGATTTTTCCTTTGATTTCTTCATTTGCCCAAAATTGTTCAGTAACATTTTGTTTCATTGCCACATATTTTTTCATAACTTTGTGGTCAGAAAAGCTACGTGGTATTATTTTATTCTTCTTAAATTTATTAAGACTTGTTTTATGGCCTAATATGTGATTAATTCTAGAGAATGTTCCATGTGAATTTGAAAAGAATGTATGTTCTCTGGTTTTTGGAAGGAATGTTGTGTATATATCTACTAAGTCCATCTGGTTTAATGTGTCTTTTAAGGCCAATGTTTCCTTATTGATCTTCTGTTTGGATGATCTATCCATTGGTGTAAGTGGATTGTTAAAGTCTCCTACTATTATTGTGTTGCAGTCTATTTCTGCTTTTATGTCTGTTAATAATTGCTTTATATATTTAGGTGCCCTTATGTTGGGTGTATAGATGTTTACAAGTCTTACATCCTCTTGTTGGATTGTTTCCTTTATCATGATGTAGTGCCCTTCTTTGTTTCTTGTTACAGTTTTTGTTTTAAAGTCTGTTTTGTATGATATAAATATTGCTACCCCAGCTATCTTTTTCTTTGCCATTTGCATGCAATATATCTCCCCATCCCTTCACTTTCAATTTGTGAGTGCCTTTAGGTCTGAATTCTCTCTCTTGTATGTAGCATATGTATGGATCTTGCTTTTCTATCCAATTGGCCACCCTATGCCTTTTGATTGGAGCATTTAGTCCATTTACATTTAGTGTAGTTATTGATAAATATGTACTTATTGCCATTTTCTTGTTTGTTTTTCTGGCTGTTTTAGTAATTTTTCTTTGTTCCTTTCTTCTGAGGCTCATATATAATAACGTATGTATATAGCAATCTATATTAAGTCAATGGTCTCTTTAGTTTGACCACTTAAAAGCTCTACTGTTTTACTCCCCTCCACCAACATTTTATGTTTTTGATATCATATGTAACCTCCTTTTGAGTGTGTGTGTGTGTGTGTGTGTGTGTGTGTATCCGTTACTTTCCTATCGTGGAAATAGGTAATTTTAGTACTTTTGTCTTTTGACCTTCATATTATCTTCATGAGTCATTGATCTGCTACTCTTACTGTATTTTTGCCTTTACCAGTCATTTTATTGCTTTTTTTGGATAATTTTTATTACTGTTTGTTGTCTTTTCCTTCCCTCTTAAATAAGTCCCTTTTGCATTTCTTGTTAGACTGGTTTCTTGGTGGTAAACTCCTTCAATTTTTGCTTGTCTGGGAAAGTCTTTGTTTCTCTTTCCATTCTGAATGATAACCTTGACAGGTAATGTATTCTTGGCTGCAGGATTTTTCCTTTGAGGACTTTAAATACATTGTGCCATTCCCATTTGGTCTATAAGATTTCTGCTAAGAAGTCAGCTGATAGCCTTATGGGGTTGCCTTTTTATGTCTCTTGTTGCCTTCTGTTTTGGATTTTAGGATTGTCTCTTTATCTTTAATTTTGGACATTTTAATTGTAATGTGTCCTGGTGTGGGCCTCTTTGGATTTATCTTGTTGGGTACTCTCTGTGCTTCCTGTACTTGTATGTCTGTTTCCTTCCTTACATTAGAAAACATTTTATCTGTTATTTCTTCCAATAGATTCTCTGCCCCTTTGTCTTTCTCTTCTGCTTCTGGACACCTATAATATGAATATTAGCATGCTTGATGTTGTCCCAGAGTTCCCTTAGACTGTTCCCATTCTTTATCTATATATACGTTTTTTTAAGATTATGATAGTTTACAACCTTGTGAAATTTCAGTTGTACATTATTGTTAGTCATATTGTAGGTGCACCACTTCACCCTTTGTGCCCTCCCCCTACCCCCCTTTCCCCTGGTAACCACCAATCAGTTCTCTTTGTCTATGTGTTTAACTTCCACTTATGAGTGGAGTCATACAGAGTTCGTCTTTCTGTATCTGGCTTATTTCACTTAACATAATACCCTCAAGGCCCATCCATGTTGTTGTGAGTGGGATGCTTTTATCCTTTTTTATGGCTGAGTAGTATTCCACTGTATGTATATATATATATACCATATCTTCTTTATCCAATCATCAGTTGATGGACACTTAGGTTGCTTCCACATCTTGGCTATTGTAAATAATGCTGCAATGAACATAGAAGTGCATGGGACTTTTGGAACTGTTGATTTCAAGTGCTTTGGATAGATACCCAGTAGTGGGATGGCTGGGTCATACAGTATTTCTACTTTTAATTTTCTGAGAAATCTCCATACTGTTTTCCATAGTGGCTGCACCAGTTTGCATTCCCACCAACAGTGTATGAGGGTTCCTTTTTCTCCACAACTTCTCCAACATTTGTCACTTTTTGTTTTGGTTATTTTCGCCATTCTAACAGGGGTAAGGTGATATCTTAGTATAGTTTTTATTTACATTTCCCTTATGATTAGTGATGATGAGCAACTTTTCATGTGTCTATTGGCCATCCATATATCTTCTTTGGGGAAATGTCTGTTCATGTCCGCTGCCCATTTTTTGATTGGGTTGATTGATTTTTTGTTGTTGAGCTGTGTGAGTTCTTTATATATTATGGAGATTAACCCTTTGTCAGATAGATAACTTGTAAATATTTTTTCCCAACTAGTGGGTTGTTTTTTTGTCTCAATCCTGTTTTCCCTTGCCTTGAAGAAGCTCTTTAGTCTGATGAAGTCCCATTTTTTTATTCTTTCTATTATTTCCCTTGTCTGAGAAGACATGGTGTCTGAAAAGATCCTTTTGATACCGATGTCAAAGAGTGTACCGCCTATATTCTCTTCTAGAAGACTTATTGTTTCAGGTCTAATCTTTAGGTCTTTGATCCATTTTGAGTTTATTTTGGTGAATGTTGAAAAAGAATGGTCAATTTTCATTCTTTTACATGTGGCTGTCCAATTTTCCCAGCACCATTTGTTGAAGAGACTTTCTTTTCTCCATTGTAGGTCCTCAGCTCCTTTGTCGAATATTAGCTGTCCATAGATGTGTGGTTTTATTTCTGGGCTTTCAATTTTGTTCCATTGATCTGTGCACCTGTTTTTGTACCAGTACCATGCTGTTTGGATTACTGTAACTTTGTAGTATGCTTTGAAGTCAGGGATTGCAATGCTTGCAGCTTTGTTCTTTTTTCTCAGAATTACTTTAGCAATACAGGGTCTTTTGTTGCTCCATATGAATTTTAGGATTATTTGTTCTATTTCTGTAAAGAATGTCATTGGGATTCTGACTGTTCCCATTCTTTTTAATTCTTTTTTCATTTATCTTTTCAGCTTGGGAGATTTCCCCTAGTCTTTTGTCCAGCTCACTGATCTATTCCTCTGTATCTACTCTGCTATTGAGTCCCTCTAGTGAATTTTTCATTCTAGTATTTTATTCCTCATTTCTGATTGTTTCTTTCTTGTATTTTCCAATTGTTAGTTGACATTCTCACTATGTTCATCCATTCTTCTCCCAAAATCAGTGAGAATCTTTATGATGTTTTGTTTGAACTCTTTGTCAGGTAGATTGTTTCTGTTTCATTGAGGTTTTTTCCTGGGATTTTGTCCTGATCCCTTGCTTGGAGTGTATTCCTTTGCCCCCTCATTTTGCCTCTTTCTCTGTGCTTATATCTCTTTATTAGTAGGGTCAGCTATGTCTCCTGATCTTGTAGAAGTGGCCTTACATAACAGATGCCTTTTGAGACCCAGCAGTGTGCTTCCCTCTCGTCATCAGTTCCAAATGTTCCAGGAGTCACCCATGTGTGGGCTCCGTGTGTCCTTCTGTTGTGTCAGGGTTGTTCTTGCTGCCAATTCCCATGGAGTCTAGGCTGTTCCCATGGCCAGCTGGTTGTAGTGCTCAGCTGTGTGTGCCGGCAATGGACTCTTCAGTCACTTTATTGGGGTGGGGAGCTGCAGCCTAGTTGACTGCAAGGGCTAATAGAACATTATTCTTGCAGTTTTTCTGTTACATGAGTAGGCCCCCTGTGTGGCTGGTTGCTAGGGTCAGGGGCTTACAATTGCTGTTGGCCTGTGGCCTGCATGGCTTTTGTCAGTTCTCTCAGGATTGAAGCTGAGTGAGCCTGGCCTCAGGCATGGGGGCAACAAAATCTTTCAGGCTTTGGAAGGTGAGGCCAATCCCCTTTGTGGCTGTTTTAGAAGCACAGGTCTTCTGTTGCTCTTAGTCCACATGGCCCACAGGTCCACACCCACTGTCAACACAGTCCTGGCCAGTGCACACCTCCTGACAACCTAGAGCATACCCACTCACCCCACTTCAAAGACCCACACAAACCACCAACACTCCACCCACTCTACCCACTTCTCCTGCAAGCCCTGGTCTACAGAGGCATACTCACTTGCCTGCCTGCAGAGGATCCAGTCACCCAATTTGTGGAGGCCAAAAAGTTATTCAAGGGCTTGCTTTTAGATCGGGCCAGTCCCTAGGGTGGGCTGCCTGCCCTAGCTGAGCTGGATTAAATTCGTACTCTAATGGCTGGGGCAGACCCTGGACTTACAGGTCAGGGGAAGAACTCCAATGTTATCTGTCACCATCTGTATCAACACACCTGTACTAGGTCACAATAATTTCTGCCACCATTATTTTAGTCCCTGGGGAGGTTTTATCTCTCACTGAGATGCACCTGTAGCCTATCAAGTGAGTCTCTTCATGAAAGGACTGTCCAACCTTATTTCTGTTGATTTTAGGTTGGTTTCCAAAATGGGTGAATTTGTGCACAGGGTCTTTAAGAGCTGGTTTTCTTCTGCTTATGTCAGATAGGTTTTCTAGGGGCATTCCCTGTTGTGGTTAATAGCCAGCAAACCCAGATATTATGACACTCATCTCAGTTGTGCTGAGTCCGAATGATGCTTATAGTGATAACATTACCCCACTCAGGTCCCCTGCTCCTTCAGGAAATGCTCAGCAACTTAGGATTGCTCCTGGCCAGCTGTGAAGAGCTACGGCTTGCAAAGGTGGCTTTTTTCCTCTCCAGAAAGGATCTGCCCTTTCTGCCTATGTCAGGAATGTCCTTTGTTGCAGGGGTTGTTTTTATCCAGTTTTCAGATCTCTCTCAGTGGTAATTGTTCCAGGAATAGTTGTAAGTTGCTTGTGATCATGGGAGGAGGTAAGTTCAGAGTCCACCTGCAAAGCCATCATCACACCAACCTCTCACATGTATTGTAAGAATGTTCCTCCTGAACTCAGCTTCCCAGTAAGGTGTTAAAGGTTTTGTTTCTAGAAGAGATTAAAACTTTTCAATACAGCTGGGAAGGAATATCTACAATACCCATTCAAGGATGATTCATGGCGCCGGCCCAGTGGTGCAGCAGTTAAGTTCACATGTTCCGGTTCTTGGCGGCCCAGGGTTTGCTGGTTCAGATCCTGGGTGTGGACATGGCACCACTTGGCACGCCATGCTGTGGTAGGCATCCTACATATAAAGTAGAGGAAGATGGGCACGGATGATAGCTCAGGGCTAGGGTTCCTCAGCAAAAAGAGGAGGACTGGCAGTAGTTAGCTCTGGGCTAATCTTCCTCAAAAAAAAAATGGTTAAAAGGATGGTTCATTGAGGAGAAAAACTCTTGCTGCTAACTCGTAAGGATCATCTTGACAATTTTCTTTTCAAGCTTTGCATTTCTCAGTCTTCAATCAGGCTGTCTTTCACATGAATTGAAAGAATGTTCCTGTTGAGCTCTACTTCCTGGGAGGTTTTAAAGGTTTTGTTGACTGAACTATCCGTTCAGTAGGTGTTAGGGGTTTTGTTTGTAGAAGAGATTTAAAACTTTTCACTACAGCTGGGAGAGTATATCTATAACGTCCATTCAAGGAATATTCACTCTGAGGAAAAACTCTTGCTTCTAGCTCTTGAGGATCATCTTGATAATTGTCTTTATGAACTTTGCAGTTCTCAGCCTTCACTCAGACTCTGTCTTACATGTATTATAAGAATTTTCCTCCTGAACTCTGCTTCCAGTGGATGTTAAAGATTTTTTTCTATAGGTGACTTAAAACTTTTCACTACAGCTGGAAGAGATTATTTGTAACATCCATCAAGCAATATTTACTATGCAAAAAAATTCTTGCTTCTAGTTCTTAAGGATTATTTTGATAATTGCCTTTTCAAACTTTGCAGTTCTCAGCATCCACATAGGTTCTCTCTCACGTGGATTGCAGCAATATTCCTCCTGAACTCTGCTTGACAGTAGCTGTTAAGGGATTTCTTCTTAGGAGTGATTTTAAACTTTTCAGTACAGCTGGGACAGCTTATTTGTAACATCCATTCAAGGATAGTGCAGTGTGGAGAAAAACTCCTGCTTATACCTGTTTTCAATCTTCTTCATATGTGACTTTTAATATATTCCCCTTCTACTTTACACTCAGGATCTCACTCACATGTGAGAAAGCAAGAGTATTGCTGAAATCAGCGTGCCAGGGGCTGTAAGTGACATCTTCTTATCAGAATTTTGAAACATTTCACTATTGCTGAGAAAGAATATCTAAAACACCCATTCAATGAAAGCTCACTTTGGAGAAACCTCTAGAATCTAGCTCTTGTGGATCATCTTGACAAGTGCCTTTTTCAACTTTGCAGTTCACTACCTTCACTCAAGCTCATTCTCACAAGAATTGGAAGAATGTTCCTGCAGAACTCTGCTTCCTGATAGGTGTTAAAGGATTTGTTTCTAGAAGAGATTTAAAGTTTTTTGACATAGCTGAAACACATTATTTCTAACATCCATTAGAGGAGAGTACAGTGTGGAGAAAAACTCTTGCTTGTAGCTCTTCAGGATCATCTTCATAAGTGACTTTTAGTACATTTCCTTTCAGGTTTATCCACAGGTTCTCAGTCACATGTGATGAAGGAACAATACTGCTGAGCTCAGCTTGCCAGGAGCTTTAAGCATCATCTTCCTGTCAGAGCTTCGAAACATTAAACTACCCCAGGGAAGGAACATCTAAAACATCCATCCAATGAAAGTTCACTATGGAGAAAACCTCTCATTTCTAACACTTGAGTATCATCTTCATAAGTCCCTTTTCATACCTTGCGGTTCAATGGCCTTAACTCAGGCTCTCTCTGACATGTATTGGAAGACTGTTCCACCTGAACTCTGCTTGCTGGCAGTTGTTAAGGAATTTCATCCTAGGAGTGATTTTAATCATTTCACTACACCTGGGACAGATTATCTCTAACATCCTTTCAAGGAGAGTATAGTGTGGAGCAAATCTCCTGCTGGTAGCTCTTTAGGATCTTCTTCATATGTGACTTTTAATACATTCCCACTCAAGTTTACACATAAGCTCTCACTAGCATGTGATGAAGGAAGAATATTGCTGAACTCAGCTTGCCAGGAGCTGTAAGTCACATCTTCCTATGGGAGCTTTGAAATATTTCACAAAAGCTGGGAGAGAATGGCTTAAAAATCTATTCAATTAAAGTTCATTGTGGAGAAAACCTCTTATTTGTAGCTCTTGAGGATCATCTTGAGTGTCTTTTCAAACTTTGCAGTTCATGGCCTTCACTCGAGCTCTATCTCAGATGTATTGGAAGGATGTACCTGCTGAATTCTGCTTCCTGGCAGGTGTTAAATGATTTCTTTTTAAGTGAGATTTAATGCTTTTCAATACAGTTGGGACAGATTATCTGTAACATCTATTTAAAGAGAGTACATTGTGGAGGAAAACCCCTGCTTGTTATCTTTGTAAGTGAACTTTAATAATTCACGTTCTAGTTTATGCACAGGCTCTCAGTTGCAGGTGAACGAAAGAACATTATTGTTGAAATCAGCTTGCATGAGCTGTGACATCTTCCATGAGAGCTTTTTCTTCTTCTTCCTCTCCCCAAAGCCCCCTGGTACATAGTTGTATATCCTAGTTGTGAGTGCCTTTGGTTGTGCTGTGTGAGATGCTGTCTCAGCATGGCCTGATGAGTGGTGCCGTGTCTGTGCCCAGGATCTGATCTGGCAAAACCCTAGGCCACCAAAGTGGAGCATGTGAACTTAATCACTCAGCCACTAGGCCAGCCCCAAGAGAGCTTTTAAATATTTCACTACAGGTGCAAGACTATATAGCATCCATTAAATGAAAGTTCACTGCAGAGAAAAGGTCCTTTTTCTAGCTCTTGAGGATCATGTTGATAAGTGCCTTGTCAAACTTTGCAGTTCATGGCCTTCACTCAGGCTCTCTCGCACATGTATTGGAAGAATGATCCTCCTGAACTCTGCTTCCTCAGAGGTGTTAGAGGATTTGTTTCTAGAAGAGATTTAAAACATTACTACAGTGGGCACAGATTATCTGTAACATTCATTCAAGGAGAGTACAGTATGGAGAAAAACTCCTGCCTCTTGCTCTTTAGGATGATCTTCATAAGTGAATTTTAATACTTTCCCATTCAAGCTTTCACACAGTCTCTCAGTCACACGTGATGAAAGAAGAATATTGTTAAGCTCAGCTTGCCAGGAGCTGTAAGTGACATCATCCTCTGAGAGCTTTTACATATTTCACTACAGCTGGAAGGAAATATCTAAACCATCCATTCACTGAAGGTTCACTGTGGAGAAAATCTCTTGCCTCAAGCTCTTAAGGATCATCTTGATAAGTGCCTTTTCAAATTTTGCATTTCTTGGTGTTCACTCAGGCTCTCTTTCACATGGATTGGAAGAATGTTCTTGCTGAACTGTGCTTCCTACCAGGTGTTAAAGGATTTGTTTCAAGAAGAGATTTAAAACTTTTCACTAGAGCTGGGACAGATTATCTGTAACATCCATTGCAGGACATTACAGAGTGGAGAAATCCTCCCCCTTGTTTCCCTTCAGGATCATCTTCATAAGATACTTTTAATAAGCTTACACAGAAGTCTCAGTCACATGTGATGAAGGAACGATATTGCTGAAGTCAGCTAGCAGGAGCTGTGATATCTTCCTATGAGAGATCTTAAACATTTCATCAAGCTGGCAATATAACATCCATTCAATGAAAGTTCACTGTGGAGAAAAACTTTTGCTTCTGGATCTTGAGGATCATATTGGTAACTGCCTTTTCATACGTTGTGATTCAGGGCCTTCTCTCAGGCTCTCTTTCAATTGTAATGAAAGAATGTTCCTGCTGAACTCAGCTGGCCAGTAGCTGTTAAAGGACTTCTTTCCAGGAGAGATTTAAGACTTTTCACTACAGCCTTGACCGATTATCTGTAACATCCATTCCATGCAAGTACACTCTGGAGAAAATCTGCCTGTGGCTCTTTAGGATCATTCTGATAAGTGACTTTTAATACATTGCTGTTCAGTTACACACAGGCACTCACATGTGACACAGTAACATTATTGCTGACCTCAGCTTGCCAGTAGCTGTAAGGGATATTTTCCTCTGAAAGCTTTTAAACATTTCACAACAGCTGAGAGGGAATATCAATAGCACTCATCAATGAATGTACAATGTGCAAAAATCTCTTGCTAGTAGCTGTTTAGGTTCATCTTGATAAGTGCCTTTTCACACTTTGCACTTCATGGCCTTCACTCAGGTTCTCTCTCACATGTAATGAAAGAAGGGATCTTGCTGAACTCAGACTGCTGGTTGCTGTTAAGAGACTTTCCCCTAGAAGACATTTAAAACTTTTGACTACAGCTGGGGCAAATTATCTGTAACATCCATTCAGTGAGAGTACACTGTGGAGAAAAACTTCAGCTTGTTGTTTTTTAAGGTCATCTTGATAAGTGACTTTTAAAATATTGCATTTCAGTCTACACTCAGCCTGTCACTCACATGTGATGAAGGAACACCATTGGTGAGCTTGGCTGGCCAGTAGCTGTATGTGACATTCTCCTATGAGAGTTTTTAAACATTTCATTAGAGCTGGGAGGGAATATCTGTAAAATCGATTCAGTGAAAGTACAGTGTGTGGAAAATCTCCTGCTTGTAGCTGTTTAAAATCATCTTAGTAAGTGCTTTTTCACACATTTCAGTTCTTGGACTTCACTCATGCTCTCTCTCACATGTCAAGAAAGAATGTTCATGCTGAACTTAGCTTGCTGGTAGCTGTTAAAAGGCTTCTTCCTAGAAGATATTTAAAACTTTCCACTACTGCTGGTACAGATTGTCACTGACTAGTTGCCCCGAGGATCTCAAGAGTGTGTTTGGAAGTATTTAACTGTTTTTCCAAATTATATTTTCTTCTTTTCTTATGTTAAGGAGATGCAATCACCAACCATCCTGAACCAGACTAAGCCTCATCACAAGAGCTATACCTATGACTTTGCCCTCCCTATCAGTGGCCCCCTTAGGGGACCCAGCAGCCACCACTTTTATTTTCCCTTTAAGAATTTAGGTACTTGACCTGGGTCTAGTTTCAGGTTATTAGGGTTCTAAACCTCCTCTGAGCATGACCTCATGACATCTGCATTGCCACTAACCATTAAAAGTTGCTCCTCAGAGTTTAGAAACACACCATAAGAAAAGATGCTACAATATGGGGAGAATAAGCTCCATCTCAGAGGAAAGCCCAGTGGGCTGCATCCTCCAGTATTGGAAGGCCTTTGGGTATTCCCAATTGACCTGAGAGCAGAGGATCTTTTTATGAAACACAGCCTGGCCACAATATTCACTGAAAGATGGCCAGGAAATGGGACTGTAAATGTTAACACCATACTACATCTATTCTGCAAAAGACCCAAGAAATGGGAAGAAATCCCTTATGTCCAGTGCTTCATGGCATTATGTCTAAGTGAAGGGTTAAACGTTGAATCTAAGACTTATCTTTCTGATGAGGAGGACCTGGTCCTCTAAATCAGGAAACATGGGACTAAGGAAAGCCAACCTCAAAGTCCAGCTTGCTCACTTAGGACAGCTTAGGCCCCACCATTAGATCAGCTGGTGAACCCTGTGAGATCTCCACCTTATGCCCCTACCTCATCCCTGCTTAAGCCTGAGGCTTCAACAGGGCAAAACCTCTTACTGTCCCACCTGAGCAATGCTTCTACAGTACTGGTATTCTCTGGGTATTGGACTCTCCAACAACAAAAGACCCCTCACCCTCCTCTTTCAGATAGTACAAGTAGATTAAGAACCAGTTATAAACCTGGGATATATCCCCTAAGACAGGTGCCTGATGGTGGAGTGAGATATTAATATGCATGTCCCATTTTCCACCTCTGATTTGTATAATTGGAAGGCACGCACTAAAGGAATGAGGGTGACCCAAAGGAATTCATAAACCTGACAAAGGCAATCTTCACACATAATCCAACCTGGGCAGATATTAAAAAGCCTTTTTACTACACTCCTCACAGTTGAGGAAAAGTCGTCTGTTTCATCTGTTCTGTTAAAAGCTAGAGAACAATAAAATAATGACTAGAACCCAGGATCAGACATTCGCAGGCTTAGTGAACAGGCTCTGCCATGGGCTGACCTTGGGTGGAATCCCAGTGGTCCTGATAATCAAGAAAAGCAAGGATATTTTCTGGGTCTCCTTTTGAAAACCATGAAAATTTTAAGCCAGCCACCCTGTTAACTGGTCTAAATTAAGAGAAGTCCAACAAGGTCCTGAGGAAAACCCTTCTGCTTTTTTCAGAGGCTGCAGGACTGCCTCAGGCAATATGTAAATTGGGACTCTGAGGCCCAGGGCAATGCAGTCATTTTTAATACCTACTTCATATCTCAAAAGTGCTCCAGACATCCACAGGGAACTGCAAAAGTTGGCTATAGGTCCTGATGCTGAACCTGCACAACTAATAGAGGTTTCATTTGGGGTGTTCAATAATCAGGATGAAGCTGAGAATGAAAAGTAAGACAACATGAAAAGACAAGCCACCCTGCTAGCTGTGGCCCTCTGGTGTACTCAAGGTAACCCAAAGGAGAGAAGAAATATGCCATGGTTGAGTGACTCCAGCCCCCACCAAGAGACCAAAACCCACCAACAAAGTTGGAGGCTAATCAGTGTGCATACTGCAAACAGGAAGGGCATTGGTAGCAGGATTGTCGAAACCATCCCCAGAGAGGGAAGGAATTGAACAAGACCGAGCCACAACAACTTCCCTTGACTACAGGTGAGATGTGACAGGGGCTGCAATGCTCCCCAGTTGGCTCTAGGAGCCCTGGATGACCTTAGAAGTGGGAGGAGAGCATGTTGAATTTTTGCTCAATACTGGAGCCACATTCTCAGTAACAAAAAGGGAAACCTTTGCAAAAAAAGTGTGACAAAAAAGTATCAGGAAAAGGAGAGACCAAAATGTTTCTGGAGGCCTTGACATGTGAAATAGGATCAGAAATGCTGAAGCATTCTTTTCCATATTACTAGAATGCCCTGTTCCCCTTCTAAGGAGGGACATACTGATGAGGATTATTTTAGGCTGGTTACTTTTTAAAACTGCAGACAAGAAGGAGGCTCTGAGGAGGGAATTTTCTTGCCCTTTGATGAGAGACATTTGCATTTGTGAAGGAAGTCTCCATCTGTGGAGGGATGTCTCCCTCTCTGCACCAGGAAGATGCAGGGATGACCTTATCTCTAGAAACTCTTAATGGGGAAGGCAAGGACTTAAGTTGTTTACTGTCTGGTAACCTCATGTAGCTGACTCCCCCCACCACCAAAATCCTCCTTTGTCTTTAGCTGAAGATAATATTTAAGGTGGCTGCCTCTGCCATTTACTTAATCTGGTTTGATTCTTATCTAAATGTTATAAGACCACCCAATAACCAGACCCCACCTGCACTGAAATTATTTTAACAACTTTTTTTTTTTTTTAGATTTTTTATTTTTTCCTTTTTTCTCCGCAAAGCCCCCCGGTGCATAGTTGTATATTCTTCATTGTGGGTCCTTCTAGTTGTGGCATGTGTGACGCTGCCTCAGCGTGGTTTGATGAGCAGTGCCATGTCCGCGCCCAGGATTCGAACCAACGAAACACTGGGCCGCCTGCAGTGGAGCACACGAACTTAACCACTCGGCCACGTGGCCAGCCCCTATTTTAACGACTTTTTACATATTCTTTCCTTTGTCTTGTAAAGAGATAACTCACATACCTATGCCTTAAACTTAGCCCTACTCTCAACCGATGTTTGCAGCAGCAGCAGCAGCAGCAGCAGCAGCTCTTCCTGCCCATGGGTCCTGTCCCCATGCTATTCCACACTATTCTCTGAATAAAAGAGCACTATTGCCAGAACTTGAGAGTCCAAGAAATCTTTCTTTTGACTCCTCGGCTTACTGACCCCGCATCAATACTGTCTAAGTTAGCAGCCTCAATAAACTTGGAACAAGACAAAATAGAGATCCAAGTCCCCAAAAGTCAGAAAGTTGACCTTATGGCCCTATTACAGGATACACCAGCACCTGAGAAGGAAGAGATTCCCCTAAATGTTTTAAACCTCACTAATTCAGAATTATGGGCACAAGGACAGGGGTGGTGAGCAGCTGGTGCAATGCCAGTAAAGGTAAAATTGAAGCAGGTAGATTGCTGGCCCCCAATAAAACAATACCCCTTGAAGACAGAAGCTGTAAAGAGGAACCTTTCCTGTAATCAATAATATTTTAGAACGGGAGAATATAGATTTGTTCAAGACCTTAGTGCTGTCGATGCTGTACAGTACTGGATTTATAATAGTAAATATCTTCATTTTGTTTTGGCATAGAGCTCCTAAAACTCTTACAATTTCCCCTGTGAGATCCACTGGGGCATGTTGTGTTGTAATAATTACTTTAGTCCTCAGTTCCTGAAATAACTCCTGAAATAGCAATAAAGATGAAATGGGTGTCTTTTGTTATTCCTTACAAGGCCCTTTCAGCCACACCTGAATTTATGTTAATAAGGTGACTCTTGGAAAGCCCCTAAGGGTGGGAGCTGATTGTCATGGTAAACAATTGTGTGCTTTGGGATTGGAGCATTCAGCGCCATCCTCCTCCCCAAACCTGCAGGTTGAGGAGAGGGGTGGAGATTGAGTTCAATTGCCAATGATCTAATCAGCTGTGGCTGTGTGGTGGGGTCTCCATTAAAACTCAAGGGGATGGAGTTCAGAGAGCTTCCAGGTTGGTGAACACATAGAGATTTGGGGGATTGGTGTACCCAGAGAGGGTCTGAGAGCTCAATGTCCCTTCCCCACATATTTTGCTGTATACATCTCTTCCACCTGGCTGTTATGTAAAGTGTTTTCCTGAGTTCTTTGAGCCATTCTATCAAATTAATTAAACTCAAGGACAAGGTTATGGGAACCTCTGGTCTGTGCCTGATTGGTCAGGAGAACAGGTGACAACTGGATTTGCAATTGGCATCTAAAATGAGTGGTAAAGTGTAATCCTGTGGGACTGAACACTTAACCTGTGGGATCTGATTCCATCCCAGGTAGATAGTGTCAGAATTGAGTTGAACATGTTAAACTTCTTAGCCAGTAAGGGATATAAAGTGTCTAAAGTGAAGGCACAAATTTCTAAAGAGACTGTAAAGCATTTGGGGTTCATCATTTCAAAGGTACAAGGCAGCCTTCCCCTAGAGAGGAAAATGGTATTATGTCAACTTGTTTCACCAAAAACTCATAGGCAACTGCAAGGATTCTTGGGGATGGCTGGCTTTTGCTTCATTTCAATCCCTAACTTTGGATTTATTGCTAAGCCTCTCTATGATAAGCTCCAGGGGCCAGAAATGGACCCCTTTGACTGGGATAAGCAATGTGACAAAGCTTGTGTTGATGAAAATAACCAATCTATAAATGAAAATTTGGGTGAGTTTATTCTGAGCTTAAATCTGAGGACCATGGCCCAGGAGAGTCTTTCCACAAAGGAACAGAGCACTCCAAAGAAGTGGTGGTACACAGGGTGGTTATATACCCTCAAAGAGGGTGTTTCACATATGATTGAAATGTCCCTCCCGCAATAGTCACAAGATTGCCCTGTCGGCACAGCATTTGATGGACACAGCAGATAGTGGGTCTGCTATCTCGGGAGCGTAGCAGTGAGCAAGTCTATTGTCTCAAGCTGGGTGGTCACAGGTAGGCACTGCAAGCAATCAGTTTCTAGCCTAAGGAAAGATGCTTAATCCTTAAAGAAATGCCAACGTTGGGAGGGGGAGAGAAGTTGCACCTTTATCGCAAGGGCCTTTGTTCTTGTCATGGGGAATATCTAAAGTAGATATACAATGCATGCTCAACAGCCACGGTCAGGCCCTTTTGGAAAGACAAGGTCAGGCTGAATTAGGTTTACACAAAATGGCTTCCTCATATACTCCAAGATATCCTATTATTTGCCATTTTTATTTGTCACTTACAATAAACTTAAAAGCTTGTTATTGGAAGCACCTGCACTGGCCTTACCAGACCTGAACAAATTATTGATCTATATGTTCTTGAAAGACAGGGAATGCTAACCCAACTGTTATTGATGTGGGATCAGTGAGCCAAGGAATCAAAAGAAAGATTTCTTGGACTCTCAAGGTCTGGCAGTAGTGCTCTTTCATTCAGAGAATAGTGTGGAATAGCATGGGGACAGGACCCATGGGCAGTAAAGTGTTGCTGTAGGCATGGGGACAAGACCAATGGGCAGCAAGAGCTGCTTCCATAGGGACAGCACCCATGGGCAGTAAGACCTGCTGCAAACATGAGTTGAGGGTAGGGCTAAATTTAAGGCATAGGTATGTGAGTTATCTCTTTACAAGACAAAGGAAAGAATATGTTAAAAAAAAGTTGTTAAAATGGTATCAGTGCAGGTGTGTTCTGGTTATTGAGTGGTCATATAATTTTTAGATAAGAATGAAACCAGATTAAGTAAATGGCTGGAGCCAACACCTGAAATATTATTTTTAGCTAAAGACAAAGGAGGATGTTGGGAGTGGAGAGGGAGTCAATCATGGGAGATTACCACACAAGTACAGTAAACAAGATGCAGTTTTAAGTCCTTGCCTTTGGCATTGATTAAGAGTTTCTAGAGATAGGGTCATCCCCCCTTCTTCCTGGTACAGAGAGGGAGACACCTTTACAGATGGAGATTTCCTTTACAATGTAAATGTCTCAATAAAGGGTAAGTAAATTCTACTCCTCAGAGCCTCCTTCCCATCTGCAGTTTTCAAAAGTAACCAGTCTAAAATAATCCTCATCATTATGACCCCTAAGAGGAGTGATGACCTATTTCTTAAAGCAGCTAGACACCGTGGTGAAAGGATGGCCCTCATGCTTGAGGGCTGTAGCTGCCCCTTGCCTCCTAATCAAGAAAGCAGAAAAAACTGACTATGGGCCAACCTGTGATGACGTGGACCCCTCATGAAGTTTCTAGCCTACTAGAGACTGAAGGACATCAATGGCTATTCCAGAATAGCATACTACAATATCAAGCTATGCTACTAGATTCCCCTCAGATTTCTTTAAAACCCTATCATACCTTAAACCCAGCTACCCTGCTCCCTGATTCCAATGGGCCTATTACCCATGCTTGAAGGTCATAAGCACCCCAGGTATAAAATAATTTATTTAAAAAATAAATGGACAATGCATTTATTGCCAGAAGAATAATGTACAAACCAGACCTCCTGTACCTCCCCTGGCCAAAGCAACTCAAATTCTGGGAACTTCACTAGGGGAAGGCTGGCAAGTTGATTTTACTGTTATGCCCATGGACCCCAGAGGGTACAAACACTTCTTGGTATATGTGGATGCATTTACTGGATGGATTGAAGCCCTTCTTTGCAGGATGGAAAGGGCAAATGAGGTAACAAAAGTGTTGTTAAAAGAGATAATTCCTTGTTTTGGGTTGCCTAGAACAATTCAGAGTCACAACAGGCCAGTTCTTATATCAAAATTAACCTCTAAGGTAGCCAGAGTTTGAAAAATTAACTGTAGGCTACATGCCACATGGAGACCACAGTCGTCTGGAAAAACTGAGTGAGCAAATCAAACTTTATAGAAAACTTTGGCTAAATTGTGCCAAGAGATGCAGGGGAATTGGCTAAATTACTGCCACTGGCCCACACTTAGATAAGGGCAGCTCCAAAAGGCAAACTGAAGCTTAGCCCCTTTGAAATGACCTATGGGAGGCTGTTCCCTAATGACCCAGATTTGCTCACAAACCCAAACCCTGAGTTTTCCATGACAGTCACACACATAATCAGTCTGAAGCAGATAGTAGATGCACACAATAAATATGGGAACGTCTCCTTTTGCCTACGGAGGTCAAACTACACCCGTATGAACTAGGAGATTGGGTCTATCTTAAAACATGGAAAAGCAGTTCGTGCCAAGATCAGCTAAATCCTATTTGGGTAGGGCCTCACTTGGTGTTACTAACCACGCTCTTCCCTTAAATTAGAAGGAGTCACCCCCGGATCCACCACACATGAGTAAAAAAGGCCCCCACATTTGAACATCAAGAGAGATCATCACAGACAATTGATGACTTCAAGTTTTCCTGCAAACCACTCTCTGATGTGAAACTCTTATTTTGGTGACACCATACAGGTAAGTAATGACTGGCTATCTGCCTCAGGCTCTGCCCTGGATCCTAACAAACCCCATACCATTTAGGCATGGTATGCTTCCAAGAAGGTTGCATGTTTCTGGGCAGAAAGACTACATCCTTCAGAGAAGGATGGGCAACCTGTTATCTAGAATATAAAAGAGCTGGTGGAATCTGGAGGGGTTGGGGGCAATTATGCCCCGATCCTACACATATACTAAACGCATTGAGCCTATAAAATTAGATGGTTGTAATAAACAAATTGGGGCTATGCTCGTGTGGACCCACACACCTATTTGAGGTTAGCTGGAATTTTTTCTCCTCTACTGGTCCCTATGACAACACCCATGCTCAGCAGGAAGAAGTTACAGAAGAAAGATTTTCAACCCGTTCCCCTCAAAAATGAGGAGTGTCAAATAAAAATGGCAAGTAATAGGATATATTGGAATATATGAGGAAGCCATTTTGGTGTAAACCTAATTCGGCCTGACCTTGTCTTTCCAAAAGGGCCTGACCGAGGCCATTGAGAATGCATTGTATATCTGCTTTAGAGATTCCCTATGGCAAGAGCAAAAGGCCCTTGAGATAAAGGTGCAACTTCCCTCCCCCTCCCAACATTGGTGTCTCCTTAAGGATTAAGCATCTTTCCTTAGGCTAGAAACTGATTGCTGTGCTCACCTGTGACCGCCCAGCTCAAGACAATAGACTTGCCTCCTGCTATGCCCATGAAGATAGCAGACCCACTACCTGCTGTGTCCGTCAAGCACTGTGCAGACAGGGCAATCTTGTGACTATTGTGGGAGGGATATTTCAATCATATGTGCAACACCCTCTTTGAGGGTATATAACGGCCCTATGTGCCCCCACTTTTTTGAAGTGCTCTATTCCTTTGTGGAAAGAGTCTCCCGGGTTATAATCCTCAGATTTCAGCTCAGAATAAACTCACCCAAATTTTCATTTACAGATTGGTTATGGATTATTTTCGTCGACAGTAGCAGGATAAAACTAGAGGAGGGATCTTGTCACCAACTATTTGCCCTGTGTAACTCAAGGGTGGGTTTGAAAGCATTTAGCTGTTCTTCCAAATTGTTTTGTTTTGTTTTGTTATGTCAAGGGGATGCAATCACCAACCACCCTGAGCCAGACCAAGCCTCATCACAAGAGCCACAACTATGAACTTTGCCTTATTTTAAAGCTAAGATCTCTCCAGTAGGAGTTAAGGCCGTATTACTGTAACCTACAGTGTATGTGGAAGCATGCTTTCCAACTGAGCCTGCCCAGGTGAATAACCCCCTCTCCCTTTTGAATATTCATCCCTGATACAAAATAAAAGATCCCTACTTCTCTTTGTTTGAGGAAGCCAGGAGTTTGGAAATGAATCCTCATGGTCTCCTATGTGCCACAAATATGCTACACTTTGTGAGACAACTATTTCTAGGGGAGACTATTATTTAACTCACCCATAGGTGAGCCCACTTTGGTTTGGTAACAAGATTATCTGTAACATCCATTCAATGAGATCACACTGTACTGAAAAGTTCCTGCTTGTAGCTGTTCAGAATCATCTTGAAAAGTGCTGTTTCAAACATGCACAGACTTCACTCATTGTTTCTCTCTCCTGTAATGAAAGAATGCTCCTGTAGAACTCAGCTTGCCCATAGCTCTTAATGGACTTCTCCCTAAAAGAGATTTAAAACTTGTAATACAGCTTGGACAGATTATATATAACATCCATTCAATGAGAGTACACTGTGGAGAAAAACTCTTGCTTTTAGATGTTTAGGATCCTCTTGATAAGTGATTTTTAATACATTGTCTTGCAAATATACACAGCATCTAGGTCGCATGTGATGAAGGAACACTATTGCTGAACTCACCTTGCCAGTAGCAGTAAGTGATGTGTTCCTATGAGAGGTCTTAAACTTTTCACTACATCTTAGAGAGAATTTCTATAACATCCATCCAATGAAAGTACACTGTGTAGAAAAACTTTTGCTTGTAGCTATTTATGACCCCTGGATAACTTACTTTTCAAATAATGTAGTTCAGGCTCATTCTCCCATGTAATGAAAGAATACTCGTGCTAAACTCAGCTTGCTGTTTGAGGTTAAGGGACTTATTACTAGTAAAGATTTAAAACTTTACACTAAAACTGGGACAGATGATCCATAACATCCATTCAATGCAAGAACACTTTGGGCAAAAACTCTTGCTTGTGGCTGTTTAGGATCATCTTGATCAGTGACTTTCCAAACATTACAGTTCAGGGCATTAGACAGGTTTTGACTTGCATATAAAGAAAGGACCCTTATGCTGAACTAAACTTCCTATTTCTGTACAACATTTTCCTTTCAGAGTTTTTAGACTTTTCTCTACAATGGTGACAGAATATCTATGACATCCATTTAATGAAAGAGGAGTGTGGAGAAAGAAACTTGCTTGTAGCTGTTTATGATCCTCTTGAGAACTGACTTTTCAAACTTTACAGTTCAGGATTTAAGACACACTTTCACATGCCTACGAAGAATGAATGCTCAGGCTGAACTCAGCTTGCCAGAAGCTGTTAAGAAACATCTTCCTTTCCCTACAGCCAGGACATAACATCCATTCAGTGAGAGAACTCTGGAGAAAAAATCTTGCTTGTAGCTTTCAGGTTTATCTTGAAAAGTGAGTTTTCAAAATTTGCAGCTCAAGGTATATGGAAGGGTCTGTCTTCCATATAAAGAAGGCCTTGCTGAACACAGCTTGCTAGGACCTGTTAAGGATCATCTTCCTTTCAGAGTTAGACTTTTCTTTACAGTTGTGATGAAACATCTATGACATCCATTCAATGAAAGAAGAGTGTGGACAAAAACTCTTGCTTGTAGCTGTTTAAGATCATCTTCATAAGGGGCTGGCCCCGTGGCCGAGTGGTTAAGTTTGCGCGCTCCGCTGCAGGCGGCCCAGTGTTTCGTTGGTTCGAATCCTGGGCGCGGACATGGCACTGCTCGTCAAGCCACGCTGAGGCAGCATCCCACATACCACAACTAGAAGGACCCACAACGAAGAATATACAACTGTGTACCGGGGGGCTTTGGGGAGAAAAAGGAAAAAATAAAATCTTTAAAAAAAAAAAAAAGATCATCTTCATAAGTGACTTTTCCAACATTACATTTCAGGGCATAAGACAGGCTTTCACATGCCTATGAAGAATGAATGCTCAGGCTGAACTCAGCTTGCCAGTTGCTGTTAAGGAACGTCTTCCTTTAATATTTTTAATACTTTTCACCACAGCTAGGACAGAATATTTATAACATCCATTCAAAGAGTGAACACTGTGGAGAAAAACTCTTGCTGGTAGCTGTTTAGGATCACCTTGAAAAGTGACTTTTAAAACTTTGCAGTTCATGGCATACTGACAGGGGCTCTCTCACATTTAAAGAAGGAAGGTATTGGGTGTGGGGTGCAAGATAACTGGACTCTGAACTCAATTCCTCCCAAGGAAACAACCTATTTACAACTACTCTTGGAAAATTACCCCTAAGAGAGAACTTAAAATAGGATAAAAGGAACTCCTGTAACAAGTGACAAATAAAAATGGCAAGCAATAGGATATATTGGAGTATATGAGGAAGTCATTTGGTATAAACCTAATTCAGCCTGACTTTGTTTTTTCCAAAAGGGCCTGACTGAGAACGTTGAGTATGCATTGTATATCTGCTTTAGAGATTCCCTATGGCAAGAGCAAAGGCCCTTGAGATAAAGGTGCGACTTCTCTCCCCCTCCCAACGTTGGAATCTCCTTAAAGATTAAGTATCTTTCTTTAGGCTGGGAACAGATTGCAGCGCTCATCTGTGACCACCCAGCCCCAGGCAACACACCTGCCACCCTGCGGAGTTCGCTGAGACAGCAGACCTATCTGCCATTTCCATCAATCGCTGTGCTGACAGAGCAGCCTCGTGACTATTGTAAAAGGGACATTTCAATCATATGTGAAACATACTCTTTGAGGGTACATAACCACACTGTATACCCTCACTTCTTTGGAGTGCTCTGTTTCTTTGTAGAAAGACTCTCCTGGGTTATAATCCTCAGATTTCAGCTCAGAATAAACTCACCCAAATTTTCATTTATAGATTGGTTATGGATTATTTTTGTCGACACAAGGGACAGTCCTCACTGAGGATGAAGAGACAGAAATTCCTTTCTGGGGAGAAAAAAGCCACTTTTGCAGGCTGCAGCACTTCATGGCTGACTGGGAGAAATCCTAAGGTATGCAGACTTCCCTGGAGGAGTAGGGAACCTGAGCAGGAGTTATTGCTTTAATCATCTTTTGGACTCAGCACACCTGAGACAAGTGTCATAATATCTGGCTTTGATGACCACTAACAATGGGGAATACCCTCAGAAAAGCTATTGGACATAAGGGAAAAAAGTCAGCTCTTAAAGAGCCCACACACAAGTTTACCCATTTTGGAAAGCAACCTATAACCACCCAAAAGAAAAGTGCACAGTCCTATGGTGAAAAGAGACTCATGTGATAGGCTCTGGGCACATCTTGGTGAGAGATGAGACATCTCCATGGACTGAGACATTGGTGGCAACCATCATTGTGACCTAGTACATGCATGCTGACACAGACGATGGCAGAGGCCATTGGACTTCTTCCCATGGCCTGTTATCCCAAGGCTTTCCACAGCCACTACAGTACCAATTTAATCCAGCTCTGCCAGGGAAGGAAGCATGCCCTAGGGACTGGCCCCACCCAACAGCAAGCCCTCAGGCAACTTGCATTTCTCCATAGGCTGGGTATCTGGATCCTCTGCAGCCAGGCAAGTGGGCCCACCTCAGTGGTGTAGGGCTTGCATGAGGAGCAGGTGAAGAGTGTGGGGCATTGGTGGAATGTGTGGGGCCCTTGTAGTGGGGTCACTGTCTGCTTCAGGGGGTCAGGGCACACATATGTGGCAGGACTGTTTTGATGATGTGTGTGGCCCTTTGGGCATTGGGGCTTAGCTGCAGAATTTTGCTTCTCAAACAGCCACATAGGGGATTGGCCTCACCTTCCAAAGCCTGAAACAATTGGGTGTTCCCACATCTGGGGCCAACCCCACATAAATGCAATCCTGAGAGAGTTGACAAGACCCTTGCAGGTTGGAGCCCTACAGCAATTGCAAGCCCCTGATCCTAGCAACCAGCAATACTGGGGACCTACTTAACAGAAAAACTGCATCAGGAATGTGCTATTATACTTTTCAGCCAACTGTGCTGGGGCTCACCATACCTGATAAGGTAACTGAAGTTTACAGAGCAGCCACATGCAGCTGAGCAGTTCAATCAGCCAGCCAGGGGTGCAACTTAGCCTCCCGGGGCACCTGCAGCAACAGCAACTCCGCCAGAAGGACACAAGTAGCCCACACAGGGGACACCCTTGGAATATTTGGAATTGGTGATGAAAAGCAAGCATAGAATCATGCCTCATAAGGCATCTCTCACATAAGTTCAACTCTCCAAGATCAGGAGACATAGCTGACCCACTTAATACACGGATATAAGCACAGAGAAAGAGGCAAAATAAAGAGGCAAAGGAATACATTCCAAGCAAGGGAACAGGACATAACCCCAGAAAAATACTAAATGGAACAGAAATAAACCACCTGACAAAGAGTTTAAATAAAAAGTTATGAAGATGCTCACTGATCTTGGGAGAAGAATGGATGATCTCAGTGGGAACTTCCACAAAGAACTGGAAAATATAAAAAAGAACCAATCAGAAATGAAGAATACAATACTGGAAATGAAAAATTCACTACAGGGAATCAATAGCAGAGTAGATGATACATAACAATGGATCAGCAAGGTGGACAAAATTCTAGAAGAAACCACTGAAGCTGAACAGATAAAAGAAAATAGAATTAAAAAGAATCAGAACACTCCAAGGAAACTCTGGGACAACATCAAGCACACTAACATTCATATTATAGATGTCCCAGAAGAAGAGAGAGACAATGGGGAGAGAATCTATTTGAAGAATTAATAGCTGAAAATTTTCCTAACCTAAGAAAGAAACAGACATCGAGGCACTGAAAGCACAGAGAGCACCAAACAAGATAAAACCAAACAGGCCAAGACCAAGACACATTATAATTAAAATGTCAAGAATTAAACATAAAGAGAGAATCCTAAAAGCTGCAAGAGAAAGGCACAAGTTACATAAGGCTATCAGCTGACTTCTCAGCAGAAAACTTAAGGGCTAGAAGGGAGTGGCATGATATATTTAAACTGCTGAAAGGAAAAAACCTACAGAGAACAGTACTCTACCTGGTAAGGTTATTCAGAATGGAAGGAGAGATATAGAGTTTACTAGACATGCAAAAATTGAAGGAGTTTACCACCAAGAAACCAGTCTTAGAAGAAATGCTAAAGGGAATTATTTAAGAGGGAGAGGAAAGACCACAAATAGGAATAAGAACATTATCAAAAAAAGGAATAAAATCACCGGTAAAGGCAAAAGTACAGTAAAGGTAGAAGATAAACAATCCATGAAGATAATATGAAGGTCAAAAGAAAAAAGTACTAAAATTATGTATTTCCATGATAAGAGGGTAATGGGTACACACACACATAAACCAAAAAGGAGGTTAGATATGATATGAAAAACATAAAATGTGGGAGGAGGGGAGTAAAAGAGTAGAGCTTTGATAGAGGGTAAACTAAAAGGACCATCAACTTAATATAGATTGCTATATATGTAGGTTATTATATATGAACCTCATAGTAATCACAGACCAGAAACCTATAATAAATACACAAAGAATTTAGAGAAATGAACTCAAACACAATACTAAAGAAAGTCATCAAACCACAAGGGTATAGAGCAAGAGAAGAAGAAAGGAACAGAGGAGAGCTATTAAACATCCAGAAAAATGTAACAAAATGGCAATAAGTACATACTTATCAATAGCTACTTTAAATGTCAATAGACTAAATGCTCCAATCAAAAGGCAAAGGGTGGCTGATTGGATAAAAACACAAGCCCCATATATGTGCTGCATATAAAAAATACACTTCAGACCTAAAGACAGTCACAAACTGAAAGATACAGGCTTGAAAAAGATATTCCATGCAAATGGAAAAGAAAAGAAAGCTGGGGTAGCAATACTTACATCAGATAAAATAGATGTTAAAACAAAAATTGTAACCAGAGAGAAAGAAACACACTATATAATGATAAAGGAACAGTCCTACAAGAGGATATAGCACTTGTAAAGATCTCTGCACCCAACACAGGGAGCACCTAAATATATAAAGCAATTATTAACAGACATAAAAGGAGAAATAGACAGTAACACAATAATAGTAGGGGACTTTAACACTCCATTTATGCCAATGGATAGATCATCCAAACAGAAGATCAATAAGGAAACATGGGCCTTAAATGACACAGACCAGATGGACTTAGTAGATATATACAGAATATTCCATCCCAAAACAGCAGAACACATATTCTTTTCAAATTCATATGGAACATTCACCAGGATTGATCACATATTAGGCCACAAAACAAATCTCAATAAATTTAAGAAGATTGAAAGTATACCACGCATCTCTTCTGACAACAATGGTATGAACCAGAAATCAACTAACAGAAGAAAATCAGGAAAACCACAAATATGTGGAGATTAAACAAAATGCTACTGAATGATTGAGTCAATGAAGAAATCAAAGGACAAATAAAAAAATACTTGGAGACATATCAAAATGAAAATATGACATGCCAAAATTTGTGGGATACAGCAAAAGCAGTTCTTAGAGGGAAGTTTATAGCAATTCAGTCCTACCTCTCCAAAGAAGAAAAATCTCAAATAAAGAATCTATCAGTGAACGTAAAGGAACTGGGAGAAAAGGAACAAAGCCCCAAATCAAATTAATAAAAATCAGAGCAGAAATAGATGAAATAGAGATTAAATGAAACAATAGAAAAAAATCAAGGTAACCAAGAGCTGGTTCTTTGAAAAGACAAACAAAATGGACAAACCTTTATCACCATGAAAAAAAAGAGAGAAGCCTCCAATAAATAAAATCACAAATGAAAGAGGAGAAATTACAACAGACACGTCAGAATTATGAAAGATTATAACAGAATACTATGAAAGCTATATATGAACAAATTGGATTATCTAGAAGACATGCATAAATTCTTAGAATCAGGCTACCTTCCAAAACTGAATTAAGAAGAAATAGAGAATTCCAATAGACCAATCACCAGTAGGAAAATTGAAACAGTAATCAAACACCTCCCCAAAAATAACAGCTCAGGATCAGATGGCTTCCCTGGTGTATGCTACCAAACACTCAAAGAAGGTTTACACTTATCCTTCTCAAACTCTTCCAAAAAATTGAAAAGGAGGGAGAGCTTCCTAACTCATTCTAGGAAGCCAACATTATCCTGATACCAAAACTAGTCAAGGACAACACAAAAAAAGAAAATTACAGGCCAATATCACTAATGAACATTGATGCAAAAGTCCTCAACAAAGTTGAATACAAGAATAACTTAAAAAGATCATACACCACGATCAAGTGGGATTTATTCCAGGAATGCAGGGATGGTTAGAAATGTGCAAATCAATCAACATGATACACCACATTAACAAAATGAAGAATAAAAATCACTCGATCATCTCAATTGAAGCAGAGAAAACATTTGCAAGATATAGCATCCATTTATGATAAAAACTGAATAAAATGGACATAGAAGGAGAGTATCTGAACATAATAAAGTACATATATGACAAACCCACAGCCAATGTCATTCTCAGTGGAGAAAAAATGAATGCTATACTTCTAAGAACAGGAAGCAGACAAGGATGCCCACTTTCACCACTCTTATTTAAAATATAATTCGAAGTCTTAGCCAGAGAAATGAGGAAAGAAAACAAAATAAAAGTGATCCAAAGTGGAAACGAAGTAGAGAAACTGCCACTATTTGTAGATGTCATGATTTTATATCTAGAAAACCCTAAAGAATCTTCTAAAAACTTTTAGAAATAATTAATGAATACAGTAAAGTTGCATGGTACAGGGGCCAGCTCAGTGGCATAGTGGTAAAATTCATGTGCTCTACTTCATCAGCCTGGGGTTTATGTGTCCAGATCTCAAGTGTGGACCTTCATACTGCTCATCAAGTCATGCTGTGTTGAGGTTCCATATGCAAAATACAAGATTGGAACTGATGTGAGCTCAGGGACAATCTTCCTCATACAAAAAGAGGAAAATTGGCAACAGATGTTAGCTCAGGGCCAATCTTCCTCACCAAAAATATATGTATTTGCTGGATACAAAATAACCATATAAAAATCAATAGCATTTCTATACACTAACAACGAAGTAGCAGAAAGAGAAATTAAGAATACAATCCCTTTTACGATTGCAACAAAAAGAATAAAGTACCTAGGAAGAAACTTAACCAAAGAGGTGAAACTTCTGTACATTGAAAACTATAGAACTTTGTTGAAAGAAATAGAAGGATATTCTGTGTTCTTGGATAGGAAGAATTAGGTAAAATGTCCATACTTCTTAAAGCAATCTACAGATTCAATTCAATCCCTATCAAAGTTCCAACATTTTTCACAGAAATAGAACAAAAAATCTTAAAATTTATATTGAACAACAAAATACCCTGAATAGCCAAAGGAATTCTGAGGAAAAAGAACAAACCTAGAGGTAGCATACTCCCTGATTTCAAAATATATTACAAAGCTATAGTAACCAAAACAGCATGGTAGTGGCACAAAAATAGACACACTGGGCAATGGAATATAATTGAGAGCCCAGAAATAAACCAACGCATCTACAGACAGCTAATTTTCCACAATGGAGCCAGGAATATACAATGGAGAAATGAAAGTCTCTTCAAGAAATGGTGCTGGGAAAACTGGAAAATCACATGCAAAAGAATGAAAGTAGACCATTATCTTACACCATACACAAAAATTAACTCAAAATTGATTATAGACTTGAATGTAAGACCTGAAACCATGAAACTTCTAGAAGAAAACATAGGCTGTACACTCTTCAACATCGGTCTTGGCAGCATATTTTCAATACCATGTCTGACTCAGCAAGGGAAACAATAGAAAAAAATAAACAAATGGGACTACATCAAAATAAAATCTTCTGCACAGCAAAAGAAACCATCAACAAAATGAAAAGACAAGCTAACAATTGTAAGAAGATATCTGCAAACCACATAAGTTATAAGGAATTAATATCCAAAATATACAAAGATCTCATACATCTCAACAAGAAATAAAACTAACAACCCAATTAAAATATGGGCAAAAGATCTGAACAGATATTTCTTCAAAGATCACCTCACTCCTGTCAGAATGGCTATAATTAACAAGTCAGGAAACAAGTGTTTGAGAGGATGTGGAGAGAAGAGAACTCTCATACACTGCTGGTGGGAGTGCAAACTGGTGTATCCAGTATGGGAAACAGTATAGAGATTCCTCAAAAGTTAAGAATAGAAATGCCATATGATCCTGCTATTCCACTGCTGGGTATTTATCCAAAGAACATGACAACACGAATGTGTAGAGATACATGCACTGCTATGCTCACTGCAGAATTATTCACAATAGCCAAGACGTGGAAGCCACATAGCTGCCCATCAAGGGATGAATGGATAAAGAAGATGTGGTATATATACACAGTGGAATACTACTCAGTCATAAGAAACAATGAAATCTGGCCATTTTTGAAAACATGGATGGACCTTGGGGGTATTATGCTAAGGGAAATAAGTCAGAGGAAGAAAGTTAAATACCATATGATCTCCCTCATAAGTAGAAGATAAAAGCAACAAGAAAGAATTACATAGAGACAGAGATGGGATTGGTAGCTACCAGAGGGGAAGAGGAAAGGAGTAGGGCAAGAGGTGTGATTAGGCAAATGTGTGGTGGTGATGGATTGTAACTACTCTTTGGGTGGTGAACATGAGGTAATCTATACATAAATCAAAATATAATGATATACACCTGAAATTTATATAATGTTATAAGCAATGTTACCACAATAAAAAGTTAATTAGCTAATTAAAAAAATCAAAGTGAATAAATAAATGTATTATATTAAAAAAATACTTATCAGGGCTGGCCCTGTGGCTGAGTGGTTAGGTTCATGCACTCCACTGCAGGCAGCCCAGTGTTTCATTGGTTCGAATCCTGGGCACAGACATGGCACTGCTCATCAAACCACGCTGAGGCAGCATCCCACATGCCACAGCTAGAAGGACCCACAATGAAGAATATATAACTATGTACTGGGGGGCTTTGGGGAGAAAAAAGGAAAAAAATAAAATCTTTAAAAAAAATACTTATCACACATTTCACTACAGGCATGATGAAATGTACATAATATTCATTCACTGAAAGAACACTCGGGTGAAACCTCTTCTTGTAGCTAAGAGCATCTTCACGTAAGACATTTCAAACATTTCAGTTCATACCATACATAATATCTGTGATATTCATTCACAGAAAAACACTGTGGAGAAACCATCTTACTTGTACCTGTTTATATCTTCCCATAAGAATTACCAAACATTTCACTACAGGTGTGGCACAATATCTATAGCATTCAGTCACTGAAATAACACTATGGTGAAACCATCTTGCTTGTAGCTCTTTAAGAACATCTTCATGTAAGACATTTCATACATTTCAGTATATGCCTTAAGAATGGCATTCAATTCCTTACAATGAAAGAATACTGAATTGAACCCAGCCTGTAGAAAGCTATTTAGGAACATCTTCATATAAGACTTGTCAAACATTTCACTACAGTCTTAACAGAGTGTCTATAATATACATTCACTGCAAGAACACTGTGGTGAAACCATTTTGCTTGTACCTGTTTAGGAACACTTCATATAAAACATTTAAAGCATTTCAATATATGCCATACAGAATATTTAAATATTGATCACTGAAGGAACCCTGTGGAGAAATCACCTTGCTTGAAACTCTTTAGTAGTATCTTAATATAAGATATATAAAATATTTCATTACAGGCATGACAGAATATCTATCAATGTTCATTCACTGAAAGAACACTGTGGAGAAAACATCTTGCTGTAACTCTAGTAATATCTTAATTTATGACATAAACATTTCATTACAGGGGTGACAGAATATATGTAATATTCATTTACTGAAGGAACACTGAGGTGAATCCAATTTGCATGTAGCTGTTTAGGAACATCTTTGTTTAAGACATCATATACTTGACTACAACCAGGATAAAATATCTATAACATTCATTAACAAGAAGACTGGTGAAACTATCTTACTGGTAACTTTTTTGGACCATCTTCTCATAAGACATTTCAAACATTTCATTACATGCCATAGAGAATGGCTATCACTTTCCTGCAATGAAAGAACACTGTACTGAACCCAGCTTGCAGGTAGCTGTTCAGGAACATCTTAATAAGACATCAAATGTTTCAGTACATCCTTGACAGAATGCCTATAATATTCATTCACTGAAAGAATACTGTGGCGAAATGATCTTGCTTGTAGCTATTTAGGAACATCTTCTTATAAGATGTTTCAAACATTTTTGTATATGGCATTGAGAGTGGCTACCACATTCTTAAATGAAAGAAAACTGTGTAAGTTGCTCTTTAGGAATCATCTTCACATAAGACTCATCAGCATTTAACTACAAGTGTGACAGTGTATCTATTATATTCAATCAATTAAAGGACACTGAGGCCAAGACATCTTCCTTGCAGCTGTTTATGGATATCTTCTTATAAGACATTTCAAGCATTTCACTATATGTTGTACAGAATGGCTATCACTTTCTTACAATGAAAGAGCACTGTGCTTAATGTAGTTTCCAGGTCCAGTTTAGGAACATCCTCATATAAGATATCAAATATTTAACTATAGAAAGGCTAGAACATCTATAATATTCATGTATTGAAAGGACACAGTAATCAAACCATCTTTTTTTTTAGCTCTTTTGGAATATCTTTATAGTCCATATAATGTTTGGAATATATTTCAAACATGTCATTATATGCTTTAGAGAAGGGCTACCACTTTCTTACAATTAAAGAACACTGTGCTGAACCCTCCTTTAAGGTAGTTATTTAGGAACACCTTTAACACTTATCAAATGTTTCACTGAAGGCATGACAGAATATCTACACTATTCATTCACTGAAAGAATACCGGGATGAAACAGTCTCACTTGTAGCTGTTTAGTAACATCTTGTAAGATATTTTAAACATTTTCAAATAAGCCATACAGAATGGCTATAATTTTCTTATAGGGAATGAACACTGTCTTGAATGCACCTTTCAGGTAGCTTTTATGGAATATCTTCATATAGGACTTATCAAACATTTCACTATGGGCATGATGGAATATCTATGACATTCATTCACTGAAAGATCACTTGGGTGAAACCATCTTGCTTTTTGCTCTTTAGAAACATCTTCACATATGACATTTCAAACATTTTGGTATATGCCATACTGAATGGCTATCACTTTTTTACAATGAAAGGAGAGTGTGCTACGCCTAGCTTCCAGGTATCTGTTTATGAATATTTTAATATAAGACATAGCAAAAGCTTCGATACATGCATGACAGAGTGTCTGTAATATTCATTCACTGAAAAAATGCTGGATGAAACCATCTTGCTTGTAGCTGGTTGCAAATGTCTTCATACAAGATATCTCAAACACTTCCATATTGTTGGTCTAGAAAGGCTATCACATTCCTAAATGAAAGAACACTTCACTGAACCTAGCCTACCTATAGCTGCTTAGGAACATCTTGAAATAACATTTATCAAAGATTTCACTACAGGTCTGACAGAATGTCTATAACAGTCACTCACAGAGAGAACACAGTGATGAAACCATCTTGCTTGTAGCTGTTTATGAACATCTTCATATAAGATTTAACAAATATTTCATTACAGGTGGGAGATAATATCTACAACATTCATTCACTGAAAGAATGCTCTGGTGAAACAAGCTTGCTTTTACCTGTTTAGGAAAATCTTCATATAACACATTTCAAATATTTTGGTACATATGATTCAGAATGACTATCAAATTTATACCATGAATACACTGTAATTCAAATTACAATCCATTTGAAAGTAACTCTTTAGGAATACCTTTCTATGAGACTTATCAAACGTTTCACTACTTGCAAGACAGAATGTTCATAACATTCATTCACTGAAAGAACACTGGAGAAACCACCTTGCTTGCAGCTGTTTAGAAACATCTTCATGTAAGACATTTCAAAGACATCATAGAGAAAGGCTACCAGTTTCATACAAGGAAAGAATACTGTGCTGAAACCAGCTTGCAAGGTATCTATTTAGGAACATATTCATACAACATTTATGAAACATTTCAGTACAGGTGTGACAGAATATCTACAATATTCATTCATTGAAAGCACACCGTGGTTAAACCATTTTGCTTGTTGCTCTTTATAAACTTTTGTAAGACATTTCAAACATTTCAGTATGTCAAAAATAATGGCTGTCACATTTATACAATGAAAGAATACTGGGTGAAACCCAGCTTGCATTTAGCTGTTTATGAAAATATTTCTATAAGACTTAGGAAACACATGACTACAGGCAGGAAAAAATATCTATAGCATTCATTCACTGAAAAAATACTGTGTGAAAACGTGTCTTGTAGCTGTTTAGGAACATCTTTATGAGACTTTTCAAATATTTCAATATTGTTTTACAGAATGGATGTCACTTTCTTACAACAGAGGAACAGTGTGTTGACCACAGCTTGCAGGGAGCTATTTTGGAATATATTCTTTTAAGATGTCAAATTTTCACTAGAAGCATGACAGAATATATAACATTCATTCACTGAAAGAACACTGTGGTGAAAGCACCATCTTGTAGCTGTCTGGAAGAACTTGTAAGACATCAAATGATTCATTACAGGCATGAAAGAATATAACATTCGTTCACTGAAAGAACACTGAAGTGAAAGCATCTTGCTTGCAGCTGTTTAGTATCTTCTTATAAGACATTTCAAATATTGCAGTATATGTCATATAGAATGACTATCACTTTTTTACTATGAAAAACATTGTACAGAATACAGCTTGCATTTAGCTGCTTAGGAACATTTTCATAGAAGACATCAAATATTTCACAACAGGTGGGATAGAATATTTCACACATTCACACACTCAAAGAATGCTGTGGTGAAACCATCTTGCATGTAGATGTTTAGGGATATCTTCATATAAGACCTTGCCAACATTTCAGTATATGCCATAGAGAACTGCTATCATATTTATACAATGAAAGAACACTTGGCTAAACCCAGCTTGGAAGCAATGGTTTAGGATCATCTTTCTATAATACTTATCAAACACTTCATGTCAGTCATGACAGAATATCTATAACATTAATTCAACACTGTGCTGAAACCATCTTACTCATAGCCATTAAGGAGCATCTTCATATAAGACTTATCAAACATTTCACTACAGGCATGACAGAGTATCTACAACATTATTCACTGAAAGAACACTAGTGGTTAAATTATTTTGCTTATAGCTGTTTAGGAATATCATCATATAAGACATCAAATACTTCACTACAGGGGTGACATAACATCTATAACATTCATTCACTGAAAGAATGCTTTGGTTAAACTATCTTGCTTGCAGATGTTTTGTAACATCTCATGAGACATTTCAAACACTTCAGTATATGCCATACAGAACAGCTTGGTTCAGCAGAACTTTCTTTCATTGTATAAAAGTGATAGCTGTTCTCTATGGTGTGTAGTCAGATATGCACACAGCACTTTGGTACATACTGAGAGACTTATAGGTTCCAGGCACTTATAGAAATCTCTGCCCAATCATTAAATGTTCACTAAACTATCCTAACAGAAACTGCAGTGACCACACACTACAAAGAATACAGACTTTACAGATTTATTTAAGAAAAGTCACTAAACAAACAACAAAACAAACAACAAACACTTTGGAGGGGGAGACTCTCATTTCCAGAGTTACCACATGCTATTTAAAATATTTTTTCAACAAATAATTATGAAACATGGAAATGCAGTGGAAAAGATGATCCAAAACACAAGGTCACACAAGTCAATAGAAACTGTCCCAGAGGAAGTCCAGATATTGAACTTTGTAGACAAAACTTTTCAATCAGCTCTTTTACATAAGATCAAAGATCTAAAGCCAGCCCTGATGTTCTAGTGGTTAAGATTCAACACTCACTTCTGCATCCCTGGTTTGTTTCCTAGTCAAGGAACAACACCACCAATCTATCAGTTGTCATACTCTGGCAACTGCATGTTTCTGTGAGTCTGAAAGCTATGCCACTGGTATTTCAAATACAAGCAGGGCACCCATTATGGACACATTTCAGTGTAGCTTCCAGACTAAGATGGACTAGGAAGAATTACCTGGCCACCCACTTTTGAAATAATTTGCCATAAAACTCATATGAGGGGCCAGCCCAGTGGCATAGCAGTTAAGTTCACACACTCCACTTCAGCAGTCCAGGGTTTGTCGGTTCAAATCCAGGCATGGATCTATACACCACTTATCAGGCCATGCTGTGGCAGGTATCCCACATATAAAATAGAGGAAGATGGGCACATATGTTAGCTCTTGCCCAATCTTCCTCAGCAAAAAGTGGAGGACTGGAGGCAGATGTTAGTTCAGAGCTAATATTCTTCAAAAACAAAATCATATGATTTTGGAGCATTGTCTGCTACAGCAGCAGAAGGCTAGAAGATGGTACAAAAAGACCAGGCAAGGTTCTACTCTGCTGTACAAAGGGCCACTAGGAGTTGGAATTGACTCTATGGCACTAACAAGAAATAACAAAGATCTAAATGAAACCATGTCTATAGAATTAAAAAGAAACTATTAAACGTCTTACTAAATAGAGATTACCAATATAGATATAGAAACTATCAAATGGAACCCAATAGAAATTTTGGAGTTGAAAACTAAAACTGAAATGAAAGTCAGTAGAGGAAATCAACAGTAGTTTAAATAGGCAGAAGAAAAATTAGCAAAGGTGAAGATGGGTCAATTGAAAGCATCCAGTCTGAAGAACAGAAAAATCGAATTAAATTTGAATTAAAAAGTAAACAGAGCCTCAGGGAATTATGGGTCATAATCAAGTATATGCAAATATGAGTAATGGAGTCCCAGAAAAGAGAGAAAGAGCAGAAAGAATATGTGAAGAAATAATGACTGAAAACATTCAAGCTTTGATGAAAATCACAAATCTATACACCCGTGAAGCTCAATGAGATAAATCAGAGATGGTTAACCAAACACATCGTAATAAAAGTTTTCAGAGCCAAAGAAAAAGAAAGAATCTGGAAAGTAACAAGAGATACGCAACTCATTCTGTACAAGAGACCATTAATATGATTAACTGCCGATTTATCCTCGGAATCCAAGGAGTCTTGAAGGCAGTAAAATGACGTGTTCAATGTGCTGAGAGAAAAGTCTATCAAATAAAAATTCTGTATACAGCAAAGCAATTCTTTAAAATAAAGGAGAAATTAACATATTTGTAGGTAAAAAAAAAAGTGAGAGAACTGATCACTAGCAGAACTGTCCCAAAAGAAATACTAAAGAGAGTCTTTCAGGCTGAAATGAAACAAAATGAGGCAGTAATTCAAATTCATGTAAAGAAATAATGAGCACCAGCAAGTTAACTACATAGGTAAATATAAAAGAGAGTATACATATATATTTTTGTTTGCAAAAGTTTATTTTCCCTATGTTACTTAAAAGAAAACTGCATAAAGGAATAAATATAAATTTTTGCTCATGGGCACACAATGTAAAAGATGTATTTTGTATGAGAATAACAGCACAAACAAGGGGGGATGGAATGGAGCTGTATAGAAACAAAGTTTTCTTATATTATTGAAATTTAGTTGGCATTATTCTAAATTAAGTTATTATATGTTAGCATATTAAACTCCCCCAAAACACTAGAAAACAATACAACAATATAGGGGAAAATTAACTTATAGAAAAAGATACATATAAAAGTCCAGGGGCTGACCCAGTGGTGTAGCGGTTAAGTGGGCACATTCCTCTTTGGCAGCCTGGGGTTTGCTGGTTCAGATCCTGGGTGCGGACATGGCACCACTTCACATGCCATGCTGTGGTAGGCGTCCCACATATAAAGTAGAGGAAGATGGGCACGGATGTTAGCTCAGGGCCAGTCTTCCTCAGCAAAAAGAGGAGGATTGGCAGCAGGTGTTAGCTCAGGGCTAATCTTCCTCAAAAAAAAAAAAGTCCACAGTTAATATCATACTTAATGGTGAAAGACTTAATACTTTCCTCCAAAGATCAATAGGAAGAAAAAGATGTCCAATCTAACCACTTGTATTCAAAATTGTACTGGAGACTTCAGCCAGGACAATTCGCCAAGGAAAATATATTAAGATAAAATATTAGTAAGATGGCAATGCTCCCAAATTGATCTTCAGATTCAACACAAACTTTATCAAAATTCTAACTTCATTTATTACAGAAATTGACAAGCTATATCTGAAATTCATGTAGAAACACTGGGAATCTATGATAGTCAAAATAATCTTGAAAAAAGAATAAAGTTGGATGGCTCATAATTCCAAATTTTCAAACTTACTACAATAATATAGGAATCAAAATTGTGTAGGATCACTATGAAGAAAAACAGATGCATCAGTAGACTACAATTGTGAGTGGAGAAATAAACCCATACATACATGGACAATTTATTGTTGACAAAGCTGCCAATACTATTCAATGGGAGAAAAAAAGGTTTTCTCAACAAATGGTGCTGAGACAACTGGATATCCATATACATAAGACTGATATCCATAAGGATATGAATTTATTTAGACCACTAAATCAGACCATATACAAGAAATAAATCAAAATGTACCAAAGAACTGGAAGCAATAGTTAAAATTCTAAAAATATTAGAAGAAAATCAAGGTGTAAATCATCATGACTTTGGATCAAACAATGGTTTCTTAGACATGACACTTAAACCACAAGTAACCAAAGGAAAAAAATAAAGTCTACTTGATTAAAATTAAAACTTTGTGCTTCAAGGAATATCACTAAGAAAGTGGAAAGATAAGCTTCAGAAATAGGAGAAAATATTTTCAATCCATGTATCTGATAAGAGATTAATATCCAGAGTATATAAAGAACTCCTACAATTCAAAAATAAAGACAAAACCCAGTTAAAAATATACAATAGGTCAGAGTTGACATTTCTCCAACGAAAATATACAAATCTCCAAAAAGCACATGAAAAGATGGTCAATATTATTAGTGAGTAGGGAAAAGCAAATTTAAAACAATGAAATATCTCTTAATTCCAAAAAAATGACAATAATCAAAAAAATTGGAAATAAACATTAGCAAGGATGTGGAGAGATGTAAACATACATAATATACTGTTGGGAATATAAAAGATTGCAGGCACTTTGCAAAATTTTTGGAAGTTCCTCAAAAAGTTTAACATAGAGTTATCATATGATCCAGCAATGTATATCCACGAATATTGAAAACATATGTTCAAACTTGAACAAGAATGTTTATAGCAACATTACTTATAATATCCAAAATGTGGAAACAACCCAAATGGCCATCACCTGATGGTTAAACAAAACATGAAATATCCATACAATAGATATTTTTCAGCCATAAAATGGGATTAAGTATTTTTACTGAAGTATAATTGACATACAATATTATGTTAATTTCAAGTGTACAACATAGTGATTCAACATTTATATACATTACAAAATGATCACCATGATAAGTCTAATAACCATATGTCACCAAAGTCATTACAATGTTATTGACAATATTTCCTATGCTCTATATTACATCCTTGTGACTTATTTTATAACTTGAACTTTGTATCTCTTAATCTCCTTCATTTGTTTCAGACAGCCCTCAACCTCCCACCCTCAGTATGTTCTCTGTATCTATGAGTCTGTTTTTGTTTTGCTTTTTAATTTATTTTGTTTTTTAGATTCTGGATGTAAGTGTATCAATTGGCATTTGTCTTTTTGTGTGTGACTTATATCGCTTAACATGATAAATACCCTCCAGGTCCATCTATGTTGTCACAAAAGGCAAAATTTTATTCTTTTTTAAAGGCTAAGTGATATTCCATTGTATATATACCACATCTTCTTTATCCATTTATCTATTGATGGCCAGTTAGGTTGTTTTCATATCTTATCTTTTGTAAATAATGTTGCAGTGAACATAGGGGTGCATATATCTTTTTGAATTAGTGGGGCTTTTTCTTCCAGTAAATATGCAGAAGTGGAATTGCTGGATGGTGTGGTACTTCTATTTTTAATTTTTTGAGTAACATCCATACTATTTTCCATAGTGGCTGCACCAATTTACATTCCCACTGACAGTGCACAATGGTTCCCATTTCTCCACATCCCTGCCAACACTTACTTGTTTTCTTTTTGATAGTAGCAATTATGACAGGTGTTAAGTGATACCTTATTGTAGTTTTGATTTGCATTTCCCGGATGATTAGTGATGTTGAGCATCTTTTCATGTGTCTATTGGCCATCTGCATGTCTTCTTTGGAAAAACGTCTATTCAGATTCTCTGCCCATCTTTTGATCAGATTGTTTTATTTCATATCAATTTGTATGAATTCTTTACATATTTTGGATACTAACCCCTTATCAGATATATTGTTTGCAAGTATCTTCTCTCATTTAATAGATTTTCTTTTCATTTTGTTGGTGTTTTCCTTTGCTGTGCAAAAGCTTTTAGTTTGGCATAATCTCATTTATTTTTGCTCTTGCTGCCCTTGCCTGAAGAAATAGATCCAAAAATATTTTGCTAAGATTACTGTCAAAGAGTATACTGTCTATGTTTTCTTGTAGGAGTTTTATGGTTTCAGTTTTTACATTTAAATCTTTATTTTGAGTTTATTCTTGCATATGGTGTTAGAAAGTTGTTCAGTTTTATTCTTTTGCATATAGCTGTCTAGTTTTCCCAGTGCTATTTCTTGAAGAGACTGTCTTTTCCCCATTGTGTGTCCTTGTCTACTTTGTCATAAATTAATTGACCATATAAGCATGAGTTTACTTCTGGGCTCTGTATTTTGTTCCATTTAACTGTTGTGTCTGTTTTTTGTGCCAGTACCATACTGTTTTGATTGCTATACCTTTGCGGTATAGCTTGAAATCAGGGAACATGATACCTCCAGCTTTGTTCTTCTCACTCAAGATTGCTTTGGCTATTCAGCGTCTTTTGTACTTCCATACAAATTTTAGAATTATTTGTTCTACTTCTGTGAAAAATGTTATTGGTATTTTGATAAGGATTGTGCTGAGTATGTAGATTGCCTTGGGTCATATGACCATTTTAACAATAATAATTCTTCCAATCCATGAGTATGATACATCTTTCTATTTATTTGTGTCATCTTCAATTCCTTTCATCAATGTCTTGTAGTTTTCAGAGTACCAATTTTTCACCTCCTTGGTTAAATTTATGCCCAGGTGTTTTATTTTTTTGATGCGATTGTAAGTGGGATTGTTTTTTTGTTTCTCTTTTTGATAGATCATTATTAGTGTATAGAAATGCAACAGATTTCTGTATATTAATTTTGTATTCTGCATTATTACTGAATTTATTATTTCTAATATTTTTTGGTGGAGTCTTTAGGGTTTTCAATATATAGTATCACATCATCTGCAAACAGTGATGGATTTATTTCTTCCTTTCTAATTTGTATGCCTTTTATTTCTTTTCCTTGTCTGATTGCTGTGGCTAGGACTGTCAATACTCTGTTGAATTTAAGTGGTGAGTGTGGATATTCTTGTCTTGCTCCTGATCTTAGAGGAAATGATTTCAACTTTTCAGCATTGACTATAATGTTGCGGGTTTGTCATACAAGGCTTTTATTATTTTGAGGTATGTTCCCTCTATGCCCACTTTGATGAGACTTATCATAAATGGATGTTGATTTTTTTCAAAAGCTTCTCTTGCCTCTATTGAGATAATCATATAATTTATATTCTTCATTTTGTTAATAATTATCATGTTGATTGATTTGTGGATATTCAACCATCCTTGCATTCCTGGAATAAATCCCATGTGATCAAGGTGTATGATCTTTGATCTTTTTAGTGTATCATTGCATTTGGTTTGCTAATATTTTGCTGAGCATTTTTGCATCTATATTCCTCGGGTTATTGGCCTGTAATTTTCATTTTTTTGTAGTGTTTTTGTCTAGTTTTGATATCAGAGTACTGCTGGCCTAATAGAATGAGTGTTTAAGCATTCCTTCCTCTTCAGGGTTTTGGAATAGTTTGAGAAGGATAGGCATTAACTCTTCTTAACATGTTTGTTATCATTCACCTGTGAAGGCATTTGGTCCTGGACTACTGTTTGTTGGAGTTTTTTGATTACTGATTCAATTCTATTACTAATAGTCTCTTCAGATTTTCTATTTCTTTATGATTCAGTCTTAGAAGACTGTATCTTTCTAGGAACTTATCCATTTCTTCTATCTTGTCCAATTTGTTGGCATATAATAGTAGTAATCTCTTATCATCCTTTGCATTTCTGTAGTACCTTCTCCTTTCATTTCTGATTTTATTTATTTGAGTCCTCTCTCTTTTTGTCTTTATGAGTCTGGCTAAAGGTTTATCAGTTATACTTATCTTTTCAAACAATCCACTCTTATTTTATTGATCTTGTCTATTATTTTTTATTCTCTATTTCATTTATTTCCACTCTAATCTTCATTATTTCCTTCCTTCTACAAACTTTGAGTTTTGTTTGTTCTTTGTCTAGCTCTATTAGTTGTAAGGTTAGTTGCTTATTTGAGATTTTCCTTGTTTCCTGAGGTAGGCTTGTATTGTTAGAAACTTCCCTCTTAGAACTGCTTTTGATGCTTCCCATAGATTTTTGGAATGCTGTGTTTACATTTTAATTTGTCTCAAGGTTTTTTGATTTCCTATGTGACCTATTAGTTGTTTAGTAGCATGTTGTTTAGATCCATGTGTTTGTATATTTTCCTGTATTTGATTTCTACTCTCATACCACTGTGTTCAAAAAAGATGCTTGATATGATTTCAATCTTTTTAAATTTATTGAGACTTGTTTTGCAGCCTAACATGTGATCTATCCTTCAGAATGTTCCATGTGCACTTGAAAAGAATGTGTATTCTGATGTTTTGGAATGGAATGTTCACTATATATCTACTTAGTCCATCTGTTCCAATGTATCACTTAAGGCCAATGTTTTCTTATTGGTTTTCTGTCTGGATGATACATCCACTAATATAAGTAGGGTGTTAAAGGCCACTACTATTATAGTATTACTGTCAATTTCTCCCTTTATGTCTATTAATATTTGCTTTATAGATTTAGGTGCTCTTATGTAGGGTGTATGTACATTTATAAGTGTTCTATCATCTTGTTGGATTGATGCTTTTATCATTATGTAATGCCCTTATTTGTCTCTTGCTAGAGACCGTTTAAGGTCTATTTTCTCTTATATAAGCTTTGCCATCTCAGCTTTTATTCATTTCCATCTGCATTGAATATCTTTTCCATCCTCTCACTTTCTGTCTGTTCATGTATTTCTATGCTTAATTTTTTGAGGAAGCTCCATACTGTTTTCCATAGTGACTGCAACAGCTTGCATTTCCACTTGCAGGGTAAGAGGGTTCCCTTTTCTCCACATCCTCTACAATATTTATGTTTTGTCTTGGTAATTATAGGCATTCTGACAGGTGTAAGGTAATATCTCATAGTTTTGATTTTCACGTCCCTAATGATTAATGATGTTGAACATTTTTTTCTGTGCCTGTTGGCTATTTGGATAGCTTCCTAGGAAAAATGTCTGTTCATATCCTCTGCTCATTTTTTTATCGAGTTTTTTATTGTTGTTGTTGAGTTGTATGAGATTTTTATATATGTAGGAGATTAGCCATTTGTCAGATATGCGATTTGCAAATATTTTCTCCCCATTGGTGGGTTGTTTTTCATTTTGTTCATGGTTTCCTTTATATTTCAGAAGCTATTTAGTCTGATGTAGTCTCATTTGTTTATTTTTTCTTTTGTTTCCCTTGCTTGAGTAGACATGAACTTCAAAAAGATGCTTCTAAGACAGATATCAAAGAATGTACTGACTAGGTTTTCTTCTAGGATTTTTATGGTTTCAGGTCTTACCTTCAAGTCTTTAATACATTTTTTATTAATTTTTGTGTATGGCAAAAGATTATGGCCTACTCCTCTTCTTTTACATGTGGCTGTCCAGTTTTCCTAACACCATTTACTGAAGAGATTTTTCTTTCTCCATTGTATGTTCTCAGCTCCTTTGTTGAAGATTAGCTATTCAAAGGTGAGTAGTTTTATTTCTGGGATTTCAAATCTGTTCCATTGATCTGTGTGTCTGTTTTTGTACCAGTCCATGCTGTATTCATTACTATACCTTTGTATTATATTTTGAAGTTAGGGATTGTGATGCATCCAGCTTTGCTTTTTTTTCCCCTCAGGATTGCTTTAGTGATTGGGGTCTTTCATTACCCCATATTAATTTTAGGATTCTTTGTTCTATTTCTGTGAAGAATGTCATTGTGATTCTAATTGGGATTGCATCGAATCTGTGGATTATTTTATGTAACATGGACATTTTAACTATGTTTATCCTTCAAATCCATGTGCATGGAATATCTTTCCATTTTTTTATATCATAACCAATGTCTTTCAATAATGCCTTATAGTTTTCAGTTTATAGGTCTTTCACCTCCCAGGTTAAATTTATTCCTAGGTATTCTATTCTTTTTGTGTGATTGTAAATGGGATTGTATTCTTGAGCTTTCCTTCTCTTAGTTCATTATTAGAGTATAGAAATATTACTGATTTTTGTAAGTTGATTTTGTATCCAGATAGTTTAATGTATTTACTATTTCTAATAGTTTTCTAGTGAATTCATTAAGGTATTCTATATATATAGTCATGGTGTCTGCAAACAGTAAGAGTTTCACTTCTTCATTACCAACTTGGAAATTTTTCATTTCTTTTCCTTGCCTAAGTGCTTTGGCCAAAACCTTCAGTACTATGTCGAATAAGAGTGATGAGAGTGGGCATCTTTGTCTTATTCCTGTTCTCAGTGGGATGGCTTTCAGATTTTCCCCATTGATTATGATTTTGGCTGTGAGTTTGTCATATACAGCCTTCATTAAGGTAAGGTATTTTCCTTTTATACCCATTTCGTTGAAAATTTTTATTATCAGTGGATGTTGGATCTTGTCAAATACTTTCTTGGCATCTATTGAGATGACCACGTGATTTTTATTTCCCATTTTATTAATGTGGTGTATCACATTGATTGATTTGTGGATGTTGAACTATACCTGCCTCCCTGGTATAAATCCCACTTGATCATGCTGTATGATCCTTTTAATGTATTTCTGTATTCAGTTTGCCAATATTTTGTTGAGGATTTTTACATCTATGTTCATCAGAGATATTGGCCTGTAATTTTCCTTCTTTGGGGTGTCCTTGTCTGGTTTTGGCATCAGGGTTATGTTGGCCTCATAGAATGAGTTAAGAAGTATTCTGTTTTATTCAATGTCTTGGAATAGTTTGAGAAGGATAGCTATTAAATCTTTGAATGTTTGGTAGAATTCTTCAGAGAAGCCATCTGAATCAGGACCTTTATTTTTTTAGTTTTTTTTTTTTTCATTACTGTTTCAATCTCTTTACTTGTTATTGGTCTATTCAGATTCTCTATTTCTTCGTGATTCAGTTTGGGAGCCTCTATGAGTCTAAGAATTTACCCATTTCTTCTAGACTGGCCAATTTGTTGACATATAGTTTTTCATACTATTCTCTTATAATCCTTTGTATTTCTGTGGTATCTGTTGTAACTTCTCTTTCATTTCTAATTTTATTCATATGAGCTTTCTCTCTTTTTTCCTTGGTGTGCCTGGCTAAGTATTTGACAATTTTGTTTATCTTCTCAAAGAAGCAGCTCTTAGTTTCATTGATCTTCTATTCTTTTTTTGGCTTCTATTTCATTTGTTTCTGCTCTAATTTTTATTTCCCTCCTCTACTGACATTGAGCTTTGTTTGTTCTTTTTCTAGCTCTGTTAGGTGTAGTTTAAGATTGCTTATTTGAATTTTTCCTTGTTTGTTAAGGTGGGCCTGTATTACTATGAACTTCCCTGTTAGGACCGCTGTTGCTGCATCCCATATGAGTTGGTATGATGTATTATCATTTTCATTTGTCTCCATATATTTTTTATTTCTCCTTTAATTTCTTCAATGATCCATTCGTTGTTCCGCAGTATGTTGTTTAGTCTCAACATATTGGTCACTTTCCCAGCTTTTTTCTTGTAGTTGATTTCTTATTTCATAGCATTATTGTTGGAAAATATGCTTGATATCATTTCAATTTTAAGATTATTGATTCTTGCCTTTTTTCCCAACATATGGTCTATCTTTGAGAATGTTCCATGTGCATTTGAGAATAATATGTATTCTGCTGGTTTTGGATGGAATGTTTTACATATATATCAATTAAGTTCATCTGGTCTAGTTTTTCATTTAATTCCACTATTTCCTTGTTGACTTTCTGTCTGGAAGATGTATCCACTGATGTAAGAAGGGTGTTGACGTCCCCTACTATTATTGTGCTATTGTTAATTTCTCATTTTAGGTCTGTTGATAGTTTCTTTAAGTACTTTGGTGCTCCTGTGTTAGTTGCATATATATTTACAAGTGTTATGTCCTCTAGGTGGAGTGTCCCTTTTATCATTAATATACTGCCCCTCTTTGTGTTTCATTCCCTTTTGCATCTTAAGGTTTACTTTTTTGATATAAATATGGAAACACCTGCTTTCTTTTGTTTGCCATTTGCTTGGAATATCATATTCATGCCTTCACTCTGAGCCTGTTTATGTTTAGAGCTGAGATGTGTTTCCTGGAGGCAGCATACTGTTGAGTCTTGTTTTTCAATCCATCTAGCCACTCTTGACTTTTGATTGAAGAATTCAATACATTTATACTTAGAATGATTATTGATATATGATGGCTAAGCACTGCCATTTTATCTCTTGTTTTCTGGTTTTTCTGTCTTTCCCCTGTTTCTCGTCCTGTTATATCAGACTGCCATTCATTTTGGTGATTTTCTATGATGATTTTCTCAGTTTTCTCTTTATTTATCATTTGTGTCTCTGTTCTGATTTTTTGTTTAGTGGTTATTGTGAGTTTTGTCTAAAAACTCTCACAGATGAGATAGTCCATATTCTGATATCCTCTTATGTGCTTTGCCTAAGCAGGTTCCATCCTTTTCCTCATCCCCATCTAAGTTATTGTTGTCACAACTTATTTCATTTAGTGATGTCAGTTTGTGATTAAAATTAAGTGATTACAGTTTTTTGTTTTGTTTTGTTTTCCTTCCCCTTACCTTTAGTGTTGTAACTGTTTGCTAATTTGTTCTGATAGTGAGCTGCAATTTTCTGATTTGGTCTGCCTATTTATCTCCTTGCTCAGGGCTTTGTAAACCATTTCCTTTTTTTCAGGTATGAGGCTGTTCTTGACCATTTCTTGTAGGAATCAGTCTTATGCCAATGAACTCCCTCAGCTATTGTTTATCTGGGAAAGTTTTTATTTCTCCACCATATATGAAGAATATTTCTGCTGGATATTCTGGGCTGAAAGTGCTGGTCTTTCATTATTTTCAATAAATCATTCTACTTTCTTCTAGCTTGTAAGGTTTCTGCTGAGAAATTCACTGAAAGCCTGATAGGGGTTACTTCATAGGCTATTTTCTTCTGCTTTCTTGCTCTTAATATTTTTTATTTGTCATTGACTTTTGCCAGTTTCACTAATATATATCTTGGATAAGGTCTCTTTACATTGATTTAATTAAGAGTTCTATTAGCTTCACTTACATGTAATTCCATCTCCTTCCTCTGGTTTGGGAAGTTCTCAGCTATTATTTCTTTGAACAATCTTTCTGCTCATTTCTCCCTCTTGAATGCTTATAATCCTTCTGTTACATTTCCTAATTAAGTCAGATATTTCTCAGAGAATGTGTTAATTTCCCTTTAGTATTAGTTCTCTCTCCTCCACCTGCATCGTCTATATTTCTCTCCTCTAAATTACTAATTCTGTCCTCCATAATATCAGCTCTGACTTTTAAGGATTCCAGATTATTTTTATCTCATTCTTTTTGTTCTTCATCTCCATCATTTCTAGGTTTTTTAATGGTTTCATTCTCTGTTGTGAAGTATTATCTCTGTTCATTAATTTTATTCCTGATCTCATTCAATTGTATTTCTGTATTTTCTTGTAGTTCATTGAGTATCTTTATGATAACTATTTTGTATTCTCTGTCATTTAAACTGTAAATTTCTCTGACTTCAGCATTGATTTCTAGATACTTGTCATTTTCCTACTGTTCTGGAGGGTTAATATATTTCTTCATTCTGTTTGATGGGGTCAACTTTTGTCATCTCATATTGGTAGTATCTGTTTGCAGATTCCACCTGCCACCACTGTGGGGCAGGAGCTGTGATTTTTTATCCTGCACAAGACCTGGCCTTTGTTGGAATTTCTGCCAGTAGAGCTCTCTGCATCTGGCTGTTGTTGCTTCACACATGCAGGCACAGGCACTATGGTGAGGATCCCTTATGATGGATAACCAGCAGAGCTGGTGTACCAGGAGGTATGAGGGAGAGGCGGTGCCTTCATTCCCACCCATGCTCCTACTCTGCACTCTGGCTGCCTGCCTGGGTTGCTCAGCTTGGTGGGAGTACCCCCATGGTGGCTTAACCACCTCTGTGTGGAGCATTCCTGTGGGCTGGGATGCAACTCTGAAAGCAAAAGCCTTCCCACAGAGGGCTGATTTTTCCCACTTCTCCTCTCAGAGTGGCATGCCAGCTGCCATGAAACGTCCCATGCCCTAAAATACTGCCACTGGGGAGGGGGAGGAGGTAGAATTACATCCTTCTACTGCCTCCTGGGGCATCCAGCAACCCCACCTTCAGACATATGGCTGCATGGATCTCTCAGAGGTCTATTGTGTTGTGTGGATGTCCTCTGTTGGCTAATAAATGTCTCTTTCATTGTATCTTAGTGAGGAGAGCTTAAGGAAAGAGCTCACTCTGCCATGATGCTGACATCACTCTTTTACCACTCCTGTCTTTTAACCTTCATACTAGTTGTAAAGGTGGTTTATCTACTATTTTCACTTGCTTTTCCCAGTGAGATTTTTTTTCTCTCATAAATTTTGCGTTTCTAGTTTTGGCCTTTTCTTTTCCACTTAAAGAACTCCCTGTAACATTTTGGGTAAGGTCAGTTTAGTGGTGATGAAACCCCTTCTTCAACTTTATAAAGAACATCAAAAAAACCTACCATAAACTCAATGATATAAGTCTGAATTATTTCTCCCTAGGATCAGGAACAATGTAATAATGTCTGCTCACACCACTGTTACTTAAAATATTGCTGGAAGTTCCAACTAGTGCAGAAAGACAGGAAAAGGAAATAAAAGACATATAAAATGGAAAGGAAGAAATAAAACTGATACTATTTTCAGATGATATGATTGCCAATGATAACATTTTAAGAAATCTCAAAAAAATCTTAGAACTAATAAATGAGTTCAGTAATTTCATAGAATAAAAGATAATCATACAAAAGTTGTATTTTTATGTAATAGTAATTACGTATACATGGAATTTTAAATTATAATAATGTTTATAGTCACTCAGAAATTATAGCAATTTTGAGATTGTGGCTATGTGGGATGCCACCTCTTTATGGCTTGATGAGCAGTTCTAGGTTCATGCCCAGGATATGAACCAGCAAATCCCCAGGCTGCTGAAGCAGAGCATATGAACTTAATCACTCTCCCATGGGGCTGGCCCTGGCCTTTCTAGACACCTTTTTAAACAAAGTGTGCTGCAACAATTGGAAACCCATAGGCAAATAAATTAACCTCAACCAAACCCTTTTACAAAAAATAACTCCAAATGAATCATGGATTCAAATATACAATATAAACCTATAAAATTTTTAGAAAAAATAAGAAACCATTTATACATAGTCAAAGAGCACTTAGGCTCAATACTAAAAATAGATTCTGGGGCTGGCACAGTGGTTCAGTGGTTAAGTTTGGTAGCCCGGGGCTCAGTGGTTTGGATCCCAGGTGCGGACATGGCAATGTTTGGCAAGCCATGCTGTGGCAGGCATCCCACAGACAAAGTAGAGGAAGATGGGCAAGGATGTTAGCTCAGGGCCAGTCTTCCTCATCAAAAAGAGGAGGATTGGGAGCAGATGTTAGCTCAGGGCTAATCTTCCTAAAAAAAAAAAAGCCCAAAAAGACAGATTCCATAAAAGAAACAATTGATAAATTGGAATTCACTGCAATGAAAGACTTTTGTTCACCAAGTGACTCTGTGGAATAAAAAGACAAGCTACAGACTGTAAGATAATATAAGCCACAAGCCCAAGAGATGAACAAGTATAAAGCATATAAAAAGAAAATTAAAACTCAACAGTAATAGAAAAAACTATCCAATTAAAAAATGGGTAATTTCACAGATGAGGAAATATGGATATAACATAAGCACATTAAAACCAGTTCATCATTACTAGCCATTAGGAAAATGCAAATTAAAATCACAATGTGGTATTACTGCACACATGAGAATAACTAAAGGGAAAATAAATATTAGTGATAGCATCAAATGTCAGTGATGACGCTGAGAAACTCTATCATTCATACATTGCTGAAGGAAATCATACGAGTAAAATCATATGAGCATTCTGAAAATTGCCCTTTTCTTAGAAGTCTAAATATTGAATCAAAACACAACTCAGCAATTGCATCTTGGGCATTTATCCAAGAAACAGAATGACTTGTGTTTGATAAGAAATCTATATGTGAATGTTTATAGTAGCCTTATTTTTAATGGCCCAAAACTGGAAAAGAAAAACAAATTCCTTCCACACATGATTGTTTAAACAAAATGTGGTGTATCCATTCTATTGACTACTATGCAATAAAGAAGAATGAATTATTGATACATGCAATAACCTGGATCAATCTCATGAGAATTCTCCTAACTAAAATAAGTCAAACCTAAAAGGTGAAACTCTGTGATTCCATTTAAATAGAATTCTTAAAATAAAAAAATAGACAAATTTAAAACAATCAGGGATTCCAAGAGTTAAGGGTGGAAAATCTCAGCAGCATAAGGCTGTCATTTCAATTGGGAAAAAAAAAATGTCTAGCCAAAATTTAAAAGGATGTCTTAGAAAGTATACAACCATAGAGAACTTCAAAAAGTTTCAACATATTCTTAGTCAATATGAAAAGAATGTGCAGAATCAACAAGATGGCACAATTAAAGGTGATTGACATTCCCTCTTCCCACAGACACACTGAATATACAGTTATGTACAAATCAATTCACTCAGAGAAATCCAGAAACTAGTTGAGTGATTCCTACACATTGGGTGGCTTAAAAAAAACCATATCAAAATGGGTAGGAAAAGCTGAAAAACACTCTTGCCATAACCTTCCCTCTCTGTCACAACTTCTTAAAATCAGCAAGTAATCCCAAACTCCATTTCTTCCTGAGGAGTAAGAGGTTTGGAACATACATACAGCCACTCAGAATTTATGGCTGCCACCTACAGGATGGGCTCCCCAAATCACCCAGCTCTGAGAGCCAACGGGGCTGACAATCTATGATGCCCCCAGGGCAACACTAAACAAAGAGGCAGTTTTAACTGGGAAGAACACTTCCCATGGTTATCTACCCAGGCTCAATAAAGAGGAAGCAGACAAAAACACCCAGTGCCCAGTTTCTTCCTGGAAGAAATTAGACTACATAGTTCCACAGCTGCTGCTCAAGGGTCTAGCTTTGAATCAAACTGCATCTAGGGGCTTGGTGGGATAATTGTGGAAGCCTGAAAGAGCTTGTGGGCACATGTCACACCTTCTTCTTCTGGTCACCCCAGCAATAAAATCAAGTCTATAGATTTTCCATGGAGGGAGATGGTCCACATACTAAGTGTCTCAACTTTTATGGTTGCCACCTAAGGGACTGGCTCCCAAGTCACCCACCTCTGAGAGGCAACAGGGCTCAGCATTTTTCTGTCCCCCCAGGACCATATCAGACTCACAGTAATATAGAAAAGTGAGAGCACATCCATGGTTATCCCCCTGGGCTTACTCCAGAAGGAAGAGGCAAAAACAGATTCCAAGCTTATCCCTGGAAGGGGTTTGACTGCATACTTTCCTAGCTGCTGCCCACAGGTCAGACTTTTAATTAGGCTGCACATGGAAGTTCATGGGGCACATAATTATAATCATCTAAAAGCCTGAACAGATATATGAGACTTCCTGCACCTTCTCCTTCTGACTTACCCCTGTGAGAAAATCAAGTATCCAGTGCCTCCCTGACTTGTATTTCTCCACATATCTAGATCATCACCTTTTATGGCTGTCACCTGAAGAACTGGCTCATAAATCACCCAGGTCTTGGAGCTGATGAAACGTGGCATTCACAAGTCCTTCAGGACCACAGAGATCAAAGTGGCAATTCAACATAAGCATACAAGCACTCACAGAAGCTATTCACTCAGGGAATATTCTCTCTCCAGCAGAGTGTGAGTAGACAAAAACAATCAGCTCACAGTTTCTCCCTGATAGGGACAGAATACATATCAAAATTATAGCTGCTGCCTGAAGGACAGACTTCTAATTGGCCTGCATCAGTGAACAGAAGGGGCATTTATTTAGTTGTCTTCCAGGAGTCAATGGATATGTGGGCATTTCCAATATATTTGGGCCACCAAAGGGTCTTGGCACACTGTCATATACTGGGAGATACTAAGAAAAAAGATGGAAGTTTGGCCAGCACAAAGGTCTAAGAAACAATCAAAACTCAGGCTAGGTATGTTGGCAAATTTCATCTCCCACATAAGGCCTGTCTGTCAAAACTGGAAATGACTGTTTTACCTAATGTGCAGAAATAAATACAGAGAGTCAAGGAAAATGAAGAAACAAATGAATGTGTTCCCAAAAAAGAACAAGATAAATTACCAGAAACCAACCTTAATGAAATGAAAATAACTGATTTGCCCAACAATAATTCACAATGATGGTCATAAAGAGGCTCACTGAAGACAGGAGACCAATACACAAATTGAAGATTCTGACAAAGAGATAGAAAATATATAAAACTACGAAAGGGAAATCATAGAGCTGAATAATGTAATAACTGAAAAAAAGCAATAGAGGAGTACAACAGCATACTAGATCAAGTGAAAGAAATGATCAGTAAACAAGAAGATAGGTCAGTGGAAATCATCTAATCAGAAAAGCAGGAAAGATGAATGAAAAACAATGAAGAGAGCTTAGAGGACTTAAGGGACACTGTCACATAGACCAGTATACACAGTAGGGGAGTCCCAGGAGAAGAGAGATAAAAAGGGACAGAAAGGCTATTCAAGGAAAAGATGCCTGAAAACCGCCCAAATCTGGGGAAAGAAACAAACATTCAGATCTATGATACCCAAAAATTAACAAATAAGTCGAATTCAAAGAAACTCATATCAAGAGACATTATAATGAAATTGTCAAAAATTAAAGACAAAGAGTATCTTGAAAGCAGCAACAGAAAAGGGACTTTTTAGGTACATGGTAACATTCACTAGATTATCAGAGTTTTCAGCATGACCCTTGCAGCCCTGAGTGACTGGGATGATAAATTCAAATGCTGAAAGAAGAAACCTTCCAACCATGTTATTCTTAAGAATTAAAGGAGAGATGATAAATGTTCTCCCAAACAAAGCTGAAGAATTTCGCCACCACTAGACTGGCCTTACGAGAAACGCTAAAGGGAGTTTTCAAGCTGAAATAAAAAAACACTAATTAGTAACTTGAAAATGAAAATATATGAGAATATGAATGCATTGATAAAGGTAACTATACAGTAAAATTCAGAATACTCTAACATTGTTATGGTGTGCAAATCACTTATAATTCTAGTGTATAGTGTAAAAGACAAAAGTGTCAAAATAATTATAGCCACAATAATTTGTTAATAGATACACAATATAAAAGGTGCAAATTTTCACATAAAAACATAAAATGCAGGAGCGGGGAGAGTAAAAATGTAGAGCTTTTGTATGTAATTGAAGCTGTTAGTCTAAAGATAAAATAAACTGTGATAACTATAAGATGATTTATGTGAGCCTCATGGTAACTACAACAGCAAAACCTATAATAGATAAATAAAAGTTAAAGAAAAAAGAATGAAGGGAAAAAACTACCAAATCACAAAAGAAGACAGCAAAAGACAAAGTAGAAAACTAAGAAAACATAAAGCACCTACAAAACAATTAACAGAATGGCAAAATAAAGCCCTTACGTATTATAATCATGTCAAATATAAATGGAATAAGTTTTCCAATCAGAAGACATAGTGTGGCTGAACGGATGAAAAAACAAGACAAAAGCATATGCTTTTTATAAGAACTCACATCAGTTTTAAGGAAAATTATAGGCTGAAAGTAAAGGGACAAAAAAGATATTCCATACAGATGAAAAAAAAAAGAGAGCAGAGGCGGCTCTGACAAACTAAACTTTGTCAGACAAAATAAAGTTTAAGTCACAATAAGAGATAAAGAAGGTCATTATATAATGATAAAGTGGTCAATATATCAGGAGGATTGACCAACTGTAAATATTTATGCACACAAACTTGGAGCATCTAAGTTTATAAAGCAAATATAAACAAATAGAAATAAATAGAAATACAATAATAATAGGGGACCTCATTTCCCTACATTCAACCATTGACAGATGAGCCAGAAAGAAAATCAGTAAGGACATTTTCTAATTGAATTATATATTAGTTCAAGTGGATCTAACATTCATATATGGAAAATTCCATCTAATAACAGAATGCATACTCTTTTCAAGCATACACAGAAAATTCTCCAGGATAGATGAAATGATAGACCAGAAAGAAGTCTTTAAAAATTTAAAAATATTAAGATCATACAAAGAATCTTTTCTGATCACTATGGTATGAAACTATAAATCAGTAACAGGAGGAATTATGGCCCATTCATAAATATGTGGAGATTAAACAATATACTCCTTAATAAACAATTGATCAAAGAACAGATCAAAAAGGAAATCAAAAATTGCCTTGCTACAAATGAAAATGGAAATGCAAAATACCAAAATTTATGGGATTCAGCAAACACAGTTTTAAGAAGACACTTTATAGTGATAAACGCTTACAGTAAGAAAAAAGAAAGATCTCAAATATACAATCTGACTTTATACATCAAGTTAGTATAAAAAGAAACTAAGACCAAATTTAATAGAAGGAAGGAAATAATAAAGGTCATAGAAGAAATAAATGTAATAGAGACTAGAAAAAATCAACAAAAATGTGTTACTTTTTTGAAAAAATAAACTAAATTGACAAACTTTAAGCTGGACTAAGGAAAAAAGAGACAAAATCAGCAGACATTACAAGTGATATCAGAAAAATAGAAAAGATCTTTTAAAAATCCAATGAAAAATTACACACCAACAATTTGTATAATCTGGAAGAAATGGTTGCATTCCTAGAAACATACAATCTACCAAGAATGAATCATGAAAAAATAGAAAATCCAAATAGACCAATAATGTCTAAGTAGATTGAATCAGTAATCAAAGAACTCCCAAGATACCTCCCAGGAGGAAGTGGAAGGAAGTAAGGGGATCTCATCTACTGTTCTGGCAGTGACCTATGTAATGTATGCATCTGCATGTGGCTATGGAAAGAGAGGAGGAGGGGCGGCTCTCTGAGGGAATAGCTTTGCACTCTAAATTGCCTCCCAGCTGTGGGAAAGCACCACACAAAGGAGGCTAAGAAATTGCCAGGGTGTCTCAGGAGGGCAGAGAACAAGTGCAGAGTAAGAAAACCATGGGATGGTGCATGAAAAAGAAATTACCCCTCCCCTGGCCCAGCACACCAGTTTGGCTGGGCAGCCAGAACAAGGGACACTGACCAGAGTGCATGCATATGCATTTGTAAACCAGCAGTAGTGAGCAGGCAATCACAAATGGGACCTGACAGCATAGATTCCAAAGGACAGGCACAGAATCCAGGGATTGTGGCAAGCTCAGAATACAAGTCTCCTGACCTCCATCCAATGACAGGAGGTGGAATCTGTCACCAGATGCTATCAATATGCAAAGGCACAAATCCACCTTATCAAATAGTATGAAGAAATATGTTAATTCTCTAGACCAGAAGGAAAATGACAAGCATCCAGAAATCAATTCTGAAGCCCACAGATATTTATAATCTAAATGACAGAGAATTCAAAATAGCTATCATAAGAAAACTCAACAAGTTACAATAAAATTCAGAAAGACAGTTCAATGAAATCAGGAGTAAAATTAATGTATATAGGGAATTCTTCAGAAAAGACATTGAAACTATAAAGAAAATCCAATAAGAAATGTTGATGATAAAAAACACAATTAATAAGATAAAGAAAAATCTGGAGTCCTTGAATAATAGAGCTGACATTATGGAGGACAGAATTATCAGTTTGGAGGACAGAGATATAGAAATGCTTCAGATGGAGGAGGATATAACTAAGACTAAAAATAAATGAAGAAGAGCGATCTCATCAAGATGGCAGCAGAGGCAGACTCTGAACTCATCTCCTCCCACAAACACAACCAAGTTACAACTATTTTTGGAAAAATTATCCTGGATAGAAAAGTGAAAACTGTCTAAATAGAACCCCCACAACAAGGGACAGTCCTAAGGGAGAAGTGGCAGAAATTCCTTCTGGAGAGATAAAAAGCCACCTTCAGGAGAAGCAGAGTTTCTCAGAAGGCCAGGCAGAAGCCACCCTAAGGCATGCAGCCCTCCCAGGAAGAGTGAGGTCCTGAGTGGGGGCCAATACTGCTATAGGCATCCTTCGGACTCAGCACAACAGAGACAAGGGTCTTATTATCTGGCTTTGCTGGCTATTAAGTGCAGTGGGGATACCCCCAGAAAAGCTACCAGATGAAAGGCAAAAAGACCCAGTCTTAAAAGGCCCAGGAAAAAACTCATCCATCACAGCAACCTAAAATCACCAGAGAGAAGGCTGACAGTCCTTTGGTGAAAAGAGACTCACCTGGTAGGTTCTGGGTGCACCTCAATCAGAAGAGAGACCTCTCCAGAGAATGAGACATTGGTAGTGGCCATTGTTGTGACCTAGTCCATGCTTGCTGACACAAATCCTGGCAGATGCCATTGAAGTTCTTCCCCTGGCCTGTTAGTCCAGGGGTCTGCCACACCCATTAGGGTGCAGAATTAATCTAGTTAAGCCAGGGCAGGTAGCATGACCTAGGGACCAGCCCCACCCAACAGAAAGTGCTCAAGCTACTTGTCAGCCTGCATTGACTGAGTGACTTGACCCTCTATAAGCAGGTGAGTGTGTCTGCCTCTGCTGGGCAGGGCCTGTGTGAGGACCAGGTGAAATGTGGGGGGTATTGGTTGAGAGGTGGGGGCCTCTGCAGTGGGGCATTGGGTTATGCTCCAGGGGGTTGGGAAGTGTGTACAGACCAGGACTGTGTTGACGGAATGTCTGGACCTGTGGGTGTGAGGCTTATCAGTGCCAGAATACCTGTGCTTCACAAATAGCCATAAAAAGGATCAGCCCCACCTTCCAAAGACTGAAACAATTACTCCATTGCTCCCATGTCTAGGGCCAGCCCCGCTCAGCAACACTCCTAAGAGAACTGACAATAAACTTGTGGGCCTGAGGCCTAAAGCAACTGTAACACCCTGAGCCTAGCAACCAGCTACACTGGGTACCTACCCAAATAACAGGAAAACTGCAACAGGAGTGTGCTGTTACACCTTGTAGGCAATGGTGCTGAGGCTCCCCAAACCAAATTTCAAAACAGCTGCCCAGGGAAGGAAAGACTAGACTCCCTGGGTACCTGAATTAAGAGAAACCCTGCCACAGCAGAAGGGCACAAGTAACCCCCAAAGGAGTCACCCCTGGATCACTTGGACTGGTGACGAGTAGGAAGCACACTGATGGGCCTCAAAAGGCATCTGTTACATAAGGTCACTTCTCCAAGATCAGGAGACATAGCCAACCTACCTAATACATAGATATAATCACAGAGAAGGAGGCATAATGAGGAGACAAAGGGATACATTCCAAGCAAAGAAGAAGGGCAAAATCTCAGAAAAAGGACTAAATGAAACAGAAATAAGCAACCTATCTGACAAAGAGCTCAAACAAACACTCATAGTATGCTCACAGATATTGGGAGAAGCCTACATGAACACAGTCAGCTCATCAACAAAGAACTGGAAAATATAAAAAAGAACCAATCATAAATGAAGAATACAATACTAGAAATTAAAAATTCACTAGAGGGACTCAATAGTGTCGGTGTTGCGATCCAATGTACACACCAGGATAGATGCAGAGAGGGCTGATGGCCACTCTGAGTTTATTGTAACCAGCGTTTCAATATATACATAGTTTACATCTGTTAGACATACACAGGTGTTCTGGATGAAATAATTAGCGAATGCCAAGAATTCTTAGTGATTTCTCAAGGAGCCCATCCTCGGTGTCTGTTTTGATATTATCATGTTATTGCTGTGCTCGTATATTTTTATCTCAGAGCAGGCAAGTTCTCTTAGGCAACGGTCCCTCCTGCTCCCGATATCGATATCGTTTCTCCATCTGTGACCCCAGGCGGCCGATGCCTGTCTCAGGTTGCCTGCCCCTGGAGGTCTTACGCATCATTGGCTAACTGGCCTTCTCACCTCCAGGTCACAGCTTGTTGCCAAGCTTTTGCCAGTGATTATTAACCCTTCCTGTGTCAGGGGCGGCTACAAATAGCAGAGTAGATGACACAGAAGAATGGATCTGCAAGCTAGACAAATGACTAGAGGAAATCACCCAAACTGAAGAGAAAAAAGAAAAAAGAATTAGACAAAATGAGAACAGTCTAAGGGAGCTCAGGGATAATATCAAGCACACTAACATTTGTATTATAGGTGTCCCAGAAAGAGAAGAGAGAGCCAAAGGTGCAGGAAGTCTATTTGAAGAAATAATAGCTGAAAATTTTCCTAGTGTAAGAAAGGAAACAGACATCCAAGTACAGGAAGAACAGAGAGCTACAAACAAAATAAGCCCCAAGAGGCCCACACCAAATCACATTATAATTAAAATGCCCAAAATTAAAGATAAAGAGAATTGCAAAAGTGGCAAGAGTAAGTCAACAGGTGACATACAAAGCAAAGCCCAAAAGGCTATCAGTGGACTTCTCAGCTGAAACCCTACAGGCGAGAAGAGGTTGGCACGACATATTTAAAGTGCTAAAAGGAAAAAACCTATAGCCAAGAATATTCTATCCATCAAGGTTGCCATTGAGAGTGGAAGGAGAGATAAAGAGCTTCCCAGACAAGCAAAAATTAAAGGAGTTTATCATCAAGAAACTAGTTCTACAAGAAATGCTGAAGGGAGTCATTTAAGTGGGAAAGCAATGATCACAAATAGGGATAAAAATATTATCAACCCCCCCAAAAAAACAGGCAATAAAATCAATGGTAAATGTAAAAATATAGTAAAGGTAGCAGATCAACCACCTGTGAAGATAATATGAAGGTTAAAAGACAAAAGTACTAAAATTACCTATTTCAATGATAAGAGGGTAATGGGTAGTCACACACAAAACAAGGGAGTATATATGATTTCAAATACATAAAATGTGGGAGGAGTGGACTGAAAAAGTAGATCTGTTAGAAAGAAGTAAAGCTAAAGGTTTGTCAACTCAATATAGACTGTTATATACATAGAATATTATATAGGATCCTCAGGGTAATCACAAATTAGAAAGCTATAATAAGTAAGCAAATAAGTAATACAAAATAAATCAAACATATTACTAAAGAAAGCCATCAAACCATAATGGAAGTGAGCAAGAGAAAAAGAAAGTTACAGAGAAAAACTACTAAATCACCAAGCAAAAAAAGTAACAAAATGTCAATAAATACATCTTTATCAATAGCTACTTGAAATGTCAATGGACTAAATGCTCCAATCAAAAGTCATAGGGTGGCCAATTGCATAAAAAAAGACCCATACACTTGCTACGTACAAGAGATTCACTTCAGACATAAAGACATTCACAAACTGAAAGTGAAAGGATGGAAATAGATATTCCACACAAAACACAATGAAAAGAAAGCAGGGGTAGCAATACTTACATCAGACAAAACAAACTTTAAACAAAAACTGTGAAAAGAGACAAAGAATGGCACTACATAATGATAAAGGGAACAATCCAACAAGAAGATATAACATTTGTAAATATCTATGCACCCAACATAGGAACACCTAAATATATAAAGTGATTATTAACAGACATAAAAGCAGAAATAGACAGTAACACAATAATGGTAGGGAACTTTAATACTCCACTTACACCAATGGATAGGTCATCCAAACAGAAGATCAATAAGGAAACACTGGCCTTAATTGACAGTTTTGACCAGATGGACTTAGTGGATATATATAGACCACTCCATCCAAAAACCACAGAATACACATTCTTTTCAAATGCAAATGGAACATTCTCCAGGATGGATCACATATTAGGCCACAAAACAAGTCTCAATAAATTTAAGAAGATCAAAATAGTAGCATAAATCTTTTCTGACCACAAAGGTATGAAACTAGAAATCAACTACAGGAAGAAAACCAGAAAAGCCACAAAAATGTGGAGATTAAAAAAAATGATACTGAACAACGATTGGGTCAATGAAGAAATCAAAGGAGAAATCAAAAAATTCCTGGAGACAAATGAAAATGAAAACATGACATGCCAAAATATGTGGGATACAGCAAAAGCAATTCTAAGAGGGAAGTTTATAGCAATTCAGGCCTACCTCAACAAAGAAGAAAAACCCCAAATAAACAAGCTAATAGTACATCTGAAGGTACTGGAAAAAGAAGAAAAAACAAAGCCCAAAATCAACAGAAGGAAGGAAATAATAAAAATCAGAGCAGAAATAAATGAAATAGAGGCTGAAAAATAATAGAAAAAATTAATGAAACCAAGATCTGTTTCTTTGAAAATAAACAAAATTGAAAAAGCCTTAGCTAGACTCACCAAGAAAAAAATAGAGACTGCTCAAATAAATAAAATCAGAAATGAAAGAGGAGAATTACAACAGATACCTCAGAAATACACAAGATAATAAGAGAATACTATGAAAAGCTATATAACAACAAATTGGATAATCTAGAAGAAATAGATAAACTTTTAGAAACATACAACCTTCCATAAATGGACCAAGAAGAAGTAGAGCATTTTAATAGACCAATAACCAGTAAAGAGATTGAAACAGCAATCAAAGACCTCCCCCAAAATAAAAGTCCAGGACTAGATGGCTTCCCTGGTGAATTCTACCAAACATTCAAAGAAGACTTAATACCTATTCTTCTCAAACTCTTCCAAAAAATTGAAGAGGAGGGGAGGCTTCCTAACTCATTCTATGAAGCCAACATTATTTTGATACAAGAACCGGACAAGGACAACACAAAAAAAGAAAATTACAGGCCAATATCACTGATGAACATTGATGTAAAAAATCCTCAGCAAAATACTAGCCAATAGAATTCAACAAAACATTAAAGAGATCATACAACATGATCAAGTGGGTTTCATCCCAGGGATGCAGGGATAGTACAACATCCTCAAATCTATCAACGTGATACACCACATTAACAAAATGAAGAATAAGAATCACATGATCATCTCAATAGATGCAGAGAAAGCATTTGACATGATACAGCATCCATGTATGATAAAAACTCTAAATAAAATGGGTATAGAAGGAAAATATCTCAACATAATAAGGACCATATATGACAAACTCACAGAAAATATCATTCTGAGCAGAGAAAAACTGAAAGTTATCTCTCTAAGAACAGGAACCAGAGAAGGATGACCACTTTCACCACTCTTATTTAACATAGTATTGGAAGTCCTAGCAAGAGCAATCAAGCAAGAAAGAGAAATAAAAGGGATCCATATTGGAAAATAAGAATTGAAACTGTCACTCTTTGTAGATGACATGATTTTATATATAGAAAGCCCTAAAGAATCTGCTAAAAAATTTTAGCAATAATAAATGAATATTCAAGTAGCAGAATGCAAAATCAACAAAAAAATCAGTTGCGTTTCTATACAATAACAAGGATGTAGCAGAAAGAGAAATTAAGAATACCGTCCCATTTACAATTGCAACAAAAAGAATAAAATACCTAGGAATAAACTTAACCAAAGAGGTGAAATATCTGTACACTGAAAACTATAGAAAATTGTTGGAATAAATCAAAGAAGGCACAAAGAAATGGAAAGATATTCAGTGCTCTTGGACTGGTAGAATTAATATAGCTAAATTATCCATACATCCTAAAGCAATCTATAGATTCAATGCAATCCCTATCAAACTTCCAAAACATTTGTCACAGAAATAGAACAAAGAATCCTGAAATTTATATGGAACAAAAGACCCTGATTAGCCAAAGGGTTCCTGTGAAAAAGAACAAAGCTGGAGATATCACACTCCCTGATTTCAAAATATACTACGAAGCCATAGTAAACAAAACAGCATGGTACTGGCACAAATACAGACGCACAGATCAATGGAACAAAATTGAGAGACCAGAGAGAAACCCACACACTTATGGACACCTAATATTCGACAAGGGAGTCAAGAGCATATGATGTGGAAAGGAGTGCCTCTTCAATAAATGGGCTTGGGAAAACTGGACAGCCATATGCAAAAGAATGAAAGTAGACCATTACCTTACACCATGCACAAAAATCATCTCAAAATGGATTAAAGACTTGAATGTAAGACCCTAAGCCATGAAACTTCTAGAGGAAATCGTAGGCATTATGCTCTTTGACATTGGTCTGAGCAGCATATTTTCATGTATCATGTCTGACTGGGCAAGGGAAACAAAAGAAAAAATGAACAAATGGAACCACATCAAACTAAAAAGCTTCTGCACAGCAAAGGATACCATCAACAAAACGAAAAGACAACCTAACAATTGGGAGAAGATATTTGCAAACCATATATCAGATAAGGGGTTGATACCCAAAATGTACAAAGAACTCAGCTCAACAACAAAAAAACCCAACAACCCAATTTTAAAATGGGCAAAAGATCAGAACAGACATTTCTACAAAGAAGATATATGGATGGCCAACAGGCATATGAAAAGATGCTGAACATCATTAACTATCAAGGAAATGCAAATGAAAACTACAATGACATATCACCTCACTCCATTCAGAATGGCTATAATTAACAAGACAGGAAACAATTGTTCAAGAGGATGTGGAGACAAGGGAACCCTTGTACCCTGCTGGTGGAAGTGCAAACTGGTGCAGACACTATGAAAAACAGTATGGAGTATCCTCAGACAATTAAAAAACAGATCTACCATATGATCCTGCTATTCTACTGCTGAGTATTTATCCAAAGAACTTGAAAACACAAATGCATAAAGATACATGCATGGCTATGTTCATTGCAGCAGTGTTCACAATAGCCAAGACTTCAAAGCAACCTAGATGCCCATTGAGGGATGAATGGATAAAGGAGATATGGTATATATACATAATGGAATACTACTCAGTCATAAGAAATGATGAAATCCGACCATTTGTCACAACATGGATGGGCCTTGAGTGTATTTTCCTAGGTGAAATAAGTCAGAGGGAGAAAGTCACATACCATATGATCTCACTCATAAGTAGAAGATAATAACAAGGAGAAACAAGCACATTGCAACAGAGATTGGATTGGTGGTTACCATAGGGGAAGGGAGGATGGAGGAGAGCAAAAGGAGTGATTAGATTCATGTGTGTGGTGATGGACTGTAATTAGTTTTTTTTGTGTTGCACATGATGTAATATACACAGAATTTGAAATATATTACAATGTAGATCTGAAAGCTATATAACGTTATAATCCAACATTCCTGCAATACAAAAATAAATAGAAAAAACAAATGAAGGAATCCTCTGAGGAATATCCAACTCAATTAGGAAATGCAATATAAGGATTATGGGTATTCCAGAGGGAGAAGGGAGGGAGAAAGGAGCACAGGGCTTGTTCAAAGAAATAATAGCTGAGAACTTCCTAAGTCTGGGGAAGTAGATGGAATTACAAGTAATTGAAGCTAATAGTACTCCTAATTACATCAATGTACAAAGACCTTCACCAGGGCATATAATAGTAAAACTGCCAAAAGTAAATGGCAAAGAAAAGGTATTAAAGGCTACAAGGAAGAAGAAAATAACTTATAAAGGAACCCCTATCAGGCTTGCAGTGGATTTCTCAGCAGAGGCCTTACAGAATAAGAGAAAATGGAATGATATATTTAAAATTCTGAAAGACAAAATCTTTCAACCAAGAATACTCTATCCAGTGGAAATATCCTTCAGATATAATGGGGAAATAAAATCTTTCCCAGACAAACAAAAGCTGAGGGAGTTTATCGCCACAAGATTTCCCCAACAAGAAATGACCAAGAAAGCCCTCATACCTGAAAAAAAGAAAAGTTTTATGATGCCTTGAGCAAGGAAATAAGTAGGCAGACAAAATCGGAAAATCCCAGCTCTCTATCAGAACAGGTTAGCAAACAATTATAACAATATGATAAGGGAAGGAAAACATGAAAAATAACTATTATCAGGTCATTTTAACCACAAACTCACAACACAAAATGAAATAAGTTGTGACAACAACAACTTAGAAGAGGAGGAGAAGAGGGATGAAATCTGAATAGACTAAGGAAATAATAGGCTTTCAGGAAATTGACTGTCTCATCTACGAGATATTATATACAAAAGTCAAGGTAACCACTAAACAAATAATCAGAACAGAGAAACAAATGAAAAGTAAAGAGAAAACTGAGAAAACTAACATATAGAACTACCAAACTGAACTGGCAGTCCAAAATACATGGGACAAGAAACAAGAGAAATACAGGATAACTGGAAAACAAGTGATGAAATGCCAGCATTCAGCTCTCATATATCAATAATCACCCTAAGTATAAATGGATTGAATTCTCCAATCAAAAGACACAGAGTGGCTGGATGGATTAAAAAACAAGACCCAATCATATGCTCCCTCTGTGAAATGCATCTCAGCTCTAAAGACAGGCTCAGAGTGAAGGGAAGGAAGATGATACTCCAAGCTAATGGCAAACAAAATAAAGCAGGTGTTTCCATACTTAGACAGAGTAGACTTCAAGATAAAAAAAAGGAATGAGAGATGAAGAGAGGCAGTATACAATGATAAAAGGGACATTCCACCAAGAGGATGTAACATTTATAAATATATATGCACCCAACCGAAGAGCACCAAAATATATAAGGCAACTACAAACAAACCTAAAAGGAGATATTAACAGCAACACAATAATAGTAGGGGACCTTAACATCCCACTTACATCAATGGATAGATCATCTAGACAGAATTCAACAAGAGATAGTGGAATTAAATGAAAAACTAGACCAGATGGAGTTAATATATATAGAACACACCACCCAAAATCAGCAGAATACACATTCTTCTGAAGTGAACATGGAATATTCTCAAAGATAGGCCATAAGTTGGGAAAAAAGGCAAGCCTCAATAAATTTAAGATGATTGAAATCATATCAAGCATCTTTGCCAACAACAATGCTATCAAGAAACAAGAAATCAACTACAAGAAAAAAGCTGGGAAAGTGACAAATATGTCAAGACTAAACAAGCTACTGAACAATTGGATCATTGAATAAATTAAAGGAGAAATCAAAAAATATCTGGAGACAAATGAAAATGAAAATACATCATACCAACTCATATGGGATGCAGCAAAAGCAGTCCTAAGAGGGAAACTCACAGCAATACAGGCCCACTTTAACAAAAAAGAAAATCTCAAATAAGCAATCTTAAGCTATAAGAACAGAAATAGGAAAAGAAAAACAAACAAAGCCCAAAGCCAGCATAAGGAGGAAAATAATAAAAAATTAGAGCAGAAATAAATGAAATTAAAACAAAAAAAGTAGAAAAGATCAATGAAACTAAGAGCTTGTTTTTTGAGAAGATAAACCAAATTGACAACTCCTTAGCCAGACTCGTTGAAAACAAGAGAGAAGGCTCAAATAAATTTATAAATGAAACAAGAGAAATTAAAACAGATACCACAGAAATACAAATGATTATGAGACTAGTGTGAAAAACTATATGTCAACAAATTGGATAATGTAGATAAAATAGATAGATTCTTAGACTCATACAACCTTCCAAAACTGAATCAAGAAGAAACGGAGAATCTGAATAGACCAATCACAAGTAAAGAGATTGAAACAGTAATCAAACCTCCCCCAAAATAAAGTCCAGATTTAGATGGCTTTTCTGGAGAATTCGACCAAACATTCAAAGATTTGATAGCTATCCTTACCAAACTATTAAAAAAAATTGAAGAAGGTGGGATACTTCCTAATGCATTTTACAAAGTCAACATCACACAGATCCCAAAGCCAGACAAGGACAACACAAAGAAGGAAAATTACAGGCCAATATCTCTAATGAACATAGATGCAAAAATCCTCAACCAAATATTGGCATCCCAATACAGCGATACATTAAAAGGATCAAACACCATGATCAATTGGGATTTATACCAGGGACGCAGGGATGTTTCAACAACCCCAAATCAATGAATGTGATACAACACATTAACAAAATGAGGGATAAAAACCACATGATCATCTCAATAAATGCAGCAAAAACATTACCAAGATCTGCCACCAATCTATGATAAAAACTCAATAAAATGGGTATAAAAGGAAAGTAGCTCCACATAATAAAGGCCATATATGACAAACCCACAGCCAACATCATACTCAATGGGGAAAGACTGAAACCATCCCTTGGAGAACAGGAAGAAGATAAGGGTGCCCACTCTTCCCACTTTTTCAACATAGTACTAGAGGATTTGGCCATAGACATTAGGCAAGAGAAAGAAATAAACAGTATCCAAATTGGCAATGAAGAAGTGAAACTCTTGTTGTTTGCAGATGACATGATTTTATACATAGAAAACCCTAAGAATCCATTGGAAAACTATTAGAAATAATCAACAGCCACAGCAAAGTTCAGGGTACAAAATCAACTTACAAAAGTAAGTTGTATTTTTATACTCTAATAACGAGGTAACAGAAAGAGAACTCAAGAATACAATTCTGTTTACAACCTGAACAAAAAGAATAAAATACCCAGGAATAAATTTAACTGAAGAAGTGAAAGACCTATGGAGTGAACAATTATAAGACATTATTGAGAGAAATTAATGATAACATAAAGAAATGTAAAGATATCCCATGCTCATGGATTGGAAGAAAAACATACTTAAAATGTTCATACTACCTAAAGCAATCTACAGATTCAGTGCAATCCCAATCAAAATTCCAATGTCATTCTTCTTGGAAGTAGAACAAAGAATCCTAAAATTCGTATTTGGCAACAAAGACCTTGAATCGCCAAAGAAATCCTGATAAAAAGGAGCAAAGCTGTGGGCATCACAATCCTTAACTTCAAAATATACTACAAAGCTATAGTAATCAAAACAGCATGGTAGTGGTACAAAAACAGACACACAGATCAATGGAACAGAATAGAAAGCCCAGAAATAAACCCACACATGTATGGACTGCTAATCTTCAGCAAAGGACCTAAGAACATACGATGGAGAAAGGAAAAACTCTTCAATAAATGGTATTGGGAATATTGGACAGACACATGTAAAAGAAGGAAACTAGACCATAATGAAAATGCATTAAAGACTTGAAGGTAATACCTGAAACCATAAAACTCCTAGAAGAAAACATGGGCAGTACATTCTTTGACATCAGTCCTAGAAGTATCTTTTTGAATACAATGTCTGCTCGGACAAGGAAGACAAAAGAAAAAATAAACAAATGGAACTACATCACACTAAAGAGCTTCTGCAAGGCAAAGGAAACCAGGAACAAAATGAAAAGACAACCCATTAACTTGGAGAAAATATTTGCAAATCACATATCTGACAAAAGGTTAATCTCTAAAATATATAAAGAACTCACACAAAATAACAACAAAAACAAAACAACCCAATCAAAAAATGGGCAGAGGATATGAACAGATATTTTCCAAAGAAGATATACAAATGGCCAATAGCCACATGAAAAAATGTTCAACATCACTAACCATCAGGGAAATGCAAATCAAAACTACCCTGAGATCTCACCTTACAACCCTTAAAATGGCTATAATCACCAAGAAAAAAATAACAAATGTTGGAGAGGATGTGGAGAAAAGAGAACCCTCAAACACTGCTGGTGAGAATGCAAACTGGTCCAGCCATTATGGAAAACAGTACAGAGATTTCTCAAAAAGTTAAAAATAGAAATACCATATGACCCAGCTAGCCCCCTACTGGGTATTTATCCAAAGAACTCTAAATCAATCAGAGAGACTTTTACACCCCTATCTTCATTGCAGCATTACTCAAAATAACCAAGATGTGGAAGCAACCCAAGTGCCCATTCACTGAAAAATGGATAACGAAGATGTGTGTGTGTGTGTATATATATATACATATATATATATAATGGAATACTACTCAGCCATAAAAAAGACAAAATTGTCTCATTCACAACAACATGGACAGACCTTGAAAATATTATGTCAAGCAAAATAAGCCAGACAAAGAAAGACAAACACCATATGATTTCACTCATGTGTAGAAGAGAAACTATAAGATGGACAAAGAGAATAGATTAGTGGTTACCAGAGAGGAAGCATTAAAGGATTAAAGGGGAACAAAGGAGCTGAGAACATACTATGGAGAAAGAAAAGTCTCTTCAACAAATGATGTTGGGAAAACTGGACAGCCACATGTAAAGAATGAAAGTAGACCATTCTCTTATGCCATTCAAAAAAACAAACTCAAAATGGATCAAAGACTTAAAGGTAATACCTTAAACCATAAGACTTCTAGAAGAAAACATAGGCAATATACTCTTTGACATCAGTCTTAAAAGGATCTTTTCAGACACCATGTCTCCTTAGACAGGGGAAACAATAGAAAGAATAAACAAGTGTGACTTCATTAGACTAAAAAGCTTCTACAAGGCAAAGGAAAATAGGATTGAAATGAAAAGACAACCCACCAACTGGGAAAAATATTTTCAAATCATCTATTTGACAAAGGGTTAATCTCCATAATATATAAAGAACTCACACAACTCAACAACAAAAATCAAACAACCCAATCCAAAAAAATGGGAAGGTGATATGAATAGACATTTCTCCAAAGAAGATATATGGATGGCCAATAGGCACATGAAAAGATGCTCATCATCACTGATTATCAGGGAAATGCAAATCAAAACTACACTAAGATATCACTTTACACCTGTTAGAATGGCTACAATAATGAAGACAAAAAATAGCAAATATTGGAGAGTTTGTGGAGGAAAGGAATCCTCATACACTGCTGGTAGGAATGCAAACTGGTGGAACCACTATTGAAAACAGTATGGAGATTTCTCAAAAAATTAAAAATAGAAATACTATATGACCCAGCCATCTCACTACTGGATATCTATGCAAAGAACTTCAAATCAGCATTTCAAAAAGACTCATGTACCCCTGTGTTCATTGCAGCATTATTCACAATAGCCAAGACCTGCAGGCAACCTAAGCCCATAAACTGATGACTGGATAAAGAAGATATGGTATATATATACAGTGGAATACTACTCAGCCATGAAAAATGATAAAATTGTCCCATTCACAACAACAGGAATGGACCTTGAGGGTATTATAAGCAAAATAAGCCAGATGGAGAAAGACAAGCTCTGTATGATTCCACTCATATGTGGATGATAAACACATGGTCAAAGAGACAGATTAGTAGTTTCCATGGAGAAGGGGGTTGGGGTGTGGACACAAAAGGTGAAGGGAACACCTCTAAGATGAATGACAAATAATAATGTACAACTGAAATTTCACAATGTTGTATACTATCATAACCTCAATAAAAATATAAAAAGAAATTCAATGGCATCTTTCACAGAAATTTAAAAATATTCTAAATTTCTTATAGAATCACAAAAGACCTTGAATAGCCAAAGTAATATTCATAAATAATAAAGCTGGAGGCAACACACTTCCTGAATTCAAACTATACTACAAAAGTATAATGATCAAAATAGTAAGGTAATGGCATTAAACTGAACATATAAACCTATGTGACAGAATAGAAAGCCTAGAGATAATTTCAGGCATATATAGTGAACTAAATTCCAGCAAAAATGCCAAGAATACACAAGAGGTAAAAGATCCTTCCTTCACACTTCAATAAATAGTGCTGGGAAAATTGGATAGCCACATGCTAAAGAAATTTGTTTCTTATATTACAGCACTCAAAAAATTAGCTCAAGGGGCTGGCCATGTGGCATAGTGGTTTAAGTTCATGTGCTCCACTTCAGTGGCCTGGGGTTCATTGGTTTGGATCCAAGGCATGGATATAAATACTGCTCATCTGGCCATGCTGTGGCAGCATCTCACATACAAAATAGAGGAAGATTGGCACAGATGTTAGCTCAGCAACAATCTTCCTCAAGCAATAATAGGAAGATGAACAACACGTTAGCTCAGGGCTGATCTTCCTCACCCCCCCAAAAAAAATTAGCTCAAAACATTAAAAAGTTAAACATAAGTGCTGCCGACAAAATGAAAACACGAACATTGGTTGCTGTGTAGTCTCCTCGAGTTCCTCGAGCTCTTTATTCTTATAGCCTCTAAACAAAGCCAGCCTTTTGCCAAAGCAGTGAGTCAGCCACCTAAGCCTGTGCAAGCATCCCACAATAATGACCTTTCCCTTACACATCTGTTTATAACAGGTTCCTTCATAATGTTTCAAACTCCCAAGGCCCCAGGCTTGTTCCTTTTGAGGAACTGATAAAACATCCTTGTTTGCAAGCAATGTTTTCCCTGGGGCCTTGTGAGTTCACCAGGCAGAACATTCTGTTTGCAGAAAAGTCCAGCCAGTCTTGTGGATGCCTCGCGTGCAAGCACAACCACATTTCATGCCAGGTCTCCTTCATCTCCCCCTCTTTTGTTAGCATTGTGACGGACAGCATGCGCAACGGTCTTAACGATCCTTTTTAGTTGTTGTTGCTTTCTCCAGCGCCGGAAGACTACATAGAGAAGCAAGCATAAAATCAATATTAGCACCAGATTTCCCAAAGAAGTAGACAATAGTGTATTTACATGCCCCAAGGGATTCAAACGGTTTAACCCCTCCTGCAGTCCCTTTAATAGGTCATCCCCCGTCAATTTAGGCAATTCTTTACTGAAAGTGTCTGCAATAGATTGTTCAAGTTGCATTATCTCTGCAGTTAAATTTTGATGACCCCGTAAAGAGTGCTTAATCTTTTCCCATCCTTCTGACATGTTAAAATGCAGTGGGGTGACACACATTTGTGTAGAATTCCAATCACATTTCAATATATTGCTGGTAGCAAGAACTGTCAGTTGATCCCCTAACCAAGATACAGTATGTTGCAAGTTAATTACATCGGTAGCTAATTGAGCATCTAAGTCCTTCTGCTGTTGCCATAAGGCATGAGAGTCCTTATGCCATTCCCTGATAAAGTCCACAGTTTGTATCTCCTGCTGCTGCAGTGCCAGGCTGGCCACAGCGGCCATCACTTTTCCAGGGTGCTTACCCTTTCAGTTTCGTTGGGCCCCACGTTGGGTGCCAGATGCCGCCATCACAGTAACGGATGCAACCGCAAGGATAGTCGCGATGATCAATCCCACTAGTCGACGGGAGCGATGTAGAACAACTTGAAGGGAATCATACAGATGTGAAACAGCAATAGAGTCAGACCAAGGACATGTCAGATTAACAGGCATCCAAAGCTCGGAACGAGCTTTTACAATCATTACAGATTTGTTGGTATCTTCGATTGTCTCCCACCAAGTCTTATTTACACATTGAGTAAAGACAAAATCAGCAGTACTATTTACATATCCCTCTGTAACATTTAACATAATTTTCCCTGATAGTAAGGAATAGGGAAATTTGACACAAGCAGTTGCAGTGTAGGTGTTATTCTTATGCAGATGAACCTGAAAAAGTCCAGAACTTTGAGACACATTTAAGGCAAAATTATCAGTTCATACAGTCAAATGTCCAGAAACTGCCCTCAATTAAAGCAAGTGTCCTGTCGCTGAGGTTTCAAGGCAGTAGCCATTTTGAAAATCAATTTATCTTTTTCTTCTTCCTCATCACTATCCTCCTCAGAATCTGAGCTAGACTTAGAAGTCTCATCAGGAGGCTCCGGTGGAGGGGGAGGGCAAGATCCCTCCTTTGTATCTTTTTCTTCCACCAGAACGTCCTCATAATGAGCCTCACTAGGACGGGAGTTAACCTCACTATCTGTTTCAAAAATTTCAAGCGCCTGAGTAATGGCGCTACAGAGAGTCCAGAGTTTAAGAGACATAACGTTTCCCCACTGGTGTTGCTTCCGCAACTCCTTTTGAACTTGCTTCCACTCCCTCAAATTTAACTGAGCCTTTGTCTGATGACGAAACCAATAACAATGGCATTCAATATGCAGAAATAATTCATTCAAGCGCCGAGAGGACGCTTTTTCCCCGATGGACTTAAGGAGTCCCTTTATGAGGTCTAAATACTGTGACCTTAGAGAATTAGAATTCCCCATGATTTATTTATTCCCAAAAGTCCCCCTTTCACTTTTCCGGGGTGCTTACCCTTTCGGTCTCGTCGAGCCCTGCATCGAGATTTACCTATTCCTGAAAGTCCCCCTTTCACTTTTCCAGGGTGCTTACTCTTTCAGTTTCGTTGGGCCCCACGTTGGGTGCCAGATGCCGCCAACAAAATGAAAACACGAACACTGGTTGCTGTGTAGTCTCCTCGAGTTCCTCGAGCTCTTTATTCTTATAGCCTCTAAACAAAGCCGGCCTTTTGCCAAAGCAGTGAGTCAGCCACCTAAGCCTGTGCAAGCATCCCACAATAATGACCTTTCCCTTACACATCTGTTTATAACAGGTTCCTTCATAATGTTTCAAACTCCCAAGGCCCCAGGCTTGTTCCTTTTGAGGAACTGATAAAACATCCTTGTTTGCAAGCAATGTTTTCCCTGGGGCCTTGTGAGTTCACCAGGCAGAACATTCTGTTTGCAGAAAAGTCCAGCCAGTCTTGTGGATGCCTCGCGTGCAAGCACAACCACATTTCATGCCAGGTCTCCTTCACATAAGACCTGAAACCATAAATCTATTATAAAATAGGGAAAATTTTCCTTGACATTGGTCTTGATGTTTTCCTGGATATAACACCAACATCACAGGCAACAAACACAAAAATATACAAATGGGACTGCATGAAACTAATTTTCTTTGCACAGAAAAGGAAAAAATGACAAAAATGGAAAGGAAACCTATGGGTTAGGGTAAAATATTTGCAAATCATATATCTGATGAAAAGTTAATATTCAAATATAAAAATCATACAATTCAATAGAAAAAAACAAACAACCCAATCAAAAAATGAGCAAAGGGGGGCCAGCACGGTGGTGTAGTGGGTAAGTTCACATGCTCTGCTTCAGAAGCCCAGTGTTTACAGGTTTGTGTCTCAGGTGTGGACCTATGCATCACTCATCAAGCCATGCTTTGGCAGTGTCCCACATAAAAAATAGCGGAAGATTGGCACAGATGTTGGCCCAGGGACAATCTCCCTCACCAAAAAATAAAAAGAAAAGAAAATTAGCAAAGGACCTGAATAGACATTATCCCAAAGAAACATACAAATGTCCAACAAGCACATGAACAGATTCTCAACATCAATAATTACTAGGGTAATGCATATCAAAAGCACAATAAGATATTACCTCACACCTCTTAGGATGACTATTATCAAAAACATTAAAAAATAAGAAGTGTTGGTAAGGATGTTGAGAAAAGGAAATTGTCATACATTCCTGGTGGAAATGTAAAATGGTACAGCTATTATGGAACGCAGTATGGAATTTCCTAGACAAATTTAAAATATATCCACCAGTAATCCCACTACCTGGTATATATTCATAGGAAATGAAATCAGTATCCTGAAGAGATATCTGCTATCCCATGTTCATTGAAGCATAATTCAAAATAGCCATATCTGGAAACTCCCTAATTGTCCCTTGATGGATGAATAGATAAAGAAAATATAAAGTATATATATATATACACTTACACACACACACACACACCATAGAATAACATGCCTTTTGCAAAAACATGGATGAATCTGGAGGGCACAATGCTAAGTAAAATAAGCCAGACCAAGAAAAAGAAGTGCTGTATGATGTCACATATGTGAAATCAAAAAAATGTGAAACACACAGAAATGGGAGAATGATGTTTTCTCAGGGCTGTTGAATGGAGTAAATAGGGACATGTTTTTCTAAAGTACAAACTTTCAGTTATAAGATGAATAAGTTCCGCAGATCTAATGTATAGCATGGTAACTTTAGTTAATAATACTGTATGGTGTATTTTAAATTTGCTAAGATAGTAAATCTTAATTGTTCTCACACTTAATGGAGACAGGTGATGGATATGTTAATTTCATAGTGGTAATATTTTCACAATATAAAAATATAACAAGTCGTCATGTTGTACACCTTAAATATTTGCAATTTTACTTGTCCATTGTACCTCAATATGGCTGAGGAAATAAAGAGTTGGAAATTATTTAAAACATAAACATAAATTCTGGAGTTGAAGAATTCAATGAATAAAATGAAAAATTCAATGAAAATCATCAACTGTATTAAACAAGCAGACAAAAAAAATCTGTGAACTTGATGATAGGTCATTTCAAATTTTACAGTCAAATAATAAAAAAGAAAAAAAAGAATAAAGACATGAAGAAAGCCTATGAGATTGTGGGGTCTTCCTTAAAAAAGTAATATACACATTGTGGAAATCTCAGAAGGGGAAGAGAGAGAGAAAGGGAAAGAAAGTTTTTCAAAAGGAACAATGGCTGAAAATCTACCATTAGGGAAAGAACTATGGGCATCCAGGTATGCAAAACTTAAAAGTCCCAAACAGGTTTGGCCCAAAGAGGACTTCACTCAGACATATTATAGTCAAACTATCAAAAATCAAAGACAAAAGGAGAATTCTGAAGGCAACAGGAGAAAGGAGAACATCTCATAGAAAGAAACCTGCATAGGGATAGTTGTGGATTTCTCACCAGAAACCTTGCAGTCCAGGGAAGAGTGTGACAATATATTCAACATGCTGTAAAAAAATCTGAAACCAGTAATACTTTACCCAGAAAAGCTGTTGCTCAGAAATGAGGAGAGATAAATTCTTCCCCAGACAAACAAAAGATGTTTTTCCATCTGAAATGAAAAGTTGCTAATTAGTAACATGAAAGCATAAAACTCATTGGTAAAGGTAAGTTTATAGTAAAAACCAGAATATATTATCACTTTAATGGTGGCATATAAATCAATTTTAACTCTAGTATAAAAGTTATAACAAAAGTATTAAATATAACTACACCTTCAATATTTTTTTAACGGAAGCACAATATAATAAGATGCAAATTGTGATATCAAAAGCCTGAAAACTGGATGAAAGGAATAAAAAAGAGATTTTGTATGTGATTGAAGCTGTCAGCTAAAAATAAACTGTTATACTTATAAGACATTTTATGTAACTCTCATGGTAATAAAAAATTAAAGACCTCTAGTAGATAAATTATAAAGTGAAACGAATCAAAGTATAGCACTACAAAAAATCCTCAAATCACAAATAAAGACAAGAGAGGAAGGAACAGGGAACAACAAAACAGCCAGAAAAAACTAAACAAATGGTAATAGTAAGTTCTTAACTATCAATTACTTTAAATATAAATGGATTAAATTATTCAATAAAAAGTCATAGAGTGCATCACAAGATTTAAAAAATTTAACCATATACTACCTACAAGAGACTCACTTCAGACTTAAGTACACATTTAGGATAAAAATTATGAAATTAGGAAATGGAAAAACATAATCCACTCAAATTGCAAGCAAAAGATAGCACAGGTAACTATACTTATATGAGACAAATAGGCTTTTTTAAACTGTAACACGGGACTAAGAATGACATTATATAAAGATGAAACAGCTAATTCCTCAGGAAGATACAATAATAATAAACATCTTAGTGCCCAATATTGGAGCAAAAAATATGCAAATCAAATATTAACAAATATCCATAAAAATGGGATAGTGATATAGTAATAGTAGGAAATTTAATTACTCCCACTTTCAACAATGGATAGACAATCTAGACAGAAAATCAATAAGGAAACATTGAAATTGAACTACAGTTTACACCAAATGGACCTTATAGATGTATGTGAAACATTCCATCCAAGAGCAGCAGAATACATATTCTTCTCAAGCACATAAGGAATATTCTCCAGTATATGTTAGGCCATCAAACAAGTCTTAACAAATTCAAGATGATTGAAATCATATCAAGTATCTTTTCTGACAACAAGGTTATGAAACTACAAATCAATAATGGAGGAAAATGGGAAAATTCACAAATATATATTAACTACACAACACATTCCTTAACACCCAATGAATCAAGGAAGATATCAAAAGAGAAATAAAAAAATATCTTGAGACAAAAATGGAATCACAACATACCTACAGTTATGGGAAGCAACAAAAACAATTGTAGGAGGAAAGTTCGTAGTATTGAACTCCTACATTAAGAAAAATGAGTGCTTTAAAATAAACATCTTAACTTTATACCACAAGAAACTGGAAAGAGTGGAGCAAACTAAGCTCATAGTTGACAGAAGGAAGGAAATAACAAGGGTAAAATCAGAAATAAATGAAGCAGATATTAGAAAACCAATAGAAATGATGAATAGAACGGAGTTTTTCTCTTTATAAAGATACACAAAATTGACAAAACTTTAGCTAGACTAAGAATAGAAGGAGAAAACTCAAATAAATAAAATCAGAAATGAAAAAGAAGACATTACATCTGAAACCAAAGATGTATAAAGAATTATATGAGACTATTAAGAACAATTATACACCAACAAAGAAAAATCTAGAAGAAATGGATAAATTCCTAGTAACATACAATCGACCAAGATTGAATCACGAGGAAATAGAATATGTAAACAGACCAATAACAAGTAAGGAGATGGAATCAACAATCAAAAACCTCCTAAGAAGAATTCCAGGAACTCATAGCTTCACTAGTGAATTTTACAAACATTTTAAGAAGATTTAATACCAAACCTTCACAATTTCCCCCCCAAAGTTAAACAGGAGGGAATTCTTACAAACTAATCTGATGTAGCCAGAATTGCTCTGATACAAAAACAGAATAAGGACACTACAAGGAAAGAAAATTACAAGCCAATATTTCTGATGAATGGGAAATCCTCAACAAAATACTAGGAAACCAAATTCAACAGCACATTAAAAGGATCATAAACTATAATTGAGTAGATTTATTTCTGGGATACAAGGATGACTCAACATATATAAATCAATAAATGTGACACAACACATTAAAAGATTGAAGTATAAAAATCATATGAACATATCCAAGGATGTAGAAAAAGCATTGATAAATTTTCACAATATTTAATAATGAAAACTCTCAACAAATTAGATATAGAGGGAATGTACCTCAACTTAATAAAGATCATGTATAATAAGTCTAGAGCAAAGATCATACTCAACAGTGAAAAACTGAAAGCTTTTCTTCTATGATCAGGTACAAGACAAGGATACTCACTCTCACCACTTCTATTCAAAATAATCCTGGAAGTTGTAGCCAGAGCCATTAGGCAAGAATAGGAAATAAAAGCCATATAAATCAGAAAGAAAGAAGTAAAATTTTCTGTTTGCAGATGACATGAACATATATACAAATATACATATATAGAAATCCCTAAATATTAGACCAAAAAGGTCATAAAACTAATAAAAAAATTAAGTTGCAAGATACAACATCATTATAAAAAATCAGTTGCACTTCTATACACTAACAATGAACTCTCTGAAGCAGAAATTTAAAAAACGACTGAATTTACAATAGCATCAAAAACAATAAAATACTTAGGAATTAATTTAGCCAAAGTGAAATATATGTACATTGAAAACTATAAATCATTGATGAAAGAAATTGAAGAAGCCACAAATGGACATCTATCCTGTGTTCATGGCCTGGAAGAATTAATATTTTTAGAATGCCATTACTACACAACGTGAGCCACAAATTCAGCAATAATTACCAAAATCCAAATTGCAGAAAAAAATCCTAAAATTAGTATGAAACCACAAAAGACCCTGAAGATCTAATGCTGTCTTGAGCAAGACAAACAAAGCTAGAGGCATCAAACTTTCTGATTTCAAGCCATATGAAAAAGCTTTAGTAATAAAAACAGAATGATACTGGCATAAAAATAGACACATAAACTAATGGGACATCAAAGAGAGCCCAGATTAAAAACCTACACATGTATGTCAACATATCTTTGACAAAGGTGTCAAAAATACATAATAGGGAAAGGACGCTCTCTTCGATAAATAGCGCTGGGAAAAGTTAATATCTACATGTAAAATAATGAAATTAGACCCCTATCTTATACCACTCAAAACAAAATAACCTCAAACTGCATTAAAGACTTAAACCTAAGACCTTAAACCATAAAACTCCTAGAAGAAAACATAAGAGAAAAGCTCCTTGACATTGGTCTTAGCAATGACTTATTGGATTTGACACAAAGCAAAGGCAACAAAAGCAAAAATAAAGAATTTGAACTACATGAGACTGAAAAGTTTCTGCACAGCAAAGGAAACAAAAAATTGGAAAAGCAGCCTATGGAATGGGAGACAATTTTTAAACTATATATATGATAAAGGTGAATATCTAAAATATATAAGCAACCCATACATGTACAAATCAATAGCAAAAATTTAGTGACCTGATTAAACAATAAAAAGGAGCTGAATACATATTTTCCCAAAGAAGACATACAAATGGTCAACATTTACATGAAAAGGTGCTCAATATTACTAATCAGTAAAATTCAAAAAAAAAAATAAGATATCACCCTACATCTGTTAAAATGTCTGTCAAAAGACAAGAGATACTAAATGCTGGCAAATGTTTGGAGAAAAGGGAACACTGTGCACTGTTGGTGGGAATGTAAATTGGTACAGCCATTATGGAAAATATTATGGAGGTTTCCTAAAAAATTAAAGAAAAAATTACTATGTAATACAGGAATCCCACTTCTGGGTATATTCAGAAGATATAAAATCACTATCTCAAAGTGATATCTGCACTCTCATATTCTTTGTACCATTAGTGACAATAGCTAGGATATGGAAACAACTTAAGCATCCATTGATGTGAATAGAGAAAGAAAATATGGAATATATAAACAATGAGATATTATTCAACCTTTAAAAATAAGGAAATTCTGCTATTTGTGATAACATGAATGAACATGAAGTACCATATGATAGGCAAAATGAGCCAAATACAGGAAGACATATACTACATGATCTCATTTACATGTGGAATCTAAAATACGCAAATCACAGTAACAGAAAGTACAATGCTGGTTACCAGGTGTTGAGGGGAGTGAAGCAGAGAATGCTGTTCAAAGGATACAAACTTTCAGTTACACAATGAATATATTCTGGAGACCTAATGTACAGCATGATTATGATAGTTAATAATAATGTATTGCATACTTAAAATTTACTGAGGGAGTAGATTTTGAGTATTCTCAACAAAAAACGGTAAAGTAAAAAAAAAACCATAATGAGATGCATTCTCTGAGGAAAATTATAACTGGAAAAGCCTACATGACAAAAGGAAGTTCACAAATCAATAACCCATCCTTTCAGAAGAAACTAGAAAAAGAAAAGCTAACTAACCCCAAAGAGATCAGAAGGGAGGACTTAATAATGATTAGAGAGGAAATTAATAAAATAGAGAATGAAAAACAATAGAGAAAGGAAAGGTAGTCAAAAGTTATTTTTTCAAATATATCAACAAAATTGAAAAATCTTTACCTGGACTGACCAAGAAACAAAAAAGAGAAGATACAAATTAGTAAAATCAAGAACAAAAGAGGGGATATCCTTAATGACCCTACACACGTGAAAAGAATAATTAGGGAATACCATGACAACAAAGTAGAAAACTTAAATGTAATGGATAAATCCCTAGAAAGACGCAAACAACTGAAAGTGACTAAAGGACAAAGAAATAATCTTAATAGACTTACAAAGAGTAAGCTGATTGAACTCATGATTAACAAACTTGTAACAATAACAAAATATAAGGCCAGGGCCAGATGACATCACTGATAAATTCTATCAAACACTTAAAGATTAACTTTAAAAATCTTTCAGAAAATCTTCAAAAAATAGAATATTGGTCACATCCTGACTCATTCCATGCAGCTCATATTTCATTGATCGTCAGAACAAGAAAAATATGTCACATGAAAATAAAATTATAGACAATATTTCTTATGACTATAGACACAAAAATCTTCAGTGAAAAAGTGGCAACTGAACTTCACAACATATAAGAAGGATCATACACACGACCAAGTGGGATATATTAAGGTTGGTTTAACATATGACAATTAATAGAATTAATAAAAGAATGTACAAATAACACATGATCATCCCAATCAATGCAAAAAAATCAGAAAATCCAAAACACTGTCTTATTAAACACACTAAAAACTATTAATAGAAGGGGTCTTCTTCATCCTGATAATGGGCATCTCCAAAAATCCACAGTGAACATCATGCTTAGTGGTAAAAGACTAAATGCTTTCCCCTAGGATCAAAAACAAGACAAGCATGTCTGCTCTCACAGTTTCTAGTTAACATTATATTGGAAGTTCTATCAATGGCAATTAAACAAGAAAAAATAAAGAGGCATTTGGATACCTAGGAAAAGTAAAATGGTCTCTGCAGATTATATGACCTTGTAAATTGCAAAATCTAAAAGGATCCCTTAAAATTACTAATAGAACTAATAAAAAATTTCAGCAAGGCAATGAGATATAAGATAAATATACAAAATCAATAGTTTCTATACATTAGCAATGAACAATCTGAAAATAAAGTTAAGAAAAAAATTCCATGCAAAATAACATAAAAATACAACAACACTAAGGAGTAAATCTAATAAAAGAAATGCAAGACTTGTACACTGAACACTACAAAATACTTTAGGAAGAAATGAAATAATATCTAAAAGAATAAAAAGACATCACATTCATTGATTGGAAGACTTAATATTGTTATGATGATAACTCACCCTAAATTGATCTACAGATTCAATACAATCTCTATCAAAATCCCTTTTTGCGGTAATGGACAGTTGATTCTAAATCTCATATTGAATTGTAAAGGACCCAGAACAGCCATAGAAATCTTGAGAAAGAAGAGCAAAGTGGAGAACTCACACTTACTGATTTCAAAATTTCCTACAAACTTACAGTATTCAAGACAATGTGGCACTATCTAGGTATAGAAATCAATGGGATAGAATTGAAAGTCCAGAAATTGTTACATCTATGCTCAATTGATTTCTAATAAGATAGACAAGAGAATTGAATGAGAAAATAGTCATTTCAACAAATGGTGTTGGGGCAAGTATCTATAAGTAAAATGAAATGAAATAGAAAATACTTTACAAAATAATAAAGTACAGTATAAACTTAAACGTGAGAACTAAGATTTATAACACTCTAAAAAGACAACAAATGAGTAAATCATCGTGATTCTTTTATTTTTAATTAATGGTTCCTTACACATGATACCAAAACCACAAGCGATATGAGAAAAAATAAATAAATTAGACTACATCATAATTAACAACTTTTGTTCTGAAAAATATTCCACCAAAAAGTGAAATAAAAACAACAGAATGAGAGCCAGTCCTGATGGCCTAGTGGTTGAAGTTCAGCACTCTGACTGCTTTGGTGTTATGGGTTTGGTTCCCAGTTGCAGAACTACACCACTCGTCCATCAGTTGCCATGCTGTCATGGCAGTTCATGTAAAAGACCTAGAAGGACTTACAATTATGATATACAACTATGCACTGGGGCTTCATGGAAGAAAAAAAGCAGATTGGCAAAAGATGTTAGCTCAGGGAGAATATTTCTCAGCAAAAGCAAGAGATAACGAGTAAAATATTTGAAAACTATGTATCTGACAAAGGATATGTATCCAGAACATGTAAAAAAAATTAGCAAGATGGAGAATAGGACTTCGCTACCACCATCCCCCCCACAGAACATCAGTTTTGGCAGTCAACCAGGGACAAGGGCCCCTTTGTGGGAGCCTGGGAGTTCAGCAGAGAAGTTCCAACACACCACTGAAGCAAAAAATAAATCCAAGAGAAGATTCATTGCAGAGGGTAAGAGAACATTTCACTTTGCCCACATCATTCCTCCCCCAAGATGACATGACTCAGTGCCAGGAGACATCCCTGTGGGCCATGATTTCTCCCACAGGGAAAAGTGAGCACATGTTAGTGAGTACCTAGTTCCCCAGTCATGCTGCATGTGCACAGGAGGCCTACTTTTTCTTGCTTCATCCAGAAAACTTCAAGTTTGAGGTGCTAGTAGAGGCTTGAAACAGCAGCCAGGACTTGGTACTCATCAAAGGGATGCTACTAACTTCTTCCTACTAATGAATTTTTAGACACCATGAGGTAGCCCTCCCATGAGCTGCTGGGAACACCTCATCTACAAACCCCACAACAGGCCATAGGAGCTCCCAATGCTCCACAAGCCTCACCTACACCCTTCTCCCTGCCCCTGTGGCTGGCTCCCAGCACACACTTCTGTGGGTGGTGAGAGTGAGCCTTTGCAGATGGTTAGTAAGTAAGCACAGAAAGCTAGCCAAACTCTTCAGGACAAGGAGAAGGCTGGCAAGTGTGAGCATTTCATGGCATCACAACAAGGAAAACAAAAGGGAGGCTCTCAATCAAATCCAGCTTTTCAGAATTGCGTGAAGGCATAAAATCTTAAAAATTTCCCCCCAAGACGGAACGAGAAGTGTGGAACAGGTACAACCATAGAAAACGTCTGAGAAAGACTTGAAATCCCTAGCCAGACTAACAAGTGAAGGTATTTCTCTCTTGAAGTCAGTCAGTAAAGACTGGAGGAGTTATTCACTTCTTCAAATGTAAAGACAGCAACTCAAGACTTAAATGAACCTTGAAATCAAGGAAACAAGACAGCACAAAAGGAACACAATAATTTTCCAGCAATTAACCCCATAGAAATGTTGATCTATGAATTGCCTGACATATAATTTAAAATAATTGTTTTAAGGAAGCTCAGTGAGCTAAAAGAGAATATAGGTAAACAATTCAACAAATTCAAGAAAACAATACATGGATAAAAAGAAGATGTTCAACAGACAGATAGAAATTATAAAATAAAATCAAACAGAACATGGCAGAGTGTCCAGTTTTCTTTGTCTCTCCCCCTTTGAACTACAACTAATTGGACATTCATCAGTCAACAAAGGATATCCACACAGCATTTCAGGATGCCTGAGAAACCTGTGCTGGTATACATCGGAAGGTGGATGGACTTCCCCCCGGGAGGAGGTAAAGATAGGTGAAAACTCTCCGAAGCCTGGGCAGCCTAGTAACTGCAAGCAGCTTTCTTCCAGCAGACACACTCACAGCATTGCCACACACGAAGAGCAGGCATGTATGCGCACCAGTGGAGCGATGGTGGAAACAGGTGACTACAGCCCCACCTAAGGCCCCTGTGATTGGCCCTAAGCCCAGTGGGAAAATCCACAGCTCCACAGCAGCCCCAGGGAAATCCTCTACTTCGCATTAGCAGAGAGGCCCCACCCAGCAGTCAGAACACTGGGAGGCCCTGAGGCAGGAGGATCCTGGGTGGTGCAGAAGCCCACCAGCTGCCTCTGACTCATGGTCTCCTGCTGTGGCCCAGAGGGGACAAGGGAGACCAAGTGAGCCCATGTGAGTGGATGCTGGCAGTTTGGAGTCCCAGCAAGCCTGCTCCATGGGCCAGGGGGAAATTCCATGGTCCCACAGCAGGCACAGTGAAAGCCTCTGCTCAGCATTAGTGGAGAAGCTCCACCCAGCTATCACAAGGCTGGAAGGCCCTGAGGCAGAAGTAGCACAGCTGGGTGAGCTAACCACAGACTTCAGTAGATACCCATAGCTCTGCTGTGGTCCAGAGTGGACAACTGAGATCTTGCAGGCCCTGACAGTGACAGAGATGTGAATCTAGGCAAACCTGCTCCTGGCTGCTGTGAAAGCACATAACACTGCTGCAGACCCTAAGGAGGGAGCACGTCTAGGTGGTCTGTGACAGTAGGCACCAGCAACCTGAGGCTCCCTTGCGATTGTCCCCACAGCTGACAAGAGACCCCACAGGACAACTGTGACCACGAGGAGGGGCCCAGGCCCAGTCACCAACAACTGACAGGGATCCTGATCAGTGCAGATTAAACAGCTGCTCCCCCCGACTCTAGTAGATCAAGTGGAAGCAACTAAACTATCTCTATGTGGATGCACAAATACACATCATCAAGCAATATGAAAAAATATATTAAATCTCCAGAACAGAAGGAAAATGACAAGTACCCAGAAAACAATCTGAAAGACACTGAAATCTATAACCTAAATGACAATGAATTCAAAACAGCCATCATTTGGGGCTGGCCCCATGGCCGAGTGGTTAAGTTCATGCACTCTGCTGCAGGCAGCCCACTGTTTCGTTGGTTCAAATCCTGGGTGCAGACATGGCACTGCTCATCAAACCATGCTGAGCCAGCATCCCACATGCCACAACTAGAAGGACACAACAAAGAATAAACAACTATGTACCGGGGGGGTTTTGGGGAGAAAAAGGAAAAAAATAAAATAAAAAACAACCATCATTAAAAAACTCAATGAGTTAAAAGAGAATACAGATAGAAAATTCAACAAGTTCAGGAGCTAGGTCACAAAAGAGCTTGATACTATAAAGAAGAACCAATCAGAAATATTGCAGATGAAGAACACATTGGAGGAGATTAAGAAAAATCAGGACTCTCTGAACACTAGTGTCAATAATATGGAGGACAGAATTAGCAATTTGGAGGATAGAAACATAGAAATGCTGCAGTTAGAGGAGGAGAGAGAACTAAGACTAAAAAGAAATGAAGAAACTCTCAGAGAAATATCCGACTCAATTAAGAAAAGTGACATAAGGATTATAGGTATCCCAGAGGGAGAAGAGAAGGAGAAGGGGGCAGAAAGCCTGTTCAAAGAAATAATGGCTGAGAACTTCCTAAACCTGGGGAGAGAAATGGAACTCCATGTGAAAAAAGCTAATACATCTCCAAAGTTTATCAATGTTAGAAGACCAACCCCAAGGCACATAGTAGTGAAACTTGCAAAAGTCAATGACAAAGAGAAAATGCTAAGGGCAGCAAGGCAGAAGAAAATAACATACAAAGGAACACCCATAAGGCTTTCAGTAGATTTCTCAGCAGATAGGTTACAGGCTAGAAGAGTGGAATGATATATTCAAAACTCTGAAGCACAAAAACTTGCAGCCAAGAATATTCTAACCAGCCAAAATATCCTTCAAATATGATGGAAAAATAAAAACTTTCCCAGATAAACAAAAGTTAAGGGAGTTCATTGCCACAAGACCTCCACTACAAGAAATGCTCAGGAAGACCCTCATACCTGAAAAATCAAAAAAAGGAAAGGGATTACAAAACACAGAACAAAGGAGATAAATAGAAAAAATCAGAAAGCTGCAGCTGTTCAGCAGAATAGGTTAGCAAAAGGTAAGTATAACATTAAAGATAAAAGGAAGGGAAACATCAAGAATAAATATAATCTTATCATTTTAATCACAAACTCACAACACAAGAAGGAAGGAAAAAAATATGACAATAACAACCTAGAAGGGGAAGAGGAAAGGGTTGGAACATCTTAATCTAAGGAAATAAGAGGTTATCAGAAAGTGGACTATCTCATTTATGAGATGCTTTATACAAACCACATGGTAATCACTAAACAAATAATAAGAATAAAGCCACAAATTACAAATAAGAAGAAAGCCAATATAGAAATCTACCGACCTGAATTAGTAGTCCAAAAATCATGGGATGAGAAACACTGGAAATGCAAGAGAACCGGAAAACAAGTGATAAAATGGCAGAGGTAGGCCCCCACATTTCAATAATCAAACTAAATGTAAATGGATTGAACTGTCCAATCAAAAGACACAGAGTGGCAGGTTGGATTAAAGAACAAGATCCAACAATATGCTGCCTCCAGGAAACACACCTCAGCCCAAAATACAAACACAGACTCAGAGTGGAGGGATGGAAGACGATACTCCAAGGTAATAATTAACATAAGAAAGCAGGTGTCACCATACTTATAGCAGACAAAGTAGACTTCAAAACAGAACAGATAACAAAAGACAAAGAGGGGCAGTTTATAATGATAAAAGGGACACTCCACCAAGATGACATAACACTTATAACTATATATGCACCCAACACAGGAGCACCAAAATATGTAAAACAACTATTAACAAAGCTAAAAAGAAACATCAACATCAATACAATAATGGTAGGGGACGTCAACACCCCATTAACACCAATGGATAGATCATCCAGACAGAAAGTCAACAAGAAAATTATAGAATTAAATGAAAAATTAGACCAGATAGACTTAATAGATATATATATAGAACACTCCATCCGAAAACAGCAGGTTACATATTCTTCTCTAGTGCTCATGGAAAATTCTCAGGCATAGACCATATCTTGGGAAACAAAGTAAGCCTCAACAAATTCAAGAGGGTTGAAATAATAGCAATATGATCTTTTCCCATTATAATGCTATGAAACTAGAAATCAAATACAAGGATAAAGCTGGGAAAGGGGCAAAAATGTGGAGACTAAACAACATGCTACTGAACAAACAATGGATTATTGAAGAAATTAAAGAAGAAATCAACTATTATCTGGAGTCAAATGAAAATGAAAACACATCATACCATTTCATTTGGGACACAGCAAAAGCCGTCCTAAGAGGGAAATTCATTGCAATACAGGCTCACCCCAATACACAAGAAAAATCTCAGATAAGCAATCTCAAATGACACCTAACAGAATTAGAAAAAGAAGAACAAACAAAGCCGAAAGTCAGTAGACGGAGGGAAATAATAAAAATTAGAGCAGAAATAAACGATATTGAAACAAAAAAAGACAGTAGAAAGGATCAATGAAACAAATAGTTGGTTCTTCAAAAAAATTAAGAAAATTGACAAACCCTTAACCAGATTCACTAAGAAAAAAAGACAGAAGACTCAAATGAGTAAAATTAGAAATGAGAGAGGAGAAATCACAATGGACTCCACAGAAATACAAAGCATCATATGAAAATACTATGGAAAAATATGCCAACAAATTGGACAACCTAGAAGAAACGGATAAGTTCTTAGACTCTTATAACCTCCCAAAACAGAAGCAGGAAGAAATACAGAATCTGAATAGACCAATTACAAGTGATGAAATCAAGAAAGTAATCAAAAACCTCCCCCAAAATAAAAGTCCAGGATCAGACGGCTTCTCTGGAGAATTCTACCAAACATTCAAAGAAGATTTAATACCTATCCTTCTCAAACTCTTCCAGAAAATTGAGGAAGATGGAGCTCTCCCAAACACATTCTATGAAGCCATCATCACCCTGATCCCAAAACCTGAAAGGGCAAGACAAAGAAGTAAAACTACAGGCCAGTATCACTGATGAACAAAGACACAAAAATCCTCACGATTTTGGCAAACTGAATACAGCTATACATTAAAAATATCATGCAAAATGATCAAGTGGCATTTACACCAGGGACACAGGGATGGCTCAACATCCGCAAGTCAAGCAGTGTGATACACTCCCTTAACAAAATGAGAAACAAAAACCACATGATCATCTCAATAGACACAGAGAAAGTATTCAACAAGATCCAACATCCATTTATGATAAAGACTCTCAATAAAGTGGGTATAGAAGGAAAGTACCTCAACATAATAAAGGCCATATATGACAAACCCACAGCCAACATCATACTCAATGGGCAAAAACTGAAAGCCATCCCTCTGAGAACAGGAACAAGACAAGGTTGTCCACTCTCCCCACTCTTATTCAGAATAGTACTGGAGGTTTTGGCCAGAGAAATTAGGCAGGAAAAGCAAATAAAAGGAATCCAACTAGGAAATGAAAAAGTGAAACTCTCGCTGTTTGCAGATGACATGATCTTATATATAGAAAACCCCAAAGAATCCATAGGAAAACTATTAGAAATAATCAACAGCTACAGCAAAGTTGCACAGTATAAAGTGAACATACATAAATCACTAGCAATTCTATACTCTAACAACGAACCAACAGAAAAGAACTCAAGAACTCAATCCCGTTCACAACTGCAACAAAAAGACTAAATATCTTGGGATAAATTTAACCAAGGAAGTGAAAGAACTATAGAATGAAAACTACAAGGCTTTCCTGAAAGAAATTGATGATGACCTAAAGAGATGGAAAGACATTCCATGCACATGAATTGGAAGGATAAACATAGCTAAAATGTCCATACTACCTAAAGCAATCTACAGATTCAAGGCTATCCTAATCAGAAGCCCAATGACATTCTTTACAGAAATAGAACAAAGAATGCTAAAATTCATATGGGGCAACAAAAGACCCTGAATTGCTAAAGCAATCCTGAGAAAAAAGAATAAAAGCTGCAGGTATCACAATCCCTGAGTTCAAAGCATACTACAAAGTTACAGTAATCAAAACAGCATGGTACTGGTACTAAAACGTAGCACAGATAAATGGAACAGAATTGAAAGACGATAAATAAAACCACACATCTATGGATAGCTAGTCTTCAACAGAGGAGCTTAGGACATACAATGGAGAAAAGAAAGTCTCTTCAAAAAATGGTGCTGGGAAAACTGAACAGCCACATGGAAAGAATTAAAATTGACCATTCTTTATCACCATTCACAAAAATAAACTCAAAATACATCAAAGACCTAAAGATTAGACCTGAAACAATAAGTCTTCTAGAAGAGAATATAGGCAGTACACTCTTTGACATCGGTATCAAAAGGATCATTCCAGACACCATAACTCCTCAGATGAAGGAAACAATAGAAAGAATAAACAAGTGGGACTTCATCAGACTAAAGAGCTTCTTCAAAGCAAGGGAAAACAGGATGGAGACAAAAAAACAACTCACTAGTTGGGAAAAAATATTTACAAGTTATTTATCCAACAAAGGGTTAATCTCCATAATACATAAAGAACTCACACAGCTCAACAACAAAAAAATCAAACAACCCGATCAAAAAATTGGCAGGGGACATGAACAGACATTTCTCCAAAGAAGATATACGGATGGCCAATGGACACATGAAAAGATGCTCATCATCACTAATCATCAGGGAAATGCAAATAAAAACTACACTAAGATATCACCTTACCCCTATTAGAATGGCAAAAATAACCAAAAACAAATGTGAAAAATGTTGGAGAAGTTGTGGAGAAAAAGGAACCCTCATACACTTTTGGTGGGAATGCAAACTGGTGCAGCCACTATGGAAAACAGTATGGAGATTTCTCAAAAAATTAAAAATAGAAATACCGTATGACCCAGCCATCCCACTACTGGGCATGTATCCAAAGCACTTGAAATCAGCAATTCCAAAAGTCCCATGCACCCCTATGTTCATTGCAGCAGTATTTACAATAGCCAAGATGTGGAAGCAACCTAAGTGCCCATCAACTGATGTTTGGATAAAGAAGATATGGTATATATATACAATGGAATACTACTCAGCTGTAGAAAAGGATAAAATTGCCCCATTTGCAACAATATGGATGGACCTTGAGGGTATCATGTTAAGTGAAATAATCCAGATAGAGAAAGACGAACTCTGTATGACTCCACTCATAGGTGGAAGTTAAACCTATAGACAAAGAGAACTGATTGCTGGTTATCAGGGGAAAGGTGGGGAGGGGGGAGGGCACAAAGGGTGAATTGGTACACGTACAATATGAGTAACAATAATGTACAACTGAAATTTCACAAGGTTCTAAACTATCATAATCTTAATAAAAAGTTAAAAGAAATATCAAACAGAAATTATGGAGTTGAAAGACAAAGCATGAAATGAAAAATGCAATGCAACAGAGGACTCAGTTATTCAGAAGATAGAATCAGTTAACTTTAAGACAGGTTATTTGAAATGATCTAGGCAGAGAAGAAAAAAATAAAAAGTACTGAAAAAGAGGAAAAGAGCCCTACATGAATTAAGGACAACATCAATTAAATAATGTTTGCATTGACCGGGGGATCATGTAGGACTCCCGCTGCCGGTACAGGGGAAACCCGCTGACGGGGCAAAGCTTCCATGCGCGGGGACCCCATAAACCCAGGGCCCCAGGAGACCAGAGAACAGAACTGATCCGAATCCAGATCAGTGCGTGAGAAAAATCACCCCTCCCCCCTGGCAAACCGTGCTGGGTGCCGCCATCTTGCCCAAAGGTAGAGAGCTCAGAACATGGGGTTCTCGATGCCCTTCTAGTGGCGACAGGCTGTAACTGCAACTGAATTCTACCACCATGCAAAAAAACTGCTCCTCTACCATCCAGCAATTTATAAAGGCCCCAGACCAGAAGGAAAACAATAAAAACACAGAATTAAGTCCTGAGGACTTGGAAATAAGTAAACTAAGTGAAAATGAATTCAGAGCAGCTATAACAAAAAAACCTCAATGAGGTAGAGAGAAAGATATAGAAACAAGACAACAAGTTCTGGAGTTACTTCAGAAAAGAGATTGAAATTATAAAGAAGAATGAAAGAGAATTGCTAGATGTGAAAAACACAATGGACCAGATAAAACAGAATACAGATTCCCTGAATGCCCGGGTAGACACCATAGAAGAGAAAATTAGCATAATCAAAGATAGACAGGCTGAATGGCTCCAGACAGAGGAAGAAAGAGAACTAAGGATTAAAAGGAATAACAAAAGTATTAGAGAGATAGCAGATTCAATGAGGAGAAAGAATCTAAGGATCATAGCAATTCCTGAGAATGTGGAAAAGGAAAATGGAGCAGAAAGTGTGCTTAATGAAATTATAGAAGAGAACTTCCCAAATCTAGGGATTAAGGGAGAAGGGTGTGTAGAGGAAGCTTTCAGATCTCCTAGATTTGTCAATGTAAAAAGACCTACTGCAAGGCATATAGTAGTACAAATACCAAAAATGAAAGACAAAGAAAGAATACTCAGGGCAGCAAGACAGAAGACAATAACCTACAAAGGAACTCCTATCAGAATTTCAGTGGATTTCTCTACAGAAACCTTACAAGCTAGGAGAGAATGGAATGACATATTCAAAACTCTATAAGATAAAAATCTTCAGCCAAGAATACTCTATCCAGCAAGAATATCCTTCAGATATGAGGGAGAAATTAAATCTTTCCCAAACAAACAAAAGTTAAGGGAATTTGTAACCAAAAGTCCTCCACTACAAGAAATCCTCAAGAAGGCTCTCATAACTTAACAAAGAAAAAAGGGAGAAAGGGGTCACAAACCACAGAGTAGGGAGACAGATAAATAGAACCAGAATATGATAGCAAATATTCAACTACAGCATTAGGATAAAGGTAAGGAAACTACCAAAGCAAAGATGATCTTATCACTCTAACTACAAACTCATAACACGAGTTGGAATAAGAAATGAAAATAATAATTTAGGAGGGGAAGAGCAAAGGGACTAAATCAGTCTAGGCCAAGTAAGTAAGAGACCATGAGAGAATAGACTATATTATACATGAGATTCTAAATACAAACTTCAGGGTAGTCACTAAACTAAAAAACAGAACACAGCCACAAAACATAAATAAGGAAAAATCTAAGAAACCAAGCATAAGAAATTGCAGTATCAAATTGGTAGGCTAAAGCACACAGGAAGAGAAAAGCAGGAAAGCCAGATAATGAGCAACAGATTGACAGCATTAAGTCCACATGCATCAATAATCACTCTCAATGTAAACGGATTGAACTCTCCAATAAAAAGACACAGAGTGGCAAAATGGATTAAAGAACAAGATCCAAGAATTTGTTGCCTCCAGGAAACACACCTCAGCCCCAAGGACAAACACAGGCTCAGAGTGAAGGGGTGGAAGACAATACTTCAAGCTAATAGCAAGGAAAAAAAGCAGGTGTTTCAATTCTTATATCAGACAATGTCGATTTCAAAATAAGACAGGTAAAGAGAGACACACAGGGGCAATATATAATGATCAAAGGGACACTTCATCAAGAAATAACGCTTATAAATATCTATGCACCCAATATAGGAGCACCAAGGGTCATAAAGCAACTATTAACAGACCTAAAGGAAGATGTTAAAAACAACACAATAATAGTAGGGGACCTCAACACCCCACTCACATCAATAGACAGATCATCCAGACAGAAAATCAACAAGGAAATAGTGGAGCTAAACGAAAAACTAAAACAATTGGACCTAATAGACATATATAGATCACTTCATCCTAAAACAGCAGATTACACATTCTTCTCAAGTGCACATGGAACATTCTCAAGGATAGACCATATGTTGGGAAACAAGGCAAGCCTCTACAAATTTAAAAAAATTGAAATAATAACAAGCATTTTCTCCGATCATAATGCTAGAAATTAATTACAAGAAAAAAGCTGAGAAAGGCACAAAGATGTGGAGACTAAACAACACACTACTGAACAAGCAATGGATCACTGAAGAAATCAAAGAAGAAATCAGAAAATACCTGGAAACTAATGAAAATGATAACATGCCATACCAACTCATATGGGATACAGTAAAAGCTGTATTAAGAGGAAAATTCATTGCAATACAGGCACATCTTAACAAACAAGAAAAATCCCAAATAAGCAATCTTAAACTACACCTAACCGAACTAGAGAAAGAAGAACAAATAAAGCCCAAAGTCAGCAGAAGGAGAGAAATAATAAAAATCAGAGCAGAAATAAATACTATTGAAATGAAAAAGGCAGTAGAAAGTATCAATGAGACAAAGAGCTGGTTCTTTGAGAAGATAAATAAAATTGACAAACCCCTAGCCAGACTTACAAAGAAAAAAATGGAGAAAGCTCAAATAAACAAAATCAGAAATGAAAGAGGAGAAATAACAACAGATTGTGCAGAAATACAATGGATTATAAGAGAATACTATGAAAAACTCTATGCTAACAGAATGGATAACCTAGAGGAAATGGATAAATTCTTGGACTCCTACAATCTCCCAAAATCACTCAAGAAGAAGCAGACAATTTGAACAGACCAATCACAAGGAAAGAGATTGAAACAGCAATCAGAAACATCCCAAAGAATAAAACCCCCGGACCAGATGGCTGACCTGGGAAATTCTACCAAACTTTCAGAGAGGATTTAATACCTATCCTTTTCAAGCTATTCCAAAAAATTAGGGAGGATGGAACACTTCCTAACACATTCTATGAGGCCAACAAAATGCTGATACCAAAGCCTGACAAGGACACCACGAAAAAAGAGAACTACAGGCCAATATCACTGATGAACATAGATGCAAAAATTCTAAACAAAGTTTTGGCCACCAGAATTCATCAAAAGGATCATACATCATGATCAATTAGGATTCATACTAGGGATACAGGGATGGTTCAACATCCACAAATCAATCAACGTGATACACCACATCAACAAACTGAGGAATAAAAACCACATGATCATCTCAATAGATGCAGAGAAAGCATTTGACAAGATCCAACAGCAATTTATGATAAAAACTCTGAACAAAATGGGCATGGAAGGGAACTACCTGAACATAATAAAGGCCATATATGACAAACCCACAGCCAACATCATACTCAATGGCAAAAACTGAGCGCCATTCCCCTGAAAACAGGAATGAGACAAGGATGCCCTCTATCACCACTATTATTTAACATAGTACTGGAGGTCCTGGCCAGAGCAATCAGGCAAGAAAAAGGAACAAAAGGAACCCAAATAGGGAGGGAAGAAGTGAAACTCTTGCTGTTTGCAGACGACATGATCTTATATATAGAAAACCCCAAAGAATCCATTGGAAAACTCTTAGAAGTAATCGACAACTACAGCAGAGTTGCAGGGTACAAAATCAATTTGCATAAATCAGTAGCATTTCTGTATTCTAATAACTAACAGAAAAAGAACTCAAGAACACAATACCATTCACAATTGCAACAAAAAGAATAAAATACCTCAGAGTAAATTTAACTAAGGAAGTGAAAGACCTATACCACGAAAATTATAAGGCCTTTCTGAGAGAATTGGATGACGACAAAAAGAGATGGAAAGACATTCCATCTACATGGATTGGAAGAATAAACATAGTTAAAATGTCTGTTGTACCTAAAGCAATCTACAGATTCAACTCTATCCCAATCAGAAGCCCAATGACATTCTTTACAGAATTAGAACAAAGAATCCTAAAATTTATATGGGGCAACAAAAGACCCTGAATTGCTAAAGCAATCCTGAGAAAAAAGAACAAAAGCTGCAGGCATCACAATCCCTGACTTCAAAACTTACTACAAAGCTACAGTAATCAAAACAGCATGGTACTGGTACAAAAACGGGTGCACAGATCAATGGAGCAGAATTGAAAACTCAGAAATAAAACCACACATCTATGGACAGCTTATCTTCAACAAAGGAGCTGAGAGCATACAATGGAGAAAAGAAAGTCTTTTCAACATATGGTGCTGGGAAAACTGGAAAGCCATATGAAAAGAATGAAAATTGACCATTCTTTTTCAACATTCACCAAAATAAACTCAAAATGGATCAAAGACCTAAAGGTGAGACCTGAACCCATAAGGCTTCTAGAAGAAAATGTAGGCAGTACACTCTTTGACATCAGTATTAAAAGGATCTTTTCAGATACCATGTCTTCTCAGAGAAGGGAAACAATAGAAAGAATAAACAAATGGGACTTCATCAGACTAAAGAGCGTCTTCAAGGCAAATGAACACAGGATTGAAACAAAAAAACAACCCACTAACTGGGAAAAAATATTTGCAAGTCATATATCTGACAAAAGCTTAATATCCATAATATATAAAGAACTCTCACAATTCAACAACAAAAACTCAAACAACCCGATCAAAAAATGGGCTGGAGACATGAACAGACATTTCTCCAAAGAAGATATACGGATGGCCAATAGGCACATGAAAAGATGCTCGTCATCGCTGATCATCAGGGAAATGCAAATCAAAACTACACTAAGATATCACCTTACACCCATTAGAATGACAAAAATATCTAAATCTAATAGTAACAAATGTTGGAGAGGTTGTGGAGAAAAAGGAACCCTCATACACTGCTGGTGGGAATGCAAACTGGTGCAGCCACTATGGAAAACAGTATGGAGATTTCTCAAAAAATTAAAAATAGAATTACCATATGAGCCAGCCATTCCACTACTGGGTATCTATCCAAAGAGCTTGAAGTAAGCAATTCCAAAAGTCCATGCACCCCAATGTTCATTGCAGCATTATTTACAATAGCCAAGACATGGAAGCAACCTAAGTGCCCATCAACAGATGAATGGATAAAGAAGATGTGGTATATATGTACAATGGAATACTACTTAGACATAAAACAGAACAAAATCATCCTATTTGCAACAACATGGATGGACCTTGAGGGAATTATGTTAAGTGAAATAAGCCAGTTAGAGAAGGATAATCTCTGTATGACTCCACTCATATGAGGAATTTAAAAATGTGAACAAAGAGAACAGATTAGTGGCTACCAGAGGAAAGGTGGGGTGGGGGGTGGGCACAAAGGGTGAAAGGGTGCACCTACAACACGAATGACAAGCATTAATGTACAACTGAAATTTCACGAGATTGTAACCTATCATTAACTCAATTAAAAAAAATAATGTTTGCATCATGGCAGTACCAGAAGAAGAGAGAAAGGGGGAGAGAGCTTATTTAAAGAAATAATGGCTAAAAAATTCACATATGTGGTGAGAGATACAGACATCTTGGCACATGAAGCTCATAGGTTCTCACACAGCTTCAACCTAAAGAGGAGTTCACCAAGGCACCTTATAATAAAACTGTGAAAAAATAAAAGTCAGAGAGAATTTTGAGAGCAGCAAGAGGAAAAGAATCTAATTTTATCTGAGGGAATACCCATAATGTTACCAGAAGATTTTTCAACAAAAACTTTGCATCAGGAAACAGTAGGATGATATATTCATGGTGCTAAAAGAAAAAAGTACTTCCAACAAAAAACATTTTACCTGGCAAAGCTGTCCTTGAGAAATAGAAAGGCAATGAAGACTTTCCCAGAGAAACAAAACCTGAGGTAGTTCATCAACACTAGACTGGCCTTGAAAGAATTGCTAAAGTGAGTTCTTCAAGCTGAAATGAAAGGATGCTGTTCAGTAACATGAAAACTTGAAACTAACTGGTAAAGCTAGTATATAATCAAATTCAGAATACTCTATGTAAAAGTGATATGTAAATTCCTTAAATCAACTATAAGGGCTAAAAGACAAAAATATTAAAAATAACTACAGCTACAATAATTTGTTAATGGATATGCAATATAAACAGTGTATATAATGTTACAGAGAACCTGGAATCTTCATAGGAATATAAAATGATGCAGCTACGTTGGAAAATATTTTCACATTTTCTCAAAATGTTCATCATGGTGTTACCATATGATCCAATAATTCCACTCTTAAATATATACCTAAGGAAAATAAAACATATGTCCATACAAAAACTTATACATGAATGTGCTCAGCAAAGTTACTCATAATCACCAAATTCTAGGGAAAAAAACCAAATATTCATCAATTAATGAATGGATAAAGGAAAGGTATATTATTACATATTATTATTTTTCAGCAATAAAAAGAATTGAAATATAGGTACATAGTACAATATGGACAAACCCTAAAATTATATTAAAATATATTAAAAACCACTGAATTTTACACTTCAAGTAAGGTGAATTTTAAGTATGTGAATTATATATCTTTAAAGCTGTAACAAAAATAGTGTGTGTGTGTGTGTGTGTGCACCACTAACCAAAAAAATGCTGGAATATGTATATTAATACGAAGGAAATTAGATTTTAGAGAAAAAATATTACAGAAATAATAGGACTGTTTCGTGAAAGTAAAATTGTCAGTTTATCAAGTATCAATTCCTAAAAGTATGCACCTAATAATAGTGTTTCAAAATACATGAAATAATAACTGACAGAATTGAAAGGAGAAATGGACAAACCTATAATTTTATCAGGTCCCTCAAAACCACTCTCCAAATAATCTATAGAACACACAAACAGACAATAAGTAAATATATAGAAGATCTGACTCACACTAGAAACCAAATTGAACTAATTGAAATTTATAAAATATTCTACACAGAGAAAGCAAAATATATATTCTTCAAAAATGCACTTGAAACAGATAGATCATGTTCTTGGGCCTAAAATAATTCATATTAAAATGAAAAGGGTTTAAATAATACAATATATACTCTCTGTTTTACTTAATTTTGATTGATTTATCTCCTAAATGATTTAAGGCTATTATCAATAGGATTCTAAGCAAGAAAATGAAGCCAACACACAATATTAATCACACCACTCACCCCAGGGTTCTAGTTGAACAATTCTCATAAACTATTAGTGGTCACCATCAGCTTTCTTGAGCTGCCTTAAGTTTCTCCTTAAATCTCCACTTGAAGGACATCAGCAACATGGCAACATGGCAGAGTGAGCTGTTCACTTTGTCTCTCCTCCCTTTGAACTACAACTAAATGGACATTCACTGATGAATGGAGGAAGCCCACACAGCACAACAGGACACCTGAGAGACACACACAGTTATATATCTGAGGGTGGATGGACTGGACCCCAGGGAAGTGGCAGAGATAAATGAGCACACCCTGCTCTCCCCCAGTAGCCCTATGAACCCACATGAGTACTTTCCAACCTGTCACAAGCACCCCAAAAGTGGGAACACACACTGGGGTGACCATAGGAGGAGGCAGTGGTAACCTGTAGCCCACACTCATGATTGCTCTCTCAGTCAGGAGGGGGAGCCCACTGTGTTCCTGTGCTGCCAAGGAGTGGCCCTAGCTCAGTCCAGTGAGGTCAGAGACCACAGAAGATCACTTTCCTGACAGAGAGGGGGAGCCCATAGTGCCCCTGTAGCACCAAGGAGTGGTCCTAGACTGGGCCTCAGCAAGGAACTCCCACCCACCAAGCACAGCAATCCCATGAACGGAGACTGCAACAGATCTACATGCTTGGGCAAACAGACCCCAGGCCCATGAGTCCTCATAGTATTGCTGAGCCCCCAAAGAGAGAATGTGTCTCAGTGGATGTGGGAAGAGGCAGCGGCAGCTTTAAGCCTCCTGGTGATCACTTTCGTGGCAGGGAGGGGGAGCTCATAGTGTCCCTGAGGCACAAAAGAATGGCCCTAGCTCAGTCCAGCAAGGAAGCCTCACCTGTGAAGCACAGTCCATGCAAGCACCTGAAAGCACCCCAGGCTGGGGCAAGCACCCATAATACTCCCACAGCTTCCAGAAGACAGGGTGGGTCCATACATTTTGCTCTTGCTTCCCCCTGGCTGTAATTGGTGGCATCTGAATCCTAAGAATATCACAAATGCCCTGACAAAAGATGAGTTCATCAAACACCACAAAAAACTGCAGCAACAATTCAGACCAGAAGCAAAATGACAATTCTCCAGAAACCAATCCTGAAGACACAGAAATTTACAACGAAAATGACAGAGAATTCAAAATAGCTGTCATAAGGAAACTCAATGACTTACAAGAAGACATAGAAGACAATTCAAGGAGTTCAGCAATAGAATGAATCTTTTCACCAAAGAGATTGAAACTATGAAAAAATATCAAGCAGAAATGCTGGATATGAAAAACACAATTAATGAAATAAAAATAATCTAGAATCCTTAATAAATAGAACTGATGTTATGGAGGAAAGAATTAGTGTTCTAGATGATAAAAATGTAGAAATTCTGCAGGTGGAGGAGGAGACAGAACCAAGATTTTTAAAAAATGAAGGAATTCTTTGAGAAATATCTGACTCAATTAAGAATAGCAACATAATGATCATAGGTATTCTAGAGGAAGTAGAGAAGGAGAAAGGAGAAGAGAGCTTGTTCAAAGAAATAATTTCTGAGCACGCCCCGGACCTGGGGATGGTTCTGGATTTACAAATAAAAGAAGTCAATAGAATGCCTAATTTCATAAATGCTAACAGACCTTCTCCAAAGCATATAATAGTAAAAGTGGCAAAAGTCAATGACAAAGAAAAAATATCAGGAGCAGTAAGGCAGAAGTAAATAACCTACAAAGGAAACTCTATCAGGCTTCCAGCAAATTTCTTGGCAGAAACCCTACAGGCCAGGAAAGAATGGAATGATATAATAAAAATGTTGACAGACAAAATCTTTCAGCCAAAAATACTCTATCCAGTGAAACTTTTCTTCACATACAATGGAGAAATAAAAGGTTTCCCAGATAAACAAAAGCTGAGGGAGTTCATCACCACTAGACATCCCATACAAGAAATAAAGATGCTCTCACACTGGCAAAGAAAAGGCAAAGCTCTGAGCAAGGAGAAAAATAGACAGACATAATCAGAAACCTGCAGTTCTCTGCCAGAATAGGGAGGCAAAGGCTCAATTACAGCTTAAAAGAGAAAGGGAAATAAAGCATCAAAAGTAATGATAAACACTTCAACTTAGTCACAAACTCACAACATCAAAAACAGAACAATTTGTAATAACAACTGCTCAGAAGGGGAGAGGAAAGGGAAGGAACCTGCTTAGGTGAATGGAGATAAGAGGCCATGAGAAAATGGACTATCTCATCCCAAATATCTTTCATACAATCCTCACAGTAACCACCGAACAAAAAATCAAAGCAGAGCCACAGTTCACAAAAATAGAGAAAACTGAGAAATCCTCCTTAGAAAACCATCAAAATGAAATGGTAGTCAGAAATACAAAGGAAGAGAAACAATGGAAATATAGAACAACCAGAAAACAAGAGACAAAATGCCAGTGTTAAGCCTTCGCATATCAATAATCACCCTAAATGTAAATGGATTGAATTCTCCAATAAAAAGACACAGAGTAGCTTGAGTGATTAAAAAACAAGATGCAACAATATACTGCCTCCAAGAAACGCATTTCAGTTCTAAGGACAAACACAGGCTTAGAATGAAGGGAGGGAAGACAATACTCCAAGCTAATGGCCAACAAAAAAAAGCAGGTGTTGCCATACTTTTCTCAGACAAAGCAGACTTTAAGTTAAAAAAGACAATGAGGGGCCAGCCCAGTGGTGCAGTGGTTAAGTTTTCATGTTCCACTTTGGCAGCCCAGGGTTGGCCGGTTCAGATCCTGGGTGTAGACCCACACATTGCTTATCAAGCCATGCTGTAGCAGCCATCCCACATATCAAGTAGAGGAGGATGGGCATGGACGTTAGCTCAGGGTCAGTCTTCCTCAGCAAAAAGAGGAGGATTGGTGGCAGATGGTAGCTCAGGGTTAATCTTTCTCAAAAAAAAAAAAAAAGACAATGAAAGACAAAGAGTGGCAGTATATAATGATAAAAGTTACATTCCACTAAGAGGACATAACACATATTAATATATATGCACCTAACACAGGGGCACCAAAGTACATAAAGCAATTATTAACAGACCTAAAGGGAGAAATTAACAGCAACACAATAATAGTAAGGGACCTCAACACTGCACTTACTTCAATGGACAGATCATCCAGACAAAAAGTCAACAATGAAATAGTAGATTCAAATGAAACACTTGATCAGATGGACTTAATAGATATATAGAGAAGGCATTCTATCGCAAAACAGCAGAATATACATTCTTCTCAAGTGCACATGGATCATTCTCAAAGATAGACCATATATTTGGAAACAAGGCAAGTGTCAATAAATTTAAGAAGATTAACATCATTCCAACCATCTTTTCTGACCACAACACTATGAAGCTGGAAATCAACCACAAGAAAAAAACTGAAGAACTCACAAATATGTGGAGACTAAACAACACGCTATTGAACAACCATTGGATCATTGAAGACATCAAAGGGGAAATTCAAAAAAATACCTGGAAACAAACAAAAATGAAAATACAACATACCAACTCTTATGGGATGCAGGAAATGTGGTCATAAGAGGGAAATTCATAGCAATACAGGCCCATCTCAACAAACAAGTAAAATCTCAAATAAGTAATCTTAAAATGCATATAAAAGACCTAGAAAAAGAATAACAAACAAAGCCCAAAATCAGCAGAAGGAGAGAAATAATAAAAATTACAGCAGAAACAAATGAAATACAGACTAAAAAGACAGTAGAAAGGGTTAACGAAACTAAGAGCTGGTTCTTTGAGCAGATAAACAAAACTGATAAACCTTTAGCCAGACTTACCAAGAGAAAAGGAGAGAAAGCTCAAATAAATAAAATTATAAATGAAATAGGAGAAAATACAACAGATACTTCAGAAATACGAAGGACTATAAGAGAATACTATGAAAAACTCTATGCCCACAAGTTGAATAACCTAGAAGAAATGGCAGAATTCCTAGACTCATACAACCTCCCAAAACTGAATCAAGAAGAAATAGAGAATCTGAATAGATCAATCACAAATAAAGAGATTGAAGTAGTAATCGAAAACTTCCCAAAAAACAAAAGTCCAGGGCCAGATGGCTTCTCTGGAGAATTCTACCAAACATTCAAAGAAGATTCAATACTTATCCTTCTCAAACTATTCCAAAAAAATGGAAGAAGATTGAATGCTTCCCAACACATTATATGAGGCCAACATTACCCTCATACCAAAACCAGACAAGGACAATACAAAGAAGGGAAGCTACAGGCCAATATCACTGATGAACATAGATGCAAAAATCCTCAACAAAATATTGGCAAACCGAATACAGCAATACATGAAAAGGATCGTACACCATGATCAAGTGTGATTTATTCCAGGGACGCAATGTTGGATCGACATCTGAAAATCAAACAATGTGATACACTACATTAACAAAATGAGGAATAAGAATCACATGATCATCTTGACAGATGCAGAGAAAGCATTTGACAAGATCCAACATCCATTTATGATAAAAAAAAAAAAAACTCTCAGTAAAATGAGTATAGAAGGAAAGTACCTCCAAATAATATAGGCCATAAATGGAAAGCCCACAACTAACATCATACTCAATGGGAAAAATCGAAATCTACTCTTCTGGTATCAGGAACAAGATAAGGGTGCCCGCTCTCACCGCTCCTATTCAACATAATACTGGAGGTTTTGGCCAGAACAATTAGGTAATAAAAAGAAATAAAAGGAATCCAAATTGGAAAGGAAGAATTGCAATTTTTGCTATTTGCAGATGACATGATTCTCCATATAGAAAACCCTAAAGAATCCACCATAAAACTATTAGAAATAATCGACAATGACAGCAAAGTTGCAGGGTAGAAAATAAATTTTAAAAAATCAGTTGCATTCCTATAAACTAACAATGAACTAACTGAAAGGGAAATCAAAGATACACTCCCATTTACAATCACAACAAAAAGAATAAGATAACTAGGAATAAACTTAACCAAAGGGTGAAAGATGTGTACTCTGAAAACTATAAGAGATTATTGAAAGAAATTGAAGAAGACATAAAGAAATGGAAAGATATCCCATGTTTATGGGTCAGAAGAATAAGTATACTTAAAATGTCCATACTACCTAAAGCAATCTATAGATTCAATGCAGTCCTAATCAGAATCCCAATGACATTCTTCACAAAGAATACAAAAATTTATGTGGAACTACAATAGACCCCAAATTGCCAAAGAAACCCTGAGAAAAAAGATCAAAGCTGGAGGCATCAAAATCTCTGACTTCAAAACGTATTATAAATCTATAGTAATCAAAATGGCAGGGTACTGGCGCAAAAGCAGCCAAACAGATCAATGGATCAGGATTGAAAGCCCAGAAATAAAACCACACATCTATGGACAGTTAATCTTTGATGAAGGAGCCAAGAACATACAGTGGAGAAAGGAAAGTCTCTTCAATAAATGGTCGTGGGAAAACTGGACAGCCACATGCAAAAGAATGAAAGCAGACCATTATCTTGCACCATACATAAAAATTAACTCTAAATGGATTAAAGATTTGAATGTAAGAGCTGAAACCATACAACTCCTAGAAGACAATATAGGCATTGGTATTAGCAACATCTTTTCAAATATCATGTATACTTGGGCAAGAGAAACAAAAGGAAAAGTTAACAAATGGGATTACATCAGACTAAAATGCTTCTGCAAAGCAAAGGAAACCATGAAAAAAATGGAAAGACAACCCAACCCACCAACTGGGAGAAAATATTTGCAAATCATTTATTAGACAAGGAATTGATCTCCAAAATACATAAAGAGCTCATACAACTCAACAACAACAAAAAAACAAACAACCCAATCAAAAAATGGGGAGAGGATATGAACAGACATTTTTCCAAGGAAGATATACAGATATACAGACACATGAAATGATGCTCAACATCACTAATTATTAAGGAAATGCAAATCAAAACTATGATGAGATATCACCTTACACCTGTCAGAATGGGTTTAATTACCAAGACATAAAATAACAAATGCTGGAGAGGATGTGGAGAAAAGAGAATGCCCATACACTGCTGGTGGAAATGCAAAGTGGTGCAGCCACTGTGGAACACAGAGTGGCGATTTCTCAAAAAATTACAAATAGAAATACCATATGACCCGTCTATCCCCCTACTGGGTATTTATCCAAAGAACTTGAAATCAATGATCCAAAGAGATTTATGCACCCTTATGTTCACTGCAGCATTATTCACAACAGCCAAGGTGTGGAAGCAACCTAAATGTCCCTCTACAGATGAATGGACATAGAATATGTGGCATATATATACAAGAGAATACTACTCAGCTGTAAAAAAAGACAAAGTGGTCCCATTTGCAACAACATGGATGGACCTTGAGGGTATGATGTTAAGCCAAATAAGCTGGAGAGGGAAAGACAAATACTGCATGATTTCACTCATATGTGGAAGATAACTAATACATGGATAAAGAGAACAGATTAGTGGTTACCAAAGGGGAAGGGGTTTGGGGGTGGGCAAAAGGGATAAAGGGGCACATATGTATGGTGGTGGATAAAAATTAGACTACTGGGGATGAACACAATGAAGTGTATTCAAAAATTGATAAGCCATAAGGTGCACTCAAAATTACACAATGTTATAAACCGTTATAATCCCAATAAAATTACTTGAAAAAAAAAACTTTCCAATTCTCAAATCAAAAATAAAAATCTCCAGCTGACTCAACGCATTAATCTAGGTAAAGCAGTATATATTAGCAATTGCACATAATCCACCCTGGCCCACAAGTAGGAAGTTTAGTACAATTCTATCATTGTACTGAGATGGGAGTGACATGAATGTTTTCTAAGACCAAGGTGATGTTTCCTCAAATACTTGGAAGTCTCTTATTACCAATCTTAGGAGACAAATCACAATTTTTAGGGGAAGAAAGCATGCTATGCATGGCTTCTCTACAGTAAGTAAAATCTCTAGGGTACACATGGTGGTGTTTTTGACTATTGGTGTCCCTCTATTGAGAATTATATCAGTTGGAGGACACAGATTGACTGCCTCCAGTTGACTCCTGACCTTAATATTCCGCATTTAGTTGAATAATTACATCTAGTCCTTGTGTTTTGGAAGGACTGCCTGAGGGTAGTCAGTTCAATGTGCTGTGTTTGTCCACACCATCAGATGGATAGCATTTGTGTACCCCATAGAATAACTAATATTGGGAGTGAGAAAGACTTCTGGAGGTGTTTTACATGGGAGATGCAGGAGCTGGAACTCTGCTCTCTTGCTTCTGACAGGATTCTTGATAAGATTAGGGAGAATGATGATCAAATTTGGGAAGTGTCATCTGGAAGGGAATGGCAGATCCAGCAGTTTGTTAAATTTAAGGTACTTGCAATGGTTTAAGAGCCAGAGTGTGTTTTTTTAGTGAGGAAGATTCCAAGGGTAGTTTTTATAGACAAAAGTGTAGTAATACCTCTCTTTCTCCCCCATATTTCCTGGGTTCTAAGGTGTTCCTTCTTCAAGTGCTGGGTTGTTGCTCTTTCTTCACCTCCATAAAATTTGAATGTTCCTTTTCACTAAGTATAACTTCAACTTTTTTCCCCAAGAATTCTCTATTCATCCCCAAACTTTTAATCTGGTAAGTCTAAGCGCAACAGAGAAGACAAGGGAATCTTTATAAACCTAACTAGCAAGTTTGAATTCCCTAGACCCACTTTTGGCCAGATCTGCAGGATATACCCACCAGGCTAACCTGTTGATTGATGGTAGGGGAAAGAAAGAAACGTCATGCCCAGGAATGATCAGGAAGGTGTACTAAATTTTAAAAATAAGTCTATGCAACCTCTCTACTTTTTTATCCGGATTATTACCCAGGAAGTAGACAAGAGGAGATGATTCCTTTCTCAGGGCAGCAACATTTAATGACCAACCTGCCTTGCTAAGATGTGTAGACCAGGAGGAGGTGCGGGAGATAGAGTCAGAAACATGTTTGAGTCAATTTTTGAGAAGGCATTGCTAAGGCTCAATAATATTAGATGCCCTTGGATAGTAGGATGCATAAGAGGTCTGTCAAATGTCTTGATATTAGTCCATTGTTGAGTGGCCTTTGAAATAAAATTACACCATCTGCAGAATACAAATGGTTTGGAAAGCGAAAGACATAATATAGAATAATTTTAAGTGGCACAATTGTGCGCTTGGGGTCAGTTGATCATACTAGAAGAGCAACATTTTAACCTGTAAACATCAATAGTAGTGAGGTACATTCAGAAGCTGCAAGAGGAGAGTCAGAGTCAAAGGTCAGATATAGTCAATCCATCAGGATTAGGTGGATGTCACAATGCATGCAATATGGCTTCTACACTATGAGACAAATGCCACAACTCATGCAATATGGCTTCTCTATTATGAGACAAATGTGTTAACTTTTATCAGGAGTCACATATCTGACATGCACTAGTAGAGTCTTCAAGAGAATGAACCCTCACCATGGGTATCTATATGAGAGATCTTGATAATTTCATCAGCAGCAGGATTTGTTTCCATATTTTATGGCTTTAAAGAAGGGTGTCTTTAATTTTCCAGACTATAGTTTTCCAAGTGCCATACCAAAATTTGGACCATTGGCAGTGGCCCCCAAATTGAGCTCTGCCCACTAACCAGAGCACTCATGTCCACTTTCATTTCTGCATAGCTGATTCTGAGGCTGAACACCCATAGCAGCCAGTAAATACCATCAGTTTTTAGCTTAACCTATCCTTTATTGAGTCAGGTCCAAATATTTCAGGAAAATTTGTGAATAGAGCGCTCTGGCTGAGCCAGTGGTTTTGCTTCAAGCAGCAGAGAGAGTGAAAGGCAATTTTCCCCAGAGAGATAGCTAGCACTCTTACACATAAAGCAGAGATGACTACTGGGGCAGATGACTATGCTCTTGATTTTACCATTTCCATTTGATAGTGAAGCTTGTTGGCCCTTGCCACATTGACAGTCATTGAGTCAGAACTGATCAACTCCAAAATGGGACTATCAGGCCAGATATTCACAGATCCTCCATGAAGCAAGTCTGCACTTTTTGAAAAACTCTAATTGCAAGCTATTAACTGCCTTTCAAAATGGATGTACCTGGTAGCTATATCAGGAAGGCAACAAATCCAACTCCCCAGGTGATGTCTCTGGGTGTTGACTGCTTTTTTTTTTTTTTTTTTTGCTGGTGCCTCCAATCAGCAAAATCATCAGTCACAGAGATTTGTACTGTACCCAATACCCAAGAAACTGAATAAGGTCTGGGCCTTATTTTTAGTGGCAAAGTATTTGAAGATACATCAGTATTTCCTTGACTGTCAGAGGGTTCAACGTACTGAATCAGCCCAAATAGTCTGAAGAAATTACTTGGCAAGTAGGCCCCTGAATTTGGGGGCATAAATTAGCCACACTTGCTTGCAGAGATGTGTTTACCATTGAGACTGTCCAACCAAAAGAACATCATTTACATCATGAAAAGGTTGGATACCAGTGGGTAGAGGCACTCATGCTAAATCCTGACCCACCCACTAGAAAAATTTTATTGGAATTTGTCCCACTAACACTTCTCTCTACCTCTGTCTGTCCCAGCTGGTGATGATTCCCTCTGGTACTTGTGAAATGGGGAAGTACAAGCATATGACCTATAAACCTCTGTCTTTCATATGTAGAAGCAACAATAACAATTCATTGAACTGTCTCAAAGCCCACCCCCCCCAAGATCACATTAGGTTACATACCCCATTGTGAATTATGCCCAGACCTCAAAGGCTGTTTTGGGGGGCTTGTTTTCCCCACATGGGACCAGGTAGGATGATGTCTTAAGGATCTATATCCAACAGAGCTATAAAAACTTGTGCCTCTCCCCTTCCTGAAATTCCTGACCATGCATATGCCTTATAGGCCCTCTTGGGGACAGAGAAACTTCAGGTTCACCACTAATCACCTTTCTGCTTAAAGCAGCTGAGGTCAGGGAAGAGAGAGAACCAGGAATTATAGAATGCAGAGAGAGGGACTGAGAAGGATGAGAGAGAGAAACTCCACATCAATAAGCAAGGCATATTTACATTAGGTTTTGAGTGGCCAGCAGTGCATAGTGAAGATCAACCAAACTGCTCAGGTTTTTGATCCACTGAAAACTCTATATCCTCATTGCTGATACCATTTATTTCTGGTTTTGCAACTCATTGACTCAGCAGCATGATACCATCCCTTCCTCCTCCTACCCAGAGGAGAATGAACAACCACCAAAGCATTATTCAAGCAGCTTGTTTAAATCCTGCACCCTAGCCCTCAGTTTCTTTAATAGGTAGGAGAGAAGTAGGGCCCAACTCCACTCCACGTCAATCCAGTAGGGCAAGAGCATTTGCTCTCTGATCCCAGGGAGTCTTCTCATATTCCCTAAGCAGGTCTGTGAAGTGCCCTTGTTCTTTCCTTTTCCAGAAAACCATGTCTCATCTTTATTACTCAAACTGTAAAAAATTGTGAAGACTTTGAGATCTTACACTACTTGCAAGCTCACAAGATAGCATACCATAGTTTCATAGATGTTGGCAGAAGGTAGGAAACTCTTAGGTCAGAGTTCGTATTGGTTAATATTTGCATTAATTCCCCTTGCCCCCTGTCTCAAATCCCACAGGAGGAATGAGGACCAGCCATCCAAATGTTGACATATAAATACTCTTAAAAAGATATTTGAAGACAAAGCTGTTACAAGAAATGCAGAAATGTCATGGAGAATTATCTCAACAATATTCATCCTTTGTTTCTACAACATCTTGGCTTCTGCCAAATTTTATCGTAAATGTGTATGGTGATTTCAAGTCTGATGAAAGAAAAAGACAAGACCACAAGATGGCAGTAGTACACAGCACGCTTCATTTGGAAAGTGCTTTGCTGGGTTGCAGGAGAGGGGAAGTCCCTCACAGTAGAAGACTTTCCAGAAGCAGTTGCAGGAGGCCATCATCCATAAGAGGAAGAGGAGAATTGGAGAAGAGGCTTAAATGTCTATGTGATGTCACTCAGCAGCAAGGTAGGGAGTCTCTGGGTCAGAGAGCTCTGTGGGGCAGCAGCAGTTTTGGGGATTTTATAGCCCCAGAGTTGTCTTAACTATGGCTTGCAGGTGTTGAGTGCACTTTCATAGGAGATGTAACACACGTAGGCTCTAAATGGCTACACATATGCTTATTTGGGCTATATTTAAAGCAATTGCCTGTGTAAAAATTTGATTTTGGCTCCCATGAGTTTTGAACTAATAGTCATAGTCTGCTGTGAAGAAGTAAACAATATAGGAGCCAATAAATGGAGCCTATCTTTAACTCATTTATATAACAATCCATGCCTTGGCTCCAGGTTGAATTATAGTCTAAGTTGTATGTTATTTCACAATGTCTGAGCTTGGAGCCAGCAATAAAGCATCCTCAGACCCGGAACCCTATAAGCCTACAAAGTAGGATTTAAAAGCCAGTTTGCAGTCAGTCTGCCCACTTAGTAGGGGATAGCCAGGAGAATAGATTAGAAAAGAAGATTTTGATTTGATAAACGTGTTAGTCAACAGAGTGACATTATGGCTGCTTTGGTATATGTCTCTGGCTATCTGTAAAACTTGGTTTTTCTATCCATAAGTAGCAAGATATATTGGCAAGCATACAGCCCTTCCTTCAGCAGTCAATAAGTAATCTAGGGCTATGCAGTTGTTCAACACCAAAAGTATCTAGTAAAGTACTGGGTACAAAAGTAACCCCTAAGGTACAGTAAGATTCAGCCCAGATTTCCTATCCTTTGGTTGTTCATTTAATTTGTGTGGCTAATTCATTGGGCATGGCTATCGGTGTTTCTTTTAATAGTTGTGTGGTGTCCTGCACATATGCTGTTCCTATTGATCTCAAATTAGTGATCCTAGTGACAAATAGAAATGGCAAGCAATAGGATATATTGGAGTATATGAGGAAGCCACTTGGTGTAAACCTAATTCAGCCTGACTTTGTTTTTTCCAAAAGGGTCTAATGTGGCCGTTGAGCACTCATTGTATATCTGCTTTAAACATTTACTATGGCAAGAACAAATGCCCTTAAGATAAAGGTGCAACTTCCCCCCACATTGGCATTTCCTTAAGGATAAGCATCTTTCCTTAGGCTAGGAACTGATTGCTGTGCTCACCTTTGACCACCCAGCTCACCTGTGACCACCCAGCTTGAGACAACAGACCTGCCACCCTTCTGTGTCCACCGAGACAGACCTACCTGCTGTGTCAATCAATCGCTGTGCCAACAGAGCAGTCTCATGGCTATTGTAAAAGGGACATTTCAATCATATGTGAAACATCCTGTTTGGGGGTATATAACCACTCTGTATACCCCACTTCTTCAGTGCCGTTTCTTCCCTGGGCTGTGGTCCTCATATTTTAGCTCAGAATAAACTCACCCAAATTTTCACTTATAGATTGGTTATGGATTATTTTTGTCGAAATTAGAGTGCTTAGTACCACGGAGACTATTGAGAAAGCTCATTTGTGACATTGGAGAGCTGTGTCTAGTGTAGTTTTAAAGGGGAAGTACTGAGGGCTACTGCTGCTGAATAAAATTCTACTGGAATTTTGAGCCAAACCCAAGTGCAGAAAATATTGTTCAGGATTAGATGAGGAGAAGATTGTGATATGGGAAGCCATTTGACTTCCTTGCAGGACCACTAGGTGCTCTCTGCTGCCTGTATTCTTTTTGTTCTTGTCACGGTAAGTTTGTGTGGCTTAATACAATTCCAGGTGGTGTTAATAGGAGCATAAAATGTCATAATCAGACCGGCTTGTGTGTTATCTGCCTTGCATTCAGCACCTGGGTTAACTAAATCCATTATGGGCTCAGCTCACCATTGTCTACATATTTGTGTGAGATTAGCCTCTGGACATTGTTTTTGGATGTCAGTGGTTAGATCATCTTGATAAGTGAAGTTTACATGGGAACTTGGCCAGGGGAGAGGTGTTATGCTATGTGTTCTAAAATCTGCCAGCCAGAAGAAAGCCCAGCATGTGGTTAGATTTACCATATTATGTATTGCCGTGGCTCAGGCTTTATGCAGGCTTGGTTTGGTGGGTAATGGGTGTACATTGTGCTTGAGTTTCCTGCCAGTGCCGATTGTAAATATCATCAGTGTGTTCCCATGGGTGTTGAACAGGTTTTGAGGTGCTCTCAGCAGTTCAAAAAAAAAAGTCAGCTTAGCCACTTATGAAATTAGATCCTCTACTATGGGGCACTCACCTATGAGATTCTCACAAGAGGACCAAGTTATTTCAAAAATAGATACCAATTGTGTATTATACATTTGGCCCAATTTTGTCCCTGTTATTGTGTCATTGCTATGTTTCAATGGGGAACCACCTGCTCCATCAACTCCATTCTAGCAAAAACTTTAATAGGGGAGCTATTTGTATAGCTTTTTAATAGCCACAAGTGTATTCCCTTAGAAGGTGGTGGTGTGACTACACCAATAAATTTCCTCCCATGTTACTTTCCCTACCAGGCTTCTCATTATTGCTTCTGTTTTCTGAAGGTTGGGGTGTGTATATCTTTTAAAAGAGTGCCCAGAAAAAAAAAAAAAACATTGAGCAGCAATTCCCCTCAAATATTTTCTAAGTTCTCATTAATTGTGGTTTTGATAGGCCCGGCAAATTGAGCCAAACCCAAGTGCAGAAAATAGCTGTAATAGCTATAAGCCAGTAGTTGTCAATTTGGCTGGATCAACTCATGCAGAGAACATCAAGATTTCTACATGGGATCAAATGTGTTTCTGTTAGAATTGTCTTTGCTGTAACACTATGTAACAGAGCTATGATAGTTCACTGTGGGCAACCAGCAATGCAATTGTTGTAGAATCCACTTCCGTTAATTGTTATGTAAAACTTGCTGTTGGTATTGTGAGAAGCCTAAGTTAAGGAAGAATTCCCAAGCTGGTTGCAGTCTCAGGTGTTTTGCACATGTTTTGGCTCAGATAATATTATGTAGTACATATTGCCTTCCTTTTCTGTTTCTTTTATTATAATTTTAATAGAATAGCCATATCTCTAAGTATATATTTTGGAATATCCATCTTGAATTTTACTTTGAAACACGCACAAATACTCTGTAGAAAAACATGTTCACTTTTTGTCTTAGAAAAACTTGCTCTTTAACCTCAGATAATAACGATGCTATGCTCTTCCAGGCACCATTCTATGTTCTTTATACATGTGGGCTCACTTAATCCTCACTCCCACCATTTGAGCTGATACCTCATTTTACAGCTTGGGAAACTAAGGCTGAGAGAACCTAAGTACCTTGCCAATTCAAACTTGGGAGGCAGGTTCCAGAGGCTGAGTTCTGTTTTTGTAATCCATTTCTTTTTTATTGTGGCAAAATACACAGAACACAAAATTTACTATCTTAACCATTTTTAAGTTTACAGTTCAGTGGTATTAAGTATATTCATATTGTTGTGCAACAATCATGACCATCTCCGAAACTCTTTTTGAGAAACTGGAAACTGTATCCATGAAACAAAAACCTACCATGACTGCTTCCCTCCACTGCCTGGCAACAACCATTCTGCTTTCCTTTTTTATCTACCCTTTTCCCCCATAAACCAGCCTCTGGTAACCAACATTTCACTCTCTTTTACCATGAGTTCAGCTTTTACTTTTTAAATTCCACATATAAGTGATATCATGCAATATTTATCTATCTCTATCTGGCTTATTTAACTCAACATAATGCCCTCAATGATTCATCCATGTTCTTGCAAATGACCTGATTTTCTTCTTTTTTAAGGTTGGATAATACCCCATTGTTTATATATACCACATTTTCTTTATTCACTCATCAGTCAATGGACATTTTGGTTGTTTGCTTATTGAGGCCACTGTGAATAACGCTGCAATGAACATGGGAAAGCAGAAATCTCCTTGAGACAGTGGTTTTATAACCTTCGGATATATATCCAGAAGTGAGATTACTATATCATATGGTGGATCTATTTATAATTTTTGAAGAACCTCCATACTGTTTTCCATAATATCGATACCAATTTACATTCCCACAGTGTACAAAGTTTCCTTTTTTTCTCCACAACCTCACCAACACTTGTTATTTCTTGTCTTTTGATAATAGCCATCCTAACTGGTGTGAGGTGATATCTCATTGTGGTTTTGATTTGCATTTCCCTAATGATTAATAACGTTGAGCATCTTTTCATACACCTGTTGTCCATTTGTATGTCTTCTTTGGAAAAATGTCAATATAGGTCATTTGCCCATTTTTTAAATTGGATTAAGTGATTTTTGCTATTGAGTTATAAGTGTTCTTTACATGTTTTGGATATTAACTGCTTATCAGATATATAGGTTGCAAATATTTTCTCATATTCTGTAGGTTCCCTTTTCATTTTTTGATTGTTTCCTTTGCTAGGCAGGAACTTTTTGGTTTGATGTAATTCTACTTGTTTACTTTTTCTTTTTTGCCTGTACTTTTGGTGTCAAATTCATAAAACATTGCCAAGACAAATGTCAATGAGCTTTTCCCTGATGTTTTCTTCTTGGAGTTTTATAGTTTCAGGTCTTATGTTTAAGTCTTTAATCTATTTTGAGTTAATTTTTATGTATGGTGTGAGATAAGGATCCACTTTCATTCTTTTGCATGTGGATATCCAATTCTCTCAATACAATTTATTGAAGAGACAATACTTTCCCATTGTATATTCTTGGCACCGTTGACAAAAATTAGTTCACCATAAATGTGTGGGTTTTTTATGAGCTCTCTATTCTGTTCCATTGGTACGTGAGTCATTTTATGACAATACCATACTGTTTTGATTACTATGCTTTGTAATATAGTTTGAAATCAGGAAGTGCCTCCAGCTATATTCATCTTGCTCAAGATAGCCTTAGCTCTCAGGGTCTTTTGTGGTTCTATACTAATTTGAGGAAGTTTTTTCCTATTTCTCTGAAAAAAGACATGAGAATTCTCATAGTTATTGTGTTGAATCTGTGTATCACTTTGGGTAGTATAGACACTTTAACAATGATAATTCTTCCAATCCATGAACACAGTATAGCTTTCTATTTATTTTTTACTTCAATTTCTCTCATCAACGTTTCATAGTTTTCAGTGTACAGATCTTTCATGTACTTTGTTAAATTTACTCCTATGTATTTTATTACTTATGATGCTATTGTAAATGAGATTATTTTCTTTATGTTTTTTGATAGATCATTGTTAATGTATAGAAAAGCAACTGCTTTCGGTATGTTGATTTTGTATCCTGCAACTTTACTGAATTTGTGTATCAGTTCTAATAGTATTTTGGTGGTGGGTTTAGGGTTTTCTATATACACAATTATGTCATCTAAAAACAGACAATTTAATATCTTCCTTTTTTATTTGGATGCCTTTTACTTCTTTTTCTTGCTTTGAAGTAAAAGTTGTCTCATAGAGCTTAGAAGCCATCTATGAGTAACCAATCATGTCACAGAGAATGACTTAGATGGAAGGCTGTTGCTAGTGGTAGTATAGATAGAAGGAGTGCTAGCCTCAGTGTTATTGTCTGTGGATGTGTTACTAAGACTGACCAACTGAAATAATTATAATGGTTCCCACTGTCCCAAATCTGACCTGTATTATGTTTCCCCAGGGTGTGCATATGGCATGCTGTTTCCATACATACCTTTTCTGCAGTAGGGACTAGATTGTCAGGGCTAGGTTGATCTATCATTGGCTGTATAGTTGACATTGGTGAGAGTAGAAACTTCTCAGGTAAGGAAAGAGCAGAATGACAGAGTAGGGGTAAAAGTTGGAAGTCATCTCTGGCCAGCTCTAGGGGATCTGATTTTACCCTAGGGATCACCTAAATTGTGATACGCAGTCCAGGGGTGATTAGTTCCACCTGCTGGGTGGCAGGAGCAGGTCAAGGCTTGTTCCACAGAGCCTTTAGTGGAGCAAAGTACATGGGTGGAAATTGAAGACTGTTCTCTTTTCAGATAATGTGGGTGATTTGCTTAGATTATGCTGGATGACAAGCAGATGCAGACTTAGAATAGACTTAGAGTTAGTGGTCCATGCCAGGTCCTTGTCAAGATTGATGAAGAAATGGACAAGCTCTGGATTTTCTATAAGGTAGAAGGAGAAGTTGAAGGTACTAGGTAGATATTTCTTTGCTGAGGGTTGTTATGTCAGGGCTCCCATTTACATTAAAAGGGGTAATCATGTTGTGTCCAGTGTGGGTACATATACCAACAGAGGGTGCAGCATCTCTTTTGGTGGGGATCTCCTTATTTGTTGTGAATTTAAATATGGTATAGTTGTGACATTGGGGCATGGCTTTAACTTAACCATGACTGTGGGCAGCATTTTTGACCTTTTGGGATGCTATTGTCCTGCAAGTTCTCTCAGTTGCCCTTGTTTTAAAGCCTATTATGTCATTCTTGATACTGGCTAGTATAGGATCATAGACTAGGTAAAAATATCCAAGTGATGTTCTTTTTTAAGGCCCATGTTGTGCTTGCTTTGCAGAGAATTGGGAGTCTTTATCTGACTGTATAATTTCACACAACTTTGGTACTCCCAAAGCCTGTAAAAGCCATTTTGGTAACTCCCCAATAACATTAGCATAGGTTGATGCCTTACATAGGTAAGCCAATAGTAAGTCTGTGTATGTATCTACCATAGTTAAGGTTTAATAGGTTCTGCTTCTTCAGAGAGAGGCCCAGTGAAGTTGATTTGACAGTTCTGATGTGGCCCTTCTCTAAATTTCTCCTCCTATGCAGCACATCTAAGTGTCTAGATTTCTGGCATGTGATAGAGTCCCTAATGGCTTTATGCAAATGTCTCTCTGCCAGGTTGATTCCTCTATGAACAATCAATTTTTACAACCCAATGATGCCCAAATGCCCCTACTTCTAATGTGTCCATTGATAATAAAGTAGGGTGGCTCATCCCAAAGTTTTGGGATCTCCCGCTCTTTCAAGAGGCTTAAATCTCTTTGGTGGTTTATTTAGTCAGCATTGGTGTTGTTCTGTGCCTCCTCCATGTTTTGTTTGGTGAAACCTGAGGTATGGTGTACTAAGATGGGAAGAATGAGGGCTAATATGATCATTTTCTCCATGTTGACTTATTCCAAATGTCTCAGCCTTCTATTTTCCAGCCCTGAGTTTGTTAAAGTTTTGATGAAGTAGTCAGCCCACTGACTAGGAGTCAGTGAAAATATGAACCTTAGAAAAATGTTTGTCAAAGGCATTCTCTATTTCTCAGACTACTGAATACAGCGTGGTCCATTGGGCATTTTTGTCTACCGCCTTAATGGAAATTGTAGTATTTGTATAAGGGTAATAGGCTGTGGTGTCCATTGTCTAGTCACTTTATCCCCTGTGCCTACTCCATTGGTAAAGAAAACCATTGCTTTTCTTGTATTGAGAGTGCTGACCATCCTCCCTCCAGTTGCCATTGATCAAGAGCCAGAGGCATTTCTGGGGGTTTTGGCAAGTTAACCTCAGTAGCAAGGTATGCAACTGTATCCTCATGGAGTAGTGAAACTTTAGCAGGGCCAGGTTTAGCTCAATCCTATAGATACCATTTTAATAAAGAGCCCTTTGTTGCCAATCCGATTTTACAAGGAAATTTTTTCATTACCTAGGGCATAATAGGAATATCGGTCCATAGGGTAATTGGCTCTGCCCCAGTAAGACCTTCAGTTTGAATAAGTGCCCCATGTTCTTCCAGAAGGTACCTCTCTAGTGGTGAATACTTTAACCTGAGTCTAGAAGGTACTTACAGTGAAAGCCTATTGGTAGACATTTACCTGTCCATTTGGCCCAGAGGCTCCAGAAAGCACACTTGAGGGTGACAGAAACTTCTAATTGCATGTTCTGTCCTTGAGGGCACTAGAGGTAGGGCCAAAGTAATAGCTTCCTTTAGTTTATCTAATGCCTGTTGTTCCTCAGTTTCCCACTGAAAAATGGATTTATGGATGTTTCAATAGACACCTTAAGGGGGGTCAGCAAATAATGGATGTGAGGAATGTATTGCTGCCAGGATTGGATCATTCCTATCAAATGTTGGTGCTTTTTTTTTTTTTTTTTTACCAGTGTGGAAAGTGTGGGCTCTAGGAAATTATCTTTTAACAGATTGGGAATAGTTCACCCTTCTGAGTTCCAGATATAGCCAAAAAATTTAACAGAGTGGTACAGGCCTTGGGTCTTATGCTGTATAATTGTTCATCTCCTCTAGTGAGATGTTTACTCAGTGTAGTTGTGATAACAAAAAAGCTGTTTTGAGTTGCTACCTAGGCATTTTACATTATGACAGCCCTGCTGACACCCAAAGTCTGGACATTTATATAAGGACCTGAGGTTAGGATTCCTGCCAAAAGTTGCCACCTTGCTTTTCCTAGAGCACCTTTTTAAATGACCACTCAGAGTTAAGTCTGCAAAAATTAGTGACTGCCACCCGAACCACCTTACTATAGGTGCTTGCTACCCAGCTCACTCTTTCTCTCTTGCTTGTTCATGACCCGGGACAGAGGACTGCCCATTCCTCAGTTCATTGCACCCCTATTTAGGTTTATTACTTACCAGTAATAAACCTACTTATTCCCGGTAAGTAATAAACCTTGTCACTTTACTACCTTTGTGTGAGTGTATTAAAACTGCACCTTCAATCAAAACAGCACTTGGGTTTTCACTTCCTAAAAGTGGGAGCTCATATTTCTGGGGTGCCAACTGATGGCCCCTTGTGGATGGTTTTCTGCCTTCTCATTCAGCAAGTCATAACCTGCATATTTTTCTTCTTTTTTTATCGAGGGATATTGACATATAAATTTTATTAGTTTCACGTGTACAACATAATGATTTGATATTTGCTTATATTGCAAAAGGATCACCATAAATCCAGTTTATATCAGTCAAAGTACATAGTTACAAAAATATTTTTTTCTTGTGATGAGAACTTTTAAGATCTATTCTCTAAGCAACTTTGAAATATATAATATAGTCACCATGTTGTACATTACAGCCCCATGACTTGGTTATTTTATAACTGGAAGTATGTTTGACCCCCCTCACCAATTTTGCACACCACCCACCTCATGCCTCTGGAAACCACCAATCTGTTCTCTGTATCTATGAGCTTGGGGTTTTTTTAATTCCACATATAAGTGAGATCATATGGTATTTGTCTTTCTCTCTCTGACTTATGTCACTTAGCATAATGCCCTCAAGGTCCATCCATGTCGTGACAAATGACAAGATTTCATTCTTTTTATGGCTGAATAATATTCCATTGTGTGTATATGTGTGTGTGTGTGTGTGTATACATAACATTTTCTTTATGGATTAATCTGTTGATGGACACAGGGTGTTTCTATATCTTGTCTATCATAAATAACACTGCAAAAAACATGGGGGTGCATGTATATTTTTGAGTTAGTGTTTTCATTCTTTTCATATAAATACCCAGAAGTAGAATTACTGGATCATATGTTAGTTCTATTTTTAATTCTTTGAAGAATCTTCATACTGTTTCCCATAGTGGCTGCACTAATTTACATTCCCATCAACAGTGCACAGGAGTTGCCTTTCCTCCATTTCCTCATTCACTTTCATTGTTTCTTGTGTTTTTGATAATAGCCATTCTAACAGGTAAGAGGTGATATCTCATTGTGGTTTTCATTTGCATTTCCCTGATAGTTAGTGATGTTGAGCATCTTTTCACAAATTTATGGGCCATCTGGATGTCTTCTTTGGAAAAATGTCTATTCAGATCTTCTGCCCAGCTTTTAATCAGAATGTTTTTTCACTACTGGTCTGTATGAGTTCTTTATATATTTTGAATATTAATCCCTTGTCAGATATATGATTAGCAAAACTTTTCTCCCATTCAGTAGATTGTCTTTTGTATTCTTTTGATGGGTTTCATTGCTGTGCAGAAGCTTTTTAATTTTATGTAGTCCCACATGTTTATCTTTGCTTTTGTTGCCTTTGTTTATAGAGTTATATCCAAACACTCTTCTCCAAGACTAATGTCAAGGAGATTACCACCTATATTTTCTTCTAGGAGGTTTATAGTTTCAGGTCTTATAGTCAAGTCATTAATACAATTGGAGTTAATTTTTGTGTATGGTATAAGATAGTGGCCCAGGTTCATTCTTTTGCATGTGGCTGTCCAGTTTTCCCAACACCATTTATTGTACTGTCCCTTCCCCATTGTATATTCTTGGCTCCTTTGTCAAAAATTACTTGACCATATATGTGTGAGTTTATTTCTGGGCTCTGTATTCTGATCCAATGAGCTATGTGTCTGTTTTTATGCCGATACCATACTGCTCTGAATACTATATCTTTGTAATATAGTTTTAAATCAAGGAGCATGATGCCTCCAGCTTTGCTCTTCTTTCTCGAGACTGCTTTCATTTTTCAAGGTCTTTTGTGGTTCCATAAAAATTTTAGGATTGTTTGCTTTATTTCTGTAAAAAACACCATTGGAATTTTGGTGGAGTTTGCAGTGAATCTATAGATGGCTTTGGGTAATATGAACCTTTTAATGGTGTTAATTATTCCAATCCATGAGCATGGAATATATTTTCATTTATTTGTGTCTTCTTCAATTTCTTTCATCAATGTCTTGTAGTATTCAGCATACAGGTCTTTCACTTTGGTTAAATTTATTTTTAGGTATTTTATTTTTTTGCTGAAATTGTAAATGGAATCGTTTTCTTAATTTGTCTTATAGTTTATTATTACTGTATAGAAATACAACAGATTTTTACATATTGATTTTATACTGCCAACTTTGCTGAATTCAGTTATTAGTTCTAACAGCTTTTGGTGAGTCTTAGAGATTTCTATATATAATATCATGTCATCTGCAAATAGAGTTTTTCTTCTTCCTTTCCAAATTGGATGCTTTTTACGTCTTTTTCTTCCCTAATTGCTCTGGCTAGGACTTCCAATATTTTGTTGAATAAAAGTGGTGAGAGTGGGCATCTTTATGTTATTTCTGATCTTTGAGGAAAAGCTTTTAGCTTTTCACCATTGAGTATTATGTGTTCCTTGGTCCTGTGGGACACAAGTGGAAGCCCTGCTGTCCACTAGACTAGGTGATCTGGAAGTGTCCTCTAGAGAACAGTTTGAAAATTGGGGCTTGACATAAGTGTATAAGCTCCTTTCTGGTAAATATTAGTGAGCTCTAGCAAGGCAGAGGGAGAGCAAAAAGATGGTATCCTCTAACCTACATTCCCTGAGAGCACCTTCATAGGCCTCTAGATTTGTGTCAAACCCGAATCCTGCCCTTCAGGGCAAAGCTCTAGGACAATAAAATAGGCCTCTTTTGCAGAAAGACTGGGTATGTGTTCCAGTCTGATGTCTGTGCAGTGCCCTGGGGATGGCAGTCTGCCAAAAACTGTCTCACTATTAGAGTACTGTGGGACCAGGGAACACAAGCCCCTTTGGCCACCAGAGACAGGTATTAAAGGGGTATCCCTTGAGTGGCGGTTGCAAAAACCAAGGCACCAGCCATAAAAATTGGAGCATCAGATGTGTGCAAAACATCCCCTCCAGGAGATACTGGTCCTTTGGAGCATGGCAGAGAAAATGTGAAGATAGCACCCACCAAGGGGGAAAATCACAAAAAGGTATAGAGTTTTAAAAAAGGTGGTGCCTGCAGGATTTAGCAAGACAGACAGACAGCACAAAAATGGTGCCTACCAGCACCTCTCTCCCCAGAGAATATCCCACAGGCCCCAGTCCTTCAGGCTGATGTTTCAATTTGTTTTATTTAGGTAACATTGGTTTATAACATATAAATTTCAGGTGTATATATCATTATATTTTGACTTCTGCATACACTAAATTGTGTTCACCACCAAGTCTAGTTTCCATCCGTCATCATACAAATGTCCCCATTTATACTTTCACCCTCCCCCGTACCTCCCTTCCCCTCTAATAACCACCAATCTGTTCTCTGTATCTATGTCTTTGTTGTTGTTGTTTTTTAATCTTCCACATATGAGTGAAATCATACAGTATTTGTTTTTCTCCGTCTGACTTATTTTGCTTAGCATAAGGCCCTCAACATCCATCCATGTCACAAATGGCAAGATTTAATCTTTTATGTGGCTTAGTATTCTCGTGTGTGTATGTGTGTATCACAACTTCTTTATCCATTCATCCATTGATGGGCATTTAGGTTGTTTACAAGTCTTGGCTATTGTGAACAATTCTGCAATGAACATAGGGGTGCCTATATCTTTTTGAATTAGTGTTTTTGTATTCTTTGAATAAATATACAGTAGTGGAATAGCTGGATCATATGGTAGTTCTATTTTTAATTTTTTGAGTAGTCTCCATACTGTTTTCCATAGTGGCCACACCAGTTTACACTTGTACCAGCAGTGTACAAGGGTTCCCTTTTACATCCTCTCCAATACTTGATATTTCTTTTTAATAATAGCCATTCTGACTGCCTTGAGGGGATATTTCACTGTGGCTTTGATTTGCATTTCCCTAATAATTAGTAATATTGAACATCTTTTCATGTGTCTTCTGGCCATCTGTATATCCACTTTGGAAAAAATGTTCAGGTCCTTTGCTCATTTTTACATCAAATTTTTTGGGTTTTTTTGTTGTTGAGTGGTATGAGTTATTTATATATTTTGGAGATTAACCCCTTATTGGATATATGATTTGAAAATATCTTCTCCCAATTGTTAGGTTGTATTTTCATTTGGTTGATGGTTTCCTTCACTGTGAAGAAGCTTTTTAATTTGATGTAGTCTCATTTGTTTATTTTTTCTTTTGTTTACCTCGACTGAGGAGACATATCCAAAAAGATACTGCGAAGACCAATCTCAAGAGCATACTGCCTAGGTTTTCTTCTAGAATTTTTATGGTTTCAAGTCTTACATTCAAGTCTTTAATCAATTTTGAGTTATTTTTTGTGTATGGTATAAATAATGGTCTACTTTAATTGTTTTTTGCACGTGGTTGTCCAGTTTTCCCAACAGCATTTATTAAAGAGACTTTCCTTTCTCCATTGTATGTCCTTGCCTCTTTGTCAAAATTAGGTGTCCGAAAATGTTTCGGTTTATTTCTGGACTCTCAATTTTGTTCCATGATCTGCGTGTCTTGTTTTTCTGCCAGTACCATGCTGTATTGGTTACTATAGATTTATAGTATACTTTGAAATCAAGGAGTGTGATATCTCCAGATTTCTTCTTTTTTCTCAGGATTGCTTTTGCTGTTCAGAGTCTTTTGTTATTTATATAAATTTTAGGATTGTTTGTTCCATTTTTATGAAAAATGCCTGGGATTTTCATAAGGATTGCATTGAATCTGATGATAGTTTTAGGTAATATGGACATTTTAAGTATGTTAATTCTTCCAATCCATGAACATGGAATATCTTTCCATTTCTTTGTCTTCTTTCATTCTTTTCAACAGTCTTATAGTTTTCAGTATGCAGGTCTTTCACCTCCTTGGTTAAATTTATTCCCAAGCATTTTATTCTTTTGGTTGTGATCGAAAACGAGATAGTAGGCTTGATTTCTCTTTCTGCTAGTTTGTTGTCAATGTATAGAAACACAACTGATTTTTGTATGTTGATTTTGTACCCTGCAACTTTACTGTATTGCTTCATTTCTAATAGTTTTTCATGAATTCTTTAGAGTTTTCTAAATATAAGATGGCATCCAAAGTAGTGACAATTTTACTTCTTCCTTTCCAATTTGGATAACTTTTATATTTCTTTCTTGCCTAATTGCTCTGGCTAGAATTTGCAGTACTATGTTGAATAAGATGGCAAGAGTGAACATCCTTGTCTTGTTCCTGATCTTAGAGGGGTAGCTTTCTGTTTTTCACTGTTAAATATGATGTTAGCTTTGAGTTTGTCATATATGACCTTTATTATGTTAAGGTACTTTCCTTCTATTTCAATTTTATTGAGAGTTTTTATCATAAATGGATGCTGAATCTTGTCAAATGCTTTCTCTGCATCTATTGAGATGATCATGTGATTTTTATTCCTCATTCATTAATGTGGTTTATCACATTGATTGATTTGTAGATGTTGAAAAATCCATGCATCCCTGAAATAAGTCCCACTTGATCGTCGTGTATGATTCTTTTAACATATTGTTGTATCAAATTTGCTAATATTTTAAGATTTTTGCATCTATGTTCATGAGTAAGATTGGCCTATAATTTTCTTTTTTTGTCTTGTCTTTGTCTGGGTTTGGTATCAGTGTAATGTTGGCATTGTAAAATGAGTTTGGATGCATCCCCTCCTCTTCCATATTTTGAGAGAGTTTGAGATGGATAGGTATTAAATCTTCTTTGAATATTTGGTAGCATTTACCAGATAAGCTATCTGAGCCTGGAACTTTGGTTTTTGGGGAGTTTTTTGATTACTGTTTTAATCTCCTTACTAGTAATTGGTCTATTCAGATTCTCTAATTCTTCTTGATTCAGTTTTGGAAAGTTGTATGATTCTTAGAATTTATCCCTATCTTCTAGGTTATATAAACTTTTGGTGTATAGCTTTGCATTGTATTCTCTTGTAATTCTTTGTATTTATGTTGGTATCCATTGTAATGTCTCCTCTTTCATTGCTAATTTTATTTATTTGAGTCTTCTCTCTTTTTGTCTTAGTGAATCTAAGTAAAGAATTGTTCATTTTGTTTATCTTTCAACGAACAAGCTCAGTTTCATGATCTTTTCTATTGTCCTTTTATTCTCTATTTCATTTATTTTCACTTTGATTTTTATTATTTTTTTCCTTGTACTGTTTTGTGGCTTCATTTGTTCTCTATTTTTAGTTCCTTTAGGTATAATGCTGGATTTTTTATTTGAGATTGTTCTTGTTTTTTGAGGTTGGCCTGTATTGCTATATACGTCCCTTCTAGTACTGCTTTTGATGCAGCCCATAGATTTTGGTATGTTGTGTTTTCATTTTCATTTGTCTCCAGGTACTTTTTGATTTCTCCTTTTATTTCTTCATTGCTCCAATAGTTTTTCAATAGGATGTTGTTTATTATAGACATATTTGTGACTTTGCCAGCTTTCTTCTTGTAGTTGATTTCTATTTTCGTATCATTGTGGTCAGAAAGATGCTTGATATGATTTAATCTTCTTAAATTTATTGAGACTTCTTTTGTTTCACATCATACAGTCTATCTTTGAGAATGTTCCATGTGCACTTGAGAAGATTGTGTATTCTACTGTTTTTGGATACAATGTTCTCTATATATTTTAAGTCCATCTGGTCTAATGTTTCATTTAATGCTGATATTTCCTTGTTGACTTCCTGTCTGGATGATCTATCCATTGATGTAAGTGAAGTATTTAAGTCCCCTACTATTATTGTGTTTCTGTCAATTTCTCCCTGTAGGTATGTTAATAATTGATTTATATATTTTGGTGCTCCTATATTAGGTGCATATATCTTATTAAATGTTAAACCTTCTTGATGGATTGTCCCCTTTATCATTGGATAATGTCTATGTTTTTCTCTTATCTTTTGTTTCTTGAAGTCTATCTTGTCTGATGTAAGTATGGCTACATCCACTTTCTTTTGTTTGCCATTTTCTTGGAGTATCATGTTCCATCCCTTCACTTTGAGCCTGTGTTTCTTTTTAGAGTTGAGAAGGCTCTACTGAATTCAGGATCTTGTTGGATCTTGTTTTTAATCCATTCAGCCACTGTGTGTCTTTTGATTGGTAAAGTCAATAAATTTGCATTTAGGGTGACTTTATATATGAGGACTTAATATTGCCAACTTATCTTTTGTTTTCTTGTTGCTGTATACATTCATTGTTTCTGTTTTCTTGTGCTTTTGTCAGCCATTTCAGTTTGGTGGTTTCCTGTGATTTTTCCTGTTTCCTCTTTTTTCTGTTTCATGATTCTGCTCTGAAATGTTTTGTGGTTACCATGAGGTTTGTATAAAATGTCTCATAGATAAGATAGTCCTTTTTATTTTTCTATTTCTTTCTTTCTTTATTTATTTTTTGTGAGGAAGATTAGCCCTGAGTTAACATATGTTGCCAATCTTCCTCTTCTTTGTTCTCCCCAAAGCCCCAGTACATAGTTGTATATCCTAGTTGTAAGTTCTTCTTTGTGTGATGCCACTGCAGCATGGCCTGATGAGCAGTGTGTAGGTCTGTGCCCAGGATCTTAACCAGCAAACCCTGGGCCACTGAAGCAGAGAGCATGAATATAACCACTATGCCACCGGGCCAGCCCCAATAGTCCTTTTTCTGATGATAGTATCTTATCTGCATTTGCATATGCAGATTTTGTCCTTTTCCTCTTCTTTTATATTTCTGTTACAAATTATCCCTTTTTGTATTATGAGTTTGTTACCAAATTGAAGAGATTGTAGTTATTTTTAATGCTTCCCTTCCCTTTAAGCTTTGTGTTATCATTGTTTACTATTCTGATGTACAGTTGTAGTTTTTTGATTCTGTCTGTTTATTACTTTTCTCAAAGCTTTGTATAACTTTGACTTTTCATTTCAGGTAAGAGAGCTCCTTTCAACCTTTCTTGTAAAGCAGGTTTAGTGGTGTTGAACACCCTCAGCTTTTGTTGGTTTGGGAAGACCTTTATTTATCCTTCATATCTGAAAGAAGTTTGTTGGACAGAGTATTCTTGGATGACAGTTTTTATCTTTTAATATTTTGACTATATAATTCCACTCTCTCCTGGCCTGCAGAGTTTCTTCTGAGAAACATGCTCATAGGCTAATGGGGGTCCTCTTGTAGGTTATTGTTTCCCCTCCTCACTTTCCTTTAATATTCTTTGTCTTTGACCTTTACAGTTTTATTATCATGTGTCTTGGAGAACGTCTCTTTGCATTGAGATAATTGGGTATTCTATTATCTTCATGATCTGTAGATTCAGTTCCTTCCCAGGTTTTGGAAGTTCTAAGCTTTTATTACTTTAAATAAGCTCTCTGCTACTTTCTCTTTCTCTTTCTTCTGGGATTCCCATTATCCTTATGTTGCCCTTTCTAAAGGACTCAGATAGATATTGTAGAATTTCTACATTTAAAAAAAATCTTAGTTCTCTCTCCTCTTCTACCTGATAATTACTGTGTTTCTATCTTCAAGCTCACTTAATTCCTCTTCTATATGGTTTACTCTATGTCCAGGGCTTTGCAATGCCTTCTTAATCTAGTTGGTTGAGTTTTTCACCTTCAAAATTTGTTTTGGTTCTTTTTTATAGTTTCAATCTCTTTGGTAAAATATTTTCTCTGTTCATTGATTTTATTCCTGAGCTCATTGAAGTGCCATTCTGAGTTTTCTTGTAGCTCATTGAGTTTTTTCCTGACCACTATTTTGTATTCTTTATCAGTTAGATCACAATTTTTCATGACTTTATGTTTGGTTTCCGGAGAATTGTTATTTTTCTTCTGTGATGCTGTGTTACTGTGCTTTTTCATGGAGCTTGCTGAGTTATTCCTCTGCAGTTCATTTTTCATAGCCAACACTTTTCTTATTTAGGTATAGTTTTGTTTGTTTTGATTCAAACATTTCAGGCCTTTCTTTTTTCAGTAGGTGGCACTATAACGCTAGTTTTTGGTTTCTTTTACCTGAGCAGCCTTTGGCTATATTTGGGGATTGGCAAGTTCCACCTTCCACTACCTCTATTCAGAGTGTTGTGGTATTCTTGTAATTTCCACCTTTGCCTCTGAGGGTCATGGGTGGCTTGATTTTGATGGTGTCACTGCAGTTGCTGGCTTCACTGCTCGGGGTACAGGCATGGTTGATGCCTCCACATATCCAGGATCTCCTGGGTCAGAAGCTCTGCCACCATGGTGGGGGATTGGGAGGGTGAAGAGGGACCTGGGTTGCAGGGCAACACCTCTGCTGTTGCCCATTACCTTATGGCTGCAGGCACTGATGCAGTTCATATTTTGGAGACATGTGTGCACCTCTGCTGCTGCTACCATGCTCTGAGCCATATCCAGGGGCTCTAGAACATGGGCCTCTGCCTCTGCTGCTGCTCCCCTCCCCATGGCCACAGGTGCCACCATGGCTGGCCAGCCAGAGTCACATGCACAATTCTGCTGCTGCCCACTATTTTCTCTGGGACTGGAGGTGGCTGACTGAGCTGCCACAGCTGGGGGTCCAGGGTCCTGAGCACTGCCTATGCTGGTCTCCATTTTATCTCCTCTATGTGCTTCAATCCACTCACCTTTGTATGTACTAATGTGTGATGTCTCTGGCATCCTGACATTTTTGGCAATGTAGCCTTTGTTAGGGTATAGATGTGTTACTTACTGTAGATTAACAGGAAGAGACAAAGGGATCCTGTCATGCCACCATAATTTTGCCATTTCTGATGCTTTAATATTAGCAAATAAATCTCTTTCACATAATGTCTGGGTGATTTTCAAAAGGCTGCTTCTGTGCTGGGCCCTGGGATGAGACTGTGTGTGAGCCCTTTAAGAAGTGTTTCTCAATTTGCTACAGCTTTTTGGATCTTATGGACCAGAGGCCCATTGGTTTTTAAAGCCAGCTGTTTGGGAGGATCATCTCTCAGGGACAGGTCTTAGAAGTTTGGATACAGGAGGTGGGATACAAACTCTTCTCTTCTCAGGGAGAATCTCCAGATTTGTGTTTCCTCCCAATTGTGGGTAACCACCCAGAGGGTGGGGTTTATGGTAAGACCATGTCTCAGCCTCTCCTATCAACCTCAATGTGGCCCTTTTCTCACTTGCCAATGTGAAGGAGCTGCTTAGCTACTTTTCTTGTCTTTCTCAGAAGAAATTGTTCCACATGTGGCTATAGATTTCGTGTGATTGTGGGAGGAGGTGAGTTCAGGAACTTCCTATGTTGTCATCTTGGACTGCCTCATATAATCTGCATATTCTTAACATGCCAGCTCTGGGCTTTCCAACACAGTAGTGATGGTATATAAGGCAATCTTGGTCAGGTCTAGTGAGGAGGAAGTCAATGATATAATGTCAAAGCCTAGTTTCTAGTGAAATTGCAGGGCAGTTGTCTATGCCTGTAAGCAATGTCCATGTGCAATTGGAAGGCTATTTAAGTATCTAATAAGCAACTTGGTAAAGGTGTATTATTGACTCTCAAAAATGAAGACAAATTGTGGGACTCATCTGTGAAATTTTTACTGAATAGCACATTCTAGCTAAGTCTGTAATTCCAAATTCAAGAGATCAAAGTTGCCCTGGATTTAATAGAAACTTGTTGCTCTTGTATTAAATGACATCTATTAAGGCAACCATATCTGATAAAGGTGCTCTAATAAATGGGTGGCTTTTATCACGGCCCATATAGGGAAACTAAAAGGTGAGATGGTGGGAATCAGTACTTGTTCTTTATCTAAGTCTCCTATGATAGTGATACCGACCCTGATATCAGTTTCCCCACATTAAACCTAGCATATATGGGGTTAAAACCAAAACACTCATTCTCTGCTTACTCTTTGGCTTCCTGCATCCAGATTCCACTATCCTCCATGGAGACAGACACTGCCAAGGACAAGCACCTAGATTATCTCTTCCCTGCAAAGAGATACAGGCTGGTGGGAAAGCTGCTGACCAGCAAGGTCATGGGCTCCCTCCTCTCGGCAGTAGTCTCAAGGCCAAACACCGGCTGGTGGGAAAGCTCTGACCAGCAAGGCCATATGCTCCCCCTCCTCTACCTAAAACCCCAAATAAAAACCCTTCCTTTTAGCTTCTCGGGGAGTTTGGGATTTCAGCATTAGTTGCCCTCTCTTATTGCTCAGTGCTGTGCAAAAATAAAACTCCTACTTTCTTCCACCACACCCGGTGTCAGAGATTGGCTTGCTGTGCAACAGGTGAGCAAACTCACTTCAGGTTCGGTATTAATAGTCTGTAATTTTTCAGTGCCTTGCCTTAGCAGGTACTGTGGTGTATTTATCACCAGTATCAGTAGAGGAAGGTTAACTTGTTCCCCTCAGGAAGTGCTCACCAGTAGTGTAAAAGCCTTAGTCTTTTTCCATGAATTTACCTGATGGTTGAAGAGGTACATTCAAATGATGGGAAAATAGTCTTGTGGAAACAACTATGATAGGAGCATCATTTTGGCAAAACTAGATCAATATTTTACATTTGTACTTGAGAGCAAAATGGTGGCATAGGAATTTCTAGTGCTCTTTGGCCCCCTCAGAAGCACCAATTTGAAAAGCTATCCTTGCAAAAAAAACACCTTCACAAGAGCCAAGGATTCCAGGTGAGGGATTACAACACCAGGGTGAAGCACAGAAATAAGAAAAGATGCACTGAGGAGAGTAGGAAATAGAGATTCACATTACTCACATCACCCCTTCCGTAAGCCCAGGCAGCCCACCGTATAGAGAGAAACCCTCCCCATGTAGAAGAGTAAAGTGAGCCACTGATGACAGACTCAGCCTACCACAGCACTAGGTCTACTTCCACAACCCTAGATGGTTCCCTGTGTGATTCCTGTGAACCCAGGCTCCCAGCTCACCTCAGCCTCCTCTGGCTCCAGCAGCTCCAAGAAGCCCCATGGCCCCAGGTGACTACTGCAGTATCAGGCTCTTGGTAGGCTTCTGGAAACCCAGGCTTTTGGCTTACCTTGGTACCTGCTGACTCCAGCAGACTCAGGCAGCTACTAAAGTTCCAGGCAGCTCCCATGACACTAGGCAACTCCCATGGCACCAGGCTCCCAGTGGGTTCCCACTATTCCAGGTTCTGTATCCACACTGCTGCCTACTGGCTCTCACAGCCCTAGGTAGTTCCTATGGCACCAGGCTCCAAGAAGTGTCCCAAGAGTCCAGGCTCCTGGATCACCCCAACGCCAGACAGATTATATGGCCCTGAGTTACATCTGTGGTACCAGGCTCCCTGTGGGCTCCTGTGGAACCAGGTTTCTGGCACATCACAGTGCCAGGTGGATTATGTGTGCCTGGGTGGCTCCTGAGGACCCAGGCCCCAATCAGTTTTCATGAACCCAGGCTCCAAATGGGAATCATCAAATCCAGGCTCCAGGCTAAGCCTAGCACCAGACTGACTACTGCAGACCCAAGCTTTTGACTCATCCTAGCACTAGGCTGATTCCTGCAGCCCCAGGAGCCTAGTATACTCCAGAGTCAGCCTGGCCCATGTGGATTTAGACTCTAGACTAACTCCTATGGAACCAGACTCCCATCATGACCAAGCACAGGCCAGCCCTCAATGCCCCAGCCTTAAGGCTGTCTCTAATAGACCCAGGTTATCAGACTGTCCTGGCACCAGGTCAGCCCCCATAGCCCCAGCCTCCATGCCAGCTCCTGCAAATCCAGGCTCTCAGCCCATCCCAATACCAGACTGGCCCTTGAAGACTGAGATGCCTGGCCAACTCCAGTGGCCCCTGGCACCAGATTGGTTTCTGTAGACTCAGGATCCAGGTCTTCCCATGCAGACCCATGTCCCAGGCCCATCAATGCAGACTCGAGTGCCAAGCCTACCCCAGTGAACCAAGGCTTTAGGTGTACCCCTGTGGACCCAGGTACCAACTTGGCTAACATATGCCCAAGTATCAGGCCTGCCCACCTGTTGACAAAAGCCTCAGAGCTACCTGTCAAAATATTCCAGCAGCAGACATCAAAAGATTCTTGCCTACAGGCATCACCAGATGCTCCACCCAAAATCTCTGGATGGGCTGACTGGTGAAGGGCTTTAGCTTCCAAAGCCAGTCTGCAAATACCGGAAGAGGTGCCTACTTCTTCAAATGCACAGACACCAATAAAGGACCAAAAGAATCATGAATAATCAATGAAACATGATATCACCAAAGGAAACTATTAAAACCCCAATGAATGATCTTACAGAAATGAACTATGAACTGTCTGACAAAGAATTCAGAATAATCCTCGTAAAAAGTTCAGTGAATAACCAGAAAACACAGACAACTAAATGAAATTAGGAAAACAATGTGTGAACAAAATGAGAAGTTCAACAAAGAAATATAAAGCATAAAAAAACATAAATCTTAAAGTTGATAATAAAATAACTGAAGAACTCAATAGAGATATTCAACAGCAGACTCAACCAAAGAGAGAAAAGAATTAGTGAACTAACAGAGATGGGTCATTTTAAATCATCCAATCAAAGGAGAAAAAAGAAAAAAAGAATAAAAAGAGTGAAGAAAGCATACATGAATCATGGGATACCATGAAAAGAAACAATCTACTCATTATTGGTGTCCAAGAAGGAGAAGAGAGGGAGAAAAGGACAGAAAGCTTATTTAAAGAAATAATGGCTGAGACATTCCCAAATGTGGGAAGAGATTTGAACATCCAAGATCATAAAGCTAATATGTGTCCTCAAAACTTCGATCCAAAACAATCTTTTCTAGGACTGATTATAATAAAATTGCCTGAAGTAAAAGACAAAGAGAGAATTTTAAAAACATCTAGAAAAAAATTTCTCACATATAAGGTAACTCCCATAAGCAATCACTGTATTTCTCAGCATAAACATTGTAGGCCAAGGGACAGTCTGATGTTATATTCAAAGTACTGAATAAAAGAATGCCAGCCAACAATAGTTTACAAGGCAAAGTTGTCCTTCAGAAATGAAGGCAAGATAAAGACTTTCCATAAAAACCAAAAGCTGAGACAGTTCTTCACTACTAGATCTGCCATGCAAGAAATGCTATATGCAGTTCTTCAAACTTTGTGAAAAGAAACTAATCAGAAACATGAAAATATAAAACAAACCGGTAAAGATAAGTAAATAGTCAAATTCAGAAAACTCTAATACTGCAATTTGGTGGTATGTTAATCACTTAACTTTAGTATAAAGATTTAAAGGACCAAAGTGAAAAAATAACTGTAGCTACAATAATTTGTAAATGGATATGAAATATAAATGAAGCACATTGTAACCATAAAAACATAAAATATAGAGGGAATAAAAGGGTAGAATTTCTGTATGCAATCAAAGTCAAGTTATTATTGGCTTAAAATAGACTATTATGTCTGTAAGATGTTATATGTAAACCTCATAGTAAGCACAAAAGAATAACCTATAGTAGATGAAGGAAAGATAAAGAGAGGGAATGAAAGCATACTGTGCGGAATTAGAATTGGCCACCCCAAAATGTGCCTCTTTGACTTGATTAATTATAAGAACAAAAGACTGAAAGAAACTCTGACCTCCCCCACAACTGCCTAAAAGAATTTAAGATGAAGGGCCTGTTCCAGGAGGGAGCTAATACCATAAGATAACTGTAATATAACCTAAAATGTGTCTCTCAGATCACATTGTCTGTAGTTGGCCCATTTACATTTACATCTCCATGTAAATTGTCTTCCTCCTCTCTGAAATCCCAAACCACTACCCCAAACATCCTCCTTTGTCTTTAGCTGAAGATGATATTTAAGATGACAGCCTCTGCCATTTTGGCAAGTTGCTCAGTTTTCCTGAGTGTCTCCCATGTATACATGTTATAAAGTTTTGTTTGATTTTCTCCTGTTATTCTGTCTCATGTGAATTTAATTCATAGCCCAGCCAGAAGGACCAAGAGGGTAGAGGATATGTCTTCCTACCCTACAGTACCATTCAGGAAAATTATTAAGTCACAAAGAAAGACAAAAAAAGAGGAAGAATGGAGCAAAGCAACTGCAAACCATCCAGAAAGAAATTAATAAAAATGGCATTAGTAAGTCTTACCTGTCAAAATTACTTTAAATATAAATGGCTTAAATTCACCAGTCAAAAGGCATAGAGTGGCTCAATGGATTCAAAAACAAGACCCAACTATATACTGCCTACAAGAAACTATCTTCAGCTTTAAGTACACATATGAGCTCTAAGTGAAAAGATAGAAAAATATATTCCATGCAAATGGGCACCCCAATAAACAGAGCTAGGTAAGTTTAGATCAGACAAAATAGATTTTAAGTCAAAAATGGTAACAAGAGACACAGACAGTCATTATATAACGATAAAGAGGTCAATTCACCAAGAGGATATAACAATTGTAAATATATATGCACCAAGCATCAAAACACCCAAATATACGAAGAATACTCTAAAAGATCTGAAGGGAGAAATAGACAACCATACAATAATACTAGGGGACTTCAATACACACTTTTCAGCAATGGATGGTTAATTTAGACATAAAATCAATAAGGAAACTTTGGGCTTGAACTATACCTTAGACCAAATGAACTGTTAGGCATGTTAGACATGTACAGAACATTCCACCTCAGCAGCAAAATATACATTCTTCTCAAGTGCACAGAGAACTTTCTCCCAAATAGATCCCATATTAGGTCACAAAAAAAGCCTAAACAAAGTTAAGAAGATTGAAATCAACAAAGTATCTTTTCAAACAAAATAGTATGAAACTAAAACTCGATAAAAGGTGGAAAACTGGAAAATTCAAAAACATATGAAAACTAAACAATACAATCCTGAAAAACCAATGGGCAAAAGAAGAAATCATAGAGGCTGGCCCTGTGGCCAAGTGGTTAAGTTTGTGTGCTCCACTTTAGCAGCCAAGGGTTCTGCTGGTTCAGATCCTGGGGGCAGACCTAGCACTGCTCATCAAGGCATGCTGAGGTGGTGTCCCACATAGCAGAGCCAGAAAGACATATAACTAGAATATACAACTATGTACTGGGGGGCTTTAGGGAGAAGAAGAAAAAGAAGATTGGCAACAGATGTTAGCTCAGGTGCCAATCTTTAAAAAAAAGAGAGAAATCATAAAATATTTTGAAACAAACAAAAGTGGATACAGAACATACCAAAATTTGTGGGATGTAGTAAAATCAGTTCTAAGAAGGAGGTTTATAGTGATAGATGCCTACATATAGAAAAAATAAAGATCTCAAGTAGACATCCTAACATTACAGCTCAAGGAATTAGAAACAGAAGAACAAAGTAAGCCTAAAGTTAACAGAAGAAAGGAAATGACAAAGATCAGAGTGAAAATAAATAAAATAGAGACTAGAAAAATCAATGAAACTAAGAGCTGTTCTTGGATTAGATAAACTAAATGGACAAACCTTTAGCCAGTATAACTAAGACAAAAAAGAGAAGATGCAAATAAATAAAATAGCAAATGAAAGTATCACAGAAATACAAATGATCATAAAATACTACTATGAACAATTATCCAAGAAAAAATTGGATAACCTAGAAAAAAATGAATAAATTTCTAGAATTATAAAACATACTAAGAATTAATCATGGAGAAATAGAAAAGGTGAACAGACAATAATGAGTAAGGAGATTGAAACAACAATCAAAATGTTTCAACAAAGAAAAGTCAAGAACTAGATGGTTTCACTGTTGAATTCTACCAAACATTTAACACCAATTATTTTCAAACTCTTCCAAAGACATGAAGAGGAGGGAACACTCCAAAACTCATTTTATGAGGCTATTACTCTGATACCAATGCCAGATAAGGGCATCACAAGAAAAGTAAGCTATAGGCAAATATTCCAAATAAATACAGATGCTAAAATTCTCAACATAATACTAGCAAGCCAAATTCAACAGCCCATTAAAAGGATCATACACCATGATCAATGGGATTCATTCCTGGACTATAAGGATAGTTCAACATATGCAAATAAATAAATGTGATACACAACATTAATAGAATTTAAGATAAAAATCATATGATCACCTCAATGAATACAGACAAAACATTTGAAAAATTCAACATTCTTTCATGATAAAAACTCTCAACAAATTGGGTATAGAAAAAACATACCTCAACATAATAAAGACATTATACAACAAACCCACAGCTAACATCATACTCAATGGTGGAAGATTAAAAGCTTTTCCACTAAGATTAGAAAAAAGACAAGGGTGCCCACTCTAACCACTGCTACTCAACATACTACTAGGAGTCCTAGCCAGAGAAATTAGGCAAGAAAAAAATAAAAGGAAACCAAATAGGAAAAGAAGTAAAATTGTCTATATTGCAGATGATATGATCTTATATATAGAAAACCCTGAAGACTCCAAAAAATACTCTTAGAATAAGCAAATTTATTAATGTTACAGAATACAAAATTATCATACAGAAATCAATTTCATATCTATACACTAACAAGAAACATTCTGAAAGAAAAAAGAAAACAATATCATTAACAATAGTGTTAAAAACAATAAAATACCTAGGAATAAATTTAACCAAGGAGGTGAATGATCTGTACACTGAAAAATACATGACATTGATGAAAGAAATTGAAGAACACACAAAAAAGTGGAAAGATATCTCATGTTCATAGATTGGAAGAATATTGCTAAAATGTTCACAATATCCAAAGCCATCTATAGATTCAATGCAATCACTAGGAAAATTCCAATGGCTTTTGTCACAGAAATAGAAAAAAAAAAGCAATCCAAAATTCCTCTGAACCACAAAAGACCCCAAATAGCCAAAATAATCCTACGAAGGAAGAACAAAACTGGAGAAAGCACAATTGCTGATTTCAAACTTTATTACAAAGCTATAGTAATCAAAACAGTATAGTATTGGCATAAACACACAGACATAGACCAAGGGAACTGAATGGAGAGCCCAGAAATAAACTCACACATATATGGTCAAATAATATTTGACAAGGGAGCCAAGAATACTAATAGGAAAGGAATAGTCTCTTCAATAAATGGTTTCGGGAAAAGCAGATATCCACATGAAAAAGAATAAAATTGGACTTCTATTTACACCACTCAAAAATTAACTCAAAATGGATTGAAGCCTTAAATTTAGGATTTGAAATTGTAAAAGTACTACAGTAAAACATAGAAAACAATCTCCTTGACATTGGTTTTGGCAATGATTTTTGGGGTATGACACCAAAAGCACAAGCAACCAAGGTAAAAATAAAAATGTGGGACTACCTCAAACTAAAATCTTCTGCATAGCAAAAGAAACAATTACCAAAATGAAAAGCCAAACTATGGAATGAGAAAAGTATTTTCAAACCATCTATCTGATAAGGGGTTAATATTCAAATTATATAAATGACTCATACATCTCAAAAGCAAAATAAATAAATACTCTGATTAAAAAATGAGCAGGTGGGGGCTGGCCTGGTGGCACAGAAGTTAAGTTTGCATGCTCTGCTTTGGTGTCCCAGGGTTTGCTGGTTCAGATCCCGGGTGCAGACCTACACACTGCTTATCAAGTCATGCTGTGGTAGGTGTCCCACATATAAAGTGGAGGAAGATGGGCACAGATGTTAGCTCAGGGCCAATCTTCCTCAGCAAAAAGAGGAGGATTGGTAGTGGATGTTAGTTCAGGGCTAATCTTCCTCAAAAAAAAAAAAAGAAAAATGTGCAGAGGACCTGAATAGACTTTTTTTCCACAAAGAAGACATCCAATGGCCAACAGTTACATGAAAAGATGCTCAACATCACTAATCAGGGAAATGCAAATCAAAATCACAATTAGCTATTACCTCACACCTGTTAGAATGGTTATTATTCAAAAAGACAAGAAAACAAGTATTGGCAAAGCTGTGGAGAAAAGGGAACCCTTGTGCACTGTTGGTGTGAATGTAAATTGGTATAGCCAGTACGGAATACAGTATGGAGGTTCCTCAAAAAATTAAAAATAGGGGGCCGGCCCGGTGGCACAGCAGTTAAGTTCACACGTTCCACTTCTTGGCAGCCCAGGGTTCATTAGTTCGGATCCTTGGTGCAGACGTGGCACCGTTTGGCACACCATGCTGTGGTAGGCGTCCCACATATAAAGTAGAGGAAGATGGGCACGGATGGATGTTAGCTACGCCAGGCTTCCTCAGCAAAAAGGAGGAGGACTGGAAGTAGTTACCTCAGGGCTAATCTTCCTAAAGAAAAATAAATAAAAAATAGAAATACCACATTATCCATCAAGCCCTTTTCTGGGTATATATCTAGAGAAAATGAAAACACTTTTTTAAAGAGCTATCTGTAACCCCATGTTCATTGCAGCATTATTCACAGTAGCCAAGATATGGAAACAGTGTCCACTGATGGGTAAATGTATAAAGAAAATGTGGTATACATATGCATAATTGAATATTATTCTGCCATAATAAAATGAAATCCTTGTTTTTGTTACAACATGGATGGACTTGCATGTATTATGCTAAGTGAAATAAGTCAGACAGAGAAATATACATATTGTATGTTCTCAATTATATGTAGAATTGAAAAAAAGCTGAATGTATAGAAATAGAATGGCAGTTGCCAGTACCTGGGGGTGTGGAAAATGGGGAGATGTTGGTCAAAGGGTACAAACTTCCAGCTATAAGATGAATCCATTCTGGGGATATGATGTACAGCATGGTGACTATAATTAATAATATTGTATTATATTATATCCTTGAAAGTTGTTAAAAGAGTAGATCTTCAACAACACAATAGGAAATTACATGAGGGAATGGAGGTGTTAACTAACCTTATTGTGGTAATAATTTCAAAATATATCTCAAATGTATATTTGTATCAAATCATCACATTGTACACCTTAATCTTACATATGTTATATGTCAATAGTATCCCAATAAAGCTGCAAAAAATAATAAACCTGTACTTGAATTTTAAAAAAACTGAGCCAATTTTAATAGTTAAGTGGGTAATTACCCCTTTAATTAATTCTTCTCTTAAATTGGTCACCACCTGGGTGAGGTCCTTTACAGCATGAGTACTTCCTGGGATTAGGAAGATATAGGTACCTGTGACTGATGGAGCCAGCCAATATCATCTTTTGGAATCCAAACCACAGTTAACGTAGTATAAGGGAGATTGCTGGATGACACCTTCTGAGACTTCAGGATCTCTATGTGAGATTGGATCCCTGTTACTGATGATGATCAGGGACAAGTGTTAGAAGGTAAGGCTGCCTCAGAAGGGAAAGTCTACTGGGTTTTGTAATCTAACCCTAGTAAGTATTGTAATTTCTCCACCAATTTGCCAGAGATGATCTCGATTAGATGGAGCTTTCTCCCTGCCAGACACATTCTATATAGCCAAGAAGCTCCTTTTTGTACACTGGCAAAGCAGAAGGTAAATTATCCTGGTCCTTATTGTGGTGACACTGTGCTGCCTTTTCTTCTAGAGAGCACCTATCCTCCCACCGTCTTGTCTCCCTCAGAGGTTTGAGCCCCTAACTCCTCTCTGGAAGTTGCTGCCAGCAAGGCCAGCATAAGTCTCATAATTTGGAGCATCTGTTCAGCAGGAAAGGAAACTTCAGAGTTCTGGGAGGGGCAAGGCTATAAATTCCCTTGCCTTAGTTACTTTAAGTAACACTTTAGCTGGCTGAGCTGAAGGGTTGGGATACTGATATTCCTCTGTGGAGAGAATAGAAAGATGTCAGCATCAGCATAATTGAGTGTCACGACAGCAGAGGCATAGCTTGTAAAATTCTCTCCCACAACTGCACTTAGGAGACGAGACTTGGCCTAATGTCTCTCCCTTTACTTGCCACAGCAGTCTTCATGGATGGGGACATCCTCAGATCTCAGAGTACCCCAAATCCCTAGCCTAGCTGCAGGGAGCTACTCCCACTATAGCCTGTTTTGGAATCAGGGGTGGCCCACTCTTATTCCAGAGGTATGCAGTCCCCTCTTTTTCCCTTCAGGTGCACAGGTCTTACAACATCCAATGCCTACCTATTGAGGCACCCAGGTGGGTAGTCTAACCTCTTTATCCAGGCAAGTCAGTGCCTCTGACCCCAAAAGTCAGTTATATTGGTGTGGATTCACTCTAATACTGGCTCTACCACTTGGTCAGTTAATGAGGCACAAGGTGAGACTATAAAAAGTATATTGCGCAGTAGAGCAAAGAGTGAGGCATGCCAAATTCACACAGAGGCATTCCAAATTTTGAGTCCCAACATGTAAGGCTATCCAGGATTGATTTGCCAATTGACTATCCTTCTGACTGGGTAGACTCCATGGCAATTTCTTCTTCATGACCTAAATACCATCCTCTTCGCCATTTGTGATGAATTCTAGGATTTTGGGTTTTATGAAGTGAAAAAGACATGACCATAGGATGCCAGTAACACACAACAAGCTTTATTTTGGAGTTGCATTGACAGCTTGCCTTAGAGAGGAAATCTCTCATTACCGGAGACCTTCCAAAGGCAACTACAGGGGGCCACCACCCAGAAGGAAGAGAGTGCAAGGCAACTCTTGGAGGAGAGGGAAATATAAGAGGGGTTTACTCGTTTAGGTGATATGGCTCAGCAGCTAAAGGAGGAGTCTCTGGGTCAGAGAACTCTGAAGGCAAGTGGTGGTGTTTTATAGCCCCTGTGTTTGTCTTACCTATGGCTAGCATATGTTGGGTGCAGTTTTGTGGGGTATACAAAGCAGGCCAGCCCTAAATGGCTAAAAATATGCTTATTTGGGTTATGTTTAGAGCAATTGCATGTGTAAAAATTTGAGTTTGGTACTACTAGTCTTTGTATTAATGGTCCCAGCTGGCTGTGGAGAAGTAAACAACATAGGGGTCAATATACACAGGCCATCTTTAACTCACTTATACAGCAATATACCACTTAGTCACTCTAACAAATCTGACTGACGGGCTGAGATCAAATCTATACAATTTGTACTACAAACAGGACTCTATGCAGCAAAATACAATCAATCTGCAGTATGGACTCCAGTCATGCCCAACACCCCAGGGTCCTAGCTGAGCAAATCACATCAAGTAACATGGTTTTCCTTAGTACAATATAGTAACTTAAGTTTTTGTATTGACATTTTTGCTTTGCCCAAGGCATTAATGCAAGTATAGCAAGATGTATTAGCACTTGCACAGGCCCCACTTTGCTCCACAAGCAGGAAGTCTGTGGCAATTCTATCATCCATAACAAGGTTGACATGAATGACTTCTAGAGCCAAAGTAGACTTTCCTTTAACATTTGAAAGCCTTTTATGAGCACTATTAGATGCAAATCAGAGTGTTTTGAGGAGGGAGTCAAGTAAATGTCTGGCTTCTAGACAAATATAATCCTGAGAGCTGTCCATCACACCTTGGGATGGGGCAATTAACCCCCTTAATGGGCTGGTATTTTTGAGAGTAAAAGAAGTTATTTAAAGTCTGAGATTGGTACAGATGGGGCTGAATGATGTAAACAATTGCACTGAATACTCTGGAGCAGACGTTTTCTTTTCTTTCTTTTTTTTTTTTTTTGAGGAAGATTAGCCCTGGGCTAACATGTGCCGCCAATCCTCCTCTATTTTTCTTGCTGAGGAAGATTGGCCCTGAGCTAACATCTGTGCCCATCTTCCTCTCCTTTATATGTGGGATGCCTGCCACAGCATAGCTTGACAAGCAGTGTGCAGGTCCACACCCGGAATGTGAATCAGCGAACCCCAGGCCACTGAAGTGGAACAGGTGAACTTAACCACTGCACTACCAGGTTGGCCCCATGGAGCAGATGTTTTCTAAAATTCAGTGAAGAGGCTTGTGACTCAGATGAGAGATAGAAAAAACCCAGCTATGGTCAGAAATGATCAATAAATCATTGCACGTGGAAAACAGAAATTAATTTTCTCTACACTGCAATAACTCCTTCTTTGTGACTTCAGATTTCTATGTTATATAGAAGTCTGTACTGGGGATGATTTGGATTAAGGGACCACAAATTTATAGGCTATTTGCTCTGCCTTTAAGGAGCAAGAGATACCTCCGTTGCCGTTTCACTTAAGATGATGGGTATTCAATCTAGGGAATTGAAATTTCATAAAACATGGCAGCCCAGTTTTGGAGAATTTATTTTACAGTATGAATTGGCTTGTTTAAAGAAAACATTTATACTTAAATTTCCATTGATTTTTTAGTCATAATACATCTATATAGTATCTTTATATCTAGAGAGCTTCAAACTATAAAATTGGGTCAAAACAGAGACAATAGATTATTAAGAAATATGGTATTCTTCAATGGTGACATATAAATAGGTTTAATGATATAAGTAGGCTCACATTACCAGCTGTTACTTTAATTTTCCACTATAGTTCCTTAATATATCATGCCAAAGTGGTGTTATGAAGTCCTGCACCTTCATTTGTAAGAATTTTTACCAAAAAATAAGTAAAGGAATAGCTTTGAGTCTGTCAACACCATATCTTTCATGAAAATTCTAATCTCATAAAACTCTAATCTTATTTATACTTTTAATTACATATATGTGCAAAATATGGAAGATACCGTGGATTGAGTCAATGTATTTGTGATGTGCTAATAAATGTTTAAAAACCGGTTTTCTGGGGGGGAGGGAAGCTATGATGTGTATTGGTTGCCAATTTTTGAGATGTAAATATTTCCTCATCTATCTTTCAGTGAGGATTCTGGATACAAATTAGATGCCACCAATTAGATGTACTTGCACAATATTTAGAACGTAAAAAGTGGGCTAGAAGCCAATTGCTTCTGCAGGAAATCAAAGTTGTAAGGATGTGAGATGTTCCTGAAAAATCATTCCAAGGTTCCCTCTCCAGGTTGCTGGGTTCCCAGAGTCTACTGTGAGAGCAGCAGGTTAAGCTTTCTGATCCCTGGATACCACCTCCCTTGGGGTGTTGCTAAACTTAGTAGTGGCCATAGTAATCTTCCAGGAAGTATGAGAAGATTGTGGCGAATCAATTCTGTGATGCTCTTGGAGTTTTTCAAAGAGGACCAGCTTAGGGCCCACTCTTCCACCCCTTCCATACATTTTATAAGCCCTTAATTCCCTATGTTAAATCCTGTATGCTTAAAATTTGCCACACAAACTGGATTTTTCATTGATTCCCATTTACAACTTGAAATTTCTTAATTATGCCTATCTAGCCATACCCTATCCTCAATTCTCCAAATATCAGCTCAAATATTAATTTATGAAACCTTCTTAGACAAAGAGTTTCTTTTTATTCTCTGAAGTCCTATAACTCCTTGTCTGTTCACTCTTTTCTTTTTTGATTTTAGGAAAATGCTATTTAATGACATGAAAAGATTTCCAAAATAGGTAAATACACACTACATTGCAAAACAGTATATGCAGTGCAACTCTATTTTTTTACATTGGTTTATAACATTATATAAATTTCAAGTGTACATCATTATATTTTGACTTCTGTATAGACTACATCAAGTTCACCACCAAAAGTCTAGTTGTCATCCATCACCATACAAATGTGTCCCTTTACCCCTTTTGCCCTCTCTCCACCCTCAGTTCCCCTCTGGTAACCACCAATCGATTCTCTGTATCTATCTGCTTGTTTGTCGTACATTTTTTTTATCTTCCACATATGAGTGACATCATATGGGGTTTAGCTTTCTCCGTCTGACATATTTTGATTAGCATAATACCCTCAAGGTCTATCCAAGTTGTTCCAAATAGCAAGATTTCATCTTTTATATGGATGAGTAGTATTCCATTATATATATACTACATTTTCTTTATCCATTCACCCATTTCTGGGCACTTAGGTTGTTTACAAGTCTTGGCTACTGTGAATAATGCTGCAATAAACATAAGGGTGCACATATCTTTTTGAATTTCTGTTTTTGTGTTCTTTGGATAAATGCCCTGAAGTAGAATAGCTAGATTACATGGTATTTTTATTTTTAGTGTTTTGAGAAAACATCCTATTATTTTCCATAGTGGCTGCACCTGTTTACATTCCCACCAGCAGTGGACGAGTGCTCCCTTTTCTCCACATCTTCTCTGACATTTGTTATTTTTTGTCCTTTTAATAATGGCCATTCTGATGGATATGAAGTGATATCTCATTGTGGCTTTGATTTGCATTTCCCTAATAACTAGTGATTTTGAACATCTTTTCATGTGCCTGTATCTTCTTTGGAATTATGTCTCTTCAGATCCTCTGCTCACTTTTACATCTTTTTTTACTGAGTTGTATGAGTTCTTTACATATTTTGGATATTAACTTTTTATAGAAGATATGATTTGGAAATAACTTCTCCCAATTGGTATGTTGTATTTTCATTTTGTTGGTTTCTTTTGCAATGCAGAAGCTTTTTAGTTTGATGTAGTCCCATTTATTTTTTCTTTTGTTTCCCTCACCTGAGGAGACATATCCAAAATCATACTGCTAAGACCAATGTCAAGAGCATACTGCCTAAGTTTTCTTCTAGGAATTTTATGGTTTCAGATCTTATATTCAAGTCTTTAATCCATTTGGAGTTAATTTTTTTGTATGGTGTAAGATAGCGTTCTACTTCCATTCTTTCACATGTGGCTGTCAGTTTTCCAAATATCATTTATTGAAGAGACTTTCCTTTCTCCATTGTATGTTCTTGGCACCTTTGTTGAAAATTAATTGTCCATAGATATGTGGGTTTATTTCTGGGCTTTCACTTCTGTTTTATTGATTTCTGTGTCTGTTTTTCTGACAGTATCATGTTGTTTTGATTACTACAGATTTGTAGTTTGCTTTAAAATGAGGGAATGTGATGCCTCCAGCATTGTTCTTTCTTCTCAGGATTGCTTTGGCTATTCAAGGTCTTCTGTTGTTACATATGAATTTTAGGATTCTTTGTTCTATTTCTATGAAAAATATCATTGGGATTCAGATTGGAGTTGCACTGAATCTGTAGATAGCTTTAAGCAATATGGACATTTTAACTAAGTTAACTTTTCCAATCTATGAGCATGGAATATCTTTCCATTTCTTTGTGTCTTCCTCGATTTCTTTCAACATTTTATGCTTCTCAGTGTAAAGGTCTTTCCCTTCCTTGGTTAAATTTACTCCTAGGTATTTTATTCTTCTTGTTGACATTGTAAATGAGGTTGTATTCTTGATTTCTCTGTTTGCTATTTCATTGGTAGTGTATAGAAATATAACTGATTTTGTATGTTGATTTTGTACCCTGCAACTTTACTGTTTATTATTTTTAATATTTTTTGTGGATTCTTTAGAGTTTTGTGTATATAAAATCATTTCAATTGCAAAGAGTGACAATTTTAATTTTTACTTTCCAATTTGGATTGCATTTACTTCTTTTACTTGCCTAATTGCTCTGGCTAGGACTTGCAAAACTATGTTGAATAAGAGTGGTGAAAGTGGACATCTTTGCTTTGTTCCTGTTCTTAGAGGGATAGCTTTCAGTTTTTCACCATTGAGAATGATATTAGCTGTGGGTTTGTGATATATGGCCTTTATTATGTTGAAGTGCATTCCTTCTATGTCCATTTTATTCAGGGTTTTTATCATAAATGGGTACTGCATCTTGTCAAATGCATTCTCTGCATCTACAGACATTGTCATGTGATTTTTATTCTTCATTTTGTTGATGTGGCATATCACATTGATTGATTTGTGGATATTGAACCATCCTTGCATCCCTGGAATAAATCCCACTTGATCACAGTATATGATACTCTGAAGGTATTGTTGCATTTGATTTGCTAATATTTTGTTGGGGATTTTTGCATCTATGTTCATCAGCAACATTGGCCTGTATTTTTCCTTTTTTTGTTGTCCTTGTCTGGTTTTGATATAAGCATAATGTTGGCCTCATAGAATGAATTAGGAAGCATATCCCCTCCTCTTCAATTTTTGGAAGAGTTTGAGAAGAATAGTATTAAATTTTCTTTGAATGTTTGGTAGAATTCACTGGGGAAGCTGTCTGTTCCTGGACTTTTGTTTTTGGTAAGGTTTTTGGTTACTATTTCAATCTCTTCACTAGTGATCAGTCTATTCAGATCCTCTAATTCTTCTATATTCAGATCTGAAAGGTTGTATAATTCTAAGGATGTATCCATTTCTTCCAGGTTATCCAAATTGTCGGTGTATTGCTTTCCATAGTATTCTCCATAATCTTTTGTATTTCTGTGGTATCCACAGTAATTTCTCCTCTTTCATGTCTGATATTATTTATTTAAGCCTTCTCTCTTTTTTCTTGGTGAGTCCGTCTGAAGGTTTGTCAATTTTGTTTATCTTTTCAAAGAACCAATTCTCAGTTTCTTTGATCTTTTCTATTGTCTTTTTAGTCTCTATTTCATTTATTTCTGCTCTGATTTTTATTATTTCCTTCCTTCTACTGATTTTAGGCTTCATTTGCTCTTCTTTTCCTTATTTATTTAGGTGCAATGTTAGGCTGTTTATTTCATATTTTTCTGTTTTCTTAAGGTAGGCTTGCATTACTATAAACTTCCTTCTTATTACTGCTTTTGCAGTATCCCATACATTTTGGTGTGTAATATTTTCATTTGACTTCAGGTATTTTTTGATTCTTCCTTTAATTTCTTCATTGACTCAATAGTGGTTCAGTAGCATTTTGTTTAGCCTTCACATATATATGACTTTTTCCACTTTCTTCTTGTAGTTGATTTCTGGTTTCATACTGTTGTGGTCAGAAAAGATGCTTGATATTATTTCAATCTTCTTTAAGTTGATTGAGACTTGTTTTGTGGCCTAATATGTGACCTATCCTGAAGAGTGTTCCATGTGCATTTGAAAAGAATGTGTATGCTGCAGTTTTTGGATGGAATGTTCTCTATATATCTATTAAGTTCAACTGGTCTAATCTGTCATTTAAAGCCAATGGTTTCTTATTGATATTCTGCCAAGACGATCTATACATTGATGTAAGTGGAGTGCTAATGTCCCCTGCTATTGTTGTGTCACTGTCAATTTCTCCTTTTCTGTCTGTAAATATTTGCTTTATGTGCTCCCACGTTTGGTGCATAGATATTTACAAATGTTATATCCTCTTTTTGGATTGTTCCCTTTATCATTATGTAATGCCCTTCTTTGTCTCATGTTACAATGTTTGTTTTAAAGTCTACTTTGTCTTATAAAAGTTTTAGTACCCTAGCTTTCTTTTTGTTTCCATTTGTATGGAATATCTTTTCCAACCCTTTACTTTCATACTGTGAGTGTTTTGGGATCTGAAGTGTGTCTCTTCTATGCAGCATTTATATAGATCTTGGTTTTCTTAATCCTTTCACCACCATATGACTTTTGATTGGATCGTTAATCCATTTACATTTAAAGTAATTATTGATACGTATGAACTATTACCTTTTTGTTACTTTTTTCCTGGATGCTTTTGTAGTTATTCTATGTTCCTTTCTCCTTCTCTTGCTCTCTTCTCTTGAGATTTTATTACTTTCTTTGGTGCTGTTTGTGTTCCTTACTCTTTATTTTTTGTATATTTATTGTAGGTTTTTTGTTTGTGGTTAGCATGAGGTTCCTATATAATAGACTATTATATAGCAGTCTATATTAACTTGATGGTCTCTTAAGTTTGACATCGTACTAAACACCCCACACTTTTATCACCCCCCAGTTTTATGTTTTTGACATCATATTTTACCTCTTTTAATTGTGTGTATGTCTTAACCTGTTATAGATATAGACGATTTTAGTATTTTTGTCTTTTGACCTTCATACTACCTTTATAGATCCAATATCTTTATTATATATTTGCCTTTACCAGTGATATTTTTCCTTTTTAATTTTCTTATTTCTGCTTGTGGCCTTTTATCTTCCACTTAAAGAAGTCCCTTAAACATTTCTTGTAAGGCAAATTTAGTGGTGATGAATTTCTTTAGTTTTTGCTTGTCTGGAAATCTCTCTCTCTCTTTCCATTCTGAATGATAACCTTTCTGGGTAGAGTATTCTTGGTTGTAGGCTTTTCTCCTTTCAACTCTTTGAATATATTGTGCCACTCCCTTCTAGCCTGTTAGATTTCTGCTGAAAAGTCAGCTCGTAGCCTCCTTTGTAACTTGTTGCTTTTCTCTTGCAGCTTTTAAGATTCCCTCTTTATCTTTAATTCTTGCCATTTTAATTGCAATGTTTCTTGGAGTGGGCCTCTTTTGCATCCATCTGGATGTCTGTTTCCTTCCCCAGGTTAGGGAAGTTTTCAGCTGTTATTTCTTCAAGTAAGTTCTCTACCCCTTTGTCTCCCTCATCTCCTTCTGGGCTATAATGCAAATATTAGCACGTTTGATTTTCTCCCAGAGGTCCCTTAAACTGTCCTCATTTTTTAATTCTTTGTTCTGTTCAGCTTGTGTGATTTCCTCTACTTTTCCATCCAGATCATTGTTCCATTCTTCTATGTTATCTACTTTGTTGTTAATTCCCTCTAGTGAATTTTTTATTTCAATTATTGTATTCTTCAGCTGTGATTGTTTCTTTTTACATTTTCTAATTCTGTTTTGAAGTTCTCACTGGGTTCATCTATTCTTCCCCCAAGGTCAGTGAGCATCTTTATGACCATTAGTTTACTGCCAGTATCTCAGTCCTTGGCACAGGGGGGGCTCCAACTGCCTCTTGCCTCCACCAATACACTCTGAGGTTAATGAGTCTCTTTTATCAATGAACTATGCAATTTTATATCTGGTATTTTTGAGCTGATGTCTGGATCGAGTAAGTCCATGCACGGGCCTTTTAAGAGCAGGTTTTCCTTTCCCTGAAGTTCTATCATTTTCCTGGGTGTATTAAGTTTTGGTTTTCAAAGCCAGGTGTTTTGGGGTCTCATTTCTCGCGCTGGATCTAAGGTCTGGGGTGCCTAATATGGAGCTTGAATCCCCCACTCCTCTGGGAAAAGCTCAATATCTTTGAGATCACTACTGACCATGAACCACCATGGCTATGGTGTGGTTTTTATGTCAGCAGGGATTCAGCAAAAGCAGTACTAAGTGGCAAATTTATAGCAACACTGGCCTATTTCAACAAACAAGAAAAATATCAAATAACTAATCTAAAACTAAACCTAAAAGAATAAGAAAAAGAACAAACAATGCCCAAAGTCAGCAGAAGGATGGAAATAATAAAAATCAGAGAAGAAATAAATCAAGTAGAGACTAAAATAAAGGAGAAAGGATCAATGGAACTGAGAGGTGGTTCATTGGGAAGGGAAATAAAACTGAAAAACCCTTAGCCAGACTAAGAAAAAAATAGAAGATTCAAATTAATAAAAGTACAAATTAAAAGGATAAATTACAACAGATACCACAGAAATACAAAGGATTATGAGAATACTATGAGAAGCTACATGCCATAAAATTGGATACTATAAAAAATGGATAAATTCCTAGAATCCTACAACCTTCCAAAACCGAATCAAGAAGAAATAGATAATCTTAATAGACCAATCAGAGGAAAGAGATTGAAACAGTAATCAAAAGTCTCCCCCAAAACAAACGTCCAGGACGAGATGGCTTGTCTGGAGAATTCTACCAAACATTCAAAGAGGATTTAATATCTATACTTCTTAAGTTATTCTGAAATATTGAAGAAGATGGGACACTTCCTAATTCTTTCTATGAGGCCAAAATTACCCTGATCCAAAAACCAGATGAGGACAACACATAGCAGGGAAATTATAAGCCAATATTGCTGCTGAACACAAGATGCAAAAATCCTCAACAAAATATTAGCAAATTGAATACAACAATACATTGAAAGGATCATAAGCCACGATCAAGTAAGTTTTATTTGAGGGATGCAGGGATCATTCAACTTCTGCAAATCAATCAATGTGATACATTGCATTGACAAACTGAGGAATAAAAATCATATGATCATCTCAATAGATTCAGAAAAAGCATTTGACAAGATCCAACATCCATTTATAATTAAAAACTCTCAGTAAAATGGATATAGAAGGAAAGTATGTCAACATAATAAAGGCCATATATGATAAACCCTCAGCCAATATCATACTTAACAATGAAAAACTGAAAGCCATCCCTCTGAGAACAGGAACAAGACAAGGGTGCCCACTCTCACCACTCCTATTCAACATAGCTCTGGAAGTTTTGGCCAGAGAAATTAATCAAGAAAACAATTAAAATGTATCCAAATTATAAATGATGAAGTGAAATTCTCACTGTTTGTGGACATGATTCTATATATAAAAAACCTTACAGAACCCACCAGAAAACTATTAGAAAGAATCAACAACTACAGCAAAGTTGCAGGGTACAAGATCAACTTACAAAAATCAGTTGCATTTCTATACACTAATAACAAACTATCAGAAAGAGAAGTCAAGAATACAATCCCATTTAGAATTGCACAAAAGAATAAAATATGTAGGAATAAATTTAACCAAGGTGAAAGACCTGTACATTGAAAACTACAAAACATCATTGAAAGAAATCTGAGAAGACATAAAGAAATGGAAAGACATCCATGCTCATGGATAGGAAGAGTAAACATAGTTTAAATATCCACATTACCTAAAACAATCTACATATTCAATGCAATCCCAATTATAATCCCAATGACATTCTTTGGAGAAATAGAACAAAGAATCCTGAAATTTATATGGAACAACAAAAGATCCCAAGTAGCCAAAGTAATCCTGAAAAGAAAGAATAAAACTGGAGGCATCACAGTCCCTGACTTTAAAATATACCACAAAGCTATAGTAATCAAAACAGCATGGTACTAGCACAAATACAGACATACAGATCAATGGAGCAGAATTGAAAGCCCAGAAATAAAACCACACATCTACGGACAGAGAATCTTTAACAAAGGAGCCAAGAACATACAATGGAGAAAAGAAAGTCTCTTCAATAAGTGGTGTTGGGAAAACTAGACAGCCACATACAAAAGTAGGAAAATAGACCATTATCTTGCACCATATACAAAAATTAACTCAAAATGGATTAAAGACTTGAATGTAAGACCTGAAACCAGGAAACACCTAGAAGAAAACATGCAGGACACCTTTTGACATCAGTCTTCATAGCATCTTTTTGAATACCATGTCTACTCAGGCAAGGGAAACAAAAGAAAAAATAAACAAATGCTACCACATCAGACTAAAAAGCTTCTGCAACGGAAAAGAAACCACAGAGAAAATGAAAAGGCAACACACAAACTGGGAGAAAATATTTGCAAATCTTATATCCAATAAGAAGTTAATTTCCAAAATACATAAAAGAACTCATATAACTCTAACATCAAAAAAAGTAACGCTATTAAAAAAAATAGGCAGTGGATATGAACAGACATTTGTCCAAAGAAGATATACTGATAGCCAACAGGCACATGCAAAGATGTTCAACATCACTAATTATTAGAGAAATGCAAAACAAAACTACAATGAGATATCACCTCACACCTGTCAGAATGGCTATAATTACCAAGACAAAAAATAAATCTTGGTGGCGTAAAGGGAACCCTCACACACTGCTGGTGGGAATGCAGCCACTATGGAGAACAATATGGAGATTTCTCAAAAAATTAAAATGGAAATATCATATGATCCAGCTATTCCAGTACTGGATATTTTTCTAAAGAACATGAAATCAACAATTCAAAGATTTATGCATCCCTATTTTCATCACAGCATTAGTCACAATAGCCAAGATGTGGTAGCAACCAAAGTGCCCATCAACAGATGAATGGATAACGAAGATGTTGTATAAATATACAATGGAATACTACCATAAAAAGACATAAACCATTAAAAAGAAAAAATTATGGAATTTCCAACAACACGGATGGACCTTGAGGGTATTACGCTAAGCAAAATAAGCTAGACAGAGAAAGATAAATATCATATGATTTCACTCATATGTGGAAGATAAACAAACATATAGATAAGGAGAAGATATTAGTGGTTACCACAGGGGAAGGAGGTAGGGGGAGGGAAAAAAAAGGGGTAAAGGGGCACATATGTATGGTGATGGATAAAAACTAAACTATTGGTGGTGATCACAATGCAGTCTATACAGAAACTGATATATAATGATGTACACCTGAAATTTACACAACATTATAAGCCAATATGACCTCAATAAAATCACTTTTTTAAAAAATTGTAAACAACTCAAATACGCATCAGTTGGTGAATGGATATACAAATGCAGTATATCCATACAATGGAATACTATTCAGTCATAAACAGAATGGAATAGTGACAAAGCTAAAAGAAGAGAGAGAGATTTTAACGGCAAATACAGAATATTAGAGTGTTCTGAGCAAAAGCCTACTCTTTTAGTCCTGAGAAAACTCAGCTTTTCTAAACTGAAGACCTGATAAAGACAAACACAAAATTTTTGTTTCCTAAGCAGGTTATATTAAAGGCAAAGAAACTCTGTTTAGAATTTCTTATTAAGAGGAAACCAATAATCTGAGAGGACTTTGCCTTTTTAACAGAGAAAAAACAAATTCTAATTTTCTACTAGTGTAGTTTTGATATTAAAATTCACTTTTAAATAAGTTTACTTAACTCTTAGCCAGCTTGACCACATGTTAAAATTTCCTTTTAAAGATCCTTTTTTCATAAACCTTCTACAGCTTTCTATGTCTATTTAGGTTTTATCCTATTTTCCTACTTTTTTCTCACTCTCTTTTACATTTTTGAGGTCACCATTTATTTCATCTTCTACTGTGTATGCATTAACAAATTGTGAAGCTATACCTATTTCTAATATGTTTGTCTTTTAATCTTACACTAGCCTTAAGTAGTTCACACATCACCATATTGCAGTAATAGGGTATTCTGAATCTGAGCATAGGCTTATCTTACCAATATGTCGTATATTTGCATATGTTTTCATGTTACTAATTAGCATCTTTCTGTTTCAGCTTGAAGAACTGCTTTTAGCATTCCTTGTAAGGCAGGTTTAGTGGTGATGAATTCCTTGAGCTTCTGTTTATAAGAGAGTCTTTATCTCTCCTTCATTGCCGGACAACTTTGCCAGTAAAGTATTCTTGGTTGCCAGTTTCTTTCTTTCAGTACTTTTATTATATCATCCCATTCTCTCCTGGCCTGAAAGGTCCCTGCAGAGAAATCCACTGATAATCTTATGGGGCTTCCTTTGTATGAGAGAATTATTTTTCTCTCACTGCTTTCAAAATCCTCGTTTTTCCTTTTAAGTTAGATAGTATTATTATGTATCTTAGAGAATATCACATTGGATTAAAATTTGGGGGCAACCTATTAGCTTCATGAACTTAGATGTCCAAATCTCTCCCAGGCTTGGGAAGTTTTCAGTCATTACTTCTTTAAAGAAGATTTCTACCCCTTTCTCCTTCTCTTCTATTCCTGGGACTCCAATGATGTGTACATTATTTCCCTTAATGGTGTCCCATAAGCCCCATAAGCCCCATAAACTTTCTTCGTTCCTTATGATTATTTGATTTTTCTCCTCTGATTAGATAATTTGGGTTGGTCTGTCTCCTAGCTCACTGATTCTCTTTTCTTCTTATGTGAGTCTGCTATGGAAGCGCTCTAGTGCCCCCTTTTTTTTTTTTTTTTTTTTTTTAGTTCAGTCATTGTATTTTCAGCTCCACCATTTCTGTTTGGTTCTTTTTAGCTTTCCTATCTTTGCTGAACTCCCCACTTTGCACTCATATTGTTTTCCTGCTATTGTTTATCTGTGTTCTCTGGTAGCTCTCTGAGTATGTTTAGAATAATTATTTTGAATTTTTGGTTGCAAAATCCATGGATCTTCCTTTCTGTGGGGCCAGTTACAAGAGGTTTACTGTATCTCTTTGGTGGAGGCATGTTTCCCTACTTCTGCATAATCCCTGTAGCCCAGTAGGTATCTGTGCATTTGAAATAGGCATCTCATACAGATTTTATGGACTGACTTCAGTCAGGGAAACATTTCACCTGTGAGTGGGGGCATGCTGGATCATGCTGTGACCATGGGGCTATTGGTCCAGGGTGCCAAGTGCAGGGGCACATGGTGGCACCTGCCCTGGGTGGGCATGATGTATGTTCAGTTCAGGCCACTGGTGTCCATAGCATCGACCAGTGTGTGGTCCTTTGTGAGTACTGTAGGGGGTCTGCAGTGGCTTCATGGGCTGTCGAAATCCTCTGTGGCACCTCCAGGTACAACATCAGGGACCAGGGCAGGCAGCAGTGGTGGCCAGAACTGGTGGTGTGCACATACTCAGCTGTGGGGGCCAGCTTCAGATGTCTGTGTAGTGTCAGGGGCATGTTGCATACACACACATAGTGATGGGGGCCAGGGCAGGTAGCAAGGACTGGGGCCAACTATGGGCTCCCTGGCAACTGCAGAGGACCTGGTTGTAGGCATCCTCTCCCATGGCCGCACATTCTCCTCCTTGGATTGTGTGCTTTGGTAGAGGCTGATGACTGGGTGTCTGGCTGGTGGTGTGCAGGTGCACAACTGCAGTGGCTAGCTCTAAGTGCGGGCACAGCAGTGGAGGCCAGCTGAGGGGGTCTAGGTTGGCATCTTGCACTTGTGCAGCCAGAGAGTCCCAAGCTGGCTGCTGAAGTGGCTCCCAGGCTCCAGCAGGGACAAAGAGGTACTCAGGTGCCTGGCATCTTAGTATAACCAGAGAGGCTGGAGATGACTGCCTGTGCAGTTTCTCGGCTCTGGCAGGGGCAGGGGCAGGGGCAGGGACAGAGGCAGAAGAAGCAGGGGGAGACTCAGGTGGCTGGCCCTCCATTCACACAACTGCTGAGATCCGAGCTGGCTGCTGATGTGGCTCCTGGTCTCCAGTGTGGGCTGGGAAGGATTCAGGTGGCTGGTGTTTTACACTAGTGCAGCCACAGAGGCCTGCGCTGGCTGCTAGTGCAGTTCTTTGGCTCCTGTCAGGGTGGGGCTAGAGGGAGTTAGGCGGGACTCCAGTGACTGGTGTCAGTGAACGTGAATTCCTGTGGGGCAAAAGCTGGTGAAATTTCTGGGAATCTGCAGTGGCTGTGCTGGCCGTTGGCTTCTTTGGTGGTGGAATCTGCTGAGTTTGTCTGCAGGGCAGGTCTCTGTGAACCATGATTGCTCCCGCTGTGTGTCTGCTAATAATAGCCCCTGCTCTTCTTTCTTGTTCCTAGCCTACTCTATATGTCTCATTTTTGCTGGTCTTGGTGGGGTGAAACTGAAGTGGGACCTTTGTGCAGTGCCCCAAATGGCTGGAGAAACTGGTGGCTTACCCAACTCTTACTTTCCAGGTGAGAGGAACTCTTTCTAGTTGGGAAGTTCTTTCTTGGTGCTGAACAATGCTGGTGTGGGAGATGGGATAATGCAGGCAAAATGAAGTTGTCTTCCTTCTCTTCTTACATGATTACTGTCAGGTTTTTGTTCCATTGTATTGCAATACCTTCCTAAATGGACTCTAGAATCCTGCCATAGCTGTTTTTCTTTGTGGATAGCTATCCAATTATTGATCTTTGTCAGGGGACAGGGAGGCTGGATTCTCTTACATCACCATTTTTCCTCTTCTCTATGGTTTTTTCCTAATAGTTTTAGCTCTAACAGTTAGGTCTTTGATCGATTTGGTGTTACTTTTTTGTATATAGTGTAAGGAAAGAGTTTAACTTCACCCTTTTGTATGTAGATATTAATTTTCCTAGCATACTTTGTTGAAAAGACTGCCTTTTTCCCCAGTGAATGATTTTGCCACTCTTGTAACACCTCATTTGACCATGTGTGTGAGGTTTTATTTCTGAGCTCTCTATTCTAATCTGTCGGTCTGTATGTCTGCCTTTATTGCAATACCGCAAGTTTTGATTACTGTAACTTTGTAGTAAGTTTTGAAATCAGGAAGTGTGACTCCTCCAACTTTCTTTTCTTTTTGAAGTTGGTTTTGGCTATTTGGGATCCCTTGAGAATCTATATAGATATTAGAATGGATTTTTCTATTTCCACAAAAAACATTGTTGGAATTTGTTAAGGATATCACTGAATCTGAAGATCTCTTTGGATAATGTTGACATCTTAGCCATATTAAGTCTTCCAATCCATAAACACAAGATGTCTTTCCATGGATTTATGTCAGAAGACATAAAGAATTAATTTCCTTCTGCAACATTTTGTAGTTTTCAGTGTGCGAGTCTTTCATCTCCTTGGTTAAGTCTATTTTGTTCTTTTTGAAGCTATCGTAAATGAAATTGTTTTCTTAATTTCCTTTGCAAATCATTCATTGTTAGTGTATAGAATCACACCTGATATTTTGTGTTGACTTTGTATCGTGCAACTTTGCTGAATTAATATATTAGCTCTAATTCTTTGTGTGTGAAATCTTTAGCGTTTTCTACATGTAAGATTATGCCAACTGAAAATGGAGATAATTTTATATCTTCCTCCCCAATTTGCATGCTTTTTTTTCTTTTAGTTGCCTAAATGCTCTGGCTAGAACTTACAGTACTATGTTTATTAGAAGCGGTAAAAGTGGGACAGTTCTCTTGTTCTTGATCTTAGAGAGAAAGCTTTCATTATTTCACAAATGAGTATGATGTTAACTATGAGTTTCTTATATATGGCCTTTATTATGTTGAGGAAGTTCCCTTCTATTCCTAATGTATTGAGGGTTTTTATCATGAAAGGTTGTTGAATTTTGTCATATGTTTTCTTCATCAATTGAGATGATCATGTTGGTTTTTCCCTTCATTCTGTTACAGTGTTGCATTCCATTGATTGATTTCCATATGTTGAACCATCTTTCATTGCAGCAATAAATCACACTTGGTCATAGTGTATAATCCTTTTAATAGCCCTTTTAATTCTGATTGCCAGTATTTTGGTGACAATTTTTGCATCAATATTCATCAGGGATATCGATCTATAGTTTTCTTTTCTTGTAGTTTCTTTGTATCAGGGTAATTCTGGCATCATAGAATGAATTAAACAGCGTTCCCTCCCCTACAATTTTTTGGAATAGTTTGAGAAAGAGTCATGTTAATTCTTCTTTATGTGTTTGGGGAAATTCACAGTGAAGCCATCTGGTCCAGGGCTTTTCGTTGTTGGGAGATTTCTGATTACTCAATCTCCTTTTTGATTGATTCAATCTCCTTACTCAATATAGGTTTGTTCAGACTTTTTATTTCTTCATGATTCACTGCTTATTTCTAAGATTTTGTCCATTTCATCTAGGTTATCCAATTTGTTGGCATATTATTTGTTGTCGTTCATACTACTCTCTACACTCTTTTTGTTTATGCAAAATCATTGTAATGCCCCACTTTAATTTCTGATTTTAGTCATTTTAATCTTCTCCATTTTTCAGTCAATCTAGCTAAAACTTTGTCAATTTTGTTATGTTTTCAAGGATTCAATTTTAAGTTTCATTGATTTTCTGGTATTTTTCTATTCTCTGTTTTATTCATGTCTGACCTAATCATTATTATTTCCTTTCTCCTGCTAACTTTGGGTTTAGTTTGTTCTTTGCTTCTTAGTTCCTTAAGTTGTAAAATTAGTTTGTTGATTTGAGATGTTTCTTCTCTGTTAAAGTAAGTGTTTTTCACTTATAAATATCCCTCACAGCTCTGCTTTCGCCTCATCCCATAAGTTTTGGTATATTGTGGTTTTGTCATCTGTCTAAACATATTTTCTAAATTCCATATTGATTTCTTCTTTGACCATTGACTGTTTAATAAAAGTGTGTTGTTGTTTTTATAAAGATTGGCACCTGAGCTAACATCTGTTGCCAATCTCCCTCTTTTGTTTCTTCTTCTTCTTCTCCCCAAAGCACCCCCAGAACATAGTGGTACATTCTAGCTGTAGGTCCTTCTGGTTGTGCTATTGGGACACCACCTCAGCATGGCCTGATGTGCGGTGACAAGCCATACCCAGGATCCTCACTGGTGAAACCCTGGGCCACCAAAGCTGAACATGCGAACTTAATCACCAGGACACAGGGCCAGCCCCTAAAAGTGTGTTGTTTAATTTCCACATATTTGTGAATTTACTAGTTCTCCTTCTGCTATTGATTTCTATTTTCATTCAATTGTGTTTGAAAAAAATTCTTTGTATGACAAAATTTTTTAAATTTATTAAGATCTGTATTGTCGTATAAGATACGATCTATCCTGGAGAACGTACTATGTGCCCTTGAGAAAAATTTATATTTTGCTGTTGTTGAGTGCAGGGTTCTCCATATGTCCGTTGAGTCCAATTGATTTATAGTGTTGTTGATGTCTTCTATTTCCTTATTGATTTTTTGTCTGGTTGTTCCATCCATTACCGAAAGTGGGCTTTTGAAGTCCCCAACCATTATTGTAAAACTGCCTATTTCACTCTTGAATTCTTTCAATGTTTGCTTTGTATACTTTGGAATTCTGGTATTTTATGCACATATTTTTATAATTGTTATACCTTCTTGGTGAATCAACCCAGAGGAGTCTCTGGGCCAGAGGGCTCTGAAGGCAAGCAGTGGTGTTTTATACCCCCTGAGTTTGTCTTAACTATGGCTAGCATATGTTGGGTGCAGTTTTGTGAAGTATACAAAGCAGGCAAGCTCTAAATGGCTAAAAGTATGCTTATTTGGGCTACATTATATATTTTATCAATATATAACTTCCTTCTTTTCTCTTGTAACAGTTTTACACTAATGTCTGTTTTGTCTGATATTAATATAGCCACCCCAGCTCTCTTTTGGTTACAATTTGTGTGGAATATATTTTTCATCCTTTCAATTTCAATCGATGTGTGCACTTAGATCTGAAGTGCTTCTCTTATAGACAGCATACTGTAAGATCATGTTGTTGCTGTTTTTAACCCATTCCAACAATCTTTGCCGTTTGATTGGGGAGTTTAATCCATTTGTATTTAAAGTATTCACTGATAGGAAAGGACTTACTTTTGCCATTTTGTTAGTCGTTTTCTGTATGTCCTGCAGCTTTTTTGTCCTTTGTTGCCACTATTGCTGCCTGTCTTTGTGTTTAATTGGTTTTTCATTTTGACATGTTTTGATTCCCTTGACATTTCCTTTTGTGTACATTCCACAGATATTTACTGTCTGGTTGTTATAGAAATTATATAACATCCTAAAGTTAAAACAATCTATTTTTAATTCTCCCAACTTAACTTCAGTTGCAAAAAAAACCTCTACTGCTTTGCACCTTGTCCTTCCTCCACTTGTTATTGATATCACAAATTTTATCTTTATATATTGTGAACCCATTAGCATAGATTTGTACTTATTTTATGCATTTGTCTTCCAAATCTTGTAGAAACTAAAAAGTGGATTTACAACCCAAATTACAAAATTACTGTTTTTTTTCACCTCTTACTAGGCTTTATCTTTTTATCTTTATAAGGTTATAAGTTATTATCTAGGGTTCTTTGATTTCAGTCTGAAGGACTCCTTTTAGCATTTCTTGTAGAGCAGGTCTAGTGTTAATATTAATGACTCCCTCAGCTTTTGGTTATTTGGGAATATCTTCATTTCTCCCACACCTTTGAAGGACAGCTTTACTGGATATAAAATTCTCAGTTGACAGGTTTTTTTTTTCCTTTCAGTACTTTGAATATATCATCACACTGACTCCTTGCCACTAAGTTTTCTGCTGAGAAATCCACTGACATTATTATTGAGAACACATTGTACATGATGGATTTGTTATCTCTTGCTGCTTATAGGAATCTCTCTTTGCCTTTGGTTTTCAAGACTTTCATTATAATGTGTCTCAGTGTGAATATCATTGGGTGTATCCTCCTTGGAGAACAATGAGCCTTTTGGTATGTAGGGTCACATCTTTCCTCAAATTTGGGAAGCTTTCAGCCACCACCCAGTAGGGAAAGAGGGCAAGGCAACTCTTGGGGGAGAAGGAATTAGGAAAGGGGGCTTACTTGTTTAGGTGATATGGCTCAGCAGCTAGAGGAGGAGTCTCTGGGTCAGAGGGCTCTGAAGGCAAGCAGTGGTGTTTTATACCCCCTGAGTTTGTCTTAACTATGGCTAGCATATGTTGGGTGCAGTTTTGTGAAGTATACAAAGCAGGCAAGCTCTAAATGGCTAAAAGTATGCTTATTTGGGCTACATTTAAAGCAACTGTATGCATGAAACTTTGAGTTTGTTGCTGGTGGGCTTTGAGCTAATGGTCCTAGCTGGCTGTGAGGAAGTAAACAACATAGGTGCCATCTTTAACTCACTTATATAGCAATATGCCACTTAGTCACTCTGATTAATCTGACTGACAGAGGCTGAGATCAAATCTATACAATTTATTAGCCAATTAGCTTTTCTTTAAAGTGAAGAATAAATCAAAATCTTCAAGGCTTTTTTTTCCTTTGTTTATTTTAACGTGCCGTTGCTTGTTTTGCATGCTGGGTCATGTTTTCCAACTATTTCTTCATATACTATATGTGTACTTTTTTCTTCACTGTTAGTAATGCACATCTCAAGCAAGGTCCTGCTTTTCAGTTTGATCCAGGAGCCTCTCTGATTCTCATATGAACCACTCGGGGGCACAATTATGGGTCAGAAGTCTGATATTTAAGGAACGCTCTGAAGCAGGTACCTGCTGTTGGGAAAATGAAAAAGTGATGAGCAGCTATTGCAAATACCACTTGATGAATCAAGTACTCAAATATGCTAACTGGCTTAGACTATTCCATCGCCAAAAAATTCTAGCCAATTCCTATCCACAGTTCTTTTTCCCAATATCTCTTCATTCTTCAAGATCCCACTCCAAGGCTGCGTAGCAGCCCACAATAAACCTCTGGGAAAGTGCTTTTCCTTGGAAAGGTAAGTCACATGCAAGACAGGCTGAGGCAAAACGCAGCTGGTGGTTGGCAACTAAGAGCTCTCCTCGGCCAGCTCCTGGAGATTTTGGGAGATGCCGAGGAAGAAAAATGACCATATGAGTCCACTGGGCTCTGAAGCAGAGACCTCGCATCTCCACGTGTGGGAAAAGTGATGTGAAAACCAAGAACTCCCCTGCTGAGCTGGCTGTAGGAAAAAGGTTTTCTTCTGGCCAAAGGAGCCAGCTGGCTTGTGAACCTCTTTTCGCTCCATGCCCTGCCTTCTGCATTGAATCTGAATCCACAGTTAACCTCACAGAGAACTCGGAGCCAAAGCCCAGACCCAGGTGAGACTGTCTAACTGCGGCTTGCGGTCTTGGGGACCACACTCCTAGAGGAGGCAGGAGGGAGGTGAGGACAACAGTGAAATGGACAGAAGTTGAAAATAAATGTGGATAGATAGTGGTTTCCATCTTCACCAGATCACATGGATAAAAGGTGAGTGAAATGTAGCATGTATCTTTCTGAAAAGTTAAACTGTCTTCAGGACATGAAGAGGGTCGAACTCCAACAGATCTGGAGGGTAGAGGGTCAGGTTCTGCAAAGTTCCCTGCTCAGCAGATAACTGGGACAGTCCTTCCTAGACATGTGCTCTGCTGGCAGATAGTGCAGAATTTTCCAGAGAAGGGCTCAGGCCACCAGTCTCTGATCCTTCTTCTAGTCTCAGAGATGCAGTAGAGAGCGCCCTCTCTAGGGAGAGGATTGCCCTGACGAGTTTGTTTCTTGAGATCAGATTCCTCTGAGGACATCAGAAGGTGCGGAGCTTGCAAATGGCAGGGAGTCAGGGCCTGGGCGAAGTCTTGACACGGTCCTGTGATCCCTGAGTGTGGTTTGGGGTGTTTTTAGTAAGGAGAAATGGAGAGGGAAAGAAAAGCCTTGCGCCCATACAAGTTTTGAGGGAAAACTGGAACTTAATATAACATAGCCAGGGTATCCTCAGAGATTTCATTACATTCAGAGAGCGGGTGCAGGGCATGGGGAAGAGTTCTGTGGTGCAGTAGTTGTCAAAGTTTTCCCAAAGTGCAACTGGTCCCCCAGGTGTAAACACAGATTTTACCCTGGCCCCATCCGCTCTTCCCTCAGTTGGACCAGGGAGAAATAACTTCTTGAATTTTCAGGAACTACTAAACCTTGGCTCTCACTCTGCATCCTCTGCCAGAGCATGGCAGGTTGGGGTGAGGGACACAGACAGTAAGACTGCACTTTCGGGCTGTCGACACCTTCTCCTTTCTCCCCCTTTGCTCTTTCGCTGGAGTTCAGGAGCAACAGAGCAGGGGTTACTCCAGTTGTCAGTGGGAGGATATGACCTCTGGCGGGTCCCTCCCAGCCCATGCCTCATGGGAAGCTTTCAAATTCCCCTTCCTCCTGCAGGGAGAGACACCTCAGCTACATGGCCCATCTTCAGAAACCACAGATTGGAGGTGTGCATTTCCACAAAACTTGGCTCTCAGTGATTTCTATGAAGTGAGAGTGACTGCTTGGATGCCCAGTGGTGACAGGCCAGGGAACCCTGGGTCCACCACGAATCCCAAGTGCCAGGCCTAGAGAGCTGCTCCTCCTGTTAGTGGACAAGTTTCAGATTTCGCATTTGTGTCGCACCATTGCCAGAGTGGCAGTTAAGAGAGTTGGTCTGGGCAGCAGCTCCAACCAGCATTTAAAGGATAAACTCCCTGTTCTTACCCAGGTCTTCATGTACAAGGTCTCAGGGTGCCGGGGATAGAAAGCTAGCCCAGTCCTGTGTGTGAATAGAAGGCTGTGGGTTAATTTGTCTTGTGTGGCTTCTGAATACAGAGGTGAATATGCTTTATACATTGGCAGTACTAGGAAGAGAGTACAAGAGTACAAGGATGAGCAACTATTAAAGTATTTTTCCTCCTGATTTAGTGGTATCTTATTCTATCTATTGAATATGGACGCACCCAAAGAAACATTTTTTATTAAAATGTCTCGCCTTCTCAATATAAGCTGCCAGTTCACTCACTAAAGAATGGATTGTTTGCCACTTAAGAATGGCAGAGAAAAAGTGCCATTTTCTCGCATCAGGTTTTGTCCATTTTGGAGCCTAAGACGAATTGAGAAAAGTACAATTAAAGCACTCAAATTGCCAACATTGGTAAATATATACACTTTGTAAGAATAACACAGAAATCTTCTGCCAAGCTCCTCCACGGACAGGGCTCTGTTGGGCATGAGTTCAAATGAAATCCAAGCATCTTTGCTCCTTGTTTAGCTCAGGTGCAGCTACCAGCAAAGCAAAGTGGCATTTAAGGTATAAATAAGGCTATTCCTGAGGAGAACATGTGCTACTCACACTTAATGGTGGAAGAGACAATCTCACCACACACCAAGGCTCTCCTTGCAGGTGGAGCAGGCAAGCCCTGGGTAGGACTAGAATGTAGGGCTCACAGGCTCTCTGCCCTAAATGCATGACACCCCTTTGTGCCGGAGCCTGGGTTTTTCAGCAAAACTCAGTTCAGGACAGGGAACCCTGGGTCCACCACGAATCCTAAGCAGTCTACTAAAACTCTTGAAATGGCCACTCAGCTGCTTTAATCATTAATTTACCAGAGAAACAACAGGATAACAGATACTCTTCCTTGGGTGAGCTAACAACAATAGCCCTGGCAGGTGGGGTGCCTTCTATTCATGCAAACTAAGAATAGAAGAGACCCCCCTAAACTGATAAAGCTTATGAAGCCAATTATCAACGTACTGCCTCCCCACTCTAAATTCACCCTTCAATATATGCTCTCTGATAATGGACGAATTCCTTTAAGCATCTCTCCTTCAAAGCGAGCATGATGTTATGCTTTCCCAGTAGAAGCCGCTGAAGGGACACTGAAGGAGGAAGTGGCTCTCCTGCGGTTTCTGGTTCTGAGAGGTGTGAGTGTGAGAATATCCTGGGTGCTCTGCCCCAGGCATGAGCCCAGAACAACTGGTCTCGGTGACCGAGCAATACTGGTGTGGCCTGGTGATCAGCTTTCTGTGGCCCTCTTCATAGGGACATCTTATGCTCCAAGCTACCTGTGCACTGATTCCCTCCGCTTGCTTTCTCTCCCACCACAGCTCACCAAGAACAGGTTTATGTCTTGTAATTCTCCCAACACTGCAGCCCTCCCAACACCAAGGCCCTCCTGATGCTATGTACAGGGCATTGTTAGCTCCAGGCCTCCAACTCCACCAGGACCCCATTTCCTACTACATGCCCACACACTGGCCACCAGCTGTGGCTTGTCCACACTGATGTGCTCCAGAGGGTTGCTTCCTGCTTACCCTGCAACTGTAGACCAGCTCTGGTTCTGTAGACCAGGTCTGGCCCCAGCAAACCAGCAAACTTCTCTACCATCCAGTAAGTTCTCCTATACCTTCTCCAATGAAGTGTGAACTCCAGCCTTGGGGAAGAGCCCCCATTCCAAGTTTGTCTTCCCTTGGGTACTCTCCCTCAGCCCCAAGATACCATATAGAGTTTTCTTATTTCCTGTATTTTATACATTTGTCACAGCTTAATAATTCTTTATGTTAAACTTCCTCTGTCCACTGTGTACTTTCTATCAACTGATTGGATCCAGATTGCTACAGAACGCAACATCTAGAGCAAATATCCTTCTCAGGATTACTGAAAGCTTTCTCTTTGAGAGCTGCATCAAGTAAAGATGTCCACTATCACCCAGAGAGAGCAATAAGGGAAAGACGGGAACAAAATGCTTGGAAAGGAAGACATAATCCTGGCATTATTTGCAGATGATATGATTGTGTACATTAAATTCTATAGGTATTTACAGACAAATTGTTAGAACCAATAAAAGAGTTTAGACGTTTGTAAATCAACACATGAACACCAATTGCATTCTATTTAAGATCAACAAATCTAGAAAGTAAAAATTTCAAAGCTAGTATTTGCAAAATATGAAGTACCTAAGATAGGGCTAATCTTCCTCAAAAAAAAAAAAAAACACAAAGAAAAGTACCTAGGATAAAATGCCCTCTTATGGGAAAAATATAAAATATTATTAGAACACATTTAAAAAGTCCTTATTAAAAGGAGAGATACACCATATCCATGAATCAAACATTCAATATTGAAAAGAAGTCAAATTTAAAAGGTCAACACAATCCTAATAGAGCCCCAAACAAGGTTTTGGTTGAACTCTTTCTAATGAATTGATAATTTAAATGGACTTGAAACAGGCCGAAAGTAACCAAGACACTTTTGCAGAGCAAGGTAGAATTGACTGATCTTATCCAATATCAGGATTGACCATAGATCTGTAGTAATTAATATTGATATGTGATATTTCAAAAAGACAGATACATAGTGCCATGGTACTTAATAGAGAGTATAAAAACTAGACCATGCATAGGTAGATACTTGATTTATGGCACATGTGGCACTACAAATCGGGTGGCAAAGGGCATACCTTTCAATAAGTGGTCCACTGAGACAATCTGATATACACATGAAAAAAATAATGGAACCCTCCTCAACACCATAAACAGACATCACTTGCAGGTGGATTAAGACCTAACTGTGAAAGGCAAAGCCATAAATATTTTAGAGGACAATATAGAGAATATTTTCATGGCCACAGGGCAGGGACAGATTTCTTAAAACAGAAAAGCACTAACCGTAGGAAAAGAATGATAACTTTGACTATATTATAATTAAGATCTTCTGTTCACAAAGCACAGCATAAAGCAAGTGAGTATTTTGCCACAGGAACAACAGAGCAAGGAAATATTTTGGCCACACATGTAACCACCAAAAGTCTGGTATCTAAAACACATAAAGAACTCATTAAATCAGTAACTGCAATACGGAAAACAGAATAGAAAGATGGGTGAAAGAGTTGAACTTGAACAGCCCTTTCACAGAAGAGAAAATCCAAAAGGCTCATAAACATGAGAACGTGCAAAACCTTAATAGTGATGGTAAAAAAAAAAAAGAAATTAAATTCTGGCAATACTTGGTATAGGTGAACATGTGTAACAGCAGGAACTCTCTGTGCTACTGGTAGGATTGTAAATTGGTACAGCCACTACAGAAAACAGTTTGGCATCATCTGGAAAAGCTGAAGATATGCATACCCTATGGCCCAGTGATTGCGTTCTTGCATGTATACCCAAGAGACTTTTACACGTGTCCCATGAGACGTGTCCAAGAACGTTCACTGCAGCATTGTTCATAATGATAGTCAAAACCTAGAAAGAACCCCAGTGTCCATCCACTGTAGAATGGCATAGTCATATCATAATCACTTTGCTAAAATCATACACTGGAATGCTAGTCAACAATGGGGAGAAAAGATCTACAGCTGCTATGAACAACATGGATGGGTCTCTCCAAGAAATATGATACAGGGTGAAAGAAGCAAGCCATAAAAGGAAGCATGCAGTATGATTCCATTTATGTAACTTCATATAAACTGTATCTTTTAGGGACGCCTACAAAAGTGGTAACGCTATAAAGAAAACCACTGAAATGATTATCACAAAGTCAGGATAATGACTATATCCACAGAGGAGGGTGTGGGTTGTGACTGGGAGGAATACAGTGGCTGTATTCTGGAAGGCTGGCAATGGTCTGTTTCTTGACCTTGGTCCTGGTTACATGGGTGTTTGCTTTTACAAATTATCAAAACCTGACAGATATGTTTTATGCACTCCTCTATATCTCAGACGTGAAAAACGCTTCCTCCAAAAAACATAATGGAAAGAAAAATATGTGAAGTAGAAATTCTAATGAGGTTTGAATTGTTATGGATGAAAAACTTGATCTTCTATTCAAAAGATCAGCAAGTGTCCATTATCATTAAAAGAGAGGGAAAGCAGGGATTATTTAAACTATAGGTACCCCATAATCTAGTCATCACTCTAAACCTTTCTCTTGCTAGATATTCCACCCTATATTTATATCAATTCCCAAGTCACTGATGACAAATTGGAGGGTCATCATCATCATTAATAAGATCATTAGGCATCACTGGCCAAATCCATTACAGTGGGACTGGGCCACCACACTTAAATGCAAGCAGGCACACTGGGGCTATTGGACACGGTCATCTGTGCATTTTTCTCGGGAGAGTCCATTGCAGTGATTTAGGGTTTAACCTTATCACGTTTAAGTGGTACTCCTGTCCAGAGGCCTCCACGTGCTGGAAAATCTAGAGCAAACTGAGGAATGTCCTCATTGTGTTGTGAGATTGGACATGAAATTTACCATGGCGTAACCAATGGTGGAAGGGCAAAGTGTTGGTTTAGGTTGTGCACTGTATAACCCAGGAGTGGGCTGGGTTTTCCCGATTTCGATATAAATTGTTTCATTCTCCAGGCTTTGCATTTCTAGGCTGAACAGTGCTAACCTCTTTTGGCGTCACCTCTTATTCATTCTAATCGCTGCGTCAGCAGGACGAAAAATTTAACGATGTGACAGATTTTCCTGAGGACCTCGTTCAAGACAGTTCTAGTTATGGAAGTTGTTTGTAGGGGGGAGGGGGGACATCATATTCAGTAGGAATTGCTAGCACTATGGTAGTTTAATGTTGACACAGAGGGTATTCGCTCGGAATTTTCCCTCATCTATCAATCCAGCCAGCCAGCCTGCAAACAATTTTTAACACATGCAAAGTACTAAGCACCACGCTTAGCACTGGGAGGGGCTGGAGCTGTGTTTATTTTGGTATATACAGTGAGGTACAGATTTAAGTTGCATTTAGCAGATAGATACCCAGGTTTTCCAGCACCATTTACCGAATGAACTGTCATTTCCCCATTACCTGGGAAGACCTCCTTGATTTCCTACTAATATTAACTGTGGAACTTATTTATGCATACCAGTCTCTGCCTCTGGGCTTTCTAGTCTGTCCCAGAGACCCAGTACCAGAATATTTAAATCACTGTGGCGTTAAACACGTTTTAATATCTGATAGGGCCAGTTTCTGCGCATTGCACTTTTTTTTTTCCCCTTTCAGGAACGTGTTCGGGCCCGCGGCAGGGGGCGGGGTCGCGCCTCCTCCGCGGCTCTGGTTCCAGCCGAGCCTCGCCGACGCGGAGATGGAAATCCCGAGGCTGCTCCCGGCTCGCGGGACGCGACAGGGCGGCGGCGCTGGCAGCCCCGCGGGCGGCGGCCGGGTCCACGGAGGCCTTGATCCGCGGGCTGGCCAGGCCCCCGCGCGCCGCCTCCTGCTGCTCCGTGGCCCCCAAGATGGCGGGCCCGGGCGGCGGCGCGAGGAGGCCCGCGCAGCCTCACGGGGCCCGGGCCCGAGCCCGTTGCCGCCGAGGCCCGATCACGCTGGCGGCGGCGGCGGCGGCGGCGGCGGCGACGACGACGGCGGCGGCGGCGACGACTTTTTCCTGGTGCTACTGGACCCGGTGGGTGGCGACGTGGAGACCGCGGGCGCCGGCCAGGCCTCAGGGCCTGTGTGGAGGGAGGAGGCCGAGCCGGGCCCACGGCTCCAGGGGGGTGAGAGCGGCGCGAACCCCGCGGGCCACCCTGCGCCGGGCTCCCGCTGCCTGTCCGCGGCCCCGGCCCCGGCCCCGATCCCGATCCCCGCCCCAGGCCTGGGCCCCGCCGCGGCCTTCGCGGGCACCGTCACTATCCACAACCAAAACCTGCTGTTGCACTTCGAGAACGGCGTCCTCACCCTGGCCACGCCCCCGCCGCCAGCCTGGGAGCCTGGGGTCGCGCCTGCCCCGCAGCCCGGGGGTCTGATCGCCCCGCAGGCGGGGTTCCCGCATGGCGCGCAGCCCGGCGACTGCCCCGAGCTGCCTCCTGACCTTCTGCTGGCCGAGCCGGCCGAACCCGCGCCGCCCCCGCCGCCCGAGGAGGAGGCGGAGGGCCAGGCCGCTGCCGAGAGCCCCCGCGGGCCGCTGGGCCCGGGCCCGGGCATAGTGCTGTACCTGTGTCCCGAGGCGCAGTGCGGACAAACCTTCGCCAAGAAGCACCAGCTGAAGGTGCACCTGCTGACGCACAGCAGCAACCAGGGCCAACGGCCCTTCAAGTGCCCCCTGGGCGGCTGCGGCTGGACCTTCACCACCTCGTACAAGCTCAAGAGGCATCTGCAGTCACACGACAAACTGCGGCCCTTCGGGTGTCCGGCGGAGGGCTGTGGCAAGAGCTTCACCACCGTGTATAACCTCAAGGCACACATGAAGGGCCATGAGCAGGAGAACTCTTTCAAATGCGAAGTGTGCGAGGAGAGCTTCCCCACGCAGGCCAAGCTCAGCGCCCACCAGCGGAGCCACTTTGAGCCGGAGAGGCCCTACCAGTGCGCGTTTTCTGGCTGCAAGAAGACATTTATCACCGTGAGTGCTCTGTTTTCCCATAACCGCGCCCACTTCAGGGAGCAGGAACTCTTTTCCTGCTCCTTTCCTGGCTGCAGCAAACAGTACGACAAGGCTTGTCGGCTGAAAATTCACCTGCGGAGCCACACTGGTGAGAGACCTTTCCTTTGTGACTTTGACGGCTGTGGCTGGAACTTCACTAGCATGTCCAAACTGTTAAGGCACAAAAGGAAGCACGACGATGACCGGAGGTTCACGTGCCCTGTGGAAGGCTGTGGGAAATCTTTCACAAGGGCTGAGCATCTGAAAGGCCACAGCATAACCCACCTGGGAACAAAGCCCTTTGTGTGCCCCGTGGAAGGCTGCTGTGCCAGGTTCTCTGCTCGAAGTAGCCTCTACATTCACTCCAAGAAACACTTGCAAGATGTGGACACTTGGAAAAGCCGTTGCCCAGTCTCCACTTGCAATAAACTCTTCACCTCCAAGCACAGCATGAAGACCCACATGGCCAAAAGGCACAACCTCGGCCAGGATCTCTTAGCTCAGTTAGAAGCGGCAAATTCTCTTACGCCCAGCAGTGAACTTGCCAGCCAGGGACAGAGTGATCTCAGTGATGCAGAGCTAGTGTCTCTCTTCTCTGACGTGCCTGGCAGTAGTTCTGCTGCAGTGCTAGACACTGCATTGGTAAACTCTGGAATCTTGACTATTGATGTGGCTTCGGTGAGCTCAACTCTGGCAGGGAACCTTCCCGCTGCTAATAATAGTTCCTTAGGGCAGGCTCTGGACCCTCGGGGCTTGATGGCCACCGGTGACCTTCCTCAAAGTCTGGATACCTCTCTCTTTTTTGGAACGACAGCCGCCGGTTTTCAGCAGAGCCCCTTAGGTATGGATGATGTCTCAAGTCTAAGCGCGGGGCCATTGGGATCTCTGGGATCTTTGGCTATGAAAAACTCAAGTCAAGAGCCCCAAGCTTTGACCCCCAGCAGTAAGCTAACAGTAGACACAGATGCTCTGACTCCTTCAAGCACCCTTTGTGAAAACAGTGTCTCAGATCTACTGACACCAACCAAAGCAGAATGGAACATACATCCTGACTCTGACTTCTTTGGACAGGAGGAAGAAACCCAGTTTGGATTCTCCAATCCAGCAGGAGCCCATGGTTCTCAGAAAGAAACAGATCTTACCACAGTGACTGGCAGCTCATTTTTGGTATGAACTACATTCATTCCTCGTCATATGGCTTACTTTTACTAATTACACTCAATTTTAAGGGTATTCTGGACTAAATGTTTAAATGCAGTCGTTTCTTGTAGGTTTGGAAAAAAACAGAGCCCTGGGCTACAAGTTTGGAGATTTAAATTCTGATTCTGAGTCTAGAACTGACAAGTTGTGTGACCCCGAGCAAGTCACTTCACCTATCTGAGCCTTAATTTCCTTATTTATAAAATGAGGTGGTTTGAGTAGATCGTTTCTAAGGTATTTTCAGCTTTGTGATTCCTTGATAATATGCTTCTTTCCTTGAAAAAATTTAGGACATTTTTCAGTGATGGTGTTGCATGTGCTTTTTTTCCCCAAACATGCATAAAATACATATATTGAACATCTATTTGCTTGGCACCCAACTTCAACTATTATCAACTCACAACAGTCTTGTTTATCTGATCTCCACTCTCACCCTCTTCCAGTATTATTTTGGAATAAATTCTAGACATCACATTATTTCAACCATAAATATTCAATATATGGTTCTATAAAGAATGGGCTTAACAATAATTCCTTAATAAATATCCAGTTAGGGTTCCAACTTCCAATTGTCTCATCAATGCTACTACTTGTTTTAATATTCTGAGTAATTAGAATCCCAGTAAGTCTCTTAAGTCTGTAATCTGTTTCCCCTTTGTCTCTTTCTTTCCTTGCAATTTTATTTGTTGAAGAAATAAGGTTGTTTCACATGTAGCATTTGCCATAATCTTATGTTTTGGTGATTATATCCCTTTGGTGTTAATTTTCTCTAACATGTCTTTCAGTAATTTGGTCATTGGATCTAGAGACTTGATCAGATTGGAAATGTGATTTTTGGGGCAGGAATGTTTCATAGGTCCTCCTGTGTTTTTTATAAGCTGGCACATAATGTCTAGTTTTCTCTCTCTTTGGGGTATTTGCAACTGCTGTTGATCAGTGCATTAATTCATGATTTTCTGTCCTTTGGATATCATGAATTGTTCTTGTAGAGTTACTGTTAGCAGAGGAAGAAATGCTGTTTAAGGCATTTATAAAAGTTTAACAGATATATTATTCAATGCCAAAATATTTTCTTAAATAATGACAGAACTAACAAGAAAAAAGATATCAAAAATATATGTTGGCTATCTCATTGTTTATCTTCCTGACCTCTTCTGATGGTTGGAGGCTTTGTTGTTATAGAAATTACCAGCCAGGACTTTAACATGAAACAGACCCAGGGTCAAATTTGTGTTGGATAAGTGGCCTTGAATAAATGTCTCACTAAGCATCAGTTTCTTAGCTGTCAAATGGTCATAGCAATGCACACACATAGCTAACACACCTTAGAGTTTTCTTCTTTTCTAGTTTTTAATATGTAAGAAACGATATTGTGTGCTTTGGCATATTTTATTGAATTTATATAATCTTTTTTACCCTCTCAGTCCTTCCTGCTGTAAGGAAGAACTTGGAATAATTTAATCCTATTCAGACAGTAATGGTTGTATGGTTCAGGTGAAACAGTATAGGGAACCTCTTTATTCCTTCCACTAATTTTCCCCCAGGAATTTCTGTGGAGAAATGCTAGGAGTGGAGACATTGCTCACAGGTATCTCTGCATCCCTCTCCATTAGATCAGTTTGTCACCATCTTTGTTCTGCTTTCAAAGTCAGACTTCACTGTGACTGTGGAGTCTGCTGTTGCATGAAACTCATAATGGAGCAGAGAAGGTTTCCTCTTCTCTCTGGTCTGGCAAGCTCATTGTTTCCACTTTCCCAAAGTTAGAATGAAGGATTGAATCTGAATATTGTGTAAACTGTGTGTCTTATATGAGTATCATTTTGAATTTTTGAAACATCTTCACAACCGGTATCTTATTTCTTGTTCAGATCAGCCCTGTGTGGTAGTTTTGGCAAAGCCCATGCTATCACTTATATGACAGTTTAACCAACTCATATTCCAAATGGGCTTTGGCTAGTGACAGTTCTATATATAGCTTAAAATAAAGAAGAAAAATTATTTTCACCTCTCCTTTCCCATTCGTCCAACTTTCATAATTCATTCCTGTCATAACTAGCTGCTCTTTTACATTTAATCGGTTTTTGTTACTTTCTGCTTTCTTTCTTCCCATTCTCCCTTGCATGTGCATTCCAGTCCTTGCCATGCCTTTCTTATTTTTTAATGGATTTATCTACCCCACCACTATTTCTCAGACCTTCTCCTCATGGCCCATTTTCTTCCAATGATGACATTTGTTGCGTGTAGACTACAGTTCTATGTGTGCTGTAAGAAGTTATTTTATGAGCTTAGATAATACTGTGTTCATATATGACTCAAATGATAAAAGAGATTATTTTCTATACTGTTAAGATGAGAAGTGGATTTCTGTTTCATTATTTCCATTTTTTAAAAGTTTTTGCCAAGGAGTTCTGCTAACTAATACTCGTTATTTGCTCTAGTGTACTAGTCCAGTAGTGTTTGCATGTGAATGTCTATAGATGACAGTTATTGTAGCAATTTGGCAGTGCACTAAAAATTTGCCACTTTGAAATGTTTCTGTACTGTTTGTGTTTGTGGGTATATACACACACACATATTTTTTAAAGTGGTTGTATTCATGTAGTGAAAAACAAAAAGTAGCATAATTTTGTAAATCAGAGAAATGCTCAGACTTTCATTATGTCTACTTATTCAATTGTTTTCTTTCTTTGCTTTGGAAATATTTGTATTCATAAAGCACATTTCGAAAATATTGTCATTCATTAAGGCCTCTTAAATAGACCACTATTTTAAGTGTCTGGCAGATACATGTCTCGAGGATTGAATTGAACACACACGTAGCAAACATCAAATAAATTATTTAAATATGAAAAGAATTTAATACTGTGACTTCATTTTTTCAATCCCTTAAACCGACTTCCTCCCAATAAAAAATCATAAAATATATTTTTTTCTACTTATTGTTGGAATGTTCAAAGGACAAATGTTGCTTTTCTCAAAAATAAAAGCTTTTATTTGTCCACGGGCTCAATTTCATTGAACAAATCTGTGCAAATAATTTATCTTTCAATACCATTTTCTAGAAAAGTGGTGAACCCCTTTATACTTTCAAGGTAAGAAGTTTAATTTGTGTTGGTGGTGGCATAAAGTTGCCATCACTCCTTTTAAATAATAGTATGTGTTTTAACTTAATCATGTTTCCTTTCTGCTTCCCCTCAGTCACCGTCTGTTTCTAGGGACTGTGCTGATCATAAATTAATAATGGAGTTTTACCAATTAATATAATTGATATAACTCAAGGCTTGAGTAGCAGGGGTAAAAGGTGGATAGATTATAAAGTTTATTTGTCTCTGTGACCTAAACTTTTTATGTTCTTATCCAGGAAACATATGAGAAAGCAATTTGTTACCTGGAGTTTCCACTGTATTTATTTGAAATTAACAAATATTTATTAAGCATCATTGTGAAAAATATAACATTGAGGGTTCTATGAGAAGAGTAATATGCAACTCTGACCTTTAAGGAGATTACAATTGATGGGAAGAGATAGAAAAACATATATTGAACAATTGGAGAACAAAAACGGAAAAAGCTTAATTTGGTACCAAAATGACTGAGAAGCGAAAAAAAACAGGATAATTAAGAGTTTATTCTGGACACTGTTGAAAGCCAGTGAATATGTTTTAACAGAGGAGTCAGATCATGAAACTGTCATCTTATAAAGGTTAATGTAATGGAAGTGTACAATGTGGATTAGATGGGAGAGAACGGAATAGGAAGATTAGTGAGAAAGCTTTTGTAGTAATTCACGTGTGATGTAATGAAGCATGAAGCCTGGACTAGAATGGTGTTAGTGGGAAAGAAAAAGAAGGATCAGATATTGAAGATGTTTTCAAATTCAGGAAGGAGTATTACTTAGTGCCTCATTAGGGAGATAAATAGATATCATCATAGACAGACAGAGAGAAATCAGGAATGATAATTCAGATTTCCTTGGGGAAAATATTACAATAATATTTTTACTAACAAAATGAGAGAAATAAGGAGAAGTGCTTTTCAGAAATGATTGTGTAAAGATGGTGTTTAGTTAAATGATAATTGATAAATCATGGTTATTCCTGCATAAGCTATCCATATTTTGGTTCATCCACTTTCTAGATGACAACAGGGGGCCACTACCTTTTTCATGGTTCCCTGAGGCATGCTCAGAACTACCTATAGTTATGATCCTTTTACTTCTCTTTGAATTACCAGAGGCCGCCTCATCTTGTCTTGAATGATCTAGATCTGCACTGACCAGTACGGTAACTACTAGTCATATGTGGCTGTTCAGCACTTGAAAGGTGGCTAGTATTACTGAGAGACTGAATTTTTAATTAATTTACATTTAAATTTAAAAACTGAAACAATTCAAAATGTTTTTCTGTTAAACATCACTTTATTGTTTTAGTAGGATTAAATTTCACATTAACCATTGAAAACATAGCATCCAAATTGAGATGTCCTGTAAATAAGACATTTTGAAAGCTTAGTACAAAAATTTAAAATATTTCATTAGTATTTTATATAGATTACACATTGAATAATATTTGAATATTTTTTCAGCCTATTGAGGTATAATTGACAAAATTGTAAGATATTTAAAATGTACATTGCAGTCATTTGGTATATAATTGTGAAAGGATTACCACCATCTAGATAATTAACGCATCCATCACCTCACATATTTATCCTTTTTTGTGAGAACGTTTTCTATTAAATATATTTACTTACAGAAAATATTAAAATTAATTTTATGTTTCTTTTTACTTTTTTAATGTGGCTAGAAAAAATTTAAAATTACACATATTATCACAATTAAAAGTTCTTAAAAATTACACATATTGCTCTTGTTATATTTCTATTTGACAACACCAGTGTGGATGTTACATTACCTCTCTCCAGACTACTCTTTGTCAAAATGAGCTATGTAGTCTCTGTTGTCCATTGAGTGTCTTTTCCACTACAGCTTTTAAGACTCACTAGCTATTCTGTTTTATGTTGAGGGTGAAATAATCTATGTATTATCACAGGACTTCACTATAGTTTGGTGAAGTTTTATCATGAATTTAAGCAGTTCTTCATGAAAACTTTATTGGAGTGAGTTTTACCTGCGTTCATCTCAGTTGGAGCAGGCAGGAATAAGAATGTCAAATCCAATATCCCTTGAGCTCTGTGAGATTGGCTTGGGGCTCCTTAGTGAGAATCACTTCTGTCACTAGAGAAAATCATGAGACAAGTGATATCATGAAACTTAATCACGAGAATCCCTACCAATAGTCTCTCCATTTCATAATTCCCCTGTGCACTAAAAGAACCCTAGAAGGAGTGGAAGAAAAAGAAAGACTGAAAAATTAAAGAAGGAGCATGAATAACGCTCCAAGAATTACACTGTATTTGATGGTAAAATTTGATAGAAGTCCTACACTGCCAGCTAGAATAGTTGTTCATTTCTGTTAATTGCTGACCTTTAAAGACATACAAACCCTTTTATTATTTTTTGGTGAGGGAGATTGGCCCTTAGCTAACATCTGTTGTCAATCTTCCTCTTTTTGCTTGAGGAAGATTGTCACTGACCTAACATGTGTGCCAATCCTCCTCCACTTTGTATGTAGGATGCCTACACAGCATGGCTTGATGAGCTGTGTGGAGGTCTGTGCCCAGGATTCAAACTCGCAAACCCCAGGCCTCCAAAGTGGAGCATGAGAACTTAACCACTATGCTCTGGGCCAGCCCCACGAAACCCTTTTAACTGTCAGTTTTTCTAAAGAAAACATCATAACTCAGTATTTTAAAAGGAAGCATATGGAGATTTCTAAAAGCACCAGCAATCTCTGCATCCTTTAATACCATCCATTATACTGATTTACGAAGTTACTAATCAGTAGTTATGTATTGAGTACCTAATATGTGGAGCACTATGAAGTATTATGCATAAGTATAACATTAATTCATTAATAAGTATTTTACCTCTTATGTGACAAGTATTTTTCTTATATTCAATCACGTTATCTAGATGGAAAACTATTAAAACCAATGTATCACAGAATTCTAAGAGGTACTTTATAGATTTTACCAGAATAAGAGGTACCATATTCTGTGAATGGACATAAATTTTTATGAGGGTAAAACGGTATATAGAATATCATCATATATTTATTTCATTAGAAACTAAAATTTCATTTAAGGTATAAACAAAACAAAATTGTTCTAAAATTTTGACAGGTGTGTTAGAAGTAGATTTGATAAACTATAGCAAAAATGTTGAAAATCCATTATGAAATGGACTTTGATTTATTTCTAGATTATAATCTTTGACTTGAGATGTGCTGAAAGTGATCCTATAGATTTTATACTTTCCTCTCTCATTTTATGAATGAGAAAAAGTATTCAAGCCTACACTTTTGTATGTGCAATTGTATTTCTTATGAGACACGATCACAAAATTTAATTTTCTGGAATAATATGGACATTATTTTGAAGGTAACTTCATCATATAGACACACTAGTTGGAAGGAAGGAGATAGTAATTAATTTCATGTAACATTTGAGGCTGAGAATTAGATTTTAACGTGAAGGAACCTAAAAGTTTGCCAATGCTCTGGGGTGGGGGTGGGGAGTGTCCAGGTAAACAAGCAAGTGTTTTTATTTCTGGGTAAAAGAACAGTAGTTTAACACTTTCAGTCTGTTCTAGGATAGCAAAATAAAACTTTCTTTAATGATAAGCAGTTTTAAGTGTCCAAGATGTAGAAAATCATAAAAGGTAACAAACACAATTTGAAATCTTAGACATTCTCCTTGTAGGATAATTGGAAAAGAGTGCCATTTATTTTAAGCAGGACTAACCTCCCTCTTCTGTTTACAATATAGAGTGGGAAGATAACTTCAGGGTGAGATTTAGCTCACATGACAGAAGGAAACTGGCCACATGTCTGCTTGGAAATTAGCCAGAATAGACAACCCATTGGAAATTCCAGCAAATGGAGCAGCAGCAGTTTATCCCACGCTAGTTCCTACTTTAGTGATGCCACAATGAGTCCTTTCCTGTCAAAAGTGCCTGCATCAGCTAGTTAACATTTACTAGAGTCAAACCTTAGCATTTGCTATTTCTAACAAGATTTAGCATTTTTCTGTTAAATTCACATATGTTGTAGCTTTCTGGTGCTAATTATTAATTATTATAATTTTAACAATAATTCAATCAGATTCATGCTTTGTGATAATAGTAAAAAAGCAAATGTCAATATTTAATATCTCTATTTAAAAATTGTTTTGACTAGTTCAATTTTTTTTTTATGTGGGGCATAGCTGCCCACATTTATTTGAGTATGTCTCAATCATCTCTGTATGTTGGAAGCAATAAAACTTAGAGCTCTGTTAAGATAAATATTTAGAATGATAGCCTTAGAATGTTGGCTACTTTGAAAATGGAGAAAGTTAGGCAGGCTTCTCCCCATTTATAGATCAGTGATAGAGTTCTTGGAAAAAGTTGAGGAGTAAGATAGTAAATTCTGTAGCTAAGATCAATTTCATAGAAAAAAAAAAGCTATTTGACCCTGTCATTTTAAATTATCCATTTATGTTTATCAAGTTTGCCGCTGAATATAATCTTCCCTATTGTATGAACAATACAGTTTTTACAATTCCATCTAAAACATTAGGTCATCAATTGGGACCTTAAAAAATTGACTAACTGGTATTATATTTTACTTTTACAAAGGGCACTTTATAGAATTTAAACTTTGAAATCCAAATACAAAATATACATAGTCCTTAAATATAATATTTAAAATTTTATTTAGAAGGCTATTCTGACTATGATTCATAATAGATTTCCTGCAACCACAACAAAAATATTTCACAAAAGTTAAATGTAATGTGGATTTGCAGCTAACGTTGAACTAACTTTCCATTCATATATCCATAATAAGACAGTAGTAAAGAGCATTGAAAATTCTTCCCAAAGGTTGGAAAAGTTATATACTATGGTTAAAAATATAAGGAACATTTTTACAATAGAGTCACGTTTTTTACTTTCTTAAAAGTCTTTGATCGACAACATCTGGATAGAAATTTCCACGACACTTTTTTAATATTTTCTGTATTTTCCAGTTACAGTTAGCAATATAAAGCCACCAAATAGACATTATTACAGTATTTAATGATTGCCTCTCTACCACTAGCTACATAAAGAATCACCCAGAATATATAGTAACCAGTGAAGAGTGTAGTTTCTTTAATTTAGGCCCCCATATGAAATGCCAAATGTAGTCAAATCAGATGTTTATTATTTTACTTGACATTCTGAGTAGATGATGCTCTCTACAAGAAATACTCTGTAGATGAGTTTTTCTTTTCCACTTACAGTGAATATTTGAATCATATCATTGAAATCACAAACATTTAAAAATTTACTTATTTGGTGTTTGTCAATTATTCTGTTTAATATACAATCAGATGATTGCTTATATGTAAACATTTTTGAAACTATATAGTTTTAATTACTTTTATTTCAAGCAGCCACATAGCATTTCATATTTTTTTCATTTATAGAATTTATATTGAAATATTTTTTGAAGTACAACATACATGCAGAAAAGTACACAAATATGAGTGTGCATAGCTTGATGGATTTTCACAAATATGAAAAACAGAACGGTATAAACCACCACCTTGCTCAAGAAATAGAACTCTTACCAACTCCTCAGCTACCCCTTTTATATCCTCTCCTTTTCAAAGTCCCCACTCTTCCCCACTGATAACCACTATCCTGACTTCTAATGTTATAGATTAGTTTTGCCTATTTTATAAATTTATATGTTAAATTATATAGTAAATATAATTTTGTGACTGACTTCATTTGCGCAACATTGTGTTTGTGAGATTTATTCGTGTTCTTGGGTGTAGAAGTTAACTCACTTGAATTTCTGTATAGAATCACATGATATGCATTCAAAGGTCGATGGGCATTTGGATCGTTTCTAGATTTGGGCTACTGCAAATGGTGCTACTCTTGTGTATATATTTCAGTGCACTTGCATATAGATTTCTGTTGATTAAAGACCTAGGAGTAGAATAGTACAATCATATGATAGCATGTGTTTTGAATTAATTAGCTACTGTCAGTTTTCCAAAATGGTTTGTAAATGTAGTGTGTAACAGTTCTATTTTCTCCATGTACTGGCTAACCATTGGTATTCTCATCTTTTTTCAATTTTAGCCATTCTGATTGGTTGTCTAGTAGTTCTTTATTGTGGTTTTAAATTTGCATTTCTCTGATGATTAATGAGCTTGAAAACATTTTTATGTTTATTGAACATTTGGATATGTTCTTTTGGAAGTTCCTGTTTTAGTCTTGTGCTTACTTCAGTGAGTTTTGTCTTTTTTTTCTTATTGATTTTTAGGAATTCCTTATATATTCAGGATAAAAGCACTTTTTGGTTAGATATATGGCCAAGATATTATCCCACTCCTTTCCCTCTTATAAATAGTGTCTTTTGATGAACAAAAGTTTTAATTTTAACCTGGTCCAGTTTTACAGTGTTTTTCCTTTTTGTCTTTAAAAACACTGTTGCATATCTCAAGACTATGAAGATATTCTACTATGTTACTACTTTCTAGAAACTTGCTTTTCTTTTCACATTTCTATCCATAATCTATGTGGAATTAATTTTTGCAAATGGCATAAAGTAGACTGCAACAAAATTCATTTTTTTCCATTTGGATATCCAATTTACCCTGTCCCATTGAGACTCCCCTGTCATCATGGTTTTGCAGTGCTCATTTTGTGACATATCAAGTATCCGTATATGTTTGACTCTTTTTCTGTGCTATTATGTTCCATCTGTCTGTCTGTCCTTGCACCAGTACTACATAGTTTTATATACTTTAGTTTTATAATAAGTCTTGATATTTGGTAGTGTAAATTTCCCAACTTTGTTCTTCTTTAAGATTATCTTCACCATTATTGGCCCTTTGCCTTTTCATATACACTTGGAATCAGCTTGTCGATTTTGACAACAAAAGTGCTTGGATCTTATTTGCGATTCAATACTGAGTCTTCTAATTCATGAATGTGGTATATTCCTTCCATTTAAGTGTCTTTTAATTTCCCTTCATATATATATATAGTTTTCTGTGTGGAGATTTGTGCAAATATGAATGGTTCTAAAACCTTTTTTTCTCCTATTGCAGTGTACTATTTGGTCTTGACACATATCAATATTAACTCTTTTTTCACAATTTTGTTTTTGTTCTTTGATTCAAATCCTTTATCTCCAAGACCATTTGTGAAATTGTATTTATTTGGTGTTTTGATTAAAATATGTCTAATATTTTGGATAAATGTTGAATAACAATGGACACTTTGCCTTTTTTCTGAATATATCTGTTAATGTATTTAGATATCCCACTCATATTTTGTGAAAATAATTTTGATAAACTATTGATGCGTTTTATAAATCTTTCTAGTTTTTTTTCTTTCTTTATGGAATATAATGTTTAACAAATTGTCTTCTCTAAATCTGTAGATGATATTAAATAATATGTACGTAAGCACATTTTTGCTTGAAATTTTTATGAGCTACATTACATTGAAGGAAAACGTGGTCTTGAAGTTATGAGCAAAGATTCTGGCTAAATCATTCTCTATGTCTCTCTAACAATACAGAGATTGCTTAAAATGAGAAGACCTGATTTTTATTGTGATGTTTTTGATTTCCAGAAGTAGCAGTGCTTCTTGTTTAAATGCAATGAGAAGCACATTCTTGACAAATGTGTTCCAAGTGGTAGATTCAAATAAAATTATTATATAAAACATTATTAACTAAAGCATGTTCAATAAAAACTCATTTTTCACCTACTCTGTATAATCTTGGAATATATAGCCAGGAAACCTGGGTCTTCTAGAATCTATATTCTACTTTAGTCTTAGGGAATATTTCAGGATGTTTGTTTTAGAAATAAACCAAAGAAACATAACTGTTTACCTGTTTTAAGTATTCAGATTAATAGTTAACCTATTTCCTTTGTGTTAGAAGATTATAGCATTCTGGGCTTTCCCAGGGACCTAGTTAAAGATGAATTAAGTAGACATGTTAGTGTCTTAGATTTTAGCTAATAATGAATGCCTGCTGAATTAATAAAATTTCATTTAAATAAAAGCTCAATGTGTACTAAACTTCCATCCATTTAATTATTATCCACTAATGTCCAATACATTATTTTGCATATATTTTTTGCCAGTTAAAATATATTGTATTTGTTAAATATTTTCTACTTTTCAAACATTAACATTGTAACATACATTAATTCTTTAGAATAGGCCCCATTTCTGTCATCTGTACTATACAAATTTCAGAGAGTAACTAAACTAATAGTTTCTACTTTGTGCCCTGGAATGTTACACAAACAAATGTGATAGTGTGTACAGACATACAAAGAATAAAAGAATAAAAACCAAAGTACATTTAACTCTTCTTGTCAGATTAACTGAAAAGACTTCTAGGCTCTATTCAAATGAGCTTGAATAAATAACAATACTGAAATAATAGAATAATTCTATGGCATATATTGAGAATATCTGTATGCAATTTTCCCAAATTTTTCTGTAATTCTAGTATATATTGAGAATATCTGTATACAGTTTTCCCCAATTTTTCTGTAATTCTAAACCCTTTTTAGCAACTTGATTTTCCTGGAATAATGCATTATTTGAATTAATACATTTTGTTTTGCCTTTCCAGTGTTATTTATCTAAGCTCAGATGCCCCACAGACACCTCAAATTCAGCATATGCAAAATGAACATGTCCTACTCAAATGCTTTTTCTTTTATTGAATGGTGTATTCGTTATTTCTCCCACTTGACCAAGCCAAAAATCTGGACATCACCATTACCTGACTCCCTCTCCATCTACCCTCACAGTCAGTCATCATCATGTTCTATCACTTAAATGTCATAACCGTTCTTGAAAAGTGTCCATACTTTTATGCTTAATACTCTTACTACTACATTCTCGAGGCAATTTACTATTTTCATTAGACTGGATTCCTAAAATGCATTTATAAACTGTGTCACTGACTCCAAATTCTCCTTGCAATTTATTTATTTTCACAAAGCACTTGGAATGATCTTTCTGAAGCATAAATCTGCTTTTGTCACTGCTTAACCAACCCCCCCCATTTGGTTTCTTCCTGTTAGTCTTGGAATAAAGCCCAAATTTCTTATGTCTCCAGCTTCTACTTCTTGCCCTATGAATACAATCTTGCTACACTGAACTTCTTTCACTTCTGGATGTATATGTATAATATCTCCATGACTAATATACCATGAAACTATACCTCTTATTACACTATGTCATATAATCATCTGTCTTACTCACTAAAGCATAAGTTCCCTGAGAGGAAGGATTGTTTTAATCTTTTTCATAACTATACGCCCATTGCCTCAGAGAGTTCCTGTCATTGAATGACTATTACCTATAGGTAAAATATTAGTACCTACTTATTCCCTGGGCAACTAGACTAATCTTTCTAAAACAGAATAGATTATTTAATTCTCCTAAATTAAAGCTGCCTTTATGTAAAACAGTGGATTTCCTCCATAAAACATTCTGCAACATTTTATTAAAGTGTGCTAAGTAGAAACATGAAGATTTCCACAAAAGAAAGCTAACTCTTTGAAGCCTCTCAGGTAATGCTGTAAAATAAAATATAGAAATATATCATATTTGTATTGGGCCTTTGTCATTGATGCTATATAATTGTTTTTCTTAAATTTCTTAGCACTTTTATAAGAGAATTAAGAAAGTAAGAAATACATGTAAGAAATTTTGTGTGTGTTCTGTATGTGTTTGTGTGTGAATGATGCATGCCATATTTAGAACAAACCAGCATAATTTGGAGGATATTCTATAGGAAATATGGAGGAAAAGAGGAGAAATCCCAATATGTGAAATGTTTTAACTTCATTTATTTCAAAGGTTCTTGCATGTGTATATCTAGGATCATTGTTTAATAATTGTTTATTCCCTACCCCTCATAAACCAGAAGCTAATAAATCCACTAACTTGAAAAGAAAATAGTAGACTTCTGGTTTTAACCCCAACATGTAAAGAGATTTGAAGTTATCACTCCCATCCTTATGAAAAGAAAAATCTGAACAACCTGAATATCAATTACTTTTCTTGGACCCATGAGAGAATTAAGTTCACAGGACAAACTGCTTCCCTGAAATGTGGAGAGGCAGGTGAATACAGAAAATGACATCCAAGATCTGCTTACCAGCAACAGAAGCTGTTGCAGCAAAAAACTGGTAAGAAGACTTAATTGGTAATAATGACAAATTGCTGGAGGCTAAGTGTGGGCTAGGTTGAGAGTGAGAAATTCCCAGGGACTGCAGTATTAGTGAGGCCCTCATGTTTTTGTGGGCCATATCTCCAGAAACCCAACCAGTTTCTCACAGTGAAGAACCAAGAAAATTCCCCTTATGGAAATGGTAGAGAAATGGGAAGAGGAACCATTTTGAAATATGTACAGAGCATTCTCCATAACAAAGGGCTACTTTCCACGGGAAAAGACTTTACCAGAGACTTTATCAGACCTAGGGGGAAACATTTACCAAACTGCAGTGGCCACTAGGCTTCCTGTCTCACCTAAGGGTGAGGGATGCTAAGGAACAATTGAAAAGGTCATAGTCCAGGGACATAGACCCACTAAAAGTCTGATATTTATAAGATGATAGAATGCTTCCTCTCCCTCACACCTTACTACAATATTGACAGGGCTCCAGTATAAAAACAGAGGATTACAGCTGAAAGAGCTTGAAGATGCAGACTCTAAAGGGAAGTTCTTAGAGAAGCCCAAGGTCAACAGGAAAGGAAAAAAAAGGACGCTAGAGGAATTTGAAACCTCTGGCACATACAGCAATAGCAGACATTAAACACAGCCCAAATCCTGGCCAGATTAATGTAAAACCTTTCAATAAAGACTTTTCCCTCAGTTCCTGTTACCTGATGTAGCATGTCTGGTATTCAACAAAAAATTACAAAACATTCATAAAGGCAAGAAAAAACAGTCTGAAGATAAAAAGCAAGCACTAGAATAAGACTCCAATAATTTTAAAAAGTATAATTGAAATTCTAAGAGAAATGACAAAATGCAATCATAAAAATGTTCAATTAAAACTAGAAAAGGAAGAAAAGTAGGGGGAGAAATAAAGAAACAAAGAGCAATTGCAAAAAGTAGAAAACAGTTACAAACATGGAAGATATTAATCCAATTATGACAATAGATGCTCCATATGTGAATGGTCTAAATACACAAAAGTCTTAGATTGTCTTAGTAGATATATAGTAAAAAATAAAACAACAGGCCCAACAATAGTTGTTGACAGGAAATCCACTTCAAATACAAAGATTCAGGTAGGTTAAAAGTAAAGAAATGAAGAAAGATACATCATGCTAACATTATTTTTAAAAAAAGCTAGAGTAGCTGCATTAATTTCAGACAAAGCAGACTTCACAACAAAGAAAATTATCAGGGATAAAGAGGGACACTACTTAAAGATAAAGGAGTCAATTAACAATCCTGAATGCATATGTATCTAACAAGAGAGAATCAAAATACGTGAAGCAAAACGGGTAAAACTGAAAGGAGAAATAGACAAATCCATTATTATAGTCCAGACTTCAACACCCCTCTAACAGTAATTGATCAAACATGCAGAAAATCAAAAAGGATCAAGTTGACCTGACCGAAACTATCAATCCAGTTTGTCTAGTTGATGTTTATAGAATATTCCATCCATCAATAACAGAATGCACATTCTTCTCACGCTCACATGGAAGATTTACCAAGATAGATGACATTCTAAGCTGTGAAACACACTTTAGCAAATGCAAAAGAAGAGAAATCATACAATCTATGTTCTCAAATCACAGTGGAATGAAACTAGAGATTATTAGCAGAAGGATAACTAGAAAATGCCTACATATTTGGAGATTAAGTAGCACATGGGTCAAAGAAAAAGTCTCAAGATAAATTATAAATTATTTCAAACAAAATGAATACAAAAATACAACTTACCAAAATTTGTGCAATGCAGTGAAAGCAATGCATTGAGGGAAATTTATAGCATTGAATATGTATATTAGAAAAGCAGAATGATCTAACATCAATAATCTAAGCTTCTACCTTAGTAAACTGGAGAAGGAAGAGCAATTTAAGGCTAATGCAAGCAGAAGAAAAGAATTACAATTGGAACAGGAACCAGTGAAATTGAAAACTGGAAAGCAATAGGCAAAAATCAATGAAACCAAAAGCTGATTCTTTGAAAAGATCAATAAAATTGATAAACAACTAACCAGGCTAACCAAGAAAAATAGAGAAGGCATAAGTTACCAGTATCAGAAATAAAAGAGGTATCATCACTACTGTTCCCAGGTACATGAAAAGGATAATAAGGAATACTATAAACAAGTCTATGCCTACAATTTTATAACTTAGATGAAATAGACCAATTCTTTGAAAGACAAAACTACCAAAACTCACAAAAAAAAGCAAATAGGTAATCTTAATAGGCCTATATCTATTAAAGAAATTTAATCAGTAATTAATAATTTCAAAAAAAGAAAGTACTACTACCGGATGGTTTCACTAGAGAATTCAACCAAAATTTAAGGGAGAAATGTTGTCAGCTGAGAGGGCCCCAAAGCAGTAACAGTCCAGTCGTAATGAGTATACCTACTGTGCAGATCTTGGTTTCTAATACCATTCTCCAATAAAAGGAAGTAGGAATCTTTGAAGAAATGGCTTTCCTAAGACTGAGACGGGAAATATACCAGCCGAGCCTGGAGAATCTTATAATTTCAGAAAGTGAGGGAGTGATCATCAAGAACAACAACAAGTCTTACATTGATTGAGGTATATCAAAAGGCCAGAGGAGCCAAATGAAAAAGCTCCTAATGGCCAAAACCTGGAACACTTTGAGCAAAAAATCAAGTAGTAATGGATTGTAACCCAAAGTATAAAGTAAATATCCATGGGTCCATACTGATAGAAATAAATTATTTAATGAATGAATAAATAAATAAATGTGGGAGAAAAGACAAATCTCTAGTGTGAAAGAATTCCAAATAATTTATGTAGATACTCTGCCCCCAGGTGGGGGAACACAACTTCTCACCCGTTAGTGTGGGCTGTGCAGAGTGATTTCTTTCCAAAGAATATGGAAAAGGGAAGAAAAAAGGAGTGGCTTCACAGTGAGGAAGCCTAACAAACACTTCCTTATCCAGCTTTTCAAGATTAACATCAAGAGACCTAAGTCATGTTGATAGTATGCACCATTGATATGATGTGTTGAAAATGGCGTTTTACCTCTGTGATCTTTCTCCCTCAAACCCATAATATGATTATGAGAAAAACATCAAATCCCAGTTGATGGGCATTTTACAAAATACCTGATCAGTACTCCTCAGAACTATCGAGATCATCAGAAACAAGACAAATCTCGGAAATTGTCACAGTCAAGAATAGCCTAAGGAGACATGATTGCTAAATATAATGTGTTATCTAGGACAGGATCCTGAAACAGGAACAGGACATTAGGTAAAAACTAAGGAAATATGAATATACTATTGACTCAGTTAATAATATCTCAATATTGGTTCATTAATTGTAACAAACACACCATACTAATGTAAAATGTTAACAATAAGGGAAACTGGGAAAATGGGTGCAGGATATATGGACTATCTCTCTACTATTCAATTTTTCTATAAATCTAAGACTGCTCTAAAAAAATAATGTCTATTTAACAATAGAAAACATCTTAGCTCATTTCATGCTCCTGAACTCAAATTCTTTCAAATGGTAGCTCTGTTTCTCTAAGGCAGTGTTTCCCAAACTTTGCTGATTATCTAAATCACCCATGGGCACTTACTAAAAATAATTATTCCAAGGTCCCACCCCTAGAGTTTCTGATTCATGAGGTCTGAGATAGAACCTGAGAATCTGTGTTTTAAACAAGCACCCTGGTGATTCTTATGAAGGGTAAAGTTTGAGAAACACTGCTGTAGAAGTTGTTTACACTGAGGGTATGAGATGTTAATAACCTGGTGCAATATCACATAGCTTTGGCCACTGGGTGCTTTTTCAAGTTGGCTCTTGAGTTTTTTTTGTTTACAAGACTTTATATTCTTTTATAACTTTCTTAATTTCTTATATGACAAGATGTCCCAAGCTCATCTTGTATGTTTCCCACCTAGTCCTAGAATCAGTTATTTCTCCAAGAATACTGGGTCCTCTGTGGTGGGAATTGGTATTTAGAGATCACAGTCTGGTCTACTATTGGGTTACTCATTATTTATAAGCTCTTACAGAGGACATAGCTAGGAAATTTCAGAGCATCTTGATTTTATACTGAAATTTTCTATCCAAATTCAGAACTACAGGCTGTGATTCAGAGGAAAGCCAACATAATGGAGCCATTAAGCAGAACAATTATAATAGGAGACCTTAAAACTTCTCTCAGTCGAACACTAAAATTATTATTCAGAAAAGCTTTTCTATAATAAAAGAAAATTTAATCATATTTTAGTCACACTGCATATCTTGGAAAGTGAATCAGAAAGGCCAATATTGAGATATATTCTAGTAGAATTATTTGATTTCAAAGAGTAAGAAAAAATGTTTTGTGCCTCTACTCAAAAAGAGCAAGTCACTAATGAAAGAAAATCAGATTAGTATTATCCTTTATAATAGCAACACTTTATGTCAGACAACAGTGAAGTAACATATTTAAATACTCAGGAAACAAAATGTAAGCCATGTATTTTATATCTACCTAAATTTATCCTCAAGTATAAAGGCTGTAAACAATTATTATGAACATATAAGATATCAGAATTTTGTTCTTATGATAACTTATTGAAAAATTTAATAGGGAATGAGCTCTACAATGTAAATGACTGACAAGGCATCAGCTTAAGGACTAGTGACGAACTATATATATATATATATGTATGTATATATATATGTATATATATACACTTACATTTAGTTGTTTTGATCTTATTGGAGGATAATTGAAGGACACTAAGCTGCACATATTTAATGTGTACAATTTGATCAGTTTTGGCATATGTATATACCTTTAAAACCATCACTACAATAAATATAACAAACATTTCCACCACATCCAAAGGTTTCCTCATGCCTCTTCGTAATCTGTTCCTTCCTCCATCCCCATTCCCAGGCAAACACTGATCTGCCTGTCTTGTAGGTTTTAATGTAGTGATGTTGAATTTTTTATAGTTGTTTTGTCCTTACTTGTTATATGATGGATTATACTAATGGATTTCCTGATAGTGAATCACGTTTACATTTTAATAATCTCATTATTATTAATAAGATTATTTATTAAGTGTATTGTTTTACGTTTTAAATTTTGTGTACTTTATTTTTTTATTAGTTCCTTCTACTTCAGTTTACTTCATTATATCTTTCCATTATTTTAAGGAATAAACTATTGGTACGTGCAACAACATGGATAAATCTCAAAATCATTATTCTGAATTAAAGAAGCCAGGAAAAAAGAGTATATTTTACATGATTCCATTTATATAAAATTCTAGAACATGCAAATTAATTTATAGTGATAGAAAGCAGATTGATCATTACTAGTGTCAAACAACATCTCAGAAGCCCACTGTAGTGGATGAACAGAACCAATACAAGATTAAATTTCTTCTTACTCTAGACTTCCCAGCCAATTCATGGGGCCTGCATTCTCTTTTAGAAAACCCAAATCATAAGGAGAATTTCTCTCTTCATAAGGAAAATTCAGAACATAATTTCATTTTCAGAGATATATGTTCCATACCTAACTTCGAAGATTTATTTGATACCATCAGAAAGTTCAGTTTTTGAATAGACCTCTGTCCCTTTCAAACTCATAACCACAGACTGAACACATTTTAAATTTAATACAGGCATTGCTTCCTCTTCAATTCCCTATGCTATTTTTGGATTCATGACCAATAACATGATTTTTCTTAACTCCTAACTAAATAACTCCATGAAGTACTTTGTATGCTCATCAGTATCTTCAAGACTGAAAAATTAGCTCATGAAACTAACATAAAAATACAGTCCATCCTACTGCCATGCACTTCCGCCCAGGATGTTTTCTTATGTAAATTGACAATTCTATTACATGTTGGATAATGTTGTAAATAACACTCTAACATGTACCCAAATGTTCACAGTATATATGTATGCAACATCTGATTAAGGTAATTTTTGCCAAATGACTACTTAAAAAAAAGTGACTTTCTGCATCTCTCTGTTAGCTCTGACTTAATGTTATTTCTAAATTTCAAAAATGCATTACTGGGGCTGGCCTTGCGACCGAGTGGTTAAGTTTGTACCCTCTGCTTTGGTGGCCCAGGGTTTTGCCGGTTTGGATCCTGGGCACGGACATGGCACTGCTCATCAGGCCATGCTGAGGCGGCGTCTCACATGCCACAACTAGAAGGACCCACAACTAAAAATAAAGTACCAGGGGGCTTTGGGGAGACAAAAGGAAAAAGTAAAAATAAAATCTAAAAATAAATGCATTATTTCCATCAAACTGACTTCTTGGTTAAAGAATGTTTCACTCTCTTTGCATGCCTATTTCAAGTTTGTATACAGATAATTATTCTGAAAACATTACTTAGACTTTACAGACATGCTATACTCATAAAATTCCCTGTCCTGCAATACACAGACTCCAGAAGATTCTGAATATTTCTTCCAAAATGTATAGAAATTCAAAATTATTGAAAAGCTTATATAATACCTTTCAGAAGCCAATGGCTTAACAGATCAGTTCAAATTAAGAATACATACATTTCCTTTAAACAGGGGAATGTTAAGCTTTTAACAAATCATAATTTTTATGGCCTATTACTCTTCATCACAAATGGCACTTGACCTCTTATCTCCTTGGTTGTTTCCTCCTCATCAACACTTGAATGGCTTCAGGGCTCTGTCCTTGACTCTTTTCCCTTAGTATTGTTCACTCACTCACTTGGTGACACATTCAGTCTTATGGCTTTAAATCACAGCTAAAGACTTCCAAATTCATATCTAGACCCAGATATATCCCTTGAAACCCAATCTTATATATCCAACTTCCTACTTAACATCTTCATCTGGATGTCTATTAAACATGTTGAATTCAACATTTTCTAAACATAATACCTAATCTCCTCTTCCCCCTAAACTTGCTCCACCTTTAACTTTCCCCATCTCAGTTGATGAAATCCAAACTTCCAGATATGCAGGTCCAAAACTTTGGAGTCATCTTTCACTTGTTTCTAATCTTGATCTTACACATTTGATCCACCAGAAAATCCCATCATTTCTACATTGAAATTATAGTGAGTATCTGACCACCTTTACCACCTCCACTGACGTAATCCATACTGCTGTGAGCCATTTCTCTCTTATCTGGATTGTGATAAATTGCCTTGAACTGACCACATGTTCCTACTTTTGCTCTCCAAAGTATATTCTGAAAACACCACATTAGTAATCTTTCAAAATTTGTTAAGGAAATAAGAGAGACGATTTTGATAAATGTTTATTGAATGAATAAATTAATGTCAAGTAATACATTAGGGTTGACTTAAGATATTTTCCTTCTGTGTGCCCCACTGTATTCAAATGTTATGTTTATCACTATCTATGTAGTCCTATTTTAATAAAATGACTTTTCAAACTCTTCAATGATTTCCAACTCTTCAAAATTATCTATTCCTGTCAATGTCAATGTTTCCTGTTTCATGCATTGGAGCTACTAATTGGTGTCATAGGCATCTCAAACTCAAGTCCAAAAGCTGAAAATATCATTTGCTATCACATGTCTACCCCTTTTCTTCTCTCTCTTTTTTCTGTTCCAGTGAATGATACTCAGTTGATATCTGGATACCATATACCTAGTTTATCAAACCAGGAATCTGATCATCATGCTTTGCTCCTTCATCTTCCTCTCCTCCAAAAATAATTCCATCTAGTCCTTTCCATCCTAATTGCCTCTTTCCTGGTTCTATCCACCATGAAATTGCACCTTATAGTAGATATCAGCAGATATTTAGATCGGTGATTGCAAGGCTGGCTGATCATTGGAATTAACCAGGGGAGTTAAAGTACGTATTTCTTAGTCCTCTTCCCTAGGAATTGTGAGTCAGGTTCAGGATTGGGTCCTAAGAATCTGAATTTTTGGCAAAGCTTCCAAGAGTAGCATGATCTCAGACTGGAATTTGACAACCTCTAGTAAGGCCACAACAACCTTGATGGGGTCAATGGAAATGAACAAAAATGGAGGGATATGATGTAGGATTTGAAATTTTGATGCTGGCAAGAGTTCACTTGGTGACTTGATAGATACCGTTGTTTAAGAAGTTTGTGTCGAAAATGGATCCAAGTTTCAAAATAAGGGAACCAGCAAAGAGTAAGGAGTTTATTTATAAAGGGCAGGGTAAGTTCAGTTTGTGGCATGTCACATTTTAAATAACATTGAGGCAGCCAAAGCAATTGGTTAGGCAGATGATCAGAGTGACTGGTCATGATCACAGAGTTGAATATGGAGGGAACCAGACAGAAGTGAAAGGTGAAGCTTTTGAAAAGATGAGCTTGTGGAAATATCAATATTGAACTGTCAGGAGCTACTGCTACTCTCTTACCAGTTAACTTCAGACCTCAGCCCAATTCTAGTTCCCAGTCCCAGTTCCAGGCATTCATGTGGTGATTAGTCACCGGCACACAATAATCACATAACTGACAGAAAGCTGGAATCTTCTGAAAACTCCTACAGTGGTTAAGTCTCCTTGATGACGACATATTCGTCTGCCAAATGCCGCTTTACCTCCTTGTCTGTTTTTCATTGTCTGGTTGTTGATGCTGAGAGCTGTGCTTTTCTTGTCTTTTGCTTATTGATAACTTCCAACCTCCCACATCATTAGAGATCTTGATTGCTGTATTGTTTCATGACTGCCTGATTCTCTGACTCTGCATCACATTACCACTAACAGTGCAATCACCAGGGTTGCCTGGCCATGATTTTAATATAAATCCTTTCTATAAACTCCCTACCCTGACCACCAGTCCCTAAAGGCCCACATCCCTAGCCATTTCAAGCTGTTCCAGCACTGACAGGAATACAGAATAGAGATCACTGAGGGTGGAGAACTGAGACTGAGGAATGAACAGAGTTGGGGGAGGTGTGTCAGGAGAGTGACTCTTTAGGGAAAATAAAGCATTAGGTCATTGACTGCATTTGAAAAAGTATCCTAAGAAGTAAGATTATACCACTTGTTTATGAATTAGGGTTATTTTAAAGTTGCGCTGATTCCTCCATTGTAGTATTCTGCATGATAAATTGGTGGTCTTAATATCTAGAAACAAGTAGATATTAGAATAATCCAAATTCAATTTGCATTGGTAGAATGCAATATATTTTTAATATCTCTTCTATGTCTGCTGACTGCTACTACTCTACTACTATGCTTAATTCATAAAGTACCTTTGATATTGTACATTTTTAAATACTAGGAGTCAGAAAGTATAAAATATGTTTTAACATAATGGGGGACAATTGTCCTTAAAGTTCAAAATTTAGAACCTCTTTATTGAGTTAATTTTATTTAAAACTCAGGAAAACATGGATTTATTTCACAGAAAAATATTGTTTTAGAGTCATAATTTGTTGGTTTACTCAATATTCTACAGTTTAGTATTTAGGAGAAATTCTAAAACTTATTAATTACTAAGCTTAAGGAATAAAACCACGATAAGATTAGTAAAAAAAAACACTTGACAGAATTTTTATTCACAGTTTCACTAAGTAAAATCAAGGATAATATTTTTCATTGACAAAAATGTCACGCATAATAAAGATCTGAAAAGGTCATGGAATGGTCTGGACTAGTCTGTACCATAAGATTGTTCATTACATTTGTGCTTCTTTGCAACAGTGATATCTTTCAGTGCAGAGCCCATGCAGAAAGTGATTCTTCCTACTATGCCAATTAAATTTTCCTTCCCATTCCTCCTTTTCAAAGGATAAATCTTATCCCTCACACAAAGAGCTGTAACCTGAGAAAAAACAGAAGCAGAAGGCTTCAACCAAGAGCTTAAGCAACATAGAGCTGTTTCTGAACCTAAGAAGCAAAGACTAAGTCCAAGATACCTATGGTTAAAGAATTGGACTCTGAAGTGAGATGTTAACATTTGTAGAAGAAAAATTATTCTGACACTTGTTAAAAACAGCAAGGAAGAAAAGTCAAGCCTATTGCAGTAGGGGAGAGAAGTTGAATTCAACTCCAAATACAACAGGGACAAGTGGGGATTTATAGCCAATATGCCGTGTGAGGGACGGGATGGAAAATTACTAAGAGGAACTTTATTAGCTATCAAGCGTGGGAAGGTTCTCAATAACCTTGCATAGCAGAATTCTTGCTAAAACTGGCCTCAACAGGCCAAGAAAGGAGGCCAAGAATGAGGCCTAGTTGAAAAGACGTCTTAGAGGAGCCTGACTAAATTTTGTTCAAAGAGAAAGTCCTTGTCAACACCCATATTAGAAAATGTCAGACGAGTACATCTTGGAGCCAACAGACAGTCGTATTCAGGATCAAAAATCATCACAGAGTGGTGAAAGGCTATCATCAGTTCCTTACTGAGGAAATACAGAAATGAGAAAGGAAAACTTTGAAAACATAGAATAACAGGGTGAGGCAGGAGGTTATAATTATATACATGAGCATAAGTTCCAAAACTATGATATTTGAAACAGTTTGGACCTGCAACATAAATATGCAGCCACATCACTGAAAAAGAAGACATAATCTAGAAATACTACTTAATATTTATTGACATTTTACTTACAATATAGTTAGCAGTTTAGATTAGTGGAGAAAAGAAATATTCAATAAATGGTGATGTTCAAGAACAGGCATCTGTAAATTTGTAAAATGGATTATTACTTAATTTCTAACACCAAGTCCCTGAAGGATAAAATATATAATTTAAAAAATATATAGAAAAAGAAAAATAATGTAAAATTATAAAAATAAACTTGGGTCCTTCCCCCACCCAGAGACACTGGGTGGCCTGGAGGTACCAGCAAGGGGAAATCCCAATATAAGTAAATAGCACTCTCTGTCCCCACTGGGCCTGAGAATCCTTTCCCCTATCTAAAGATACTGGGTGGTACGAGTACAGGACAATCCAACATAAAAAAACACCCATCTTGGCAGAGCTCTTTGCCCCCATGGGCCCAAGAACCACTTTCCCTACCTAGAGACCCTTGGGGACCTTACTATAACAGTAAGGAGAATCCTTCCACAACAAATAGATTACCCAGGAAGTACTATCTCTGCCACCACCAAACCTGAGACTCCTCTCCCCCATATAGAGACATCTGGCCAGGCAGCACGAGCAGAGGTAATTCCCACAGACTAAGTGGCTATGCCCAGACTGCATGGGATCACTGTCCTATATGCCTGAGACTCCCTTTGTAAACCTACAGGCAGAAGGCATTCCAGACTGGGGAATCTCATTCCATCATCTCAGGAAGTACGAGAAGGGATTAGTGAGAACCCTAATGGCATCAGATAGACCAAGCAGACAAAAAATAGCACCCCAAAGGTTCTCATTAAATTGTTATTCAAAATTCACTCTACAAAGTACGCCAGGAACTGCATGGTAAGCCTAAACAGAATGATTGCCTGCTAAAATAAAAGATTTAAATAAGACTCAGAGTCTCCTAACATAACAGCCAAAATATCCAGAATACAATTGAAATCACCCATCATACCAAAAACTAAGAAAATTACAACTTGAATGAGAAAAGGTAATCGAGTGACACAATTAGATGATTCAGATATTGGAATTATCTGACAAAAATTTTAAAGAAACAATCATAAAAATGCTTCACTGAGCAATTATTCTCTGGAAAAATGAAAAATAAAAATATCAGTAAAGACATAGAAGTTATAAAAAATGAACCAAACATAAATTATATCACTGAAAAATACAATAACAAATAAAAAAAAACCTTGCAGGATAGGTTCAGTGGTATAGTGGAGATAACAGAGGATAGAATAAATGAAGAACAGGTTGATAGAATTTAACCATCTGAAAACCAGTGAGAAAATAACAAAAAAAAAGCATGAAGAGAGTTTAAGGACCTGCCTAACAATAACAAAAGGTCCAACGTTCTTATCATCAGAGTCCCAGAGGGAAAAGAGAAAGAGAGTGGGGATGAATTAGTATTTGAAGAAATAACAACTAACTCCCCAAATTTTGCAAAAGACACAAAGCTACAATTTCATGAACAGTTGTAGGAAATAATACAGAGATTTCCCACATACCCTCACTCACTTACCCCAGTGACAACATATTGCAAAACAATAAATCAATATTGCACTAATCCACTAATATTATTCAGATTTCCCTGGTTTTACATGAATTTATTAGTGTTGTATGTATACTTGGTTCTGTGCAATCTTATAATGTGTGTAGGTGCATGTATCAAGCAGCATAGTCAAGATACCGAATAGTTCCGTCACCACAAGTATTTTCCTCTGGTCTTCCTGCCACAATCTTTAATCCCTGGAATCTACTAATCTGTTCTCCATTTCTATAGTTTTGCTATTTCAAGAATGTTATATAAATTAAACCACATAGTCTGTAAAAACTTTGGGAATTGTCTTTTTTTCACTCAGCATAATTTCCTAGAGATTGATCCAGTTGCTGCATGTATCAATAGTTCATTCCTTGTTATTGATAAGTAGTATTCCATGGGCTTGGATGTTCCACAGTTTGTTTAACCATCCACTCATTGAAGAATATATGTGTTGTTTCCACTTTTGGGCTATTCTGAATAAAACTGCTATACATATTCATTCACAAGTTTTTGTATGAACATGCATTTTCATTTCTTTGGGATATATGCTCAGGAGTTCAATCCCTGAATTGTGTGGTAATTGCCTACTTAGTTTTATAAGAAACTGCCAAACCGTTTTCCAGATTGGTTGTACCATTTTATATCTCGATTAGCAATGTATGAGTGATCAAGTGTTTTATTTCCCTGTCAGCATTTCATGTTGCCACTTTTTATTTTAGCCATTCTGATGGATGTGTAGTGATATTCCATTTTAATTTTAATTTGTATTTCCCTAATGACTGAGGATAATGAAAATATTTTCATGAGCATATTTGCCATCTCTACACCTTCTTTGAACTGTCTCCGAGTATCTTTTGCTCATTCTCTAACTATTATTTTGTTTTGTTTCCTGTTGAATTTTGAGAGTTGTTTCTATATTTTGTATATGCTCTGGATAATTAGTTCTTTAACGTGTATGTGGTTTGCTGCCCAATCTGTAGTTTGTAGTTTTCACCGTCTTAAGAGTGTCTTTCAGATAGAAAAAGTTTTGATTTTGATGAAGTCTAATTTATCAATTTTTCACTTTATGCATTTTGCTTTTGCTGTCAAGTCACAGAATTCCTCACCTACTCCTAGATTCTGAATATTTTCACTTATTTTTTCCTGCCTAAACATTTTATAGTTTCATGTTTAGGTCAAGGTTCACAATTTGTCGAAAAAGCTATTCTTTCTCCGTTGAATTGCTTTTGTACTTTCTTCAAAAATCAAAACCCCACCTTGTTATTTTTGTATATATTGACAAGATGATCCTAAAATTCATATAAAAATACAAGGGACCTAGAAGAGCAAAAGTAACCTTTAGAAAGAAGAAAATAGGAGAACCTAGACTCCCTGATTACAAAACTTACCACAAAGCTGCAGTAAGCAATACCATGTGGTATTGGCATAAAGATAAACATCTGCATATCAATGGAATGGAATTGAGGGTTCAGAAATAAACCCTTACATTTATAGTCAATTGGTATTTGACAAGGGTGCACAGACAACTTTATGGGGGAAATAATAGTCTTTATAAGGAATAGTGCTTAGATAAATGGATATCCAGATGCAAAATAATGAAGTTGGATTATTTCCTCACACCAGACACACACACACAAAATTTCAAAATGGATCATAAACCTAAATATTAAAGTTAAGACTATAAAATTCTTAGAAGAAAACACAGGTGCAAATCTTTGTGACTTGGATTTTGCACTGATTTCTTACATATGATAACAAAACACAAGCAACAAAAGAAAACATAGGTAAGTGATGCTTCATCAAAATTATAATGTTTTGTACTTTTTAGACGCCAACGATAAAGTGAAAAGACCACCCATAAATGGGAGAAAACATTGGTAAATAATATATTTGATTAAGCATTCATATGTTGAATATGTTAAGAACTCTTACAGCTTACAAAGACAAATGATCCAACTTAAGAATGGAGAAAGGATCTGAGGAGACACGTGTTCTGAAGAGATACATAGTCAAGAGACACACAAAATGATGTTCAATGTCATTAGCCATCAGGGAAATGAAAATCAAAACCATAATGATACACTACTTCACAACTACTGAGGTGGCTAAAACAAAAAGTACAGACAATAAAAAGTATTGGTAAAGGTATGGAGAAAGTACAATCTTCATATACTGTTGATAGGATTTATAATGGTGCAGTCATTTTAGAAAACAGTTTAGCATTTCTTCAAAACATTAATCATAAAGTTATCATATGACCCAGCAATTACACTCCTCAGTATATACCCAAGAAAAATGAAAACATGTCGTACTTGAAAGTTCATAGCATTTTTCACAGTAGCCCCGAAGTATAAATGATCAAAATGTCCCTCAACTAATGAATGGATAAACAAAATATGATATATCCAAAATATAATGGAATATTATGCAACAATAAAACGCATAGATGAATCTTGAAAACATTATGCTAAGTGAAAGAAGTCAGCCACAAAATACCACAATATTGTATGATTGCCTTTATATGAAATGTCTAAAATAGGCAAATCCAGAGAGACAAGAAGTATATAAGTGGTTGACTAGGGCTGGGTGACTTTGGTGGAAATGGAGAATGAATGCTGAACGGTGTCCTCACATGACAGAAAGGTCAAGGGATCTCTCTGGGATCTCTTTTATAAGGGCATTAATCCCATTCATGAACTCTCTACCCTCATGACCTAATGACCTTCAAAAGCCTCCACCTCCAAAAGCCTTCATATTGGAGATTGTTTCAACATATGAATTTTAGAGGGACACAAACATTCAATCTATAGCACACATCCTGCAGATTTTTACTTGCCTGACTCAATAACTGTGTGAGCCTATTCCTTAAATATATACACACACAATACACACACACACACACACTCTATTGGTTTACTTCCTCTGGAGAACCCTAATTAATACACTAAATGTATACACAACTTTCCCACTTCCCTGGTATATATGGCAAGTTTTCAAAGCCCAATTATTCTTTTTGCCCCAACTATTATCTCTCCTCTCACAGTGATAGTGGCTTCTTTGATAGTAGATTTTTTTTCAGCACTTAAATTATGTCATTCCACTACTATTTTTTTATTGAGGTAACATTGGTTTATAAATTGTATATATTTCAGTTGTACATCATTATATTTCAATTTCTCTATACAACATTGATTTCACCACCAAAACTCTAGTTTCCACCTGTCACCATACAAATGCCCCCCTTTACCAATTTTTGACCTTCCTCCACCCCCTTTTTGTAACCACCAATCTGTTTTCTGTATCTATGTGTTTGTTTCTTGTCATGGAAATTTAGATAGAGATTGCATTAAATCTGTAGATTGCCTTAGGTAATACGGACATTTTAAATACATTAATTCTTCCAATTCATGATTATGGAATATTTTTCCATTTCTTTGTGTCTTCTTTGATTTCTTTCAACAATATCTTATAGTTTTAGTTTTCAGGTCTTTCCCCTCCTTGGTTAAATTTATTCCTAGGTATTTTATTCTTTTTGTTGTAATTGTAAATAGGAGTGTATTCTTAATTTCTCCTTTAGGTATTTCTTTGTTAGTATATATAAATACAACTGATTTTGTATGTTGATTTCATACCCTGCAACTTTACTCTGTTCATTTATTATTTCTAATATTTTTGGTAAATTCTTTAAGGTTTTCTTCATATAAAATCCTGTCATCTACAAATGTTGACATTTTACTTCTTCCTTTCCAATTTGCCTCCTTTTTATTTCTTTTCCTTTTTTTATGTTTGCTTAATTGCCCTGGCTAGGACTGCCAATTCTATGTTGAATGAGAATGGCAAGAGTGGGCATCCTTGGCTTGTTTTTGACCCTACAAGGATAACTTTCAGTTTTTGACCACTGAGTATGATATTAGATGTGAGTCTGTCATATATGGACTTTATTATGTTGAGGTACTTTCTTTCTACACCCATTTTATTGAAAGCTTTCATCATAAATAGATGCTTAATCTTGTCAAATGCTTTTTTTGCATCTATTGGGATGATCATGTGATTTTTTATTCTTCATTTTGTTATTATGGTGTATCACATCGATTGATTTGCAAATGTTGAACTGTCTTTGCATCCCTGGTGTAAATATCACTTGATCTTGGCCTATAATTCTTTTAACGTGTTGTTGTATTTAATTTGCTATGATTTTGTTGAGGATTTTGCTTCTATGTGCATCATCAATATTGCCCTGTAATTTATGTATGTGTGTGTGTGTGTGTGTGTGTTGTCCCTGTCTGGTTTTGATATCACCATAATGTTGGCCTCATAAAATGAGTTAGGAAGTATCCCCTCCTCTTCAAATTTTTGGAATCATTTGAGAAGAATATGTATTAAATCTTTGAATGTTTTGTAGAATTCTAAGACCAGAAGCTGTCTGCTTCTGGTCTCCTGTATTTTGGGAGGTTTTTGATTACTGTTTCACATTCTTAGGAATAATCAGTGTATTCAGATTCCCTGTTTCTTCTTGATTCAGTTTTGCAAGGTTGTATAACTGATAAATTTAGCCATTTCTTGTAGGCTATCCAATTTGTTGATGTATAGTTTTTCATAGTGTTGTCTTATAATCCTTTGTATTTCTGTGGTATTCATTTGTAATTTCTCCTCTTTCATTTCTGATTTTATTTATTTGAGTCTTCTCTTTTTTTCTTGGTGAGTCTGGCTAAAAGTTTGTCAATTTTGTTTATCTTTTCAAAGAACTAGCTCTTAGTTTTGTTGATCTCTTTTATTGTCTTTTTTAGTCTCTATTTCATTTATTTTTGCTTAGATTTGCATTATTTCCTTCCTTTTTACTGACTTTGGACTTTGTTCTTCTAGGTGCACTGTTAGATTGTATACTTGATACTTTTCTTGTTTCATAAAATTGGCCTGCATTGCTATAAACTTCCCTCTTAGTACCAGTTTTGCTGCTTCCCATAAGAGTTGGTATGTTGCCTTTTCATTTGCATTTGTCTCCAGGTATTTATTGATTTCTCTTTGACTTCTCCATTGATCCAATAGTTGTTCAGTAGCATGTTGTTTAGTCTCCACATATTGGTGACTTTCCAGCATTTTTCTTGTAGTCGATTTCTAGTTTCATACAATTGTGGTCAGAAAAGATGCTTGATATGATTTCAATCTTTTAAAATTTATTGCAACTTGTTTTGTTTTCCAACGTATTATTTATCTGAGAATGTTTCATGTGCACTTGAGAAGAAAGTGTATTCTACTGTTTTTGGATGGAATGTTCTATGTATGTTAAATCCACCTAATCTAACGTTTCATTTAAGGCCAGTGTTTCCTTGTTGACTTTCTGTCTGGATGATCTATCCATTGATGTAAGGGAGAGTACTAAAGCTCCCTACTATTACTGCATTTCTGTCTATTTCTCCCTTTATGTCTGTTAATAGTTGTGTTATATGTTTTGATGCTCCTGTGATAGGATGATAGGTGCATATAAACTAATAAATGTTATATCTTCTTGATGAATCATTCCTTTTATCATTTTGTAATTCCATCTTTGTCTCCTGTCATTTTTTTTTCTTTTTGGCTTGAGGTCTATTTTGTCTGATATAAGTATAGCTATACTCATTCTTTTGGTTGCCATTTTCTTGAAGTATCATCTTCCATTCCTTTTCATTGAGCTCGTGTCTTTAGAGCTGAGATGTGTCTTCTGAAGGCAGCATATTGTTAGGTCTTTTCTTTTAACCCATCCAGCCGCCCTGCATCTTTTGATTGGTGAATTCAGTTCATTTACATTTAGGGTGATTATTGATATATGAGGACTTAATACTGACAATTTATTTTCTGTTTTCTTGTTGCTGTGTATATTCAGTGTTTCTTCTTTGTTTTTGCCTGCCATTTCAGATTGTTGTTTTTCTTTTATTCTATTGTCAGTTTCCTCCTTTTTCATGTTTTGTGTTTCTGCTCTGAAGTTTTCGTTTTGTGGTTACCATGAGGTTTGTATAAAAGGTGTCGTAGATAAGATAGTTCTTTTCCTGATGATATCTCATATTCATTTGCCTGTGTAGGTTTCATCCTTTTCCTCTTCCCCTTCTGTGTTTTTGTTGTCACAAGTTATCTCTTTTAGTATTGTGAGTTTGTTACCAAATTGAAGTGGTTATGGTTATTTTTAATTCTTCCTTTTCCTTTAACCTTTATGTTGATTAAGTGTTTACTAACCTTTTCTCATATAGAGTAGCAATTTTCTGAGTCTCTCTGTCTATCATTCTGCTCAAAGCTTTGCATATCTTTGTCTTTTTGTTTCAGGTAGGAGAGCTCCTTTAATCATTTATCATAAAGCAGGTCTAGTGGTGATGGACTCCCTTAGTTTTTGTTTGTCTGGGAAAGCCTTTATTTCTCCTTCATATCTAAAAGATATCTTTGCTGGATAGAATATTCTTGGTTGACAGGTTTTATCTTTCAATATTTTGAATATATCATTCCACTCTCTCTTGGCTTACAGAGTTTCTGCTGAGAAATCTGCTGATAGCCTAATGGGGGGAGGTTCTGTTGTAGGTTGTTGGTTTTTATTTCTCCTGGCTGCCTTTAATATTCTTCCTTTGTCATTGACTTTTGACACTTTTATTATAATGTGTCTTGGAGAATGTTTTTTGTGCTGAGATAATTGGGTGTTCTATTAACTTCATGGATTTTTATGTCCAGTTTCTTCCCCAGGTTTTGGAAGTTCTCAGCTATTGTTTCTTTAAATAAACTCTCTGCTCCTTTCTCTCTCTCTTCTTCTGAGATACTCATTATCCTTATGTCGCCCTTTCTAATGGGGTTGGATAATTCTCGTAGAATTTCTACATTTTTTATCTTAGTTTTCTCTCCTTTTATACATGCATCATTTCTAAATTTCTATGTTTGAGCTCACCAATCCTCTTTTCCATATGATCTGCTCTATTTCCAGTGTTTTCCAATGCATTTTTCATCTCATTTATTGAGTTCTTCAGTCTAGAATCTCTGTTTTGATCTTTTTAAGAGTTTCAGTTTCTTTGGTAAAGTATTCCCTCTCTTCATGATAGTATTCCTGAGCTCATTGAACTGCTTTTATGTGTTTCCTTGTACGTCATTGAATTTCTTCATGACAGCTATTTTGAATTCTTTATCATTAGATCACAAATTTTCCATGACTTTCTGTTTGGTTTCTGGAGAATTGTTATTGTCTTTTTGTGATGCCATGTTACTGTGCTTTTTCATGGTGCTTGCTGAACTATTCTTCTGGTTCATTTGTTGTAGCAAACATTTTTCGTATTTAGGTATAGCTTTGTTTTGATTAAAATTTGTCAACTAATTGGACATTAGAGGCTATTCTTTTGTTTTACAATAGGTGGCAATATAGCGCTAGTTTTCGGTTTCCCTTACCTGAGCTGCCTCTGATTATATTTGAGGATTGGCACATTCCACCCTTCACCACTTCTGTTGAGGGGGTTGCTGCTAATCTTTTCCTTGCTGTCTGTACCTCTGGGAACCACTGATGCCTTGCTGTTGCCAGTGTCACTCACTGCATTTGCTGGCTTACCTGCTGGGTGTAAAGAGATGCCATGACCAGGATCACCTGGGTTGGATGCTCTGCTGCAATGGCCTCACAGAGCACTGTCTCTTCTATTGTCTGTTACCTTGTGGCTGCAGGCATTGCTGTCGTTGAGATATTGGAGTTATATGAATGCCTCGACTGCTGCTACCTAATTGTTCCACCTATTTTATAACTCTTGGTATTGCTAATCTTCTTAGTTTTATCAATTCAAATGTGTGTGTATCATTATTTGTGATTTTAATATGTCTTTTCCTGTTAATGTTGATGTTGAAAGCTTTTATGTGATCATTGGCCTTAGTATATCTTCTTTTGTGAGTTGTCTGTTCAAATATTTAACCTATATTTTTTGGAATGTTGCTTTCCTAATAATTAAGTTATAAGGGATTCTTATACCTTATGTATACACATCATTTTTCAGATACATACATTATAAATATTTTTCCCCAATATGCGGCTTACTCCAGTTTTTCCCTATTCTCTTCTACTCCAACTCTAGCTTTCCTTGCAAGAAGCTGGCCTTCAAGAACAAAAGTGGCTTCCAAGTCCATGGCCAGGAGCTAGCTGAAAACAAATTGAGACAGCAGTTTCACAGAAGTCAGAGGTTCCACAGAGGTTGTGGCTTCCATAGACCTCTATATGCACTCCATCTTTGCAGTCCTAGTTTGGCAACCAGATCAAGATTTCCCTAAAAGCTCCAATTTGTCTAATTTCACCAGTCTTTCTGATAGAATGCTTAGTGGATCTTGAACGTCTAAACCTCTCCTTTCTGGACCTTTATTTGTACAGATCCTCCCACATTTTTGTAATGTATAATTCTGATAAAACTTTTTGTTTCTTTAAAAATTATACCACTCTGCTTTGCTGCCTAAATCATGATATATTTTTATTCCAAAAGTGAGATCATAGAATATATACTTAAGAATGGGATTCTGAAATTGAGCTTCTGATCTGTGTAAACAAAAAAGATGTAAGCAAGAAGTCAATTGATAAATTAAAATGAGATACAAAAAAATCAAATAATCCAAAAGAGGTCAGGTGGGAAAAATAGAGAAACCAAAAATAAAATAAATAATAAAAGCAGAAACCCAAAATCCAAGCACATCAATACTTATAGTAAATGTAAATAGTAAATAATTCGGAGTATATTCTATGAGCATAGTGGAATTTGAAAATCAATAACAGGTAGATATCTGGAAAATCTTAAAATACTTGGAAAATAAACAATAAATTTTTAAGCAACCCATGGATTACAGAGAAAGTGATAAGTGAAGTTAAAAAATGTTTTGTAATGAATGAAAATGAAAGCATAGCATAACTACTTGCGAGATACAGATAAAGCAGTGCTTAAAGGGAAATGTATAGTCTTTATTTCTAACATTACAAAATTTTTTAAATGTCTAAACAATGATCCACCTTAAAAAATATGAGAAAAAATACATGCAAACCAAGTAGAAGGAAGGGAAGAAAAGGTGAAAATAGAAATCAGTGAAACATAAATAAGGGAAGCAATAGGAAAATCAATACAAATAAAAGTTGTCTTGAAAAAAAGTCATGAAAATTGGCAAAATTTTAGAAAAAATGACCAAGAAAAAAGAGATAATGCAAAAAATTCTAATATCAGGATTGAAAGAAGGTATTACTACGTAAACTAAAGACATTGAAAAGCTAAGAAATGAATATTATGAACAAATTTATGCCCATAAATTTGACAAATTAGATTAATGGCATAAAATCTCACAAAACTCTCTCAAGAATACACATCATATTGTCATATCTATTTAAATATTTAATTTATACTTAAAAATCTTAAAGAAAAACCCAGACCAAGTTGGCTTAACAGGTAGAGTCTACCAATCATATAATGAAGAAACGATACCAACTTTACATCAACTCTTCTAAAGAATAAGATAAAAGCCTTCCTAATCTATTTTATGAGATGAGAATTATCCTGGTATCAAAACTTAGATGAAGATTTTACAAGTAATTCAAACTAAAGATCAGTATCCCTCAATATAGATGTAAAAGTCATCACCAAATTATAACCGTATTGAATTCAACAACATCGTAAAAGGATAACACATTGTGACAAAGTGGGAATTATTTGAGGAATTCAAGGCTAGTGTAATATTTATAAATCAATGTAATTCACAATATCAACAGACTAAAGAAGAAAAAACATATAATAATTTGAATAGATCCATAAAAGTCATGATGATATGCGGCAACTTTTCATGAAAGGACATTTCAGAAATCAGGAATATAAGGCTATTCCCTCGACCTAATAAAGTACTTCTACATTTTTTCTTTAAAGTACTTCTAATATTTTGCTTAAGGAAAAGAAATGAATTCTTTCAACTACAGATCACAAACAAGGCAAAGATGTCCATACACACCACTCATTTGCATTGTTGTGATCAGGTCCTAGCCAGTGTAATAAGGTAACAATAATAAACAAATCAAGGCATATATGGGAAAGGAATAAATAAAATTATCTCCTTTTGTAGAAGACATTATTTTCTAGCAGAAAATCCCAAGGTATCTACAAAAATATTCTACTGGAAACAATAAGTAAATTGAGCCAGGTTGAAGAATTCGAGGCTAGTACACAAAAATCGATTGTAGTTCTAAAAGTAGCACTGAAAGATTGGGAAAAAAATTAAAAAGCAGTACTATACACAAAAATCAAAAACAAAATAAAATCTAACAAAATATGCCCAGGATATGAATGCTGAAAACAATAAAGCACTGAGTAAAGGAATCAAATGAGGTATAAATGCATATAGACATCATTGTGTTCATGAATTGGAAGATTCAGTATTGCTAAGATGTAATTCTCCCCTCCTGATCTATGGAACCAATAGAATCCTAAACAAAATCCTATCAGATTGGGTTTTTGTAGAAGTTGTCCAGATGACTTTTAAGTATGAAAAGAAAAGGAACTAGAATAGACAAGAAAATTTCGAAAAAGAACAGGTTGACTTTACCTGATTTGAAGACTTAATATAACAAAGCTACTGTAATCAAGACAATGCGGTATTGCCATAAAGATAAGACACATAGTGGAAGAAGAAAGAAGAGAGTATGACATGAGCAATTGTTTTTTTTTAATTATTATTTTTTGAGAGAATTGTAGTTTTGCGTGCAGTTGTAAAAAAGAATACAGAGAGAGGTGGTGTACTATTTAATGAGTTTTTCCCATTGATAACCTCTTGCAAAACTACAGCATGATATTACAACCAGAATTTTGACATTAATGTAATCCACCAATCTTATTCACATTTTTCCAATTTTAGTTGCATTCATTTGTGCTTGTGTGTGTGCTAAGTTCAATACAATTTTATCACATATGCAGTTTTCTGTATCCATCCACAGTCTAGAAATCTAAGTTTCAATACTACAAAATTTCTTCTGTTGTCCTTTTATGACCACACTCAACTCCCTGCCCTAATGCTCCCCATTCTTAACCCCTGACAACCACTAACCTATCCTTCATTTATAAAATTTTTTCATTTCAAAAATATTATATAAATTGTCATAAATTATGTAACTTGTTTGGATTGTCTTTATTCGTGCAGCATAATTCCCTGAAGATTAATAAACGTTGTTGTGATTATCTTTCATTTTCTTTTAGTGTTGAGGTATTCCATGGTAGGAATGCAGCAGTTATGTTTTTAACCATTCAGTTGAAACATATCTGAATCATTTGCAGTTTATGGCTACTACGAACAAAACAGTAACATGTATTTGTGTATAAGTTTTTGTTTGAACATAAGTTTTAATTTCTCTAGAGTAAATGCTCAGAAGGGGTAAATGTTGGGTTGTATGATAGTCATAGGTTTAATTTTTTTTTAAGAAACTAGCACTGTTTTCCAGATTTGCTGTACCATTATATATAACCAGCAGCAATGTATGAGTGGTACAGTTTTTCTGCATTCCAGCCAACATTTATTATTTTCACTATTTTTTAAATTTTAGCCATTCTTTAAGGTATGTGGTGATATCTCACTACATTTGTTTCAAGTGATATTGTGTTTCAAGTGATATCTCATTTGTTTCAAGTTGTAAATAATTTAATTGTGGTTTTAATTTGTATGTCCCTAATGTATAATGATGTTGAACATCTTTTCATGTGCATATTTGCCATCTGTATATCTTTTCCATTGAAATGTCTCTTCATCTCTTTTGCCCATTTTCTAATTTTTTTTATTGTTCAGTTTTAACATTTCTTCATGTCTTCTAGATACTAGTATTTGTCATATATTTGATTTGCAAATATTTTATCCAAGTCTATAGCTTTTCTTTTCATATTCTTATCAGGATCTACAGTACGACTTTTTAAAAATTTGTCTTTTCTCCACTAAATTGCTAATCTGTAAAAATTTAGTTCAGCAAATTTTTATGGATCTACTTCTGGTTTTTCTACTCTGTTCCATTCATCCATATGTTTATCCCTCTTCCAATACCACAGTCTTAATTTATGTAGCTGTTTATTAAGTCTTAAAATTACATAGATTGATTCTTCCTAATTTATTCTTCTTTTTCTAAATATTTTAATTATTCTAGTTTTTTTGCCTTTCCATATAACATCCATAATAATATCACTGAAATGTGGACTGGAATTCTGTTAAACCTGTATATCAATTTGAGGAGAATGGACATCTTTATTAAATCAAGTCTTTCAATCCATGAATATGGTATGTCTCCATTTATTTAGACCTTTAATTTTTTTCATTAGCATTTTGTAGTTTTCAGCATAAAAGTCCTGTTTAAGTTTTGATTTACAACTAAGTACTTATTGAGTGGTTGTGAAGGATGTTGCATATTTAACTCATGTGGCTTTGTGTTCATTGCTAGTATACAGTAATAGAACTGATTTCAGAATGTTTATCTTATATCCTGCAGCCTTCCTAAGCCTATTTATTAGTTCTAGAAGTTTTTCTAAGATTCATTAGGATTTTCTATGTAGACAATCATGTGATCTTCAAATAGAGACAGTTTTGTTTTCTCCTTTTCCATGCGAATGTATTTTCTTTTCTTTTTCTTTCTTTTGTCTTACTGCCTTATTGCATTGGGTAGAAATTCCAGCAATATGCTGAATAAGACTGGTGCGAGTGGACATCATTTCAGAATATCTTCCTAAAGTAAGGAAAAAAGTATTCAGTCTTTCACCATTAAGAATGCTATTAGCTGTAATTTTTTTAGATGCTCTTGATTAAGTTCAGGAGGTTTCCCTATATTCCTATATTTTGGGTGTGTTATTTCCATTATGAGTGAATGTTGTACTTTGTTCAATGATTTTTCTGTATCGATTAATATTAACATGTGATTTTTCTTCTTCAGCGGCATTCTTTCTTCCTTCCAGACACTCAAAAGATTTTCTTTCATTGTTTCCTTTCTGTGCAGAAAATTACCTTTTGCTGATCTTTCAGGTTACTTCTGCTGGCAACAAATTCTCTTAATATGCCATCATCTGAGAATGTCTTGATTTCCACTTCATTCTTGAAGGATATTTTCACTGAGTATAGGATTCTGGATTGAAAGTTCTTTTCTTTCAGCACTTGAAACATGTTGCACCACTTCCACTGGACTCTATTGTTTCTGACAAAAATTTGCTATCTTTCAAATTGTTTTCTGTTATAGCTCGTGTCATTCTTCTCTCACTTCTTTAAAGATTTATTTTCCTTTGTTTTTCATAAATTTGAATATAATGTTTCTTGTGTAGACTTTCAAGGGTTTATCCTGATTGTGCTTTGCTTAGCTTCTTTAATATATAGGGTATATCTTTTCAAAAATTTGGAACATTTGCATAGCCATTAATTTTTTTGAGTTCTTTTTCCTCCTCTCATTCTGTGACTCTAATTACACAAATGTTATATCTTTTATTATAGTCATTATAGTTCCATAGGTCTCTGAGGCACTGGCCATTTTTCCTTTTCATTTATTTTCTCTTAATTTGCGTAATTTCTATTGGTCTATCTTCAAGCTCACTGACTTTTTCCTCTGCACCTTTCATTCTACTTTTGAAACCATTCGTTAAATTTTAAATTTTGGTTATTGTATTTTTGAGTTCTGAAAGTTCCATTTGGTTCTCCTTTATATCCTCTATTTTTCTGCTGAGACTTTCTAATCATTTCTAAGACTTTCTATTTACTAATTTGTTTTAAGCATGCACATAACTGCTCTTTAAAGCATTTTTATGATGGCTGCTTTAAAAGCTCTGTCAGATAATCCTACCATCTTTTTCATCTGAGTGTTAGTAACTATTGGTTGTCTTTTACATTCAGTTTGAGATCTTACTTGTTCTTGGTATGATTAACAATTTTCTACTGAAATCTGGATGTTTTGGATATTATACAGTTCTGGATCTTATTTAAATCTTCTGTTTTAGCTAGCTTTCTCTGACATTGCTCTGTCAGGGGAAGGGTAGGTGACACCTTGTTACTGCCGGGAGGGGGGTGGTAAACATCTAAGTTCCTCATTTGACCTCCATTGACTACCAAGTGGTGACCTCCTCATTGCTGTTGTGTGAGTGTGGGAGTTCCAGTGTTTTACTAGGTCTCTATTAATAACTTCTTGGCTGGGAGAGAGAGCATTGTTTCACTACTGCTCCCCATCTAGCTAACATTGACATCCCCCACTGTCAGAGAGGTGGCCTCATTACCCCTGAGTGGTGATTAAATGCTATTTCTCCATTAGGTCTCCTCTTACATTATTCTGGCAGGGAGAGGAAGAAGTATCTTGTTACATGTTGGTGGAGATGTAGTTCTAGACTCCTATTTCCCTTTCTCTGATATTACACCAGTGCAGGGGTGGGGTGTCCCTTTGAAGCCTTGTGAAGTTGGACATCTAGGTTCCTTACTCAGCCTTTGCTGGCATGGATAGGAGTGTGGCATCAGTTTGTTTCTGTCATATTTGGCTGTACTGGAGTGGTTACTGTTTAAAAGTGTGACTTACTAGGAAGGTCCTTTAGAGAAAATAGGCTTTGGTTGGAGTTATTCTTGTCAGTACTCCTTGGCATTTCCAAGTTGCTGGCTTCTTCAGCTCCAAGCCTGAAAAATATGAGACAAGATGAAAACCCAGAGGACTCACCACAGTGCCATTCCTTTGGTCATGAGCTTTATAGTCAGAGTGCCTCCTTCTCTCCACCTTTCAGATTTCTTATATTTGTTTTTAGTTGCACATGGATGGGAGAAATAAGGAAAAGTACATTTACTTGGTTTTGCCAGAATCAGGAGTCCTGATACATGTTCAATTGCTTTGTTGAGATATAATTCACATAACATAAAATTTACCCATTTAAAGTGTGAAATTCATCGGTTTTTTTTCTCCATATTCATGAGGTTTTTGAACCATGAACCACAAACTGATTTTTAATTTTGTCATCTCCAAAGGACTTAGATTTAAGTCTTTAATCTATTTCAAGTTAATTTTTGTGAATGGTGTAAGACATGGGTCCAGTTTTATTCTTTTACATGTGAATATCCAGTTATCCTGGCACCAATTATTGAAGAGAGTGTCTTTTCTCCATTGAGTATTCTTGGCTCACAATATTAGTCAAATTAGTCAAATATTAGTTGAACACATATGCTAATTTCTGGGCTTTTGATTCTGTTCCATTGGTCTATTTGTTTTTATGTCACTACCATACAGTTTTCCTGACTATAGCTTTAAATTAGGAAGGGTAATGCCTGCTGCTTTGTTCTTCTTTCTCATGATTTCTTTGGCTATTCGGGGTCTTCTATGGATCCATATAAATTTTAGAAGTGCTTTTTCTACTTCTGTAAAAAAGCATATTGGTAGTTTGATAGGGATTGCATTGAATCCATAGATGGCTTTGGGTAGTATTGATGTTTTAACAATATTAATTCTTCTCATCCATGAACACAGGATACAGTTCCATTTATTTGTGTCTTCTTCAATTTATTTCGTCAATGTATTGTAGTTTTCATAGTAGAGAGCTTTCATATTTTTAGTTAAATTTATTCCTAACTAATTTATTGTTTTGGTGCTGTCGTAAATGGGATAATTTTCTATATTTCTTTTTCATATATTTCACTGTTAGTGTATAGAAATGCTACTGATTTTTGTATGCTAATTTTGTATCCTACAACTTTACTAAGTTTGTTGATTACATCTAACAAATTTGGTGGGTTTTTTAAAAATTTTCTCTCTATAAAATAATGTCACATGCAAATAGAGACAATTTTGCTTTTTTTCCCAATTCTGATGTCTTTTATTTATTTTGTTTGCCTGATTGCAATAGCGAGGACTTTCCAGTACTGTATTGAATAGGAGTGATGAGAATGGGCAACTTTGTCTTCTTCCTGATCTTAGAGGGTAAGCTTTCAACCTTTAATCATAAGTATGCTGTGGGCTGTGGGCTTCTCATATATGGCCTTTATTATGTTGAGGTACATTCCTTCTATACCTAATTTGTTAAAGAGTTTTTGTCACATAGACATTGAATTTTGTCAAATGCTTTTACTGCATCTATTGAAATGATCATAAAATTTTTTCTTTTATTCTATTAATGTGATGTATCACATTTATTGATTTCCATATGTTGAACCATCTTTGCATTGCAGGGATAAATCCCATTTGATCATGGTGAGTGGTCTTTTTAATGCACTGCTGAATTTGGTTTACTAGCATTTTATTGAGAATTTTGCATGTATATTTATCATAGATATTGGAATGCAGTTTTCTTTTCTTGTAGAATTCTTTTTTGTTTTTTGAGGAAGATTAGCCTTGAGCTAACTGCTGCCAATCCTCCTCTTTTTGCTGAGGAAGGCTGGCCCTGAGCTATCATCCATGCCCATCTTCCTCTACTTTATATGTGGGATGCCTACCACAGCATGGCATGTCAAGTGGTGCCACATCCACAGCCAGGATCCAAACTGGTGAACCCTGGGCTGCTGAAGTGGAACGTGCACACTTAACCGCTGTGCCACTGGGCCAGCCTTCTTGTAGTATTCTTTTCAGGCTTTGGTGTAAATCAGGGTAATGCTGGCCTCATAAAATTAATTTTGGAGTTTTCCTTTCTCTTCAATTTTTTGGAAGAATTTGAAAATAATTGGAGTTAATTCTTCTTTAAATCTTTGGAAAGGGCCTGGCCCCGTGGCCGAGTGGTTGAGTTCACGCGCTCCACTGCAGGCGGCCCAGTGTTTCGTTGGTTCGAATCCTGGGTGTGGACATGGCACTGCTCATCGGACCACACTGGGGTGGCGTCCCACATGCCACAGCTGGAAGGACCCACAACAAGGAATATACAACTATGTATGGGGGGCTTTGGGGAGAAAAAGGAAAAAAATAAAATCTTTAAAAAAAAATGTTTGGAAAAATTCACCAGTGAAGCCATCTGGTCCTGGCCGTTTCTTCTATGGATTCCTTATGATTTTTCTATTTAGAGAGTCATGTTGTCTATGAATAGAGAAATATTTATTCTACTTTTCTAATCTGTATACCTTTTATTTCTTTTCCTTGCTTTATTGCATGTGCTTGGACTTGCAGTATAATTTTGAATAAGAATTAGAGAGTGGAATGGAAGTAATTGTTTTGTCTTCAATCTTAGGGGAAAGATATTAGGTCTTTCAACATTAAGTTTAATGTTGTTATACATTTCATTTTTGTACATTTACTTTATCAAGTTAAGGAAGTTCCTTTCTATTCTAGAATAGAATATATAGAATATATAATTAATTTATCCCAGGAATGCAAGATTGCTTTATTATTTATGTATCTATGTTACTGCTGTCTCAATCCAATTTTCAGGACCTGAGGAGAAGTCTGTCAGCTACACTTATTGAGCAGCTATGAACTATTATGCTATTATTTAATACCTTCTAGAAATATTAGCCTATTCACATTTTCTATGTATTCTTGAATTAATTTTGGTATTTGCATCTTCTAAAAAGTCATATATTTCATTTAAACTTTGAAACTATTAGCATATGATTAATTTTAAATTTAGATGCAAAATTTAAGAATGTGTATCAGATAAAGCTCTAATATCAGCCTTCTGTATTTTATTTGCATACAAAGAACCTTATAATTTCATTTTATTGGAATGTTTATTATCTTATACTGAAACACTATGACACATAATCATTTCAATAATCATTGTCCCATCTGGGCTCTGTTGGTGATTGTAAATTTCAAGATGCTTGCTGCTAAGAGATAATCATCACTGCTGAGACTGAGAAGCATAAGTCTCTATGCAATGTTTACATCTAAAAAGAAAGGAGTTTTAAAATTACATTTGTTTTTTTAAATTGTTGGTATAGTAAAACATGATAGATCAAATATTATGTGATGTATCAAATAAATAAGGAAAATATTTCAAACTTTACAGAACCATAAAATCAAAAGTAAATTATCCCCACACCAAGTTAAACCCTGTTACAAGTAGAATGCCTTGTCAAAATTAAACTATATATTTTTATAGAGGTTATGATAGTTTACAACCTTGTGAAATTTCATTTATTACATTATTAAGTACATTAAGTACTGATAACTACTACAAGATGGATAAACCTCAAAAACATTATGATAAGTAAAAGAAGTCAGTCATAAAGGCCTTATAGAGGAAGAGTGATGTCACCAAAATGGCAATGTAGGAGACCCTAGCCTTTGTCCCTGAACAAAGGTCAACAATTAGACAGCTATTCTTGAACAAAAACAGTTCTGGGAAAGCTCTGGGATCCATTTAAAAAATTTTAACAACACAGTGGGAAAAAAAGTTGGAAATAACCACAGAAAAAAGAAGGAAGGCAGCTTTATTTTGCATACATCATCCCCTCCCTTAACCTACATTTCTCAGTGCTAAGAGGAAAAGTCCCAGTGAGAAAGAGCTCCTCCCATTAGAAAAGAAAGACCAGGGTGAGAAAACAGCTTCTCTAGCCATTCAGGACACTGGACAAAGGTCCTGCTTCAGTTTTGCACACTCAGACTGGCAAAACAGAGATGTATAGAGATGGCTAGGAAAAAGAAAGAAAAGTAGGGCCTACCAACAGCAACAACACAGTGAGAGCAATCATGATTTATAGTAACATGCTTTGCAGACAAATCCAGCAGCTTTTGCAACTGCAAAAGCAACCAATGGCCAGTGCAGACATTCAGACCTCCTGTAGATTTTACCACTTTTTGACTCACAGGTATTCACATTCATTGATGCCAAACACCTAAGTCCCTCACTTCTCCCTCCCACTTCCACCTCCACTGAAGCCCAGAAAATGCATGGGAAGCCAGATTAGGCCCCTGTGACTATGTGAGAGCAAGGCTCCAATCTAGATTTCTGTGTATGACCAAAACCACCATTCATGAACATAAGGTTAGACTCTCCAGTTGTGCACTTGTACACTGCCAGCCTGATACCCATAACTAACACTCCATTGCAGTGCACACACCTGGGTGGAGATTGTACAGCCATAGGAGAACACTCCAACAGCCATGGCCCCCACAGCTGCTTGTGGGCCCAGGTGAGGTGCTGTCTTCTGTCACTACCTGCACCACTGTGCTTGGCTGTAGCTAGCCACCCTAGCTGCATGCCTGCATGCTTCCTGTCCTAACCTCATTACTGTGAAGAAGTGGCTGCTTCTTCAAATGTGTAGAGAACTACTCAAGGCTACTTCCAGTAACTGACACCAAATAAATGGAGATCCAAAAAACACCCAACAAAGAATTAAAAATAATTGTTCTAAAGATGTTCAGAGAACTATGTTAGAACACAGATAAACAATTTAAGGACACTAGGAAAACAATACAAGAACAAAATTACAAGTTCAAAGGAAAGATAGAAAACATGAAAAAGAACTAGACAGATATTTTGGAACTGAAGGCACAATGACTGAATTGAATTCAATAGAGAGCTACAATGGCAGGCATGACCAAGCAAGAGAAAGAATCCGTGAACTCAAAGACATATCAACTGAAATCATTCAATTAGAGGAGCAGAAACAAAAAAGAGTAAAAATAATAAAGAAAGCCTATGTGACTTATGAGATGCTATCAAGAAAAAGTGTATGTATCCTTGAATTCCAAGGACAGAAGAGAGAGAAAGGGGTAGAAAGCATATTTAAAGAAATTACAGCTGACAACATCCCAACCCGGGGGGAGAGATTTGACCATCCAAGTTCATGAAGCTAGAAGATCACTCCAAACTTTCAATTCAAAATGATCTACTTAAAGACACATTATAATAAAACTCTAAAATCAAAGACAAAGAGAATTTTAAAAGAAGCAAGAGAAAATAATTTATCTCATACAAGGGAATACCTATAAGGCTTTAAGTAGATATCTCAGCAGAGATCTTACAGGACAAAAGTGAATGGAATGATATGTTCTAAGTGCTGAAAGAAATCAACAGGAAATAACGCTTTATCCACCAAAGTTGTTCTTCAGAAATAAAAGCAATATAAAAACTTTCCCTAATAAACAAAAGCTGTGGATTCATTACAAAAGTTATCTTACAGGAAATACTTACAGAAGTTCTTTAAACTGAAATAAAAGGATGCTAATTACTAACATGAAAACATTTGAAAATATACAACACACACTGTTAAAGGTAAAGAAAGGCAAACAATATTGTAAATAGATTTAGAAACAATATTGTAAATAAATTCAGAAAATTCTAATACTGTAATATGGAGGTGTGTTAACAAGTTGACTCTAGTAAATGGATAAAGGACAAAAAATATTAAAAGTAGTTATAGCTACAACAATTTCTAATGGATACCCAATACAAAAAGATGGAAAGAGTGATATCAAAAACATAATGAGAGGAGGAAAAGTAGTTTTTTGCATATGACCAAAGGTAAATTTTTATCAGTGCAAAAAAGACTATTTTATATAAGCCTCATGGAAACACAAAGCAAAATCCTAGTGTGGATTCATACAAGACAGAAAGAAGGATATCAAAGCATATCACTATAGAAAATCATTTCACAAAAAAGGACAGCAATAAGAGAAGAAATTAAAAAGAGAATACAAAACAGCTGGAAAACAATTAAGAAGATGGTATTAGTAAGTCCCTACATATACAAGTTACTCTAAATGTAAATGGATTGAAGTGTCCAATCAAAAGACATAAAGAGCACAGATGGATAAAAAAAGGAAAAAGCTATATGCTGCCTACAAGAGACTTACTGCAGCTTTAAGGGCACATATAGATTCAAAGTGAAGGCATGCATGAAAATAGATATTCTATGCAAGTGGAAACCAAAGGAAAGCAGGAGTAGCTATACTTATATTAGATAAAATAGATTTTAAACCAACAAATGGCAACAAGGGAAAAAGAAGGTCGTTATATCATGATTCACAGAAAAAAGAAAAAAAACTTAAAATTTTTATGGAACCACAAAAGATCCCAAAAAGCCAAAGCAATCCTGAGAAAGAACAAAGCCAGAGGCATCACAGGTCCCAATTTCAAACTATACTACAAAGATATAGCAATTAAAACAGTATGGGGGTTGGCCTGGTTGCATAGTGGTTAAGTTCAGAGTGCTCTGCTGCAGTGGCCCAGGGTTTACAGGTTTGGATCCCAGGCATGGACCTATGTCATTTATCAAGCCATGCTGTGGCAGTGACTCACATACAAAAATAGAAGAATATTGGTGCAGATATTATCTCAGGGCCAATTTTCCTCACTAACAAACAAACAAAAAGCAGTATGGTACTGTCTAAAATAGACATATACCAATGGAACAGAGTAGAGAACCCAGAATTACACTCCTGAATATATGGCCAACTAATATTTGAGAAGGGAGCCAAGAAGATCAAATGGGGAAAGGATAGTCACTTCAATAAATGGTGCTGGGGAAACTGGATAAACACATGCAGGGAAATAGAATTGGACTTCCATATTATACCTCTCACAAAAATTAACTTGACATAGATCAAGACTTCATATACAAACTGATCTTATAAAACTCCTAGAATCAAACATAGAGAAAAAGCTCCTTGACATTGGTCTTGTCAATGATTTTGCATATGACACCATGACAAGCACACATAAAAAAGCAAATATCAATAAGTGAGACTACATTAAATTTAAAAGTTTATGCACAGCAAAAGAAACAATCAACAAAATAAAAAGACAACCTAGAGAATGAGAGAAAGTATTTATAAACCTTATATTGGATAAAGGTTAATATCCACAATATACAAAAAATTTATAAAACTCAATAACAAAAAAAAAATGAACAATGTGATTTAAAAATGGGCAGAGGAGCTAAATAGACAGTTTTCCAAAGGACGCATCCAGCGGGCCAAACAGGTACATTAAAAGATTCTCAACATCACTAATCATTAGGGAAATGCAAATCAAAACCACAATGAGATCACCTCATACCTGTTAAAATGGCTATATCAACAAGACAGTAGATAACAAGTGTTGATGAGGATATGAAGAGTAAGTAACCCTTGTACAATGTTGGTGGGAGTTTAAATTTGTTCAGCCACTATGGAAACAGTATGGAGATTCTTCAAAAATTAAAAATAGAACTACCACATGACCCAGCAAGGAAATGAAAACAGAATCTCAAGGACATATATGCACTCCCATGTTTATTGCAGCACACTTCACAGTATCCAGATGTGGAAACAGCCTAAGTGCCCATCAATTGATGAATGGATAAAAAGTACATGACATATATAAACAATGGAATATTATTCAGCCACGAGAAAGAAGGCAATCCTGTGATTTGCAACAACATGGGTGGACCTTGATGACATTATTAAAAGTTAGATAAGTCAGACAGGGAAAGACAAATAGTGTATGATATCAATTACATGTGAAACCTAAAATCATCAAACTCATAAAAGCATAGGGTAAGATGAGGATTACCAGGAGCTGGATGATGGGGCAATAGGAGAGATGTTTAAGTTTACAAACTTGTAACTAGTACACAAATAGATCTTGGAGGTCTAATGAACAGTATACAATATTGTATTATAAACATCAAACTTGCTAAGAGACCAGATCTTCACAAATCCCACTTCAAAAAAAATGAAAATTACGTGATGTGATAGAACTGTTAGCTAATGTTACAATGGCAATCATAGTGCAATACATAAATGTTTCAAATCAACATGTTGTAAAATTTAAACTTACACGTTATATTTTTAAAATATTTTAATTTTTAAAAAAGACTATTAAGAAAGGAAACTGAAAAAAAAGAATTTAAAAATAATTGTTTTAAAGAACCTCAGTGATTTATGAGACCATAAAAAGAAAATTGGTGAAATAAGAAAAACACTCCATGAACAAAATGAGAATATAAATAAAGAGAATTTATACAAAAAAAACAAAAAGAAACTCAAGGTTTGAAGAATACAATAACTGAACTGAAACAACTCATTAAAGCAATTCAACAGCAGAATTGATCAAGCAAAACAAAGAACCAGCAAACTCAAAGATATGTCATTTCAAATTATCCAGTCAGAGAAGAAAAAACACTTAATGAAAAAGAGTGAAGAAAACTTAATGGGCTTATGGGGCCACAACGAATAGGTTAATATATGTGTTATGGGAGTACTAGAAGGAGAAGAGACACAGAAAGGGGCAGAAAATTATTTAAAGAAATAGTATCTGAAACGATCCCAAAACTGAATAGAAAAATGGACAACCAGATTTATGAAGTACAGCAAATCCCAAATAGGAAGAATCAAAAAGACTCTACACGAAGACACATTATAATCCCTTTTTCAAAATTCAAAGACAAAGACAGAGTTTTGAAATCAGCAGGAGCAATGTGACTTGTCATGAAGAAGGATAACACTAACAGTGTATTTCTCTGCAGAAACCTTGCAGGCCAGTAAAGAATGGGATGATATATTCAAAGTTTTGAAAGAAAAATAAAACGTGCCAAAAAACAATACTATACTCAGAAAGACTGCCTTCATAGATGGAAAAGAGAAAGAATTTTCCAGAAAACAAAAGCTAAGTGAGTTTATCATCACAAAACCTGCCATACAAGAAATACTACAGGGAGTTCTTCAAGTTGAAACAAAGGAATGCTGAAGAGAAACATGAAAGCATATGAAGGTATTAAATTCATTGGTAAAGGTAAATATATAGACAAATACATAACACTGTAATACAATAACGGTATAAAAATTAAAAGTCAAAAGTGTTTTTAAAAAACCTATAACCACAAAACTATGTTAATATACATACACTATGACAAAATATAAATTGTGACATCACTAACATAAAGTGGAATGGGAGTAAAAGTATAGAGTTTTCTATGCAATTGAATTTAAGTAGTTTTCAGCTTAAAATAGAATGTTACAACCATGTTTTATGTAACTTCATTTAAACCACAAAGAAATTACCTATAGAAGATAAACAAAAGGATAAAGGAAACAAAGCATATCATTTCTAAAAAAGATCACTGAATCAGACTTTTGGTATCTGGTTCCACATGTAAGGACCCTGGAATTCATCACTCCATCCTAACAACAAGTAAAAAGTTGAGCAGGCTGACAAATAACATTTTGTGGGTCCATAAGAGAGGAGAAGTCAGATGGCAAACTGCACCTCTAAATATTGGAGAGACAGGTGAATATAGGGATTTGTGACTAGAGAGCAAAGACTCTCATGGAGAAACCACTATGAGAACCAGTCCAAGGGTAGGAAAACCTAAACCACAAATGACAAATTGCTGGAGGCTAAGTGTGGACAACTTTTAGAGTCAAAACTCTGGGGGGACCCAATCATGAAGTACACCCACAATATTGATATTCTTACAGTAAATACTGGAGAAAAAATGGCTTAGGCTTCATGTAGGAAGAGAGGAAAAGAATTATTTTTAATTTCATCATAGAATTCTGTTCTATCACAACAAGGCCTCATCTCAAGGGAAATAAGTTAACTAGACCCTAACCTCCTGGGGTATTCTCAGAGCCTAACTGACCTGTGGAAGAAAAAAATACAACCCTAACATGCCTGAGCCTTTCATGTGGGAGAGAGAAAACACCCAACTTCAGTTCACTCTAACCATTCATTCCCACCTCAAGGAGAAGAAAAACACTGAGAATCACTTGTGAAGTTCACAGTCCAGAGTGATAGGCTCACTACAATACTGACACCTAATCATAGGACAATAGAACACTTCCCTTCCACACATACTTCACCACCACCTTACTAAAGGTCTATTCACAGTAGTTTATTTTACTCACTACATCATGTCTGGATATCAAGAAAAAAATTACCAAGCATACCAAAAGGAAAAAAACACAATTTGAAAAGACAGGGCAAGCATAAGAATCAGACATGGCAGGGATATTGAAAATATCAGATGAAGAATTTAAAACAGCTATGATTAATATGGTAAGGGCTCTAATAGATAAAGCAGATGGCATGTAAGAATGTATAGGCAATGTAAGCAGAGAAATGGAAATCCTAAAAAAGAACCAAAAAGAAATGACAGAGACAAAAAATCATTGTAAGAGTAATGAAGAATGACATTGATGGGCTTATTAGTAGAATGGAAAAAGATGAGGAAAGAATCTTTGAGATAGAGGATATATCAATAGAACCAAATAGAATCAAAATGAAATGCAAAGAGAGCAAAGACATACAAAGAGAGAACAGAATATCCCAGGACTGTGGGAATTATAAAAAGTGCAACATATACATTATGTGAATATGAGAAGAAAGAGAGAAAAGAACAGAAGAAATATTTGAAATAATAATGACTGAGACTTCGTCCAAATTAATGTCAGACACCAAACTGCAGATCCAAGAAGCTCAGAGAACACCAAGCAGAAAAAAATGCCATAAAAACTAAACCTCAGCATATAATTTTCAAATTTTAGGAATCAAATATAAAGAAAAATTTTGAAAGAAGTCAGAGGGAAAAACACCTTATCTATAAAAGAACAAAGATAAGAATTGCATATGTCTTCTCCACTAGCAAGAAGAGATTGGAATGAATGTTTAAAATGTTGAGAGAAAGAAAAGACACCAACCTAGAATTTTGTACCCTGTGAAACTATCCTTCAAAAGGAGAAATAGTGTTCCTCAGACAGACAAAAATTGAAGGAGTTTGTTGTCAGTAGACCTGCCTTGAACGAAATTTTAAAAGAAGTACTTTAAACAGAAGGAAAGGAAAGTATGTCAGAAACTGGGATTTACATTAAAAAAGGAAGAGCATCAAAGAAGGAATAAGTAAAGGCAAAGTAAAAACTTTTATATTTCTTATCCTTAAATGACCTGAGATAATAATTTGTTTGAAATAATAACAATATGCTTATATATATAATATATACACAGAGATAGATTATAAAAATTGTACATTCATGTAAAAAATATGTTACATATGCTTATATATATATGTGAAATGAATGTCAGCAATGATGCAAGAGATGTGAGCAAGGAATTAGGATTACTTTGTTATAATAAGTCACTCACACTATTTATGAAATTATATAGTGCTATTTGAAAGTGGACTTGGATTGGATGTTCATATAAATTCCAAACTCTAGGGAAACCACTAAACAAAGTAAATAAAAAAGGAATTATAACTGACTTGTAAGAAAGTAGAGAAAATGGAATTGTATAAAATGCTCAATTAAAACCAAAAAAGGCAGAAAAAAACTGAAAGATAAAAATAAGAACAAAGCAAAACAACTAAAAAACACTAAAAATGTGGTAGGTATTAATCTAACTCCATTAGTAATCACTTTAAATGTCAATTATCTAAATACAGCAACTAAAAATCAGAAACTGATGTGAGGAGTGATGTCAACAAAATGGTGGTATAGGAATTTCTAGCACGTGTTCCCTACCAGAAACATCAATTTGAACAACTTTCCATGAAAGAGAATGCATTTACAAGAGCTAAGGATTCCAGGAGAGAAATTACAGAGCTGAGTGAAGCACAGAAGCCAGAAAAAACATATGGAGGAGGATATGAATGATAGGTTCGCACTACCCTCATTACCCCTCCCCCAAGCCCTGGCATCCATTGTGGAGAGAGATTCCCTCCCTCTGGGTGAAGGATAGTGAAATGAGCACCTGACTTCAGTATAGACCCCAGAGCTATCTTGCTCTGGGGTCAACTACAGCCCTAGATGGCACCCGTTATGCTCCACAAACCCAGATCCTGAGCATCTGACTTCACTGCAAACCAAGCATCAACTTGCTCTAACACCAGGCCAACTTCAGCCCTAGGTGGCATCCAGTGTGCTCTTATGAACCCAAGGCCCTAGCCACCCTAGTGCCTGCTGACTTCCAAGGCCCCAGACTGCTCCCACAGGACCAAGCTGCTTCCATTGCACCATATTCCTGACAAGCTATCATGACTCCAGACCCCAGGCTCACACTGGCATCTGCTCACTCCAGCAACCCCAGGTGGCTCCCTTAGCCTCAAGTGGCTTTCAGGACACCAGGCTCTTGGTGGGCTCCTATGAACCCAGGCCTCCAGCTCACTCTGGTGCCTACCAGCTCTGAAAGCTCCACAGCCTGAGGAAAATTTCATGACACTGGCTCCTGGTGGGCCCCCACAAACACAGGTGCTCAGTACTTGCAGACTCCAACAGCTCACATGGCCCCAAGTGGTATCAATGGCTACAGGCTCACAGTGGAACCATGAAAACTCAGGCCTTCAGCCTACCCCCAGGGTCTGCTTGCTCCCATGACCCAAGACAGCTACCTCAACATCCTACTAGAGAGCTTGCACAAACCCAGGCTCCTGCTACATCCCAGATCCAGCCATATTCTATGGTTCCCTGTGACACCTGTGGCCATTGGCTCCCAATCACTCCACATGAAACCAGGCTTAAGATGTATAGCAGCAAATGCAGGCTCTCAGCCTGCTCCAGAGACAGTTGACTACCATGGGCCCAAGCTTTCAACTCACCCCAACACAAGACCGTATCTCCTGGATCCAGGCCTTTGGCCCACCCCAGGCCAACCCCTACAGACCCAGACTCCAGACTGGCTCCCATTGACCCAGGCTCCCAGACTTTCCCAATGCCAGAACAGCCCCCATGGCTCCAGCTTCAGGGACAGCTCCTATGAACCCAGGCCACCAGTCCACCCCAAAGCCAGACTTGCTCCTAGAAGCTCAAATTCCAGTGCAGCCCCCTAATCTCCAGGGTACAGACCAACTCCCACAACCCCAGGCTCCAGGCTGGCAATCATGAAAACAGCCTCCTGGGTACTGGATCAGCCATCATGGAACAAGGTATTAGGCCCACTCCAGTGGTCCTGGGTGCCTGGTTAGCCCCTGTGGACCCAGGATCCAAGTCTACTCATACAGACACAGGCATGAGGCCCATTACCACAGTCTTTAGCAACAGGCTAGCTCCAGTGTTTCCAGGCTCAGTTCCTGCCAGCACAGATCCAGGCTCTAGACTGGGGCACATGTACTCAAGCACCAGGCCTGCCTACATACTGACCCAGGCATCAGATGTGACTGCCCAAGGACTCTGGCAGAAAGTTCACCTGCAGACATGACTAGATGGCCCACTCAGAATGTCTAGACAGACTGACTGGTTTAGGGTGAAGACTGCCAAAGTCAGTCTGTAAACTGGAAGAGGTGCATACTTTCTAAAATATGGAGACATTGATACAGGCACAAGGATCATAAATAACCAAGGAAAAGAAACTAATAAAACTTCAATGACTAAACCTAGCAAAATGCAGATCAATGAATCATCTGACAAAGAATTCAGAATAATTTACTAAAAGATATACAGTGAACACCAAGAAAACACACATAGACAACTAAATTAAATTAACAACATGATGAATGGAAAAAATGAGAAGTTCAGCAAGACATAGAAATAATTAAAAGTAAAAACATAAATCTCAGAGTTGAAAAGTAAAATGACTAGTCTGTAATATTCAAGAGAGAGCATCAAGAACAGACTCAACTAAGGTGTTGAAAGAATTACTGAACTAAAAGATGGGTCATTTGCAATAATCCAGTCAAAGCAGCAAAAAGAAAATGAATGAAAAAGAGTGAAGAAAACCTACATAAATTATGAGAGTCCATGAAAAGAAACAACCCAAATATTATTGGAGTCACAAAAGGAAAAGAGAGGGAGAAAGAGACAGAAAGCTTACTTAAAGAAATAATGACTGAGAACATCCCAAATCTAGGAAGAGATTTGAATAGTCAAGTTTAAGAACCTAAAGATCACCCCAAATTTCAACACAAAACAATCTTCTCCAAGACATATTATAATAAAACTGTTTAAAATCAAGACAAAGATGTAGCCGCCCCTGACACAGGAAGGGTTAATAATCACTGGAAAAGGCTTGCCAACAAACTGTGACCTGGAGGTGAGAAGGCTGGTCAGCCAATGACGGGTAAGACCTCCAGGAGGAGGCAACCTAAGCCAGGCGTGGTCGCCTAGGGGCACAGATGGAGACACGATATCAGGAGCAGGAGGGGCTGTTGCCTAGGAGGCCTTGCATACTCTGAGATAAAATATACGAGCACACGAATTACATGATAATATCAAAACAGAGGCTGAGGGAGGGCTCCTTGAGAAATCACTAAGAATTCTTTGCATTCGCTAATTACATTGTCCAGATCAGCTGTGTACGTTTAACAGATGTAAGCTATGTATATGTTGAAATGCTGGTTATAATAAACTCAGAGTGGCCATTAGCCCTCTCTGCATCTATCCTGATGTGTACATTGGATTCCAACACCAACAAAAGAGAATTTTAAAAGTAGCAAGAAAGGAAGCCATGATGCTGATGTCAATGCTTTTCCCTTAGGCTCTCCCCTCTAAGATACAATGAAAAAGACATTCATATACCAACAGAGGACAGTCATACAACACAAAAGAAGTCCAAGAGACCCATGCAGCCATAAGTCTGAAGGTGGAGGTGGACCAGCCAGAGTAAGTCGAAGGAGGTAAGGGGAATTTTCTCTTTCCTGAATGGCAGCAACCCCAGGAATTTACACAGCTCTGAGAGGAAAGGGGGGAGGTGCAGCCCTCTGCAGGAACACCATTACTCTCCAAGTTCCCTCACAGCCTGTGGGAAAGCCCCACACAGAGGTAAATATGCTATCACAGGGATGTCTTCATCAAGCTAGCATACAAAGAGAGCAGATCAGGAGATCCAAGCTAGAATGCCCTGGTATAGCATAGTTGAAAGAAAGTGCCCCCCTTTCCATCCAGCATTCCAGTGCAACCAGTCAGCCAGAGCAGCACACAGACAAAAAAGCAACCAGTGGCAGGAGCGAGTGAACTTCAGATTGTGGCAGGCTCAGAATATACAGCTCTCGACCCCCACACAGTGGCAGCTGGTGAAAGCTGTGATCAGATACTATCACTATGGAGAGGTACAAATCCATGCCACCAAGCAGAATGAAAGAATTTATTAAATCTCCATACTGGAAGGAAAATTATAAGTACCCAGAAATCAATCTGGAAGGCACAGAAATTTATAATCTAGATGAGAGATAATTCAAAAGAGCAATCAAAAAAACTCAATGAGTTACAATAAAATACAGAGAGACAGTTCAATGAAACCAGGAACTTCTTCACAAAAGTGATTGAAACTATAAATAAGAACCAATCAGAAATACTGGAGATGAAAAACACAATGATTGAGATAAAGAAAAATCTGGACACCCTGAACAATAGAGCTGATATCCAGGAACAAATCAGCAGTCTTGAGGACAGACATATGGAAATGCTTCACGTGGAGGAGAGAGAACTAAGACTAAAAAGAAATGAAGAAATTCTCTGAGAAATATCTGACTCAATTAGGAAATGCAATATAAAGATTATAGGTATTCCAGAGGGAGAAAGAATGAGAAAGGAGCAGAAAGCTTGTTCAAAGAAATAATAGCTGAGAACTTCCCAAACTGGAGGAAGAAGCTGGAAATACAAGTGAAACAAGCCAATATATCTCCTAACTATATCAAGGTAAAAAGACTTTCTCCAAAGCATATAGTAGTAGAGCTGGCAAAAATCGACAGCAAAGAAAAAATATTGAGGGCAGCAAGGAAGAAGAAAATAACTTAAAATGGAGCCCCTATCAGGCTGTCCGTGCATTTCTCAGCAGAAAACTTACAGGCTAAGAAAGAATGGAATGATATATTTAAAATTCTTAAAGACAAATACTTTCAGCCAAGAATACTCTATCCAGCGAAAATATCCTTTAGATATGATGGAGAAATAAAAACTTTCCCAGATAAAGAAAAGCAAAGAGAGTTCATGGCCAAAAGATACCCTACAAGAAATCCTCAAGAAAGCCCTCATGCCTGAAAAAAAAAAAATGAAAGGGGTTACAATGCCCTGAGCAAGGAATTAAATAGGTAGGCAAAGTCAGAAAATTGCAGCCCTCTATCAGAACAGGCGAGCAAACACTCAATTATAACATTAAAGTTAAAGGGAAAGAAAACACCAAAACTAAATTTAATCTTATCATTTTAACCCGAAACTCACAACACAGGATGGAATAAGATGCAACAATAATAACTTAGAAGGGGAAGAGGAAAAGATGGAATTGGCTTAGTCTAAGGAAATAAGAGGCTATCCAAAAATGGGCAATCTATGAGATGTTTTTTATACAAACATAATGGTAACCACTAAACAAATAATTAGAACTGAAACACAAATGATAAATCAGGAGAAAACTATGAAAACCATCATAGAAAGCTGCCTAACCAAATTGGTAGTCTGAAATAAACGGGACAAGAAATAAAGGAAATGCTGAAGAACAAGAAAATGAGCAATAAAATGGCAACATTAAGCCCTCATATATCAATATTCACTCTAAATATAAATGGATTGCATTCTCCAATCAAAAGACAGAGTGGTAGACTGGATTAAAAAACAAGACCAAACAATATGCTGCCTCCAGGAAACACATCTCAGCTCCAATAGCAAACATGGGCTCAGAGTAAAGGGATGGAAGATGATACTCCAAGCTAATGGCAAACAAAAGAAAGCAGGTGTTGCCATACTTGCATCAGAAAGTAGACTTCAAGATAAAACAGGTAAAGGGAGACAAAGAGGAGCAGTCTATAATGATAAAAGGGACACTCCACCAAGAAAACATAACACTTATAAATGTTTATGCACCCAACACAGGAGCACCAAAATACATAAAGCAACCATTAACAAATGTAAAAGGAGATACTAATAACAACATAATAATCTTAGGAGACCTCAACACCACACTTACCATCAATGGATAGATCACCTAGACAGAAAGTCAAAAGGAAAAAGTGGAACTAAACTAAAAACTAGACCAGATGTAATTTATAGATATATATAGAACACTCCATCCAAAACCAGCAGGATACACATTCTTCTCAAGTGCACACGGAACATTGTCATGGATAGACCATATATTGGGAAACAAGGAAAACAACAATAAATTTAAGAATATTGAAATCATATCAAGGATCTTTTCTGACCATAATGCTATGAAATTAGAAATCAACTACAAGAAAAAAGTTGGGAAAGGGATAAAGATGTGAACACAAAGCAACATGCTACTGAACAGCAAGTGGATCATTTTAGAACTTAAAGTAGAAAGCAAGAAATCTCTTGAGACAAATGAAAATGAAAACATACCATATGAACTCATATGGGATGCAGCAAGAATGGTCCTAAGAGGGATATTCATAGCAATACAGGCCAACCTTAAGAAACAAGAAAAATCTCAAAAAGCACAATCTTAAACTACAGCTAACATAATTAGAAAAAGAAAAGCAAACAAAGCCCAAAGTCAGCAGAAGGGGGAAGCAATAAAAATAAAACAAGAAATAAATGAAATTAAAACAAAAAGGAAAGTAGAAAGGATCAATGACACAAAAAGCTGGTTCTTTGAGAAGATAAACAAAATTGACAAACTCTTATCTATATTCACTAGGAAAACAAGAGAGGAGTCTCAAATAAATAAAATTAGAGATGAGACAGAAGAAATTACCACAGGAACCACAGAAATACAAAAGATTATAAGAGAGTACTATGAAAAACTATATGCCAAGAAATTGGACAAGCTAGAAGAAATAGATATGTTCTTAGACTTTTACAACTTTCCAAGGCTGAATCAAGAAGAAATGGAAAATCTGAATAGGCCAATCACAAGTAAAGAGGTTAAAACAGTAATCAAAAACACCTCCCAAAATAAAAGTCCAAGACCAAATGGCTTCTCTGGAGGATTCTACCAAAATTCAAAGAAGACTTAATACCTATCCTCAACCTATCCCCCCAAATTGAGGAAGATGGAACACTTCCTAACACATTTTGAGGGCAACATCACCCTGATACCAAAGGCAGACAAGGAAAAAACAAAGAAGGAAAATTACAGCTCAATATCAGTGATCAATATAGATACAAAAATCCTCAACAAAATATTGGCAAACCAAATACAGCAACACCCAAAATGATCATACACCATGATCAAGTGAGATTGATATGAGGAAAACAGGGATGGTTAAACATCTGCAAATCAATCAATGTGATGCACCACATTAACAAAATGAGAAATAAAATGCACATGATCATCTTAACAGATGCAGAGAAAGCATTCGACAAGATCCAACACTCATTTATGATAAAAACTCTCAATAAAATGGGTATACAAGGATAGTACCTCAACATAATAAAGACCACAAATGGCAAACCTACAACCAACATAGTACTCATTGGGGAAAAACTGAAAGCCACCCCTCAGAGAACAGGATCAAGATAAGTGTGGCCAGTCTCGCCACACTTATTGTTTTGATTTTTTTATCATTGGCACTTGAGCTAACATCTGTTACCAATCTTGGTTTTATTTCTCCCCAAAGCCCCACAGTACATAGTTGTATGTTCTAGTAGTAGGTCCTTCTTCTTGTGCTATGTGGGACGCTGCCTTATCATGGCTTGATGAGCAGTGCTAGGTCTGTGCCCATGATATGATCTGGCAAAACCCCAGGCCACCAAAGTGGAGTCCATGAACTTAACTACTAGGCCACAGGACTGGCCCCCTCACCACTCTTATTCAACATAGTACTGGAGGTTTTGGCCAGACCAATTAGTCAAGAGAAAGAAATAAAAGGAATCCAAGTAGGCAATGAAGAAGTGAAACTCTCACTGTTTTCAGGTGACAAAATTTTACATATAGAAAACCCTAAAGAATCCATCAGAAAACTATTAGAAATGACCAACAGCTAGAGCAAATTTGCAGGGTACAAAATCAACTTACAAAAATCAGTTGCATCTATACTCTAATAATGAACTAAGAGAAAGAGAACTCAAGAATACAATCCTATATACAATTGCAAACAAAAGAATAAAATATCTAGGAATAACTTTAACCAAGGAGGTGAAAGACCTATACACTGAAAACTATAAGACATTACTGAAATAAATCAATGATGACGTAAAGAAATGGAAAGATATTCCTCGCTCATGGAAGAATAAACATAGTTAAAATGTGCATATTACCTAAAGCAATCTACAGATTCAATGCAAACCTAATCAGAATCCCAATGACATTCTTCACGGAGTTAGAACAAAGAATCCAAAAATTCATATGGGGCAAAAAAAGGACCCTGAATAGTTAAAGCACTTCTGAGAAAAAAGAACCAAACTGGAGGCATCACAATCTCTGACTTCAAAATAAACTACAAAGCTATAGTAATCAAAACAGCATGCTACTAACACAAAAACAGGCATACAGATTAATGGAACAGAATGGAAAGCACAGAAGTAAAACCACACATCTACAGACAGCTAATATTTGACAAAGGAGCTAAGAACATAGAGTGGAGAAAGGAAAGTCTCAATAAATATTTCAGGGAAAACTGGACAGTCACATGCAAAAGAATGAAAGTAGACCATTATCTTTCACTATACCACACCTAAAAATAAAATCAAAATGGATAAACGACTTGAAGACAAGACCTGAAAATATAAAACTTCTAAAAGAAAATATAGGCAGTGCACTGTTTGACATCGGTCTTAAAAGGATCTTTTCAAATACCATGTCTCCTCAGATGAGGGAAACCAAAGAAAAAAAAGTGGGATTTCATCAGACTAAAGTTCTTCTGCAAGGCAAAGGAAACCAGGATCAAAACCAAAAGACAACCCACCAACTTGGAAAGCATAGTTGCAAATCTGACACCAGTCAGAATGGCTACAATTACTGATACAAAAAACAATTGCTGGAGAAGATGTGGAGAAAAGGGAATGCTCATACACTGCTGGTGGGAATGCAAACTGGTGCAGCCACTATGGAAAACAGTATGGAGATTCCTCAAAAAACTAAAAATAGAAACACCAAATGACCCAGTTATCCCACTACTGGGTATTTATCCAAAGAGCTTGAAATCAACAATTCAAAGAGATTTATGCACCCCTACATTCATTGCAGCATTATTCACAATAGCCAAGACATGGAGGCAACCCATGTGCCCATGAACTAATGACTGGATAAAGTAGAAGCAGTATATATATATATATATATATATATATATATATATATATATATATACAATGGAATACTACTCAGCCATAAAAAAGACAAAATAGTCCCATTTGAAACAACATAGATGGACCTCGGGGGTATTATTTTAAGCAAAATAAGTCAGACAGAGAAAGACAAACACCACGTGATTTTACTCATTATGTGGAAGGTAAACAAACACATAGACAAAGAGGACAGTTTGTGGTTACCAGGGTGAAAAGGGTTGTGGTGTGCATAAGGGGTGAAGGGGTGCACTTATATGGTAATTGACAAATAATAATATACACCTGAAATTTCACAATGTTATAAACTATTATGACCTCAATAAAAGAAATTTAAAAAGAAGAAAAAAAGCCTCATCTTTAAAGGACCATCTGTGAGTCTATAGCACATTTCTCAGCAGAATTCTTGCAGGCCAGGAGAAAGTGGGATACTACTTTCAAAGTTCTGAAATTTAAAAAAAAAAGTCAACCAAAAATATTTTACCTGTAAAAATTGTCTTTGCAAAATGAAGGAAAGACAAAGACTCTCAAACAACAGCTGAGGAAGTTCAGATCTAGGTGAGAACTTCATAACGATAAATGCCTACATTAAGAAAAAGGAAAGATTAACAAACATTGTATTTCCTAAAAGAAATAGAAAAAGAAGAGCTATCTAAGGCTAAAGTTAGCAGAAAGTAAATAAGAATGATCAGAACAGAAATAGTTTAGAAAAAGAAAAACAACAGAAAAGATCAACAAAATCAAGATCTTTTTTTAAAAAAAGATAAATAGAACCTTTAGACTTATACCTAGACTAACTAAAAAAATGACTTAAGTAAAATCAGAAATGAGGAGACTTTACAACTGATTCCAAAGATATATGAAGGATCATAATAAACTACTATGAACAATTACTTGCCAACAAATTGGATAACCTTGAAGAAATGTAAAACTTCATAGAAACATACAACTTACCAAGATTAAATCATGAAGAATTAGAAAATGTGAACAGACTTATAACCAGTAAGAAGATTGAATCAGTAAAGAAAAACCTCCCAACAAAGAAAAGTCTAAGATCAGATGTTTTCTATAGTGAATTCTACCAAACTGTTAAAGAACAATTAATGCCAATCATTCTAAAACTCTTTTAAAAAATTAGAGATGAAGACAAATTCCAAAACTCATTTTATGAGGCCAACATAATCTTTACCAAAATCAGATGACACTAAAATAAAACTAGAATCCAATATCCCTGATGAATATATGTGCAAAAATTCTAAACAAACTACTAGCAAACTGAATTTAACAGCACAGTAAAAGGATAATATGCTATGATCAAGTAGGATTTATCCTTTGGATGCAGGGATGATTCAACATACACAGATCAATAAATGTGATAAATCACGTTAATAGAATGAAAGAGAAAAATCATGATCATCGCAATAGAAGTAGAAAAATCATTTGACAGAACACAGCATTCTTTCATGATAAAACTCTCAACAAATTGGATATAAAAGGAGTGTACCTCCCCATATTAGAGGCCATATATTACAGCCCATAGCTAGCATCATAACTAATGGTGAAAAGTTGAAAGCTTTCCCACTAAGATCAGGAGAAGGGTACCCAGTCTCATGAATCCTATTCTTCATAGTCCTAGAAGATCTAGCCAGAACAACTAGGTAAGAAAAATAAATAAAAGGCATCCAAATCAGACAGGAAGAAGTAAAGTGGTCTCTGTTTGCAGATGATATAATCTTATATGTAGAAAGCGATAAAGACTCCATCAAAAAACAATTGGAACTAATAAACAAATTCAGGAAAGTTGCAGGATACAAACTCAAGATACAAATATCAGTTGTATTTCTATACACTAACAATGAACAACATAAAATAAAAAAAGGAACAATCCCATTTACAATAGCATCAACAACAAACAAAATACTCAGAAAAAATATGCCTAAGGTAGTGAAAGATCTCTACACTGGAAACTAGAAGAATTTAGTGAAAGAAATTGAGGTTCACACAAATTGAAAGATATCCTGTGTTCATGAATCAGAAGAATTAATATTGTCAAAATGGTCCTACTACCTAAAGGCCTCTATAGATTCAATGCAAGCTCCTCCAAAATCACAATGGCACTTTACACAAAAGTAGAAAAAAAAATTCTAAAATATATATGGGAGCACAGAAGATCTCAAATAGCAAAAGTAATCCTGAGAATGAAGAATAAAGCTGGAGGCTTTCACACTTCCTGATTTCAAATTATACTACGAAGCTATAGTAATCAAAACAGTATGGTACTGGCATGAGAAAAACACATATAAAACATTGAAACAATGATTTAGATTCAAGAAATAAACCCACACACATAATGTCTACTAATATTTGAGAAGGGAGCGAAGAATACTCAATGGGGAGAGGATAGTACCTTCAATATATGGTGCTGGGAAAACTGGATATTCACATCCAAAATAATGAAATTGAACCCCTGTATTACACCATTCACAAAGAGATAACTTAAAATGGATTAAATAATTTAATGTAAGAAAGAAATTATAAAACTACTAGAAGGAAACATAAAGAAAATATTTATATTTGTCTTGACAATGATTTTTTGGGTATAATACCAAAAGCATAATTAAGTAAAAGTAAACAAGTGGGCCTACATCAAACTAAAAAGATTCTGCACCCAAAAAGAAACAATCAGCAAAACAAAAATGCAATCTATAGAGTAGGAGAAAATATTTGCAAACTATCTATCTAATATCCAAAACATGTAAAAATCTTATAAAGTTCAACAGTGAATAAAAACCTGATTGAAAATGGGCAAAAGAAGTGAATAGACATTTTTCTAAAAAAGACAAAGAAATAGTCAACAGGTACTTGAAAAGGTGCTCAACATTACTAAACATCAGGGAAATGCATATCAAAACCACAATGAGATATCACCTCATGCCTGTTAGAATGCTTATCATCAAAAAGAGAAAAGTGTTGGTGAGGATGTGGAGAAAAGGGAAACCAAATGCACTGTTTGGGGGAATGTAATTGGTTCAGCCACTATGGAAAACAGTACGGAGTTTCCTCAAACAATTAAAAGTATAACTACCATATGATCTGGAAGCCCACTTCTGAGTATATGTGCAAAGGAAATGAAAACAGGATCTTGAAGAGATATTTGCATTTCTATGTTCATTGCAGCATTATTCATAGTAGCCAGACATGTAAACAACCTAAGTGTCCATTGACAAATGAATGGATAAAGACAATTTGGGAAGAGCAGTCAAGCTGCACCATATTGGCCATTACTTCCCCACTGTGCATGGAGTTGGGGGAAGATGACATAACTGAGTAAGGTGACACATCACCTTGGGGCTCCACAGCAGAAACAAAGGCAAGGCCCCTAATTGTAAATACTAGCTTTCTATTTATTACTGCTTCTAGGCAAATAGATAAAAAAGTGACTTTGTATGTAAAATTTATTAATAAAATATGTATTCTTAAGAGAGAAAAAATACAGACAATTTGATATATATGTACACTAAAATATTACTCAGTCATATAAAAAGAAGGAAATTGCACTTTTTAATGACAACATGGATGGATCTTGAGAGTATCTTACTGGGTGAAATGTCAGAGGAAAACAAATCCTTAATGATATCATTCACATATGGAATCTAAATAAGCTGAACTCATAGAAATAGATGTTAAATGGGTCTAGGGAATGGGGGAAATGGGGAAATGTTGGTAAAAGAGTACAAACTTTCAGCTATAACATAAATAATTTCTTGGGATGTAATGTATAACATGGTCCCTGTAATTAGCAATACTATATTATATACTTGAAAGTTTTCAAGAGAGTAAATCTTAAATGTTATCAACACAAAAAACTGGAAATTATGTGAGGGGATGGAGGTGTTAACTAACCTTATTGTGGTAAACATTCTGCAACATATACATGTATCAAAACAAAGCATTTGTATGACTAAAACTTACATATGTTATATATCAATATCGCATTAAAACTTGAAAAAACAGTTGAATTTAAGATTATCTTTGGCTCAACAATCCTACTTCTAGATATTTTCTCAAAAGAACTGAAAGCATGTACTCAGGCAAATATTTGTACATGACTGTACATTGTAGCACTATTCACAATAGTCAGAAGGTTGAAACAACCCAAATACTTATTAACAGATAAATGGATAAATAAAAGTTGGTATATCCATATGAAGAAAGGAAGTACTGATACGTGCTAAGTGAAAGAAGCCAGACACAAAACGTCACAAAATGAATGATTTAATTTATACAAAATACCCAGACTAGGTAAAACCATAGATAAAGAAACCACATTAGTGGTTACCAGGGGTTGGGGGATGAGCAAATGAGGAGTGACTGCTTAATGAGTATGAGGTTTCCTTTTGGGAATGATGAAACTATTTTCAACCAAAATAGTGGTAACTATTACATAAGATTGTGAATGTACTAAATGCCATCGAACTGCTCATTCTAAAATGGTTAATTTTATGTTCTGTGGATTTCATCTCAATAACAAGAAAACGTGCTTTCTGCAAAAATTAAGACAAAGTCTGTCATAGTGTATCAAAAAAATAACCCAAGTGCATGTTGTTTACAAGAAACTCACTTTATATATAAAGACACATATTGATTAAAAGTAAATGTATAAAGAAATATATACCATGCAAAAACAAATTAAAACAAAGCAGGAGAGGTGACATCAGCATCATGGCATAGTGAACATGGCCGGGACTCCCTCCCCTGTAATATACAACCAAAAGAAGCAACCATACTCCAACAGAAAATATCCTAACAACACAAAAACCTCAGAGAGACACGCAGCCACACAGTGGAGGTTGAAGAGGCTGGAGCCCCCTTCGGGGGAGCTGGAACTGAGTAAGAGAGAACTTCACTCCCTGCAGTTGCTTCCTCAGGGTGATCTGTGAGGGAAGGGGTCCAGGGAGAGGTTGCACATCCATGGACCAAGGACTCCTTAGGGCCCTTGCAGCCCAGAGGGAAGCCCTCTAATGGGGTGAAAGCTTTCACATGGGGTGACCTCGTAAAGCCAAGACACCAGGAGACCAGGTAATGAAAGCTGATTGAGAAATCCTGGATTGCACGCAGGAGAAAGTGCCCACAACCAACTCATGCCATACCATCTCAGCTAAAGGTGGAGGGTCCAGAATACATGGCTCTCGATCCCCACTCAGTGGCGATAGGCTGTAACTGCAACTGAACAATATCAGAATGTGGAAGAGCCCACCTTCCAACATCAGGCACTACATCAAATCTCCAGACCAGAGAGAAAATGACAAGCACCCAGAACCCAGTCCTGAGGATACAGAAATATGTAAGCTCAATGACAATGAATTCAAAATAGCTATGACCAAAAAACTGAATGAGATAAAACAGAATATACAGAAACAATTCAATGAGTTCAGGAGCTACTTCACAAAAGAGATTGAAACTATGAAAAAGAATTAATCAGAAATATTAGAGATGAAAGACACAATGGAAGAGATAAAACAAAATACGGATTCCCTAAATGCTCAGGTGGACATCATAGAGTAGCAAATCAGCATAATTGAAGATAAACATGTGGAAATGCTCTAGATAGAGGAGCAGAGAGAACTGAGACTAAAAAGAAATGAAGAAAGTCTCCAAGAAATATCCAACTCAATGAGAAAATGCAACAAAGAATTATAGGTATTCAAGAATGTGAAGAGAAGGAGAATGGAGCAGGAAGCATGTTCAAAGAAATAGCAGAGAACTTCTGAAATCTAGGTAATGAGAGGGAAATATGTGTGGAGGAAGCTCCCAGATCTCCTAGATTTGTCAATGTAAAAAGACATACTCAAGGCATATAGTAGTAAAAGTGAATGACAAAGAAAGAATACTCAGGGCAGCAAGGCAGAAGAAAATAATCTACAAAGGAACCCCTATCAGGCTTTCAGCAGATTTCTCTGCAGAAACCTTACAAGGTAGAAGAGAATGGAATGACATATGCAAAACTTTAAAAGGTAAAAATATTTAGCCAAGAATACTCTATCCAACAAGAAAATCCTACAGATATGAGGGAGAAATTAAATCTTTCCCAGACAAACAAAAGCTAAGGGACTTCTTAGCCACAAGACCCCCCCCCCCAAGAAATACTCAAGAAGGCCCTCATACCTGAAATAATAAAAAAAAGGCAGAAAGGAGTCATAAAACACAGAGTAAAGAGATAAATAGGTACACAGAATCAGAATAGGATAGCAAATATTCAACTATAGCATTAGGCTAACTAAAGGGAAGGAAAACACCAAAAATAAAGACAATCTTGTCACTTTAACCACAAACTAACAACACAAGTTGGAATAAGATATGAGAAAACAACTTAGGGGGGGAAGAGGACAGTGACTTCTTCAGTTTAGACTAAGGAAATAAGAGACCATCAGAAAATGGACTACCTTATACATGAGATTCTGAATACAAACTCCAGGGTAGCCACTAAACTAAAAGGCAGAAAACAGACACAAAAAATAGATAAGGAAAAAAACTAAGAAACACATCATAAAAAACTATATAATTCAATGGGTAGACCAAAACACACAGGACGAGAAACAAAAGAAATGCAGAACAACCCAAAATGAGTGATATAATGACAGCATTAAGCCCTCATACATCAATAATCACCCTCAATGCAAAGGCATTGAGTTCTCCAATAAAAAAACACAGAGTGGCAAGATGGATTAAAGAACTAGATCCTAATAATGATTTAACAGAAAAAGAACTCAAAAACACAATACCATTCACAATAGCAACAACAACAAATAAAAATACCTCGGAGAGAATTTAACTAAGGAAGTGAAAGAATTATATGATGAAAATTACAAGCCTTTTCTGAAAGAAATGGATGATGACATAAAGAGATGGAAAGACATTCCATGTACACGGATTAGAAGAATAAAAATAGTTAAAATGTCCGTTCTACCTAAAGCAATCTACGGACTCAATGCCATCCCAATCAGAATCCCAATGACATTCTTTACAGAAATAGAACAGAGAAACCTAAAATTCATATGGGGCAACAAAAGACCCCGAATTGCTAAAGCAATCATGAGGAAAAAGAACACAGCTGGAGGCATAACAATCCCTGACTTCAAAACATACTACAAAGCTACAGTAATCAAAACAGCATGGTACTGGTACAAAAACAGGTGCACAGGTCAATGGAACAGAATTGAAAGCCCAGAAATAAAATCACATCTATGGACAGCTAATCTTTGAAAAGGAGCTGAGGGCATACAATGGAGAAAAGAAAGTCTTCTCTACAAATGGTGCTGGGAAGACTGGAAAGCCACATGTAAGAGAATGAAAATTGACCATTCTTTTTCACCATTCACCAAAATAAACTCAAAATGGATCAAAGACCTAAAGCTGAAGCCTGAAACCATAAGGCTTGTAGAAGAAAATGTAGGAGGCAGTACACTCTTTGACATCAGTATTAAAAGGATGTTTTCATTCACCATGTCTTCTCAGACAAGGGAAACAATAGAAAGAATAGACAAATGGGACTTCATCAGACTTAAGAGCTTCTTCAAGGCAAAGGAAAACAGGATTGAAACAAAAAAAAACACACTGGGAAAAAAATATTTGCGAATAATACATCTGACAAAGGCTTAATATCCATAATATATAAAGAACACACACAACTCAACAACAAAAAATCAAACAACCTGATCAAAAAATGGGCAGGGGACATGAACAGACATCTCTTCAAAGAAGATATATGGATGGCCAATAGGCACATGAAAAGATGTTCATTGCTGATCATCAGGGAAATGCAAATGAAAACTACATTAAGACATCACCTTACACCCATTAGAATGACAATAATATCGAAAAGTAATAGTAACAAATGTTGGAGAGGTTGTGGAGAAAAAGGAACCCTCATACACTGCTGGTGGGAATGCAAACTGGTGCAGCAACTATGGAAAACAGTATGGAGATTCCTCAAAAAATTAAAAATAGAACTACCATATGATCCAGCTATCCCACTACTGGGTATCTATCCAAAGAACCTGAAATTAGCAATTCCAAAAGTCACATGCACGTCTATGTTCATTGCAGCATTATTTACAATAGCCAAGATGTGGAAGCAACCTAAGTTCCCACCAACACATGATTGGATAAAGAAGATGTGATATATATATATACAATGGAATACCACTCAGCCATAAAAAAGAACAAATTGTCCCATTTGCAACAATATGGATGGACCTTGAGGGAATTATGTTAAACAAAATAAGCCAGATAGAGAAGGACAATCTCTGTATGACTCCACTCATAGGAGGAATGTAAACATGTGGACAAAGAAAACAGATTAGTGGTTACAGGGGAAAGGTGGGGTGGGGGGGTGGGTACAAAGGGTGAAGGGTGCGCCTACAACACGACTGACAGACAATAATGTACAACTGAAATTTCACAGGATTGTAACCTATCATTAACTCAATAAAAATTAATAATAATAAAAAAAGAGCTAGATCCAACAATTTTCTGCCTCCAGAAAACACATCTCAGCTCCAGTGAGAAACACAGGCTCAGGGTGAAGGGATGGAAGGCAATACTCCAAGCTAATGGCAAACAAAAGAAAACAGGTGTCACAATACTTATATCAGAAAAATGTGACTCCAAGATAAGGCAGGTAAAGAGAGACAAAGAGGGGCAGTATATAATGATCAAAGGGACACTCCATCAAGAAGAAATGACGCTTATAAATATCTATGTACCCAACAAAGGAGTACCAAACTCCATAAAGCAACTATTAACAAACCTAAAAGAAGATATTAAAAATAACACAATAATAGTAGGGGGCCTGAACACCCCACTTACATCAATGGATAGATCACCCAGACAGAAAATCAACAAGGAAATAGTGGAATTAAGTGAAAAGCTAAACCAGTTGAACTTAATAGACATGTATAGAACACTTTATACAAAAACAGCAGGATACACATTCTTCTCAAGTGTGCATGCAACATTCTCAAGGAGAGACCATATGTTGGGAAACAAGTCAAGCCTCTAAATTTTAAAAAAGTTGAAATAATAAGAAGCGTCTTCTCTGGTCATAATGCTATAAAGCTAGAAATTAATTACAAGAAACAATCTGAGAAGGGAAAAAGATGTGGGGACGAAATAATATGCTACTGAACAAGCAATGGAACATTGAAGAAATTAAAGGAGAAATAAAAAATATCTGGAGACAAATAAAAATCATAACAGCATACCAACTCACATGGGATGCATCAAAAGCCATATTAAGAGGGATATTCATTGCAATACAGGCACATCCTAACAAACAAGAAAAATCCCAAATGACATATCTCAAATTACACCTAACAGAATTAGAGAAAGAACAAATAAAGCCCAATGTTAGCAGAAGGAGAGAAATAATAAAAATCAGAGCAGAAATAAATGCTATTGAAACAAAAAAGTCAGTAGAAAGGAACAATGAAACAAAGAGCTGGTTATTTGAGAAGATAAATAAAATTGACAAACCCCTGGCTAGACTTACAAAGAAAAAAGAGAGAAAGCTCAAATAAACAAAATCAGAAATGAAAGAGGAGATATAACAATGGACTCCACAGAGATAGAACGGATTATGAGAGAATGCTACAAAAAACTATGTGCCGACAAAATGAATAACCTAGAGAAAATGGAAAAATTCTTAGACTCTTACAACCTCCCAATGCTGAATCAAGAATAAACAGACAATCTGAACAGACCAATCACAAGGAAAGAGATTGAAACAACAATAAAAAGCATCTCAAAGAATAAAACTCCAGGACCAGATGGCTTTTCTGGGGAATTCTACCAAACTTTCAGAGAGGATTTAATACCTATCCTTTTCAAGCTATTCCAAAAGTTTAGGGAGGACAGAACACTTCATAACACATTATACAAGGCCACCATCATTCTCATACCAAAGCCTGATAAGGACAGCACAAAACAAGGAGAACTACAGGCCAATATCGCTGATGAACATAAAGTCAAAAATTCTCAACAAAATTTTGGCAACCTGAATTCAGCAATACATCAAAAGGATCATACATCATCATAAAGTGTGATTCATACCAGGGACACAGGGATGGTTCAACATCCACAAATCAATCAATGTGATACACCACATCAACAAATTGAGGAATAAAAACCACGAGATCATCTCAATAGATGCAGAGAAAGCATTTGAAAAGATCCAACAGCCATTTATGATAAAAAACCCTTAACAAAATGATGATAGAAGGAAATTACCTCAACATAATAAAGGCCATATATGAAAACCCACAGCCAACACCATACTCAATGTGCAAAAACTGAGCGCCAACCCCCTGATAACAGGAACAAGACAATGATGCCCACTATCACCACTCTTATTCAACATCACACTGGAGGTTTTGGCCAGTTCAATTAGGCAAGAGAAAGGAATAAAAGGAATCCAATTAGGAAGTGAAGAAGTGAAACTCTCGCTGTTTGCAGAAAGCATTATCTTATATATAGAAAACCCCCAAAAAAATCCATCAGAAAACTAAACTCAAAATGGATTGAAGACTTAAAGATACATCCTGAAATGATAAAACTGGAAGATAATATTGATAGTACCCTCCTTGACATGGAACTAAAAAGAATCTTTTCAAATACCATGGCCTCTCAGACAAGGGAAACGAAAAAACAAACAAGTGGGAATTCATCAGACTAAAGAGCTTCTGCAAGGCAAAAGAAACTAGGATCAAAAGAGACAACCCACCATTTGGGAGAGAATATTTGCAAATCATATATCTGACAAAGGGTTAATCTCTATAATATATAAGGAACTTACACAACTGAACAATAAGAAAGCAAACAGCGCAATCAAAAAGTGGGCAGAGGAGATGAACAGATATTTTTCCAAAGAAGATATGCAGATGTGAAATAAACACATGAAAAGATGTTCAACATCACTAATCATCTTGGAAATGCAAATCAAAACTACACTAAGATACCACCTTACACCTGTTAAAATGGCTATAATCACTAAGACTAAAAATAACAAATGTTGGAGAGGGTTTGGAGAGAAGGGAACCCTCATACACTGCTGGTGGGAATACAAACTAGTGCAGCCACTATGGAAAACAGTATGGAGATTCCTCAAAAAACTAAAAATAGAACTACCATATGACCCAGCCATCCCTCTACTGGGTATCTACCCAAACAATTTGAAATCAACAATCCAAAGTAACATATGCACCCCTATGTTCATTGCAGCACTATTCACAATAGCCAAGACATGGAAGCAACCCAAATGCCCATTGACTGATGATTGGATAAAGAAGATGTGGTCTATATATACAATGGAATACTACTCAGCCAGAAAAAAAGACAAATTCATCCCATTTGTAGTAACATGGAAGGACCTAGAAGGAACTATGCTAAGCAAAATAATCCCATCTGAGAAAGACAAACACCAGATGATTTCACTCATATGTGAATATAAATAAGTACTTAGACAAAGAAAACAGTTCAGTGGATATCCAGGGGAAGGGTGCTGGGGGTAGGCACAGGGAGTGAAAGGGAGCACTTATGTGGTGACAGTCAAGAAATAATGTATAACTGAAATCTCACATTGATGGAAACTATTATGAATTCAATAAAAACGGGGAAAAAAGCAGGAGTAGCTATATTAATTTCAGACAGGACAGACTTAAATGTAATCAAAGTTATCACAGATAAAGAAAGGCTACATAATATAAAAGGGATCAATTCTCCAAGAGAACGCCACAATTCTTACTGTGAATGTGCCTATCCAAAGAATGTCAAAATACAGGATTCAAAAACTGATAGAACAGCAAGAAGAAATAGATTAATCCACTATTATAGTTGAAGAATTCAACACTCTTTTCTCAGAAATGGACGGATTCAGCAGGCAGAAAGTTAATAAGGACACACTTGAATTCAAAAGCACCATCAATAAACTGGATGTGAATGGACATCTATAGACTACTCTATCCAAAAACAGTAGAATACACATTCCTTTCAAGCTCACATGGGTCACGTACCAATATAAACCACATTCTGGGCCATAAAACACACCTTAATAAATTTAAAAGAAGAGAAATCATACATTGTTTTCTCTCAGACCACAATAGAATTAAAGTAGAAATCAATAGGAGAATGATAATTGAAAATCTTCAAACACATGGGGATTAAATAATATCATTCTAAATAATGCATGGGTCAAAGAAGAAATATCAAAAGACATTACAAAATATTTTGAAGTAAATGAAAATGAAAACACAATCTATCAAAATTTGTGGGATGTAGTGAAAGCAGTGTTTAGAGGGAAATTTATAGCATTGAATGCATGTGCTAGAAAAGAAGAAAGATCTAAAATAAATAATCTAAGTTTATACTTTAACAAACTAAAATAAGAAGGGCAACTTAAATCTAAAGTAAGCAGAAGAAAATAAGTAATAAGAATTAGAGCATAAATCAATGAAATTGAAAATAGGATAGCAATAGAGAAAAATCAATGAAACCAAAACTGTTTCTTAAAAAAATCAATAAAATTGATAATGCTGTAGCCAGGCTAACTAAGGAGAGAAGATACAAATTACTAATATCAGAAATGAAAGAGTAGCTATAATTGCACAACACACGGACTTTAAAAATATAATAAAGTTATACTATAAACAACTCTATGCCCACAAATTTGATAATATAGGTGACATGGACAAATATCTTGAAGGACACAATTTGCCAATATTCACACAAAAAGAAACAATCTGAACTGGCCTATATCTAGTAAAGATATCTTATAAGTAATTAATAACCTTCCAAAATCAAAAGCACTAGATCTAGATGGATTTACTGGTGAATTCCACCAAAGATTTAAAGAAGAAATCATAAAATTCTCTAAAACATCTTTTAGAGGATAGAAGCAGATGGAATATTTAACTTATTATGTAAACACAGCATTACCCTAATACCAAAACCAGACAAAACAATAGAAGAAAATTAAACTATAGACCAACATCTCTCATAAACTTAGATGCAAAAACCCTCAACAAAATACTACCAAATCAAATACAAAAATTACAAAAATAATTATACACCATGACCAAGTGGAATTTTGCCCAAGTGTGCAAGGCTAGTTTAACATTCAAATATCAATTAATGTAATTCATCGTATCAACAGACTAAACAAGAAAAATCACATGATCATATCAAGAGATGCAAAAAAGCATTTGACAAAATGTAACATTAATTCATGATAAAAACTTAGTAAACTAAGAATAGAAATGAACATTCTCAATTTGATAAATGCTGTCTACAACACCTACAGCTAATATCATAGTTAAAGGTGAAAAACTCAAAGCTTTCCCACTAAGATTATATACAAGGCAAAGATGTCCTCTCTTACTACTCCTTTTCAACATCATACTGGATGACGTTGCTAATGCAATAAGGCAAGAAAAGTAAATAAAAAGTATACATATTGGAAATGAAGAAATAAAAATCTCTATTTGCAGATGAGTTCATCACTAGTGTATAAAATTGGAAAGAATCAAAAAAATCTGGAACTAATAAGTGGTTATAGGAAAGTTGTATCATGTAAGATTATTATACAAAAGTCAATTGCTTTCCTTTATGCCAACAATGAACAAAATAGAGCTTGAAATTAAAACACATGTCATTTACATTAGTACCAAAAAACGGGAAATACTTTTAGGTATAAATCAAACAAAATACATACAAAAATTCTCATGAAAGAAATTTTAAAAACTAAATAAATGGAGCTATAGTCCATGTTCATGGAGGGGAAGACTCAAGATGTCAGTTGTTCCAAACTTTATCTATAGATTCAGTGTAATCCTAAACCAAATCCTAGCAATTTAGCAATTTATCCTCTGGATATTGGCAAAGTGATTCTAAAGTTTCTGTGAAGAGGCAAAAGACCCAGAATAGCTAACACAATATTGAAAGAGAAGAAAACAGTTGGAGAACTGACCCTACCTAACTTCAAAACTTATTTTAAAGCTACAATAATCCAGACAGTTGGTAGTGACCAAGGAATAGACAAAGAGATCAATGGATTAGAATGGGGAGCCTAGAAATAAACTTCATATCCACTAGCAGTGTATGAGCATTCCCTTTTCTCTCCAACATTTGTAGTTTTTTGTCTTGGTAATTATAGCCACTGTGACCAGAGTAAGGTGAAATCTCATTGTAGTTTTGATTTGAATTTCCCTAATAATTAGTGATGTTGAGCATCGTTTCATGAGTCTGTTGGCCATCTGTATATCTTCTTTGGAAAAACGTCTGTTCATCTCTGCCCATTTTTTGATTGGGTTGTTTGTTTTTTTGTTGTTGAGTTGTATGAGTTCTTTATATATTTTGGAGATCAACTTGCTGGTGGGGATGCTAACTGGTGCAGCCTCTAAGGAGAATAGTATGGAGATTCTTTAAAAAGTTGCAAATAGAAATACCATACAATACAGATATCCCATTACTGGGTATTTATCCAAAGAACTTGTGACCAATGATCCAAAGAGATTTATGCACCCCTATGTTCATTGCAGCACAATTCACAATAGCCAAGATGTGGAAACAACCCAAGTGTCCTTCTACAGATGAATGGATAAAGATGTGATATATATATATATATATATATACAATGGAACACTAAGCCATCAAAAAGGCTAAATTGTCCCATTTGAAACAACATGGATGGACCTGGAGGGTGTGATGTTAATCTAAATAAGCCAGAGAAAGACAAATACTGTGTGATTACACTAATATGTGGAAGATAAAAAATACATGGATAAAGAGAACAGATTAGTGGTTACCAGAAGGGAAGGGGGCTGGGAGTTGGGCAAAAAGGACAAAGGGGCACATATGTATAGTGATGGATAAAAATTAGGCTACTAGTGGCTGGCCCCGTGGCTGAGTGGTTAAGTTTGCGTGCTCTGCTGCAGGTGGCCCATTGTTTTGTTGGTTCGAATCCTGGGCACAGATATGGCACTGCTCATCAAGCCATGCTGAGGCAGCATCCCACAGGCCACAACTAGAAGGACCCACAATGAAGAATATACAACTATGTACTGGGGGGCTTTGGGGAGAAAAAGGAAAAAAGTAAAATCTTTAAAAAAACATTAGACTACTAGGAGTGAGCACAATAAAGTGTATTCAGGAACTGATAAAGAAAAATGTACATCTGAAATTATGCAATGTTATAAACCATTATAATCCCAATAAAATTACTTTTAAAAAGACTGCATAAGTATAGTCAATTGATCTTTTCCAAAGGAGCAAAGGCAATACAATGGAGCAAAGATAGTCTGTTCAAAAAATGGAGTTGAAACAACAGGATACATTTGGATATATGTAAAAAATGCATCTAGACAATGACCTTATACATTTCACGAAAATTAGCTCAAAATAGATTGTACTTCTAAGTGTAAAATGCAAAACTCTAAAACTCCTAGAAGATAACATCAGAGAAACTTTAGATGACTTTGTGTATGGCAATACCTTTTTAAATACAACACTTAAGAAATGATCAATGAATGAAATAATTGATAAGCTGGGCTTCATTAAAATTACAAAATTCTGCGCTGCAAAAGACAACCTGAAGAGAATTGAAAGGCAGACCATACACTGGGAGAAAATATTTGCAAAAGACACATACAATAAAGTATTGTTATCCAAAATATGCAAATAACGCTTAAAACTCAACAAAAAGACACATCTATGGACAGCTAATCTTCGACAAAGGAGCAGAGGGCCTACAATGGAGAAAAGAAAGTCTCTTCAACAAATGGTGCTGGGAAAACTGGACAGCTACATGCAGAAGATTGAAAATTGACCATTCTTTTTCACCACACACCAAAATAAACTCAAAATGGATCAAAGACCTAAAGATTAGGCCTGAGACAATAAGTCTTTTGGAAGAGAATATAGGCAGTACACTCTTTGACATCAGTTTCAAAAGAATCTTTTCGGACACTGTAACTCCTCAGTTGAGGGAAACAATAGAAAGAATAAACAAATGGGACTTCATCAGACTAAAGAGCTTCTTCAAGGCAAGGGAAAACAGGATTGAAACAAAAAAACAGCTCACTAATTGGGAAAAAATATTTACAAGCCACTTATCCGACAAAGGGTTAATCTCCATAATATACAAAGAACTCACACTGCTTAACAACAAAAAACAAACAACCCGATCAAAAAATGGGCAGAGGACATGAACAGACATTTCTCAAAAGAAGATATGAATATGGCCAATAGACACATGAAAAGATGTTCATCATCGCTAATCATCAGGGAAATGCAAATCAAAACTACACTAAGATATCACCTTACACCCGTTAGATTGGCAAAAACATCCAAAACCAAGAGCGACAAATGTTGGAGAGGTTGTGGAGAAAAAGGAACCCTCATACACTGTTGGTGGGAATGCAAACTGATACAGCCACTATGGAAAACAGTATGGAGATTTCTCAAAAAGTTAAAAATAGAAATACCCTATGACCCAGCCATCCCATTACTGGGTATCTATCCTAAGAACCTGATATCAGAAATCTCAAGAGTCCGTTGCACCCCTATGTTCATCGCAACATTATTTACAATAGCCAAGACGTGGAACCAGCCTACATGCCCAGAAACTGATGATTGGATAAAGAAGATGTGGTATATATACACAATGGAATACTACTCAGCCATAAAAAAAGACAAAATCGGCCCATTCACAACAACGTGGATGGACCTCGAGGGTATTATGTTAAGCGAAATAAGCCAGTCAGAGAAAGACGAACTCTATATGACTCCACTCATAGGTGGAAATTAGCATATTGATAAGGAGATCTGATCAGTGGTTACCAGGGAAAAGGGGGGGTGGGGGGAGGGCATAGAGGGGGAAGTGGTGTACCCACAACATGACTAACAAAAATGTACAACTGAAATCTCACAAGGTTGTAATCTATCATAACATTAATAAAATAAATAAATAAATAAATAAATAAAAATAAATAAATAAAAAATAAAAAAAATAAAAAATGTAAAAAAAAAAACTCAACAAAAAGAGACAAAACAGTCTGATGAAAAACTGGGGCAGAAGTGGCACAGCTGGGTGAGCTAACCACAGGCTGCAGTAGATACCCATAGCTCTGATGAGGCCTATAGTGGACAAATGAGATCCTGCAGGACCTGATGGTGACAGAGATGTGAGTCTAGGTGAACATGCTCCTGGCCACTGTAAAAGCCCATAACACCACTGCAGAACCTAAGGAGGGAAGGTGTCTAGGTGGTCTGGGAGAATAAGCACCAACAACCTGAAGCTCGCTTACTAATGTTCCCACAGCTGATGGGAGACCCCACAGGGCCACTGTGATCACATGCAGGGGCCCAGGCTCCATCAGGAACAGCTGACAGGGCTCCTGGTCAGTGCAGATTACACAACTACTGCCCCCACCCCGACCAGTAGAAGCAAGTGGAAGCAGTAACCAAATTCTGTCTCTATGCAGAGGAACAAATCCATGCCATAAAGCAGTATGAAAAAATATATTAAATCTCCAGAATAGAAGGAAAATGACAAGTACCCAGAAAATAATCCCAAAGACACTGAAATCTATAACCTAAATGACAACGAATTCAAAATAGCCATCATTAAAAAAATTATGAGTTAAAAGAGAATACAGATAGAAAACTTAACGAGTTCAGGAGCTACGTCACAAAAGAGATTGATACTATAAAGAAGAACCAATCAGAAATTTTGGAGATGAAGAACAAAATGGAGGAGATCAAGAAAAATCTGAATCTCTGAATAGTAGGGTTGATAATATGGAAGACAGAATTAGTAATTTGGAGGATAGGACTATTGAAATGCTTCAGATAGAGGAAGAGAGAGACTAAGACTAAAAAGAAATGAAGAAACTCTCCAAGAAATATCTGACTCAATTAGGAAATGCAACATAAGGATTATAGGTATCCCAGAGGGAGAAGAGAAGGAGAAGGGGGCAGGAAGCCTGTTCAAAGAAATACTGGCTGAGAACTTCCCAAACCTGGGGAGAGAGTTGGAACTCCAGGTGACAGAAGCAAATAGATCTCCAAACTTTATCATTATAAAAAGACCAACCCCAAGGCATATAGTAGGGAAGATTGCAAAAGTCAATGACAAAGAGAAAATACTAAGGGCAGCAAGGCAGAAGAAAATAACCTACAAAGGAACACCCATAAGGCTGTCAGCAGATTTCTCAGCAGATACCTTACAGGCTAGAAGAGAGTGGAATGATATATTCAAGACTCTGAAGGACAAAAACTTCCAGGCAAGAATACTCTAATGAGCAAAAATATCCTTCAAATATGATGGAGAAATAAAAATTTCCCAGATAAACAAAAGTTAGGGAGTTCATTGCCACAAGACCTCCCATACAAGAAATGCTCAGGAAGAGCCTCATAACCTGAAAAATCAAAAAAAGGAAAGGGGTTGCAAAACACAGAGCTAAGGAGATAAGTAGAAAGACAAAATCAGAAAGCTGCAGTTCTCCATCAGAACAGGTTAGCAAAGGCTAAGTATAACATTAAAGATAAACGGAAGGGAAACACCAAGAATAAATATAATCTTGTCATTTTAACCCGAAACTCACAACACAAGAAAGAAGAAAAAAAATCTGACAATAACAACCTAGAAGGGGAAGAGGAGAGGGATGGAATGGCTTAATCTAAGGAAATAAGAGGCTATCAGAAAATGGACTATCTCATCTATGAGGTGTTTTATGCAAACCACACAGTAACCACTAAACAAATAACAAGAATAAAGACACAAATTACAAATAAGAAGAAAGCCAATATAGATAACTACCTAACTGCATTGGTAGTCCAAAAATCATGGGACGAGATACAAAGGAAATGAAGGAGAACTGGAACACAAGTGATAAAATGGCAGCATTAGGCACCCACATTTCAATAATCACTCCAAATGTACATGGATTGAACTCTCCAATCAAAAGACACAGAGTGGCAGGATGGATTAAAGAAGAAGACCCAACAATATGCTGCCTCCAGGAAACACACGTCAGCCCCAAAGACAAACACAGATTCAGAATGAAGGGATGGAAGACAATACTCCAAGCTAATAATGAACATAAGAATGCAGGTGTTGCCATATGTATATCAGACAAAGTAGACTTCAAAGCAAAACAGATAAAGAGAGACAAAGAGGTGCAGTTAATAGTGATAAAGGGACACTCCACCAAGAAAATATAACACTTTAAAATATATATGCACCCAACACAGGAGCACCAAAGTACGTAAAGCAACTATTAACAAAACTAAAAGGAGATATCTACAAAAATACAATAATAGTAGGGGACCTCAACACCCCACTAACACCAATGGATAGATCATCCAGACATAAAGTCAACAAGGAAATTGTAGAATTAAAAGAAAAACTAGACCAGATGGCCTTAAAAATATATAGAGAACAGTCCATCCAAAAACAGCAGGTTACACATTCTTCTCAAGTGCTGTTGGAACATTCTCAAGGATAGACCATACCTTGGGAAACAAAGCAAACCTCTACAAATGCAAGAGGATTGAAATAATATCAAGCATCTTTTCCAAACATAATGCTATGAAACTAGAAATCAACTACAAAAATAAAGCTTGGAAAGGTGCAAAAATGTGGAGATTAAACAACATGCAGCTGAACAACCAATGGATCATTGAAGAAATTAAATGAGAAATCAAATATTATCTGGTTACAAATGAAAATGAAAACACACCATACGAATGCATTTGGGATGCAGCAAAAGCAGTCTTAAGAGGGAAATACGTTGCAACAGGCTCACCTCAATAAACAAGAAAAATCTCAGATAAGCAATCTCAAACGACACCTAAAAGAATTAGAAAAAGAAGGGCAAACAAAGCCCAAAGTCAGTAGAAGGAGGGAAATAATAAAAATTAGAGCAGAAATAAATGAAATTGAAACAGAAAAGACAGTAGAAAGGATCAATGAAACAAAGCATTGGTTCTTTGACAAAATAAACAAAATTGAAACAGCCTTAGCCAGACTCACTAAGAAAAAAAAGAGAGAAGACTCAAATAAATAAAATCAGAAATTAAAGAGGAGAAATCACAACAGATACCATAGTAATGCAAAGGATTATGAGAGAATACTATGAAAAACTATGTGCCAACAAATTGGACAAGCTAGAAGAAATGGATAAATTCTTAGACTCTTACAACCTCCCAAAACTGAAGCTAGAAGAAGTAGAGAATCTGAATAGGCCAATCACAAGTAAAGAAATTGAAACAGTAATCAAAAACCTCCTGAAAAATAAAAGCCCAGGACAAGACAGCTTCTCTAGAGAATTCTACCAAACATTCAAATAAGATTTAATAACTATCCTTCTCAAACTATTCCAGAAAATTGAGGAAAATGGAGCACTTCCTAACACATTCTATGAAGCCGACATCACTCTGATCCCAAAGCCAGACAAGGATAACACAAAGAAAGAACACTACAAGTGTGTATCACTAATGAACAAAGGTTGAAAAATCTTCAACAAAATTCTGGCAAGCTGAATATAGCAATACATTAAAAAGATCATACAGCATGATCAAGTGTGATTTATACCAGGGACACAGGGATGGTTCAACATCTGCAAGTCAATCAAAATGATACACAATATTAACAAAATGAGAAATAAAAACCACATGATCATCTCAATAGATGCAGAGAAAGCTTCTGACAATATCAAAAACCCATTTATGACAAAAACTCTCAATAAAATGGGTATAGAAGGCAAGTACCTCAACATAATAAAAGCCATATATGACAAACCCACAGCCAACATCATACTCAATGGGAAAAAAATGAAAGCCATCCCTCTGAGAACAGGAACAACACAAGGGTGTCCACTCTCACCACTCTTATTCAACATAGTACTGGAGGTTTGGGTCAGAGCAATTTGGCAGGAAAAACAAATAAAAGGAATTCAAATAGGCAATGAATAAGTGAAACTCTCACTGTTTGCAGATGACATGATCTTATATACAGAAACCCCACAGAATACATTGGAAAACTATTAGAAATAATCAACAACTACAGCAAAGTTGCAAGGTATAAAATGAACATACATAAATGAGTAGCAGTTCTATACTCTAAGAACGAAACAACAGAAAAAGAACTCAAGAACTTGATCCCATTCACAATTGCAACAAAAAGAATAAAATATCTTGGGGTAAATTTAACCAAGGAAGTGAAAGACCTATACAAGGAAAACTACAATATTTTTCTCAAAGAAGTTGATGATGACATAAAGAGATGGAAAGACAGAAATAGAACAAAGAATCCTAAAATTCATATGGGGCAACAAAAGACCACGAATTGCTAAAGCAATCCTGAGAAACAAGAACAAAGCTGCAGGCATCACAATCCCCGACTTCATAACATACTCCAAACCTATAGTAATCAAAGCAACATGGTACTGGTACAAAAACAGGTGCACAGATCAAATGGAACAGAACTGAAAGCCCAGAAATAAAACCACACATCTATGGACAGTTAATCTTCAAAAAAGGAGCTGAGGGCATACAATGGAGAAAAGAAAGTCTCTTCAACAACTGGTGCTGGGAAAACTGCATGGCCACAAGTACAAAATGAAAATTGACCATTCTTTTTCACCATTCACCAAAATAAACTCAAAATGGATCGAAGACCTAAAGGAAAAACCTGAAACCAGAAAGCTTCTAGAAGAAAATATAGGCAATACACTCTTTGACATCAGTATTAAAAAGATCTTTTCGGACACCTTATCTTCTCACACAAAGGAAACAATAGAAAGAACAAATAAATGGGACTTCATCAGACTAAAGAGCTTCTTCAAGGCAAGGGAAAACAGGATTGAAACAAAAACCAACCCACCAGTTGGGAAACAATATTTGCAAATCACATATCCAATAAAGAGATAGTCTCCATACTATATAAAGAACGCACACAACTCAACAACAAAAAATTAAACAACTCGATCAAAAAGTGGGCAGGGGACATGAACAGACATTCCTCCAAAGAAGGTATACGGATGACCAATAGGCACATGAAAAGATGCTCATCATCACTGATCATCAGGGAAATGCAAATCAAAACTATCCTAAGATATCACCCATTAGAATGGCAAAAATAACAAAAAAAAGTAACAAATGTTGGAGAGGTTGTGGAGAAAAAGGAACCCTCATACACTGCTGGTGGGAATGCAAACTGGTGCAGCCACTATGGAAAACAGTATGGAGATTTCTCAAAAAATTAAAAATAGAAATACCATATGACCCAGCCATCCCACTACTAGGTGTCTATCCAAAGCACCTGAAATCAGCAATTCCAAAAGTCCCATGCACCCCTATGTTCATTGCAGCATTATTTACAATAGCCAAGATGTGGAAGCAACCTAGGTGCCCATCAACTGATGATTGGATGAAGAAGATGTGGTATAGATATGCAATGGAATAACACTCAGCCATAAAAATGATAAAATCGCCCCATTCACAACATGAATGGACCTTGAGGGTATTATGTTAAGTGAAATAAGTCAGATAGAGAAGGACAATCTCTGTATGACTCCACTCATATGTGGAAGTTAAACATGTAGACAAAGAGAACAGATTAGTGGCTACCAGGGGAAAGTGGGGTAGGGGGTGGGCACAAAGGGTGAAGTGGTTCACCTACAACACGACTGACAGACAATAATGTACAACTGAGATTTCACAAGGTTGTAAACTATCATAATCTCAATAAAGAGTAAAAAGAAAATAAACATGGGCCAAAGACTATAATGGACAGCTTACCAAAAGGGATATACAGATGGCAAATAAGCATATGAAAAGATGCTCCACATCATAAGTCATCAGGGAAATGCAAATTAAAACAACAATAAGATACCACTACACACCTATTAGAATGGCCCAAACCTGTAATACTGACAACACTAAATACTGATGAGGATGTGGAGCAATAGGAGGTCTCATTCATGGCTAGTGGGGAGGTAAATGGCACAGCCATTTTGGAAGATAATCTTATGCACATCAGATAATATACATTAAAAATATTCAAAGCATAGGTAAAAAAATAAAATTAAATATCAACACTGAGTACAGAAGGAATACATCTTCGAAAACACATCAATAACAAAAAATGGCAGGGTTGGAGCTTATAGGTTTAGAGTTTTTGTAAGTGACTGAAATTAACTTGTTAGTTTAAAACAGAGTGTTACAATTTAAGATAGTTTATGTATTTGCAATGGTAATAAAAAGAAAATATAATTAAAATATACACAAAGGGAAATGAGAAAGGAATCTAAGGATGTCACTACAAAAATCAATGAAACACAAAGAAAAGCAGTGAGAGGAAAAGTTTATAATATACATAGAAAACAATTAACAAAATGGCAAGAGTAAATCTTTCCATATCAGTAATTATTTTACATGTTTTCCCATGGTGATAATGTTAGAGGGTGGTACCTTTAGGAGGTTATTATGTCATCAGGGAAGAGGCTTCTTGAATGAGATTAGTTCCCTTATGAAAGAGGCCCCAGAGAGATCCCTTGCCCCTTCTGCCATGTGAGAATATAACAAGAAATCTGAGACCCAGAAGAGGGTCCTCATTTGACCATACCGACACTCTGATCTCAGACTTACAGCCTCCAGAACTGTGAGGAATAAATTTTTGTTGTTTATAAGCTACCTAGTCTATGGTATTTTGTTATAGCAGCCCAAACTGTCTTTTATTTTTACTCATATGTTTATAGCCTATTACCATTTTAACTCAAGGTCCTTACCAAAATACTTACATCAATCTTTCAAAGCTGGTATTATTAGCTCCCAAAGCAACAATAACTTGCTGAATGGTCTTGAACCTTATGTTTAATTTATGATTTGAGAATTTTGTAAATATTGTGGCCTAGAAAAACAAATTACTTATGGCCCATTTTTATCATATCACTTATATTAACCTGAGAATCAGTAAATAATGTACAGACTTTATAATAAAAAATGTATCTGAGATCTTTCAAAACAATTTTGATCTATTGGCAACCCCAAAATACAAACCACACAAAGACGAGTTTATTCGGGAAGTGGAGAAAAGAATTTTTCCCTACAGTTTTTAAATTAATATTAAAGGATTCCCAAAAGTCACAATATAATTAAATTTAGTAATCCGTTTATTTATAATAGTTATGGCCAAATCCCAGTAACAATACATATGAAGTTAATAATCCAGATCTTTTGTTATATGTAAGTGATCTTTAGCTCAGAGAGTTTGAGGCACACTACTCTAGAGAAATTTTCTAATGACATAGTTTTAATCAGAAAGCAAGACTTTTCTCTCCTGTATAAACACTTATACATATTTAGTAATCCAACTATAATATTTTTCTTTAAAAGATATTTTAAAATGACAAAAATACAAAGAAAATCAAAGGTGTGTCACATTAAAAGCCATGGAGATATGGTTAATGCTAATGAAGAACCTGATGTGAAGACTGTTCCAGATAGAAACAAGTATCAGATCCAGCAAAGACACATTTCTTGCCCTATTACTCCTCTTCAAAAGTCCTTTAAGGAGAAGGAAGCATGTATGATTTGCAGCAGGTGGGAGCAGCTAGGGAGTGCAAAACTTCAACTTCTGGATACCTTACTGCCTTTACAGCTCTTAATGCAGTGAGGTAGAAGATAGGTTTGGATATATGTAAATGGAGTATATAAATAACCCTAATTATTTAGTGCCTGGAAAACGGCACTGAGAAGAGCACTAATCTTAGAGTTGAGAGACCTGTCTGTGTTCTTGTTCCAGCTCTGCTTTCTCAGCAATGCCTTTGGTTCTGTTAGACTCTGACATTTCTAATATTTCCCCTTAATCAAAATAGTACTTTCTGTAACTTTATGAACCAGAAAGAACATGATACGAATATCCTGTTATCTATAGAGCATTTTCTATTTAGTCTAGTAAGAATTGCCATATACATTATCTCTTGGACATTACAACAGTTCAATGAATACATGCCCTATACAGGGTGTATATTACTCTACCCTTCTTACACATGAGGAAAGCTGAAATCCAAAGTTCTTGCTCAAAGTCTGAAAAGTGCAAAGGCAAGGGTTAGGTACCAGGATTTCCAATTCATAGTCCAAGAATTCACACAATCCCACCCACGTATCGCCACATTTAATAATCTGACACACAATCAAAGTGCTTGTAATCCATAGAGTTCTATATAAATAAAGGATATTAAATTGTAATATTATTAGTATGGATGACATTATTGTATAGGGGAAACAACATGTATGAAGAGACAGAAGACAAATGGCACTTTGCCACTTCCTCATCAGAAAAAATGGGATTAATACCTACCTCAAAGGTTTTGGTAGGAATTAAATACATTAATGTTTGTAAACATACTCTGTAAGATTTAAGGTATTATAAAAAGTGTACAGTATTTCTGTTAATATATGCCAACATTTCCTTTAGTTTACAAACATAATCAATGAGAATTTAATCCATAGACCAAGCTATAGCCTAAAGTAGAGAGTTAGCAGGTCCTAACATACATATAATGTGGATGTAACACTTTTTTCAAATAATAACTGAACAATTACAGACTTTCTCTTCTAAGCTATAATTAACAAACATCATCACAATATAATAATGTGGCTATACATACACATTCAAATGACATTTTTATGTCAACTGAATGACATGGAATACTGTCTCAAGGTCTTTGTGTCTCACCAAAGTATATCTATATTTAAATCTGTCTCATCCAGAATTTCTCAGTTTTACTGAGCTTGCAATTATTTACGTGTTTGCTTTCCATGGGGACACTGCAGACAATAGCTTATAGAATGTAAGCATCAAGGGTCATGAAGGTACAATTATAATGATGCTATTCAAAAAGTCCATCAGTATTGTAAACGTTTTTATGTAACTTTTTAAACAGTATTCTTGGGTTTCCTTTACTCAACAGAAAAGGTGGGAAAATCTTTGAGCAGGTGATAAAATAATGTCTGGAGCAGAGTTCAGTAAATGTTTTATGCAAGGGGTAGTATACCAAATATTGTAGACATTGAGGACCACATAAGGTCCCTATTGAATATTTTTCTTTGTTTTGTTTTGGTTTTCAACCATTTAAAAATATAAAAGCCCTTATTAGCTCCAGTGGTCATTGTTAATTGATGCCTACTCTATAGCTATAAAGAGATAAGATATATCTAATAGAATTTCTAAGAGCTCTAAATGTATTGCCAAAAAATTATCTCCATTAAGTAAGTTCTTTTATCTATGGAGGATGAATGTTTTTACTTATAAAGCTCAACAAAAGGTCAAAATGATTAGGTAAAAAATTTCACAGACTAATAAATTAGCCCAATGTTAAGAAAGTCACAAAAAAGCACATATAATATGTGTCCAGTTATAAGTCCAAAAATAGCGCCAAATATATACTATATTGTTTAGGAATACATACATTTATGGTAGAACTAAAAAGAAAACAGAGACAAACATGAAACACAAAATGCAGCACAGTGGGGCTGGCCTCGTGGCTGAGTGGTTAAGTTCGCATGCTCCGCTGCAGGCTGCCCAGTGTTTTGTTGGTTCAAATCCTGGGCACAGACATGGCACTGCTCATCAAACCACTCTGAGGCAGAGTCCCACATGCCACAACTAGAAGGACCCACAACGAAGAATATACAACTGTGTACCTGGGGGCTTTGGAGAGAAAAAGGAAAATATAAAATCTTTAAAAAAAATGCAGCACAGTGATGAGAAAGAAAGATGCATTCAGCTGTCAGAGGTATTGGTAATGTTCTATTTCTGCAGCTGGGTTATGGGTATACGAATGGATGTTAACATTATTTATTGAACTGTACACACCATCACCTTTATCTTGTGCCAAAACATTTTCCTCACTCTCAAAGGAGTTCCCATATCCATTAACCAGTCACTCCTCATTTCTGACTCCTCTCTGTCCTGGACAACCACTGATCTGCTTGTTTTCTCTAATGATGTTACCAGAATCAGGACCTAACTAGACACCAAATCTGCCAGCGACTTTACCTTGGGCTTCCCAGCTTCCAGAATTGTAAGAAATAAATTTCTGTTGTTTATAAGCCAGTCAGTCTATAGTATTCTGTTGTAGCACTCCAAATGGTCTAAGACAGAAATTGATACTGAGAATCAGGTGCTGCTGTAACAAACACCTAAAAATGTAGGAGTGACTTAAGAACTGAGTAATGGATAGAGGATGGAAGAGTTTTGAGGTGCATGCTAGAAAAAGCCTACATTGCTGTGAATGGACCATTAAGGGTGGTTCTGGTGAGAACTCAGAAAGAAAAGAGAATTGTAGAGAAAGCCTCAATTTTCCTAGAGAATACCTAAATAATACTGAACAAAATATTCGTAGAAATATGCACAGTAAAGGCCATTATGATGAGGTCTCAGACAGAAATAAAAAACATGTTATTGGACAATGAAGGAAAGGTGATTCTCATCATAAAGTGGTAAAGAAGTTAGCTGAAATGTGCTCATGTCCTAGTGTGTTGTGGAAGGTAGAAGTTGTGAGCAATGAAATTGGATATTTGAGGAAATTTCTAAGCCAAGTGTTGAAGGTGTGGTTTAGTTTTTCTTGACTACTTATAGTAAAATGTGAGAAGAGAGAAATGACTTAAATACAGAATTGTTAATCAGAAAGGAAGTAGAATGTATAGATTTAGAAAGTCCTAGCCTATTCCCATAGAAAAGAATGAGAAAGCCTGTTCTGGAGAGAACATGAAGGGTGTGGCTAAAGCACCATCTGATTAGGAGATTAGTCAGCCATCTAAACAGAAGCCAGGAGCCACTGTCCAAGACAATGGAAGAAAGACCCAAAGGCAATGCAGAGATGATCAGGGATGCCCATACCATCACAGATCCAGAGTGCAAATTGGGGAGCAGGAGGGATTAATTTCAAAATAGGTACTGTGGACTCTTGCAGGACCTCAGTGCTACTGCCCAGCACTGCATCACATTACAAGCTCTTCTCCCTGTACTCCAGTGCTGCAGTACTCAGCCACCTCAGGTGTGGTTCTGGCAGACCCAGGTGCAACATGAACCATGGTGGTCACTCCTCTAAGAAGCAGAAGACCACAAATATCCATGTGGCACCATCTTCATTGGCACACAGAGTGCATGATCCCTGAGGGCATGGCTATCTCCACCTAGATTTCAAATGATGCCCAGAAGAGCCAAAGGCATGGGACTCCCATACCCAGGAACACAACTTAGGCAGAGCCACTCCTGGGATATCCAGCCAAGCCATGGGAGAAGAGCCACCCAAAGCCATGGGGACAGGACTGCCGAGGGCCTTGGGAGATCAATCCCTGCCTGGTAAAGCTGTGGGTACAGGATTGTCACCCCAGTGTGTCCAGATGGTGGGAGCCCTGCCCTAGTGTGTCCAGAAAGAGAGATCTCCCTCACTTTGGGCCTGAAGAGCACAAATTGAGTCAAAGATTACTCTTAAAACTTAAGATTTAATGTTGTTTGCCTTGTTAGGTTTTGGACTTGCTTGGCATCTGTCACTCCTTTTTTCCTTTTCTATTTCTCCCTTTTGGAATGGAAATATTTATCTTATGCCTGTCCTTGCATTGTATTTTGGAACCACGTGACATGTCTGGATTCACAGCTGGAGAGGAATTTGTTTTAAAATAAATCATACCTTGACTCTTACCCATATCTGATTTAGATATTTAGATGAGACTTTGGACTTTAGAATTTTGAATTGAGGGGCTGGCCCGGTGTTGCAGTGGTTAAGTGTGCATGTTCTGCTTCAGTGGCTTGGGGTTCACCAGTTCGGATCCCGGGTGCAGACATGGCACCGCTTGGCAAAAGCCATGCTGTGGTAGGCGTCCCACGTATAAAAAAAAAGTGGAGGAAGATGGGCATGGATGTTAGCTCAGGGCCAGTTTTCCTCAGCCAAAAGAGGAGGATTGGCAGTAGTTAGCTCAGGTTTAATCTTCCTAAAAAAAAATAAAAAAGAATTTTGAATTGATGCTGAAATGAGTTAAGACTTTTGGGGGCTATTGAGATGAAATGAATGTATTTTGCATGTAGGAAAGATATGAACTTGGGGGGCAGATGTGGAATGCTATGGACTGAATATTTGTGTCCCTCCAAATTTTGTATCTTGAGATCTAGCCGCCAGTGTGATAGTGTATGGAGGTGGGGCCTTTGAAAGGTGATTAGGTCATGAGGGTGGAGCCCTCATGAATGAAATGAGTGCCCTCGTAAAAGAGGCCCCAGAGAGATATCTCATCCCTTCTGTCATGTGAAGACACAGTGAGGATATGGCCATCTATGATCCAGGAAGCAAGCTTTCACCAGATACGGAATCTGCCAGCATCTTCATACCGGACTTCCCAGCCTTCAGAACTGTGAGGTATCAATATCTGCTATTTATAAGTCATGCAGCCCATGGTATTCAGTTATACCAGCCTGAACAGACTAAGACAAATGATTTACCTATCCTGCATATTTCATACAAATGGAATCATGCAAAATGTGAACATTTGTGTATGGCTTCTTAAACTTAGAATAAAGTTTTCAAAATCCATCCACATTATAGCATGTATCAGTACTTCATTCCTCCAATAATATTCCATTATATAGACATGCCATATTTTATTTATCCATTCATCCATTGATGGAAATTTGGGTTTTTATTATCTTCTGGCTATTGTGAATAATGCTACAAAAATTTGTGAATATCTATTTTCTATCGTTTTGGGTACATACCTATGGGAAGAATTACCAGGGCATGTCAAATCTATGCTCAACTTTTTGAGGTACTGCCAAATTGTTTCTTACAGTGGCTGTGCCATTTTACATTCTCAACAGCCCTGTATGAGGGTTCCAATTTCTCCACATCTTTGCCAATACTTGCTATTTAATGTTTTTCTTTATTATTATTATCATAGACATTTGTTTTGTGTTAGCCTCAGCCTATCAGTAGTGATACTATCTGCTAGGTGTGCCTGGAGGCATTCACCTGGCCCCATATTACTTGTGGCAGCCACTATAGACATTTTCTCAATGGAAGTGTTGTGGCTGGATGGCTTTTGTGGTTCTTATTCTTATTGCAAGAAACACCTCAGCAACCACCATCAGGGAAACTTGAAAAAGCAAGATTTGTTACTCACAAGTCCTGGAGGGCACATGGCATGACCAGGATTACACATGAGGTGATGTGTAGAGAGAGAGTGGACCTGGGGTTCTGCCTTTACTGCTGTTGAGAGTAGGGTGTATAGGGTTTTGAAGGTTCACTCTTTATTGATGAATTTAAAACATAAAAGTAGGAATTAAATTGTGAGAAGCGAAAAACAAGGTCATTTAAGTGAGCATCTAGGTTACCCAGGGCTTTCTAAAAGGTGAACTTCATAGTGCCATGGGCTAATTAATTGCCCTGAGGAACTCAAGGGAGGTTTTGGAAGCATTAAGTGTTTAAGAGATGCAATCACCAACCACCCTGAACCAGACAGGCCCTGCCACAAGAGCAATGCCTATGACCATTGCCTCATTTTTAATGCTATGACTTCCTTTCCAGGAGGAGCTTAGGCCTTATTATCATAACCTGCAGTGTATGTAGAAGCATGCCTGTGCAAGTGAATACTCACCTCTCCATTTTGAATATTCATTCCCCAGTCGAATTAAAAGGCCCTTGCTTCCCACGAAGTTGGAAATGATTCCATGTGGCCTCTTATTGGCTGCAAATAAGTTCTACTTTGTGTAACAACTACTTCTGGTCAAGAATGTGATTTTAACTCTGCCAGGAGGTGAATCCACTTTTGGTTTGGTAACAATGGGTGGGGAAGTTGAGCTCTTTATCTAGTTGTGTAGCTGGCTATATGTTTATCTGAGATGGATATCTTTGAAATGGATGCCTCAGCAATCAAAATCTTAGGTCAGGCACTTATAATACATTATTGTAGTGGAAGTGAAGTGGTATCTCATGATGATTTTCATTTGCATTTCCCTAATGACTGATGTTGTAGAGCATCTTTTCATGTGCTTGCTGGCCATCTGTATATCTTCTTTGGAGAAATGTCAACTCAAGTCCTTTGGCAATATATTTTTAAGATGGGATGCTTGTCTTTTTGTTGATGAATTCTAAAAGTTATATATACAGCTATGTGCCACATAATCACATTTTGGTCAACGATGGACTCTATATATGATGGTGGTCCCACAACATCAGTACCATATAGCCTAAGGTGTGTAGTAGGCTATAACATCTAGGTTTGTGTATGTACATTTTATGATGTTTGCACAACAACATTGCCTAACAACACACATTTCAGAATGTATCCTTGTCATTAAGTGATGGGTGACTGTATATGTATTCTGGATACTAAGCCTTTATCAGATATACGATTTATATATATTTTCTCACATTCTGTAGGTGGCCTCTTAACTTTCTTGACAGTATTATTTCATGCACAAAAACTTTTAATTTTAGTGAAATCCAACACATTTATTTTTTTCTTTGCTGCTTTACCTTTCAGTGTCTTACTGAGTCTATTGTCGAATTCAAGATCACAATAATTTACACCTATGTTTTATTCTAAGAGTTTTATAGTTACAGCTCTTAAAATTAGATTTTGGATCCATTTTTAAGTTATTTTTTCTATATAGAATGAGGTAAAATTCACCTTCATTATTTTCAAAGTGGATATCAAGTTATCAAACACCATGTGTTGAAGAGACCATTCCTTCCTCATTGAGTGGTTTGGGCACCCTTGTCAAAAATTAATTGATCATACATATAGGGTTTTATTTCAGAAATCTTAATTTTATTACATTGAATTATGTGCTAGTACCACATCATTTTTATTACTGTAGCATTGTAGCAAGTTTTAAAATTTGGAAGTGTGAGACATTCAACTTTGTACTTTTAAATATTATTTTGCCTATTCAGTTTCTCTTGCAATTTTATATGAATTTTAGGATCCCTTTTGCATTTCTGCAAAAAATGCTATTGGAATTTTGGGTTCGATTGCATTGACTCTGAAGATCAACTTTATGGAGAGTATTGCAATCATAAAAGTATTGTTTTCCAATCCATAAACTCATGATTGTATGAGTCTTTCCATTTATTTATATATTCTTTAATTTTATTTAGCAGTACGTTGCACTTTTCTGTATACAAGTCTTGGATTTCCTTGGTTAATTTTATTCCTGAGTATTTTGTTCCTTTAGATGCTATAGTAATAGAATTGTTTTCTTAATTTATTTTCATATTGTTCATTGAAAGTCTATAGAATGCAACTTATTTTTGCATATTGATCTTGATTCTGACAATTTCATTTAAAATTTTCTACATTTGAGATCATATCATCTATAAATAGAGATATTTCAACTTTTTCATTTCCAATATGGATGCCTTTTATTTCATTTTCTTGCATAATTGCTCTGGCTAGAATTTCCAGTACAATTTTGATAATACGTGGTGAAAGAGAGCATCCTAGTCTTGTTCCTGATCTTAGGAGAAAGGTTTCAGTCTATCAACATTGAGCCGTGTGTGTTTCATAAATGATTTTATCAAGTTAAGGAAGTTTGCGCCTATCCTTGGTTTGTTGAATACTTTTATCACAAAAAGTGTTACATTTAAAAAATGCTTTTTATACATCAAATGCAATAATCGTGAATTTTAATCCCTTCATGCTATTAACGTGATAACTTATATCGATTGATTTTTGTATTAAACATACACTGGATTCCTGGAACAAATTCCACTTGGTAATGCTGCATAATCCTTTAAGGAGGCCGCTGGATTTAGTTTGCTAGCATTTTCTTGAGGATTTTTTCAACTAATTATAAGGGATATTGGTTTCTAATTTTCTTTTCTTGTGATGTCCTTCTCTGGCTTTAATGTCAAGATCATTCTGGTCTCAAATAATGAGTTTGGAAGTGTTCCCTCTTCTTTTGTTGGAAAAGCTTGAGAAGGATAGGTATACTTCTAAATGTTTGGGAGATCTTACCAGTGAAGCCATCTGGTCCTGGGGTTTCTTAATTGTGAGGATTTTTATTACTGCTTCCATCTCTTTACTTGTTGTAGGTCTGTCCAGACTTTCTATTTCTTCTTGAATCAGTTTTGAGAGTTTGTTTCTGGGGATTTTTCCTTTTCATCTAAGTTTTTAATTTGTTGGTGTACAATTGTTCATAGTTTCCCCTTATAATATTTTTTTCTATAAGGTTGGCAGTAGGGTCCCCATTTTCATTCCTAATTTTAGTAATTTGTGGCTACTCCCTTGTTTTCACTCAATCTACCTAAAGTCTTGTCAGTTTTGTTTGTCTTCTCAAAGAATTAACTTTTGTCTTCATTGATTCTCTTATTGTTCTTCTATCTTCTATTTCATTGATCTTTTGTCTCATCTTTGTTCCTTCCTTCCTTCTTCTAGTTTTGGAGTTAGTTTGCCCTCACTTTTAAAGATCTTTAGTTGTAATGTTATGTTACTGATTTATTATCTTTCTTATCCTTAATATAGATGTTTCAAGCCATAAATTTCTACCTAAGCACTTATGTGCTACATCTCATGAGATTTGGTATGTTGCATTTTTATTTTAATTTGTCTTAAAGTATTTGATAATTTCCCTTGTGATTTCTTATTGACCTATTGATTATTTAGTACCGTGTTGTATAATTTCCACATATTTATGAATTCCCCAAATTTGCTTCAGTTATTCTTTTTGAACTTCTTTCCATTGTGGTTGGAGAATTGGAGAACATACTTTGTCTAATTTCAAACTTTTAAAATTTATCGTGACTTATTTTGTGGCCTAGCATTTGGTCTATCTTGGAGAATGCTCCATGTACACTTGAGGAGAGTAGTTATTCTACTGTTTTCTGGTTAGAGTGTTCTGTATATAACTGTTAGGTCTAGTTGGTTTATAGTGTTATGTAAGTTCTCAATTTTTTTACTGATATTCTGTCCAGTTGGTTTGACCCTTATGGAGTGTGTGGGTATTGATGTTCCAACTATTATTGTAGAATACTCTTTTTCTCCCTTCAATATATGCTTCATATATTTTTTACTCTTTTCTTAAGTTTGTATATGTTTATAATACTTATATATATTTTTGATAAAAAGATTTTTATCAACATATAATGAACTTCTTTGTAACAATTTTGGACATTTTTTCTGCAATATAATTATAGCCATCCATGTTTGTTTTGGTTACATTTTACATCAAATATCTTTTTCCATCCTTTCACTTTCAATGTATTTGTGTCTTTGAATTTAAATTCAGTCCCTTGTAGGCAGCACATAGATGGATCATGTTTTTTATCTACCTTGCACTCTCTGCCTCTAATTGGAAAGTTCATTGCATTTACATGTAAAGTAATTACTGATAAGAAAGATGCCTCTCATTTAACTAATTGATTTTTATATATCTCATATATTTTTCCCCTCAATTGCCATATTTCTATTTCCTTTTGTGTTTAATTGATATTTTGTAGTGTACCATTTTCCTTGCCTTTTTATTTTCTTTTCTGTATATTTATTATGTTCTTAGTTTTCAGTTGTTTTCCCTGGGGCTTACAAGCAACATCATAAAATAACAATCAGGTTTATATTAATAATAACTTACCTTCAATAGTATAATAAAAAAAATCTGTACCTACACAGCTCCATCCTTCCCCCTTTACATTGTTATTGTCAAAAATTACGTCTTTATTCATTATATGCCCATTAACACAGATATATATTGTTTTATGCATATGTCTTTTAAATCACATAGGAAAAAAGAGCAGTTATAAACAAAAATACAATAAAATTTGCTTACACATTTGCCTATGTAATTACCTTTACTCATGTTTTTTATTTTTTTGTGTGGCTTTGAGTAAATGAGTCATTTTATTTTATCCAGAAGGACTTGTTTTAGCATTTCTTGTAGGGAAGGTCTACTACAGATGAACTGCTGCAGTTTTTATTTATCTAGGAATGTCTTAATTTCTCCATTTTTGAAAGATACTTTTGCTGGATACAGAATTCTTGGTTGATAGGTTTTTTTCAACACTTTAAATATATCAGCTCACTGACCTCTGGCCTGCGTGGTTTCTGATGAAAAATAAGCTATAAATCTCATTGAGGATCATTTCTCTATGATGAGTTGCTTCTCTCTTGTTGACTTCATGATTACCACTTTGTCTTTGTCTTTTGAAAGTTTGATTATAATGTGTTTCAGAACATATCTCCTTAAGTTTGTTCTATTCATAATCATTGAGCTCCTTGTAATTTTAGATTCATATCTTTTATCAAACTTGGGAAGTATTTGGCCATTATTTCTTCAAATATTCTTTGTGCTCCTTTTTCTTTTTTCTTATCCTATAGGCTCCCATTATGCATATGTTGGTACACTTCATCTCTTAGTCATTCATTTTTATTCATTTTGTTTCCTTTATGTTCCTCACACTGGATAATTGCAATAAACCTATCTTCAAATTCACCAGTTCTTCTGCTTGCTCAAAACCTTCTAATGAATTTTACATTTTGATTATTGTACTGAAGCTTTTCCTGGATTATATTAATCATTATAATTCTAATTGGTTCCTTTTTATAATTTACACATCTTTACTGATTCTATTTGTTGAGACATCACTTTTTCTGGCTTTATTCGTGTCTTTATCCATGATTTTCTTAAGTTCTTTAATAAAATTCAGAAATTTGATTCAAAGTCCAAGTCTTGTAAGTCCAATGTTTTTATTTCTCAGGGACAGATTCTGTTCATCTTTTTTTTCCTATGAATAAAGTATATTTTCTTATTTCTCTGCATGTTTTAAAATTCTTTGTTGAATGCTGGCCTTTTTGAATATTATAATATGTCAACTCTGGATATCAGAGTCTTCCCTCTCCTTAATGATTTATGTTTCTGTTTGCTTCAGGTTTTGTTTATTTAGTAACTTTTAATTTTTTTTCAATAGTGTATTCTTTCTTGTATGTGGTCTTCCTTTAAGTTGTCATCTGCTAGTGGTTTCACAGAGATTTCCTTAAACATATGGATCCAAAAAAAGAGACAGGAAGATATGAAAAAATACCCTCTTCATTTCAGATTTGCTTTATCTTTGTTTGCACTTCTACTTCAATGCTTAGTCAGGTCATTTACTCCTATGTTGTGACCTTTGTTTTTTGTTTGCACCAAGCCTAAATGACAGCAAGAAATGAAACTGGAGGATTTTCTCAGGTAGCGTTGGAATATGTGTCCTGACATGATATGCACATATCATTCTCTAGTCCCACCACAAGAGTGTTTATAAACACTTATTCTCCAAATAAATCTGTCCTAGGTTGTTCATGTGTCTATTGTTTACCCCAACTATAAAATTTTGCCCCAGAAGGTAGTAGCATGGTCACTTGCCTTTCAATGGTTTTGAGGAACGTTCTCCACTTAGCCATTGTTCTGCCCTGAGAATGATCTAAGTTAAGTGAGAAACAAAACCAATCATCTTGTGTCAGTCTTTCGAGGATCTTCTAGACAGATCAAAATACACAAATGCAGTTCCTTGATAACAACGTCCATTCTGCTCCTCACAGAACCAGGAGGTGACAAGTCACTTTTTTCTTGCTGCTTTCAAAATTGTCTCTTTGTCCTTGACTTTTGACAATTGATAAAAATGTGTCTTGGTGTAAACTTCCTTGGATTCATAGTATTGGATTTTTCTTGACCTTCATGAATCTGTATATCCATTTCCTTTCCAAGGTATGGGGAGAATTCAGCCATTATTATTTTTCCAGTAATTTTATTGACATCATAATGTTTTATATCATTGTGTAGCTTCAGGTACACATTATTATTTATCAATTTCTGAATACACTTTATCACACTCACCACCAGTAGTCTAAATTTTGTCCATCACTGTACATATGTGCCCCTTTAACCCTTTCACCCACCCCAAGGCCCCTTCCCCTCTGAAAACCACTAACATGTTCACTTTATCCATGTATTTGTTTATATTCCACATACGAGTGAAATCATGCATTATTTATCTTTCTCTGTCTGGCTTATTTCACTTAAAATCATACTCTCAAGGACCATCCACATTCTTGAAAATGGGAGGATTTTCTCCTTTTTTATGGCTAAGTAGTATTTCATTGTATCTATATACCACATTGTCTTTATCGATTCATCCTTAGAAGGGCAATTTGGTTGCTTTCATGTCTTGGCTATTGTGAATAATGCTGCAATGAATATAGGGGTGCATAAATCTGTCTGGATCATTTATTTCAAGTTCTTTGGATAAATACCCAACAGCCAGATAGCTGGATTGTATGGTATTTCTATTTTTAATATTTTGAGAAATCTCGATACTGTTTCCATAGTGGCTGAACCAGTTTGCATTCCCACCAGCAGTGTATGAGGGTTGCCTTTTCTTCACCTCCTCTCTAACATTTGTTATTTTTTGTCTTGTTAATTATACCCATTCTGACAGGTATAAGGTGATATGTCATTGTAGTTTTGATTTGCATTTCCCTAATAATAAGTGATGCTGAACATCATTTCATGTGCCTGTTGGCCATCTGTATATCTTCTTTGGAAAAATGTCTGTTCAAATTCTCTGCCCATTTTTTGATCGAGTTTTTTGGTTTTTTGTTGTTGAGTGGCTATGAGTTCTTTATATATTTTGTAAATTAACCACTTGTGAGATATATAATTTGCAAATAGTTTGTCTCAGTTGGTGGGTTGTCGTTTTGTCTTTTTCAAGATTTCCCTTGCCTTGCAGATGCTTTTTGTCTGATGTAATCCTATTTGTAAATTTTTTTCTTTTGTTTCCCTTGCCTGAGTAAACATGTTATTTGAAAAGATGCTTCTAAGATCAATGCCAAATAATGTACTGCCTATATTTTCTTCTAGGAGTTTTCTGGTTTCAGGACTTTCATTCAAGTCTTTAATCCATTTTAACTTTATTTTTGCATATGGTGTAAGATAATGTTCTACTTTCATTCTTTTGCACATGGCTGTCCAGTTTTCCCAGCACCATTTGTTGAAGAGATTTTCCTTTCTCCATTGTGTGTTCTTGGCTTCTTTATCAAAGGTTAGCTGTCCATAGATGTGTGGCTTTCTTTCTGGGGTTTCAATTCCGTTTCATTGATCTGTGTGTCTGTTTTTGTGCCAGTACCATGCCATTTTAATTACTACAGCTTTGCAGTATATTTTGAAGTCAGGGGTCATAACTCCTCAAGCTTTTTTTTTTTTTTCTGAAGATTGCTTTGCCTATTTGGAGTATTTGTTGTTCCATGTAAATTTTAGGATTGTCAGTTCTATTTCCATGAAGAATGTAGTTGGGATTCTGATTGAGATTGCACTGAATCTGTAGATTTCTTTAAGTACTGTAGACATTTTAATGATGTTTATTCTTCCAAACCATAGGCAAGGAATAGCTTTTCATTTCTTTATATCTTCTTCAATGTCTTTCAATAAGGTCTTATAATTTTCAGTGTATAGTTCTTTCACCTCCTTGGTTAAATTTATCTCTGGATACTTTATTCTTTTTTTTGCAATTGTACATGGGATGGTATTCTTGTCTTCTCTTTCTGCTAGTTCATTGTTAGCATATAGAAATGCAATTGATTTTTGTAAGTTTACTTTGTACCCTGAAATGTTACTGTAGTTGGTGATTATTTCTAATAGTTTTCTCATGGATTCTTTATATAGAGAGTCATGTCATCTGCAAACAGTGAGAGTTTCATTTCTTCCATTCCAATTTGGATTTCTGTTTATTTCATTTTCTTGCCTAATTGCTCTGGCCAAAACCTCCTTTACTATGTTTAATAGGAGTGGTGAGAGTGGACACCCTTTTCTTGTTCCTGTTCTCAGAGGGATGGCCTGCAGTTTTTCACCATTGGGTATGATATTGACTGTATGTTTGTCTTATATGGTTTTTATTATATTCAGGTACTTTCCTTCTATACTCATTGTATTGAGAGGTTTTTATCATAAATGGATGCTATATCTTGTCAAATGCATTCTCTGCATCTATTGAGATGATTGTGTGATTCTGATTTCTCATTTTGTTAATGTGGTGTAACACATTGACTGATTTGCAGATGTTGAACCATCTCTGGAATAAATGCCACTTGATCATGGTGTATGATACTTCTAATATATTTCTGAATATCATTTGCCAGTATTTTGAGGATTTTTGCATCTATGTTCATCAGCAATATTGGCCTGTAATTTTCCTTCTTTGTGTTGTCCTTGTCTGATTTTGGTATCAGGGTAATGTTGGCCTCATAGAATGAGTTAGGAAGCATTCTGTCTTCTTCAATTTTTTGGAATAGTTTGAGAAGCATAGGTGTTAAATGTCCTTTGAATGTTTGGGAGAATTCTCCAAAGAAGACTTCTGGTCCTGGATTTTTGTTTTTTTGGACCTTTTTGATTACTGTTTCAATCTCTTTACTTGTGATTGATCTATTCAGATTCTCTATTTCCTCTTGATTCAGCTTTAGGAGGTTGTATAAGTCCAAGAATTTTTCTATTTCTTTTAGGTTATTCAATTTGCTGGCATATAGTTTTTCATAGTATTCTCTTATAATCCTTCGCATTTCTGTGGGATCCATTGTGATTTCTCCCATTTCATTTCTAATTTTACTTATTTGAGGCTTCTCTCTTTTTTCTTGGTGAGTCTGGCTAAGGGTTTGTAATTTGGTTTATCTTCTCAAACATCCAGCTCTTACTTTCATTAATCCTTTCTATTGTTTTTTTAGTCTCTATTTCATTTATTTATTCTCTGATTTTCATTATTTCCTTCCTTTTGCTGAATTTGGGCTTTGTTTGCTCTTCTTTTTCTAGTTCTGTTTGGTGTAGTTTAAGATGACTTATTTGAGACTTTTCTTGCATTTTCAGGTGGGCCCCCATTGCTATAAATTTCCCTCTTAGAACTGCTTTTGCTGCATCTTATAAGAGTTGGTATGCTGTGTTTTCACTTTCATTTGTCTCTGGGTATTTTTTAATTTCTCATTTCATTTCTTCATTGGTCCAGTGGTCATTCAGTAGCATGTTGTTTTGTCACCACATATTTCTGACATTTCCAGTTTTTCTTTTAGTTGAATTCTAGTTTCTTACCATTGTGGTCAGAAAAGATGCTGCCTATTATTTCAATCTTCTTAAATTTATTGAGACTTGCCTTGTTTCCCAACATATGGTCTATCTTTGAGAATGTTCCATGTACACTTGAGATGAATGTGTATTCTCCTGTTTTTGGATGGACTGTTCTGTATATATCTATTAAGTCCATGTGATCAAGTGTTTCATTTAACCCCATTGTTTCCTTGACTTTTTGTCTGGATGATCTGCCCATTGATGTAATTGACGTGTTGAGGTCCCCTAGTCATATTGTATTGCTGTTAATTTTTTCCTTTAGGTTTCTTAATAGTTGCTTTATGTATTTTCATGCTATTGTGTTGGGTGCATATATGTTCATAAGTGTTATGTCCTCTTGGTGGAATGTTTCATTTATCCTTATATACTGCCCCTTTTTATCTCTTGTTGTCATTCTTAACTTGAAATCTGATTTATCTGTTAGAAGTATGGCAACACCTGCTTTCTTTCATTTGTCATTAGCTTGGAGAATTGTCTTATTTCCCTTCACTCTGAGCCTGATTTTCTTTAGAGCTGAGATGTGTTTCCCAGAGTCAGCATATAGTTGGATCTTATTTTTTGATCCATCCTTCCACTCTGTGTTTTTTGTTTGGAGAATTCAATCTATTTACATTTAGAGCAATTATTGATATATGAGGGCTTAATACTGCCATTTTGTCTCGTTTCTGGTTGTTCTATGTTTCCATTTTTTCTCTTTCTTTGTATTTATGACTGCCATTTCATTTTGGTGGTTTTCTGAGGTTTTCTCAGTTTTCCCTCTTTTTATGAATTGTGGCTCTGCTCTGATTTTTAGTTTATTGGTTACTGTGACTTTTGTCTAAAAATCTTGTAAATGAAATTGTCCATTTTCTCATGGCCTCTTATGTCCATTAGCTTAAGCAGGTTCCATCCCTTTACTCTTCCTCTTCTGAGTTATTATTGTTGCAATTACTCTCTATTGTGTTGTTACTTTGTGACTAAGTTGAAGTGTTCATAATTACTTTTGGTGTTTTCCTTCCTTTTATCTTTGTTATAATTGAGTGTTTGCTTCCCTGTTCTGACAGAGAGCTGCAGTTTTCTCATTTTGTCTGTGTATTTATCTCCTTGCTCAAAGGTTTGTAGACCTTTGCCTTTTTGTTTCTGGTGTGCAAGTGTCTTTAATCACTTCCTGTAGGGGATGTCTAGTGGCAATGAACTCCCTCAGCTTTTGTTTAACTGGGAAAGATTTTATTTCTCCAAAATTTCTGAAGGAAAGTTTTACTGGATAGAGTATTCTTGGCTGAAAGATTTTGTCTTTCAGTATTTTGAATATATCATTCCATTCTCTCCTAGCCTATAATGTTTCTGCAGAGAAATTCACTGAAAGCCTGATGGAGTTCCTTTGTAGGTTATTTTCTTCTACTTTATTTCCCTTAACATTTTTTCTTTGTCATTGACTTTTGCCAGTTTTACTACTATATGCCTTGGAGAAGATGTTTTAGCATTGATGTAATTCGGTATTTTATTAGCTTCATGTATTTGTAAATCTAGTTTCTTCCTCTGGTTAGAGGAGTTCTCTGGTATTATTTCTTTGAACAAGCTCACTGCTGCTTTCTCCCTCTTTTATCCCCCTGGAATACCTATAATCCTTATGTTGCTTTTCCTAATTGAGTCAGATATTATTCAGAGACTTCATTTTTTTAAATCTTAGTTCTCTCTCCTTCTCCACCCACATCATTTCTATATTTCTATCCTCTAACTCACTATTCTTTCCTCCATATCATCAGCTCTATTTTCTAAGGATTGTAGGTTATTTTTTATTTCATTAATTGTGTTCTTCTTATCCAGAATTTCTACTTAGTTTTTTTATAATTTCAATCTCTTTGATGAAGTATTGCTTTTCCTCATTAATTTTATTCCTGGGCTCATTGAACTGTCTTTCTGAGTTTTCTTGTAACCTGTTGAGTTTCTTTATGAAAGCTATTTTGAATTCTCTGTCATTTAGATTTTAGATTTCTGTGCCTTCAGGGTTGCATTCTGAAGAATTGTCATTTTCCTTCTTGTCTGAATTGTTGCTGTAGTTTCTCACGGTGTTTGATGAATAATCTTGCTGACACATTTGTGAATATATTAGGTTGCAGATTCCACTTGCTACCACTAGGGGGAAGCAGGAGCTGAGTTTCTGATCATGCACCATTTGCTGGAAGTTGTGGGGGTAATATGGGCTCTTGTGCTGGCCTGGAGAGCATTCAGGTGTAAGTGTAGACTGTGTTTGGCAGGCAGGGCTTCCTAGTGGGGTCTGAGCCAGGGCCACTCCTTGGGGCCCCAGGGGCATGGTGGGCTCCCCCATCCCCAGGAAAGCAATTATGAGCAGGTTAAGGGCTGATGGCTCTTCTTCCTTTAGTCTCCTCAAGACTCATTCCTACTTTCAGGGCTCAGTGGTTCTATTGGCAATCATTCAGGCCAGGAGTGTGCTTGCTCTGGTGGGTAGATCTGCTGCCACCTCTGCTTTGAGGTTCACTGGTTGCTATGCTTGTTGACCAGGGCTTCCTCATAGGGACCGAGCCAGGGCCACTCCTTGGGGTCACAGGGACATGTTGGACTCTCTCACCACTTGGAAAGTGATTGTGAATGGGCTAAGGGCTGCTGCCACCTACTCCTACTGTTGCCTCAGGGTGTGTCCCCACATTGGGGGCACATTGGTACTATGGGCACTTGTGTCAGGCTGGAAATCATTCAATTGCATGCACAGGGATGCTGGGGAAGGGCAGAGAGTGCTCACCTATCTCCACAACTTCCTGGAGGGCCAGCCAATCCACCCACAGATATATAGCTGTGTGGGTCTCTCAGGTATCCTGTTGTGTCGTGTGGGCTTCCTCCATTGGCCAGTGAATGTCGATTTAATTGTAGTACAATGGGGAGAGACAAAGGGAACAGCTCACTCTACCATGTTGCTGATGTCACTCCTAGATTGCAAGTTTACTATAGAAGGATGTAACTCAGGAACAGCCAGATGGAAGAGATGTAGACGGCAGGGTATGCGGGAAAAGGGCACAGAGATTCCTTGTCTTCTCCAGGTACCCCACTCTCCCCGAAACTCCAAATCTTCACCAACACAGAAGCTCCAGCTATTATTTTTTAAATAAACTTTTTGCCCTTTTCTGTCTGTCTCTTTACTTTCTGGGCTCCCCAAAATTTGTGTATTCACTTACTTGATGGTGTCCCATAATTTTCATAGGTTTTCTTTACTCTTTTTTCTTTTTTTCTTTTTTGTTCCTCTGAACTAATTCAAATGACATGTCTTTGAGTTTGCTGAATTTTTCTTCTGCTTAATCATGCTTGCTGTTGAACCACTGTAGAGACTTTTTAATTAGCTATTTTAGCCTTCATCTCCAAAATTTCTGTTTGGTTATACTTTATTATTTTTATTTGTTAGACTTAAATTCTATTTTGTCTTTTATAAGCACATCTTCCCATGCTTTGTCTTAATTTCCCTTTGCAATTAATATCTTTTTCCATCCCCTCACTTTCAGTCTATGTATATCATAGACTGAAGTTTTTTGTAGGCAACATATATTGGGATCTTGTGTTTTTATCCATTCGGCCACTCTGTGTGCTAGGTTGGAATATTTAATCCATTTACATTTAAGATAGAAATTGATACATAATAACTTAGTATCACCATTTTTAAAAATTGTTTTCTGGCTGTGTAGTAGATTCTTTGTTTCGTTCTTCTTTCAGTTTATCTTTGTGATTTGATGATTTTCTCTGATAGTATGCCTTAATTCATTTCTCTTTTGTGTATCTACCACAGGATTTTGCTTTGTGGTTACTATTGGTTACATAAAACATCTTGTAGTTGTAACAGTCTATTTTAGGCTGATAACTTCAATCACATACAAAAACTCTTCCCATTTTATACTTTTAATGTCACAATTTATATCTTATTATATTGTGTATCCATTAGAAATTGTTGTAGTTATATATATTTTAATTTTTTAATTTTAACCTTCATAGTAGAGTAATAAGTGATTTACTTACCACTATTATAGTATTAGAGTATTCTGAGTTTGACTATATACTTACTTTTATCCGTGGGTTTTATGTATTTATATATTTTTATGTTACTATTTAGCATCCTCTAATGTCAGCTTAAGAACTCCCTTTAGCATTTTTTGCAAGGTGGTTTAAATGGTGATGAACTCCTTCAGCTTTTGCTTTGCTGGGAACATGTCTATCTTTCTTTCATTTGTTATGCACAGCTTTGTCACATAAGGTATTCTAGAATTTTGAATATATTATGCCATTCTCTCCTAAACTGCATGTTCTCTGCTGAGAAATCCAATGATACTATAAATAGGGCTTCCCTTATATGTAAGGGGGCTCTTTTCTCTTGCTGCTTACAGAATTCTCTGCTATTGATTTTTGACACTTTGATTATAACGTTTCTTGAAGTTTTCTTTGACTTGAAATTCTTTGAGGGCTTTTGAGCTTCATTTACCTGGATGTATATATCTATTCCCAGAGTTGGAAAGTTTTCAGTCATTACTCTTTAGAATAAATTTTCTGCAACACTCTCTCTCTCTTCTCTGTTTGGGATTCCTATATGGAAATGCTAGCTGTCTTAATGCTGTATCAGAAATCCCATAAGATTTCTTTATTCATTTTCATTATTTTTTCTCTTTTTTCTTTTGCCTGTATAATTTTAAATAACTTGTCTCTCAATGCATAGATTCTTCCTTTTGCTTGATCAAGTCTGATATTGATATACTTTGTTGCATGTCATATTTCATTCACTGTATTCTTCAACTCCAAAATATCTGGTTCTTTTTTATGATTTCTCTTTCTTTATTGACTTTCTCATTTTGTTCATGTATCTTTTTTCTGATTTCATTGATTTGTCTATCTGTGTTCTCCTGTGGTCTGTTTAGCTTCTTTAGAACAATTATTTTAAATTACTCATCAGAATATGTATAGAGCTCCACTTATTTGGGGCCTGTTACTGTAACATTATTGTGTTTCTTTGGTGATGTCATTTTCCCTTTGTTTTTCCTCTGTCTATCAGAAATCTTTCATTGTTGGCTTTCTTTTTGAAGAAGCAGTCACCTACTCCAGTCTTTACTGATTGGCTTTGAGAGAGAAACACCTTAACTGGTCAGCCTGCATGGTAATTCTGTGGTTTTCTCAGACCTTTCCCGTGGATCCTCCCACTTCATACTTCTTGTTCCCACTTGGAGGAGAATTCTTAAATTGTGTAACTTTTCTTGATCTCTCAACGTCAGGCTGTGTGCTGTGAGAATTTCATTTTTTGTTCCCTAGAGCAATGCTCAGAAATGTTCAAGTTTGAGTGGCTTTTCACAATCCGGCAGATTCAGGCCAACTGTTTGCCTGAGATGCCTGCAGTTGCTGTCCATGGAGCATGCTCAGGGAGCTGGCCTGGGGAAGGGTGCTGAGATGTGGAAAGTATTTGGGATTTCCAAGTGAAGATCAGATCGGGGTGTGTTCTGCCAGTGCAGTATCCCAAGTGGCTCATGTGTAACCTTCCTGATGGATTTGGCAGAGCAGTTAGTAGGGCTCAGAGCCTCTATTCTCTGTTCTCAGCCTTTCCCAACCTTTCAGCTGTGCAGATAACTTTAGTATTCTAGGTGAGGTGAGCAAAAAGCAAGCCTCTTGGAAGCATCCCATTTGTCTGACAGAGCCAGGTGCTTACTCACTATCTCTTATTTTTCCCTCAGGAGAAGTTGTAGGCTGAGGGTGTCTCTTGGCACTGAACTGTGCCACCATGGAGAAGAAGTGATTTGGTAAAGTGAAACTTTTCTTCTCCCTTCAATGTATTTAATTCTCAGATTTTTGCTCTAATGATGTGCTGGATCTTCTTGGCCTCCCACAAAGGTACTCTACTCTGTAGGAAGTTGTCAAAATTAGTGCATTTGGAGAGGATGATGATAGAAAGTTCCCATTGTGCCATCTTCCTGATGTGAGCTCTGTTTTTTCTTCATTTATTTGTTTATTTTCGGGTGTACATCATAATATATTTCAAATTCTGTGTAGATTACATCATGTTCACCACCCAAAAACTAATTATAGTCCATCCCCTCATATGCGAGCTTAATCACCCCTTTTGCTCTCCCTCCTCCCCCCTTCCCCTATGGTAACCACCAATCCAATCTCCAATGCTATGTGTTTGTTTGTTGTTGTTTTTATCTTCTACTTATGAGTGAGATCATATGGTATTTGACTTTCTCCCTCTGACTTATTTCACTCAGCATAATACCCTCAAGGTCCATCCATGTTGTCACAAATGGCTGGATTTCATCATTTCTTACAGCTGAGTAGTAGCTCATCGTGTATAAATACCACATCTTCTTTATCCATTTGTCTCTTGATGGGCACCTAGGTTGCTTCCAAGTCTTGGCTATTGTGTATAATGCTGAAAGGAACATAGGGATGCAAGTATCTTTATGCCTTTGTGCTTTCAAGTTCTTTGGATAAATTCCCAGCCGTGGGATAGCTGGATCATATGGTAGATCTATCCTTAATTTTCTGAGGATACTCCATACTGCATTCCATAGTGGTTGCACCAGTTTGCACTCCCTTCAGCAGTGAACAAGGGTTCCCTTCTCTCCACATCCTCTCCAACATTTTTTGTTTCCTGTCTTGTTAATTACAGCCATTCTGACCAGAGTGAGGTGATATGTCATTGTTGAGCTAATGATGTTGAGCATCTTTTCATATGCCTGTTGGCCATCCATATATCTTATTTGGAGAAATCTCTGTTCACGTCTTTTGCCCATTTTTTAATTGGGTTGTTGGTTTTCTTGTTGTTGAGCTGTATTAGTTCTTTGTATATTTTGTATATTCACCCCTTATCTGATATATGGCTTGCAAATATGTTCTCCCAATTTTTCGGTTGTCTTTTCGTTTGTTTGATGGTTTCCTTTGCTGTGCAGAAGCTTTTTAGTTTGATGTAGTCCCATTTGTTCATTTTTTCTTCTGTTTCCCTTGTCCAGTCAGACATGGTACTTGAAAATATGCTGCTCAGATCGATGTCAAAGAGCGTACTGCTTATGTTTTCTTCTAGAAGTTTCACAGTTTTGTGTCTTACATTCAAGTCTTTAATCCATTTTGAGTTGGTTTTTCTGCATGGTGTAAGGGAATGGTCTACTTTGATTCTTTTGCACGTGGCTGTCCAGTTTTCCCAACGCCATTTATTGAAGAGACTCTCCTTTCTCCATCGTATGCTCTTGGCTCCCTTGTCCAATATTAGCTGTCCATAAACGTGTAGGTTTACTTCTGGGCTCTCATTGATCTGTGTCTCTGTTTTTGTGCCAGTACCATGCTCTTTTGGTTACTATGGGTTTGTAGTATATTTAGAAATCAGAGAGTGTGATACCTCCATCTTTGTTCTTTTTTCTCAGGAATCCTTTGGCTATTCGAGGTCTTTTGTTGTTCCATATAAATTTTAGGATTCTTTGTTCTATTTCTATGGAAAAGTGTTGTTGGAACTTTGATAGGGATTGCGTTGAATCTATCGATTGTTTTAGGAAGTATGGACATTTTAACGATGTTAATTCTTCCAATCCAAGAGTACGGAATATCTTTCCATTTCTTTGTGTCTTCTTTGATTTCTTTCAACAATGTTTTATAGTTTTTGCTGTACAGATCTTTCAAATCTTTGGTTAAGTTTATTTCTAGGTATTTTATTCCTTTTGTTGAAATTGTAAATGGGATTGTATTCTTAATTTCTCTTTCTGCCACTTCGTTGTTAGTGTACAGAAACACAATTGATATTTGTATGTTGATTTTGTATCCCACAACTTGACTGTATTTCTTTATTGTTTCTAAAAGTTTTTTAGTGGAATCTTCAGGGTTTTCTAGCTATAAAATCATGTCATCTGCAAAGAGTGACAGTTTCACTTCTTTTCCCATGTGGATCCCTTTTATTTCTTTTTCTTGCCTGATTGCTCTGGTTAGGACTTCCAATACTATGTTAAATAAGAGTGGTGACAGTAGGCATCCTTGTCTGGTTCCTGTTCTTAGTGGCATAGCTTTCAGTTTTTCTCCACTGAGAATGATCTTTGCTGTGGGTTTGTCATATATTCCCTTTAATATGTTGAGGTATTTTTCTTCTACACCCATTTTATTTAGAGTTATCATACAGGGATACTGTATCTTGTCAAATGCTTTCTTAGCATCTAGTGAGATGATCATGTGATTTTTATTCTTCATTTTGTTAATGGGGTGTATCATGTTGATAGATTTGCAGATGTTGAACCATCCCTGCATCCCTGGAATGAAACCCACATGATCATGATGTATGATCTTTTTAATATATTATTGTATTTTGTTTGCTAGTATTTTGTTGAGGATTTTTGCATCGCTGTTCATCAGTGATATTAACCTGTAATTTTGTTTTTTTGTGTTGTTCTTTTCTGATTTTAGTATCAGGATAATGTTGGCTTTGTAAAATGAGTTAGGAAACTTCCCCTCATCTTCAACTTTTTGGAAGAATTTGAGCAGGATAGGTATTAAGTCTTCTTTGAATGTTTGGTAGAATTCACCAGGGAAGCCATCTGGTCTTGGACTTTTGTTTTTGGGGAGGTTTTTGATTGCTGTTTCAATCTCCTTACTGGTGATTGGTCTATTCAAATTCTCTACATCTTTTGGTGCAGTTTTGGAAGGTTATATGGTTCTAAGAATTTATCTATTTCTTCTAGGTTATCCAATTTGTTGGCATATAGCTTTTCACAGTATTCTCTTATCTTTTGTATTTCTCAGATATCCATTGTTATTTCTCCTCTTTCATTTCTGATTTTATCTATTTGAGTTTTCTCTCTTTTTTCTTGGTGAGTCTAGCTAAGGGTGTGTCAATTTTGCTTATGTATTCAAAGAAACAGCTCTTGGTTTCATTAATTTTTTCTAGTCTCTGTTTTGTTTATTTTTGCTCTGATTTTTATTATTTCCTTCCTTCTGCTGATTTCGGACTTTGTTTGTTCTTCTTTTTCCAGTAGCTTTAGATGTGGTTTTAGATTGTGTATTTAGAATTTTTCTTGTTTGTTTAGGTAGGCCTGAATTGCCATAAACTTCACTCTTAGAACTGCTTTTGCTGTATCCCATAGATTTTGGCATGTCGTGTTTTCATTTTCATTTGTCTCCAGGAATTTTTTAATTTCTCCTTTAATTTCTTCATTGACCCAATTGTTGTTCAGTAGAATTTTGTTTAATCTCCACATTTTTGTGGCTTTTCTGGTTTTCTTCCTGTAGTTGATTTCTAGTTTCATACCTTTGTGGTCAGAAAGGAAACACGGTATTATCTCAATCTTCTTAAATTTATTAAGACTTATTTTTTGGCTTAATATGTGATCCATCCTGGAGAATGTTCCATGTGCATTTGGAAACAATGTATATTTTGTGCGTTTTGGATGGAATGTTCTATATATATATCCACTAAGTCCATCTGATCTAATGTATCTTTTAAGGCCCGTGTTTCCCTATTGGTCTTTTGTTTTGATGATCTATCCATTGGTATAAATGGAATGTTAAAATCCCCTACTATTATTCTGTTACTGTCTATTTCTCCTTTTATGTCTGTTAATAATTGTTTTATATATTTAGGTGCTCCTATGTTGGGTGCATAGATATTTATAAGTGTCATGTCTTGTTGGCTTTAGCATTATGTAGTGCCCTTCTTTGTCTCTTGTTAGAGTTTTTGTTTTAAAGTCTATTTTGTCTGATATAAGTATTGCTACCACTGCTTTCTTTTCTTTGTCATTTGCATGGAGTATCTTTTTCCATCCTTTCACTTTCAGCTGGTGATTTTCTTTAGGTCTGAAGTGTGTCTCTTGTATGCAGCATATATATGGGTCTTGTTTTTTTTTTTATCCAATTGGCCACCCTATGCTTTTTGATTGAGCATTTAGTCCATTGACATTTAAAGTAGCTATTGATAAATATGTATTTATTGTCATTTTGTTACTTTTTTTCCTTGGTCTTTAAGTAGTTCTTCTCTGTTCCTTTCTTTTTCTTTTGCTCACTTTCCTTGTGGTTTCATGGCTTTCTTTAGTAATATGTTTGATTTGTTTTTTCTTACTTGTTTGCTTACTTATTAGAGGTTTCCCATTTATGATTATCATGAGAATCCTATATAATATCCTGTGTATATGACAATCTATATCTAGTTGATAGACTCTTTAGCTTGACCTCTTTCTAAAAGCTCTACTTTTTCACTCCCCTCATCCCACATTTTATGTTTTTGAAATCATAAATAATCTCTTGTTTAGTGTGTCAATCCATTACCCTCCTATCATTGAAATAGGTAATTTTAGTACTTTTGTCTTTTAACCTTCATATTATCTTCAAAGGTAGTTGATCTACTACCTTTACTATATTTTTACTTTTACCAGTGATTTTATTGCCTTTTTTTAATAATTTTTTATCCCTATTTGTGGTCATCACTTTCCCACTTAAATAAGTCCCTTCAGCATTTCTTGCAAAACTGATTTCTTGCTGATAAACCCCTTTAATTTTTGCTTGTCTGGGAAGCTCTTTATCTCTCCTTCCATTCTGAATGACAAACTTGATGGATACAGTATTCTTGGCTGTAGGATTTTTCCTTTTAGCACTTTAATTACATAATTATAAAAACATAATTAAATTCTCTTCTTGCCTGCAGGGTTTTGGCTGAGAAGCCCTCTGATAGCCTTACAGGCTTTCTTTTGTATGTCACTTGTTACCTTTCTCTTGCTGCTTTTAGGATTCTCTCATTATCTTTAATTTTGGACATTTTAATTATAATGTGTCTTGGTGTAGGCCTCTTTGGACTTACCTTGTTTGGAGGTCTCTGTGCTTCCTGTACTTGGATGTCTGTTTCCTTCCTTAGATTAGGAAAATTTTCATCTATTATTTCTTCAAATAAATTTTCTGCCCCTTTGTCTCTCCCTTCTCCTTCTTGGACACCTATAATACTATTGTTAGTGCACTTGATATTGTCTCAGAGTTCCCTCAGACTGTTCTCCTTGTGTCTAATTCTTTTTTCTGTAAGCTTGGGTGATTTCATCTAGTCTTCCATCTAGCTCACTGATCCACTCTTCTGTATCCTCTACTATGCTTTTGAGTCCCTCTAGTGAATTTTTCATTTCAAATATTGTATACTTCATTTCTGATTGGTTCTTTTTTCTATTTTCCACTTCTTTGCTGATGAGCTCACTGTGTATATAAAGTGTTCTCCCAATATCTGTGAGCATCCTTGTGAGATTTTTTTTGGACTCTTTGTAGGATAGGTCACTTATTTCTGTTTACATTTAGTCCTTTTTCTGGGGTTTTGTCCTGTTTCATTGCTTGGAATATATTCCTTTGTCTCCTCATTATGCCTCTTTTTCTGTGCTTATTTCTGTGTATTAGGTGAATTGGCTATATCTCCTTATCTTGGAGAAGTGGCCTTATGTAAGAGATGGCTTATGAGGGCCAGCAGCATTCTTCTCTCTTATCACCGGTCCAAATGATCCAGGAGTGACTCCTTTGTGGGCTGCTTATGTCCTTCTGCTGTGACAGGGTTGCTCTTAATGCAGGTACCCAGGGAGTCTAGCCTTTCTTCCCAGGCCAGCTGTTTGTAAACCTTCTTTGGGGATCCTCAACACCATTGACTAAAACGTCTGACAGCACACTCCTGCTGCAGTTTTCCTGTTAATTTGGTAGGTACCTAGTGTAGCTGTTTGCTAGGCTCAGAGACTTACAGTTGCTATAGTAGTCCTACAAGGCTGTTGTCAGTTCTCTTAGGAGTGCAGCTGAGTGGAGCTAGCCCTAGTCACGGGAGCACTCAATTGTTTCAGGCTTTGGAAGGTGGGGCTGATCCTTTTTATGGCTATTTGTGAAGCACAGGTCTTCTGCTGCTGATAAGCCTCACCCCCCAAAGGACCACACACACTGTCAACACAGTTTTTGTCCCTGCACACTTCCAAGCCCCTTGGAGCATACCCTGATGCCTCACTGCCTAGGCCCCCACCTCTCCACCAATGTCCCCCACAGTTCACCTGATCCTCCCATAGGCCCTGCCCCATAGAGGTGGACACACTCACCTGCCTGTAGAGGATCAATGCACCCTGTCAATGCTGGCCAAGTAGCCTGAGGGCTTGCTGTTGGGCAGGGCTGGTCCCTAGGGCAGGCTGCCTGGCCTGGCTGAACTGGATTAAATCTGCACTCTAGGTGTGTGGTAGACCCCTGGTCTAACAGGCCAAAGGAAGAACCTCAGTGGCATCCACCAGGGTCTCTGTCAGCATGCCTGGACCAGGTCAGAACAATGGCCCCCACCAATGTCTCAGTCTCCAGAGACGTCCCTACTCTCACCAGGATGCCCCCACAGCCCACCAGGTGAGTCTCTGTTCACCAAAGGACTGTCAGCCTTCTCTCTGGTGATTTTAGGCTGCTGAGATGGGTGAGTTTGTGCATGGGCCCTTTAAGACTTGAGTCTTTTAGGCTTTCATCTGATAGCTTTTCTGAGGATATCCTCAATGCTATTAGTAGCCAGTGAAGCCAGATAGTAAGACCCTTGTCTCTGTTGTGCTGAGTCTGAAGGATACTTATAGCAGTATCAGCCCCTGCTATAGACCTCACTCTTCCAGGGAGGGCTGCGTACCTTAGGGTGGCTCCCACCTGGCCGAGAAGCTCTGATGCTCCCAAAGGTGGCGTTTCTCCTCTCCAGCAGGAATTTCTGCATCTTCTGCCTTACTCAGGACTGTCCCTTGTTGTGGGTGTTCTTTTTATCCAGTTTTCAGTTTTCTCTCCAGGGTAATTTTTCCAAAAATATTTGTAACCTGGTTGTGTTCATGGGAGGAGATGAGTTCAGAGTCTGCTTATGCTGTCATCTTGATGAGATCTTAAAATTAGACATTTTAGATAAATAAATTTTAACGTCAGGATTCTGATTTACCCCATGGGCAGTTCTTGCTGTTTTTTGTTTGTTTTTATTTTGTTTTGTTTGTTTGAATGATTTATCTGAAGTAATTCTGAGGGAGTTGTTTGCTCCATAGTATCCAGCCTCTGTTGGCTCTACTCACTATTTTTAGATTTTATTTTTATTCTTTGGCCACTTTTCCTAGAGCTTAATCCTGTACTAGTAGAGGGTAGTGTTCAACCAGTGATTGGTCTGAGGTTGTGCTTAGTATTGACTCATTGATCCAATAAGATTTCAACACTTGGCTGATGGATCCTTGTGAGTCATAGGAAATTCTTTCAAATTTCATGGAGTTACCAAGTCTGCTCCTGTTTTTACTTCATGTTTTTTCAAGGCTTCAGTTTCACCTATGAAGTAGGAGCTTTCTAGGGTCTTCTCCAGGCCCTGCTGTGCAGTTCTACTCTTGTCTATTTTTAAAGACTACCAGGGATAACTAGAATCTTAGCAAGGCCATGTGGGGCATGGAATGTGTTACACTTTGCTTCAAATAAAGTCATCCTGTGCTGGGAGCCGTGGCTACATCATTTGATCAGCTGCTTGACAGGGTCCAGCCAATTAACACCGAGGGGTGCAGGGTCTCCCCTTGGTGAAAAGTAACCGGCTGGCCCCTCACATAATTCTGAAACCTGTGCTGCTTCTAATTGCCCTTCATTCCTTTTCCTTTCTTAACCTCCAGTTTTCACTCCTTTGGGTGGCTGCTTGGGAGGCACTACCTCCCGGGAGAATTAAATATAGTAAGAGAATGTGACCACCTGCAGGTAACTTTCAAGATATTTTTCTGAGAGCTAATTTCGTTTGATGCAGTTAATTAATGGAGGGGCACACAGTCCCTTTTGAGACAAGCAGAAAGGAATCCTGCCCAGATAAGATGTTGAATTAAGTTCGTAACCTCCATCTGGTTAATGTTTCCTTCTTCCTCCAATTCTTTGTCTAAATATATATGCATCGTCCTTTCAAGTTTGCTGGTTAATTGGATGATCAAGAAGTATCTATATATTATTCTTCACCTTCTGCTTTCTGTTAAAATGTTATAGAAGTTTTCTCCAAAAAGCAATAAATAATAAATAATTGCTGAGGTTATTTTTCTAAGAGAAGCTAGTCATTAACTTCTGTACTTCAAAAAGATAATACTTGCAAAAATTGTGCATCTGTTCTGTGCCTCCTTATTTCATGAGAACACCTGTAAGAACTGCCTTTTCACTCTCTTTGAAAAATATATAAGCAATGCTGAAAACTCAGTAAAGCGGACTTGATTGCACCAAATCAAGTCTCACGTCCCCTTCATTTCCCCCTGCACCGATTTTGCTGACTCCGTCTCTCCCTCAGGAACCTGGACTCCGCTGGGGCTGGACCCCAGCAATCCTCCTTCAGCAGGCCAATAGAGTTACCAATCTTCAAGGCCTGCCCTGCATGCCGTTCTTCATACAGAGCAGGGCTTCCAGAAACAGTCTGTTGTTAAAATGCCACAGAGTCCTCTATGCGTTTTATATTGCTGCTATAACAAATTCTCACAAACTCAGTAGCTTGAAAAAGCATAAATTTAGTATCTTACAGTTCTGTATAGCAGACGTCTGACACAGGTCTCACTGGGCTAAAATCAAGAGGATGTAAGCCTGTTTTCCTTTCTGGACACTTTAGAGGAGAGTGCATTACCTTTTATATCTGGGTTCTCAGAATTCAGTTTCTTGTGTTTATATTATTGAAGTTCCCATTTTCTTTCTGACTGTGAGCATGGGGGCATTCCCAGTTTCTAGAGGCCACCCACGTTCCTTGGTTCATAGACTCCCTTCCTTTTTCTTCAAAGCCAGAAACAGTGGTTCAAAACTCTCTCAGCCTTATAATTCCTTCTGTTTCATGTTTCTTTGTTGCACCTCTCTGATTCAATTCTTCTGCCTTCCTTTTTCATTTTTAAGGGCCTATATGATTACATTGTTTCCACCTGTATAATCCAGAATTATGTATTTGTTTTAAGGTCAGCTGATTAACAACCTTAATTTCTTCCTGCGACCTTACTTCTTGTTTGACTTGTAAGTAACTTATATTCATGGGAATAGCACCAGGAAAGAAGACCATGGGGGCCCAAATCCTACATAGCACAAGTCCTATGTTCTTAGTGAGATGAGTAGATTTTCTGAAATAAATCCTTCTCAACTTTCATAACTTTTGTCATTTTCTAGTATCTTTAAATGGTTATTTTTTGCAACTTTGTCCAATTTTATTATTGCTCTTGAGAAGAAGTTTCATTAAAGTCTTCACTCAGCCATTATTGAAGTCTGAACTAAATAAATCTTGAGGGGTAAAAATAAAATTATATCTCAAAATAGCTCACTCAAAGAAAAATCAAATATTAATTTGAACATTTTAAGTGTGTGGGAAAAATATAGAGCCTTCTTGATGACCAAGAATAGAAGAAATTAAACCTAAGAGGAAAATTTCATAGTTAATAGCATAGGCCATTTTTAACCATGTAAAATAAGATTGTCACACATAGAGCTTTTTAATATATCTATAAATCATTTCAGCACACAAAGCAATGAAGAGGTTAATATACTTTCTAATTTTAAATGGTATTTAAATATATATTATACCAGCTAGGAAGATAAGTAAGAAAGGTGAATTAAATTTATTTAAAATCAATCTAAAGTATTTCACCTCTATTTTTTTTTGCTGTTTGTTCTGTATCTCATAACATTAAAAAAATCAATAAGATGTAGAGAAACTCTAATATTGCTTATCAGAGTAGTTATGAACCAGTCTATAACCACCTCCTCTCATATCTATCTGATGGCAACACTTCTGCAGCAAAGCCCAAAGCAAGCTGCTAATACACAGATGGTGTGGGGAGCATCATCCCTAAGTTAAATCAGACTTGTCCATCTGAAAAGTTACATCTATTTCAGAAGTCAGCTCCAGCTAATTATGTTTCTGGGCTTAGTTGTCAAAATTATTTCATTTATAAAGCAGCAATGTTTTGGCCCAAAGCATTTCTACTATAGTTGTGGTTATTGTTCAATAGCTGTTTTTTCTTAAGAAAGTAAATTTAAATATTGTGTAAGATAGAGAGTATTCTGTGTCAATTGCTTCAAGACAATCACTCATTTTGTCATTTCATTCAGATTTGAGCAGTACAGCTTACTTTATGCACAGGGCACATACGGTGTGAAATAACACTGGCAAAGTAGTGGCTGTTGAAAATTATGATAGGTTAATAAGAGACAAGGAGACCTGCAATCCTATAGCTAGGTAATAATAAAATTGTGTCTTGGACAAAAGTAGTGGCAGTAGGAATAGAATGAAAGTAATGGAGTAAAATAAAAATTCAGCTAGTATCAATAGGCCTTGGTGAACAATAAGAAATGAAAGAGAGAGTAATAAAAGATGACTTCCACATTTGGACCTGAAGAACTGGAAGTTTGATCAAGTCAGTTAAGTGGAAAGTCAATAGCTGTTTTGTGGGGGAGATGAATCTAATATTAGATATATTCAGTGTGAGGCATCAGTGAAATAATAGTCATTTCTAGCTGATAGTTTACAAGATGACAGTGATTTTCAAGAGAGAGGTTTGAGGGCAAAGATTATTTAGAAATAACGAATAAATAAGAAGGGGATGGTTAAATATTTTTATCTTTGCATTAACTGCATTTATATCTTCTTTATATTTCTGGCCCCTCCATGGAACTGTGAGTCCCTAAAGACAAGAGTTGCATTACAAATTCTATAATTCTCCAGAAGCTAGAACACTATTATGAAACAGGACACAATAGTAGGTTAGAAGTCTAAGCTTTGGAACTACAGTGATTGGGTTGGAAGCTCTCCATCACAACCACTTACAAGTACTAGCTGCATGACCTTGAACGTGTTACTTCACCTCTCTGTACTGCAGTTCCCTTATCTGTTAAGTAGGGATAATAATTGTGCCTACCTTCTTGGGTTGCTATAATGATTAAATTAGTCAATATAAACAAATTACCTGTCCTCTGGAAGTTTGCTGTCTGGAAGGGCTCAATATATGACTGGTGAGGAAAGAATTAATCAATGAGCACATAAGAAGCAAGGGGATAATCAGTGTCTTTGGAGGTAAGGAGAGAAACAGTTAAAGAGAAAAAGGGAAGGTCATATAAGCTAAGTACTTAAGAAGTTCAAAGAGGATGAGAATAACAAAAAGGACACTGGCTTCCACTATTGCAATATTATTGTTAATTTCCAAAGTAGAAGGTATGGTAACTAGATCAAAATGGTTTAAGATGACAAAATAAAGTACAGGAATTCTAAGGAAGCTATTTTATAGCCACTGTCTTCCTAGGAAGAACCTGAGATCATCTCCTCTGGAGCAACATCAATGGGTATAAAAAAGAGATCAATGAGAGATTAATATATTGTATAATTTTCCCTTAAAATTTACTTTGAAGAAGTGAATCAAAGATCAAGAATGGGGAAAGACTCAGTATCCTTAATCATACAGGAAATACAAATAAAAACCAAACTGAGAATCCAGTACAAACCCACTAAGAGGGTTATAATATAAAAGAAAATAACAAGAGTTGGAAATGATGTGGAGAAATTGGAACTATCATATATTGCTTATGGGAAGGTAAAATGGTGCAGCCACTTCGGGAAAACAGCTTCATATTTTCTCAAAAGGTTAAATGTAGAGTTACTATATGACCCATCAATTCCACTTATAGGTATATTCTTAAGAGAAATGAAAGCATATGTCTACGTAAAAACTTGTGCATGAATGTTCCTAGCATCATTATTATAATGCCCCCAAAATGGAAACAACACACATGCCCATCAAATGATAAATAGATGAACAAAATGTCATATAGCCATACAATGGAATGCTATTTAGCCTAAATGGGGATGAAGTATTGATACATGCCACAACATGGATGAATCTTGAAAATGTAAGGCTAAGTAAAAGAAGCCATTCACAAAAGGCCATATATTATATGATTCCATTTAAATTAAATGTCCAGAATAGGCAAATATATATCTGTATAGAAAGTGGATTAGTGATTGGGTTTCCAAGGACTTGGGAAAAGGGGAAAATGGAATGTGACTTCTAGTGAACATTTTTTTGGAATGATAAAAAAGTTCTGGAATTAAATAGCTGTGATAGATACATAACTCTGTGCATGCACTAAAAAAATACTGAATTGTACACTTTAAAATGGTGAATATTATTTACATTCATAACTGAACAAAAGTATCTCTGAACATTACATCAGAACACCCAGAAATTTCTACCCACTTATGCTTTAGAGAGTAGGTGAATAAAACCTCAGAGGGCATTGTGTATTCAAGGAAGTTGGTGAGCCTACTCCACCCCCACTTGCTACAATAGGGGGAAAACAAAACTGGAGAGTGCAAAGCAGGGTGGGCACACAAGGGAGATAGGGAATTTGTGAAGGTCCAGCCAGCCTGATGGGAGCACCAGACATGCCATCTGTTGATCAATCTATAAATCAATCTATAAGTCAAGTTGGAGTGAGTTTACTATGAGCCAGCCTGAGGACCACATAGCTCAGGAGAGAACCTTCACCAAGGAAGGAAGCACTCTGAAGAACTGGGGTGTACAGTATGGTGATATGTTATCTTGGAACAAGGAATATACATCAAATATGACAGGAGTATCTCTTTTACAACAGTGCAAGATGTTTCATTAACACAGTAGGTCAATGGTCACAAGATGAACATGACAAGTCCATGGCCAGTAGGACAGTGGTCACAAGATGAGCACAATAGTCAGTTTGATGTTATTTTCTGGGAAGAAATGTTTATCTTTAAAGAAATGTTGATATGGGAGGGAGTCATACATCCCTATCTTTAAGTGCATCATTCTTGGCTTCTGGATGTTCTAAATGTTTAAAGAAGATGTTCAATGAATGCTTGGCAGGCCATGTCAGGCTTTTCTGGAAAAACAAGGTCAGGCTGGATTAGTTTTAAACCAAATGGCTTCCTCATATACCTCAGTATATATATATTATATATATTGTTTTTAATTTATTCATAATTTTTCCCTTTTTGATCCACAATCTTTTAATAGAAAGAATTGATCAAAATATCATCCTTCAGTTCCTGGGTGGTTGCTGCCTGCCCTGAGTCCATCATGTTCCTTGGTGTTAGGCTTTTATTTCATTGATTTGTCCAGCTATCCACATTGGAGAGAAATAGTCAAATATAGTGGACAAACATAGAGGTAGTTTTAACAGGGGAAGCATGTCATAAATTATGTAATTTTTCAATTAATTTTAAATTGTCACACAAACATTGTACATGTGCTTTTACATCATTTCTTATGCTTACATTGTTTGCAATTATAGAACAAGTACAGTAACAATTATGATAATTCAATACTTAAAATGGTTAGTTTAAAAAAGAGTTTTTAAGCATGGTCTTTATCAGAAAAGGAAATTCACCCGTGGTTGTAAGATTGATCAACCATCTCAAGTCACTGAGCAATCACTACTCTATCCTGCATGCCAGTCTTACAACAGTGATTAGTTTGAATATTATGATTAATACAAGGACTCCAAACATTAATAGGAAGAGGAATTGCAATCCGGATCACAAAATGGAACCAATACCTGAAGGGAGCCAATCAAACAAATCAAGCCTGGGTATAGGATTGCTTAGGGTATCCACCTGCTTTTTCATGTGCTTTGGCAGAGATGACACACTGGAAGATTCATCAGGCATAAAAACACAGCATTCAGTTTAAATAGCTGCACATGTACCAACTTTGGATGCAGTTGGAATATCTAAGTCCATTCTATTTTGAAGGAAAGCCCTTCTCAATGAAAATATTTCAGTATTTAATAAGGTTATTTTTGCTTGACTATTGTTATGAGCTTGTGTAAATCTAGTCAGGGCTTCTATATGTGATATAACATCTTCTAGCCCCAAGCAAGGAACAAATATAGCCACTAGGTAGTCATACCAGTAGAACACTGAACAAGTCCATCTGGCCTTAAGGAGATGAAGATTGGAAACAGATGCTAGCTCAGGGTGAATCCCTCCCTGCATCCAAGGGAAACCCAGAGTGCAGCATCTTAGCCATCTCAGTGGTAGCCAAGGTCAGAGGTTTGCTCCACATAACCATTGAGTTCCATCAAGAGCCATCCAATATATGCCTGGCCTTCAAGACAAGTTTGTTCCAAACCAATCACTTTCTTTAAGTATGATAGTATTTTCACTTGATTCAGGGGATAGTCATCCATATTTTTAGTGCAATTCAGTAGATTTTGTTTGGAATGATTTCTTTGTTCTCAACATAAAGGTACTGGTATGCTTAAAGACCAATGGCTAGGAGTAAGCCAAACATATCCATCCCAAATTTGTGTAAAACCTCCCATATCTGTAATATCTGGTTTCTTTTGTTTATTTGCAAATTGTTGGGATAATTGGATGGTCTGAGTAACAGAAAAAGTATAGCCATGTACTATATCACTAATAGTATGGGCTATTGGTAATGTGTCAGTATCATAATTAGTAATAGTGGATGAACTGTGAACACTGAAACTAGATCTTTCCATAAAATAAATCCAATAAATCACTTTAAAGCTTTCTAATCTGTACCTTGAAATGGAGAAACCCACTAACGTAACCCAGATGTATTAGAAAGGGGAAGTTGGCCGCATATCCAACAGTTGAACTAATTTTTGTGTGTAGCAAAGGAACGTATCCATTGTGAAAAAACATTGACATCAGAGGCCCATTCAGATGTGGACTGGATAAACAACAGTATCAGGAAAGCCTTAAATGACACTTTTGTGGTTAATTAAAAGGTTTTGTAATTAGGTTCTAATCTATCTTGTAGACTTGGGAGGGAAGTACAGTATTAGGGGTAGGCAAAAGGCAAGGCAATCCAGAAATTGATTATTGTAGTAACTATATAGGGTTTGAGCATTACAAGGGTTTAAATGAGGAGATAGAAGGTTAGGAATACAGGCTTTGTCCAGAGTCTTGGGACAATTGTCTATAACAGATACTGTCTTCTCAGTCTCGTTTGGAGATATTTGTATTGGTCAGTTGAAGTCAGGCGTCAGAAATAGGAGTTGAAACCCACTCAGGTGGAGAAGACTTTTTTAAATGATAAATGTGAATTCATGAGTCTGCCTTTTAAATTTGCAGCACATGGGTTGATTAAAAGAATATGGTATGGTCCTTTCCAACAAAGAGCCTTTTATCTGGTGTCTTTTCAGATAAACAGAATCTCCAGTTTGTAGTCCAAGATCCTTGAGGTCTTTATCTCCTGTGAGCTTGCTGTGAAAAGAATCAGCTACTGAATCCTTAAGTGTCTCAATGAGACCTTGAAAATAATGTAAGATATCTCATTTAAATAAAATGGGCCCATACATTCTTTCTTCTAATTGCATAGGCCATCCAGTTATTATTTTGACCTGTGATCACCCAGAGCACCACACAGAGAGAGAGGTAGAAGCTGGGGGAGGTGCACAGGTGTAAGAAAGTACCCCTTCCCCCACCCAGCACTCCAGCCCTGCAATTGCCCAGAATGCTATGCAATGGGAAAAGCAGCAGCTGGGGGAGGCATGCAGGCACTCCAGCCCTGTAATTAGCCAGAGCTCCACACAGAGAGAAGAGTAGTGGCTGGGGGAAATGCAGGTGAAAGAAAGCACCCCTCCCCCTCCTGGCACTCCAGATCTGCCATCAGAGTGTCACACAAAGAGAAAAGGAGTCAGTGGTTGGAGCTGGGAAGCCCACAATGGTGCTGGGCCCAGAAGACACAGCACCTGATCCCTACCAGTGGTGACAGGAAGCTGTGACCACATAATAACACCATGAGGAGGCAAAAATCCATGCCATAAGGCAGTATGAAAAAGTACATTCAATCACCAAACCAGAAGAAAAGTGACAAGTACCCAGAAACCAAACTTGAAGGCACAGAAATTCATAATCTAAATGACAAAGAATTCAAAATAGCTATCTTGAAAAAACTTGAGTTACAAGAAAACACAGAAGACAAATCAACGAATCCAGGAGCTTCTTCACAAAAGAGATTGAAAGTATAAAGAGAAACAAATAAGAATAGTTGGAGATGAAAAACACAAAGGATGAGATAAAGAAAAATCTGGATCATCTAAACAACAGAACTGACATTATGGAGGACCGAATTAGCAACTTAGAGGACAGTAATATAGAAATGCTTCAGATGGAAGAGTAGAGAGAATTAAGACTAGAAAGAAGTGAAGAAACTCTCAGAGAAATATCTGACTCAATTAGGAAATGCAACATAAGGATTATAGGTGACAAATAAAAATGGCAAGCAATAGGATATATTGGAGTATATGAGGAAGCCATTTGGTATAAACTTAATTCGGCCTGACTTCTTTTTTTTTCCTCCAAAAGGGCCTGACTGGCTATTGAGCACGCATTGCATATCTGCTTAGACATTTCCTATGGCCAGAACAAAGGCCCTTGAGATAAAGATGCAACTTCCCCCCATTAGCATTTTTCCTTAGGCTAGGAACTGATTGCTGCACTCACCTCCCAGCTCACCTGTGACCACCCAGCTGGAGACAACAGACTGCCACCCTGCTGTGTTCACCGAGACAGAAGACCTACCTGCTATCTCCATCAATCGCTGTGACAACAGAGTAGTCTCACGACTATTGTAAAAGGGACATTCCAATTATATGTGAAACATCCTCTTTGAGGGTATATAACGACCCTGTATACCCCCCCCCCCACCTCTTTGGAGTGCTCTGTTCCTTTGTGGAAAGACTCTCCCGGGTTATAATCCTCAGATTTAAGCTCAGAATAAACTCACCCAAATTTTCATTTATAAATTGGATATGGATTATTTTCGTCAACATAGGTATTCAAGAAGGGGGAGAGAAGGAGAATGGAGCAGAAAGTTAGTTCAAAGAAATAATACCTGAGAACTTCCCAAACCTTGGAAAACAGCTAGAAATACAAGTGAGTGAAGCCAGCAGATCTTTTAATTACATCAAAGTAAAAAGATCCACTGCAAGCCATATAGTAGTAAATCTGGCAAAAGTAATGACAAAAAATACAGAGGGCAGCAAGGCAGAAGAAAATAACTTACAAATGAACCCCTATCAGGCTTTCAGTGGATTTCGCAGTAGAAACCTTACAAGCTAGGAGAGTGGAATGAAATATTCAAAATTCTCAAAGACAAAAATTTTCAGCCAAGAATACTCTATCCAGCAAAAATATCGTTCAGTCATTATTTTTAAAGGAGACAGCTGATATTTAGCAAAGGGTGTAGATCTAAGATTGAGGAGCACGAGTGGAAGAGCTTTCGGCCATGAGAGATTAATTGCTTCTGAAAGCTTTTCCAATTAAGTTTTGATTGTGCCATTAGCTCCTTCCACTAATCCTGACAATGGAGGACGGTAAGCATGGTTAAAATGCTGCATTAGGGCCAGCCTGGTAGTATAGTGGTTAAGTTAATGTGCTCTGCTTTGGAGTCCTGGGGTTTGTGGGTTTGGATCCCAGGCATGGACCTACACATCACTTATCTAGCCATGCTGTGGCAGCATCCCACATACAAAAAATTCGGGAAGATTGGCACAGATGTTATCTCAGGGCTGATCTTCCTCAGCAAAAAAAAAAAAAAAAAAAAAAGCTGCATTATTGGCCAAATGTCACAAATAGATTTAATTATTTGTCTAGTGAAATGAGTTCCACAGTCACTTTGTAACTTGGTAGGAATTCTCCAAACAGAAATTATCCGTTTCCATAATAATTTACCTACTGATAAAGCCATTGCTCTTCTGCAAAATAAGGCCTCAATCTAATGTGAGAACATACAGATCATTACCAAGATACATTTATATACTTGACATGGTGGTATGTGAACAAATTCCAATTGCCGTACCTCAAAGGGTCCCTTAGGAAGGGGAAAGTTGCCTTGTGACCCATGAAGTGATTTCCCTGGATTATATTTTGGGCATATAGCACAATAAGTATAGACTGTATGAGCCACTGTGGGAGAAAGTTTCCAAAAGTATTGTTTTCCCCATAAAATCATCTTTTGAAGGTCCAATCGACTAATTGATATATATGTTGGAGCAATGGCAGCTGTGCTCCAATAGGCACTATGTTTTTGGTTTTTTTTTTTACGGTATCAGGCCCAAAATACATCTGCGAAGTGGTGTCAAAAATTCTCCCTTTTCATTGCCACATTTGTTGCTCTTCTTCCATGGTGATTTCTTGAGCATGTAGAAGGAAATCTTTTACTGGGTTAGCAGAGTTAGTAGGAATTCGTGGGCATTCTCAAGGCTGGACAGGACAACCCTTGAAAGTTGCTTACTTAGCAGTTGCATTAGAAAGTCAGTTTCCTTTAACTTCCAAAGTATCAGATTTGGAATGCCCTGGTTATTTTAATAATTGATATTGTCTTGGTAACTGTATAGCATTTAATATTTCTGCAACCTATTTTATATTCTTTGTAGTTTTGCCTGAAGAGGTTAAAAAGTCTCATTGTTTCCACAGCATTCCAAAGTCATGTGTTGTTCCAAAAGCATAACAACTGTCAGTGTAGATATTTGCCACCTTGTCTTTAGCCAATTGACAAGGTTGAGTGAAAACAATTAATTCAGCTTCTTGTGCTGACTTTATTTCTGATAAATAAAAATTCTCAATTATGTCCACTGAAGACATTACTGCATATTCAGCCTGATACTCTCCTTGCTCATCCTTTAAGTAAGACTCATCTGTAAACCAAATCAGATCACCATTATCAATGGGAGTTTCTTGATAGTCATTCCTAGGAAATGCATTCATGGGAATCTTCCTCCTGTGGTGCTGGAGGTAAAGTTGCAGGGTTAAGATTATTACATTGAGCTAAGATACTATTAAGTGCAAAGAGCAACAGAACATCATAGGAGTCTAGTTGGCTTACAAAGTAATGTTGAGTGTGATGAGAAGAAATTAGGAAAGAATCAACTGAGTGAAGGGACATATATAGTTGAAGAAGACCCCATCATTATTTCTTCAGTGGTCTTGCATAAGAGGGATACTGCTGAAATGGCTCTCATACAATACAGAAGCCCTTTTGCTCCTGAATCTAATTGCTGACTATAAAACAATATGGGTTGATGCTGATCTCCATGTTTTTGAGTTAATATACTTAAGACATTTCCTTTATCTTCATGTACAAAGAGGAAAAATGCCAAGCTGTAATTAGGGTGTCCTAAGGCTGGTGCTTGAGCCAAACTAAACTTTAAAGTAGTTACTTCTTTCTCTATGTCTGGCATCCACTCAATTACATCAGGCTGTTCAGATTTTAGTAATGTATATAAAGGTTTGGCAATAAGTGAAAAGTTAGCTACTCAATTCCTGCAATATCTAGTTAGCCCTAGGAATCCCCTTAATTTTTTGTCTTAGAGAAAGAAAAAGCCAAGATTTCTTTAATCCTTTCAGAATCAATCAATAATCCACCCTTAGACATTAAGTGTCCTAAATATTTTACAATAGGCAAACAAAATTAGAGTTTATCTTTGGACCTTTTATGCCCCTTAGATGCTAACTGCTATAATAGACAAATTGTGTTCTTCTGAGAATCCAGCTTAGTCATTGACACAAAAGTAAATTATCTACATATTGAATTAAAGCAGAGACATTAGGAAAATCTACATTAGCTAAGTAAGCCTTGAGTATCTGGGAAAAGTAAGTAGAGACCTGTGGCCTAACTGTTCAGGTATACTGGTGATCTTCCCACATGAATGATAAAGAAGGCATTGCATAAATCAATGACTGAGAAATAGCAGCTGTTAGTTGGAATGTCTGAGAGAAAAGTGTGTGGATTTGGAACCACAGGATGTTGGGGAATCACAATGTTATTTATAGCTAACAAATCTTGAGCATTTCCCATTTGGCTTTTTAGCTTGCAAGATAGGTATATTAGAAGGACTAATACAAGGAATTATAAATCCTTTTTCAAGAAATTCCTGAATGATAGGCCTTATCATATTTAATGCCTCTGGTTTAAATGGATATTGCTGAGGGTTAGAGCTGTCAACAGTTACCTTAATAGGAGTGGCCAATTTAACTTTCCTAACATCTGAAGAGGATGATGACCACAATTCTGTAGGCACTTACAAGAGTAGGTCATCAGTTTCTTCTTCATCTATTTGAGTCAATGATTTTACAATCATCAACTGTACAGTAACTACATTTTTGTCAGTATCCTAATGTTCTAAGTCTAGAAGCATTTCACTCTTTTGTGAAAAAGTAATATGGACATTGTATGCTTCTAGAAGATCTCATCCAATCAAATGGATTGGAACACATTTTGCCAGGAGAAAGACATGCTTTCCTGTGATGGTTCCTAATTAAAAAGTTATTGGCTCTGATTTAAAAACTTGCATAGGTAAATTTGAAACCCCTACCATTTAAATTAACTGAGAGGGTAATTAATAATGGTAGGATTAAGAACAGATAATGTGGCCCTCTTATCTACAAAGGTCTTTTAGATTTCCCCTCCAATAGTTATTTCAATTTCTCCTAAAGTATTAGTGAGCAGGAGAGGAAGCACCCTCTCATAACCCTTGGAACACTCTTATTCCTGTTTATTGTTGCTTCAAATCCCATTTGAGCTTATGGCAGTCTCATCTGAAAGCACCTTGACTTTGCAATACTAACAGGCATGGTCATTCTCTTTCTGGTTAGATTTTATAAGGATGGTTTTCTTTGGGCTGCTAAGTTGTCACAGTAGTATACTCACAATCTTAGTGACCCTTTTTTTTCCTCCTTTTGTAAATTTTTAGATAGTTTATCCACAAGAGTGACAAGAGTACCAGTGCATAGTGCAGACAAATCCAATTCATATGTTTTAATTAACTTTGTCAATTCCTCATGTAATCCTTCTACAAAAATTTAATTTAAAATTGGATCATATTGATGATCCTGAAATCTCCTGCACAATATCTCTACAGTTCTTAGGGTCATCAGGCTCATGTTTATGAAAATCCTCCAGGAGATTTTTCCAATCTGCCTCTTTTAGCCATGCTTTTGCTTTGCTTTCTGGCACTAGCAAGTGTACAAGCTGATATAAATCTGAATACTCTGGTGCATGTCCTAAAAATAAATAAAATTCTTGAGCAAACCCTAAAAGATCTTGAAAAGGGTCTAAAGAGTCCTTTGTTAAATTCCTAAGTTCAGTTCTAGTCCAGGGAGTATACACAAGATCAGGCTCACCGCTCCCAGTAACTGGCTTCTCCTTAAAGGGAGCTGCTATAACTTTAGGACTTTCAGTATCTGCTCCCCAAGAGTTATTCATTCTTTCCTCTAGCGTTGGAAGAAGAGGTAAAGTGGACAGGTTGGAGTATGGTAGTTTAGAAATGAAAGGATATAAATGTACTGAAGGATAAGAAAGAGATGAGCTCTGAGGTGCTAAAAGTGGCAGTGGAGGAGGTGGAAGAGATAAAGGTGGTGCAATAGTTCTGACTTCTTATCGCTCCTTAATTCAGATACAGTCTCTACCAATTTTCAGTTAGTCCCCTGCAAAGAAGTCATTTTATCATTACTACATTTTAAAGCCTTTAAATACCAATTGTAATATGCTTCACATTCTTTTGTTTTAATTTTAGAGCCAGCTTTTTCAACTTGTGCATGCAAATACACTAGTTTTGATAGGTCAAATGTTCCCCACTTTGTCGATTTAAGACTTAAGTTGTACTTAGTTAATGCTTCCCATTTTTCTAGATATTTGTAAGTATTGTTCCCCTGTGCATCATACATGAAACCAACTGGAATTACAGTGGGTGGCTGTCCATCAGGGAGCTGATTGGCCTTCGAACCATGATTTCCCATTTTCCTTTAGTTTTGTTTTTATTATAAAGCCTGAACTACTTCTAAGGACAGTGTGGTGGGTCAGAAATGTGCTGTTTGCATGTCACTCCATAAAGGAGCTCATGAACACTCTCCTACATGCCTCAGTTCCTCCTGCTGGCAATCTAAAACTGCCATAGAGTCATGGAGTGCTGGATGACCACTCCTTATGTGTGCATCCCCAGATGAGCTTTTAATTAATTGATGTGAATGACAATGGTGTTCTCTATGGGACCACTATGCATCATAAAGATTGATCTCCCAACACTGCCACTAGGTTCTCAGTCACCTGAGAATGCCTTTTGGCTGCAAGGAACTGGTGTCCCTTCACTTCAAAGCTGAACAAATGCAGACTCTCACTTTTCTAGTAAACAATTTGTTCAGGCTTTATAGGGAAATTATTTCCAATTTAAAATGAAATTAAAAGGACAACCAGCCCACTTCACTCCAAAACTTTTCCTAGGCTTCTCTGGCCTCTTAGCTAGGAAATGTACCAGTAACCCTCAAATTTTCTAGTCTTAAGACCTTAAACAACCCATATAAAACTCTTGGAACTTCTACTTAAAATAAGGAGGTCTGAGTTTCATGAGAACTCATCAGGGCACCTGAATAATGCAGTGAAGCTGGGGGGCAACTGAATATGTTGCTGTTGGTACCAAATGCCAGTTCAATGTAGATTCCAGGTGGTCTCTGCTGGATTTGTTAGAAATATTGCCATGACAACATCAAGAAATGTCAATGCAAATAATCCATAATCAATCTATAAATCAAATTTGGGTGAGTTTATTATGAGCCAGCCTGAGGACCATATAGCTCAGGAGAGAACCTTCACCGAGGAAGCAATCACTCCAAAAAGGCAGGGTGTACAGCACGGTTATATATCAACTTAGAGCAAGGAACATACATCAAATATGACATATCTCTTTCACTACAGTCACAAGATGTTTTGCCAGCACAGCAGGTCAGTGGTCACAAGATGAGCATGGCAGTCAGTGGTCAACAGGTCAGTGGTCATAAGATGAACATAGTAAGTAAGTTTGAGCATTAGTTTCTGGGAAGAAATGCTTATCTTTAACAAAATGCTGATATCGGGGGAGGCATACATCCGTATCTTTAAGGGCATCATTCTTGGCTTTGGGGCATTGTAAATGTTTAAAGCAGATGTACAATGTATGCTCAACAGGCCTTTCTGGAAAAACAAAGGCTGAATTAGTTTTAAACCAAATGGCTTCCTCATATATCCCAATATATATACTTTTCTTGTTGCTTTCCATCTATTCATCACATCAGAGAAGAGTATAGATGTGTTTGGAGGCAGAGGAGAAGCAAAAACTTGAGGAATCAGTCCTCTTACCCAGGGCAACATTGAATGTGTTGTGCTTTCACCAGCAACAATAACAGCAACTGCCCTAGAGGGAAAGCAAAAGTAGTGAGTGACTGACTGACTGTGTGGGTCACAGCTGGAGGGAGCCATTTGTCTACAACAGCATGGATTTCTGAAGGACTTTTGTGACAGAAGAGGAAGAGGAAAAGGAGAGAAGCAGACAAAATAACAAAAGGCATTGAAGAATTGTGTTCCCTGCTGTCTGTTTTGAGATTTCGGCAGGAAGTCTGCCCATGCACCTCTGAGAGTACCTCCACTTGAGGATCCCCCTACTAGGCTGTGGGTACCCACAAGGTCCCAAGTGCTAAGCCCACACCACCTCTCACTCTCCCACCTATTTTTCCTATGCCGGTTTTACTTACATGTGATCCCAAGTGCAGTCTTAGAGCCAGCTCAGGTAAGGCAAAAACAAAACATGAGCTATAGAGCCACCTTCTGTAAAACAAAAGAAATGTTTCCAATTGCTAGTCTGTCCAACTTTAACAGTCAAGGTAAACAACTAAGAAAGGTATGTACTGTTACAAGTGCAATGACAGAGGCACATTTCATCAAACACTATGAAAAATTACAGTAATAACATCACAAAATTCTCCAGCAACTGAACCCAACGACACAGAGTATTGCGATCTGATAAAAAATTCAAAATAGCTGTTATGAGGAGATTCAATGAGTACAGGAAAACTCATAGAGGCAACCCAAAGATCTCAAGAATAAGATTAATGAACATAAGGTGTTATTTATTAAAGAGATTGAAATTATATAAAAAGAACTAAATGGAAATTCTGAAGCTGAAGAATTCAATAAATGAGATGAAGAATGCATTAGAGAACTTAGGAAATAGGGCAGATCAGATCAAAAAAGAATGGCAACTTGGAGGGCAGGAATTTAGAAAGGACTTAGTTAAAAGAGGAGAGAAGAATTAAGATTTAAAAAACTGAAGAAGCTCTACAAGAACTATCAGATACTGAGAAAAACAAGTATAAGAATAATAAATAAATAAATAAAGGAGAAGAGAGAGAGAAGGGAGCAAAGAGTATATTCAGAAAAATAGTAGCTGAGAACTCCCCAAACCTGGGGAAAGAATTGAACATACAAGTCCAAGAAGCTAATAAAACACCATATTATCTCAATGCAAAAAGACCTTCTCCTAGACACATTATCATGAAACTATCAAAAGTAAATGATAAAGAAAGAATCTTAAAGGATGCCAGGGAAAAAAGAAAGTAACATACAAAGGAATGCCCATTAAGCTGTCAGTAGATTTCTCAGCAGAAACTCTATAGATCAGGAGAGAGGGAAGTGACATATACAAAGTGCTGAAAGTTAAAATTGCCAGCTAAGAATATCTAGCACAGTTATGTTTCAGATACAAAAGAGAAGTAAAGGCTTTCTCAGAAAACAAAAACTGATGGAGTTCACCACCACTAAACCCACCTTGCAAGAAATACTGAAAGGAGTTCTTCAAGCTGGAATGAAAGGATGCTAATCAATGTCATTAAAAACAAGTGAAAGTGCACAATACTCTGGCAAGACTGAAAAATAAAGTCAGAATTAGAAAACTGTAACTGGATATTAGAATGGTGTGTGAACAACTTAATTATAATATAATGGCTTAACTATAGCTACTGTAATTTCTCAACAAATTCATAGCATAAAAAGATGTAACTTGTTACATCAAACATATGAAATGGGAGGAGTAAAAGGGTAGAAACTTTTTGGTGAATGAAAATACAATGCTATCAGCATAAAAAGTACTTTTATCTATGAGATGTTTTATGTAAGACATAGGAACCAAAGTGAAAATCTAGAGTAGAATTATGAAACATAATAAAGGGGGAGAATGAGCAAATCACGATGGAAAACCACCACTTTAAAAAGGTAAACAGACACAGAGAAAAAAATAAAGAAAGAAAATACAAAACAATCAGAAGGCAAATGATAAGATTGTAGCAGTATGTCCTTACATAACAACAATTAGTCTAAATATAAATGGATTGAATTCACCAATCAAAAGGCACAGATTGGCTTGATGGGGAAAAAAAACAAGATCCCACTATATGCTACCTACTGGAAACTCATTTCAGTTCTAAAGACACACATAGGCTCAAAGTGATGGTAGAGAATACTCCATGCAAGTGGAAACCAGAAGAATGTGGGCATATCCATACTTATATCAGACAAAATATATCAAGCCAAAAACAGTAACAAGAGACAAAGTAGGTCATTATATAGTGATAAAAGGATCAATACATCAAGAAGATGTAACAATTGTAAATGTGTATGCATCCAACATCAGACACCAAAATATATTAAAGAAATACTAACAGATCTAAAGGGAGAAAGAGATAACAATACAGTAATGGTAGAGGACTTCAATAACCCACTGTCAGCAATGTAGAGATCATCTGGACAGAAAATAAGAGAAGAAATGTTGGAATTGAACTGTACACTAGAACAAATGGATTTAACAGAAATATAGAATATCCTATGCAACAACAGAAAAATACACAGTCTTCTCAAGTACACACAGAACCTTTTCCAGGATAGATTATACAGTAAGGCACAAAATTCATCTCAGGAAATTTAAGAAGATTGAAATTACACCAACTATCTTTTCTGATCACAATGGTATGAAATGAGGAATCAATGACAAGAAAAAAGGTAAAAAAATCTACAAATGTGTAGGACACTAAACAACACACTACTTAAAAACCATTTGGTCAAGAAGAAATAAAAAAGGAGATGAAAACACTATCTCAAAACAAATGGAAATAGTAATACAACATATCAAACATTCTAGGATGCAGAAAAATCAGTTCTGAGAAGAAAGTTTACAGAAATAAATGCATATATTAAGAAATTAGAAAGATCTTAAATAAACAACCTAACTTTACAGTCCAAGAAACTAGAAAAAGAACAAATTAAGCCCAAAGTGATCAGAAGAAAGGAAATAATAAACATCAGAGTGGAAATAAATGAAATAGGTATGTGAAAGACAATAGAAAAGATCAGTAAAATTGAAAAGTAATTCTTCAAAAAATGAAAGAGGAGAAATTACAATGGATATTACAGAAATATGAAGGATTTTAAGAGAATACTATGAAAAGCTATATACCAATAAATTGGATAATTTAGAAGAAATGGATGAACTCTTAGAATCATACAACCTCCCAAAACTGAATCAAGAAGACATAGAAAATCTGAATCACATTCAGACCAATCACAAGTAAAGAGATTGAAACAGTAATCAAAAACCTCCAAAAACACAAAAATCCAGGACCAGATGACTTCTCTGATGAATTCTATGAAACATTCAAAGAAGATAAAATACCTATCCTTCTCAAACTCCTCCAAAAATTTTATAAGGCCAACATTATCCTGATACCAAAACCAGACAAAGATAACAAAAAAAGAAAAATTACAGGCCAATATTGCAGACTGACCTTTTGAAAACATAAATCAGATCATGCCACTCCCCTCCTTAGAACCTTCTCTAAAGACATTAACATTTTCAATAAAATCAAAACACCTCAGTGTTACTTGCATTATCTGAACCAGTTACTTTGGAGACCTCATTTCCTACCTCTCCTCTACTCCTCAACTAGGCTCCAGCCACACTGGCTGCCTTTCTGTTTGAATTGTATGAGCCAGATAAATTTAACTCAGGATCTTGGGTCCAGCAATTTCCCATGCCTGAAACAGTCCTTCTCCTCATCATCACAAGCCTGGTATGTCCTTATCATTGATGTATTTCTTCCTCAAAAACACCATCCCTGATTATCAGAGTGGCTCTGGCATTTCAAACTAGTGGAGAAAAGATGGATTATTTAATAAGAGCTGTCACTTACACATCCATACACACAATCGACCCATTCCTCACACCTTATATCAAAATAAATTCTAGATAGAACAATTTAATTGTAAAACATGAAATTCTAAAAGTATTAGAAAAAAACAAATTTTTAAAACCTTATAGAAGATAAACATAAATAAAACATAAGAAAAAACATTAAAAATTATATTACACAAAAGTTAAAAATAAATATTTGCATGTCAAAAGCCATCACAACATATATATATATATATATATATATAATTTATATGAACAGTAACAAAAAGAAGAACCAAAGAGGAATATAGAAAAAGAATATGATACAATCCACAAAGAAACATAAATTACTCAAACATATGAAAACATCCTCAGCTTAACTTATGATAAAAATGAAAATTTGCATACATAGTAGTAAATTGCCAAGCCCTATGGATTTCACCTTCAAAATATGTTAAATTACCACCTCCAAGAAGTCTTTCTTGTATCACCCCAATGCAAACTTGGTGCCCCTTTGTTGATTTTCATAATAATGTTTGACATATTTATCTCCATCTCCTTGCATTATCATCACCTGCCTGTGAAGTGTCTAGAGAATAAATGCTGAATAATCCCTCACATTACCCCAGCCTACCTCCCTGTGTGGGACAAAGCAAGTGCTCAGCAATTTGTTAAAGAAAATCATGTTAAGAAAATCTGTTAAAACTAGTCTGAGATCACAGGAATAACTCCAAAGACAGCACTATTTGCAGAAAAGACTCAGATAGGTGAGTACAGGGCAGGCAGTAAGTCCCTGGCTCCATCTTCTAGAAGGATGAATCTTGCCCAGCCAACCCCATCTCCTCTCCCTTCCTGTTCCATACCCCAAATAAGGAGAAGATCCACTCACATTCCCATTCCAAACACACACAAAACACAGATAGGCACCCTTCACCCTAATTCTATACAGACTCTATTAGTTTTCACTGCCAGGTGGCTGCACCTACAGGTTGTACCTTCCCCACCTTTACTTCCCACACCTGGGGGAGCTCTTCTTCCTGTCACACTGAAAACTCCTAGTAGCTGCTCCTAAACTCTCAACCCACAGGAAGCACTGCAACCTCTCCCTCATGTACTCTCCCAGCAGCCATCAATGGTCCATCTCTAGCCTTTGGCTTCAGACAGTAGCTCAAGTTTCACACTTTAGCTTCAACTGGGAGCATCCTTGTTAGAGCAGAGCTGGGGCACTTCCAAGAGCCAATGGGGCGAAATGGAGTATCCACAATCCCCTTTAGCCCCTGTTTCTCAGCATTAACCTTATTACACCTTCTTACACCTGAAGAATATGGTTGGAAATTCCTGTTACTTTGGCATTAAAATGGATAAGGTCAAATAGGTCTCTGTCCTCTATCACCCTAGGCACCATAAAAGTTGTATCCACACCTGTTTCTGGTCTTGAGCATTATTCTTCCTGAATGAAATAAGAGGTAACTTTCAGTTATGCAAGATAAAGGAATATGGGAGTGCCTGATTCTCAGGTAAGCTTTCAGGAAAAAAGACTTAGTGGACTAATGAATATTACAACAACAAGAGCCAAAAAAGTTATCAGTTTTGGTTATTTCCCAGAATTGTCACTTAAGTGGTAAAAGACATAAAAGACCATGACTGTCCTCTTAGTTATTGTCATCTATTGAACATTTTCCAAATTTGTTTGTAAGTTGACTTGTGAGCTTATCAATCATTGTAAACTAGACGATTAACTTAGTCATTAGGTGAACAGTCTATGATGATGCCATTAAGTTGCTGGACCTATCCAAAGCAAACTTGCATTTTATAGTTTCTGACCTGCTCACCTTTAATCTATGTCCAGGCTGTTCTCCATGCCTGACTCCTTTTGATTCTTCTCTCATTCTTTAATTGCATAAGAGCACGGACTTTGAATCCAGATTTTCTAGTTCTGAATCTCTACTCAATCCCTATCTAACATTTGGGCAAATGACTAAATCACTCTATTTCTTGATTCTTCATATATAGAATGGGTATAATAATGGTACCTAATTCACAGGGTTGTTGTGAAATTTTTAAAAGTTTATATGTAAGAAACACCTAGAACAGAGCTTAGCAGAATTAAGCAGTATATTTAAATAGCCAGTATAATTACTGATTTTTATGGAGGTGTCTTCTCACCCAAGGTGTTCTGTCTAATAATAATAATGATAATAATAGCTAACATTCAAGAATCATCAGTTCTTGAATTGAGAACTGAATGTTTTAATTGAATTCTCAATCCAACAAAAGGGTCTGTTATTTTGTTTAATGTTTGCAATAATCTTTTGATGATAGTTACTAGTATTATCTTCCCTCCCTCTCTCTCTTTATTCCTTCCTTCTTTCCTTTCTTCATTTTTATTTAAGAAAATGCAGAATAGATATCTTGAACTATGATTCAAAACCAAGATTTAAATTTAGATCAGTCTCAAATATTACTGAGAAATAGCCTATACAATTTTTGTTTCTGTTTTTCTTTTACAGTTGCCTCAAGATCCATGCAGATGAGGAAGTGTGTAATCTCAGAGGCTAAAGAGCAGCAGGCAATAATGAATGGATATCTCCATTGATGGTTGGCAATAAAGGGGATGGCTAAAATATTGGAATCCACACACTGACCCCCGCTTTGTCACACAGCCCTTATTTCTGTCTATGCTTCCTGAGGCAGCTGAGATAAAAGTGAATGATGTTCCATCCTCACATTCTATACAGTGAGGATATTATAAAAAATCGCTTATGTGAGGACAGTGTCAGAAGACTTTTGAATAGTACTATTCTGACTCCAGCCAAAATATTTAGTTTCCATTTCAGCAGTTCCTAGAATGAACCATTTTCCTGAATTTAAAAGAACAAAGGAAGTCTTGCTCTCCCCTCAGAGTCTACAGTACCTGGGATTTTGCTATTCTTGCTCCACTTTAACCAATTCCTAGTTCCTAACTCATCCTCAGGCAGTCAACAATGTTGTTTTCAGAGGAAGGACTGTTGAGTGGGAAAGAATTGGAAGGAGGAAGGAAAATCTCTGTGCGTGCTGAAGGTAAATCAAGCATTATCTTGTTCCTATCCCTATACCAGTTTTGTCACTCTTTGGCCCTCTCTTTCATTTCTACTTCAGACTTTGGAATCCATAACCCTGTAAACCAGGAGAGCCTTCTGAGTGTTCCCTTGAATTATGATGGATGAATCAACTTCTTGTCTTACATTTTTTCCCTTTGCCCAACAACAGGACCTATGTCTGTGCTTAGCCTTCTACTTAAGGTGTCTAAGCTGAAAAGAATGTGGTGAAAGAGAATAGCATGGGGAGGCATTCTATATAATTTTCCCATTATTCCTAATTGTCAAACTATTAGAAAATATGAAAGTAAAAGAAAAGCTGTGAGAAATCCAATTTCAGAGGAAGTCAGGGAAGATAGAAATTGTGATGTAAAGCAAATTTATTGGCAAAGGGAAGATAAGCAGCATCAGTAGAAATAAAGGAGGGTGGGAGATTAAGGAGTGGGCCACCTCCTAAATGACTGAGGTTTGGTTACTTGAAGACAAGGGAAGAAAAGATATGGGATAGGCAACTAGTAGTCTCCGCCAAATTGCTTTTTGTTTATTTGTTTATATTTTACATATTGGTTTCATTAGCTAGAATATAAAGTTATGGAAATTTCAGATTATGTCATTCAATTTTATATTTTCATGACCTGATACAGTACAAGAGTACAGATTCAAAGGATGAAAGGAAATGTCAATTGATTATAAATTAGAAAGATGAAGGTCAAAGAAAGGCCTACATGTAGGAGCATTATTTTATTACATTCATATTATTATTCATTAATTCAATTGTTATTTCAACCAGTATTAGTTTAGCACCCAAATCTCTGCAAGGCCTGGTGCCAAGACTAATGATTTTCAGATGAATAACTTATTGTCTTTCAAGTTAAGAGGAGGGGGGAGACAGGTTGAGGGAAAATAGTGCAAGATACATGAGTATCCAAGCAATTTCAAGGAAATAAGATATGAGTACAGAGAAAGGGTTCTGAATCAAATTTTGTGAAGTTAGCAAGTTTCAAGCATTCTATTAATGTGAAGTATGTTTTCTCAGTACACTAATAACTTAAATTGCAGATATATGGGTCACTATATGGATAATGAATATGAGCAGAGCAAAGAATAGTCATCATCAGCAATCTTAAGAGTCAAATCAGATTGATAGTAAAGTTATCCCAAGTACTGAAGCCAACCTCTCATCTCCTTCCCCAAAACAACTATATTGTGACCAATTTAATGGAATCATACCTAAAATAGCTAAAAAGACCATCTAAGAGTTCACAATATATCTTTTCTGTTTGAGACAATATATGATTTGATTTATCTGCAGTAAAAGCACTAAGTATTATTTAGTGTGCACATATTAAGTGCTGGATACTATACTGAAGCCCTTATTCTTTCCAAAAACCAGGTAACCTGAATATCCTTCTCTTCCTGAAATTATTTTTTTCCTCTGGCTTGCAAGATACTATTTTTAAGATTAAATATAACCTTTGACTTCTCACCTTCTCCAGTTCCAGTTCACAAGCATCAGAATTTTATCTTTCTCCAGTATTAATTTATACACTGTAGGTAGGTAATCTTATCTACTTTCTGTGGTTTCAAGCTTTATTCATGTATAAACATTAGCCTCTACCAACCATCAAGCTCCATATCTCTGTTTCTAACTCCCTACTAGTTTGTTCTATCTCATAGATATTTCAAATTCAGCATGTTCCATGCTGAGTTCGATTAGACTTTATAAAAATTTAAACTTTTGTAATGAAATGCAAAACCCTACAAAAATTAAAAGACAGGAATAAGACAGGGAGAAAATATTTCTAAACCGTATGGTTGATAAAAGAGATATATCCAGAATATATAAAAGAAAAATTACAACTCTAATAAGACAAACAACCTAATTTAAAAATGGGAAAATTATTTAAATAGACATTTTACTGAAGAGGATATATGAATGGCTAATAAGTACATAAGGATAGGCTCAAAACATTAATTTTCATTAAGCAAATGCACATTAAAACCACAGTGAAATACCACTACAGATCCGTTTGAATGAATACAATGACGATGGGAATTATGTCAGTAGAATGGAGAGCTAAGAAGCTTCAAGCCTTTTTTACCTCATGGAAACATAAAAATCAACCAAAAACTGACTGAGATAACCTCATAAGAATTATGGAAAATAGTCAAAAACCTACATCCAACCAAGCAAATGTACAATTAAGAAAAAGCTACACTCAAAATGGTAGTAAATGTCATGTCATTTTTATTCTCCATTGCCACACACAGTCCCTGAAACTGCACGGTCTTGGTCTGGAGGAGTCAATAGCCAAATTCTCAATTCCCTTGCTCAAACCAGGGGGGGTGCAGCAGACTTTATAGGCAATATTCTAACCTGTCTGTGGGCCAACTGAAGGACTGGTCTCCACTTCTCAGGAAGAAATGCAATGGGAACTTCTCATGAAAGCTTCAGGGGCAAGAGACCTGGAGATACCTGGAGCAAGAGATTATGGCTGGAGACACACAGCAGACCATATAAGGCCCTAAGGAGAAGCTGAGGTGGGACTTTTTGAGAAATTAAGGTATTAAAAATCAGCAACGTATGCAGAAGAATGGAGAGAACCACACACAGGCCCAGGAAAGAGACATGCTCAGAAAGGTCCTGAGAACACCTTAAGTTTTTCCTCAGGCTGATCCCTAAGCTCATAGCATGTCCACCTACTCAGTAAAGGAGCACCTCAATACACAGCCAGTCTGTAAAAACAGGAAAGGTGGCTATTTTTTTCAAATGCCCGCTTTTCAACAACAACAAAAAAAAACCCACAAAGCATACAAACAAAAGAGGAAAACATGGTCCACTAAAATGAAAATAAATCTACAGAAACTATTCCTGAAGGAAAACAGGCATAGAACATATTAGAAACAAACAGACTTTAAAACAACTGTCTTAAATATGTTCAGATAACTAAAGGAAATCACAGACAATGAAATTAAGGAAATCAAGAAAGTAATATATGAACAAAATAAGAATATCTACAAAGAGAAACAAATTATAAAAAGAAACCAAAAGTAATTTCTGGAACTGAAAAATACAAATACCTGAATTGAAAAATTCACTAGTGGGATTCAAAAACATATTTTAACAAGCAGAAGAAAGAATCATCAACCTTGAAGATAAGACCATTGAAATTATTTGGTCTAAGGAGCTGAAAGAAAAAAGAATGTAACGAAGTGAATAGAGCCTAAGGGAATTGTGAAACAACTTTGTAGAATGTGGAACAATATATGCATTGTGGAAGTCCCAAAAGAAGAGAGAGAGAAAAGGGCAGAGAGATTATTTGATAAAATATTGGCCACAAAGCCCAGAGACTATGAATTATTTATCTGTCAATCATCAGTCCTGGCACTAGGCCTGGCAGAAAATTTGGTGCTGAATTAATAGTGGTTAAAATAATAATTGAATAAGTTGGTAATAATATGAATAAAACAAACAAATGCTCCCACATGTAGGCCTTTCTTTGAAACACATGACCCTGTAAATCTAAGAAGCTCAATGAACTCCAAGTAAGATAACCAGAAAGAAGCCCAGACTGAAATACATAATCCAACTGTGAAAAGTTAAAATCAAAGACCAAATTTTGAAAGTAGCAAGAGAAAAGTCAATGCACATAAAGGGGATTCTATACTCAGTAAAATTATGAACTGAATGCTCAGCTGAAATCTTAAGGACCAGAAGGCAGTGAGATGATATATTTAAAGTGCTGAAAGAAAATAAAAACCTGCCAACTGAGAATTCTATATCTGGTAACGCCTTCCAAATGATGGAGAAATAAAGACATTCACAAATTTAACAAAACAAGTACATGGAGAATAAGAGAAGTGACTTGTTCGTCCCATGCCCAGACAGTTAGAGGAAAAATCAGGCAAAGACAGTTGAAAAAAGAGAAAGAGATAAATCTCCACAAATCAACCTTAATGAAATGAATTACATGATTTACCTGAAAGAGAATTCAAAAAAACTGCCATGAAGATGCCCAACGAGATGAAGAGAACAATGCATAAACAAAGTGAGAATTTCAGCAAAGGTAGAACATATAAAATAGTACCACATTGAAATAATGGAGCTGAAGAAAACAATATCAAAACTGAAAAATTTACTCAAGAGTTTCCACAGCTGACCAGATCAATCACAAGAAAGGATCACTGAACTTGAAAACAGGTCACTGGAAGTACAGTCATGCACCATATAATGACGTTTTGGTAAATGATGGACTGTATATACAATGGTGGTCCCATAAGATTACTACCATATAGCCTAGGTGTGTAGTAGGCTATACCGTCTAGGTTTGTGTAAGTACTGTAGGGGAGGAAGAAATTCTCTACCATTCTAGTTTCTTATGGCTGGTCTAGAAATAAATTGCCATGAGACAGATTAACAGGAGAAAAACAAACAAAAGTTTAATAACATGTATACATGGAAGAAACCCAGGAAAATTGAGTTACTCGCCAAATGGCCAAAGCCTTCACCTTAAATACTATCTTCAGCTAAAGACAAAAGGATATTTTTGGGGGTAGGGGGGAGTCAGGGACTTCAAAAGGAAGGAAAGCAATTCACATGTTGTTGAAAAAGAGAAAATGTTTGGAAAAAAGTGTATGTTTGTCCACACATAAACAGAACACAGAGGGGAGCTCAACAAACAGGTTTTTCTAGGTTCCTACCTGTCTATCACCTGGTTCATGTTATGCTAAGGTGATAGCTTGCTTCCTGAGACAGGTTTTTTATCTGAAATTTTTAGACAGTTGAGGGGGAGGTAAGAAGGAAAATTTTCTGAATCGTTTTTTCTTAAAAATAATCAGCCTAAAATAATCCTGACATTAAAGAGACACATTTTGGGGTGGCAAATTTTGTTCCCCTTCAGTACACTCTATGAGGTCTGCACAACAATGAAATCACCTGATGATACATTTCACAGAACAGATCCTCATTGTCAAGTGGCACATGACTGTAACACATCAGAAGAGAGGAAAGAAAAAAGAATTAAAAAGAGCAAAAAATAAGGGAAATATGAGAAAATGTCAAAAGGAAAAATATACACATTATTGGAGTCTCAGACAGAGAAGAATGGACCAGAAAGCTTATTCAAAGAAATAATGGCAGGGAACTTCCCAAATGTGGAGAAGGAAATACATATCTGGATCCAAGAAGCCCAAAGAATATCAACAAAATGTATTCAGAAAAAACTACACTGAGACATTTAACCAGTTTTTCAAAAGTCAAAGACAAAGAGAGAATTTTGAAAACACCAAGAGAAAAACAACATTCCTCATACAATGGAACACCTGTAAGATTAAAAGCAGATTTTTTAAAGCACAAGTCTTACAGGCCAGAGGGAATGAAATGATGTATTCAAATACTGAAAGAAAAATACTATCGACCAAGAATACTCTAATTGACAAAACTATCCTTCCTAAATAATGGAGGTGGGGTTGGCCCCATTGCCTAGTGGTTAAGTTCAGTGGCCTCTGCTTTGGCAGGCTGGGTTCATGGGTTCAGACCTTGGGCATGGACCTATACCACTCCTCAGCCATGCTGTGTTGGTGACCCACATATAAAATAGAGGTAGATTGGCACAGATGTCAGCTCAGGGTTAATATTCTTCAGCCAAAACTAAAAAGTAATGGAGAGGGAGAGTGACATCAGTATCATCACAGCAAAAGATGTCCTTTGTTTTTGTCTTCCACTTCAGCCACAAAAATTCTGCCTCTATCCATGAAAAAAGTGCATCAGTGGGAGTTGAAGGATAAAGAACCATACTATGGGCAGACTCTTGTTTAGCTGTACATCAGGCAATAGGAAGACAGACCTCAGTAAAAGCCATGAAACATGAAAGAGACTGTTAACAGGTTCCAGTCCTTCTCATCCATAATCTAGGAGATTCTGCAGAACACTGACTTGGGCAGACACCTACAGATGATGACGCCTTTGTTGAAATCCAGGTTTTAAAAGGAGAAGTTCTAGCACTCAGTTGGAGCAAAAAAAAATATGAATTTGTATGCATTAGAGTGGGTAAGATTAACAGCTTTGTCTGCATCAACTCTCCCCCCAGCTTAGGGTTAAACTAAATGGTCCATGATTTCTCCCTTGAGGGAATAGGAAAGCATATTAGTGAATACCAGTCTTCCCCATTTGTGTGGGATAGTGCCAAAGAGACTAATTTTTCTCTTGAAGTGTCCAGAGTATTAAATCAGGAGCTCCATGACTGGTGGGAGGGAGCCGACTGGAAGAGGAGCATATGATTCTCAGAAGGCATTAAAGGGATGAGGTTACTTGCATTCTGGACTCCATGAGGAAGCCGGTGCAAAAGCCATTGGGAGAACCACACTCACAGATCCCTCCCGATTGGACCATGGGCACCCTTAGTGCACTGCAGGCCAAACTCAAATCTCTTCTCACTCTGAGGCCAGCTCACTGTGCATGATCCTAAAGGCAGTGACGAGATGATATTTGGTAGAAGGCTAGAAAGCACAAGCAAAATACAGGCCAGGGTCTGCAGGCAAGGAAGAAACCACAAACTTGAGCTGAGGTGACACATTCAGGAAAATAAAAGAGAGTCTAATAGCAGCTGGCTTCGTGTGTTGTAGCATCCAGAGAAGATCTACAAACTTAAGACTTCTGCCATAAGAGGAAGCAAGAAGCTTGGGGCAAGGGTATACATAGCAGATCTGATAAAGCCTCAGAATCTAAACTAGGACTGAAAAATGGCATTTCTACTTTAAAGGCAGTTAATAAAGATTGTAGGAGGTGATTGCTAATTCAAATATGAAAACAGCAGTGCAAGACTCCAAGGAACATGAAAAATCAAGGAAACATAACATCAACAAAGATCATAATAATCTTCCACTAACCAAATCCAAATAAATAAAGATAAACAAAGTATCTGATAAAGAATTCAAAATAGTTGTTTAAAGGAAACTCAGTTAGCTACAAGAAAACATAGAAACACAATTGAATGAAATCAGGAAAATAGTACATGAACAAAATGAGACATTTAACATAAAGATAGAAATCATATAAAAAGAGCCAAATAGAAATTCTGGAGCTGAAGAATTTAATAAACGAAATGAAAAATTCAATAGAGATAATCACATCATCAAACAAAAGAAAGATTCAGTGTGATAGAGAAGAGAAACTTTGAAATACCCAGTAAGAGGGTAAGAAAGGAAAAAGAAATTAAAAAGACTAAAGAAAACCTGTGTGAACCCAGTATACAAATCATTGTAGTTCAAGGAGAAAAGAATGAGAAGGTAGCAGAAAGATTATTTAAAGAAATTATGTGTGAGAATTTTTCAACCTGGAGAGACATTTGGACATTAAAGTTCATAAAACTAAGAGATAATCCTGTTATTTCAATCCAAAACAATCTTCTGCAAGAAATATTATAAGAAACTCTCAAAAATCCAAGATAAAGAGAGAATCCTAATGATAGCAAGAGAAAAGAAGTAGGTAACATCCAAAGAATCTCTCATTAGGCTATCAGTGGATTACTCAGCAGAAACCTTACAGGTTAGAAAAGAGGGAGATAATATATTTAAAGTGCTGAAAGAAAAAAAAGTGCCAACCAAAAATACACTATCCAGAAAAGTTATCTTTCAGAAATGTGAAAAACTATTCCAACAAACAAAAATTGAGGGAATTCATCACCACTAGACCTTCCTTACAAGAAATGATGAAGGATTTCTCCAATCTTAAATTTAAAAATGCCAATTAGCAACATAAAATGTGAAAAAATACAGCACACCGGTAAAGGAAATATATAGTCAAATTCAGATTATTTTCATATTGTAATATATGATGTGTTAACCATTTAACTAAAGGATAAAGGATAAAAGACAAGTATTAAAAAATAACTAGAGCTACTATAATTTGTTAATCAATACAGAATATAAAAAAGGTAAATTTTGATAGTAAAAATGTAAAAGGGTAGAGTTTTTGTATGGAATCAAAGTTAAGCTGTTATCAGCCTAAAATAGAGTTTTATATTTGTAAGATATTAAGTACTTACATATAAAAATTACTCTAAATATAAATGGATAGAATTTTCAAATCAAAAAGCACAGATTGCCTAGATGGATAAAAAAAACAAGACCCAACTATATGCTCACTATAAGAGACTTACTTCACTTTTAAGGACACACATAGGTTCAAACTCAAGGGATGGAAGAAGACATGCCGTGAAAGTGGAAATCAAAAGAGCTGGCTAGCTATACTTGTCTCAGACAAAATAAACCTTAAGCCAAAAATGGTAGCAAGAAACAACGAGGGTCTTTACATAATGATAAAGGCATCAATTAATCGAAAACATATAACATTCATAAATATATATATGCCTAAAGTCAGCACGCCTAAATGTATTAAGCACATACTAACAGATCTAAAGGGAGAAATAGATGACAATACCATAATAGCAGAGGGTTTAAATAGCCCACCTTCAGCATGGATGGATCATTCAGACAGAAAAACAACAAAGCAATGTTGGATTTGAACCATACTTTAGACCAATGTAGCTAACAGACATATATAGGATATTCCATCCAACAGAAGCAGAATACACATTCTTTTCAACCACACAAAAAACATTCTCCAGGATAGATTGTATAACAGGCCACAGAAGAACTTTTTGCAAACTTTAAAAAAATTTAAAAAAAAACAAGTTTCTTTTCCAATCATAATGGTGTAAAACTAGACCTAAACAATAAGAGAAAAACTGAAAAATTTACACGTACATAGAGAATAAACAGCACAATTGTGAACAACCAATGGGTCAAAAAGAAATCAAAAGAGAAATAAAAAAAAATCAAGAAACAAATGAAAATGGAAACAAGTTACCAAAGCTGGTGGGATGCTGCAAAAGCAGTTCTCAGAGAAAGATTTATAATGATGAGTGCATATATTAAGAAAATAAAAGATATCAAATAAACAATCTAATTTAACACTTCAAGGAACTAGAAAAGAAAAATGAACAAAGTCCAAAGTTAACAGAGGGAATGAAATGACAACGATCAGAGCAGAAATAGATGAAATAGAGGCTAGAAAAAAATCATTGGAAGTACAATTTGGATTTTGAAAAGAAAAATATAAACAAACCTTTAGCTACACTCAAAGAAACAAGAAAAAAGAGACTTTCTTTTCTCTATAGTATGCCCTCAACTCCTTTGTCAAAGATTAGCTGCCCACAGATGTGTGGTTTGATTTCTGGGCTTTCAATTCTGTTCCATTGATCTGTGCACCTATTTTTGTACCAGTATGACTTTCAGATATTTCTTCTCAATTAGTGGGTTGTTTTTTGTTTCAATCCTGGTTTCCCTTGCCTTGAAGAAGCTTTGTAGTCTGATGAAGTCCCATTTGTTTATTCTTTCTATTGTTTCCCTTGTCTGAGGAAACATGGTGTCCAAAAATATCCTTTTAATACTGATGTCAAAGAGTGTACTACGTATATTTTCTTCTAGAAGCCCTATGGTTTCAGGTCTTACCTTTAGGTCTTTGATCAATTTTGAGCTTATTTTTGTGAATGGTGAAAAAGAATGCTCAATTTTCATGATTTTACATGTGGCTTTCCAGGAAAACAGATTGAAACAAAAAAAACAACCCACTAATTGGGAAAAATATTTGCAAGTCATGTATCTTTCAAAGAGTTAATCTCCATAATATATAAAGAACTCCTGCAACTCAACAACAAAAAATCAAAGAACCCGATCAAAAAATGGGCAGGAGACATGAACAGACATTCCTCCAAAGAAGATATACTGATGGCCAATGGGTACATGAAAAGATGTTCATCATCACTGATCATCAGGGAAATGCAAATCAAAACTACACTAAGATGTCAACTTACACCCATTAGAATGGCAAAAATAACCAAAAAAAAAAAAACACCCTAACAAACGCTGGAGAGGTTGTGGAGAAAAAGGAACCCTCATACACTGCTGGTGGAAATGCAAACTGGTGCAGCCACTATGGAAAACAGTATGGAGATTTCTCAAAAAATTAAAAATAGAAATACCATAGACTCAGCCATCACACTACTGGCTATCTATCCAAAGCCCTTGAAATCAGCAATTCCAAAAGTGCCATGCACCCCTATGTTCATTGCAGCAGTATTTACAATAGCCAAGATGTGGAAGAAACCTAAGTGGCCATCAACTGATGATTGGATAAAGAAGATATAGTATATATATACAATGGAATACTACTCAGCCATAAAAAAGAATAAAATTGTCCCATTCACAACAACATGGATTGACCTTGATTGACTTATGTTAAGTGAAATAAGACAGATAGAGAAAGATGAACTCTGTATGACTCCACTCACATGTGGAAGTTAAAAATGTAGACAAAGAGAACAGATTAGTGGCTTCCAGGGTAAGCGGGGGTGGGGGTGGGCACAAAGGGTGAAGTGGTGCACCTACAACACGACTGACAAACAATAATGTACAACTGAAATTTCACAAGGTTATAAACTACCATAATCTCAGTAAAAATTTTAAAAAAATGAAGACAAATAAAATCATAAATGAAAGAGGAGACATTCTAACTGATATGACAGAAACACACAGGATTATAAGAATCTACTTGGAACAACTATATGCCAACAAATTAAATAACCTAGAAGAAATGGATAAATCCCAAGAAACAAAAACTTACCAAGCCTCAATTATGAAAAAATAGAAAATATGACCAGACCAATAATGGGTAAGGAGATTGAATCAATAATCAAAAACCTCCGAACAGAGGAAAGGCCAGGGGCAGATGATTTCACTGATGACTTCTACCAAAAATTTAAAGAATAATTTATACCAATCTTTCTCAAACTCTTCCAAAAAATTGAATAAGAAGGAACACTTCCAAGCTCATTTTACAGGGCTGGCATCATCCTGATACCAAAGTCAGTAAAGATACCACCACAAGAGAAAATTATAGACCTATATCTTTGATGAATATAGATGCAAAAATTCTCAACAATACATTAAGAAACCATAATCAATAGCAATGAAAAGAATCACACACTATGGTCAAATAGGATTTATCTCTGGGATGCAAGGATAGTTCAACATACACAAATCAATAAATGTGATACACCCCATTAATAGAATGAAAGATAGAAATTACATGATCACCTCAGTAGATGGGAAAAAAGCATTTGACAAGATATAACATCTTTTCATGATAAAAACTCTCAACAAATTGGTTATAGAAGGAATACATGATATACTATACTTCAGTAACATCCAACTCAATGGTGAAAGAGTGAAACATTTTCCTCTAAGATCAGGAACAAGACAAGTGTGCCCACTCTCTCCACTCTTATTCAACATAATACTATATGTCCTAGTTAGAGCAATCAGGCAAGAAAAAGAAAACAAAAGCATCCAAATCAGTAAGGAAAAAAGAGACAATGTCTCTATTTGCAGATTGTGTGATCTTATGTGTAGAAAATCCTAGACTCAACCCAAAAAATCATTATAACTAATCAATAAATTTAGTAAAGTTGCAAAATGTAAAGTCAACATACAACAATCAGTGGCATTTCTATACACGTACAATGGAATATCTGAAAAGAAATGAAGAGACATACCTATTCACCATGGTATCAAAGACAAAATAAAATACTTAGGAATAAATTTAACCAAGATGGTGAAAGATCTGAACACTAAAATCTACAAGATCCTGATAAAAGAAATCAAAGAAGACAGAGACAAATGGAAAGATATTTTATGTTCATGGATTGGAAGAAATAATATTGTTAAAATGTTGAAACTACATAAAGCCATGTACGGATTCAATGCTATCCCTATTATGTTCCATGCCACTTTTTACAGAAATAGAAAAAAATCCTAAAAATTTATGGTACCCCAAAATACCCCAAATAGCCAAAGAAATCCTGAGAAAGAACAAAGCTGAAGGCATAACATGTCTTGATTTCAAAGTATACTACAAAGCTACAGTAATCCACACAGTGTTGTACTGGCATAAAAAGAGATAAGTAAACCAAAGGAACAGAATTGAAAACCTAGAAATAAGCCCTCATGTATATGTTCAAGTAATATTTGACAAGGGAACCAAGAAAACCCCATAGAGAACAAACAGTGTCTTCAATAATGGTGATGGGAAAACTGATTAACAACAGGCAGAAAAATGAAAGTGGACCCCTGTTTTGCACCACTAGCAAAAAATTAATTGAAATAGATTAAAGACTTAAATATAAGATCTGAAACTGTAAAACTCCGGGAAGAAAATATAGGGCGAAATTTCCTTAACACTGATCTTAACAATGATATTCTGGATATGACACCAAAGGCACAAGCAGCAAAGGCAAAAATCAATAAGTGGGACTGCACCAAACCTAAAAGCATCTACCCAGAAAAAGAAACAATCAACAAAATGAAAAGACAACATACATAAGGGGGTATAATATTTGGAAACCATATATCAGATAATGAGTTAATATCCAAAATACATAAGGAACTCACATAACTCAATAACAAAATAAGTCCAATTAAAAAATTGGTAGAGAAACCAAACAGACATTTTTCCAAAGAAGACATCCAAATGTTCAACAGGTACATGAAAAGATGCTCAATGTCAGTAATCATCAGGGGAATGCAATTCAAAACCACAGTAAGATATCACTTCACACCTGTTAGAATGTCTATCCTCAAAAGACAAGAGATAAGTGTTGGTGAGAATGTGGAGAAAAGGTAACATTTGGGCACTGTTTGTGTGAAAGTAAATTTGTATAGTCACTATGGATAACAGTATGGAGTTTCCACAAAAAGTTAAAAACAGAACTACCATATGATCCAACAGTCTGACTTCTAGGTATATAGCCAAAGGAAATGAAAACTGGATCTTGAAGAGAGATCTACACTTCCATGTTTATTTTGGCATTATTCACAATATCCAAGATATGAAAATAACCTGAGTGTTAGATAAACATAGATAAAGAAGATGTGATGTGTGTGTGTGTGCGTGTGTGTGTATATATATATATGTGTGTGTGTGTGTGTGTGTGTGTATCTCCATTAGAATAACATAGTAGTCAGGAATGAGAAAGAAGAAAGGTCTGCCATTTGCATTAACAGGGATGAAACTTAACAGCATTATGCCAAGAGGAACAAGTCAGAGGAAGACAGATACTGTATGATATAATTTACACATAATTTAAAAACCTGGGGGTTGGCCCCATGGTCAAGTGGTTAGGTTTGTGTGCTCCACTTTGGTGGCCCGGGGTTTGCCATTTCGGATCTTGGGTGCAGACCTATGCACCAATCATCAAGCCATGCTGTGTTGGCATCTCACATAGAAGAACTAGAATGACCTACAACTAGGATATACAACTATGTACTGGGACTTTGGGGGGAAATAAGATGAAGATTGACAACAGATGTTAGCTCAGGGCCAATCTTCCTCAACAACAAAAACAAAATGAAATAAAACCAAAACAAAACACAACAACCAAGGACTCCCTACCTTTTCTCATCTCTATGTCCAAATATTTTAATTAATTAATCAAAAAATAAAAAGCTGAACTCATAGAACCAGAGTAAAATGGTGGTCACCAGGAGGTTGGGAGTTCGAGGAAATGGGGTATGTTGGTGAAAGAGAACAAACTTTAAGTTATAAAATGCATAAGTTCTGGGGATTTAATGTATAGCTTTGTGCTTATAGTCAACAATATTCTACTATTTATATATTTAAAAGTTACTAAAAGAGTAAATCTTAAATGTTCTCCCCACAAAAATATAGTAATTATGTAAGAGGACAGAGATGTTAGCTAATGCTACAGTGGTAATTCTATTGCAGTATATAAATGTATCAAATCAACGCAGTGTACACCTTAAACTTACACAATGCTATGTATTATTATATCGTGATAAAGATAAAAAAAGTGTATCTACAAAAAGTTACATGTTAGTCTTTCACAATATTTCTTCATGTGTATAATTTCTATGTATGTGAATAAATACACAGAATATATAGAGAATGGATAGTTATATATAAGAATAATCTGAATATATATTAATATATATGATATGTATATATACATATGATAAGCAATTGTGATTTCTTTCCCTATTGTAAATAAGCATAAATGTGATCATAATCCCAGAATTATTTGGCAATAATGTTTCTGGTGGTTATCCTTGGCTATCTAGTAAGATATATGGACTTTTGAACGAGTATCAGTCTATTTATGTGCAGTTAATCAAGATTACATACTAATCAACATCTGAAATTGTTACCGTTTTATAACAGACCAGCAGCAATGTATTTGATTTTAGGTATTTATTGTTGATAGGGTCAATTACTATTTTGACTCTCAGGTTTGTTCTTTTAGAATTTTTGTCTGCTTAATGCCAATGTCTCTGCCAACACAACAATTAGAAGATAATTCACCTCGTCTAGAATCAAGAGAAGTCCAGATATGTATTAATTTGTATGTTAGAGGATGCTGATTTCTCCTGTTTTCTTTATAATTTAACAGACTCAAAAAGTGATCTCTCTATATTCATATGTCTCTGCAAACTACATTTAACACCTTTTCATTGTAATTTAAATAATCCTTTGACTACTTTTCAAAAAGTGTGACTTATTAGTTTTATAGAATTGTTAGTGATAATGTGAATAATTAATATTTGTTGCTTTCACTGATACTGAATTATTTCTATAGTTTTTCTCCTTATAAATTTGCCGAAGAATTAATAAAAAATAGTTTGTTTTAATTTGCAATATTTAAAATAATTCACATAGAATATAAAATTTAATTGTTACATACTAAATATTTAGTTACACTATTAGGAGTAGTGAATTAAAAAAACTATATTGTCTTATAATGACAATAAAATAAAATATATTCATTTGATGAATAAAAAAATAAATACAAGAGAAAGAATGACTTTCCAAGACAAACTAAAGCTGAGAAAATTCATACCATAGATGTGCCTTGCATGAAATGCTAAAGGATATTCTTTAGGTTGAAACAAAAGGATGCCACAATAGCATGAGCCACACAATAGCACAGCCATACACATATCCACACAATAGCATAAGAAAGAATGAAAATCATTGATAAAGGTAAATATATAGACAAATACGTAGTACTGTTTAATTGTAAAGGTCATGGGTAAACTATTTTTAATTCTGGTATAAAAGATAAAGAACAAAAGCATTAAAAACCACTATAACTAAAATAGTTTAAAAGATAGGCAATATGAATATATGTAAGTTGTGACAATAATAACATAAATAACATAGGGGGAGTTATTGTATGCAATTGAACTTAAGTTGTTATCAGCTTAAAATAGACTGTTATATTTTATGCAAGCCCCAAGGTGAACATAAAAAAATACCTATAGAAAAAGAGAAAGGAACTAAAGCATATCAATATAAATATCAACAAAACAGAAAGGAAGACAGCAAGAGAGGAAAAGACAGACAAAAAATATATAAGACTATAGGAAAGCACCTAACAAAATGGCAATAGTAAATCTTTTATGATTAACCTCAATCAAAAGACAGAGTGACTGAAAGCATAAAAAACTAAAAAGGAAGACACAACTATATGCCATCTACAAGAAATTCACTTTAGATTTAAGGCCACACATAAACTGAAAGTAAAGTTATGGAAAAAGTTGTTCCATACAAGTGGTAAACAAAGGAGATCAGGGGTCGCTATGCTTATGTCAGAAAAAAATAGTCTTTAAGACAAAAACTCACAAGAAATAATAAGGATCTTATTGAATGATAAAAGTGCCAACCCACCAGGAAAATATAACAATTATAAATATGTATGCACCCAAAATTAGAGCACATAAATATATGAAGCAAACAATGGCAGAGATGAATTGAGAAATAGAGAGCAATACAATAATAGTAGTAGCCTTCAATATCTCACTTTCAATAATTGAAAGAACATCCAGACAGATCAATAAGGAAACAGAGGACTTGAATTAAACTAGAGACCAAGTAGACCTAACAGACACATACAGAAAATTCCACCCAAAAGCAGCAGAATACACATTCTTTTCAAGCACACACAAGGATCTTTTTGCCACAATAGATCACATGTTTAGTATCAAAGCAAGTCTTAAAAAATTCAAATATGAAATCATATCAAATATATTTTTATTCACAGTGGAATGAATCTAGAAATCAGTAAGAAAAGAAAAACTGGAAAATACACAAATATGTGGAAATTAAACAACACAAACTTGCATGATCATTGATTCAAAGAAGAAATTAAAAAGGAAATTAGTAAATACTTCGAGACCAATGAAAACAAAAACACAACATACAAAAATTTATGGCATGCAACAAAAGCAGTATTAAGAGGGAAGCTTATGGCAATAAGGAGCTACATTTAAAAAGAGCAAAGATGTCAAATAAACACCTTAACATTTCAAGAAAATAGAAAAAAGTACAATAAGCTCAAAGTTAACAAAAGGAAATCACAAATATTAAAACGGAAATAAATAAAACAGAGAATAGACAAACAACAGAACAACAAAACTGAGTTGTCTTTTAAAACAATAAACAAAATTGGCAAACAGCTAGACTAACCAAGAAAAAATATAGAAGATTCAAATAAATAAAGTCATAAATGTAAAAGAAGATACTACAACTGATGATGCAGAAATAAAAATGAACATAAGAGACTACTATGACTATTTATACTCCAACAAACTGGATAACCTAGCAGAAATGGATAAATTCCTAGAAACATACAACCTACCTAGACTAAGTAATAAAAAACAGAAAGTTGAACAGATCTGTAATTAGAATGGAGATAGAATCAGCAATTTAAAAATCTCCAACAATGACAAGCCCAGGACGAGATGGCTTCACTCGTGAATCCTAACCAAATATTTAAAGAATTAATGCCAATTTTTCTCAAACTCTTCCAAAAGTTTGAAGAGAAAGGAATACTTCCAAAATTATTTTATAGAGCCAGCATTACTGTGATTCCAAAGCCAGAAATGGACACCACAGGAAAATAAAACTAGATGACAACATCCCTGATAAGTATAAATGCAAAACCCCTCAAAAATAGTAGCACATTCAAAAGATCATACACTATGATCAAATGGAATTTATCCCTGGGATGCAAGGATGGTTCAACATACAAAAATCAATTAACGTGATACAGCACATTAACAGTACATTATGTTATCTCAATAAACGAAGAAAATATGTGACAGACAACAACATTTTGTGTAAATAACTCTCAACAAACTAGGAATACAAGGAAAGTGTCTCAACATAATAAAGGCCATCAATGAAAAACCCATGGCTCACATCACATACAATAATGAAAAGAATGAAAACTTTTCCTCCAAGATCAGGAAAAAGGCAAGGATGCCCACTCTTGCTACTTCTGTTCAGCAAAGTAATGGAAGTCCTAGCCAAAACAATATAGCAAGAAAAATAAATAAAATCATCAAATTGGAAACAAAGGAGTAAAATTGTCTTTGGTTGCAGAAAACACTATCTTATACACAGAAAACCTTTAAGACTCACCCAAAAACTGTTAGAGCCAATATGAACATTCAGTAAAGTTGGAAGACACAAAGTCAACATTCAAAAATCAGATGCCTTTTTTATACACCAACAATGAAGTCTCTGAAAAGAAAATTAGGAAAACAGTCCCACTTGCAATAGCAAGAAAAAATATAAAATAATTAGGAATAAAATTAAGGAGAAGAAAGGCTTGCACATTAAAAACTACAAAATGCTGATAAAAAAATTTTAAATACACAAACAAATGGGAAGACATTGTGTGTTAATGTATTGGAAAAATTAATATTGTTAACATGTCCATACTATCTAAAGTGATCTAACAATTCAAGGCAACCCCTATTAAAATGACAATGGCATCTTTTACAGAAAGAGAAAAAATTCTAAAATATATGTGGAACTACAAAAGACCTGAATAGCCAAATTAATCTTGAGAAAGAACAAAGCTGGAGACTTCAGAGTCTTGATTACAAAATACATATTAAAAAGCTACAATAATCAAAACTGTATTGTATTGTCATACAGACAGACATATAGACCAATGGAACAGAATACACAGGCCAGAAACAAATCCTGCATATACAGTCAATTGATCTTACACAAGGTTGCCAAGACTACACAATGGGGAATTGACAGTCTCTTTACAAATGGTATTGGGAAAACTGGATATCTACATGAAAAAGAATTAAATTGTACACTTCCCTTAGGCCATATGAAAAAATAAACTTAAATGGATTTAAGACTTAAATGTAAGGCCTGAAACTGTAAAACTCCTGGAATAAAACATAGAGAAAAAGCTTCTTGACATTGGTCTTATGGACATGACACCCTGTGCACAGGCAGCAGAAGAAAAAATAGACAAGGGGTACTTCATCAAACTAAAAAGCTTCTGCACAGCAAAGGAAATAATCAATAGAAGGAAAAAGCCAAGCTACAGAATTGGAGATATTTGCAGATCATTTATCTATAAAGGGTTAATCTCAAAAATATATAAGAAACTCCTACAAGTCAGCATAAAAACTAATAACCTGATTAAAAATGGGCAGGCAGACATTTGAATAGATATTTCTCTAAACAAGACATCTGGTTAGACACCAGGCATATGAAAGGTGCTCAATATCACTAATCATCAGGGAAATGCAAACCTACATTGTGCAAACCACACCTCACATCTGTTAGGATAGCTATTAAAAAAACAAAAAGCAAAATGTGCTGGCAAGGATGAGGAGAAATTGAACTCTTGTACACTGTTGGTGAGAATGCAAAATCATGCAGCTGCTATGGCAAACAGTATGGAGTTCTTTCAAAAACTTAAAACTAAATCTATCATATGATCCAGCAACCCCACTTATGTGTATATGTCCAAAAGAGTTGAAGGCAGGGTCTCAGAGAGAAATTAGCATTCCCATGTTCATTGCAGCACTATTTACAATCAGTTAGATATGGAAGTAATTCAAATGCCCATCAGCAAATAGATGGCTAAAGAAACTGTATATATTGATACAATTGAATACTATTCAGCCTTAAAAAAAGGACATTCTGCAATATGAGACAATGTGAATGAAATTTGAGAACATTATGCTAAGTGAAACCACTCACAGAAAGAAAAATACTACATTACACTCATTATATGAGGTATATACAATAGTCAAACTCATAGAGTCCAAAAGTAGAATGATGGTTGCTAGGGACTGAGGAAAACAGGAAGTGGGGAGTTACTAATCAATGTAAATCAAATTTTAGTTAAGTTAGATGAATTATTTCTAGAGATCTTCTGCACAGCATTGACCTATAGTCACTAATACTGTAATGTACACTTAAAAATTCATTAAAACAATGTATGTCATATTAAGTATTCATTACAATGCAATAATATTCTAAAATACATGAAAATGAGGAAATTAATAACAATTTCACAAAAATGAAAAAAGTATTACAAAAGTGCACTTCCAATACTTGTATGCCAACAAATTGGATGAGTTAAGTGAAATGGGCAAATCTGAGAAACATACAACCTGGTAATTAGTGTATCATGAAAATAGAAAATCTGCATACATCTATAGCTACGGAAGTGTTTCAATCAATTATCAAAAATAACAAAGAAAAGGCCTGGATCAGTTTCATTGGTGAATTCTGTCAACTGCTAAAGAAGAATTAATGCCAGTCATTTCCAAATTCTCCCAAAACTTTGAAGAGGAGAGAATACTTTTTAACTGATTCCATGAAGTCAGAATTAATCTGACAACAAAGCCAGAGAAAGGCATTACAAAGAAACTATAGACCAATATTTCTGATAAATATTGATTCAAATATCCTCAATAAAATACCAGCAAACAGAATTTAGCTGCATATGAAAAGGATTATATACCATGAACAAGTGGGACTTATTCAAGGAATGCATGGATAGTTCAACATCTGAAAATCAATCAACATACTGTACCACATTCACAGAATGTAGGAAAACATCACATAGGCATCTCAAGTGAAGGAGAAAAAGCATTTGACAAAATTCAACATCTTTTCATAATAAAAGCAGTCAACAAACTAGGAAAAGATGGAGACTTCATAAACATAATAGAGTTCATATATAAAAAGCTCACACCTCCTGTGATGCCAGCAATATGGCGGAGTGAGCAGTTTTCTTTGTCTCTCCCCCTTCAAACTACAACTAATTGGACATTCATTGGTCAACAAAGGATATCCACACAGTATCTCAGGATGCCTGAGACCCATGCTGCTATACATCAGATGGAGGATGGACTTCCCCTCAGGAGAAAGTGGAGATAGGTGAAAACCCTATGACTGCCAGGCAGCCTAGTACCTGCAAGTGACTTTCTACCAGCGGACACGCTCATAGCATTGCCATAGCACCAAGGGCAGGTGTGTGTGCATTGGTGGAGTGATGGTGGAAACAGGTGACTACAGCCCTACCTAAGCCCTGCATGATTGCCCTTTAGCCAAGTGGGAAAATCCATGGTCCCACAGCAGCTGCAGAGAAAGCCTCTACCTGGCATTAGTGGAGAGGCCCCACCCAGTATTCAGAAGACTGGGAGGCCCCGGGGCAGGAGGATCCTGGGTGGTGCAGCAACCCACCAGCTGCCTCTGGCACACAGACTCCTGCTGTGGCCCTGAGGGCGCAAGGGAGACCCAGTGAGTCCAGGTGAGTGGGTGGTGGCAAGTTAGAGTCCCAGTGACCTTCCTCCATGGTCCAGGGGAAAATCCACAGTCCCACAGCACCTGCAGTGAAAGCCTCTGCACAGTATTAGTGGAGAGGCCCCGCCTGGCAATCACAAGGCTGGAAGGCCCTCAGGTAGAAGTAGCACAGCTGGGTGAGCTAACCACAGACTGCAGTAGATATCCATAGCTCTGCGGTGGCCCATAGTGGACAAGTGAGATCTTGTGGGTCCTGACAGAGACAGAGCTGCGAATATAGGTGATCCTGCTCCTGGCCATTGGGAAAGCCCATAACACCACTGCAGACCCTAAGAAGGGAGTGTATCTAGGTGATGTGTGACAGTAGGCACCAGCAACCTGAGGCCCCCTTGCAATTGTCCCCACAGCTGATGAGAGACACCACAGGGCCGCTGTGACCACAAGGAGGGGCCCAGGTCCGGTCAGCAAAAGCTGACAGGGATCTTGGTCAGTGGAGATTACACAGCTGCTCCCCACAACTCCTGTAGAAGCAAGTGTAAGAAGTAAGTGAACTCCATCTCTATGCAAAGGCAAAAATCCACGCCATCAAGCAGGATGAAAAATATATTAACTCTCCAGAACAGAAGAAAAATGACAAGTACCCAGAAAAGAATCCAAAAGACAATGAAATCTGTAACCCAAATGACAATGAATTCAAAACAGCCATCATTAAAAAACTCAACAAGTTAAAAGAGAATACAGATAGACAATTCAAAGAGTTCAGGAGCTATGTCACAAAAGAGCTTGATACCATAAAGAAGAACCAATCAGAAATACTGGAGATGAAGAACACAATGGAGGAGATTAAGAAAAATCTGGACTGTCTGAACAGTAGGGTCGATAATGTGGAGGACAGAGTTAGTAATTTGAAGGATAGGAATATAGAAATGCTGCAGATAGAGGAGGAGAGAGAACTAAGACTAAAAAGAAATGAAGAAACTCTCCAAGAATTGTCCGACTCAATTAGGAGATGCAACATAAGGATTATAGGTATCCCAGAGGGAGGAGAGAAGAAGGGGGCAGAATGCCTATTCAAAGAAATAATGGCTGATAACTTTCCAAACCTGGGGAGAGAGATGGAACTCCAGGTGACAGAAGCAAATAGATCTCCAAACTTTATCAATCTAAAAAGACCAACCCCAAGGCATATAGTAGGGAAGATTGCAAAAGTCAATGACAAAGAGAAAATTACTAAGGGCAGCAAGGCAGAAGAAAATAACCTACAAAGGAACCCCCATAAGGATGTCAGCAGATTTCTCAGTAGATACCTTACAGGCTAGAAGAGAGTGGAATGACATATTCAAAACTCTGAAGGACAAAAACTTCCAGCCAAGAATACTCTAATGAGCGAAAATATCCTTCAAATATGATGGAGAAATAAAAAATTTCCCAGATAAATAAAAGTTAAGGGAGTTCATTGCCACAAGACCTCCCATACAAGAAATGCTCAGGAAGAGCCTCATACCTGAAAAATCAAAAAAAGGAAAGGGGTTACAAAACCCAGAGCTAAGGAGACAAGTAGAAAGACAAAATCAGAAAGCTGCAGTTCTCCATCAGAACAGGTTAGCAAAGGCTAAGTATAACATTAAAAATAAACGGAAGGGAAACACCAAGAATAAATATAATCTTATCATTTTAACCAGAAACTCACAACACAAGAAGGAAGAAAAAAATCTGACAATAACAACCTAGAAGGGGAAGAGGAAAGGGATGGAATGGCTTAGTCTAAGGAAATAAGAGGCTATCAGAAAATGGACTATCTCATCTATGAGGTGTTTTATACAAACCACATGGTAACCATTAAACAAATAACAAGAATAAAGACACAAATTACAAATAAGAAGAAAGTCAATATAGAAATCTACCTGCCTGAATTGGTAGTCCAAAAATCATGGGACGAGAAACAAAGGAAATGCAAGAGAACCAGAAAACAAGCAATAAACTGGCAGTTTTAGGCAGCCACATTTCAATAATCACTCTAAATGTAAATGGATTGAACTCTACAATCAAAAGACACTGAGTGGCATGATGGAGTAAAGAATAAGAACCAACAATATGCTGCCTCCAGGAAACACACCTCAGCCCCAAAGACAAACACACACTCAGGGAGATGTGAGGGAAGACGATACTCCAAGCTAATAATGGACATAAGAAAGCAGGTGTTGCCATACTTATATCAGACAAAGTAGACTTCAAAGCAAAACAGATAAAGAGAGACAAAGAGGGGCAGTTTATAATGATAAAAGGGACACTCCAACAAGAAGACTTAAAACTTATAAATATATATGCACCCAACACAGGAGCTCCAAAATATGTGAAGCAACTATTAATGAAACTAAAAGGAGACATCAACAAGAATACAATAATAGTAGGCGACCTCCACACCCCTTTACCACCGATGGATAGATCATCTGGACAGAAATCAACAAGGAAATTATAGAATTAAATGAAAAATTAGAAAAGATGGACTTAATTGATACATATAGAACACTGCATCCAAAAACAGCAGGTTACACATTCAAGTGTGTAACACATCTCAAGTGTGCATGGAACATGTCTAAGAATAGACCATATCTTGGGAAACAAAGCAAGCCTCAACAAATTCAAGAGGGTAGAAATAATAGCAAGCATCTTTTCTGATCATAGTGCTATGAAACTAGAAATCAACGACAAGGATAAAGCTGGGATGGGGCAAAAATGTGGAGACTAAACAACATGCGACTGAACAAACAATGGATTATTGAAGAAATTAAAGAAAAAATGAAATATTATCTGAAGACAAATGCAAATGAAAACATGCCATACCAACTCATTTGGGACGCAGCAAAAGTGGCCCTAAGAGGGAAATTCATTGCAATACAGGCTCACCACAATAAACAAGAAAAATCTCAGATAAGCAATCTCAAACGAAACCTAACAGAATTAGAAAAAGAAGAACAAACAAAGCCCAAAGTCGGTAGGAGGGAAATAATAAAAATTGGAGCATAAATAAATGAAATTGAAATAAAAAAGACAGTAGAAAGCATCAATGAAACAAAGAGTTGGTTCTTTGAAAAAATAAACAAAATTGACAAATCTTTAGCTAGACTCACTAAGAAAAAATGAGAGAAGACTCAAATAAATAAAATTAGAAATGAGAGAGGAGAAATCAAAACAGTTACCACAGAAATACAAAAGATCATAAAAGAATACTATGAAAAACTGTATGCCAACAAATTGCACAACCCAGAAAAAATGGATAAATTCTTAGACTCTTAAAACCTCCCAAAACTGAAGTTGGAAGAAATAGAGAATCTGAATATACCAATCACAAGTAAAGAAATTGAAACAGCAATCAAAAACTTCCCCCAAAATAAAAGCCCAGGACCTGACGGCTTCTCTGGAGAATTCTACCAAATATTCAAACTAGATTTAATACCTATCCTTCTCAAAGTATTCCAGAAAATTGAGGAAGATGGAGCACTCACTAACACATTCTATGAAGCCAATATCACCCTGATCCCAAAACCTGACAGGGACGGCACAAAGAAGGAAAACAACAGGCCAATGTCACTGATGAACATAGATGCAAAAATCCTCAACAAAATTTTGACAAACCGAATACGGCAATACATTAAAAAGATTATACACCATGATCAAGCGGGATTTATACCAAGGACACAGGGATGGTTCAACATCTGCATGTCAATCAATGTGATACACTACATTAACAAAACGAGAAACAAAAAACACATGATCATCTCAATAGATGCAGAGAAAGCACACGATAAGATCCAACCTCCATTTATGATAAAAACTCTCAATAAAATGCACATAGAAGGAAAGTACCTCAGCATAATAAAGGCCATATATGACAAACCCATAGCCAACATCATACTCAATGGGCAAAAACTGACAGCCATCCCTCTGAGAACAGGAACAAGACAACTGTATCCACTCTCACCACTCTTATTCAACATAGTACTGGAGGTTTGGGCCAGAGAAATCTGGCAGGAAAAAGAAATAAAAGGAATCCAAATAGGCAATGAAGAAGTGAAACTCTCGCTGTTTGCAGATGACATGATCTTATATATAGAAAACCCCAAAGAATCCATGGAAATATATTAGAAATAATCAAGAGCTACAGCAAAGTTGCAGGGTATAAAATCAACATACATAAATCAGTAGCATTCCTATACTCTAACAATGAACTAACAGAAAAAGAGCTCAATCCCATTCACAATTGCAACAAAAAGAATAAAATACCTTGGGGCAAATTTAACCAAGGAAGTGAAAGACCTATACGATGAAAACTACAAGACGTTCCTGAAAGAAATTGATGATGACATAAAGAGATGGAAAGACATCCCATGCACATGGATTGGAAGAATAAATATAGTTGAAATGTCCATACTACCTAAAGCAATCTACAGATTCAATGATATCCCAATCAGAATCCCAATGGCATTCATTGCAGAAATAGAACAAGAATCCTAAAATTCATATGGGGCAACAAAAAACTCTGAATTGCTAAAGCAATCCTGAGAAAAAAGAACAAACCTGCAGGCATCACAATCCCTCACTTCAAAGCATACTACAAAGCTACAGTAATCAAAACAGCATGGTACTGGTACAAAAACGGTGCACAGATCAATGAAACATAATTGAAAGACCATAAATAAAACCACACATCTAGGGATAGCTAATCTTCAACAAAGGAGCTGAGGGCCTACAATGGAGAAGAGAAAGTCTCTTCAACAAATGGTGCAGGGAAAACTGGACAGCCACACGTAAAAGAAAGAAAATTGACCATTATTTTCACCATTCACAAAAATAAAGTCAAAATAGATCAAAGGCCTAAAGATTAGACCTGAAACAGTAAGTCTTCTAGAAGAGAATATAGGCAGTACACTCTTTGACATCAGTAACAAAAGGATCTTTTTGAACACCACAACTCCTCAGACGAGGGAAACAATAGAAAGAATAAACAAATGGGTCTTCATAAGACTAAAGAGCTTCTTCAAGGCAAGAGAAAACAGCATTTAAACAGAAAAACAACCCACTAGTTGGGGAAACATATTTACAAGTCATTTATCTGACAAAGGAGTAATCTCCATAATATATAAACAACTCACACAGCTCAACAACAAAAAATCAAAGAACCCAATCAGAAAATAGGCAGAGGACATGAACAGACATTTCCCCAAAGAAGATATACGGATGGCCAATAGGCACATGAAAAGATGCTCATCATCACTAATCATCAGGGAAATGCAAATCAAAACTACACTAAGATATCACCTTACCCCTGTTAGAATGGCAAAAATAACCAAAACAAAAAGTGACAAATGTTCAAGAGGTTGTGGAGAAAAAGGAGCCTTCATACACTGCTGGTGGGAATGCAAACTGGCACAGCCACCATGGAAAACAGTATGGAGATTTCTCAAAAAATTAAAAATAGAAATACCATATGACCCAGGCATCCCACTACTGGGTATGTATCTAAAGAACTTGAAATCAGCAATTCCCAAAGTCCCATGCACCCCTATGTTCATTGCAGCATTATTTACAGTAGCCAAGATGTGGAAGCAACCAAAGTGCCCATGAACTGATGAGTGGATCAAGAAGAAATGGTATATATATACAATGGAATATTACTGAGCCATAAAAAAGGATAAAATTGTCCAATTCACAACAACATGGATGGACCTTGAGGGTATTATGTTAAGTGAAATAATCCAGATAGAGAAAGATGAACTCTGTATGACTCTACTCTGACATAGCCCTGCCCACATCAGACTCTACACATGGCTTACCCCAGCCTGGTGCTCCGCTGAAGCTCTGCCGAGCCATACCTGGCAGGCATATGCAGTCCACATAGGGGAAGCCTTTTGAATGCATGGTGCTGGTTTTCAAGGGAGCTTGCATTTCTATGCTTCACAGGACTAAAAAAATTAGAGACAGTTCTTAGCAGGCCATCACCCCCAGGACATTGCACATAAAACAGAAAAAAAAAATACACACCCAGTCTTCCTATGACCAATCCTTCAAGACTGGGAGACAAAGCTGTTTCACCTAATACACAGAAATAAATATGGAGAATCAAACAAATTGAGGAAACAAAGGTATATGTTCCAAATGAAAGAACAAAGTAAAACCCCAGAAAAAAACCTTAATGAGATGGAAATAAGTAATTTACCTGGCAAAGAGTTTGAAATAATGATTGTAAAAATGCTCATAAATCTTGGAAGAAGAATGGATGAACACAGAGATAATTCCAATAAACAGACAAAATATATAAGAAAGTACCAAACAGAAGTCATAAAGCTGAAGAATACAATAACTGGACTGAAAAATACACTGGAGGGGTTCAACAGCTGACTAGATGAAGCAGAACAAAGAATGAGTGAACTGAAAGACAGGGCAGTGGAACTCACACAGAGGAGCAAAAAGAAAAGATAATTTTAAAAAGTAAAGATAGCTTAAGGAACCTCTGGGTCAACATCAAGCCGAACAACATTTGCATGTTAGAGGTCTCAGAAGAAGAAGAAGAGATAAAAGGACAAAAAACTTATTTGAGGAAATAATGGCTAAAAACTTCCTTAACTTGAGGAAGAAAGCAGACGTCAAAATTCAGTAAGCGCACAATGTTCCAAACAAGATGAACCCAAAGAGATCCACACCAGGACATATTGTAATCAAAATGGAAATTTTAAAGATAAACAGAGAATCTTAAAAGCAATAAGAGACAAACAACTTGCTATGTACAAGGGACCCCCCTCATAAGACTATAAGCAGATTTTTTGGTAGAAATTTTGCAGGCAAGAAGGGAGTGACATGATATCTTTAAACTGCTGAAAGCAAAAATTTTACAAGCAAGAATACTCCACCTGGAAAATTTATCATTCAGAATCGAAGGAAAGATAAAGAGTTTTCCAGACAAACCAAAACTAAAGGAGTTCACCATCACAAAACTGGCACTACAAGAAATCTTAAAGGGATTTCTGTAAGCTGAGAATAAAGGACGCTAATTAGTAACAAGAAAATGTAACTAAAAATCTCAGTGGTAAAAGTAAATATATATCAAATGTAGGGCAACTAATCAATTATAAAGCTAATATAAAGGCTAAAAGACAAAAGTTATAAAAATAACTATAACTACAGCAATTGGTTAAGGGATATGCAAAATAAAAAGTTATAAAATGTGACATCAAATACAAAACATAGAAGGGAGAGTAAAAATGTAGAGTTTTAGAATGTGTTCAAACTGAACTTATCAACTTAAAATACATTGGTGTATATGTATAGGCTGATATATGTGAGCCTCAAGGTAAACACAAAGCAAAAACCTATAGAAGATACACAAAAGATAACAAAAATGAAATCTAAACATAACACTAAAGAAAGTAATCAAACCACAAGAAAAGAGAGCAAGAGAAGAAGACAGGAACAGAGAGAAACTAGAAAACAGCCAGAAACAATTAACAAAATGATGATAAGTGCATACTTGTCTAGAATTACTTTAAATGTAAATGAACTATATTCTTCAATCAAAAGACATCAACTGGCTGAATGGATCAAAATGAAAAACAGAAGACCCACCCATATGTTACCTATAAGATACTCAGTTCAGATGTAAGGACACACGTAGACTGAAAGTGTGCTTCTTCTCAACCACACATGAAACATTCTCCAGGATTTTAGGCCACAAAACAAGTCTTAATAAATTTAAGAAGACTGAATTCATATCAAACATCTTTTCCAACCACAGTGGTGTGAAACTAGCAGTCAGTTACAAGAAGAAAACTGGAAAATGCACAAATATGGGGAGATTAAATAACATGCTGCTGAACAACCATATGGATCAAAGAAGTTATAAAAATTGAAATAAAAATATACCTTGAAATAAATAAAAATGGAAATACAACATACTAAATTATAGGAGGCAGCAAAAGTAGTCCTATGAGGGAAGTTCATATCAATGAATGTCTCCATTAAGAAATAAGAAAGATGTCAAATAAACAACCTAAATTTATACCTCAAGGAACCAAAAAAGAACAAACTAAGCCCAAAGTTAAGCAAAGAAATAACAAAGCTCAGAGTGGACATAAATAAAAGAGACTAAAACAGCAATATAAAATCAGTAAAACTAAAGGCTGGTTTTCAGGAAAGATGAAAAGAAAACAAAATTTTAACTAAACTCATCAAGAAAAAAGAGGATTCAAATAAATTAAATTATAAATAAAAGAGGAGACATTACAATTGATACCACAGAAATACAAAGGATCATAAGAGACTACTATGAACAATTATATACAAAGTAGACAACCTAGGAGAAATGGATAAATTTCTAGAAATATACAACTTACCAAGACTGAATCATAAAGAAATAGAAAATCTGAATTACTAATTACTAGTAAGGACCAATTACTGGTAGACCAATTACTAGTAAGGAAATTGAAACTAATCAAAAACATCACAACAAACAAAAGTCCAAGACCAGACAGCTTTACTGATGAATTTTACCAAACATTTAAAGAATTCATACAAATACTTCTCAAACTCTTTCAAAAAATAGAAGAGGAGGAAATACTTCCAAATGCATTTTATGAAGTTAGCATTCCCCTGATACCAAAACCAGACAAGGACATTACAAGAAAAGAAAATTACACGCCACCTTTCCTGATGACCCTAGATGCAAAAAACCTCAACAATATATTAGCTAACTAAATTCAACAATGCATTAAAAGTATCACACATGATCAAGTGTGATTTATTCCAGGGAGGCAAAAATGTTTCAACATTCACAAATCAATCAATACGTTACACCATATTAACAAAATGAATGATACATATAATATGCTTATTTCAATAGACGCAGAAGAAATACTTGATAAAATTCAACATCCATTTATGATGAAAATTATCAACAAAGTGAGTATATGGGCAATATAGCTCATCATAATAAAGGCTTTATATGACAACCCCACAACTAACATCATACTCACAGGTGAAAAGCTGAAAGCTTCTCCTCTAAGACCAGACGCAAGACAAAGATGCCTGCTCTCAAAATTTTTATTCAACATAGTATTGAAAGTCCTAGCTAGACCAATTGAGTAACAAACAGAAATAAAAGGCATCCAATTTGGAATGGAAGAAGTAAAACTATTTGCAATTGACATGATAGCAACTCTAAAGACTCCACCAAAGAACTGTTAGAACTAATAAATGCATTCAGTAAAGCTGCAGGATACAAAATTAATATGCTAAAATCTGTTGCATTTCTACAGACTAATAAGGAACTATCATAAAGAGAAATTAAGAAAACAATACTATTTACAATTGCATTGAAAAGAACAAAATATTTAGGAATAAATTTAACCATAAGGTAAAAGACCTATACACTGGAAACTATAAGACATTGATGAAAGAAGTTGAAGATGACACAAATAAATGGAAAGATATCCATGCTCATGGAATGGAAGATTTAATATTATTAAAATGGCCATACTACCCAAAGCAATCTACAGATTCAATGCAATTCCTATCAAAATTCCAATGGCATTTTTCACAGAGATAGAGCAAACAATCTTAAATTTTTTATAGAATGCAAAAGACCCTAAACAGCCAAAGCAAACTTGAGAAAACAAAAGCAAAGTGGGAGGCATCACATTTCCTGATTTTATAGTATATTACAAAGCTATATAGTATGTAGAAATAAAAAAAGCATGCTATTTTCATAAAAATAGACACATAGCTTAATGAAACAGAACAGAAATCTCAGAAAGAAACCCATGCATATATGGTAAAGTAATTTATGACTATGGAGAAAGAACAGTCTCTTCAGTATCTGGTGCTGGGAAAACTGAACAACCACATGCGAAAGAATGAAACTAGGCCACTAACATATACCATACACAAAAACTAACTCAAAAGGGATTAAAGGCTTTAACCTAAGACTTGAAACCATAAAACTCATAGAAGAAAAGCAAGCTTCTTGATTTTTTTGAACTGTACACAAAACCAAAGGCAGCAACAAGCAAAAATAAAAGTGGGACTACATTAAACTGAATAGCTTCTGCACAGCAAAAGAAGCAATCAAAAAAATGAAAAGCAACCTACAGAATGGGAGAAAATATGTGCAAATCACAAATCTGATAAGGCATGAATGTACAAAATGTATAAAGGATGCATACCACTCGATAGTAAAAAAAAATTGATTAAAAAAATGGGCTGAGAATCTAAATAGACATTTTTCAAAAGAAGACATACTGATGGCCAGCAGGTATATGAAAAGGTACTCAACAACACTAATCATCATGGAACTGCAAGTCAAAACTACAATGAGATATCACATCTGTTAGAATGGCTATTATCAAAAAGACAAGAAATAAATGTTGGTGAGGACGTGGAGAAAAGGAACACTTGTGCACTGTTGGGAATATAAGTTGGTACAGTCACTATGAAAACAGTATGGATGTTCCTCAAAAAATTTAAAAAAAGAACTACCATATGATCTAGCAATTTCACTTCTGGGTATTCATTTGAAGGAAAGGAAAACACTAACTTGAAGGGATGTTCATTGCAGTATAATTTACAATAGCCAAGAAATGTAAATAATCTAAGTGTTCATTAATGGATGAATGGATAAAGAACTCATGGTTTGTATGTATGTTTATATATATACATATATATTATATACATATATACATATATATATACACATACATATTATATACATATATATATATGTATACACAATGGAATATTATTTTTCTATAAAAAAAGGAAATCCTATTAAAAAAGAAGGAAATTTGTGACAATCTGGATGGACCTAAGTGAAATATGTCAAACAGAGTAAAACAGATACTATGTGATCTCACTTATATATGGAAGCAAAAAAAACCCCCAAAACTCATAGATACAGAGAACAGATTGTGATTCCCAGAGGTGAGGGATGGAGGGTGGGCAAAATGGATGAAGGTGGTCAAAAGGTAAAAACTTCCAGTTGTGAAATAAATAAGTCATAGGGATATATTGTACAGTGTGGTGACTGCAGTTAATACTGTATTGTATATTTGAAATTTGCTAAGAAAGTAAATCTTAAAAGTTTTCATCAGAAGAAAAAAAATTGTAACTGTATGTGGTAATAGATATTAACTTGACCAATTGTGATCATTTCACAATATATATGTATATCAAATCATATGTTGCATACTCAAAACTAATATAATGTAATATGTCAATTTTTTCTTAATTTTTCAAAAAGTGAAAAAAATGCAGTTCATTTTTTTGAGAAGCTTGGGAAGAGACAATTAAAATTAAGGGAAGATGCGTTTTACAAATTTGCCTTAAAAATTTCTAAAGTTGATTAGCCAAGCTTGATCTTTACCATTTCTCCTTTCAGTTTATCACTTGAAGTAGCAAAACTAATGAGCAGTGAAATAATTAAATGTCAGAAAACAAAATGAAGAAAGCTACCAAGGGCCTACATATCAACATAGAAAACAATCAGTTCCTGAATAAAATGAGCTACAACAAGTTGTGTTTCAAATTTTGTGTCCTTGTTTTGATGATAACAAGTGTCTTGGACTTTATAGACTGTATAGATTAAAGGCACTTTTTATTCTTGAGATGTTTTCTTCCACCTCATCCTTTATATTCACCCCACCTTTCTTCTAATAAACATGGGTATTCTGTGAGGGCATGTGTAAGCATAAGACAAGACCAGACACTGAAATTTGTTTAGTCACTAGAGAATTATCATATGCAATAAAAAATTATAGATTTTAGATGGAAACGCTGGTTTCTTTTCGTGATTATCTGCTCTTTCTAAAGTTGGTTATGGGGCCCAGCCCCATGGCTGGGTGGTTAAGTTCATGCGCTCTACTTCAGTGGCCCAAGGTTTCACCAGTTCAGATCCCGGGCATGGACATGGCACTGCTCATCAGGACATGCTGAGGTGGCATCCCTCATAGCAGAACCAGAAGGACCTTACAACTAGAATATACAATTATGTACTGGGGGGCTTTGGAGAGAAGAAGAAAAAGAAAGAGAGAAGATTGGCACAGATGTTAGCTCAGGTACCAATCTTTAAAAAAATAAAAAATAAAAAAAGTGGGTTACAAGAAGAAAAAAAGTCATTTAAATCTGAGCTCAGGTTTTTATAAACTTTTGTTACTAAGATCTGATTCATCAATGGAAGGCTTTCTTTCTTATCTTCTGATGAATATTAACAGAGGTACTAGAGGGAAAAGTACAGATGAAAGCAATTTAAACCCATCCTGATAGATGGAAGATATTATTTGTTTTTTTGTTTTTGTTTTTGTTTAGTTTGTTGGGCTTTTTTTTGGTGGGACAGGCACCTGTAGGAAGAGACTTCTCTTTTCTAGGTTGAACATAGAAGGCAGTTTTTAAAGTTTTGCTTAAGAATTGTGGGAGATTTTGTTTTTGTGTGTTTCAGTGAGACTCTGAAACATTCACTATTTCTGGAAAAGTGTACAATTTTGTTCACAGAATATTTTAGCATTAGAAAGTGGATGAGGAGACAGGAGAGTACATTGGTTCAGAGCCAGCAATAGGTGGCAGATTAGAGATGCCTGGAGGAAATTTCAATCAGCTTGATCTCCAGGTGATTTAAAGGCCCCCCCACAACATAGTTCTGGTGTCACAGTTACTTTAAGAATCTCCCAGCATGGGGGTCAGGGCTTAGGGAGATAAGCAAGGGAGCAGTTAATGTATTGTAACCAGGGAGCACCAAAGTGAGGCTCACATCACTAGCCCTCCCTTGGGAGGCTCACTGGACCTCAGAACAAGGAAGGAGCTGTGTGGCCCCAAGTTACACAGATACCTGGAGTCAGAGCAAGCTAGCTTCAAACTTGACCATTCTGCTCTCCTGCTGCAACACCCACAATTTTGACTTTCTAAGCCCTGCCTTCCACTCGTGAGTTTGGGGGGGCCTAACTTCCCAGGACATTGCCCCTCTTTGAGCTCTCATCCACATCAACATTGTCTAAGAGCTTAGACACTCATATGGGACTAGTGGAGTAGTTGTGCTGAGTGTGGGTGCCCTCTTCTCCCTCCAAGGTAGGGCCGGTCTACCAGTATGAAATACACTGCCAGGGGAGGAGAGGTGGAAGAAAGTGAAGCACTAATGCTGTTGCTTTACTGTTTTAGACAGAGGGACTATGAATCCTGATTTCTGGTCCTACTAGGTCTCTCAGAAGTAGTATCCCAGCCAGGGTACTCAGAGTGATACTTGATTAGCAAATGTTCTTACAAGGAATGAATTAGTTTAGGCCTTAAGTGCTACTCAGCTTTCCTTAGAGGCTCTCCTGAGCTAAAAGGGAGGGAATGTGCTTAGATTTTATTTAAAGTCACTTTCTACTTTTTCCACTGTGCCTGTTGAGAAAGAAGCTAAGTGGAATTCCTCCAGAGAATCTCTGTAGTGAGAACACAGGTAACCTGTCTCAGATGTTGTGTTCAAGTAAAAAGTCAAATATGTAAAGGAATCTATGCTTGAGTGATTCCTGTGCTCTCTCCAATTTTCATAAAAGATAGATACAGAGCTTTTTGTGTTTCACTCACACAATATAATGTGTCACAGTAAAATGCATTGCTTTGATTATGATCAGGACTTCAATGGATTTCTGACAGAGAAAGTTTATTTCTGTTGCTTCAACATATTATTCTTGAAATGCTATGTGTTGTTCTGTTGGTTAAAATAGGAGCCCCTCCCAAACTTCAGTCACATATTGAACAGTGCAGGAATGCTTAGATTACTAATCTGTGTAAAAAAATACTATTTTCCCTCTTAAGATGGACACCTGAACTTAGAATACAAAAATACAGCACAAATTTTTTAGTGGAAATCAACTTCTGGATATAAAATAGAAGGCTGTGTTGATGAAGTAAGGACATCTCTGTGATTCAGTTGTTTCCTCCCTATTTTTCAGTTTAGAAATATTATTAGCATTTGTTAATGCTCTATGGAAGTCTACAGCAGTATATTCTTCATTTCTTTATGCAGATATAATCTAAACAAAGGGAAAACAGTATTTTTGTCAAACATTTGAACTATTGTAGATACAGGATGAGACTGTTGAAATCAGTGCTTTGGGACGCAAAATACATATTGGAGGAAAGATTTTGCATAATTAATCAAGTCATCATGTCTACTCAGGTTGCCATAACAAAATATCATAGACTGAGTGGCTTAAACAACAGAAATTTATTTTCTTGCAGTTCTGGGACTAGAAATCCAAGATCAAAGTTTTGGTACATTCTGTTTCTATTGAGATCTTTCTTCCTGGTTTGCAGAAGGCCACTTTCTTGCTAGTCTTCACTTTCCCCAGTGTGCACACACAGACAACACTCTCTGGTGTCTCTTCTTATAATGACACTAATCTTATCAAATCATGGCCCCACTTTTATGACCTCATTTAACCTTAATTACATCTTAAAGATTTTATTTGATTTACAGTCACATTGATGGTTAGGGCTACTACATAATTTGGGGGAACACAATTCAGTCTACAGCATTTTCTTCAGATCCCCAAGATTCATGCCGTTATCTTGTGCAAAACATATTCATCCTTCCCAATAGCCCCCAAAGTCTTAACTCATTCTAGCATCAATTCTACAATCTAACATCTTAGAACTCATGTAAATATCATCTAAATAAGATATGGGTGAAACTCAAGGTACAATTCATTCTGAGGTAAAATTCCTCTCTACCTGTGAACCTGTGAAGCCAAACAAGTTATGTGATTCTAAAATACAATGGTGATGCACATATAGGAAGACAGTCCCATTACAAAAGTAAGAAATGGAGAAAAAAGGAAGTGGTGACAGTTCCCAAGCAAGTGCAAAACCAAGCAAGGCAAATTCCATTAGATCTTAAGACTCAAAAATAATCCTGTCTGGCTTGGTGCTCTACCTTCTAGACCAGCTGGAGAAGGAGTCTCATACCCAGATAGATTCACTCTTCAACAAGACAAGGAGGCAGACCTGCTCATCTATGAATTGCTTTGGGGTCATTTTTCCCTTTTCTTATAGAATAGTGCATGTTCACAGCCAAATAGCTTTATGGTCTCATCCCATAGAATCTAAGAAATATGACAGACTTCCTTCATTTTGTCCTTTCTCCAATCCCTTCATTTCAAACTGGCAATTTTTCTACAATGTATAATCCTATCTCTATAACTGGCTTCTGTTAAGGTGGTTGATTAAATTTGTGGTTCACACCTATACTAATCTTCTTATCAAATGGTTGTTTAACTACACCTTTAATGTTCTCTTTAGAACAAGCTTTCTCACCTTTTTGCTTAGGAAACAGCCTGTGGCTGAAGTAAGCCTTACTGGAAAAGGAACAGACTGCCTGGGGATACAGTAATTTCTCATAGACCAGGTAGGAGGTTGTTGCTGTCATCTAGCTGTGATGATTATGATAATCATGATAATGACTATTATGGTGGTGGTTGAGACAGAAACGGGTGCATTTTTCAGCTTGAAGATTAGGAAAGGTTTGTTCAAATCTCCACTTAGTTACTGAAGAGTCTGTGTCATTTTGATCACACTCTTATGTCGATAATGGCTTAGATTGTAAAGGTTTATATTCTTGGAGCTTTATGAATTTACCCTCGTGTGACTATACATAGAGTGAACGTAACCATAATATTTTAAAATAGTTGCAGCATTAGGAATTGTAGTTTTATATGGTATTATATTTATGGAAACTAGTTACTTTTTAAAGGCATTTGTTAAGAAAGTGTCATGTAAAGTTTAGAATTATGCACAGTTAAAAATGATTTTTATACTATACAGATGTCTTAGTCAGTTTGGGCTTCTATAACAACGTACCATAGACTGCATAACTTATAAACAATTGAAACTTACTTTTCACAGTTCTGGAGGCCAGAAGTCTGAGATCAGGGTGCCAGCATGGTTGGGTTCTGGTGAGAACCCCTTTCCTAGTTGCTGATTGCTGTCTTTTTGCTGTGTTCTCACATGAAAGGAGGGGATAACTTTGGTCTCTTCAGTCCCTTATAAGGGCACTAATCCTATTCATGAGGGCTCCAACCTCATGATCTCATCATCTTCCAAATGTCCCATAAGCCATGTCTTACATAAGGCCACATTTCCAAGATTGAGAGATATAGCTGATCTACCTAATACATAAATATAAGCACAAGCCTCAGGGAATAGAATAAAATGAAGGAAGCTCTTAAGGAATCCACACCATTCAATCTTTAGTCCCATTCCAGGTTTTGTCTATTGGGTCCTGGAACACAGCCTTGAAAATTTGGAAAGAATTGATATTATCTAACACCTACTATGTGCTATATTTTAAGGCACTTATATATCAGAGTGGCAAGTGCAATTGCTTAACAGTAATGGGAGCATTAAGACTCAGATTAGACAAATTCCCAGTGTTCAGATACATATTAAGTTCCAAGTCAGACCCTTGGCATTCATCTCTTAATATTCATTCCACTGAAAGGCTTAAGAATTAAACTCTGAGAATCTTCCCCAAACTGAGGCACTCCAACTGCCCCATCTCTGACTGTTCCAGTCTCTTGAAGAGCCTGGTGTCTGTAATGCTATGTTATGCATTTCTCAGCTACCACCAGATACTTCTTTGCCAACTGTACCTTCCAAAGATTTGTGTCCAGAATGAGCATTGCACTCACCCCTGGGGCCTTCTGGGAGCGTCTACCATGGTGCTTGGAGACCTGAGAGGAGGTAGACAGGCTTCCAGCCTTTCCAGTGGGGCTTTGACCCCACCAGCATGTCAGATTTTACCAAGTGAGGTCCATGATCACTGCCTGTATCCACCCATAGGAAGGTTGGGTGGCCCAGGAGGACAGGACCATGTTTTTTACTGTGCTTATAGCTAAGACCTGCATGGAGGAGACACATAGTGGAAGTTTGTAGCATGAACCAAGACCAGATATTGTTATTGACCAGGTTCTGAGCAGTGGGAATTTGGAGATGGAAAGAAAAAATTATGAGAAACCAGATGCTTTTCTTCTTTCCTGGTCTTGAGGTCCCCAGACTCTCTTCCTAATATCCTGGAGGTTGAGTGTATATTATCCTACTGAATGATCCATGGAAGGAAGAGAAACCTCAATGGGAAAAACATGAGGCGAGAGGTCCATGTTTCTAGGACATGAAATTAACCATAGAAAGTTCCTCTTTGTGACTTTAGTTTTCTTGAATGGAAACATTATATATTCCTTTTTTTAAAAAAGTTAACATGTTTTACTAACCTGAAACAAAGGAAATATTTGTTAAAGAAACATATTTTTATATTCTTTTCTCATAAAACAATTTAACAAAATTCTCCATATTTCACAAAATATAGCCACCAAAGGAACAAGAACTCCAGAAACATGTTTGGTGTCACCGTCCATCCCCATCGACATTTTGGCACCAATAGGGTAAAATGTACTTGCTCAAATTCTGCCTGAAGGAGGAGCAATCTTTTAGGGGTGCCTTCACTAGCTTCATTAATATCCTTTCTTCCCTTCAACAAAAAATTGAAATAATGGACTAGTAACATAAAAACCATGGACAAAGCTTGTTTAAATTTTTCAGATATGAATTATGTGGAGTGAAAGAATGTTACAATTCTAATAAGGAGCAATTTATATTACATGCTTTTAGCTCAAATAGTAACAATATGTGTGATATACTAAAGATGGTAAAATGAATTATTTATTAATTTGGGAATCTACTCATTTAATGCTCATTTTTAAATAAGAATATCTACTGCTATAACAAATATTTTTGTTAACATGAAATACTTTAAGAGAAAACTGTTGTTTCATCTTTGTGATAACAGCAATCACAACAAAATGCAAAATCACCAGTACACACACGGCATATTTGAAACCCTGGAAAACCATGTAAGACTGTACTAAAGCCAAATAGCTGATGTGTTCTCTATCTGTAAGTGAGAATGCCTAATTGTAATTCAAAAATATTTATTACCCTTTAGATGTATTTTAGTTCAAACTTTTTGGTTTTAGCGTTTATTATTGTAAAACAAATAATATTGTAAATCTTCCTGACATATCAAAAATATACCACCAAAATTTGTGGATATTATTCTATTGTGTGCTGTTTTTCTGATTATTTTAATAGCAAATAGACTTTATATATTTGTGATCCTAGTTTGTTTTTTTTTTTTTTTAGTTTTAGTTTTTTTTTTTTAGTTTTAATTTGGTTTTTTGGTTTTTTTTGGTTACGTTTTGTGAAAAGCAGAACTTGATTTTTTTTTAATTTTTGAATTTTTTTTCCTTTTTCTCCCCAAAGCCCCCCGGTACATAGTTGTGTATTCTTAGTTGTGGGTCCTCCTAGTTGTGGCATGTGGGGTGCCACCTCAGTGTGGCTCAATGAGTGGTGCCATGTCCGTGCCCAGGATTCAAACCGACAAAACACTGGGCCGCCTGCAGCGGAATGTGTGAACTTAACCACTCGGCCATGGGGCTGGCCCCCACAATTTGATTTTGATTTTATAAACTGAAACAATGCTAGGTGTATTAACCAGGTTGGGCTGACATAACAAAATATAGACTGGGTAGCTTAAACAAGATAAACTTTTTTCTCACAGTTCTGGAGGCTGGGAAGTCCAAGATCAATGATTCAGTTCCTGGTGCGACATCTCCTCCTGGCTTCCAGAAGACCACCTTCTTGCTATGCCCTCACATGGTATTTCCTAGGTGCATGCACATGGAGAGAGAAGCAGCTTTCTGGTGTCTTTTCATATAAGGATACAAATCTCATCATGAGAGCTTCACCCTCATAACCCCCCCAACCCTAATTACTTCCATAAAGGTCTTGTCTCTGAATACAGTCACATTGGGGCTTAGGGCTTCAACAGATGAATTTAGGAGGGGACACTAACACTAGGTTAATAAATACTCATATTCTCACTGTGGCCCTTGATTTCTCTTAAGGAGTAACCAGTTGCTTTCAGTTATATCCAGCACACTGCACTGCCTAGCAGATTTGTCCATTTCTCTGCTGTTTAGTGTTCCCAGCAGTGGAGGAGTTTAACCTCCTATGGGCTCCTGAACATGGTGGTCATCACTTCTTTAATGGCCTTGAAATCAGGGAAGGTCATTTATGTTTCCCAGGACTACAGCCTTCAGTCAACACTTGAATTTGGCTCCTTTCATTGCAGAGTCAGAAGACAATTACAGTCATGTGCCACATAATGAGTTTTTTGTCAACGATGAGTCCACATACATGACAGTGGTTCCATAAGAGTAGTACTATATAGCCTAAGTGTGTAGTATGCTATACCATGTAGGTTTGTGTAAGTACACTCTATGATGTTTGTACAATGACAAAATCAGCTAACAATGCATTTCTCAGAACATGTCCCAATCATTAAGCAACACATGTCTCTATCTCAAATCATTAGCCCCATAAAAGTGATTAAAGTGCCTTTATGATTTAAAAAATGTAAATGAGACTAGGGCCTACAGTTTTTCTCTTCATCGCTATAGCAAATGTAGAATTATCCTGATTCCAGTAGCAACAAGTGACCCACCACCAACACATTCAAGGGACCTAAAGACAACCTGGCTTCAGGAATTTGGGTACCTAAACCTTGGACCTGTGTTCTGCCATGGAAAAGCAATAGCGGTGCACAGGAACTGGATATCTAGATCATGAATTGCAGATACCAGATTCTAGATCCTTCTTCTGACATGCCTCCAACAGTGGGTGCTTGAACCGTCTCCTAATTTTATTCACTCACTTGTGAGGACTCTCATTCTGAGAAAAACTATCCCATATAAACCAATGTCCTCCATAACCTGGTGGTTTATCACATACTACCACTACTTTAGGTTAGAGACATGGTGATTTGAAGTTGCTCAGAGGCCAGCTTCAAAAGGCAGGACCCTTAGTTTGGAAACAGTCCCATGGCATAACTCTATTTCTGATGCTGTCTGATGTACATAGATCGAGACTTCTTGTCCATTCCTCGGTCCACCCTTAAAAACCAAGAGATATTGAGAGCATTTATTCAGCAAAGTATCGCATTACTTCTTCAAAATCTTTTGTGAAATCATCCTACATGAATATTTCATAATTATATTTGTAGGTTTTTAATTTTTTAATTTTATTAGAATATGTATATAACATTAAATTTGCCATTTAAACCATTTTAAGTGTATAATTCAGTGGCATTAATTACCTTGACAACGTTGTGCAACCATCACCAGCATATATTTCCAAAATTTTTCAACCTCCCAAATAGAAACTTTGTAGCTATTAAGCAATAGCTTAATATTCTCTCCTCCCATTGTCTCCTCCCTTAAGCCCTAGTAACCCCTAATCTACTTCTATCCCTATGAATTTGCCTATTCTAGGTATTTCATGTAAGAGAAATCATACAATATTTATTGTTTGTTGGGCTTACTGCACTTAGCATAATGATTCCAAGAATCCTCCATGTTGTAGCATGTACCAGAACTTCATTCCTTTTAAGGGCTGAATAATATACCATTGTATACATATACAACGTTTTGATTTTCCGTCCATCTATTGACGGACACTGGGTTGTTTCTACCTTTTGGCCATTGTGAATAATGCTGCAATAAACATTGGAATATAAGTATCTCTTTGAGTATCTGTTTTCAAGTCTTTTGTGCATATACATGATTGAAATTGTTTGTTCATATGGAAATTCTTTGGTTTGCTTTCTGAGGAACTGCTACGGAGGCTGCATCACTTTATAGTCCCAATAGCAATGCACAAGTATTCCAATTTATCCACATCCTAACACTTATTATTTTCCAGTTTTTAAATTATATCCATACTAGCAGGTGTGAAATGGAATTTCATTGTGATTTTGATTTGCATTTTTCTAATGACTAATGATATTGAGCATCATTTCTTGTACTTATTGTTTTTTGCATATTTTCACTGAAGAAATGTCTGTTCAAGTCTTTTGCCGTTATTAAATTGGATTGTTTGTCTTTTTCTTGTTTATTTTGGGAGTTCATTTATTCTGCATATTAAACTCTTATGAGAGATATGATGTGCAAATATTTTCTCCCATTTTGTAGGTTGCCCTTCACTTGCTTGATAATGTCCTTTGAGGCACAAAAGTTTTCAGTGTTGATGAAGTCCTTTTTGTTGTTCTTTTGTTCTTATGCTTTTGATGTCTTCTCTAATAATCTATTGCCAAATCCCAGGTCGTAGATATTTACCCCTAGGTGCTCTGGTTTTAGCTCATCTATTTATCTTATTGAATCATTATGAGTTAATTTCAGTATACACTATGATGTAGGGGTCCAACCTCCTTCTTTCGCATGTGGCTATCCAGCTGTCCCAATACCATTTGTTGAAAAGATTATTCTTTTCCTGTTGAGTTGACTGGACATCCTTATCAAATACCAATGCATGAGTTTGTTACTGGACTCTCAATCCTATTCCATTTATTTGCATGTCTATCTTTATGCAAGCACCACACTGTCTTAATTACCACTGTTTTGTAGTAAGTTTTGAATTTAAAAGCATGAGTCTTCGAAGTTTGTTCTTCTTGTTCAAGATTGTTTTGGCTATTTTGGTTCCTTTGCAATTCCATATGAATTTAAGGATTGCTTTTCCATTTCTGCAAAAGAGACCTGGAATTTCCATAGTGATTGCGTTGAATCTATAGAACGTTGTGACTAGTATTGATATCTTAACCATATTACACCTTCCGGCACATGAGAAAGAGATATATTTCCATTTGTTGTCTTTAGTTTCTTTCAAAAATGTTTTGTACTTTTCAGTGTACAAGCTTTTTCCTACTTGGTTAAGTTTATTTCTAGACATTTTATTCATTTAGATGCGATTGTAAATAGAATTGCTTTCTTAATATCCTTTTCATATTGTTCATTGCAGGGGTATAGAAACATCACTGATTTTGTATGTTGATCTTGTACCCTGTAACATTGTTGAATTCACTTATTATCCCTAGTAGATTTTTGTGGATTCTTTGGGATATAGAGGATTATGCCATATGCATTCCTTCTATATCATTTTATTCAGAGTTTTTATCATGAAAGAATGCAGTATCTTGTCAAATGCCTTCTCTGCATCTATTGAGATGATAATGTGATTTTTATTCTTCATTTTGTTAATGTGGAGTATCATGTTGATTGCTTTGCAGATGTTGAACTCTCTATGCATCCACAGAATAAATCCCAGTTGATCATATTGTATCATATTTTTAATGTATTGCTCTATTCAATTTGCTAGCATTTTGTTGAGGAATTTTCATTTATGTTCATCAGTAATATTGGCCTGTAATTTTTTGTGTCTGTTGTCCTTGTTTGGTTTTGGTATCAGGGTAATCTTGGCCTTGTAGAATGAGTTAGGGAGCATCCCCTCCTCTTCAATTTTTTGGAAGAGTTTGAGAAGGATAGATATTAAGTCTTCTTTGAATCTTCATTAGAATTCACTGGGTAAGCCATCTGGACCTGGACTTTCATTTTTTTTGGAGGTTTTTGGTTACTATTGTGGTTTCTTTACTAGTAATCAAGCACATCAGAGTCTCTATATCTTCCTGATTCAGTTTCGGAAGGTTGTATGATTCTAAGAATTTATCCATTTCTTCTGGATTATCCAATTTGTTGGCATATAGGTTTTCATAATATTCTCTTATAATCCTTTGTATTTCTGTGGTATCAATTGCAATTTCTTCTCTTTCATTTCTGATTTTATTTATTTGAGACTTCTCTCTTTTTTTCTTGGTGAGACTAGCCAAACATTTGCTGATTTTGTTTATCATTTTAAAGAATTGGTTCTTAGCTTCATTGATTTTTTCTGTTGACTTTTTAGTCTCTTTTATTTTTATCTGATTTTTTAAATAACTCACCTGCAACAGACTTTTTTTTAGATTGGCAGCTGAGCTAACATCTGTGGCCAATCTTTTTTTTTTCTTCTCCCCAAAGCCCTCCGTACATAGTTGTATATTCTAGTTGTGAGTGACTCTAGTTGTGCTATGTGGGATGCTGCCTCAGCATGTCCTGATGAACAATGTCCTGTCTGTCTTCAGGATCTGAACCAGTGGAACCTCAGACCACTGAAGCAGAGCACACAAACTTAACCACTTGGCCATGGGGCTAGCCCCTGATTTTATTTTTATTATTTCCTTCCTTCTACTGATTTGGGGCTTTGTTTGTTCTTTTTCTACTCTTTTAGGTCTTCTATTAGATTGTTTATTGGAGATTTTTCTTGTTTGTTGTGATAGGCCTGTATTGCTATAAACTTCCCTCTTGGTACCACTTTTGTGGTATCCCATAATTTTTGGTATTTTGTGTTTTCATTTTCATTTATCTCCAGATTTTTTTTATTTCTTCATTGACTTAATAGTTGTTCAGTAGGCTTTTGTTTACTCTTGACATATTTGTGGCTTTTCCAGTTTTCTCCTTTTACTTGTGGTCAGAAAAGATGCTTGGTATTATTTCAATCTTCTTAAATTTATTAAGATTTGTTTTGTGGCCTAATATGTGATCTATCCTGAGTATGTTCCATGTGCATTTGAAAAGAATGTCAATTCTACAGTTTTTGGATGGAATATTCTGTATATATCTACTAAGTTCATCTGGTCTAATGTGTTGGTTAAGGCCAATGTTTCCTTATTGACCTTCTGTTTGATGACCTATCCATTGGAGTAAGTGGAGAGTTAAAGTCCTGTACTATTATTGTGTTATTGTCTATTTCTTCTTTTATGACTGTTAATAATTGTTTTATATATTTAGGTGGTGTTCCTAGGTTGGGTGCATAGATATTTACAAGTATTATGTCCTCTTGTTGGAGTGTTCCATTTGTCATTATGTAGTGTCCTTTGTCTCTTGTTACAGTTTTTGTTTTAAAGTCTCTTTTGTCTCACATAAGTATTGCTACCTCAGCTTTCTTTTTGTTTCCATTTGCATAGTATATTTTTCTAAATCCCTTCACTTTCAGTTTTTGAGTGTCTTTATGTCTGAATCTGTCTCTTGTACGCAGCATATATATGGATCTTGGTTTTTTATCCATTCAGCCACCCTATGTCTTTTGATTGGAGAATTTAGTCCATTGACATTTAAGTAACTGTTGATAAGAATTTACTTATTGCAATTTTGTTACTTTTTTCCCTGGGTGTTTTAGTGGTTCTCCTCTGCTCCTTTCTTCTTCTGTTGCTCTCTTCCCTGATGATTTGATGGCTCTCTTTAGTATTATGTTTGGGTTCCTTTCTCTTATTTTTGGGCATTTATTATAGGCTTCTGGTTTGTGATTACCATGAGGTTCATATATAATAATCTATGTAGATAGCGATCTATATTAAGTTGATGGTCTGTTAACTTTGACCTCTTGCTAAAAGCACTATACTTTTACTCCCCTCCCTGCACATTTCATGTTTTTGATATCGTATATAATCTCTTTTTCTGTGTTTGTATCCCACAACACCTTATCTTGGAGATACTTTCAGTACTTTTTTCTTTTGACCTTCATGCTAGCTTTAAAGGCAGTTGATCTGCTACCTTTACTATATGTTAGGCTTTACCAGTGATTTTGTTTCTTTAATAATTTTCTTATTTCTATTTGTGACCTTTTCTGTTCCACTTAAATCACTTTAATGTTTCTTGTACTACTGGTTTATTGGTGATAAACTCCTTTAGTTTTTGCTTGTCTGGAAAATTCTTTATTTCTCCTTCCATTCTGAATGATAACCTTGCTATGTAGAGTATTCTTGGATGTAGGTTTTTTCTTTAAGCACATTGAATATATTGTGCCACTCCCTTCTAGTCTGCAAGTTTTCTCCTGAGAAGTCAGCTTATGGCTTTATGGAGTTTCCTTTGTATGTAACTCATTGCCCTACTCTTGTAGCTTTTAGGATTCCCTCTTTATCTTTAATTCTTGACATTTTAATTATAATGTGTCTTGGTGTCGGACTCCTCGAGTTCATCTTGTTTGGTACTCTCTGTGCTTCCCATATCTGGAGGTCTGTTTCCTTCCTTAGGTTAGAGAAGTTTTCACCTACTATTTCTTCAAATAGGTTCTCTGCCCCTGCGTCTCTCTCTTCTCCTTGTGGCACACCTATAATATGGGTGTTAGTATGCTTGATGTTGTTCCTGATATCCCTTAGACTGTCCTCATTCTTTTTAATTCTTTTTTCTGTTCAGCTTGGGTGATCTCCTCTACTCTTTCACCCAGATAACTGATTCATTCTTCTATGTCATCTACTCTGCTGTTGATTCCCTTTAGGGAAGTTTTCATTTCCATTATTGTATTCTTTAGTTCTGATTGGTTCTTTTTTTTATATTTTCCAATTCTTTGTTGAAGTTCTCACTGAGTTCATCTTTTCTTCTCCCAAGATCAATGAACATCCATATGAATATTAGTTTGTAGCTTTTATCAGGTAGATTATCTGGTCCATTTAGTTCTTTTGCTGAGGATTTTTCCTGTTCTCTTATTTGGAACATATTCCTTTGTCTCATCATTTTGCTTACTTCTCTGTGCTTATATTTATGTATTAGGTGGATGAGCTACATCTCTCAACCTTGGAAATGTGGCCTTATGTAAGACATGCCTTATGGGGCCCAGCAATGTGCTTTCCTATCCTTATCTGTTCCAAATATTCCAGGAGTGTCCTCTGTGAGGGCTACATGTGCCCTTCTTTGGGGGCAAGGTTTCTCTTGCTGTGGATCTACAGGTCAGCTAGGCTGGCTGATGGACTGGCTAGTTGTAGGGCTCAGCCATGTGTTGCTGCTATGGTCACTTTATTCAGTGGGGCAAGCTCCTGCATGGCTGGCTGCAAGGTCTAATAGCATATACTTTCTGTTATTTTGTTAAGTGAGTCAGGCCCCCAGCTTTTCTGGTTGCTAGGCACAGGGGCTCACAATTGCTGCAGGCCTTAGGTGAGGCTCCTGGCAGTGTGAGGCTGTTGTCAGCTCTTTTAGGAGCACATATTGGTGGAGGCTACTCCAGGCATGGCATCACACTATCCTTTTAGGTGTTGGAAGGTTGGGAAGATCTCTGTGTGGCTAATTTCAATGGCCAGTGGCACAAGTCTGCTGTGGCCTACACACCCCACCACACATGGGTTCACACACTTCATCAATGCAGGCCCATCCTGTGTGCATAACCCACTGAAGTTGACCCACACACCATGCTGCAGAAACACCACACACCCCACCTAAATGGGCCCATAAGTTCCCTGTGAGCTTGGTGCTGGGTTGGGCCAGTCCCTAGGGTGAGCTGCCTGCCCTGGCTGAGCTAGATTATACAGGTGGTCTAGTGGGTGGGGCAAGTCACTGTGCTAACAGACTAGAGGAAAGAATTCAATGGAGGCTGCCAGCATCTGTGCAATAGATCACAATAATGGCTGCTGCCAGCGTCTCAGTCCCTGGGGAACTGGGCCCAGCCACCACCTGTCTCTCTGAGATGCACTCAGATCTTGGCAAGTGAGTCTCTTCTACCAAAGGATTATGCATCCTTGTTGCTAGTGTTTTTTTGTTGGCTTCTGGAACCAGTGAATCTATGTATGGACCCTTTAAGAGCAGGCTTTTCTTTTGCTGGTTTTATAGGGTTTTTTTTCTGCTTTATCTCCCCAAACCCCCCTGTACATAGTTGTATATCTTAGTTGCAGGTCCTTCTAGTTGTGGGATGTGGGACGCCACCTCAACGTGGCCTGATGAGCGGTGCCATGTCCGCGCCCAGGATCCAAATCCTGGGCCGCCACAGCAGAGCACGCGAACTTAACCACTCGGCCACGGAGCCGGCCCCTGGTTTTATAGTTTTTCTGAGGGTATGCCCTGTTGTTTTTAAAAGCCAACAGAGCCACATAGCATGGGAATTCATCTCTCTTGTGCTGAATTCAAGGCTGGGATGCATATTGTGGCACAGTTCTCTTGCTCTTCCCCTGCTCCTCCAGGAAAACTTTTGTATATTTAAGATTGCTCCTGGCCATAAAGCACTGCAGCTAGGATGTGTTTTTTTTCCTCAGCAGAGGTGTATTTCTGCCTCTTCTACACCTGTCAGAGTTGTCCTTTGTCAGGAGGTTCTTTTTGCCCAGTTTCCACATCTCTCTCAGAGGTGATTGTTCCACTGGTAGCTGTAGATTTGTTGTGCTCATGGGAGGAGGTGAGTTCAGAGTCACCCTATGCCACCCTGTTCCCAGAATCACCACTTTTATTTCTGAATTTATTTCTGGTTTTAGTTATTCATGCCTTCTCTCTTTCTTTTCATTGCCAGTATAGGTGAGAGATTATCAGTTTTGTTAATCTTTTGAAAGAACTAACTTTTGATTTAATTGATTCTTTCTACTGTATTTTTATTTTCCATTTAATTTTTTTCTTGCCGTAATCTTTATTATTCCATTCCTTCTGCTAGCTTTGAGTTTCATTCATTTTACTTTTTCTAGTTTCTCAAGGTGTAAAGTTAGGTTATTGATTTGAGATCTTTCTTCTTTTTAATGTAAGCATTTACAGCTATAAATTTCCCTCTGTGAACTACTTTTGATGCTTCCCATAAGCTTTGGTATATTGTATTTGTCTTTATTTACCTCTAAGCATTCTTTAATTTCCCTTGTGGTTTCTTCTTTGATATATCATTTGTTTGAGAATATGTAGTTTTATTTCCACATATTTTTTTATTTTGTAAGTTTCCTTCTGTTCTTGATTTCTATCTTCATTCTATTGTGATTGGAATAGATACTTAGTATTATTTTCACATTTTAAAACTTATTGAGACTGTTTGTGCCCTATCATATGGTCTATTTTGGAAAATGTTCCATGTGCACTTATGCAGAATGTGTATTCTGATGTTGTTGAGTGGAGTGTTCTATATATATTTACTAAGACCGGTTGGTTTATAGTGCTATTCAAATCAATTATTTCCTGATTGTTCTTCTTTTTGGTTGTTCTATCCATTATTGGAAGTGGTGTATTGAAGTCTCCAACTATTAATGTAGAAACGTCTATTTCTCCTTTCAATTTTTATTGGTCTATTGATTGCTGTCAATCGATGTTTATAATTGTTAGAGCTCTGATGAATGTCCATTTACCAATATATGAATATATAATGCCTTTGTTTGTCACTGGTAACTTTTGCTTTTTTTTTTGCTGAGGAAGATTCACCCTGAGTTGACATCCGTGTCAATCTTTCTCTATTTTGTATTTGCATCACCACCACAGCATGGCCACTGATGAGTGGTATAGGTCCACAGCCAGGAACCAAACCCAGGCTGCCAAAACAGAGTGTGCTGAACTTAACCACTAGGCCACCAGGCTGGCCCCAATAATTTTTGACTTTTATCTCCTTTGTCTGAAATTAGTATAGTCACTGAAACTGTCATTTTGTTACTATTTGTATGGATTATCTTTTTCCATCCTTTCTCTATCAACTTTTGTGTGTCTTTATATCCAAAGTGAGTCTCTTGTAGACAATGTATACCTGAATCCTGTTTTTTAAATCTATTCCTACAGTCTCTGCCTTTGATTAGATAGTTTAATTAATTTAAATTTAAAGTAATTACTGCTAAGGAAGAACTTACTTCTGTTACTTTAGTCTTTCTTATCTGTTATTTTTATAGCTCTTTGGTCCCTGATTTCCTCTATTACTGCCTTCTTTTGTGTTTCTTTTTTGTAGTGAGCTATTTTAATTTTATTCTTATTTCCTTTTGTATATATATTTTATATACTTTCTTCGTGATTACCATAGGTATTATATTTAACAATAAATTTATAAAAATCTGATTTGAATTGATACAAACTTAGCTTCAATAACATACAAAAATTCTGCTCTTATGCAGCCCTGCCCTCTGTTTTTTTAAAATTTTTAATTATTTTTTGGAGGAAGATTAGCTCTGAGCTAACATCTGCTGCCAATCCTCCTCTTTGTTTTGTTTTGCTGAGGAAGATTGGCCCTGAGCTAATATCTATGCCCATCTTCCTCTATTTTATATGTGGGAACACCTGGCACAGCATGGCTTGATAAGCAGTACATAGGTCTACACCTGGGATCCAAACTGATGAACCCTGGGCCACCAAAGCAGGGCACATGAACTTAACCTTTGTGCCATGGGACCAGCCACCTGACCTCTATGTTTTTATTGTTACAAATTATATCTTCATACATTCTTTTTCCAATAACATAGATTTACAATTATTTTTCATACATTTGTTTTGAAAATTCTGTGGGCAACAAAAAGTGTGGTTACAAACCAAAAATGTAATAATGCTTGGTTTTTTATTTTCTCATGTTTACCTTTACCATAGGCCTTTATCTCTTCACATGGATTGAAGTTATTATTTAGTGTTCTTATATTTTAACCTGAAGTATTTCTTATAGAGTAGCTCTAGAGGTAACAAAATATCTCAGTTTTTATTTATCTAGGAATATGTTTTGTTCTCATTTTTAAAGAAGAATTTTACTAAACATAAAATTATCAGTTGACAGTGTTATTTTACTTACAGCACTCTTTGCCTCTAAGGTTTCTGATGAGAAATTACTGTTAACCTTATTGACGATCTCTTGTATACGATGAGTGGCTTCTCTCTTGATACTGTCAAGATTCTTTTTCTTTGGCTTTTGGCAGTTCAATTATGTGCCTTATTGTCAGTCTGTTGGGTTATCTATTTGGAGTTTATTTGGCTTCTTGAATTTGTAGATTTATTTATTTCATTATATTGTGGAAGCTTTTAGGAGTTATTTCTTCAAGTATTTTTTCTGCCCTTTTTTCTCTTCTTTTGGGACTTCCAAAATATGTATGTTGGTCTACCTTATGGTGTCCCTTATGTCCCTTAGGCTTTGTTTACTTTTCTTTATTCTTTTTTCCTTCTAGTCTTCAGACTTTATATTTTCAACAGTCCTAGCTTCAGGTTTGCTGACTCTTTCTCCTGTGTGCTCAAGTTTGATGTTGTACACCTCTATTAATTTTTAATTTCAGTTATTGTACTTTCCAGATTCAGAATTTCTGTTTAGTTTCTTTTTATATTTCCATCTCTTTTTTTGGTATTCTAATTTTAGTCATTCAATGTTTCTATTAGTTTCCATTTTTTCTTTTTCTATGTTTTCAGTTAGCTCTTTAAGAATATTTAAGTCAATTATTTTAAATCCTTTGTGTAGTATGTTCACTGTCTGGACTTCCTCAATGATAGTTTCTGACCATTTATTTTATTTACTTGAATGGGCCGTATGTTCCTGTTTCTTTGTAATCCTTGCAATTTTTGGATGAAAACTGGATATTTGAATATTATAATATAGTAACTGCAAATCTAATTCTCCTTCCCAAGGGTATGCTTTTCTTTTTTTATTGTTGAAAGCTGTAGTTGTCTGTTTGTCTAGTGATTTTCTCAAAATATTTTTGTAAAAACTGTATTTACCTTCATGTTTGGTATTGAAGTCTCTGTTTCTTACCTTGTATTCAGCTAGTGTTTGGATAGAGATACTCTTGAAAACAAGAAGTTTTTTTCAAAATCAAAACAAAATAAAAACATTTCTTTGTCTTTTAAGGTTGGCACTGTGCCAAGGTAGTTCAACACTTAGCTAGGGCCTTCACTTCACTGTGCCTAGGGATTAGCCTGAGGTGAAAACATAGGGTCTTTTCTGAGCATGCATCTTGTGCTAAGCATGCATGTGGCCTTCTAAATTCCCCTGTATAGATGATGCTTTAAACACTCTAATTTCTCAAAGAAACTCTTCCAGATTTTGCTCCTGGGCCTTAGGCAGTCTATCATATGTTTTGGTCATAATCTTTTACCCAGGCTTTAACAGGTTATTAGTTCACCTTGTAGCAGTTTTGAGCAATTTATACCACTTTTCTGGCCTGAGATCTGAGTTAGCACAACAGACACAAACATCATGTATTAGTCCTTCAGGCAACCTCCAGACAGACTAGAACAGAAATACACAACAATTTGCAAATAAAGTCTTTGCTCCCTCCAGAAGCCGGGACCAATATCTTACTCTGTTAACTTGAACTTTCCTCTCAAAGACTGACATCATGCTAGGGAAGGAGTGAGACTAGAGTAAGAAAAAATGCCACAAATATGTCCTATTTCTTTGAATTTTCCCATTTCTTGATTCAGCATCTGCTTTGTTGCTACAAATCTTTTATCATTTTCCAGAGTTCTGATAAATGATTTTGACAGCTTCTGTTTGTTTCTTGATATTTCTAGGGGGAGGTGAGAGATTGGAACTCTTTACTCTGCAATTTTGCTAATGTCTCTCTTGTTGTTTTGTTTTTGTCTCCTTAATTCTATAGAAATTGTACTGTAAGACTAGATGTAGGTTACACAGGAGAGAGGACCAGCATATAAGAATAAGGACCAATACACAGCTGGAGAGGAGAGTCTTACTACTCAAGAAATTTAATTAAGCTTTAAGACTTATGTGGGTCAGGGCCTTGTTGACTTCACTGGATGTACATATGACTAGATATTTTGATTGGTGAAACATTCAGAGTTATTGACCTTTGTAGTACTTGTTAACTCCTGTAAGGGAATTTCCTCATCTCAGAACAGATCATTTGGGATTTTGGTTATTGTTGTTGTTTATGTGCTTTAGTTTTGGAGTTTCATTTATTTTGTTTTTGTTTGTAACTATGTGGCCTGGAGAGGGACTTGCAAACTAGCATTGATATGAGTCTAGATGAAGTACACTGACAATTCTGAGATTAGTTTGTTTTGGACTTCTTTGGGCTCCTGGAAGGGGCTAGAGAAAAATAGGTGGAACTGCTGACTGCTTGCCTCTAGGAGCCATTTTAGGTTCAATCCTTAAAAAGAGTCTTGATGGTAAGTCCAAGCACAAAGGGCTTTCCCCTCTTTATGCTAAATCCGTGAATAATGGGTTACTTATTTTGAGGAATTTGGTAGTGTTTTTTTTTAAAAAGAGTGGCACCTAAACTAACATCTGTTGCCAGTCATTTTTTTCCTTCTTCTCCCCAAAGCTCCCCCAGTACATAGTTGTATATTCCAGTTGCAGGTCCTTCTGGTTGTGCTATGTGGGATGCCACCTCAGCATGGCTTGACGAGTGGTGCTTGATTATCCATGCCCGGGATCTGAACCAGCAAAACCCTGGGTCACCAAAGTGGAGCATGTGAACTTAACCACTTGGCCATGGGGCCAGCCCCAGTAGTGCTGTTTTAAAGTGAGGAAAAGATATTATGTACTGTCAGTCTAAACTCTTTATATTCTTCTTTATGGGTAATCCATATGTAACAACAGATTTTTTAATTTAAAAATAGTTTTACTACTGAAAAATAGAAAGCTTTTGATTTTTTTCTTATATGTTTTTGGTAATGATACAAAAAAAGAGTCTATACCACCCATTACTACAACCCAGAACTCCTCTCCAGCTTAAGAAAAACAAATGGCACTGTGATTCTCACAAATAATTAGGTACAGAAATATGGCTAAGCAATGGAATTAGAATATAATACAGCTACTTTAAATTTTGCAACATCTTTAGTGAAAGACCTTCTAACAACTATTAAATAAAACAGCAAAACACTTATTTTTGTCAATTTCAAACAAACTTCAAGACAAAATGCTCCTTTTTATACCTATTAAGACTTCATTGCAGAACTCTGACCTTCAGGAGTATTCATATTGCTAGTTCACATAATCTACACCAGGTATCTCTCATACTGAATATGTGGTAGGCTGAATAAAGGACTTCAAAGATATCCAGGTCCTAATCACTGGAACCTGTGACTGTTACCTTATAAGACAAAATGATTTCTACAGAACTGATAAGTGTCTTAAGAGGAGATTACCCTGTATTATCCAGATAGACCCTAAATATAATCACAAATATTCTTACAAGAGGCAGGCAGAAGGAGATTTGGCTACAGAGACTGAAGGAAACGGGATGATGGAGCAAGATGCTACACTTCTGGTTTTGGAGACAGAGGAAGGATCATAAGTCAAGTAATATAAAAAATGCAGCTCTAGAAGCTGGAAAAGTCAAGGAAACAGGTTCCCCCTTAGTGTCTCTGGAGGCAAAGTGGCCCTACAGATTTGATTTTGGCACAGTGAAATTAATTTCAGACTTTTTCCTACAGAACTGTAAAAAGATAAATGTGTGTTATTTTAAGCCACCAAATTTGTGGTAATTTGTTACAGCAGCAATGAGAAACTAATAAAATGTATTTCCCAACTTTCCCACAATTTTAGTTGCTTCCTTTTGAAGGTTCCAGAATTGTTGCCTCTCTTAGAGGGAGCATAGAGATTCTAGAACCAGACTGTAAGGATTCATATGTGGGTGCCACTGTTTAGAGCATGCCTCAGTTTTCTCATTTGTATAAGCGCATATGGTTGCTTTGAAAATTAAATCAGTTAATGCATATAAACCAATTAGAATAGTGACTGACAGAGAAAATACTTATGAATTTTTATTATTATTGTTTTCAGTGTGTGTCACCCTGGAGTGTCCATGATACACTAGATTTGCTCTGAAATCTTTTAATGTGCTTCTATCAATGCAGCTAAAACAAATAATAGTCTTAAACAGGATAATGATTATGGAGGCACCCATAGCCACAGAACAAGTTTTGCCAAGAGCTGGGAAATCCAACTCGTCCATATCCTCCTGAAACTTTTAGTTAAGCACACCGATGGTGGAGTGAACCGTATTTAGGAAGGATAAAATAGTCTTCATCTCTCTCTTCTCCTGAAGAGAGGTCTAATTCCCCATCTGTAGAGCAAGGGCTTAATCTTGCAGATTTTGTCTTTATTCATCTTTATTCTCCCTTTCCCATCCTACACTAACTACCCAAATCAAATCTTTTTATGTCTGTAATTTATGTGCATTATATTAGCCAAATGTATAATAGGAAAATATTTCATTTCTGGTTAAATGGAGTCAGTAATTTTGATGATATTGGGTATTGGGGCTTTAATGGGTGGGGCCACAGCATTAAGATCCACCACGAGGATCCTTCATCCTAAATTTAGGTACAGAAACAATTTGGTTGTTAAATGGAGAAGTAGTGGGGACAGCAGCCCTCTTCTCTAAATAGGTCTTGTATAACAGGTTTCAATCCTTGAAGGCCTTGTTTCATTTACATCAGGATATATTAACTATGCTAACTGGAGGAAGGTGTCTATGGGGTCCCATTTTGCCAAGGCAATTGTCAAAGATCAATTTAATATTATTATTCAGGTCAGAGCATCCATGACAACCATGGGATATTTTAAGTCAATGAATGTTATGAACATGGGGAATTCACACAAGGCTGTAGTTCCTGGTGGTTAAAGGGTGGCATATCTGTTTGGCCTCTGTTATGTTTTCAGTAACTGCTCTAAAATTAAAGGAAACACCCTGTTTAAATTTAGTTTGATCCTGAGGTGTAACTGTCATTTGAGGCTCAGTATTGGTTTAGGTCATAAGGATTTGCAGTTAATGCATTTTCAACAAAGGTTAAGGTTAATATTGAACCTATATTATACAAATTGTATTTGTAGATTAGAACCTATATTCTACATTATTTGTATTGGTGCAAAAGCCAGTCAACATCATTTTATCTTTTTTTCAGCTTTATTGAGGTACAATGATACACAAAAACCTGCACATATTTAATGTATACAATTTGATGAGGTATGACAGATGCATATATCTGTGATATCATCACCAGAATCAAGGTACTAAACATATCCATTATCTCCAAAAGTTTTCTTGTGCCCCTTTGTTCCCCCCACCATGGTAAGAACACTCAACATGAGATCTACTGTCTCAGGGAATTTTTGAGAGCATAATGCCATATTGTTAACAAATAGGCACTTTGTTGAACAGAAGATGTCTAGAGCTTATTCATCTTGTATAACTATAATTTTATAACCATTGAACAACTCCTCTTTTTCCCATCCCCCATTCCCTGGCAAACACCAATCGATCTTTTGCTTTCATAAGTTTGACTATGGAATGTACCTCATATAAGTGGAATCATGCAGTTTGTCCTTCTGTGATGGAGTTATTTCACTTTGCATAATGTCTTCCAGTCGATCTGTGCTGTTGCAAATGGTAGGATTTCCTTCTTTAGGGCTGAATATTCATCTATATATATGTATATATATGTGTGTGTGTATATATATATATAATCTCACATTTTCTTTCTCCATTCATGTGTCATGGACATTCCGGTTATTTCCATATTATCACTAATAATCAGGGAAATTCAAATAAAAAACACAATGATATGTCATCAAACTGTTAGGATGGCTATCTTCAAAACAGAAGAGATAAGTGTTGGCAAGGATGTGGCAAAAAGAGAATACTTGTGCACTGTTTGTTTAAATGTTAATTGGTACAGCCACTATAGAAAACAGTATGGAGGTTCCTAAAAAAATTTAAAATTGAAATACCATATGATCCAGCAATCTCACTTCTCAGTATTTATTCAAAAGAATTGAAATCAAGATCTTGAAGAGATATGTGCACTCTCATGTTCATTGCAGCATTATTTGCAATAGTCTTTTTATCTTTTTATTGTATAAATTCTTTCAGTGAATTTTGGTTTTCCACTTGGGTCAAATTGAGAACCTCTGTTTCAGTGGGTTTCTTTGTCACTCCTGCCCTATACTCAGATTCCTTCATTTCACCCTCCCTTCTTCTCTCCTTCCATCCTCCCTTCCTTCTTTCTTCTTTCTTTTTTTTTTTTTTTGAGGAAGATTAGCCCTGAGCTAACATCTGCTGCCATTCCTCCTGTTTTTGCTGAGGAAGACTGGCCCTGAGCTAACATCCATGCCCATCTTCCTCTACTTTATATGTGGGACGCCTACCACAGCATGGCTTGCCAAGCAGTGCCATGTCTTCACTCGGGATCCAAACCAGTTAACCCCGGGCTGCCGCAGCTGAACGTGCAAACTTAACCGCTGCACCACTGGGCTGGACCCCCTTCCTTCTTTCTTTCCTTCCTTTCTTATTTCTTTCTTTCTTATTTTCTTTCTTTCTTAGTCATGGTTCTCCAGAGAACAGAACCAATAGGATGTGTACATTCAAAGAGATTTTTTGATAAGTAATTGGCTCACATGATTATGAAGAGTGGCAAGTCCAAATCTGAACTGTGGCTCTGTAGGCTTGAAACCCAGGAGAACCAATGGTGAAGTTTTAGTCTGAAGACCAATAGGCAGAGACCTAGGAGAGCTGATGGTGCATATGAAGTCTGAAGGCAATCTGTTGGAGAATTCCCTCTTGCTTGGGAAGGATGGTCTTTTTATTTTATTCAGGACTTCAAATGATTGAATGAGATCCACCCACATTGTTGAAGGCAATCTACTTACTCGAAGTTCACTAATTTAAATGTTAATCTCATCCAAAAACATACTCCAAGTTGACACATAAAATTAAACATCACACTTTCTCTATATTCCCCCCCACCACCTTTTCTTTGATGGTTACTTGATTTACTTTAGGGAGCTGTCTTTTCTACACTGCTCATATTTAAAAGTGTATTCATCCAAAGAGCTTCAAATAAATATTGTCACAGTTAGGGGCCTATATACCATAGCAATGGTTGAAAAACTCCTTGGCTGTGCCACAGGGATGCTATGGGTGGTTTTCCATAGAACCCTGAGAATCATAATCTTTTTTGTGTCAAAGATATAGGCAGCAGCAGCAAAGATATTTTGTAGGGTCCTAGTGAGCCATCTTCTTTGAGGAGTGTGAACTTCAATAATTCAAGTCATAAAATAAAATTTATCAAGTAGTGACTGCTCTTCCTACACATGCATGACTACCTTATGAGTCAGCATATCACACAGAATATTGTCTTTCCATTGAGGCTCTAAATAATTTGGGCCAGGGCCCAGCCCCATAGCTGAGTTGTTAAGTTTGTGCACTCCATTTCACTGGCCCAGGGTTTGGGCAGTTGCATCCTGAGTGTGGACATGGCACCAGCACTGCTCATCAAGGCATGCTGAGGCAGCATCCCACACAGCACCACCAGAAGGACTTACAACTAGAATACATAGCTATGTACTGGGGGGCTTTGGGGAGGAGGAGGTGGTAAAGGAGAATAAGAAGTAGAAGAAGAAGAAGAAAAAGATTGGCAACAGATGTTAGCTCAGGTGCCAATCTTTAAAAAAAAAGAATGGGGGCCAATGGTTGGTTGAAAGATATAACCAATTAGTCACAGGATAAGATTTGTTCCTCTTATCCTACTTTCAGTTCTACTTTATAGTGAAACTGAGACATACAATTTGTCCTAGGACACTCTGATAGGTATGGGCAGATTCGTGTGATGTAGGGCCACTTTTAAGGAGTGCCCCAACCCCATACTTCCGTCCTCAAATGCTAATTAATTATGAAAAATTTTGACTTAGGTCTGCTAAACCTCTAAGAGAGGCTCAGAGCTCAGAAAATGCATCACAGCTCAAAGGACAAGCCAGCTAGCAAGCAGAAATTCAAAGTGCATGCTGGCCATCAAACAACAGATCCTGTGAACAAACCAAGATATGAAAAAGCCGTGAAAGTGGTGGTCATTGCCTAGACTATCCTGCTCATAACACCAATTGTTCTGGCCATTCTATATAGTGAAAATGAACCCCCTCCCAAGATTTGGATTGGATATCAATACTGATGACAAAAAAAAGAAAAACAAATTTGTAACTATGTATGGTGATGAATGTTAACTAGATTTATTGTGGTGATCATTTCAAAATGTATACAAATGTCAAATCATTATGTTGTACACCTGAAACTAATATGTTATGTCAATTAAACCTCAATAAAAATAAAAATTAAAAATAAGACTGATGACACCATACATACACCAAGATAATCTGACAAGGTTTATTACTTACATGATGAAGATCAGAGAAAGCCTCCCACGCTGGTCTAAAAATGGCTTGAGAGAGTAGAGAAAGATGACTGGCTTGGACTTTTTGTATTAATTAGGAAGTGGGCTAGGGGTGAGGGCTCCCATATACATTGAGGGGCTTTTGTGGTTTGAAACTCACACTGGTGCCAAAAAGAGGAGTACTGGGCTTTCTTGTCAACTTGCCAAAATGTGGGGCAGAAGGGAAAGAAGAAAGGCTGAGGTTTAAAACTGTCAACAGTCACACATCAAAAAATAAAGTCAGACCATTTAATATAGTCTCATATTAAAGGGATATAGAAAATGTTTTGATGGAGTTCTTGTTTCCACTAGGCAGGAGATTGGACCAGATAATACTAGAAAGAGTTTGAACTAGCCTGAATTGCTACCTGGCACTAGATGTTACAATATTTGGTTTGAGGCTTGCTTCATGATTTTGTTCAAGGCTTTCCTTGACCCTGGGTTTCAGTTTCCATCTATAAAAAAATGAGTGTATGGGTAAGTTCTTCCCAGCTTTCAGATCCTAAAATCTTTTTCACAATTGAAGCAAATGCTTTAAGTTCACCACATTGTTTCATTTTTGTCCAGGCACACAACAAGTCTACATTTTTAGCTTTTCCCTAGCCTCTGAGTGGGACCACGTGACTCTGGCCAGTGGAATGTGGTGGAACTGATGTAGATCCTTAAACTGTCCTATGAAATCTTTTGTACACTCTTTCTTTCCCCTATCTACATAGTTGGAAGATGAGATAATGGAGACACATGATAGAAGAACCTCAAATCTTCGGTTCACAGCTTGGAGTAGAGCCATGCAAAAGAGCTTTCTAATTGTTAACATTCATAGCAGACTTTGAGCAGATTAGAAATAGCTATGTATTATGTTAAGACACTGCAATTCTCAGGTGGCTTATTTCTGCCATTAATGATCTTTATCTCATCTAATACAAAACCATAAAGTTAGATCTACTGTCATAAACACTGATTGGAAAACAATGGGATAAATGCTGTACAATTTTCAGGGAATTTCACTGGGTGAAATCTTTGGGTATTGTTAGGCCCCAAAAAGCTCTGTGAGAAGACAAATGTATGGTGATGGCACAAGTAGTAAGCAGTATCTGGCCATTTTAAAAAGTAGCTCTCAAGGAATAAACATAAAACTTGTTTTCAACATTATACACTTTATAATTCAATCATTACACTGTGAATTTGTATCAGAGTAGAATAATTTTTATTTTAAAACTAGTTGTCTTTAGGTAAAATTAAAGTAGGCTATATTAAAATTTAAAGTATGGTCCAGGCATGTCTTGTGTATGTACATAGTTTTTTAACTGATCATGAACTGAAAATAGCAAGGTCTACTAAAACTTCCTAAACTTTTTTTTCTCTTAAATGTTATTCTTTTGGTCACAACAATGTCAGAATATTAGAAAAGTTTGTGTTGTTTCCATTTTCCTTTATTTTTAACACATTATTTAAACTTTTGATAATTTACATGTGTTATTTTATACAAGTGATGAGTATCATAAATGTTAAATAAACTATAAACTTTGAAGAAACATTTTTAATCTCCATAAATGTTTATATATCAACAAATAAAATAATTTAGAAATAAAATTGGTACTTATTGAATGAAATAATATTGAAATCATTCACAGAATAAACATTGAATTTCTACTAAGTCCTAAGCTGGGTAAAGGGGACATGGGGATTTGTTTCATTATCTAATTTTGTTTATGTTGGGGCTTTTTCTTAGTAAAAATGTTTTAAAAGAAAAGCACATTCTTTTTTACCACTTCTCTGTGCCTGGCACTGTAATGTACCTTTTGACATATGTGAAAGTAGTCCTTGCCCAGTTAAATTTGAATTTCAGAAAAAAGGGTAATTCTTTCAGTATAAGTATGTCACAAATATTACATTTATTTAGCATTACATTTGGCATATACTTATACTAAAAAGTAATATATTTTCTTATCTGAAATTCAAATTTAAATAAGTATCCTGTATTTTTATTTGCTTAATTTGGCAACCCTAACCTTGAGTTGCTTACCATCTGCTTGAGAAGACCAAGTTTACACAAGAAATGATTAGGGTGTAACAAAGATACATTTAGTTAGGAGCTAAAGTGAGGGGTTCAGGAGATACATCTCTTGGAGTTCTGATGACATAAGTGTAGGAAATATAATTGGGTCAGACCTGTTCCTAACCAAAGTTGTGTAGACACTGAAGAGTGACACTGGAGAACTGCTGACACAGGTGGGTTATGCATCATTCCTTTGTGCTAGATGGCTGACATATTACAAATGAGATCCCTGGTCATTTGATGGGTGCCTGAGGTGAGGGGTGTGTCACACCTCTACACTAATAGGTCATCTTATGGAAAACTGATCAATCACTGAACACCAAAATAAAAATAAGCCATTAGTCCATACTCTCCAAGACCACAGAAATGCCAGCTGAGAGTTTTGCCATAATTCCTGTAGTAATTAACAAAACATTTCACTTTTTAAAAATTTCCTAGATTGGCAATAAAATACATGATCATCCTAAACAGAGAAACGAAGTTGTAATCCATTTGTTGGGATTCAGGTAATAGAGACAAACACTAGGAAGACCACTGATTTACCCTAAAACTTCTGGCTGAATTTCTTAATTATTTTCTTCATAAAGAACAAGATTGACTAAGACCCATAAATAGGACTGAGTTTCTGTAACAGGACAAATATAATCACTCTAGCTGTGGCAATTTGAATAATAAGAAGTAATATAGGGAGTGAAGTCATTATAGGAAAAGCCAGGAGCAAAGGACTACAGAGAAATGATATATATTTTTTCTTTCTGAGCAATGTCTTCCTCATTCTTCACCCAAGTAGAAAGCAGAGATTAAAAATAGCCAACTATACTGCCATTTTATTGTTACAAGCAGACTTTTTGTCTATATTTCTAGAAAGAACAAGGTCAAATCTTTTTGATATCAAATTGCTTAGAAATTTTAAAGCACACTAAGCTGAAGAATACAATAATTGAAATAAAAGACAGAAGAGCTTCAACAGCAGACTCAATGAGCAAAACAAAAAGTCAGTGAACTTGAAGAAAGGTCTTTGGAGATTATCCAGTCAGAGGAGAGTAATATGTGAAAAGAAAGAAATGAAGGAAGCCTATTGAACTTATGGGACACTGTCAAGTGAGTTGACATTCTCATTTCTGGAATCCTAGAAGGAGAAGAGAGAGAGAAAGGGTCATAAAGCTTAATTAAAGAAATAAAAGCTGAAAACTTCCCAAATCTAGGGAAAGATATTAACATCCTGGACATTAAGCTCAAAGGTCTCCAAACAACATCAACTGAAAGAAGACTTTGCCAAGACACATTGTGATAAAACTGTCAAAAATCAAAGACAAAGACAAAATCTTGAAAGCAGCAAGAAAAAATTCTCTTCACCTGCAGGGAAACTCCCATAAAGCTATGAGCAGATTTCTCAGCAGAAACCTTGCCAGCTAGGATAAAGTGAGATGATATATTCAAGTGCATCAACAAAACAAAACAAAAAATCTGCCAAACAAAAATATTTTACCTAACAAAGCTATCCTTCAGAATTGTAATATTGTAAGGGTGATGTGTAAATCACTTATAACTATAGTAGAAAGGTTAAAAGATGAACACATGAAAAATACATATCGCTACAATAATTTGCTAATGGATACACAATATAAAAAGATGTAAAATGTGACGTCAAAAACATAAAATTTGAGGGGGGAGTAAAAGTATTGAACTTTTTCATGGGAACAAAGTTAAGTTGTAATCAACTTCAAATAGATGCTTTATATAAGCCTCAAGGCAACTACAAATCAACACCTTACACCAAATACACAAAGCATATAGAGAAAGGAAGCAAAGCACATTACAATAGGAAATCATCAAATCACAAAGGAAGAAAGAAAGAGAGGAAAAAAGGATCTATAATGCACCCAGAGAACAATTAACAAATGGTAATAGTAAGTTTTTACCTGTCAATAATTATTTTAAATGTAAATGGACTAAATTGTCCAATCAAAAGACATAGAGTGGCTGAATGGATAAAAAAAACAAGAGCCAACTATATGCCACCTACAAGAGATGCACATTAGCTTTAAGGGCACACATACTCTAACAGCTAAAGAATGCAAAAATATATTCCATACAAATGAAAACCAAAAGGGAACAGAAGTGGCTATACTTATATCTCGCAAAATAGACTTTAAGCCAAACACTGTATTAAGAGAAAAAGGGGGTCATTATATAACGATAAAGGGCTCATTCATCAAAGAAAATAACAATAGTAAATACGTATGCACCCAACATCAGAGTACCTAAATATATAAAGTAAATATTAACAGATCTGGAGGGAGAAGTAGACAGTATTAAAATAATAATCAAGGACTTCAACCAAACTTCAACAATGGATAGATCATCTAGACAGAAAATCAATAAGGAAACATTGGACCTGAATTGCATCTTAGACCAAATGAACCTAACAGACATATATAGAACATGCCATCTAACAGCAGCAGAATACACATTCTTCTCAAGTGTTCACAGATCATTCTCCGTGATGTTAGCAGAGATCTGAAGAAAGTTTTAAGGTCAAATTGGGAAAGCAAGGGGAAATGACCAGTGGAATCTGACCAAAGAAAAGTCTCTCTGTGGTCAGCATTGCCAGGAGTAACTAATAAAGGGGCACATTCCACTTTTCAATGCCTGGTCAGGCTTGAGGGCAAGTAGAGTTCAGGGGCCTGAAAAAAGGAGACAAGCTTGTAGAAGGTTTTGGTCAGATCAATATCATCTCTACAGCTCAAGACCGAATATAGAAATTGGCCATATCAATGTGATAAGTTAATAAATAATTTCATTGGAGTCTAGGATATCCCAAGTTAATGTAAATCATAGTGGATATGTTCATGTCCTGCCATACAATATTTGAATTTCAAGCCACTGGCATTTTAGATCAGGGATTCAGGCTTAACCAAAATTTTCTTGTACTATTATCTGTATCCAAGAGGTCAGAGTTTTCTTAGGTCTAGTGAATATATTTTTCAAGAAGTAGAAGCAAAATATCAATTCATTAATTTTTGAATTGTTCTTTTCTGCAAAGCCAGAATCCATTCCTTAGCAACAATTTTTGATTGACAGGAAAATTTTTACTCCATAGCTTTCCACCATGAAAACCTGTTTCTTCTGATGAGAAGTCAGCTGATAGCCTTATGGGGTTTCTTTTGTTTCTAACTTGTTGCCATTCTCTTGCAGCTTTTAGGATTCTCTATTTATCTTTAATTCTTGACGTTTTAATTATAATGTGTCTTGGCATGGGCCTCTTTGGTTCATCTTGTTTGGTGCTCTCTGTTCTTCCCTGGATGTCAGTTTCCTTCCTTAGATTAGCAAAGTTTTCAGCTATTACTTCTTCAAATAGATATCTGCCCCTCTGTCTCTCTCTTCTTCTGGGAAACCTATAATACAGATGTTAGTATGGTCGATGTTGTCCCAGATGTCCCTTAGACTGTCCTAGTTCTTTTTAATTCTTTTTTCTGTTCAGCTTGGGTGATTTCCTCTAGTCTATCATCCAGCTCATTGATTCAGTCTTTTGTATCATCTACCTTGCTATTGAGTCCTTCTAGTGAATTTCTCATTTCCATTATTGTATTCTTCAGTTCTGATGGGTTCTTTTTTATATTTTCCAATTCTTTGTTGAATTTCTCCCTGTGGTCATCTATTTTTCTCCAAAGATCAGTGATCACCCTTATGACTATTAGTTTATACTCTTTATCATTTAGATTGTTTATCTCTGTTTCATTTAGTTCTTTTTCTGAGGATTTTTCCTGTTAGTTCTTTTTCTGAGGATTTTTCCTGTTCCACTATTTGGAACATATTTCTTTGTCTCCTCATTTTGCCTATTTCTCTGTGCCTATATCTATGTAATAGATAGCTCAGAAACATCTCCTAATTTTGGAGAAGTGGCCTTATGTAAGTGATGTCTTATGTGTGCTTCCTTCTCATCACCAGTTCCAAATGTCCCCTGTGTGGCCTACATGTGTCCTTCTGTTGTGGTGGGGTTGCTCTTACTGCAGGAGCACAGGAAGGCTATGCTGTCCCCCTGGCCTGCTGGTTGTAAGGCTCAGCTATGCGTGGCTCCTATGGTCACTTGTGTCACTGTTGGGCAGGGGGAGCCTCAGCACAGTTGTTTACAAGTTCTAAGAGAACATACCTGCTGCTGTTTTGCTGTTAAGTGAAGAAGCATCCAGTGTGGCTGGTTGCTGGGCTTAGGGGTTCACAATTGCAGTTGGCCTCCAACCAGCAATGCTGTTGTCAGCTCTCTCAGGAGTGCAGGTTAGTGGGGCCAGCCCCAGGCATGGCAACACTTACTTGTTTCAGGCATTGGAAGGTGAGGCAGATCCCCTATGTAGCTGTTTGAGAATCACAAATCTGCTGCAGCTGGCAAGCCCCACCACCCACAGACCCCCACACCCTGTCAATACAGTGCTTCCCCATGCACATGCCCCATCCCACTGAGCCAGACCCACTCACCCTGCTGCAGAGGTCCCATATACTCCATCAATGCAGTCCCACCTCTCTCACATGCCCTGCACCACAGAGGTGGACCCATTCGCCCTTTTGCAGAGGTCACACACACCCCATCTATGCAGGCCCAGAAGTTGCCTGAGGGCTTGCTGGTGAGTAGGGCCTGTCCCTAAGGTGAGCTGCCTGTGCTGGCTAAGCTGGATTAAATTGGTGCTCTAGTAGGTGGGGCAAACCCCTGAGCTAATAGGCCAGAACAGGAACTCCAATGGCATCTGCCAGTGTCTGTGTCAGCATGCCTGTACCAGGTCATGATAATGGTTGCTACCAATGTCTCAGTTCCTGAGGAGGTGGGGCCAGCCATGTCCTGCCTCCCTGAGATGTTCCTGTAGACTATCAAGTGAGTCTCTTTCAGCAAAGGACTGTCCACCTTTCTCTCTGGTGATTTTCGTGTTGCTTTATGGAATGGGTGAATTTGCGCATGGGCCCTATAAAAGCATGCTTTTCTTTCTCATGTTTGAGAGTTTTTCTGGGGGTATTCCCAATTGTTTTTAATAGCCAGCAAATCCAGATATTATGACACTTGTCTCAGTTGTGCAGAGGTCGAAAGTTACTTATTCTGGCAAAGCTCTCCTGCTCAGATCCTCTACTCCTCCAGGAAAAGGTTTTTACCTTAAGATTGCTCCTGGTTGTGAAGCACTGCTGGTAGAATGTGGCTTTTTCCTCTCCAGAAAGGTATTTCTGCCTCTTCTCCCTCAGTCAGCACTGTCCCTTTGTTGTGGGAGTTCTTTTTATCCAGATTCTGGCTTTCTCTCAGGGTTAATTTTTCCAAGATTAGCTGTAAAATTGTTGTGTTCATGGGAGGAGGTGAGTTCAGAGTCCTCATACGTCACCATCTTTCCAGAAATCTAAAGAAAAACCTGTTTCTTCTGGATATCCATTCACCCACTGTTTTTTCACTGTTCCTTTTCTCTATTACATCACATTTTCTCTTCTTCCTCCCTTGTATGTCAGTATTTTTCAAACGGTGGTTTGCAGTCCATTAGTTAGTCATTGCTGTATGCAGAATTTATGAGGACCCTCAAGATTCCTGGATCCTGGTTTACACTCATCTTATCCTAGTTATTCACTAAGACACTAATTTAGGTGATTCTGCCAACAGATACTGCATATATAAACTAAGGTCCTAAGTTAGTTGACCTTAAAATAGGGAAATTATCTGGGTGAGCATAACTTAGTGAGACCAACTGGACTCCTCCTAGTGAAGAGATTCAAAGCTAGAGACATTCTCCTGCTGGCCTTAAAGGAGGTAATTGCCATTGTTTCAAAGAGGGCAACATATCACGTTTGGAGTCTAACAGGAATCTCATTAAAATGGAATTGGGGGGGCTGGCCCCGTGGCCGAGTGGTTAAGTTCACGCGCTCCACTGCAGGTGGCCCAGTGTTTCATTGGTTCGAATCCTGGGCGCAGACATGGCACTGCTCATCAGACCACGCTGAGACAGCGTCCCACATGCCGCAACTAGAAGAACCCACAACGAAGAATACACAACTATGTACCAGGGGGGTTTTGGGGAGAAAAAGGAAAAAAATAAAATCTTTAAAAAAAAAAAATGGAATTGGGCAGCCGAAAGGGGGAGTTCTCACACACTACATCAATAGCAGAGGGTAATAGGAAGAAGAAAGACTTCCTCTTCTTGAGCAGCAAGAAACTCAGCCAATGAGAGACTGTCACACCTCAGCCAATAAAATGTCACTGCTTCCTTTTGGAAATGTCATCCCATCGCCATCTTGCACCTTTCTGGGTTGAGACTGGTTCTGCCATTGGCCATCTGGCAATGTTCTGCCTTGGTTCCTGTAAGCAAGTACAACTTAAAAACAAAGCAGGGGGGGCCAGCCCAGTGGCACAGCGGTTAAGTTTGCACGTTCTACTTCTTGGTGGCCTGGGGTTCGCTGGTTCGGATCCCGGGTGCAGACATGGTACTGCTTGGCAAAAGCCATGCTGTGGTAGGTGTCCCACATATAAAATGGAGAAAGATGGGCATGGATGTCAGCTCAGGGCCAGTCTTCCTCAGCAAAAAGAGGAATATTGGCAGTAGTTAGCTCAAGGCTAATTTTCCTCATAAAAAAAGCATTAGGAGAGTGACATCAGCACCATGGAGGAGTGAGATCTCCTGGCAAACTCTCTTCTCTACAATACAATGAAAAAGGCATTCATATTCCAACAGAGAATGTACATGCAATACAAAATATGTCTGAGACTCACATAGCCATACATCAGAAGATGGAGGTGCTGGAGCCCCCCTTGAAGGAGGTGGAATAGAGTGAGAGAAAGTGTTGCTCCCTGCCCAAAGACTGTGACCCATGGATTATGCACAGCATACAAGAGGGAAGGAAGGGGGGAGGGGGCACCCATTAACAGGAACAGCAAAGATTCTCAAGGTCCGTCACAGCCTAGGAGAAAGCCCTCCACCAGGGCGAAAGCTATCGTGGGGGGTGACTTCATCAAGCCAACACCCCAGAAGAGCATATAGCAAGAGCAGAGCAAGAAAACCCTGAGAGCATGCAGAGGAAAGCATCCTACACCCTGCCCACTCAGTGCTAGCTCCAGTGCCTGGGATCCTGGTGGAATGCAGAGGACTCAGAATATGCAGCTCTTGAACCCCACCCAGTGGTGATAGGTGGTAACTACTATGAAATTATACTACAATGTGCAAAAAATGAGCCATGTCCTCTAGCAGTATGAAAAATTATATTACATCTCCAGACCAGAAGGAAAATGACAAGTACCCATAAATCAATCCTGAAGACACAGAAATATGTAATTTAAATGACAGAGAATTCAAAATAGCTATCATCAAAAAACTCAATGAGTTAAAAGAGAATGTTAAAAGAGAGTAGTTCAGGAGTTACTTCACAAAAGAGATGGAAACTATAAAGAAGAACCAATGAGAAATATTGGAGATGAAAGAAACAATGGATGAAATAAAAAAATATGGATTCCCTGAACACTCAAGTAGATATCTTTGAAGAATGAATCATCATAATTGAAGAGAGACATATTGAAATGCTCCAGATAGAGGAGGAGAGAGAATAAGACTAAAAAGAAATGAAGAGTGCATGTATCTTTATGCATTTGTGTTTTCAAGTTCCTTGGATAAATACTCAGCAGTCAAATAGTTGGATCATGCAGTGGAGCTATTCTTAATTTTCGGAGGATACTCCATACTGCTTTCCATAGTGGCTGTGCCAGTTTGCAGTTCCACCAGCAGTGTAAGAGGGTTCCCTTCTCTCCATATCCTCTCCAACACTTGTTTCCTATCTTGTTAATTATAGCCATTCTGACCAGAGTGAGGTGATCTCTCATGGAAGTTTTGATTTGCATTTACCTGATAGGTAATAGTGTCGAACATCTTTTCATGTGCCTGTTGGTCACATGTATATCTTTTTTGGAGAAATCTCTGTTCTGATCTTTTGCCCATTTTTTAATTGGGTTGTTGGGGGGTTTTGTTGTTGAGACATATGAGTTCTTTGCATATATTGGATATTAACCCCTTATCTGATATATGGTTTCAAATATCTTCTCCCAATTGTTAGGTTGTCTTTTCGTTTTGTTCATGGTTTTCTTTGCTGTGCAGAAGCTTTTTAGTTTGATGTAGTCCCATGTGTTCATTTTTTCTTTTGTTTCCCTTGCCCAGTCAGACATGGTACTTGAAAATATGCTGCTCACACCGATGTCATAGAGTGTACTGCCTGTGTTTTCTTCTAGAAGTCTCATGGTTTCGGGTCTTACATTCAAGTCTTTAATCCATTTTGAGTTGATTTTTGTGCATGGTGTAACATAATGTTCTACTTTCAGTCTTTTGCATTTGGCTGTCCAGTTTTCCCAACACCATTTATTGAAGAGACTTTCCTTTCTCCATCATATGCTCTTGGGCCCCTTGTCAAATATTAGCTGTCCATAAGCATGAAGGTTTATTTCTGGGCTCTCGATTCTGTTCCATTGATCTGTGTGTTGGTTTTGTGCCAGTACCATGCTGTGTTGGTTACTATGTCTTTGTAGTATATTTTGAAAAGAGGAAGTGTGAAACCTCCAGCTTTGTTCTTTTTCCTCAGGATTCTTTTGGCTATTCAGGGTCTTTTGTTGTTCCATATAAATTTTAGGATTCTTTGTTCTATTTCTGTGAAAAACGGAGTGCAGCATTATTCACAATAGCCAAGACTTTGAAGCAAACTAGGTGTGCATCAAGGGATGAATGGATAAAGAAGATGTGGTATATATACATAATGGAATACTATTCAGCCATAAGAAATGATGAAATCTGGCCATTTGTGACAACATGGATGGAACTTGAGGGTATGATCCTAAGTGAAATAAGTCAGAGGGAGAAAGTGAAATACCATATGCTCTCACTCATAAGTAGAAGACAAAAACAACAAACACATAGCAACAGAGATTGGATTGGTGATTACAATAGGGGAAGGGGGAGGGGGAAGGCAAAAGGAGGGATTAAGCACACATGTGTGGTGATGGACTATAATTAGTTTTTGGGTGGTGAAATGATGTAATCTACACAGAATTTGAAATGTATTATGAGGTACATCTGAAAGCTATATAATGTTATTATCCAATTTTAGTGCAATAAAAAATAAAAATTAAAGAGTGAGAATAACAGTAAAAATTTTTAAAATAAATAAATATGTAACCGTAAAAAAGGAAATGAAGAAATTCTCTGAGAAGTATCTGATGCAGTTACGAAATGTAAAATAAGAATGATAGGTATTCAAGAGGAAAAAGAGGAGAATTGAGCAGAAATCTTGTTCAAACAAATAATAGCACAGAACTTCTAAAACCTGGGGAAGTAGATGGAAATCCATGTGAAAGAAGCTATCAGATCCCCTAATTATATCAATGTATAAAGATCTATTGCTAGGTATATAGTAGTGAAACTGGAAAAAATGAATGACAAAGGAAAAATACTAAGGGCAGCAAGGCAGACGGAAATAACCTACAAAGGAACCACTAGCAGGCTTTCAGGGGATTTCTCTGCAAAACACTTACAGGCTCAGAGAGACTGGAATAAAATACTCAAATCTTTGAAGGATGAAAAATTTCAGCCAAGAAAACTCTATCCAGCAAAAGTATCCTTCAGATATTATGTAGAAATAAAAACTTTCCCGGATAAACAAAAACTAAGGGAGTTCATAGTCACAAGACCCCTCCCCTACAAGAAACCCTCAAGAAGGCCCTCATACCTGAAAAAATGGGAGAAAGGGGTATAAAGCCCAGAGTAAGGAGATAAATAGGTAGAGAAAATCAGAAAATTGTAGCTATACATCAGGTTAGGAAATACTCAAGTACAACATTAAAGATAAAGGTAAGGAAAAGACCAAAAACAAAGATAATCTTTTAATTTTAACCACAAACTCACAACACAAGATGGAATAGGATGTGACAAAAACAACATAGGAGGGGAAGAGGCAGGGGACAGAATTGGTTTAGTCTAAGGAAATAAGCCATTAAAAAATGAACTATCTTATCTATGAGATTTTGCACAAAAATCTCAATGGTAACAACATCAAAAAGAGCAGAACAGGGATAAATAATAAATAAGGAGAAAACAAAGAAACTCAACATAAAAAACTACATAAGTCAATTGATAGATTAAAACACATGGGACGAGAAACAAAGGAAATGCAGGAGAACTGAAGAAAGAGTGATAATATGGCAGCATTAAGCCCTCAAATATTGACAACAACCCTAAATGTAAATTAATTGAATTCTAAATAAAAAGACAGTGGCCAGATGGATTAAAGAACAAGACTCAACAATATGCCACCTCCAGGAAACAAATCTCAGCTCCAAGAACAAACATAGGGCTCAGAGTGAAGAGATGGAAGACAATACTCTAAGCTAATGGCAAACAAAAGAAAGTAGGTGTTGCAATACTTATAGCAGACAAAGTAGACGTCAAGATCAGACAGGGAAAGAGAGACAATGAGGGGCAGTATATAATGATCAAAAGGACACTCCACAACGAAGGCATAACACTTATAAGTATCTGTGCATTCAACATAGGAGCACCAAGTACATAAGGCAACTATTAACAAACCTAAAAGGAGATATTAATGATAACCAATAGTAGTAGATGACCTCAACACTCCACTCACATCAATGGATAGATCATCCAGACAGAGAATCAAAAAGGAAGCAGTGGAATTAAATGAAAAGCTAGACCATGTGGTCTTAATATATACAGAATACTCCATCCAGAAACAGCAGAATACACATTCTTCTCAAGTGCACATGGAACATCCTCAAGGATAGACCATATGTTGGGAACCAAGGCAAGTCTCAATAAATTTAAGAAGATTGAAATAATACGCATCTTTTCCAATCACAATGCTATAAAGCTAGAAATTAACTACAAGAAAAAAGCTGAGAAGGGACAAAGAAATGGAACATGCTAAACAACATGCTATTGAACAAGTAATGAAGGATTGAAGAAATTAAAGCAGAAATAAAAAAATATCTGGAGACAAATCAAAATGAAAACATACCATAGAAAATCATATGGGATGCAGAAAAACTGGTACTAAGAGGGAAATTCTTTGCACTTCAGGCTCACCTTAACAAATAAGAAAAATTTCAAATAAGCAATCTCAAACTACATCTAACTGAATTAGAAAAAGAAGAACAAACAAAGCCTAAACTCTGCAGAAGGAGAGAAATAATAAAAATCAGAGGAGAAATACATGCAATTGAAACAAAAAAGGCAGCATAAATGATCAACAAAAAAAGAGCTGTATCTTTGAGAAGATAAAGAAAATTGACAAACCCTTAGCCAGACTTACAAAGAAAAAAAGAGGCAAAGCTCAGATAAATTAAATTAGAAATAAAAGAGGGGAAATTACAATGGATATCACAGAAATACAAAGGATTATAAAAGAATACTACTAAAAGCTATATACCAACAAAATGGACAATCTAGAAGAAATGGATAAATTCTTACACTCTTACAACTTCTCACAGCTGAATCAATAAGAAATAGATAATCTGAATAGACCAATCAAAAGTAAAGAGATTGAAACAGGAATCAAGAACATAGCAAAAAATACAAGCCCAGGACCAGATGGCTTCCCTGGAGAATTCTACCTACCTTTCAAAGAGGATTTAATACCTATCCTTCTCATGCTATTCCATAAAACTAGGGAAGATGGAGTGCTTCCTAACACATTCTATAAGGCCAACATTGCTCTCATACCAAAGCCCAACAAGGACAACACAAAAAGGGAAAACTACAGGCTAATATCACTGATGAATATAGATGCAAAAATCCTCAACAAAATACTGCCAACCCAAATACAGCAATACATCCAAAAGATCATACATCATGATCAAGTGGGATTTATACTAGGGACACAGGGATGGTTCAACATCTGAAAATCAATCAAGGTAATACACCACATTAACAAAATGAGGAATAAAACCCACATGATCATCTCAATAGATGCAGACAAAGCATCTGACAAGATAGAACAGCCATTTATGATAAAACTCAACAACAAAATTTGGGTAGAAGGACATTACTTCAACATAATAAAGGTTATATATGACAAAACCACAGCCAAAATCATACTCAATGAGGAAAAACTGAACGCCATCCCTCTGAGAACAGGAACAAGACAAGGGTGTCCACTCTCACCACTCTTATTGAACATAATACTGGAGGTTTTGGCCAGAGCAATTAGGCAAGAGAAAGGAATAACAGGAATCCAAATAGGAAATGAAGAATTGAAACTCTCGCTGTTTGCAGATGGCATGATCTTATATAGAAAACCCTAAAGAATCCATCAGAAAACTATTAGAAATAATCAACAACTATGGCAAAGTTTCAGGGTACAAAATCAACTTGCAAAACTCAGTTGCATATCTATACTCCAATGACGAAATTACAGAAAAAGAACTAAAGAATAAAATTCCATTTACAGTCAGTACAAAAAGAATAAAATATCTAGGAATAAATGGAAACAAGGATGTGAAGGACTTATACAATGAAAACTATAAGACATTATCGAAAGTAATAGATTTACATAAAGAGATGGAAAGAGATTCCATGCACATGGATTGGAAGCATAAACATAATTAAAATGTCCTACCCAAAGCAATCTAAAGATGCAATGCAATCCCAATCAGAATCCCAACGACATTCTTCACGGAAATAGAACAAAGAATCCCAAAATTCATATGGGGCAACCAAAGACCCCAAATTGGTAAAGCAATCCTGAGAGAAAAGAACAAAGCTGGAGGCATCACATTCCCTGACTTCAAAATGTACTGCAAAGACATAGTAAGCAAAACAGCATGGTACTGGTACAAAAAACAGGCACACAGACCAATGGAACAGAACTAAGAGCCCAGAAATAAAACTGCACATCTACGGGCAGCTAATCTTCAACAAAGTTGCCAAGAACAAACAACGGAGAAAAGGTAGTCTGTTCAACAAATAGTGTTGGGAAATTTGGACAACCACAAGCAAAAGAATGAAAGTAGACCATTATCTCAGGCTATACACAAAAAATAAACTCAAAATGGATCAAAGACTTGAAATTAAGTCCTGAAACCATAAAACTTCTGGAAGAAAATATAGGTAGTACACTCTGTTACATCGAACTTAAAATGATCTTTTTGAATACCATGTTTTCTCCAACAAGGGAAGCAAAAGAAAATATAAACAAGTGGGACTTCATCAGAGTAAAGAGCTTCTGCAAGGCAAAAGTAATTGAGATCAAAACAAAAATACAACCCACCAATAGGAAGAAAATATTTGCAAATCATATATTTGACAAGGGGTTAATCTCTATAATATATAAAGAACTCACAGAAGGGAACAACAAAGAAACAAACAGCCAGATCAAAAAATGGGTGGAGGACATGAACAGACGCTTTTACAAAGAATATATACAGATGGCCAATAAGCACGTGAAAAGATGTTCAACATCACTAATCACCAGGGAAATTCAAATCAAAACTGCACTAAGACATCACCTTACACCATTAGAATGGCTATAATCACTAATACTAAAACCAAAAAATGTTGGAGAGGGTGTGGAAAAAAGGGAACCTTCATACACTGCTGGTGGGAATGCAAACTGGTGCAGCCACTATGGACAACAGTTGAAGATTCCTCAAAAAACTAAACATAGAAATATCATATGACCCAGCTAACCCACTACTGGGTATCTTTCCAAAAAACTTGAAATCAACAATCCAAGTAAGCTGTGTACCCCTATGTTAATTGTAGCACTATTCACAATAACCAAGACATGGAAGCAATCCAAGTGCCCGTCAACTGACGTTTGGTTAAAGAAGACATAGTGTATATATATATATATATATATATATATATATATATATATATATCTTGAAAATATATATACACACACAATGGAATACTACTCTGCTATAAAAAGACAAAATCACCCCATTTGTAACAACATGGATGGACCTGGAGGGTATTATGTTAAGTGAAATAAGCCAGACTGAGAAAGACAAACACCATATGACGTCACTCATATCTGGAAGATAAACACATGGACAAACAGAACGGTTCAATGGTTACCAGGGGAAGAGGGGTCAGGGGTGGGCACAGGGGGTGAAGGGCAGCACTTACATGAGGATGGACAAGAAATAATGTACAATTGAAACTTGTACAATTGAAACAATGAGGTAAACTATTATGAACTCAATTTAAAAAATTCACTGCAGTTTGAACTCCTAGCCTCCTCCAATGGACCCATCGTTTACAATAGCCCTTGCAACTTCCACTTCCCCTCTATAAAAGAGTTTCTTTTCCCCTTGCTGTTTGGGAATTGTGTATGGTTAACCACGGTTGAAGACCCTGAATTGCAATTCTTTGCTGATCCTGAACAAACTCTTTTTTCTTCTGGAGAAATAACTTGTATTTGTTTAAGGTCATTATTTTGGTGACCTGTACAGGGATCCAGAGAAGACCTCCAATGACTCTAAGGCCAGGGAGAAAACAGGTGCAGTAGCCACAACAAGCTCATTGAGCTGCTTTTCTCACTACCCTGGAGTGTGAGGGTACATCTTTTCTCCTGGAGCCACCCTCTCTGAGCATCTACTCTCTTTGCATTTGAGGCTCTCTAGGCCTTATTTGAGATCTATTTTAAGGCTTTGTCCTTTTCTGCTTAAGACCTTGTCTGTGAGTACTTGGTTGGCACTTCAGCCTGATTCATTTGAAATCAGACTGTTTCAATGAGAACTGTGCTAAGTCTTTGGTCTGATACCTCTGTAACCAGAGTGTTCCTACGTTGAACTGAGCTGGCACTTTGGACTGACTCCTTGGGACCAGGCTGTTCCAATTCAAACTGTGCTGATCCAGTTTGTGATTGTAACTGACTCCCTTGGGAGCAGACTGCTCCATTGGAACTGCATTGATCAACCTTCACTCTGATTTCCTTTGGAAAAGGACTGTTCCATTGGAAATGTATTGATTCAACTTTTGGTTCACCTTACTGAAATAAGACTGTTTCTTTTGGAACTGTCTGGTGTTAAGCCTGCAGGCTGTTTGGGTTGTTCAAGTTGTTTGAGTTTGGGGCTGTTTAGGCTGTTTGAGAATTATATTTTTGCTCTAGAGAAAAACTTCTAAGAAATTCCATTTATTTAAGATTATTTATTTAAGATTCCATTTATTTAAGTATTTTGAGGGTGCCCCCCTACAGGGACCTGGGCTTATTTTATGTTTAAAAACTTCTAAGACATCAGCATCATGGGGGAGCATAAGATTCCCTACATAGCACAACAGGATGCATAAGATACATGCATCTGTACATCTGAGGTGAGTGGACTGGACCCCTAGGAGGCAGTGGAACTAGGGGAGCAGCCCCCTCCCCCTCCCATGGCAGCAGCAATCCAGGATGAAGATCTTTATGCCAGCATGTGAGCCTGTGGGCAGACACTGAAAGTAGAGTAGAAACAGCAGACACAGTGGCTCACACAATTGTGAGTAGAGCAGAAATTGTGGATACCATGGCTCACATGATTGCAAGCAGACATTGTGGGAACAGAAATAGGTGCCCCTGTCTATCTCCCAGAAGATCCACCATGCATGCTCCCTCCCTCTCACTCAGCAGTGGCCAGGTCCTTCTAACAGTGGGGACAGCATGCAAAACTTGGATTTTCCTGGCTGGGGTGGGACATCTTGACCTGAGTTTTCAAAACACACTGGCTAACACCAGAGACCAAAGGCTACATGAGCAAGCAGCAACAACCATCTCTCCAAGCATAGCCTCTGTTCCTCCCCCCAGTGGTAGCAGATGGAACTTACAAAGAGAGGCTTCAGGAAACATTGCAGAAGCAGTGACCAAGCAAACAATGGTGGCACACTCAACACCAGCTCCACCAGAAGTGGGGGCTGTATACAAGTACCTGGGGCCCTGAGCCCCTGGCAGTAAAAGCAGCACCCACAAACACAGCACACTTGGCAGTGATGCAACCAGTACCCTCAGACAACCCAGGAGCATCAGCACAGGTGGTGAATGGGGAAGCAGCATCCAAGCCCATGGAGAACCTGCAGAAAACCAGAGGAAAAATACAAGACCCAGGTGACCCCAGAAGTAACAGTAGTGCTCTCAGCCTGGTGATGCCAGTGGCAACACCTGAGGCTTCAGTGACATTGTAAGCAGCAAGGCACTAGCAACCTCAGAGGCACAAGTGGCACAAGGAAGGCACTGATGATGCCTCCAGCAGAGGCAGTGGAAGAGGAAGAGTGCAGGCTCTCAAATACAACCAGAAGCAGCTCAGAAACAAAGTAAGCAAAGCCATACCCAAACAAGAAAGGTGGTTACAACCACAAATGCACTGACAGAGAAACAATTCATCAAATATCATGAGGAACCACAGTAACACAGCAGAACAGAAAGAGAATGACAACACTTGGGAAAACAAATTTGAAGTCACAGAAGATTATACTCTACTTATGGAGAATTCAAAATAGCTATCATAAAGAAACTCGAGTTACAAGAAAACTGAGAAAGACAGTTCAATGAGGTCACGAACAAAATTAATGAGTGCAAAGAGTACTTCACTGAAGAGATTAAAACTCTAAAAAAACAAACCCCATAAATTCTGGAGATGAAGAACACCATTAATGAGATGAAAAATAATATAGAAAGCATTACAAATGAAGCAGATCATATTCAGGAGAGAATTAGTGAGCTTGAAGATAGAAACTTAGAAATCATTCAGGTGGAGGAGGACAGAGAACTAAGATTTTTAAAAAATTTAAGATATTCTACAAGAACTATCCAACTAAATTAGGAAAAGTAACATAAAGATAATAGCTATCACAGAAGGAGAAGAGAAGAAGAAAAGAACAGATATCTTCTTCAAAGAAATAATAGCTGAGAACTTCCCAAATCTTGGGAATGGACTGGACATACAAGAACATGAAACTAAAGGAAGTCCTAATTGCCTCAATGCAAAAAACCTTCTCCAAGGCATATAATTTTAAAACTGTCAAAAGTCAATGACAAAAAATGTTAAGGGCAGCAAGAAAGAAGAAAGTAAACTACAAAGGAACCCCCATCTGGCTTTCAGCAGATTTCTCAAGAGAAACCCTACAGGCTAGAAGAGAGTGGAATAATATATTCAAAATACTGACAGACAAAAACTGCCATCCAAGAATACTCTATCCAATGAAATTATACCTCAGGTATAATAGAGAAATAAAAGCTTTCCCAGGCAAACAAAAGCTGAGGGAGCTCATTACCACTAGGCCTGCCTTACAAGAAATGTTGAAAGAAGTCCTCCTACCTGAAACAAAAAGGCAAAGCTTTACAAAGCTTGGAGCAAGGAGATAAATAGACAAAATCAGAAAATTGCAACTCTATATCAGAATAGGTTAACAAACACTGAATTATAACATGAAGACAAAGGGGAAAGGAAGCATTAAAAACAATTATAACCACTTTTATTTGATAATGAACTTAAAACATAAAAAGTGATAATTTATGAACAGCAAAAACATAGAAGGGGAAGAGGAAAAGGACAGAAGCCCCATAGGCTAATGGAGACAAGAGGTTATCAGAAAAAGGACAATCTCATCTATGAGATCTTTTATACCACTTCATGGTAACCACAAAACAAAAAATCAGAGCAGAGCCAAAAATCATAAATAAAGAGAAAACAGAAAAACATTCAGAAAACCACCAAACTGAAATGACAGACAGAAATACAAGGAAAAAGAAACAATGGAAATATAGGACAAGCAGAAAACAAAAGATAAAACAACAGTATTAAGCCCTCATATATCAATAATCACTCTAAATGTAAATGGATTGAATTCACCAATCAAAAGACACAGAATGGTTGGAGGGATTAAAAAATAAACCCAATAATATACTGCCTCCAGGAGACTCAGCTCTAAAGACAAACATAGACACAAAGTGAAGATTTGGAAGATGATACCTCAAGCAAATGGCAAACAAAAGAAAGTGAGTGTAGTCACACATATGAGAAAAAGCAGACATCAATGCAAAAGAGATAAGAGACAAAGATGGAACACATGAATTGTTAAAAGGGACCTTCTACCAAGAAGGCATTACACTTATTAACATATATGCAGCTAACACAGGAGCACCAAAGTATACAATGTAACTATTAACAGAACTAAAGGGAGAAATTGACAGCAACACAGTAATATTAGGTGATATTAACACCCCACATACATCAACAGAGAGATTATCCTGAGAGAAAATCAACAAGGAAACAGTGGCCTTAAATGAAACACTGGATCAGATGGAATTAATAGATATATATAGAACATCCCATCCAAAAACAGCAGAGTATGTGTGAGAAGAGTACACATTCTTCTCTAGTAAACATGGAACATTCTCAAAGATAGACCATATGTTGGGAAAACAAGCTTCAATAAATTTAAGAAGATTGAAATCATATCACGTCTCATTTCTGACCATAACAGTATGAAACTAGAAATGAACTACAAGAAAAAAGCTGGAAAAGTAAAAAATATGTGGAGACTAAACAAGATGTTACTAAAAAGCTATAGGTTTCATGAAGAAATCAGAGGAGAAAATAAAAAATACCTGGAGACAAAAGAAAATGAAAACACTACATACCAAAACTTACAGAAGGGAGCAAAAGCAATACTGAGAGGGAAGCTTATAGCAAGATAGGCCTACCTCAAGAAACAAGAAAAATCTCAATTAAATAGTTGAACACTATACCTAAAAGAACTAGAAAAATAATAACAAACAAATCTCAAAGTTAGTAAAAGGAAGGAAATAATAAAAACCGGAGCTGAAATAAATGAAATATAGACTAAAAAAAACAGTAAAAACGATCAATGAAAGTAAAGAGCTGGTTCTTTAAGAAGATAAACATAATTGAGAAACTCTTAGCCAGACTCACTAAGGAAAAAAAAGAGAAAGCTCAAATAAGTAAAATCAGAAATAAAAGAAAGAAACTTACAACAGGTACCACAGAAATACAAAGGATTATAAGAGAATACTAGGAAAAGCTATATATAAACAAATTGGGTAACCTAGAAGAAATGGATAAATTCTTAGAATCATACAACTTTCCAAAACTGAATCAAGAAGAAATAGAGAATCTGAATAGACCAATCAGAAGAGGTTGAAACAGTAATCAAAAACCTCCCAAAAAACAAAAGTGCAGGATCAGATGGCTTCTCTGGTGAATTCTACCAAACATTCAAAGAAGACATAGTGTCCTTCTCTAATTCTTCTGAAAAATTCAAGAGGACAGAAAACTTCCTAACTCATTTTATGAGTCCAACATTACTGTGATACCAAAACAAGATGACAACACAAAAAAGGGAAATTACTGGCCAATATCTCTGATGCAGAAATAGATGCAGAAATCTTCAACAAAATATTAGTAAATTGAATAAAACAATACATTAAAAGAATCATATAACATGATCAAGTGAGATTTATTCTAAGGATGCAGTGATGGCTCAACATCCACAAATCAATGTAATACACCACACTAAACAAATGAAGAATATAAATCACATGGTCATCTCAATAGATGCCAATAAAGCATCTGACAAGATCTAACATCCATTTATGATAAAAATTCTCAATAAATTGGTTATAGAAGAAAAGTACCTCAACATAATAAAGTCCAAAAATCACAAGCACACAGCCAACATCATACTCAATGGTGAAAAACTGGAAATTATTCCTCTGAGAACAGGAACAAGACAAGGATGCTCACACTCACCACTTTTATTCAAGCTAGTACTGGAAATTTTAGCCAGATAAATTAGGCAAGAAAAATAAATAAAAGGATTCCAAATTGGAAGGAAGAAATAAAAGTGTCACTATTTGTGGATGACGTGATTCTTTATATAGAAAATCCTAAAGAATTCACCAGAAAACTATTAGAAATAATCAACAAATACAGTAAAGTTACATGGTACAAAATCAACATATAAATATCAGTTGCATTTCTATACATTAATAATGAACTAGCAGAAATAGAAATCAAGAAAACAATCACAGCAAAAAGAATAAAATACAGAGGAATAAATTTAACCAAGGAGCTGAAAGATCTATGCACTGAAAACTGTAAAACATTGTGGAAAGAAATTAAAGAAGAAATAAAGAAATGGAAAGGTATTTCATGCTCATGCTTTGGAAGAATTAACATAGTTAAAAATCCATTTTACGTAAAGTAATCTAAATATTCAGTGCAATCCCAATCAGAATCTCAATGACTTTTTTATGGAAATAGATCAAAGAATCCTAAAATGTATACGGAACAACAAAAGACCCCAAATAGCCAAAGCAATCCCCAGAAAAAAAAGAACAATGCTGGAGGTATCACACCCCCTGTTTTCAAAAGATACTACAAAGCTATAGGAATAAAAAAAAAAGCATGGTATTTGCACAAAAGCAGACAGCTCAAAGGAACAGAATTGAGAGCCCAGAAATAAACCTATACATCTATGGACAGCTAATTTCCTATAAAGGATCCAGGAACATACAATGGAGAAAGGAAAGTCTCTTCAATAAATGGTGTTGGGAAAACTGGAAAGCCGTAGGAAAAGAATGAAGACCATTATTTTATACCATACACAAAAATGCATTCAAAGTGGATTAGAGACATGAATGTATAACCTGAAACCATAAAACTCTTAGAAGAAAATATAAGCAGTATGCTCCTTGAAATCAGTCTTAGCAGTATGTTTTGGAATATGTCTCCTCAGGCAAGGGAAACAAAAAAATAAATGGAACTACAACAAACCAAAAACCTTCTGAAAGGCAAAGGAAACCATGAACAAAACAAGAATACAGCCCACCAATGGGAGAAAATATTTGCAAATCATACCTCCAACAAGGCATTAATTTCCAAAATATATAAAGAACTCATACAACTCAACAACAACAACAAAAAACGAAGCAACCCTATCAAAAAATGGCCAGAGGATATTGATGCAGGGTTGGCGAGCTGAAGCATTGAAAGAAAGATTTCTTGGACTCTCAAAGGTCTGGCAGTAGTGCTCTTTTATTTAGAGAATAGTGTGGAATAGCATGGGGAGAGGACTCATGGGCAGTAAAGAGCTGCTGTATGGGGACAGGACCCATGGGCAGTCAGAGCTGCTGCTGCTGCTGCTGGCATGGGGACAGGACCCATGGGCAGTAAAGAGTGCTGCATGGGGACAGGACCCATGTCAGCAGCAGCTCTTCACTGCCCATGGGTCCTGTCCCCATGATTTTCCACACTATTCTCTAAATAAAAGAGCACTACTGCCAGACCTTGAGAGTCCAAGAAATCTTTCTTTTGACTCTTTGGCTCACCAACACCACATCATTTCTGGTGGCCTGTATAGGGATCTTGCTTCATCGGCTTGTGAGCTCAAGCTCTGGTAAATACCCTTTTCCCTTGTGCCTTTCTCTTTTTCAAGGATGGATCTAAATTCACTTCTCCTTTGGGAACCTTCTTGGACAGCTGTATGAATCCATGTTTGCTGCCCATGGCTATTCTATGGGGCAAATCATGGCATTCAGCTTGAAGAGAATCAGTACCTTAAGCCTCAGGGTGATGAAGAATGACTTAATCCATTCCTTCCTAATCCTATCTCTAATAGATAAATTTTACATGGGCAGGGTTGACCACTTAAGTCATTAGGACGGTCGCCAATCTCCAAGACTCCCGTGGAAGGTTTCTTTTCCTAAGGCTGGATTGGCATCCCTCCGTGTGGCTCCTGACCACACTCTGAACCATGGGAAAGTCCCAATCAGGACTCCAGTTCAATGAAAGTACCAAACTCTAACTTTTGGTTGAGTATGGAAACCCCTTTTTGGGTGAATGGCTCCAGGATGCAATTGGGTAGAATGTCCCCCAGATCAGCGGAAAATTCCTGTTTTTCTATATCCTTTTATCTTGGGGACCATTCACCATTCACCTATTACTGCCAGGAGTAATAGGGAAGATATGCAAGGAATGTCCTTATCATCCCTTGCTATAGGAACCCCAACAGTGGGGATTTTCAAGGTAATGGATCCTTTTTTTTTTTTTCCATCTCTTTTAAAGTTACAGTGGAGATTTTGGTCTCCTTTTGAGCTTTGCAACCGGGAAACAAAAAAATCTTTAGAGAGTAAAAGGCTCCATCCCTGGGAGCCTCAACTTTGGGTTTCCGGGCCTGATCACCCCGGTGACCCCAAGTGGGGTGCCCTCTCTTGGCGGTTGACTCATTGGGTATTTTAGTCACCTACTGAGTTGGCTATGAGGGTAGGAGACCTGTTAGTCATTCTGTAAACTGTCCTGCTGGGGTTATGTGTCCGGCATGGGAACTGTTGTTTGACTCTTATCTTGATAACCCTCTGGAAGAGGCCATGAGGGCAAGGCCTGTTCTTTTCTTTTTTGCCTGTCTTGTTCATCACCTCCTTTGTTGTCACCAAGTCAGGTTAAGTTCAGGCTGGACCTTAGCAGAAGCTTGACCTTCTGTAAAATTGAAAAAATAAACCTTTTGCCAGGGACTTAAATCTTGACCCTTGTTCTGGGAGCCCCAGCCTCCAGCCAGTTCCAGGCCTTTGCCTCCTGCTTCCCTGCCTCAACTTGTGCCAGCTCAGAGACAAAGTGCCCAGGCTGAGCGGGACTTGACTAAATCTTATAACCATGTCGACACCTGCAATCAGGTTCTGCACCCTTTCTCCAGCCACTGTTAGTTGGACACTGGCTTTAACTGCCATGCGGAATGCCCTAAGCATCCCCGAAGGCTCACCCTCAGGTGCATTCTAACTAATTGGAAACACTTTCAATTGGCTGGGTTATGCCCCAGAAACTCCACCTTGGAGAAAACTTGAGGGGTTTCTCTGTGCTTTTATGATGCATTTGGAGAGGTAGATCAACCTATAATGTAATTTGAGTTACAACCCAGTTTCTGAGAAATCAAGAGCAACTTTCCTTGGAAAATCCTTGTAAGGCTAGAAAAGCAGCTCTAGAGGCATTCAGGTTCAACCCATTTTCCTTATCTCAAAGAGTTTGCTAATCCTTGTGATGGGGCTACCTAGCCCATCACTAATTCCTAAGACTGAAAAAAAAAGGAAAAAAACCAGCCATAAGCGTGCCCCTGCCAAAAAAATCTAGCATCTTGAGTGTCTTCTCCACAAATATTGGTAAAAAGGCTCAAAACCAAGTTTGGATTCATAACTGGTGAGTTTTGACAGTAATTATGTATGTGTGTTATATGTGTGTGATATTTTACCTCTGTATAGTATGGCCAAAATTAAGAGCTCCATTTAATTGCCTTAAAGTAAGCGCTTACATAAATTCTAAATGTAGCAGAAATTAATCCAATGTCTTTCAAGTAAACGTGATGTGAATTAACCTTTGGTAAATGAAGGCTTGTTTAAGTTTGTTGGTTTGATTGGAATAGTCTTGTTGTTAGAGCTGTCAGTATTTGCATATGATGCAGGCATGGAGCCTGGGTTAACTAGTCAAATAAGCTCATGTTGTCTGTTAGAAATTCATCAGTGAAATAATAGCTTTAAATGATGACCAGTTTTGTCTAATGTCTCATGAGGTTTTTGTAGGTAATCTGAACATAATTGTTGGAAACAAATTATTTAAATAGATAAAAGTGGGTACAATAGCTGTTTTATGGTCTGTACACTTGGAAAAAAAAATAGCTTCCAAATTCTCTTTGATAACAATCTTGAGTTTTGCCAAGTTAAGTTAAATGATAAAATTCTGAATATCTGGGTCATTTTTACATAGGATGGAACACTGAAACATTGCTAAACGTATGTAACTTATCTACTTTTGGCTTCTTATTGCAGAGAGGTGAAAAGTCTTTGGGTCTGTTACTGTAATGTGGCGTGTTTCTAGAAATTATGAAGTGTTTAGAAAGCTGATAAAAGACAATTCATAATTGCTTTCCATTTCAGTGTTTACTAGGGTCTGTTAAGGGTTAAAAGTTCTAATTAACATATATAATTAAAACTACAGGAAATTAATAAGGAAAACAATTCTGTATTCAAGGAAAGTTAAAATGTATGTTTTCAGTAAAGAAAGTATAAAGAATGGAAGTATTTTTGTTTATTTAAATTTCTCCTACTGTACTAGAAGGAAAGAAAGCAAGCATGGGACAAATTTTGAATGTAAAAAGAAAGTTGTAGAAGGTTTGTGAAGGAGAAATTCTGAAAGGAGTTTTATGCCTGGTCAAGTAGACTAAAGTAAGTCCAACTAAGTAAATAAGTTCTAATGTTAAAAATAAGCTGGTGCAGAAATTAAACTTTGGTTTTTCTCTCAAAATAAGTTTCTTGAACTTTTGATCTGCTCTTGATAAAGAGGTTATAAAAGGTGTCCCTTTGAGTGACTCTACCTAAAAGACAAATCTGTTTTATTAAAATAATGACTGAGGTCACTTTTATTTTTGACTGTTTCTGTTGTCACTTTGAATGGATACCTGAGCATTGTCTCACAGTGAGCATTGTTTCCTATTTGAACAAGTGTTTTAAAAACTTTTGATATTTTTTAGAAGCTTCTCCCTCAAAAAAAATTCAAATCCTGAATGAAGGCTTTCTTTTGAAAATACTAAACTAATTAGGTTATTTGGTCTATTAAACTACATGGGAAGCATTGTCAAATAAGCGATGACAAACTTCCTTAGGTGGTATTATGTGGGTGAATGTTATTAATATAGGTGTCTTAAAATTATATAACATTCCTAAAATTCTGATCTGTCCTGGTTATCGGTCATAATTCCAATTATTCTCTTGAAGCGTTGTATGTCACAGAAGTAGTCAAGTTTCTTTGTCAATTGCCTTTTTGAGTCTTTTGTCCACTTACAGATAGTTGCTGTTTTGCTGTGATGCTTTTTGCTTTTGCAAATATGTTTCATCTTCAGAGAAATTCCTGGAAAGGATTCTGACACAAGGGTTCTAAACTACAGGTTTCTGATAAATTTTCAGATTGTAAAACTGAACTGGGTAAGAAATTATAGAATTCTAATGGAGAAACTGAGCTCACAGATCTGCCAATAGAAGGTTAAGCTCAAGAACTGATTATACAGGACTGTGTGAAGTGATGAGGATGATTATAATTTTTTATGACTTCTGTTTGAAATATTCTTGAGTTTCGATGTGTTGTTTTGTTTTCTCAGATTTAAGGAAATCTTTTCTCTTATGCTAATTATGACTTACAGCAACTTAGCGAAATTATACCTTTATGAGTAAAACTGAAACATTTATCTTTTTCTCCCTACATGATCCCTCCAGAATTTGGAAACTATTTGTGAGTATGGTTATTTCGTGGCAATATAGTTATTTGCATAAGTCACTAAGAATTTTGTCTCCTTATAGCAGGACACAATTGGACACATTGGTTATCTTACCAAAGCTTTGACTGGAATGGCATATTTGAAAGAAATATACAGGCTCAGATATGACAGGACAGCTTTCCAGGAACAAAGATTGTACTTTCTGGAAATAAAACCACTTGGGAATACGGGCCTGGTACCTTGTTTACAGAGATTCTGGCAATCTTACCTGGTAAGTAAGGAAGCTTGCTTATCTGGCAGGCACAAGGAACCTCAGAATATTTTGGGGGACCTCTAGAAGAGAGGAGTCCACCCAAATCTGTAGGTACTGTAGGCAAAATCTCATGGCAAGTCCTTGGCTTTGGCTTTTCTGGCCTCGAGAGGCCTTTACAGTTCAATCTGAGATTCCTTATAAAAAAATTCCAGCAAAGCAGATTTAAAAGAGCCTGTATAATCAATTGTTATTCTTGCTGCAATTATGTAAATACTTGGATCAAGTTTTATTAAAACTACACTTATTTTGCAAGCCCATTTACATTAATTTGGCTATCTTTTGTAAAAATGAGGGTGATTTTAGAGAGAAAAATTATGTTTCAGTAAAAGCTATAGTACACATTCATGGATATTAGATTCTAGCTCTTCTTTTCTCCAAAATTCATCTGTTACTAATCATAATGTCTCCTTGTGGCCATCCATCTCTGATACCAGGGAGATCCCTGGCTACAATCAAACATTTTCCTTCAATACTACTACCCAAATACTAACTAGATTTGCCTTGTCACAGGTGGATCATAAACAACAAATTCCAAAGGTAAAGTCCCCAACTTATCAATACACACAGGATGGACTATATCAAATTTGGGACGAATATATTTGGCTCACTCTTACTAGTGGTCAACTCAGTCAAAAGGCCACTCTATGTTGGGAACAAACCAATCACACCTGTGATACGTGGCCTAATAGCACCTGACCTATGGGAAAAATTCCCCGTTATATGTGTTCTCATATCATAGCCTTAAAACATACTGATTGGTTTGGGACTGACTGGGATAGATGGCCCAGCACGCATTGGTTAGCCCCTAGTGGTACTCAGTGGTTATGTGGCTCCAACTTACGGCCTCAGCTGCCACCTGGATGGATTGGACGGTGCACCCTAGGCTTTGTCTGGATGCAAGGTAGAACTACATTTACTATATCTCCTCCTGCTAGCCTACCCAACATGCAACAGCGCTGGACCCATTCTGCCTTCCACTGGTATGACCATGTTGCCTCAATTTTCCTTCCCCAATTAGGAATCAAAAGTGTCATCTTGCACATGGAATTCTTAAACAAATTTACTATGAAGGCATTAAATGATACACAACATAGCCTTTTGCTGCTCGATTTAGAAGTATCCCAAATGCGTAAGGCAGTCCTGCAAAACTGAATGGCACTGGATATCTTAATAGCAGCACAGGGGGGCACTTGTGCCATTATAAAAACTGAATGTTGTGTTTATATTCCTGACTACCATCAAAATATCTCTGGCTTCCTATCTAATATGAGCCACCAAATTAAATTCATGTCTGACCCTCCCCTATCTCTAAATGATTGGTTGAACTCTTGGACAGGTCCTGATTTCTGGACTACTATCAAAACCTTATTCATTGGGTTAATCATATTGCTTACCACCTCTCATAAAATGATTCTCTTGTCTCCAGAGGATCTGTATACCTTGTCAGCCTTGGACTCCATGGGCGCAGCCTTCCGGTCCACTGAACTTCCTACCTGTACCTATGGCCCCATTTAGGGACAGCTCTATGACCTTGTACAGCTGGAAGTAGTTACAGAAGACTGACCATTGTCCATATCCCCAAAAGATTTTGGGGCCAAATGGGTTCAGGGGGAGTTTATGATGAGGATTATTTTAGGTTGGTTACTTTTAAAAACTGCAGATGGGAAGGAGGCTCTGAGGAGTGGAATTCACTTGCCCTTTGATGAGAGACATTTGCATTTGTGAAGGAAGTCTCCATCTGTTGGGGGTGTCTCCCTCTCTGCACCAGGAGGAATGGGGGATGACCTTATCTCTAGAAACTCTTAATGGGGACAGCAAGGACTTAAGTCTTGTTTAATGTGCTTGTCTGGTAACCTCATGTAGCTGACTCCCCCCACCACCAACACCCTCCGGGAAGCATAGGACATCCTGACTTAACCTGGTCTGATTATTATTAAAAAGTTATCTAAAGTTATTATCTAAAGTTATCTAAAGTTATAGGACCACCCAATAACCAGACATCACCTGCACTGATACCATTTTAACAACTTTCTTTTACATATTCTTTCCTTTGTCTTGTAAAGAGATAACTCACATACCTATGCCTTATATTTAGCCCTACTATCAACCCATGTTTGCAGCAGCAGCTCTGACTGCCCATGGGTCCTGTCCCCATGCCTGCAGCAGCAGCTTTGACTGCCCATGGGTCCTGTCCTCATGCCAGCAGCAGCTCTTTACTGCCCATGGGTCCTGTCCCCATGCTATTCCACACTATTCTCTAAACAAAAGAGCACTAATGCCAGACCTTGAGAGTCCAAAGAATCTTTCTTTCGACTCTTCGGCTCGCCGACACCACATCAGATATGAACAGACATTTTTCCAAAGAAGGTATACAGATGGGCAATAGGCACAGGAAAAGATGTTCAACATCACTAATGATTAGGGAAATGCAAATTAAAATTACAATGAGATATCACCTCACATCCAGCAGAATGGCTATTATTAATAAGACAAGAAATAACAAGTGTTGAAGAGTATGTGGCGAAAAAGGAATCCTCATACACTGCTGATGGGAATGCAAACTGGTGTAGCCACCATGGGAAACAGTATGAAGACTCCTCAAAAAATTAAAAATAGAAATACCATATGATCCAGTTATTCCACTACTGGGTATATATGCAAAGAACATTTAATTAATAATTCAAAAAGATTTATGAATCCCTATGTTCATTGCAGCATTATTTATAATATCCACGATGTGGAAGCAACCCAAGTGACCATCAATGGATAAATAGATAAAGAAGATGTGGTATATATATATATATATATATATAATGGAATACTACTCAGCCACAAAAAAGACAAAATTGCATCATTTGTGACAACATGTATGGACCTTGAGGGTAATATGCTAAGCAAAATAAGTCAGGCAGAGAAAGACAAATACCATATTATTTCCCTCATATGTGGAAGATAAATAAACACATAGATAAGGAGAACAGATTGGTGGTGACCAGAGGGGAAGGGGATGGGGGAGGGCAAATAGGTCAAGGGGCACATATTTATGGTGATTGATAAAAACTAGAGTATTGCTGGTGATCATGATGCAATCTTTACAGAAACTGAAACATAATAATGTACACCTGAAATTTACACAATATTATAAGCCAATATGACCTCAATAAAGTAATTCAAAATAAAGAGAGAAGAACAAAAACATAATTATCTGTGAAGCACAATAAAGGGAAGTGAAATGAAAAGAAAAAAAACTGTGGTTATTTCTCATGTGCATTTCTAAATAAATGGACTGAGTTAACCAAAAGTAATTTACAATAGCAATGTCCATTGTGGGGAACTTTAGAAGTTTCCAAACATACTTTTCTTAAAAGTGAATTGAACAACCATAGCTCTGAAATTCCCAAAACTTAACGGAATGCCTAGTTTGATTGGAGTTTTGAGACTTTCAAATGTTACCGAGTCTAAAATTTCCTCTTTGCAAAATAAAATTTTAAGATTAACTGGTAAATAAATAATTAAAGAAAGATAAAATGAGTTCTGAAGACTCTTGTTCCTCTTCCCCAGCTTCCTTGTCTCAGGCTCTACCTCTGGCACCATCATGTTCCCTCCTACACTGCTCATGCTCACGTCCTGCCTCTGGAGCCCTTTTTCTTTCCCACTATACTGCCTGCACCTCCTCTATGCCCTCAGTTCCCCCATACTAACTCTCTTGCTGAACTTCCCCTTTTCCCTAAACCTCTCCCCACTGAAACTATCAGAACTTGTCCCTTTAAAATTAAGCCTTCTGAGGATCCAAAGACTACACCCTTAATTTCTGTTGGATTAAGACTGAACTGCAAGCCATAGTCAAAGATATTCCTTAAGTAACTGATGATCCTCATGAATTTGCTAAGGAATTTAATATAGTCATTCAAACTTAACTTGGTTTCTGTCACTTATATCAGCTAGTTCATACACTTATCAGTAAAGTCCAGGCCCAGCACTGGATGAAAATTGCTAATTGGGAAAATCCTGAAAAGTCAACCAGGAGACCAACCGCTGATCTGTCATACAATCAGACTTGGGCAATCACTAGATGACTTTATTGGGCAATTCCTAGGGCTTTCCCAAAGCCTAATAAATATAAAAAAGTTAAGGTTGTACACAAAAAACTGATGAGCCTATTCAGGACTATTACAATTGACTTTAAATTGTTTTTAAAGGAAATTCTAGTCTTCCTTCAGATGTTGGTTCCACCTGGGTAGCTTTTACCTCGATGTTCATTAAGGGACTTAACTGGGACCTTTCTCTTCTAGCAAAAAGGACCAGGATAGAGGGGAAAGTATGTCCACTCCTGATTTAGTTAATCTGGCAAATTAGCTCTCACACCCTAGATGTCACTTAAAAGAAAGACTGCTAAAATTCTTAATCCTTAACTCCAGCAAATGAAGAACCCCAAATGAAACCAAAAACCTCCTAGTTTCTGCTTTTATTACAAAAAGCCAGGACATTAGAAGAGAGATTGTTACCAATTTAAGCACTTTGGGCACCTTCAGCCTTCTAACCAGCCTTTCCATTGTCCTCCAAATTCTCAGTAATGGGGCACCAAGTAACTACAAACAGTTCTTCTCAATCCTCCCTCTTAATCAACTTGGAGAAACATTTCTCCATATTTGAGATAAATCTCTGTCATTGACACTGGAGCCACACTCTCAGTGCTCAACCCCACTACTATAAAGTGGCCCCTGTCTTGGGAGTACTAAAACAATTCAAATAGTAGGGATCTCTAATAAAGTCAAAAGGCTCCTGTCTCAGAACTTATTCCTTTTTGTTTAGGCCCTTTGAGAGATACATACACACCCTTATCTCCTTAGTTCCTCCACCCCTATCCATCTATGAGGCCAAGACTTTTTGGAAAAGTATAATGCTAGGATTTCTTTCTCCCAAAAGGGGAAATAATTCTAGAATTTGACAGTAGCTACCAAAACAGCCAATCAGGTGAATTAAATGACCCTTTGACATCTTTTATTTGCTCTGTCTCTGACAATACTAGAGCTGATTCTGGAAACACTGATCACTTATCACTATTAAATCAGCTACCACCCTCCTTACAGCCAAAATCTTCAACTCATATTGTTAAAATTCACAGCACACCAAGATTCAAATAGATCTCTCAAAACCTCTCCCCAGAATTAATTCAATAAGTAAAGAAGTCTTTCAAGGTATAAAGCCTGTAATAGAAGATTATAAGGCTCAAAGCCTCACTATCTTTTGTACTAGTCTCTGTAATATTCCTATTTCACCTGTGAGAAAACTCAAGAGCTGAGGATGGAGGTTTGTCCAGAACCTGTGAGCAATAAACATTATCATTTGACACCCTGTTGTTCCTAACCCTCATATGCTAACATCCATTCCCATTGGAACTAAATTCTTTACTGAAATTGATTTATGCAGTTCATTCTTTAGTATTCCAGTTGATGAAGCTAGTCATTACCTTTTTGCCTTCACTTGGGAAGGAAAACAATTCACAGTAACGCCTCAGGGTATAGCTGAAAGTCCTTATTTTTCACAAATCCTGAAGGCTGATCTGGGATGATATAAGGTTTCCCAGGGTTTCTACCTCTGGCAATAGGCGGACAATTTGCTTCCTTGCCCTCCCTCCCAAGTCTCCTCACAGGAAGACAGCATCCACTTTCTAAACCTTTTAGTCTTAAAGGGACATAAAATCACCAAAGAAAAACTGTAGTTTGCCTAAACCCAGGTTTGATATTTAGGACATCTAATATCAGAAAAAGGGCTACACCTAGACCCAGATAGGCTTCATGTTCTTCTAAGTTTCCCCAAACCCAAAACTAAGAATCAACTGTGAGCTTTTTTGGGCTAGTTGGTTATTACCAAAATTGGATTCTAAATTTCTCTCTTATGGTCAAACTTCTGTATGTTTTATTAAAGAACAACCTTGACCCAATTTTATGGGAAGCACCAGATGACATATCCTTTAAGGCCTTAAAGGAGAGTTTGATGAACCCAAGTGCCCTTAGACCTCCCAACTATCGTATTCCCTTTTTCCTTTTTGTAAATGAAAAGGAAGAGAATGCCTTCGGGGTACTCACTAATAAACATGGGGACCACTATGAACCTATCGGATATTATAGCTAGCAACTAGACCCTGTGGCATGTGGATACCTCCCTTGCCTTAGAGCTGTTACTGCCACTGCCCTTTTGGTTAAGGCCACTGAGAAAATCATTGTGGGATCCCCTTTAATCATTTTTGTACCTCATATTGTAGAAGCCCTCCTGAATTCTCATCACACTCAACATTTTTCAGCCAGCTACCTTACCTCTTATGAAATCCTTTTGTTAACTACTCCTCACATAACTCTTTTACATTGTAATAACCTTAACCCTGATACTCTTCTCCCCTCTATTACTGACAAAGTGCTTCACAACTGTTTAATTCTATTAAATCACCTCCTGACTCCTCATGATGATCTGCAGGAAACTTTTTTGGGTAATGTCGACTTCTCACAGTTTACTGATGGTTCTTACTTAAAGGGTGACAATGGCAAATATTGTGCTGGGTATGCTATTGCAAGTCCTTTGGATATTGTTGAAGCAGCACATTTACCTATGGCTACTTTGGCACACGAGGCTGAATTATATGCTTTTACACAGGCTTATACTTTAGCCAATGGCAAAATTGCCAATATTTATACGGATTGTAAATATGCTTTCAGAGAAGCTCATGATTTGAGAATGTTTTGGAAGCAACATGGCTTCCTTATTTCCAGTGGGAATAAAATTTAAAATGGCCACTATGTTAAAAAATTATTGAATGCTATACTTTCATCTGCCCCTTTAGCTATTATTAAGATCCTGAGGCATTCTAAATTTGACTCTCTGGAAGCTAAAGGGAATCACATTGCTGACATTTCCACAAGGAATGCAGCCCTTAAAGGAACTAATAACAGCCAAACCTCTGTCATGTCCAAACGGATATTTCCTCCAAATAATACTGGCTAGAGAAGCTCAACAACTGGCCTCAGAAATAGAAAAAGAAGAGTGAAAATTTAACAAGTGTTCATTTCATAAAAAGAAATGCTCTGGGTCAGACCACATAACAATCCTGTCCTACATGAGACTCTATAAAGTTTCCACTACTAACCATTATACATGCATTAAACCATTGGTCTACTGACAAAATGATGGCATTCATGAATCAATATTGGTGGGGAAATAGTAACAAGGCCACAAAAAGTGCCTACCTCACTTGTCCCACTTGTCCAAATTACAACCCAGGGAAGCCTGTTTGTACTGCTCCTGGACATTTAAAACTACCTAATGGACAATTCAAGTTGGGCAAATGGGTTTCATACAACTTCCCCCATTTAATGGATATGAATATGTTTTAGTCATGGTTTGTATATTTTCTCAATGGACTGAAGCCTTCCCTTGCAGACAGGCTGACTCGTCTGTGGCTAAGTCCTTTTGGAAAAGATTATTTTTATCTGGGAAACTCCTCTAAAGCTTCATAGTGATCAAAAAACTCATTTTACTGATCAGGTACTTCAAGAAGTGTGTGCTGTTTGGCTGGTTTTACAATATTTTCACTGTACTTACCACCCTCAATTGTCTAGTTTAGTTGGATGTACTAATGGCATTATTAAGACTCAACTGGCAAAATCTGTAGAGATCCTCCAACTACCTTGGCCAAAAGCATTGCTCTTTGTCCTTCTACATTTCAGATCTACTCCCTTTAAAACTCATAATCTCTCACCTTTCAAGATAGTTACAGGATCCCCAATGCATTTGGCTCCTTCCTTTTTTGACCACCAGCTGATAAAAGGAGATATACTTTAATATTGCAAATGCCTAATTGCTTCTATTAAAAATAATCATGCCTTTATAGAGCAAGAGTTACACAGTGCACTCTTGATAGAGACCTTAAGGATCACATTTTGCAACCTGAAGATTTTGTCTATTGTAAAAGACACCTTCAGAAGGACTCTCTTCAACCTCACTGGAAATGCTCCTATCAGGTACTGATAACTAACCCTTGTGACACCAATCCCCAGGGAATAGAGTTTTGCATTGATATCACACACCTGGAGAAAGTCCCAAACCCTGACTGGACCTGCACATCATCTGGTGAGTTGAAAGTAAAAATTTCTCAAAATTGAGGCATATGACATCTGATAAGACAGCTTTCTCAAGATGTCTGGACCAGGCCTGTTGGAATTTATCTGCCAAAAGTTTGATTATGACATAACACACTTCGTATGATCTCCAATGCCTATGATCTTGATAACACATGGACTTTAGAAAAGAAAAATGCTTGAGAATTCTCCCTCCTACCCCTCCTTGTTACTCAAATGTGGTCACAATAGTTTTCCAGTGTGTGCAATTTCCCTGTGATGTGGGACACAACACCCAGGAAAGGTCCTTCCCAGAATTGAGGGATAAGAGGCTAATAAAACCAGAAAAACATGACTCTTGATCAGTGATGCTTTCAAAGAAAGATCTTGAGCAAAAGCGGAAATGTGGAAATTAATCAAGAGAAACTTCATTAAAATGGAGTTGGAGGGCCAAAATGAGGAAAGTGACTCTCATGCTCTACAATATGAATACAGAGCCCAAGAAGAAGAAAGACTTCCTCTTCTTGACCGGCAAGCTCAGCCAATGAGAGATGGTCACAACTCAGCCAATGAAACACCACTACACTTTGTGCTCCCAGTCTCCCCCAGTGAACTCTTTGTTTACAATAGCCCTCCCAAATTCCACTTCCCCTCTATAAAAGAGTTTCTCCTCCCCTTGCTGCTTGGGACTTGTATGTCCTTGCCATGGTTGCAGACCCTCAATTGCAATTCTTTGATGATCCCAAATAAACCCATGTTTTTGCTGGAGAAATAACTGGATGTCTATTTAAGGTCAACACAGAGAACAGTGTGCAACCACAGGAGCCAAGAATAGGCACCAGTTGACAGCCAACATGAAAGCAGGGACCTCAACCTACAATCACCAGGAACTGAATTCTGAAAGACACAAACACATACACAGCGAGCTTGGAAGAGGACCCTGACCTTCAGATGAGATCACAGCCCCGGTTGACATCTTGATTTCAGTCTCAAGATCCCTGAGCCAAGAGCCCAGCTTCACCATGCCCAGACTTCTGACTTACAGAAACTGAGATATTAAATAGGCATTCTTTTAAGCCTATTTAAGCCACTAAGTTTCTGGTGATGTGTCATGCGGTAATAGAAAACTAATGCAGATTTTGGCACCCGGAATTGAAGTGCTGCTGTAACAAATACCTAAAAATGTAGGAATGGGGGCCTGGCCCTGTGGCTGAGTGATTAAGTTCGCGCGCTCCGCTGCAGGCAGCCCAGTGTTTCGTTGGTTCGAATCCTGGGCGCAGACATGGCACTGCTCATCAAACCACGCTGAGGCAGCGTCCCACACGCCACAACTAGAAGGACCCACAACAAAGAATACATAACTATGCACCGGGGGGCTTTGGGGAGAAAAAGGAAAAAAAAAAATCTTAAAAAACGATGTGGGAATAGTTATGGAATTGGACAGAGAACAGAAGCTGGAAGAATACTGAGGAGCATGATAGAAAAAGTTTATATTGCTCTGAACCGATTGTTAATACAAATTGAAACCTAAAGACATTGCTGGCGAGGACTAATAAACTGTCAGTAGAAATGTGGACTTGGGGGCCTGGCCCGGTGGTGCAGTGGTTAAGTTCACACATTCCACTTCGGCGGCCTGGGGTTCGCTGGTTCGGATCCTGGGTGCAGATATGGCACCACTTGGCAAGCCATGCTGTGGTAGGCATCTCACATATAAAGTAGAGGAAGATTGGCATGGAAGTTAGCTCATGGCCAGTCTTTCTCAGCAAAAAGAGGAGGATTGGCAGCAGATGTTAGCTCAGGGCTAATCTGTCTCAAAAAAAAAAAGAAATCTGGACTTGGAAGATGCTGCAAGTGAGGGCATACAAATAAGGAACATGCTATTGGAAAATGTTATGTAGTAGAAGAATGATTAGTGGAATTGCATCCAGCAGTTATATGAAAAGCAGAATTTGTAAAGAATAAACTTGTTTTTTAGCAAAAGCATGGCTGAAGCTTACAAACAAAATGTTGATGTGAATCAGTCAGACACAAACAGAATGCACACCATAAAACTTAAAAATAAGCAAAACTAATCTATGGTTTTAATATATTCACACAAAACTTGTAAACAAATGTTCAAAGCAGCATTATTCATAATAGCCAAAAACGTGGAAACAACCCAAATGTCCATCAACTGATGAATAAATAAATTGTGGTGTACCTATACAATGGAACATTACTCAGCCATTAAAAGAATAAAGTACTGACACAGGCTACAACATAGATGAACATTGGAAATATTATATTAAGTTAAAAAAAGACACAATAGGTCACATATTGTATAATTCCATTCATATGAAATATACAGAATAGGCAAATCCATAGATATAGACAGTAAATTAGTAGTTTCCAGGGAATCGGAGGAATGGGGGATGGCTGCTTAATGGGTATGGGGTTTCTTTTTAGGGTGATGAAAATGTTCTGGAATTTGATAGTTGTGATGATCCCACAACACTGTGCATATACTAAAAACCACCGAATTGTCCACTTTAAAATGGTTAAAATAGTGAATTTTATGTTATGTAAATTTTATCTCAATAATATTGAAAAAATGACAAAACTCAAACAAAACTCATATTCTATGGTTTTAGAAGTCAAGATAATATTTACTTCTGGTTCAGGATAGTAGCTTTGAGGTCCTGGTAGTATTCTATTTCTTGATCTGGGTTGTGGTTACACCGACATATTAACTTTGTGAAAATTCATGGAGCTATATCCTTATGATCTGTTTGTAACATATATTTCAATTAAAAATTATAAAAATAATAAATTTAAAAAATTTTTCATACAGCCAGTTATAATTCAATATATGAGGGCTTAAATATTAAAGGAAAGAATGATTAAAATATACAATAGAGCTTCAAAACTGATATCCTATAGGTTGTTATCTGAATGCTTATTGAATTGAATAATGCATCAATCTTGCAAAGGAAAATAAAAAATAACTTAGTAACTTTAATGACATGAATCAAATACTCACATTTAGTTTAAAAATCCCTTAAAGAATATTTGGAATAGAAATAGTTAAAAGCATCAACGACTAAGATTATATGTCATGTAAAATAATTCAACAGTATCTCATCTGACCACATTTTGGCATTTCATAGGTGGGGCATATATTTGAAAAACTTTTCTCTTCACTTCTTACTACCTTCATGGAGCTTCTGAAAGCCAGACGGTATTAGACACAATAACATCTATTTGAAGTTTGTATATTAATTGTAACTGGAAAATACTGGGCATGTTTCAAAATTGCCATTGTGCTTCTATCCAGATGTTGTCATCCAAAGACACTTAGGAAAATCCAAAACACTTGGCTATGGAGCAAATTTGACCTTTTTTTGTTGTTTAAACTTTATTTTCTCATTTATGTTTTTCGGAAGAATCCTCAATGATTTTTGTAAATCCAGGTAACAATTTATCTTTGAGGAATATTTTGCCCGAAAATAATAAGGTAAAGACAACCAGAGTCACTTTGCAAACAAGCTTCTGTGCAGTGAGTTTTCACAATATTTGGTAGATTTGGTACATAAAGTTAAAAGTGAAAAGGACTATCCAATGCCGAGTATCAAAATTAAACATAATACAAGTCAGCCAAATTTTTAAGGTCTCATCTAAAGACACAATCTTTTAGATAGTCTTCTAAAAATGGACTATAATATGCTGTAAAACATACAAGATTAATCAGCAAGATCGATAGATACAAAATCTGATTTAATAACAAAAATGAATCTCTTTTTCCCCAATGAATTTGTTCATACATTCCTTTCCATAAGCCCTCTCTGTTATCTCAGAAAGTAACAGAGCTAGCCTAGGTTTCTCCATTTTCCAGGTAGCCAAATTTCTAAACTTATAATTGCAAACACTTATTTTAACAATGCTTCCAAGTCCTATTGCTTTCTACATACATAAACAACAAAGACACACCCAAGTGGGAATGTCAGTCTTCAAATAAAATAGAACAAGTTTTACTTAATCAACATTTTGAAAAGTGAGACAAAAATAATAAATATGATATCTCTTTTTCTGTTAGTATGCCATGGCGTCTGATCCAGCTCTTATTGATATTTTTGATAATTAACAATAAAATAACAATTAGCTCTAAGACGCACAGGAACATGAGGAGACTTTAGGGGGAATATGTTGCATTTCCTTAGGAACATCAAGTGCTACATTTAGCATTAACTAATGTCAACATGACTTGGGAGGAAAAAAGTACCGACTCTGTCCAGCAATACATAGTCTAAAATTGGAACTATCCTGGAATGAACTGCTGCTCTATTCACTGAGTCATTGCTTGTGGAATTTCTATTTCAGATCTCTGTTTTGGCTGATTTCCCCACAAACAGACATGCAACCAGCTTCCTTCTTCCACATTCAGCATAATGTAGTCTCACACTGCAGTTATCCCTCTATTGTATGTGTAAACAGGAAAGGGAAATAGATCCTGATAAAAATTAATAATTTCGTGGCTTTATTCGAAAGTTAGAATGCCTGAGTGTTGAAATGTCTTTGTTTCTGCTACCATTTGTAATTGTTTTGCATCTTGGAAATGCATTTTGGAAATTGCTTGTCACTAAAAAGAGTCATCTTGCTATGGTGAACTTTGTTCCCCTTTACAAATGTGTTAAGCTATTTATATTTTATTCAGAATCTTAAATTAATTCTAGTTCTCAGTCCTAAAGAACACATGAAATTTATATACTCTTCTTTTCAACTAGTGTACCTACATGAAATAATTATTTCTCATTGAAGACCTTGCTTTTGGTTCAGAAAATTAAAATTTTCTTTTGTGTCTAATGTAAGGAAATTTTATTTAGCTTAATACCACTTATGTGCTATATAGTTTTCTCGTTTGAAAATAACATATTTGTCTTACATGAATTCCAGAAGATAATTTTCAGATATAACACTACATTCAAGCTTCCAATGTAGAATAAATAAAAATAAAGAATACAAAATTTTTTCTGAAAAGATTTTCCTATAATTATTTAAGATACCAATCAAAATTTTATTTAAATTTTAATTTAGGATAGTTTATCCTAATTGCTGTATCCCAGATCAAATTTTGGATTCTTAGAAAATTTTAAATAGTTTTTGATGATCTGTACATTGAATATTTCATCATAAGTTTTAGTCCATACTCTGAGAATGACAACTGCTATTGTATTTAAATCCATATTATTACAAAATGTAACCACTTAGAACTTGATTATATATTATTTTTCATTTCTTGATTTTTTTGTTTCTGTCTAGATCTCCCTTCAGGCCTGAAATACCCTTCATATGGAAGATCGAGGAAAATCTTTATACTCTGTATAAAAACAAAATCTAATTTATATATTAAAATGATTTGTCTAAAAATTTGTTTTCACATAAAAACAAAAATTCATTTCTGATATGCAAAACAGTATGTGAACACAAAGACAGAACTTGTCAAATATTTGCTCAAAAATGTTTGTTTGAATGAAATTCAACGAATGAAACATACTTTTGTGTTATACCACATAGTGCCTCACACATAGTAGGCACTCAGTAATTACCAGCTGCTTAATAAGCTGGTAGGAATGAGAAATATTCTTAAGGGATTCACATCTAATGAGTGCTCTTAAGAATCACTGTCTGCTTTGTTTAAAATATTGAATTATTTTCTGTAGGCCAAGGGAGAAATAATATGTTTTTCAGGTCCATAAATGACAGCAGAAAAGTAGAATGAGATGAAGTGTTCTGTTGACAGTGCAGGACAGTAAATTCACCATCAAACAAAATGCAATCAGCAGGTAATTATGCTACTTAATTACTCTCTCCCTTTTTATTTGGACTCCATTCCTTCTGAGTCATCACCATTAGTGGTAAGGGTAACAATAAAAAGGAGAAAATATGTTAGGGTATGTAGATAACAAAAACGAGATTCCTGTGACTGAGTTTCCCCCACGTTAGTTAGTGACAGAGCGGATTATGAGTAAGGAGCCCCAAATCACATGGAAGTTAGTTTTGGACAATCCTAGTCCTTTCTCTTTCAATCTGAGAAAAATACAGGTAAAACTCAATCTAACAAAGTTTATACTGAGGAATTATTGAAATTAATGACTAAATGGCAACTCCCAAGTTATGGAGAAATGATTTATTATATTACTAAGTACCACACAAAATATCTGCCAAATATCCATAGTAGGGAAGAGAGTGGTAATAACAAAAAAAGTCAGACAGGGTGACATAGCTCATATTGATGCAGAGTATTCTGGAAGAGTATTGTATGAAGTTGAAGAGGTCTGTAAACACTCAAAGGCAAACAGGAGTGTAAACATTGTGAATCTGAGAGCATAAGAGGGAGCCAAGGCAAATCTCCATCAAATCCCCCATCAAATTCACATTGTACATGTTAAACTTTCTCTATATTCTATATATTCATCATTTAACTTCTCTTCTTAAATATCTTCACTGGCTCTTAATCATGCTCAGAATAAAGTCCCACCCACTGCGATTGGTTTTCATAGCTCTCCAGAGTTTGGCTCCATACTGGCAGTCTACCCCTAACACTCAGCACTTACCAAACATGAGTCCTACATTTGAGCTAGGTTGTTTTTCCCAGAGTCATGTGGTCAATTCCGAATTCTTTCCTTGTGCCTTTCTCCCTGGCTGAAATTCATCTACTCTCTTCTATACAGAACTAAATCTAACTATGCATTACAGCATTGCTACAGTACCTCATTTTCCTCCAAGCCATTTGGTGTCTGAAAACATGTTTGCTGGTATTCTTTAGTTGTGAAATGTTTAAAATGCGAATTCCTATGTCTTCTCCAAAATTAAGATACGGCTCACATTTTACTCCTCTTATCTATATCCCTACTACTCTACCTTGTATTTAACAGGTAGTCAGTAAATTAACTTGATATATACAATGAGGTCTCTACCTGAAACATTGTTACCAAAGACCCTATCAATTCAGATTTGACAAATATAAAAAATTGGTCTGCAATGAGTGCTTTATTATATGTAGTTGAGTTCTATCAAAGTGCTTAATCAATTTGTTCTCTAAATCTTCAACACACATCTCGCTTTTTAAAAAAATTGTTAAACAAATCTTTTGTTCAAAAGCAATATATACATAAATTTCAGTTCAGCCTTATATTTCAATTATCACATATTTTGAGTGAGCTGCATCTAAACAAGGTTTTATTATTATCTAATTTAGTGGTAATCATCAAGTGGATCTGTTTGATATTAATAATTACTAAGGGATAGTGAGTATTCCCAAACAGGGAGTTAATGCTTTATCTGCAATCAAGGAATAGTCATAAATACACTGTTATACCAAAACCTTCTCATGTTTTTCCCGGATGGGAAATATGAAGAATTTAATTCATAGAGAAAAATGATCTTCACATTCTATCAAGTTAAACTTCTACCACTCAAGGGTTTCAACTGCATAATAATGAGATAACAGTAAAACTGTAAGGATTAACATATGTTAACTCATAATGAATATGTTCAACAGAGTCCCCTGGATGCAAACCTTCTTGAAAAGCATTTTATTACTGCGTTTTCAATTGGCAAAATTTAATAAACCAAGTACTTAAGAGGCACAAAAGGCAAATGAGATAACATTCAGTCATGTCCCGTTATTTTTTAAAAAATGGCGAATTTATGCCAACACCAGCAGAAATGTAACCACTATTTTGTAGTCACACTTCTCACTGTAATTTCATGCCATTTTCACCATCATGCTGGAAAATGGCATTGAAAGAGAAATCTTTTGAACAAATTGACTGAAAGAAAACCATGTGAACCCATAAACAATTACAAGATTTTTATCTTCAAGAAAAGTAAAATTTGTCCTCTGACAATTCCACAGAACATAACAAAAGTGTATTTTATGATAGGTTTTAATGGGAGGAAAGAGGACAGAGGGATTAAAGAAACAAAGTGACAGGATTTTAAAATATTTTTATGGTTATATATCTTAACAGATGCCTATGACCCACATGTTCACCTCAGGCATCTGCATTTCTATCTGCAGGAAAAGAAGGATAATCTATTTAAGAGGACTTAACAAATGACAACACATTTCTAAAATAGGCTTAAAATCTTTCCAAAGTGCTGAGGGAGAACTGTTAAATGGTCAGAAACAATCAAACTCTGGCCATTTCTTTGAATTACAAATTTCTGTATACTTTTTGCTTTTTCACTGAATGAATACAACGAATTTAAAAATTAAAATGACAGTACAGATGCATTTCAAAGTGGTAAATTATAAAGTGCCCTGCCAAAGTGCTATGATAATTGTTATCCACAAACATCTACATGCAAACAGTACTGGCTTAGAATGTTTCAGGGCAATGAATAGTGTTTGCTAGCAGAAGTACATGACGAAAAATTTTAGAAAAGTAAAAGAAGCACATGTCTCACTAAAACCTTACATAAAACATCCCCATTATAATTTGATTCATATATAAACACACTCACATCTAAATCCAGAAAATAATTTCTTAGTGCACACTTAGACTTGCAGTAAATATTGTACTGAAAAATGGCCATGACGACAATGGCTGAGAGATTGTGACCATGAAAAAAGACCTAATTAAAATTTTAAAAGAAGAGATCACGGCAAGGACTGGTGTGCACATGCTACAGAAGAAGTTGGAGTGAGAGCAGAGCTGGCAGAAGGTAACAGACATCAGTTAAGGTGGAACAGAACAAGTGGTTATAAACAAAAGTGATCATGAAACTCAGAAGAGTAGAATAGGAGTTGATATATATATGTATACACACACACACACACACACATATATATATATACACAGACACATATATATAAAATTAATAGTTACTAAGCAAAATTCAGTTGTAATGTGAGTTAGGTAAATTTTAATATGAGTTATAGTTAAAACTTCACCACATCTCACAAAATTGTGAAGATCAAACACAACAGTTGTAAAAGTGCTACATAAACTGTAAAATGCTATATTCATGTAAGACAGACAATATTTACTCAAAATGCAAATGAAACCTCCCATTTCAACTCTAGGGGAAGGCAAGCAATGAGCCCTCCAGGGCATAGAGGAGAGAAAACTCTCACTTTGGTCCATTCCCAGATTTTCTTGGAAACACAGGCTCTATAGTCACTCTATGGGCTGGCTTTTAATGCAGAGCAAAGACACTATAATTTGGTCTAATGGACATGCAGGCAATTTTCTACACACAAGAATTGTGTGGAGAAGAATCTTTAATCTGTGGAAGAAAGACATTCCCTTCCCTGCTTCTTAACCCTCGTAAAACTTTATTGCCTGCACAAGTGTGATATTAAATTACGCTGATTTCTCCTTTTTGAGAAGAGAATGAGAGGGGCAGGAATGGGGATAAAGATTCACCGAAATATGCCAAAACACACAACATTTTCCCTCCAAAACTAACTACTGGGATAGAAAAAGAAGTCTAAGATGCACCTGGTATGTGTACATTGCAATGACCATTTTAGAACTAAGAGACTGAGGCTTAGTGAGACTAAATGACTTATTTAAGGCCACTTATTCAACACCACAAAGTCAGTATTTCTGGGTTTGAGTCATATCAAAGCCCTGGTACTTTCTACAACAATAAAGCCTTTCATCAAAAAAAAAAAAGATGCTAAAAGATAAACAGGTAAAAAGAACCAACCCATATTTTTAGCTTTCTTCTAAATTCTACCACTAGATTTTAGAAATATTTTGGCATTAAGTTTCCATTAAATTTTTAAAGTTAAACACCAGTTCCATGTTCTCTGATCATTAACTCTCAATGCACTGTTCATTACATTAAAAGCACATGCAATAGTTAACCATTGTGAAACACACTAAAATTTTCAAGAAAGCACAAAATCATGAAACTACAGAGCTGAAAATACCTTAGAAACAATCTACTCAAACCACCTCATTTTATAAATAAGGAAATTAAGGCTCAGATAGGTGAAGTGACTTGCTCGGGGTCACACAACTTGTCAGTTCTAGACTCAGAATCAGAATTTAAATCTCCAAACTTGTAGCCCAGGGCTCTGTTTTTTTCCAAACCTACAAGAAACGACTGCATTTAAACATTTAGTCCAGAATACCCTTAAAATTGAGTGTAATTAGTAAAAGTAAGCCATATGACGAGGAATGAATGTAGTTCATACCAAAAATGAGCTGCCAGTCACTGTGGTAAGATCTGTTTCTTTCTGAGAACCATGGGCTCCTGCTGGATTGGAGAATCCAAACTGGGTTTCTTCCTCCTGTCCAAAGAAGTCAGAGTCAGGATGTATGTTCCATTCTGCTTTGGTTGGTGTCAGTAGATCTGAGACACTGTTTTCACAAAGGGTGCTTGAAGGAGTCAGAGCATCTGTGTCTACTGTTAGCTTACTGCTGGGGGTCAAAGCTTGGGGCTCTTGACTTGAGTTTTTCATAGCCAAAGATCCCAGAGATCCCAATGGCCCCGCGCTTAGACTTGAGACATCATCCATACCTAAGGGGCTCTGCTGAAAACCGGCGGCTGTCGTTCCAAAAAAGAGAGAGGTATCCAGACTTTGAGGAAGGTCACCGGTGGCCATCAAGCCCCGAGGGTCCAGAGCCTGCCCTAAGGAACTATTATTAGCAGCGGGAAGGTTCCCTGCCAGAGTTGAGCTCACCGAAGCCACATCAATAGTCAAGATTCCAGAGTTTACCAATGCAGTGTCTAGCACTGCAGCAGAACTACTGCCAGGCACGTCAGAGAAGAGAGACACTAGCTCTGCATCACTGAGATCACTCTGTCCCTGGCTGGCAAGTTCACTGCTGGGCGTAAGAGAATTTGCCGCTTCTAACTGAGCTAAGAGATCCTGGCCGAGGTTGTGCCTTTTGGCCATGTGGGTCTTCATGCTGTGCTTGGAGGTGAAGAGTTTATTGCAAGTGGAGACTGGGCAACGGCTTTTCCAAGTGTCCACATCTTGCAAGTGTTTCTTGGAGTGAATGTAGAGGCTACTTCGAGCAGAGAACCTGGCACAGCAGCCTTCCACGGGGCACACAAAGGGCTTTGTTCCCAGGTGGGTTATGCTGTGGCCTTTCAGATGCTCAGCCCTTGTGAAAGATTTCCCACAGCCTTCCACAGGGCACGTGAACCTCCGGTCATCGTCGTGCTTCCTTTTGTGCCTTAACAGTTTGGACATGCTAGTGAAGTTCCAGCCACAGCCGTCAAAGTCACAAAGGAAAGGTCTCTCACCAGTGTGGCTCCGCAGGTGAATTTTCAGCCGACAAGCCTTGTCGTACTGTTTGCTGCAGCCAGGAAAGGAGCAGGAAAAGAGTTCCTGCTCCCTGAAGTGGGCGCGGTTATGGGAAAACAGAGCACTCACGGTGATAAATGTCTTCTTGCAGCCAGAAAACGCGCACTGGTAGGGCCTCTCCGGCTCAAAGTGGCTCCGCTGGTGGGCGCTGAGCTTGGCCTGCGTGGGGAAGCTCTCCTCGCACACTTCGCATTTGAAAGAGTTCTCCTGCTCATGGCCCTTCATGTGTGCCTTGAGGTTATACACGGTGGTGAAGCTCTTGCCACAGCCCTCCGCCGGACACCCGAAGGGCCGCAGTTTGTCGTGTGACTGCAGATGCCTCTTGAGCTTGTACGAGGTGGTGAAGGTCCAGCCGCAGCCGCCCAGGGGGCACTTGAAGGGCCGTTGGCCCTGGTTGCTGCTGTGCGTCAGCAGGTGCACCTTCAGCTGGTGCTTCTTGGCGAAGGTTTGTCCGCACTGCGCCTCGGGACACAGGTACAGCACTATGCCCGGGCCCGGGCCCAGCGGCCCGCGGGGGCTCTCGGCAGCGGCCTGGCCCTCCGCCTCCTCCTCGGGCGGCGGGGGCGGCGCGGGTTCGGCCGGCTCGGCCAGCAGAAGGTCAGGAGGCAGCTCGGGGCAGTCGCCGGGCTGCGCGCCATGCGGGAACCCCGCCTGCGGGGCGATCAGACCCCCGGGCTGCGGGGCAGGCGCGACCCCAGGCTCCCAGGCTGGCGGCGGGGGCGTGGCCAGGGTGAGGACGCCGTTCTCGAAGTGCAACAGCAGGTTTTGGTTGTGGATAGTGACGGTGCCCGCGAAGGCCGCGGCGGGGCCCAGGCCTGGGGCGGGGATCGGGATCGGGGCCGGGGCCGGGGCCGCGGACAGGCAGCGGGAGCCCGGCGCAGGGTGGCCCGCGGGGTTCGCGCCGCTCTCACCCCCCTGGAGCCGTGGGCCCGGCTCGGCCTCCTCCCTCCACACAGGCCCTGAGGCCTGGCCGGCGCCCGCGGTCTCCACGTCGCCACCCACCGGGTCCAGTAGCACCAGGAAAAAGTCGTCGCCGCCGCCGCCGTCGTCGTCGCCGCCGCCGCCGCCGCCGCCGCCGCCAGCGTGATCGGGCCTCGGCGGCAACGGGCTCGGGCCCGGGCCCCGTGAGGCTGCGCGGGCCTCCTCGCGCCGCCGCCCGGGCCCGCCATCTTGGGGGCCACGGAGCAGCAGGAGGCGGCGCGCGGGGGCCTGGCCAGCCCGCGGATCAAGGCCTCCGTGGACCCGGCCGCCGCCCGCGGGGCTGCCAGCGCCGCCGCCCTGTCGCGTCCCGCGAGCCGGGAGCAGCCTCGGGATTTCCATCTCCGCGTCGGCGAGGCTCGGCTGGAACCAGAGCCGCGGAGGAGGCGCGACCCCGCCCCCTGCCGCGGGCCCGAACACGTTCCTGAAAGGGGAAAAAAAAAAGTGCAATGCGCAGAAACTGGCCCTATCAGATATTAAAACGTGTTTAACGCCACAGTGATTTAAATATTCTGGTACTGGGTCTCTGGGACAGACTAGAAAGCCCAGAGGCAGAGACTGGTATGCATAAATAAGTTCCACAGTTAATATTAGTAGGAAATCAAGGAGGTCTTCCCAGGTAATGGGGAAATGACAGTTCATTCGGTAAATGGTGCTGGAAAACCTGGGTATCTATCTGCTAAATGCAACTTAAATCTGTACCTCACTGTATATACCAAAATAAACACAGCTCCAGCCCCTCCCAGTGCTAAGCGTGGTGCTTAGTACTTTGCATGTGTTAAAAATTGTTTGCCGGCTGGCTGGCTGGATTGATAGATGAGGGAAAATTCCGAGCGAATACCCTCTGTGTCAACATTAAACTACCATAGTGCTAGCAATTCCTACTGAATATGATGTCCCCCCTCCCCCCTACAAACAACTTCCATAACTAGAACTGTCTTGAACGAGGTCCTCAGGAAAATCTGTCACATCGTTAAATTTTTCGTCCTGCTGATGCAGCGATTAGAATGAATAAGAGGTGACGCCAAAAGAGGTTAGCACTGTTCAGCCTAGAAATGCAAAGCCTGGAGAATGAAACAATTTATATCGAAATCGGGAAAACCCAGCCCACTCCTGGGTTATACAGTGCACAACCTAAACCAACACTTTGCCCTTCCACCATTGGTTACGCCATGGTAAATTTCATGTCCAATCTCGCAACACAATGAGGACATTCCTCAGTTTGCTCTAGATTTTCCAGCACGTGGAGGCCTCTGGACAGGAGTACCACTTAAACGTGATAAGGTTAAACCCTAAATCACTGCAATGGACTCTCCCGAGAAAAATGCACAGATGACCGTGTCCAATAGCCCCAGTGTGCCTGCTTGCATTTAAGTGTGGTGGCCCAGTCCCACTGTAATGGATTTGGCCAGTGATGCCTAATGATCTTATTAATGATGATGATGACCCTCCAATTTGTCATCAGTGACTTGGGAATTGATATAAATATAGGGTGGAATATCTAGCAAGAGAAAGGTTTAGAGTGATGACTAGATTATGGGGTACCTATAGTTTAAATAATCCCTGCTTTCCCTCTCTTTTAATGATAATGGACACTTGCTGATCTTTTGAATAGAAGATCAAGTTTTTCATCCATAACAATTCAAACCTCATTAGAATTTCTACTTCACATATTTTTCTTTCCATTATGTTTTTTGGAGGAAGCGTTTTTCACGTCTGAGATATAGAGGAGTGCATAAAACATATCTGTCAGGTTTTGATAATTTGTAAAAGCAAACACCCATGTAACCAGGACCAAGGTCAAGAAACAGACCATTGCCAGCCTTCCAGAATACAGCCACTGTATTCCTCCCAGTCACAACCCACACCCTCCTCTGTGGATATAGTCATTATCCTGACTTTGTGATAATCATTTCAGTGGTTTTCTTTATAGCGTTACCACTTTTGTAGGCGTCCCTAAAAGATACAGTTTATATGAAGTTACATAAATGGAATCATACTGCATGCTTCCTTTTATGGCTTGCTTCTTTCACCCTGTATCATATTTCTTGGAGAGACCCATCCATGTTGTTCATAGCAGCTGTAGATCTTTTCTCCCCATTGTTGACTAGCATTCCAGTGTATGATTTTAGCAAAGTGATTATGATATGACTATGCCATTCTACAGTGGATGGACACTGGGGTTCTTTCTAGGTTTTGACTATCATTATGAACAATGCTGCAGTGAACGTTCTTGGACACGTCTCATGGGACACGTGTAAAAGTCTCTTGGGTATACATGCAAGAACGCAATCACTGGGCCATAGGGTATGCATATCTTCAGCTTTTCCAGATGATGCCAAACTGTTTTCTGTAGTGGCTGTACCAATTTACAATCCTACCAGTAGCACAGAGAGTTCCTGCTGTTACACATGTTCACCTATACCAAGTATTGCCAGAATTTAATTTCTTTTTTTTTTTTACCATCACTATTAAGGTTTTGCACGTTCTCATGTTTATGAGCCTTTTGGATTTTCTCTTCTGTGAAAGGGCTGTTCAAGTTCAACTCTTTCACCCATCTTTCTATTCTGTTTTCCGTATTGCAGTTACTGATTTAATGAGTTCTTTATGTGTTTTAGATACCAGACTTTTGGTGGTTACATGTGTGGCCAAAATATTTCCTTGCTCTGTTGTTCCTGTGGCAAAATACTCACTTGCTTTATGCTGTGCTTTGTGAACAGAAGATCTTAATTATAATATAGTCAAAGTTATCATTCTTTTCCTACGGTTAGTGCTTTTCTGTTTTAAGAAATCTGTCCCTGCCCTGTGGCCATGAAAATATTCTCTATATTGTCCTCTAAAATATTTATGGCTTTGCCTTTCACAGTTAGGTCTTAATCCACCTGCAAGTGATGTCTGTTTATGGTGTTGAGGAGGGTTCCATTATTTTTTTCATGTGTATATCAGATTGTCTCAGTGGACCACTTATTGAAAGGTATGCCCTTTGCCACCCGATTTGTAGTGCCACATGTGCCATAAATCAAGTATCTACCTATGCATGGTCTAGTTTTTATACTCTCTATTAAGTACCATGGCACTATGTATCTGTCTTTTTGAAATATCACATATCAATATTAATTACTACAGATCTATGGTCAATCCTGATATTGGATAAGATCAGTCAATTCTACCTTGCTCTGCAAAAGTGTCTTGGTTACTTTCGGCCTGTTTCAAGTCCATTTAAATTATCAATTCATTAGAAAGAGTTCAACCAAAACCTTGTTTGGGGCTCTATTAGGATTGTGTTGACCTTTTAAATTTGACTTCTTTTCAATATTGAATGTTTGATTCATGGATATGGTGTATCTCTCCTTTTAATAAGGACTTTTTAAATGTGTTCTAATAATATTTTATATTTTTCCCATAAGAGGGCATTTTATCCTAGGTACTTTTCTTTGTGTTTTTTTTTTTTTTTGAGGAAGATTAGCCCTATCTTAGGTACTTCATATTTTGCAAATACTAGCTTTGAAATTTTTACTTTCTAGATTTGTTGATCTTAAATAGAATGCAATTGGTGTTCATGTGTTGATTTACAAACGTCTAAACTCTTTTATTGGTTCTAACAATTTGTCTGTAAATACCTATAGAATTTAATGTACACAATCATATCATCTGCAAATAATGCCAGGATTATGTCTTCCTTTCCAAGCATTTTGTTCCCGTCTTTCCCTTATTGCTCTCTCTGGGTGATAGTGGACATCTTTACTTGATGCAGCTCTCAAAGAGAAAGCTTTCAGTAATCCTGAGAAGGATATTTGCTCTAGATGTTGCGTTCTGTAGCAATCTGGATCCAATCAGTTGATAGAAAGTACACAGTGGACAGAGGAAGTTTAACATAAAGAATTATTAAGCTGTGACAAATGTATAAAATACAGGAAATAAGAAAACTCTATATGGTATCTTGGGGCTGAGGGAGAGTACCCAAGGGAAGACAAACTTGGAATGGGGGCTCTTCCCCAAGGCTGGAGTTCACACTTCATTGGAGAAGGTATAGGAGAACTTACTGGATGGTAGAGAAGTTTGCTGGTTTGCTGGGGCCAGACCTGGTCTACAGAACCAGAGCTGGTCTACAGTTGCAGGGTAAGCAGGAAGCAACCCTCTGGAGCACATCAGTGTGGACAAGCCACAGCTGGTGGCCAGTGTGTGGGCATGTAGTAGGAAATGGGGTCCTGGTGGAGTTGGAGGCCTGGAGCTAACAATGCCCTGTACATAGCATCAGGAGGGCCTTGGTGTTGGGAGGGCTGCAGTGTTGGGAGAATTACAAGACATAAACCTGTTCTTGGTGAGCTGTGGTGGGAGAGAAAGCAAGCGGAGGGAATCAGTGCACAGGTAGCTTGGAGCATAAGATGTCCCTATGAAGAGGGCCACAGAAAGCTGATCACCAGGCCACACCAGTATTGCTCGGTCACCGAGACCAGTTGTTCTGGGCTCATGCCTGGGGCAGAGCACCCAGGATATTCTCACACTCACACCTCTCAGAACCAGAAACCGCAGGAGAGCCACTTCCTCCTTCAGTGTCCCTTCAGCGGCTTCTACTGGGAAAGCATAACATCATGCTCGCTTTGAAGGAGAGATGCTTAAAGGAATTCGTCCATTATCAGAGAGCATATATTGAAGGGTGAATTTAGAGTGGGGAGGCAGTACGTTGATAATTGGCTTCATAAGCTTTATCAGTTTAGGGGGGTCTCTTCTATTCTTAGTTTGCATGAATAGAAGGCACCCCACCTGCCAGGGCTATTGTTGTTAGCTCACCCAAGGAAGAGTATCTGTTATCCTGTTGTTTCTCTGGTAAATTAATGATTAAAGCAGCTGAGTGGCCATTTCAAGAGTTTTAGTAGACTGCTTAGGATTCGTGGTGGACCCAGGGTTCCCTGTCCTGAACTGAGTTTTGCTGAAAAACCCAGGCTCCGGCACAAAGGGGTGTCATGCATTTAGGGCAGAGAGCCTGTGAGCCCTACATTCTAGTCCTACCCAGGGCTTGCCTGCTCCACCTGCAAGGAGAGCCTTGGTGTGTGGTGAGATTGTCTCTTCCACCATTAAGTGTGAGTAGCACATGTTCTCCTCAGGAATAGCCTTATTTATACCTTAAATGCCACTTTGCTTTGCTGGTAGCTGCACCTGAGCTAAACAAGGAGCAAAGATGCTTGGATTTCATTTGAACTCATGCCCAACAGAGCCCTGTCCGTGGAGGAGCTTGGCAGAAGATTTCTGTGTTATTCTTACAAAGTGTATATATTTACCAATGTTGGCAATTTGAGTGCTTTAATTGTACTTTTCTCAATTCGTCTTAGGCTCCAAAATGGACAAAACCTGATGCGAGAAAATGGCACTTTTTCTCTGCCATTCTTAAGTGGCAAACAATCCATTCTTTAGTGAGTGAACTGGCAGCTTATATTGAGAAGGCGAGACATTTTAATAAAAAATGTTTCTTTGGGTGCGTCCATATTCAATAGATAGAATAAGATACCACTAAATCAGGAGGAAAAATACTTTAATAGTTGCTCATCCTTGTACTCTTGTACTCTCTTCCTAGTACTGCCAATGTATAAAGCATATTCACCTCTGTATTCAGAAGCCACACAAGACAAATTAACCCACAGCCTTCTATTCACACACAGGACTGGGCTAGCTTTCTATCCCCGGCACCCTGAGACCTTGTACATGAAGACCTGGGTAAGAACAGGGAGTTTATCCTTTAAATGCTGGTTGGAGCTGCTGCCCAGACCAACTCTCTTAACTGCCACTCTGGCAATGGTGCGACACAAATGCGAAATCTGAAACTTGTCCACTAACAGGAGGAGCAGCTCTCTAGGCCTGGCACTTGGGATTCGTGGTGGACCCAGGGTTCCCTGGCCTGTCACCACTGGGCATCCAAGCAGTCACTCTCACTTCATAGAAATCACTGAGAGCCAAGTTTTGTGGAAATGCACACCTCCAATCTGTGGTTTCTGAAGATGGGCCATGTAGCTGAGGTGTCTCTCCCTGCAGGAGGAAGGGGAATTTGAAAGCTTCCCATGAGGCATGGGCTGGGAGGGACCCGCCAGAGGTCATATCCTCCCACTGACAACTGGAGTAACCCCTGCTCTGTTGCTCCTGAACTCCAGCGAAAGAGCAAAGGGGGAGAAAGGAGAAGGTGTCGACAGCCCGAAAGTGCAGTCTTACTGTCTGTGTCCCTCACCCCAACCTGCCATGCTCTGGCAGAGGATGCAGAGTGAGAGCCAAGGTTTAGTAGTTCCTGAAAATTCAAGAAGTTATTTCTCCCTGGTCCAACTGAGGGAAGAGTGGATGGGGCCAGGGTAAAATCTGTGTTTACACCTGGGGGACCAGTTGCACTTTGGGAAAACTTTGACAACTACTGCACCACAGAACTCTTCCCCATGCCCTGCACCCGCTCTCTGAATGTAATGAAATCTCTGAGGATACCCTGGCTATGTTATATTAAGTTCCAGTTTTCCCTCAAAACTTGTATGGGCGCAAGGCTTTTCTTTCCCTCTCCATTTCTCCTTACTAAAAACACCCCAAACCACACTCAGGGATCACAGGACCGTGTCAAGACTTCGCCCAGGCCCTGACTCCCTGCCATTTGCAAGCTCCGCACCTTCTGATGTCCTCAGAGGAATCTGATCTCAAGAAACAAACTCGTCAGGGCAATCCTCTCCCTAGAGAGGGCGCTCTCTACTGCATCTCTGAGACTAGAAGAAGGATCAGAGACTGGTGGCCTGAGCCCTTCTCTGGAAAATTCTGCACTATCTGCCAGCAGAGCACATGTCTAGGAAGGACTGTCCCAGTTATCTGCTGAGCAGGGAACTTTGCAGAACCTGACCCTCTACCCTCCAGATCTGTTGGAGTTCGACCCTCTTCATGTCCTGAAGACAGTTTAACTTTTCAGAAAGATACATGCTACATTTCACTCACCTTTTATCCATGTGATCTGGTGAAGATGGAAACCACTATCTATCCACATTTATTTTCAACTTCTGTCCATTTCACTGTTGTCCTCACCTCCCTCCTGCCTCCTCTAGGAGTGTGGTCCCCAAGACCGCAAGCCGCAGTTAGACAGTCTCACCTGGGTCTGGGCTTTGGCTCCGAGTTCTCTGTGAGGTTAACTGTGGATTCAGATTCAATGCAGAAGGCAGGGCATGGAGCGAAAAGAGGTTCACAAGCCAGCTGGCTCCTTTGGCCAGAAGAAAACCTTTTTCCTACAGCCAGCTCAGCAGGGGAGTTCTTGGTTTTCACATCACTTTTCCCACACGTGGAGATGCGAGGTCTCTGCTTCAGAGCCCAGTGGACTCATATGGTCATTTTTCTTCCTCGGCATCTCCCAAAATCTCCAGGAGCTGGCCGAGGAGAGCTCTTAGTTGCCAACCACCAGCTGCGTTTTGCCTCAGCCTGTCTTGCATGTGACTTACCTTTCCAAGGAAAAGCACTTTCCCAGAGGTTTATTGTGGGCTGCTACGCAGCCTTGGAGTGGGATCTTGAAGAATGAAGAGATATTGGGAAAAAGAACTGTGGATAGGAATTGGCTAGAATTTTTTGGCGATGGAATAGTCTAAGCCAGTTAGCATATTTGAGTACTTGATTCATCAAGTGGTATTTGCAATAGCTGCTCATCACTTTTTCATTTTCCCAACAGCAGGTACCTGCTTCAGAGCGTTCCTTAAATATCAGACTTCTGACCCATAATTGTGCCCCCGAGTGGTTCATATGAGAATCAGAGAGGCTCCTGGATCAAACTGAAAAGCAGGACCTTGCTTGAGATGTGCATTACTAACAGTGAAGAAAAAAGTACACATATAGTATATGAAGAAATAGTTGGAAAACATGACCCAGCATGCAAAACAAGCAACGGCACGTTAAAATAAACAAAGGAAAAAAAAGCCTTGAAGATTTTGATTTATTCTTCACTTTAAAGAAAAGCTAATTGGCTAATAAATTGTATAGATTTGATCTCAGCCTCTGTCAGTCAGATTAATCAGAGTGACTAAGTGGCATATTGCTATATAAGTGAGTTAAAGATGGCACCTATGTTGTTTACTTCCTCACAGCCAGCTAGGACCATTAGCTCAAAGCCCACCAGCAACAAACTCAAAGTTTCATGCATACAGTTGCTTTAAATGTAGCCCAAATAAGCATACTTTTAGCCATTTAGAGCTTGCCTGCTTTGTATACTTCACAAAACTGCACCCAACATATGCTAGCCATAGTTAAGACAAACTCAGGGGGTATAAAACACCACTGCTTGCCTTCAGAGCCCTCTGACCCAGAGACTCCTCCTCTAGCTGCTGAGCCATATCACCTAAACAAGTAAGCCCCCTTTCCTAATTCCTTCTCCCCCAAGAGTTGCCTTGCCCTCTTTCCCTACTGGGTGGTGGCTGAAAGCTTCCCAAATTTGAGGAAAGATGTGACCCTACATACCAAAAGGCTCATTGTTCTCCAAGGAGGATACACCCAATGATATTCACACTGAGACACATTATAATGAAAGTCTTGAAAACCAAAGGCAAAGAGAGATTCCTATAAGCAGCAAGAGATAACAAATCCATCATGTACAATGTGTTCTCAATAATAATGTCAGTGGATTTCTCAGCAGAAAACTTAGTGGCAAGGAGTCAGTGTGATGATATATTCAAAGTACTGAAAGGAAAAAAAAAACCTGTCAACTGAGAATTTTATATCCAGTAAAGCTGTCCTTCAAAGGTGTGGGAGAAATGAAGATATTCCCAAATAACCAAAAGCTGAGGGAGTCATTAATATTAACACTAGACCTGCTCTACAAGAAATGCTAAAAGGAGTCCTTCAGACTGAAATCAAAGAACCCTAGATAATAACTTATAACCTTATAAAGATAAAAAGATAAAGCCTAGTAAGAGGTGAAAAAAAACAGTAATTTTGTAATTTGGGTTGTAAATCCACTTTTTAGTTTCTACAAGATTTGGAAGACAAATGCATAAAATAAGTACAAATCTATGCTAATGGGTTCACAATATATAAAGATAAAATTTGTGATATCAATAACAAGTGGAGGAAGGACAAGGTGCAAAGCAGTAGAGGTTTTTTTTGCAACTGAAGTTAAGTTGGGAGAATTAAAAATAGATTGTTTTAACTTTAGGATGTTATATAATTTCTATAACAACCAGACAGTAAATATCTGTGGAATGTACACAAAAGGAAATGTCAAGGGAATCAAAACATGTCAAAATGAAAAACCAATTAAACACAAAGACAGGCAGCAATAGTGGCAACAAAGGACAAAAAAGCTGCAGGACATACAGAAAACGACTAACAAAATGGCAAAAGTAAGTCCTTTCCTATCAGTGAATACTTTAAATACAAATGGATTAAACTCCCCAATCAAACGGCAAAGATTGTTGGAATGGGTTAAAAACAGCAACAACATGATCTTACAGTATGCTGTCTATAAGAGAAGCACTTCAGATCTAAGTGCACACATCGATTGAAATTGAAAGGATGAAAAATATATTCCACACAAATTGTAACCAAAAGAGAGCTGGGGTGGCTATATTAATATCAGACAAAACAGACATTAGTGTAAAACTGTTACAAGAGAAAAGAAGGAAGTTATATATTGATAAAATATATAATGTAGCCCAAATAAGCATACTTTTAGCCATTTAGAGCTTGCCTGCTTTGTATACTTCACAAAACTGCACCCAACATATGCTAGCCATAGTTAAGACAAACTCAGGGGGTATAAAACACCACTGCTTGCCTTCAGAGCCCTCTGGCCCAGAGACTCCTCTGGGTTGATTCACCAAGAAGGTATAACAATTATAAAAATATGTGCATAAAATACCAGAATTCCAAAGTATACAAAGCAAACATTGAAAGAATTCAAGAGTGAAATAGGCAGTTTTACAATAATGGTTGGGGACTTCAAAAGCCCACTTTCGGTAATGGATGGAACAACCAGACAAAAAATCAATAAGGAAATAGAAGACATCAACAACACTATAAATCAATTGGACTCAACGGACATATGGAGAACCCTGCACTCAACAACAGCAAAATATAAATTTTTCTCAAGGGCACATAGTACGTTCTCCAGGATAGATCGTATCTTATACGACAATACAGATCTTAATAAATTTAAAAAATTTTGTCATACAAAGAATTTTTTTCAAACACAATTGAATGAAAATAGAAATCAATAGCAGAAGGAGAACTAGTAAATTCACAAATATGTGGAAATTAAACAACACACTTTTAGGGGCTGGCCCTGTGTCCTGGTGATTAAGTTCGCATGTTCAGCTTTGGTGGCCCAGGGTTTCACCAGTGAGGATCCTGGGTATGGCTTGTCACCGCACATCAGGCCATGCTGAGGTGGTGTCCCAATAGCACAACCAGAAGGACCTACAGCTAGAATGTACCACTATGTTCTGGGGGTGCTTTGGGGAGAAGAAGAAGAAGAAACAAAAGAGGGAGATTGGCAACAGATGTTAGCTCAGGTGCCAATCTTTATAAAAACCACAACACACTTTTATTAAACAGTCAATGGTCAAAGAAGAAATCAATATGGAATTTAGAAAATATGTTTAGACAGATGACAAAACCACAATATACCAAAACTTATGGGATGAGGCGAAAGCAGAGCTGTGAGGGATATTTATAAGTGAAAAACACTTACTTTAACAGAGAAGAAACATCTCAAATCAACAAACTAATTTTACAACTTAAGGAACTAAGAAGCAAAGAACAAACTAAACCCAAAGTTAGCAGGAGAAAGGAAATAATAATGATTAGGTCAGACATGAATAAAACAGAGAATAGAAAAATACCAGAAAATCAATGAAACTTAAAATTGAATCCTTGAAAACATAACAAAATTGACAAAGTTTTAGCTAGATTGACTGAAAAATGGAGAAGATTAAAATGACTAAAATCAGAAATTAAAGTGGGGCATTACAATGATTTTGCATAAACAAAAAGAGTGTAGAGAGTAGTATGAACGACAACAAATAATATGCCAACAAATTGGATAACCTAGATGAAATGGACAAAATCTTAGAAATAAGCAGTGAATCATGAAGAAATAAAAAGTCTGAACAAACCTATATTGAGTAAGGAGATTGAATCAATCAAAAAGGAGATTGAGTAATCAGAAATCTCCCAACAACGAAAAGCCCTGGACCAGATGGCTTCACTGTGAATTTCCCCAAACACATAAAGAAGAATTAACATGACTCTTTCTCAAACTATTCCAAAAAATTGTAGGGGAGGGAACGCTGTTTAATTCATTCTATGATGCCAGAATTACCCTGATACAAAGAAACTACAAGAAAAGAAAACTATAGATCGATATCCCTGATGAATATTGATGCAAAAATTGTCACCAAAATACTGGCAATCAGAATTAAAAGGGCTATTAAAAGGATTATACACTATGACCAAGTGTGATTTATTGCTGCAATGAAAGATGGTTCAACATATGGAAATCAATCAATGGAATGCAACACTGTAACAGAATGAAGGGAAAAACCAACATGATCATCTCAATTGATGAAGAAAACATATGACAAAATTCAACAACCTTTCATGATAAAAACCCTCAATACATTAGGAATAGAAGGGAACTTCCTCAACATAATAAAGGCCATATATAAGAAACTCATAGTTAACATCATACTCATTTGTGAAATAATGAAAGCTTTCTCTCTAAGATCAAGAACAAGAGAACTGTCCCACTTTTACCGCTTCTAATAAACATAGTACTGTAAGTTCTAGCCAGAGCATTTAGGCAACTAAAAGAAAAAAAAGCATGCAAATTGGGGAGGAAGATATAAAATTATCTCCATTTTCAGTTGGCATAATCTTACATGTAGAAAACGCTAAAGATTTCACACACAAAGAATTAGAGCTAATATATTAATTCAGCAAAGTTGCACGATACAAAGTCAACACAAAATATCAGGTGTGATTCTATACACTAACAATGAATGATTTGCAAAGGAAATTAAGAAAACAATTTCATTTACGATAGCTTCAAAAAGAACAAAATAGACTTAACCAAGGAGATGAAAGACTCGCACACTGAAAACTACAAAATGTTGCAGAAGGAAATTAATTCTTTATGTCTTCTGACATAAATCCATGGAAAGACATCTTGTGTTTATGGATTGGAAGACTTAATATGGCTAAGATGTCAACATTATCCAAAGAGATCTTCAGATTCAGTGATATCCTTAACAAATTCCAACAATGTTTTTTGTGGAAATAGAAAAATCCATTCTAATATCTATATAGATTCTCAAGGGATCCCAAATAGCCAAAACCAACTTCAAAAAGAAAAGAAAGTTGGAGGAGTCACACTTCCTGATTTCAAAACTTACTACAAAGTTACAGTAATCAAAACTTGCGGTATTGCAATAAAGGCAGACATACAGACCGACAGATTAGAATAGAGAGCTCAGAAATAAAACCTCACACACATGGTCAAATGAGGTGTTACAAGAGTGGCAAAATCATTCACTGGGGAAAAAGGCAGTCTTTTCAACAAAGTATGCTAGGAAAATTAATATCTACATACAAAAGGGTGAAGTTAAACTCTTTCCTTACACTATATACAAAAAAGTAACACCAAATCGATCAAAGACCTAACTGTTAGAGCTAAAACTATTAGGAAAAAACCATAGAGAAGAGGAAAAATGGTGATGTAAGAGAATCCAGCCTCCCTGTCCCCTGACAAAGATCAATAATTGGATAGCTATCCACAAAGAAAAACAGCTATGGCAGGATTCTAGAGTCCATTTAGGAAGGTATTGCAATACAATGGAACAAAAACCTGACAGTAATCATGTAAGAAGAGAAGGAAGACAACTTCATTTTGCCTGCATTATCCCATCTCCCACACCAGCATTGTTCAGCACCAAGAAAGAACTTCCCAACTAGAAAGAGTTCCTCTCACCTGGAAAGTAAGAGTTGGGTAAGCCACCAGTTTCTCCAGCCATTTGGGGCACTGCACAAAGGTCCCACTTCAGTTTCACCCCACCAAGACCAGCAAAAATGAGACATATAGAGTAGGCTAGGAACAAGAAAGAAGAGCAGGGGCTATTATTAGCAGACACACAGCGGGAGCAATCATGGTTCACAGAGACCTGCCCTGCAGACAAACTCAGCAGATTCCACCACCAAAGAAGCCAACGGCCAGCACAGCCACTGCAGATTCCCAGAAATTTCACCAGCTTTTGCCCCACAGGAATTCACGTTCACTGACACCAGTCACTGGAGTCCCGCCTAACTCCCTCTAGCCCCACCCTGACAGGAGCCAAAGAACTGCACTAGCAGCCAGCGCAGGCCTCTGTGGCTGCACTAGTGTAAAACACCAGCCACCTGAATCCTTCCCAGCCCACACTGGAGACCAGGAGCCACATCAGCAGCCAGCTCGGATCTCAGCAGTTGTGTGAATGGAGGGCCAGCCACCTGAGTCTCCCCCTGCTTCTTCTGCCTCTGTCCCTGCCCCTGCCCCTGCCCCTGCCAGAGCCGAGAAACTGCACAGGCAGTCATCTCCAGCCTCTCTGGTTATACTAAGATGCCAGGCACCTGAGTACCTCTTTGTCCCTGCTGGAGCCTGGGAGCCACTTCAGCAGCCAGCTTGGGACTCTCTGGCTGCACAAGTGCAAGATGCCAACCTAGACCCCCTCAGCTGGCCTCCACTGCTGTGCCCGCACTTAGAGCTAGCCACTGCAGTTGTGCACCTGCACACCACCAGCCAGACACCCAGTCATCAGCCTCTACCAAAGCACACAATCCAAGGAGGAGAATGTGCGGCCGTGGGAGAGGATGCCTACAACCAGGTCCTCTGCAGTTGCCAGGGAGCCCATAGTTGGCCCCAGTCCTTGCTACCTGCCCTGGCCCCCATCACTATGTGTGTGTATGCAACATGCCCCTGACACTACACAGACATCTGAAGCTGGCCCCCACAGCTGAGTATGTGCACACCACCAGTTCTGGCCACCACTGCTGCCTGCCCTGGTCCCTGATGTTGTACCTGGAGGTGCCACAGAGGATTTCGACAGCCCATGAAGCCACTGCAGACCCCCTACAGTACTCACAAAGGACCACACACTGGTCGATGCTATGGACACCAGTGGCCTGAACTGAACATACATCATGCCCACCCAGGGCAGGTGCCACCATGTGCCCCTGCACTTGGCACCCTGGACCAATAGCCCCATGGTCACAGCATGATCCAGCATGCCCCCACTCACAGGTGAAATGTTTCCCTGACTGAAGTCAGTCCATAAAATCTGTATGAGATGCCTATTTCAAATGCACAGATACCTACTGGGCTACAGGGATTATGCAGAAGTAGGGAAACATGCCTCCACCAAAGAGATACAGTAAACCTCTTGTAACTGGCCCCACAGAAAGGAAGATCCATGGATTTTGCAACCAAAAATTCAAAATAATTATTCTAAACATACTCAGAGAGCTACCAGAGAACACAGATAAACAATAGCAGGAAAACAATATGAGTGCAAAGTGGGGAGTTCAGCAAAGATAGGAAAGCTAAAAAGAACCAAACAGAAATGGTGGAGCTGAAAATACAATGACTGAACTAAAAAAAAAAAAAAAAAAAAAAAGGGGGCACTAGAGCGCTTCCATAGCAGACTCACATAAGAAGAAAAGAGAATCAGTGAGCTAGGAGACAGACCAACCCAAATTATCTAATCAGAGGAGAAAAATCAAAGAATCATAAGGAATGAGGAAAGCTTATGGGGCTTATGGGGCTTATGGGACACCATTAAGGGAAATAATGTACACATCATTGGAGTCCCAGGAATAGAAGAGAAGGAGAAAGGGGTAGAAATCTTCTTTAAAGAAGTAATGACTGAAAACTTCCCAAGCCTGGGAGAGATTTGGACATCTAAGTTCATGAAGCTAATAGGTTGCCCCCAAATTTTAATCCAATGTGATATTCTCTAAGATACATAATAATACTATCTAACTTAAAAGGGAAAACGAGGATTTTGAAAGCAGCGAGAGAAAAATAATTCTCTCATACAAAGGAAGCCCCATAAGATTATCAGTGGATTTCTCTGCAGAGACCTTTCAGGCCAGGAGAGAATGGGATGATATAATAAAAGTACTGAAAGAAAGAAACTGGCAACCAAGAATACTTTACTGGCAAAGTTGTCCGGCAATGAAGGAGAGATAAAGACTCTCTTATAAACAGAAGCTAAAGGAATTCATCACCACTAAACCTGCCTTACAAGGAATGCTAAAAGCAGTTCTTCAAGCTGAAACAGAAAGATGCTAATTAGTAACATGAAAACATATGCAAATATACGACATATTGGTAAGATAAGCCTATGCTCAGATTCAGAATACCCTATTACTGCAATATGGTGATGTGTGAACTACTTAAGGCTAGTGTAAGATTAAAAGACAAACATTTTAGAAATAGGTATAGCTTCACAATTTGTTAATGCATACACGGTATAAGATGAAGTAAATGGTGACCTCAAAAATGTAAAAGAGAGGGAGAAAAGAGTAGGAAGATAGGATAAAACCTAAATAGACATAGAAAGCTGTAGAAGGTTTATGAAAAAAGGATCTTTAAAAGGAAATTTTAACATGTGGTCAAGCTGGCTAAGATTTAAGTAAATTTATTTAAAAATGAATTTTAATATCAAAACTACACTAGTACAAAATTATAATTTTTCTCTAGTAAAAAGGAAAAGTCTTCTCAGATTATTGATTTCCTCTTAATAAGAGATTCTTTTTTATTAATTGCAGTAACATTGGATTATAACATTATATAGCTTTCAAATGTACATCATAATATATTTCGAATTATGTTTAGATTACATCATGTTCCCCACCAAAAGCTAATTATCCTCCATCATCTCATGTTAGCCTAATCACCCCTTTTGCCCTCCCCCCCTTCCCCTATGGTAATCACCAATCCAATCTTTGTTGCTATGTGTTTGTTGTTTTAATTTTCTACTTATGAGTGAGATCATATGGTATTTGACTTTCACCCTCTGACTTATTTCATTCAGCATAGTACCCTCAAGGACCATCCATGTTGTCACAAATGGCCAGATTTCATCATTTCTTATGGCTGAGTAGTATTCCATTATGTATATGTACCACATCTTCTTTATCCATTCGTCCCTCAGTGGGCAACTACGTTGCTTCCAAGTTTTGGCTATTGTGTACAATGCTGCAATGAATATAGGGATGCATGTATCTTTATGCCTTTGCGTTTTCAAGTTCTTTGGATAAATACCCAGCAGTGGGATAGCTGGATCATATGGTAGATCTATTAATTTTCTGAGGATGCTCCATACTGCTTTCCGTAGTAGCTGCACCACTTTGCACTCCCACCAGCAGTGTACGAGGGTTCCCTTCTCTTCACATCCTCTCCAAGACTTGTTATTTCCTATCTTTTTGATTTTAGCCATTCTGACTGGAGTGAGGTGGTACCTCATTGTAGTTTTGATTTGCATTTCCCTGATACCTAATGATGTTGAGCATCTTTTCATATGCCTGTTGGCCATCCGTATATCTTCTTTGGAGAAATGTCTGTTGAGATCTTTTGCCCAGTTTTTAATTGGGTTGTTGTTTTTCTTGTTGTTGACATGTATGTGTTCTTTGTATATTTTGGATATTAACCCCTTGTCTGATACATGGTTTGCAAATATCTTCTCCCAATTGTTAGGTTGTCTTTTCATTTTGTTGATGGTTTCCTTTGCTGTGCAGAAGTTTTTTAGTTTTATGTAGTCCTATTTGTTCATTGTTTCTTTTGTTTCCCTTGCCCAGTCAGACATGGTACTTGAAAATATGCTGCTAAGACTGATGTCAAAGATCGTACTGCCTATGTATTCTTCTAGAAGTTTCATGGTTTCAGGTCTTACATTCAAGTCTTCAATCCATTTTGAGTTGATTTTTGTGCATGGTGTAAGGTAATGGTCTACTTTCATTCTTCTGCACGTGGCTGTCAAGTTTTCCCAACACCATTTATTGAAGAGACTCTGCTTTCTCCATTATATGCTCTTGGCTCCCTTGTCGAATATTAGCTGTCCATAAATGTGTGACTTTATTTCTGGGATGTAGATTCTGTTCCATTGATCTGTGTGTCTGTTTTTGTGCCAGTACCATTCTGTTTTGTTCACTATGGCTTTCTATTATATTTTGAAATCAGGGAGTGTGATACCTCCAGGTGTGTTCCTTTTTCTCAGGAATCCTGTGGCTATTCGGAGTCTTTTGTTGTTCCATATAAATTTTAGGATTCTTGATTCTATTTCTGTGAAAAATGTTGTTGGAACTTTAATAGGGATTGCATTGAATCCATAGATTGCTATAGAAAGTATGGACATTTGAACTACGTTAATTCTTCCAATCCAAGAGCACAGAATATCTTTCCATTTCTTTGTGTCTTCTTCAATTTCTTTCAACAATGTTTTATATTTTTTGGTGTACAGATTTTTCACCTCTTTGTTTAAGTTTATTCCTAGGTATTTTATTCTTTTTGTTGCAATTGTAAAAGGGATTACATTCTTAATTTCTCTTTCTGCTACTTCATTGTTAGTGTATAGAAACACAACTGATTTTTGTATGTTGATTTTGTATCCCGCAACTTGACTGTATTCATTTATTGTTTCTAAAAGTTTTTTAGTGGATTCCTTAGGGTTTTCTATATATAAAACCATGTGGTTTGCGAAGAGTGACAGTTTCACTTCTTCTTTCCCAGTGTGGATCCCTTTTATTTCCTTTTCTTGCCTGATTGCTCTGGCTAGGACTTCCATTACTATGTTAAATAAGGGTGGTGACAGTGGGCATCCTTGTCTGATTCTGGTTCCTAGAGGGATAGCTTTCAGTTTTTCTCCATTGAGAATGATATTTGCTGCTGGTTTGTCACATATGACCTTTATTACGTTGAGATATTTTCCTTCTATACCCATTTTTATTTAGAGTTTTTATCATACATGGATGCTGTATCATGTCAAATGCTTTCTCGGCATCTATTGAGATGATCATGTGACTTTTATTCTTCATTTTGTTAATGTGGTGTAACACTTTGATTGATTTGCAGACATTGAACCATCCCTGCATCCCTGGAATGAAGCCCACTTGATCATGATGTATGATCTTTTTAATGTATTGTTGTGTTCGATTTGCTAGTATTTTGTTGAGGATTTTTGCATCAATGTTCATCCGTGATATTGGCCTGTAATTTTCTTTTTTTGTGTTGTCCTTGTCTGGTTTCGGTATCATGATAATGTTGGCTTCATAGAATGAATTAGGAAGCCTCCCCTCCCCTTCAAATTTTTGGAAGAGTTTGAGCAGGATAGGTATTAAGTCTTCTTTGGCTGTATGGCAGAATTCACCAGGGAAGCTATCTGGTCCTGGACTTTTATTTTTTGGGATGTTTTTGATTGCTGTTTCGATCTCTTTACTGGTGATCGGTCTATTCAGATTTTTTACTTCTTCTTTGCCCAGTTTTGGAAGGTTGTATGTTCCTAAGAATTTATCCATTTCTTCTAGATTATCCAATTTGTTGGCATATAGATTTTCATAGTATTCTCTTATTATCTTTTTTATTTCTGGTGTGTCCATTGTAATTTCTCCTCTTTCATTTCTGATTTTATTCATTTCAGCCTTCTCTAGTTTTTTCTTGGTGAGTCTAGCTAAGAATTTGTCAATTTTGTTTATAATTTCAAAGAAACAGCTCTTGGTTTCATTAATTTTCTCTATTTTTTTAGTCTCTATTTCATTTATTTCTGCTCTGATTTTTATTATTTCCTTCATTCTGCTTATTTGGGGCTTTGTTCTTAATTTTCCAGTATCTTTAGATGTGCTCTTAGATTGTTTATTTGGGATTTTCCCATTTCTTGAGGTAGGCCTGACTTGCTATAAACTTCCCTCTTAGAACTGCTTTTGCTGTATCCCATAGATTTAGGCAGGTCATATTTTCATTTTCATTTGTCTCCAGGAACTTTTTAAATTTCTTCTTTGATTTCTTCATTGACCCAATAGTTGTTCAGTAGAATTTGTTTAATCTCCAGATTTTTGTGGCTTTTCTGGTTTTCCTCCTGTAGTTGATTTCTAGTTTCATGCTTTTGTGGTCAGAAATTATGCGTGCTATTATTTGATCTTGTTAAATTTATTGAACTTGTTTTGTGGCCTAACATGCGATCAATCCTGGAGAATGTTTTATGTGGATTTGAAAAGAATGTGTATTCTGTGGCTTTTGGATGGAATTTTCTCTATATATCTACTAAGTCCATCTGGTCTAACGTGTCCTTTAGGGCCAGTGTTTCCTTATTGATCTTCTGTTTGGATGATCTATCCATTTGTGTAGGTGGAGTGTGAAAGTCCCCTACTATTCTTGTGTTACTGTCTGTTTCTCCTTTTATGTCTGTCAATAATTGCTTTATATATTTAGGTGCTCCTATGTTGGGTGCATAGATATTTACAAGTGTTATATTTTCTTGTTGGATTGTTTCCTTTATCGTTCTGTAGTGCCTGTCTGTCTCTTGTTACAGTTTTTGTTTTTAAGTCTATTTTGTCTGATATAAATATTGCTACCCTCACTTTCTTTTCTTTGCCATTTGCATGGAATATCTTTTTCCATCTTTTCACTTTCAGTTTGTGAGTGTCTTTAGGTCTGAAGTGTGTCTCTTGTATGCAGCATATACATGGGTCTTTTTTTTTTTATCCAATTGGCCACCCTATGCCTTTTGATTGGAGTATTTAGTCCATTGACATTTACAATGGGTCTGGATAAATATGTATTTATTGCCATTGTGTTGCTTTTTTTCTGGGTGATTTAGTAGTTCTTCTCCGTTCCTTTCTTTTTCTCTTGCTCTCTTCCATTGTGGTTTGATGGCCTCTTTAGTAATATGTTTGATTTCTTTTGTCTTACTTATTTGCTGACTTCTTATAGGTTTCTGATTTGTGATTACCATGAGGATCCTATGTAATATTCTATGTGTATAACAGTCTATATCGAGTTGATAGACTCTTTAGCTTGACCTCTTTCTAAAAGTTCTACTTTTTCACTCCCCTCCTCCAACATTTTATGTTTGGGAAATCATATATAATATCTTGTTTAGTGTGTGTCAATCAATTACCCTCTTATCATTGAAATAGGTAATTTTAGTACATTTGTATTTTAACCTTCATATTATCTTCACAGGTAGTTGATCTGCTACCTTTACTATGTTTTTACCTTTACAAGTGATTTTATTCACTGTTTTTTTTTATTATGTTTTTATCACTATTTGTGGTCATCACTTTCCCATTTAAATAAGTCCCTCCAGCATTTCTTGTAGAACTGGTTTCTTGGTGATAAACTCCTTTAATTTTTGCTTGCCTGGGAAGCTCTTTATCTCTCCTTCCATTCTGAATGACAACCTTGATGGATTTAGTATTCTTTGCTGTAGGTTTTTTTCCTTTTAGCACTTTAAATACATCATGCCATTCTTTTCTCACCTGTAGGGTTTCAGCTGAGAAGTCTGTGGATAGCCTTATGAGTTTTCCTTTGTGTGTCACTTGTTGCCTTTCTCTTGCTGCTTTTAGGATTCTCTCTTTATCTTTAATTTTGGACATTTTAATTATAATGTGTCTTGGTGTTGGCCTCTTTGGGCTTATCTTCCTTGGAGCTCTCTGTGCTTCCTGTACTTGAATGTCTGTTTCCTTCCTTAGATTAGGAAAATTTTCATCTATTATTTCTTCAAATAAATTTTCTGCCCCTTTGTCTCTCTCTTCTCCTTCTGGGACACCTATAATATGAAAGTTAGCCCCTTTGATATTGTCCCAGATTTCCCTTAGACTGCTTTCATTCTGTCTCATTCTTTTTTCTTTTATCTGTTCAGCTTGGGTGATTTCCTCTAGTCTTTCATCTAGCTTGCTGATCCATTCTTCTGTATCCTCTAATCTACTATTGAGTCCCTCTAGTGAATTTTTCATTTCCAGTATTGTATTCTTCATTTCTGATAGGTTCTATTTTATATTTTCCAGTTCTTTACTGATGAGCTCACTGTGTGCATCCAGTCTTCTCCCAATATCTGTGAGCATCCTTGTGAGATTTTGTTTGGACTCTTTGTCAAGTAGGTTGCTTACTTCTGTTTCATTTAGTCCTTTTTCTGGGATTTTGTCCTGTTCCCTTGCTTGGAATGTATTCCTTTGTCTCCGCATTATGCCTCTTTCTCTGTGCTTATTTCTATGTATTAGGTGAGTCGGCTATGACTCCTGATCTTGGAGAAGTGGCCTTATGTAAGAGATGCCTTGTGAGGCCCAGCACTGTGCTTCCCTCTCATCACCAGTCCAAATGATCCATGAGAGACCCCTTTGTGGCCTACTTGTGTCTTTCTACTGTGGCAGGGCTGCTCTTAATGCAGGTACCCAGGGAGTCTAGTCTTTCCTTCCCTGGCCAGCTGTTTGTAAATCTGGTTTGGGGAGCCTCAGCACCGATGGCTACAAAGTCTGACAGCACACTCCTGTTGCAGTTTCCCTATAATTGGGTGGGTACCCAGTGTAGCTTCTTGATCGGCTCAGGGGCTTACAGTTGCTATGGGCCTCAGGCCTATAAAGCTGTTGTCAGTTCTCTTAGGAGTGCAGCTGAGTGGGGCTGGCCTTAGGCATGGGAGCATTCAATTGTTTCAGACTTTGGAAGGTGGGGCTGATCCTTTTTATGGCTATTTGTGAGGCACAGGTCTTCTGCCACTGATAAGCCTAACCCCTACAGGACAACACACACCATCAACGCAGTCCTGGTCTGTGCACACTTCCAACCCCCCTGGAGCATACCCTGATGCCCCACTACATAGGCCCCCACCTCTCCACAAATACCCCCCCCACAATTCACCTGGTCCTCACACAGGCCCTGCCCCACAGAGGTGGGCATGTTCGCCTGCCAGTAGAGGATCAAGGCACCAAATAATTGCAGGCCCACAAGTAGCCTGAGGGCTTGCTGTTGGGTGGGGCCGATCTCTAGGGCAGGCTGCCTGCCCTGGCTGAACTGGATTAAATCTGAACTCTAGTGGGTGTGGCAGACCCCTGAGCTAACAGGCCAAGGGAAGAACCTCAAGGCTGTCCACCAGGGTCTGTGTCAGCCACCTGGACCAGGTCAGAACAATGGCCCCCACCAATATCTCAGTCTATGGAGAGGTCCCTCCTCTCACCAAGATGCCCCCCAGAGCCCACCAGATGCATGTCTTTTCACCAAAGGTCTGTCAGCCTTCTCTCTGGTGGTTTTAGGTTGCTGAGATGGGTGGGTTTGTGCATGGGCCCTTGAAGACCCAGGTCTTTTTGGCTTTCACCTGATAGCTTTTCTAGGGGTATCCTCACTGCAGTTAATAGCCAGTGAAGCCAGATAGTAAGACCCTTGTCTCAATTATGCTGAGTCTGAAGGATGCTTATAGCAGTATTGGCCCCTGCTGCAGACCTCACTCCTCCAGGGAGGGCTGCATACCTTAAGGTAGCTCTTGCCTGGCCAGATGAAAAACTCCACTGCTCCTGAAGGTAGCTTTTTTTCCTTTCCAGCAGGAAACTCTGCCTCTTCCGCTTTAGTCAGGATTTTCCATTTTTGTGAGGGATATTTTTATCCAGTTTTCAGTTTTCTATCCAGGGTAATTTTTCCAAAAATAGTTGTAACCTGGTTGTGTTCGTGGAAGGAGATGAATTCAGAGTCTGCTTACATTGCCATCTTGATGCGATATCCCTTAATAAGGAATTTGCAAACAGAATTTCTTTGCCTTTAATATAATCTCCCTAGGAAACAAAGATTTTGTGTTTGTCTTTATCATCAGGTCTTCAGTTACTTAGAAAAGCTGAGTTTTTGCAGTATTAAAAGAGTGGGCTTTTGCTCAGAACACTCTAACTTTCTGTATTTGCCTTTAAAATGTCTATCTCTCTTCTTTTAGCTTCATCACTATTTCATTCTGTTTATGGCTGAATAATATTCCATTGTATGGATATAAAGCATTTGTTTATCCCTTCACCAGCTGATGCACATTTGATTTGTTTCCACTTAAAAATATTTTATTGAGGTCATATTGGCTTATAACATTGTGTAAATTTCAGGTGTACATCATTATATATCAGTTTCTGTATAGACTGCATTGTGATCACCACCAGTAGTCTAGTTTTTATCCATCACCATACATATATGCCCCTTTACCCACTTTCCCCTCCCCCACCTCCTTCCCCTCTGGTAACTACTAATCTGTTCTCCTTATCTATGTGTTTGTTTATCTTCCACATGAATGAAGTCATATGATATTTGTCTTTGTCTGGCTCATTTTGCTTAGCATAATACCCTCAAGGCCCATCCATGTTGTTGCAAATGCCACAGTCTTGTTACTTTTATGGCTGGGTAGTATTCCATTGTATATACATACCACATCTTCTTTATCCATTAATCTGTTGATGGGCACCTGGGTTGTTACCACATCTTGGCTATTGTGAATAATGCTGCGATGAACATAGGAAAGCAGAAATCTCCTTGAATTGTTGATTTCATATTCTTTAGAAAAATATCCAGGAGTGGAATAGCTTGATCATATGGTATTTCCATTTTAATTTTTTGAGAAATCTCCGTTCTGTTTTCCATAGTGGCTGCAGCAGTTGGCATTCCTACCAGAAGTGTATGAGGATTCCCTTTTCTTCACATCCTCTCCAACATTTGTTATTTTTGTCTTGGTAATCATAGCCATTCTGACAATTGTGAAATGATATCTCAATTAGATTAAGTGAATATAAACTCTTTCCACATAATATAGTTAAAATAAACCTTACACTTTTGGGAAATTACAGTATGAGATTCACTTGTGTGTATAGGTTCATCTTGACATGCTCTGTCAAACTGAGAATAGTAGGACAGGCAGAGGCAAGAAGATCTCCACCTTATTACTGAAGATGGTTTCCCTTAAGTTGAGTAGGCAGAATAAAGATTTGAAAGATGGAACAATAACATCTAAACCGCTGGCAGAACCAGAAGTATCTGGGAAACCACCACCAGAATTCTCAGCCTTGCAAGTAGTCATAAGAAATTAGGGAAGTTATTTTAAACAAAGATTGCTGCCTTGCTGTAAATTTGAAAAGAAAAGGCAACAAAGTATGAGCCTATCAGAGAATGATAATAGCCTGACCTTGAGGAGTTATCATTGTATGTGTAAGGGACAGAAAGGGTAGCTGTTCTTGTATTGTCCTCTCCATTTGGCCTCACAGATCCTTCTGTTTCTCAATTTACTGTGGTGTAAGAATAGTGGCTTTTAAACATATTGGATCATTCCACAGCAAAAGATATAGTTAGTGTATATTATAGTCCACCATATACCCACATATGTAAAACCATATAAATACTGAAATAAAAATTTAAAATTCTGACATATTTTTCCTATTTTTGGTATATTCCATACATGCATTCTATTTTCCATTTTATGAAGTTATACTCTTTTAATATATAATAAATAAGTTTATAATAGATTTATCTATGACATAGATAAAATTGAAGATATATATTATCCATTTATCTATATCAATACATCTAGATACCATATACATTTCTTTTTAAATAAATGTTAATCATAATTTATCACTTGTCTGTGACCATAGTTTGAAAAATAAGAAGTTACAGTAAATCCTTTCATAGTAGGAGAAAGCTCTCATGAAAGTTTCATTGCTTTTCATCTTTCAAAGGGACATTTGCTGCTTTGCCTGCATTCTTTCAGCATCAAGTCACACAGATTGCATAGAGTTATTTTACATTTGTTACTCTAAGTGTTTTGACATTTTTTCTTTGGCTCATTTTCTATTCTCAGCTCTTCTTCCAACTTTTTGAACTACTTATAATCTTTGCTTTTCAATGAAAACTAGGAAGCAGGCAGTTGTGAACTATCATGTATTAGCAAACTGTTCTTAATTTCTAGAAGCATACTTCTCTTTACAGCAAATCTTTTAATGTGGTACAAAACATGTCTTTTGATAGAGCCAAATATTGTTTGTCTCTCTGTAAAAAAATTAGAAAGCCAAAGCTAGACAAACTTATGTTTAGCAATCAATGTCTCAGTATGCTATCCTATTCGGAAATTGTTTATATATTCAATGAATATTTATTATTTAGCTTAACTTAGTATAAGCTTTTATCATATGTACATTTATTTAAATGCTTTTTTTTAACAATTATGTTTGGATTAGACACTAAATAGTTAAGCATCGTCCCAAGTCATTCTCCCTGACAACAAATTCTACAATGGAAACAGTACGAGCCCACCTGCCCAGGAAACTCAGGTAGAAAAATCGTATGTTTGCCTTGCATTCCATATTGATAACTCTAAAGACATGCCTGTTTTTTATTGAGCCAACAAACAAACTATCTTTTATTTATCAAAGATTAACTCAGATCACATGAACTTGAAAAACATTTGGGTTAGTTTCTATATTTCTGAGAGTTTTAGGAATACTTAGTTTATATAGATGTTTAATTTTGACAATACCACCAAGGTAGAAAAATATCATAGATATATATTTACAAACATATGCAGACATACAGATAGACACAAAGATCTTTAAAATTTTTTAGCCATGTCTCAGGTACAAAAATTAAAAGAATAGTTGGATCCAAATTGTGTTTCTGACAGAAGGGCTAAGTTAAGGTTGCCTGTTCAGATGACCAAAGATTTTTACTGAAGACTTTTTAAAATTTATTTGCATGCTATGAGGGTCCTTTAAGAGCCATTTCTCTAAAAATCCAAATCCAGCAGGAGTCCCAAAAGTGGTTGAGCTCCTGTAGCAGTCCTAGACTGCATACTTCCCAAAGTGGAAGCCCCAAATAGAGCTTCAATCCTCATAGCAGTCCTTGACTGTGTACTTACCTCTACAAGTATGTACTCACCAAAAGAAAACATTAATGTTTTTAAACCAGTTCAAAAAGACACCCAAAATAAAAGCCAGAACCTCAACCAAGGTGGGTGGTACAAGACCAAGAGAATGTCACAACCTGGGCCTAGGGCTATTGAGGAGATAACAGCACACAAGAGGCTCATGCAGGTACCTTGCTCAAAATCAACAGTGGCACCAGAAAGAGGCAGAAAGTTGCTTTGGATACCACATTGCTGACACCAAATATGTCAACATAAAAAAAAAATGCAAGTGGAAAACAAAAGGAAAGCATTTGTTTGGAATCTTAGAATTGCAATTTGAGGAACACAGCTTCCAGTAGCAGCCAGAAAAATGTCCCCCTGAGGAGCAAAAGTCAGGAGTTTTTATTAGCAACAAGGAGAGCCCAGAACAATCACCTCAGTTGTTTGTTAGAGTGGGTAAATTTATGTTACAGTTTATTAGTTTACTTAAGGATATCTTTTTCTTACCAGAAAAAGTATATTTTTACACATTCCTCAGAAAGTCCTTTCTCAGCAAATAACTCCCTTGTGGCAAGTCAGCCAGGTCAGCATGGTTTCATATTTTTAACACGATGGAGTCCAGGGTCCAAATGGCATCACTGTTGTCAACTCATTTCACAGGTGTTTCCTCAAAAATTTTAAACACAGGATTACAATATGATCCAGCAACTCCTCTGCTGGCTATACCCAAAGTAATTGAAATCATGAAATGGAACAGGTATGTGTACACCAATGTTCATAGCAACATTTTTACAATAGCCAAAGTGTAGAAACAACCAAAATGTCCACTGATGGATGAATGGATAAACAAAATGTAGTATATACACACAATGGAATACTATTCAGCCTTAAAAATGAATGAAATTCTAATATATGCTACACCATGGATGAACCTTGTAAATATGCTAAGTGAAATAAGCCAGACACAAAATGATAAATATTGTATAATTTCACTGTTTGTGGTACTAAGAATAGTCAAATTCAGAGAGGCAGAAAGTTGAATAGTGGTTACCTGAAACAGGGCAAAAAGAGAGATGAAGATTATTTTTTATTGTGTATGGAGTTTCAGTTTGGGATGATGAAATTTTTTTCAGATTGGTAGTTGTGATGACTACACAATAATATACTTAATACCACTGACCTGTACACTTAAAAATGGTTAAAATAAAATAAATTTAAAGTACAAAATAAAAGATATATATATTAGTTACCTTTTAAAAATATATGTGTATACACAGAGGAATCCATTGACACAATCAATATAGTGACCACATCATCTCCGAAGTTTCCTCCTTCCCCTTTGTATTGCTTCCCTCCCTACTCTTCCCCACTCCATCCTTTCCCTTGGCAACTACTGATCTGGTTTCTCTAAGTATAAATTTGTTTCTGTTTTATACAACTTACACAATTGGAATCATACATTAAATACTTTTTTGTCTTCTTTTACTCAGCATAATTATTTTGAGATCTATCTATGCTGTTCTATTTATCAATAGTTTATTTGTAGTGTTGCATAGTCTGATTTTTGTCTATTACAAATCAAGCCATTATGAACATTCATCAAGAAGTCTTTGTATGGAACTATGATTTAATTTATCTTGGGTGAAAATTTAAGAGTGGTCATACGGGCTAATGGGTTTTTTGACAGCTTTATTGAGGTATAATTCACACACCATACAATTTGCCCATTTAAAGTGTAGAATTCAATGTTTTTAAGTATATGTATAGATTATGTTAAGAATCTTTATGTGTTTACTAAACATCTGTATGCCTTGCTTGAAGAAATATCTGTTCAGATCATTTGGCCATTTTAAAAATTATGTTGTCTTTTCTTTATTGATTTTTAAGTGTTCTCTTTATAGTCTTTATACAAGTCCCTTATCAGATATATTATTCTCAAATACTTTCTTTTGTTCTGTGGGCTGTTTTTTCACTTTATTGATGGTGTTCTTTGATCACAAATGTTTTTAACTTGACGAATTCCAACTTATCTATTTTTTTCTTTATTGCTCATGTTTTTGGTGTCATATATAAGAATTCTTTGCCAAATGCAAGGTTATGAACATTTACCCCTATGTTTTATTCTAAGTATTTTATAGTTTTAGCTCTTACATCTAGTTTTGATCCATTTCAGCTGTTTTTTTTAATATGATGTGGTATGTCTGACTTCATTCTATTGCGTGTGGCTAACCATTTGTTTCAACATCATTTGTTGAAAAGACTATTCTTTACCCATTGAATGGTTTTGACCCCCTTGTGGATAGTTGACCTTAGATGTGTCGGTTGATTTCTAGACTTTCAATGTTATTCCATCTATCTATCTATCTATCTATCTATCTATCTATCTATCTATCTATCATCTTTGGTCCAGTGCCACACTGTCTTGACTACAGTTGCTTTGTAGAATGTTTTGCAATCAGGATGTCTAAGTGCTTCTCACACATGAATTCTCACACAGAAATACTGGATCCCTTGCAATTCCAAGTGAATTTAAAATCAGCTTATAAACTTCTACAAAAAGTAAGCTAGGAGTTTGCTTGAAATTACACTAAATCTGTAAGTCATTTGGGGGAAGTATCGTCATCTTAACAATGATACAGCTTTTGATCCATGAACAGAGAATGATTTTACATTTATTTAGATATTTAACTTCTTTCAACAATATTGCAGTTTTTAGAGTATAAGCCTTGCATTTCTTTCATTATTTCTTAGTATTTTGGTCTATTCATTGCAAATGCACAAAAATAAAGTTTATTTGTCTATATTGATCCTATGTCCTGTAAACTTACTTAACTCATTTATTAATTTAACAGTTTTAAAGTTTTTTAGTACTTTCTTTAGATTTTCTTTTTTTTAATTTTTATTTTTTTCGGCTGTACATCATATTTCAAATTCTGTATACATTACATCATGTTCACCACCCGAACACTAATTATAGTGCATCCCCTCACATGTGACCCTAATCACCCCTTTTGCCCTCCCCCCGCCCCCCTTCCCCAATGGTAACCACCAGTCCAATCTCCAATGCTATGTGATTTTTTTGTCATTTTTTATCTTCTACTTATGAGTGAGATCATATGGTATTTGACTTTCTCCCTCTGACTTATTTCACTCAGCATAATACCCTCAAGGTCCATCCATGTTGTCACAAATGGCGGGATTTCATCATTTCTTATGGCTGAGTAGTAGTCCATCGTGTAGAAATACCACACCTTCTTTATCCATTCGTCCCTTGATGGGCACCTAAGTTGCTTCCAAGTCTTGGCTATTGTGTATAATGCCGCAATGAACATAGGGGTTCAAGTGTCTTTATGCCTTTGAGTTTTCAGTGAATAGAGATAGCTTTACTTACTGCTTTCCAATCTTAATGTCATTTCTTCCTTTTTTTTCCTCCCCTCTTCTCTCTTTCTCTCTCCCTTTCCCTCTTTTTCTCTCTTTGATTTTTTTGTCTAATCCACTGACTAGATCTTCAAGTGCAATTTGAATAGAATTGGCAAGAGCAGACATCCTCATCTTCTTCCTGATCCTAGGGTGAATGCATTCAGTTTTTATAAATAATTATGATGTAAATTGTGGGTTTTCCATAGATCCCCCTTTTTAGTTTGAGCATGACTTATTCTAGTCTTACTTTAAGTGTTTTTATCATGAAAGAGTTTTGGATTGGTCAAATGCTTTTTCTACATCCTTTGAGATGATCTTGTAATTTTTGCTGTTTATTTTATTGATATAATGTATTCAATTAATTGATTTCCAGAAGTTGAACCAACCTTCCATTCCTGGGATAAATTCCACTTTGTCACGGTATTTACTTCTTTCTATGTATTGCTAGATTTGGATTGCTAGTATTTCCTGAGAATTTTTAAGTCCATATTCATAAAATATGTTGATCTGTAGTATTCTTTTCGTGTGATGTCTTTGTCTCCTTTGGGTATTAGGGTAATATCGGTCTCATAATATGAGTTTGGATTTGTTCCCTTTTCTATTATTTGGAAGAATTTATAAATAAACATTATTAATTCCTCCTAAAAGTTTGGTGGAATATAGTTGTGTCATCATCTTTGTCTGGGCTTTTCTTTGTAGGTAGTTTTTTGGTTACTAATTTGATATTTTCACTTATAAATCTAGTGAGATTGTCTATTTCTTCTTGAGTCAGTTTCAGTCATTTGTGTCTTTCTACAGTTTGTCTATTTCATGTAAGTTACCTAATTTGTTGGTAAAGAATTGCTCAGAGTATTCCTTTGTAATAGTTTTTATTTCCGTATGGTCAGTGGTAATTTCTCCTCATATTTTTGATTCCAATAATGTGAGGGTGATTTTCTTGGTCAAATTAGTTAAATATATTTTTTAATTGTACTGATCTTTTTAATAAACTAACTTTGGTACCACTGATACTCTCTATTGTTTTACTATTCTTTATATATCTCTGCTATAATCTTTTAATTTCCTCTTTTATGCTATCTTTGGATTTAAATTCCTCCTTTTTGTAGTTTCTTATGGTGAAAGCTTAGGTTATTGATGAGTGATGTAGGTCTGTGCCCAGGATCCAAATCCATGAAGCTGGGCAGCCAAAGTAGAGAATGCTGAACTCGACCATTATGCCATAGGCCCACAACCCCTTGCTTGACAATTTTTTATTGAATACTTTGGGTATGTTATCCCACTGCATTATAGCTTCCCTTGTTTCTGCGGATAAGTCACATGTTAATCTTATTATTATTATTATTTTTTGAGGAAGATTAGTCCTGAGCTAACTACTGCCAATCCTCCTCTTTTTGCTGAGGAAGACTGGCCCTGAGCTAACAGCCATAGTCATCTTCCTCTACTTTATATGTGGGACGCCTACCACGGCATGGCTTTTGCCAAGAGGTGCCATGTCCGCACCCGGGATCCGAACCGGTGAACCTCGGGCTGCCAAGAAGCACAACGTGCAAACATAATGGCTGTGCTGCCACGCTGGCCCCTTATTGGGGTTCTTTTGTAAGAAAGTCATTTTTCTCTTGCTGTTTTCAAGATTTTCTCCATATATTTCATCTTCAGCACTGTTACTATGTGTTTGTTAATCACTTTGCATTTATCCTACTTGGAGTTTGTTGAGCTTTCTGCATTTGTAAGTTACTGTTTTTACATAAATTAGGGAAGATTTCTGCCACTGTTTTTTCAATATCTTTTCTTCTCCTTCTGTCTTCTCTCCTGGTATTCTCATTATTTTGGCATGCTTAATGTTCTTCTATATTTTTTGAGACTCTATCATGGTTAATTTTATGTGTTCATTGAATAGGCAATGGTGCCCAGTTTTTTGGTCAAGCACAATTCTATATGTTGTTGTCACAGATTTTTAAATATGATTAATATTAAATCATTAGACTTTGAGTAAAGCATATTACCATCCTCCATGTAGGTAAGTCTCATCCAATCATTTGAAGATCTTAAGAGAAAAACTGAGATTCCAGAAGAGAAAGGAATTCTACTCTGAGGCTGCCTTTGGACGCAAGACTGCAGCATCAACTCTTGCCAGAACTTTCAGCCTGATGACTTGATCTTTGGATTTCAGACTTGCCAGCACCAACAAATGCATGACTCAGTTCCATCCTATTAGCTCTGTTTAGAACCCTAACTAATATATTTTGGTACTGAGAGTGGTTCTAGCAGAATAGAGTCTTTTTTACAGATTGGCACCTGAGCTAACAAATATTGCCAATCTTCTTTATTCCTGCCTTTTCTCCCCAAATCCCCCCAGAACAAAGTTGCATATTTTAGTTGTGGGTCTTTCTAGTTGTGGCATGTGGGATGCTGCCTCAGCATTGCCTGATGAGTGGTGCCATGTCCTCACCCAGGATCCGAAGCAACAAAACCCTGGGCCACTGAAGCAGAGTATGCGAACTTAACCTCTGGGCCACAGGGCTGGCCCCTGGAAGAAGAGAGTCTTAAGCATGGAGTTTTCTGAATTGTTTCTGATATTTCTGGAATTGGCTATCTAATCTGATTAGATTGAAAGGCTTTAATGACTCTACTTCCAGTAGTAAATAAGGCTCTGATAGTCCATAGCACAATATGGCAATAAAGATAATGCAAAATATCACTATTAGGTACTCCTGGCCAAATACTTGTAAGAGGCAAGGTTCTAGGTGACCGTGTATTTACTACCTTAGAAAATGTTTGTCACACTAACAACTATAATGAGATTGGATGGCTGCTTCTACCTGCAGTAGGCAAAGTAGGGAAAGAAATAGATGAATTCAGAAATTCAAATTCCCAGCTTGAGCACTGCATAAATGACCTGAAGCTCTTTATGCTTTTATTAAAATAGACCTCTATTTCTTGTAGCTACAGAGCTGATATTGCTAAAAACCAAACCCAGATTCTCATTCTGTGAGTGACTGAATTACAATGCAAATTGAATTCTCACCCTTGCAGGGTGTTTTCTATTAAAATGAGGTCATTAGTTTGGAAAGAATGAGATCCTCAACATTGATATGGGGATATATAGGAAGATCTTGATCAAGCTAGAGACATTGAACTCCTAAAATCTTCTGAGTATTTTTGGCTAGTAGAAGCAGCCATTCCACCCTAATCTGAGAAGATTAACGTTACATTGCCTGAGAAACCTGCAATGGCCTACCCTATGGTAGTTGTCTTGCAAGACACTGCTATTCTTCTCAGGACCTAGCCCCATATCCCTCTTTGCTTTTAGACCTATAACTAGATTCAAATCCCAGTAGGTGAGATATAATATATGACACATAAGAAGGTGCACTACACTCCAAAAGAACTGTGTGATTTTCCCAATTTATACAGACATAAATCTGGTAAATATATGTAGAAATGGATAGTAAAGTTGCAGGATAATAGTGGAAGAAACATAACGTTGGATCAGCTAGAATTTATGGATATTAGTTTGGTAAGAGTCTAGATTTAATGTTGCATCTTGGAGTCATTAGAAAGGGCTTGAGCAGTTTGTTTATTTGGCTGGATGAAACATGAACCAAAAAATGGCCTGAACTAAATAAAGTTGAATTGCCAGAACTGCTTTGGTTTCCTGCAGAGAAAGGAATCCGTAGGCTTGGGAGATTAGAGTGTTCAAGTATATTTATCATTTAAGACCTGCTCACTCACTCCCTAGTGGGGTCCAGAGGACACACCTTTCACCTCAACTGTGAGAAATGAATATGTGAGGGGAGCCCCAGAATCCTGGAAGAGTTCTTTGGTCACTCTTCTTTATAGGTCAGAAATTACAGTGGGAACTGTTGCCATTAATTTGGGAAATCTAAGTGCAGTGGGGATATTTGGTATCCAGGGTAGCAGGGGCCAAGTAGCAGCACTTAATAGGCAAAAGAAAGATGAGCATTGTTACCATAATGGACAACAGAGTCAAAGAAGTGTAGGGGAGGAGGACATTTCCTCTCCCCAAATGGGGGTTCGTCTGGCTGGAGAACGAATTAAATTAAAAAACTCACCACTCTTGCTTCTGTTGGAGCCTGCAGGCAGAGATCCGGAAGACTGATGTGGTAAGAACTCTTACCTCTTGCCGGCTCTCATCAGGTGTCTGGGATCTCTTGGCCGCAGCAGTCCAGGAGCAAGCAGTGTCCAGCCAGTGAAACTTCATCCTGCCGACTATGCCAAAACTGTAGGGGAGGAGGAGATTTCCTCTCCCCAAATGGAGGGTTCGTCTGGCCAGACAACGAATTAAATTCACATGAGACAGAATAGCAAGAGAAAATTAAACAAAGCTTTATGAGGAACCATGGCCCGGGGCCTTTCTTCCCGAAGGAAGAAAGGGCACTGAAGAAGTGGGGTGCACATAGTGGTTATATACCCCCAAACGGGGTGTTTCACATGTGATTGAAATGTCCCTCCCACAATAATCACAAGATTGCCCTGTCGGCACAGTGCTTGATGGACACAGCAGGTAGTGGTCGGCTATCTTGGTGGGCGTAGCATGAGGCTAGTTGATTGTCTGGAGCTGGGCGGTCACAGGTGAGCGCAGCAATCAGTTCCTAGCCTAAGGAAAGATGCTTAATCCTTAAAGAAATGCCAAAGTTGGGAGGGGGAGGGAAGTCAGCTACAGGAGGTTACCAGACAGGCACAATAAAATGCAGATTTTAAGTCCTTCCCTTTGGTATTGATTAAGAGTTTTTAGAGAGAAGGTCATCTCCTTTCTTCTTCCTGGTACAGAGAGGGAGGCAACTTTTACAGATAGAGATTTACCTTACAAATGTAAACGTGTCCTAACAAAGGGCAAGCTCCATTCCTCAGAGCCTCCTTGCCTGTCCCAGTTTATCAAAAGTAATCAACCTCAAACAGTCCTGATACCAAAGAGACATATCTTGGGGTGGCCAATTACAGGTCCCCACAGTAGTAATCAGAATAAGCTGACTCAGAAAAATGTATGGTGTTTGCTTGATAATTATGGTGTTCCTAGAAGTGAAATTGATAGGCAGTCTAATACATTCTTAATTGGTTTTTTAAAATGAAAATTTCTAGGCCAAGTGAACTAATATCTAACTTGAATCACAAAAACAGAGAGCCATGGTCCCTCCATTAACTCCAAGACTTAAATCAGTTTATAGGTGTAGAACTCCTTGAATGAAGAGGAACCTAGCCCTCCTTGAAGAACCTTGCTTCACTGCCAAAAATTTATGTCATTAATCTGTTTCCCACGCTTCCCCAAAGAGACTTCTGGCCTTTTATAAGTGTGACTGTACATAAGGAAAAAGGAAATAATTAGACTTTTGAGTGATTACTTGGACACTGGCCCTGAACTGATACTAATTGTAGGAGAAGCAAACTGTCACTATCATCCACCAGTCAGAGTAGCAACTTATGGAAGTGAGACGATCAATGAATTTTAGCACAATTCCATCTCACAGTGGGACCAGTGTATCCCAAACCCATCCTGTGGTTATTTCTCAGTTTCAGAATGCATAGTTGGAATAAACTCAGAAACTGGCATACTTATCACACTGGTTCCCTGGCCTGTGTATTGGGTGTTGTTTTGGTGAGAAGGGGCAAAAAGAAGCCACTAGAACTTCCTCTACCTAGAAAAAGAGTAAAGCAAAAGCAATACTGCATTCCTAGAAATTACAGATGTGAGTGCCCCCATGAAAAACTTGAAGGATGATGATTTCCAACTGATCCCTATTCAATACACCTATTTGGCCTGTGCAGGAAGCAGATAGACCTTTGGGAATGAGAGTATATTATCATAAGCTTAATCAGATCATTAAGCTCAAATTTCAGCTGCTTTACCCGATGTGATTTTATTGCTTGAGCAAATTAACACATATCCTGGTACCTGGTATGCAATTATTAATATGACAAATGCCTTGATAACCAGAGCAGTTTATTTTCACCTGGCAAGGCCAGCAATACACCTTCACTGTCCTGTCTCAGGGGTATATCAACTCTGCAGCCTTTGTCATAATTTAGCTAACATAAAACTTGATCACCTTTGCCTTCCAGAAGATATCACACTGGTCTGTGATGTTGGTGGCATTATGTTGATTGGAACTAGCGAGCAAGAAGTAACAACTGCTCTATATGTGTTGGTAAGACATTTTCATGTCAGAGGGTGGGAAATAACCTGACAAAAATTCAGAGGTCTTATAATCAGTGAAAATTCTAGGAGTCCACTGGTATGGGATATATCAAGTATCTATCTATCTATCTATCTATCTATCTATCTATCTATCTATGTATCTATTCATCCCCATCATTTTTGGTTCTCTTTTTCTGCACAATTCTAATACAAGCTCTGTTCATTTTTCTTCATTCTTCCCCCCCCGTTCATTGACTTTCATTATCTCTATTGATCTATCTTCAAGTTCATTAATTATTTCTTCTTCTAGTTAAAATATTCTGTTGAGTTCCTCTAGTGAATTTTTCTTTATTTCAGTTACTGTACTATCTGCAGAATTTTCAACTCCACATCAAGAATTGCTATATTAGAATTTGAACTCGAGAATTTGTTTGATTCTGTTTCATAGATTCTATCTCCTTTTGCTATTGTCTATTTGATGTGACCTTGTCATCATACCTTCTTTTACTTTTTAAATCATACTTTCCTTCAGTTATGTGCACCTATTTATAATGGCTATTTGAAACTCTTTTTGTTAAATCTTATATCTGATTGCTTTCATTGATGATTTGTGTTGCCTGCCTTTTTTCTTTGAGTGTGTGTTTATGTGCAATATTTTCCTGTTACTTTGCATGCTTTGTAATTTTTGTTGGAAATTGGACATTTTAGGTATTTTATTGTAACAACTCTGGTTTCTGGTTACCCCCTTCTCTTGGGCTTGTTCTTCTTATTTGCTTATTTGTTTAGTACCTGCCTTAATTAATAAAATTGATTCCCTTCCCTACATTATTAAGCTTCTGATGTTACTCTTCAGGGAAGTGCAGCTTAGGGTGTGCTCACAGTCTCTCTAGATTGACAGCGGTATTCGTAGGGCTATTTTTCTCTTTTCCAGACCACATCCAGTTGTTAAACACTAATTCTGGCTGATTGCTCTTTTGTTTTCAACAATGCCCTGAGACATAAATTGCTCTACTGATTATTCCAATGAAACTGTAGCTCCTTCATTGGGATGGTTTCTGAGGTCAGTGTTTGGTATTTGTTCTGATCCCAGGAAGGCTCCTCTCAGCGGTCTTATTCCCTAGTTCTCTCCTGTAAACTAACCAGCCTCCTTTCTAGGCTTTATCTTCACTAAATCATGAAGATTCTCCCAGTTGCCTTTCTTTACAATGTTCACTGTTCATGAGATTGCCCATAGGCTTGAACTTCTTAACTCTCAGTTGCAAATAAAAAACATTCAGAGCTATCTGTTTTACATCCTACTTTTCATACCCCACAAGGTAAAAATTTCTGAGCCCAGGCTCTGAAGCTGTGGGTGGGGACCCATTCTAGGAACCTGACCCCCTCCTCTCTAGTGTATCTCCCTTTGTCCAGAAAGTGTCAGGGCTCAGGTCTTCTTTCTTTCTGTCTCTTGAATGCCTTCACTGCTCTGCTTCACAGTAATTGTGTTTATCAACACCTCCATATCCCCTTCCCTCATGGGACGAGGCAGGATAGTGTCTTAGGGGCCTGTATCCAATAGAGTTATAAAAATTTGGGTTACTGCTCTTTCTGAAGTTCCTCACAAAGTGCATGCATTTTAGACCTCAGCACAGAGAGATCTCAGCCTCACACCTAGTTATATTTTTCTTAAAGCAGCTGAGGTCAGGGAAGAGAGAGAGCCAGACATCAGGGAGTGCATATCGAAAGAGAGACTCTGCACCAGTAAGCAAGACACTTTAGCATTTTAGAAGCTAGCAACAAAGTTCAACCAAACAGATTTCTTAATGGCACTGATCTGCTAAAAGCTCTATATTCTCATTGCTGACACCATTTGGTTCAGGTTTAGTGACAATTGACTCAGCATGATGGTATCATCCCTTCCTCCTCACCCCCAGAGGAGCATAAAAATAACCAAGGCAGCTTGTTTTATTCCTGCATCCTGCCTTTCATCTTCAGTAAGAAGTTGGAGGGTAAGGGCCTTACACCATTCTGCCAATCCTCTTGGGCAAGACCATTTGCTCTCTAATCCCAGGGAATCTTCTCATATCAGCTAATCAGGCCTGTGAAGTGCTCTTGTCCTTTTATTTTCCAGAAAGCCATGTCTTATCCTCTTTTCTCAAACTGTCAAGAATTGTGAAGTTTGGTATTTTACCCTACTTGCAAGCTAACAAACATTCTTGACATAGTTTCATAGATATTGACAAATGATACAAGACTGTTTGGTAAGAGTTCATATTTGTTTTGTTTGTATTAGTTTCCCTTGTCCCAAAAAGTCCCACAGGAATAATGCAGAGCAGCCATCCAATAGTTCGGTACAAACATTCTTTTTGTTTTAAAGTTTGACCCCTGAGCTAACATCTATTGCCAGTCTTCTTCTTGTTCTTGTTCTTCTTGTTGTTCTTGTTCTTGTTCTCCTTCTCCTTCTCCTCCTTCTCCTTCTTCCTTCTTCCTTCTTCCTTCTTCTTTCTTTTCTCCCAAAGTCCCCAAGTACATAGTTGTATATTCTAGTTGTAGGTCTTTCTGGCTGTGCTATATGAGACGCTGCCTCAGCATAGCTTGATGAGCGGTGCCATGTCCATGCCCGGGATCCCAACCGGTGAAACCCTGCACTGCCGAAACAGAGCATGTGAACTTACATAGGCAGGCCCCCTGTACAAATATTCTTGAAAAGATAGGGACAAAAGCTGTTACAAGAAAAGTAGAATAGTCATGGAGAATTACCCCTATAATACCTGCCCTTTGTTTCTACACTGTCTTGGCTTCTGGCAAATTTTCCAGTAAGTACGCAACTCTTCAGCCACTCTGATTAATCTGAATGACAGGGATTCTGGCAAAATCCATCCAATTTTTGCTATCACAAGACTCTAAAGCAGCAAGATGAGATCAATCTGCAGTATTAGCTTCATTCATGTCCCACACCCTAGTATCCTAGCTGAACAAACTCCATTAACTATCATGGATGGTCTTCTTAAATAAGCTAGGAGGATTTAAGTTTCTGTGTTAAAATTTCCACTTTGCTCAAGGCATTAATTCAGGAATAGCAAGATGTATTAGCAATTGCACAGGCCCCACCTTGGCCCACAAGCAGGAAGTCTATGGAAATTCTCTCATCCATAACAAAGCTGACATGAAAGTCTTCTGAGGCTGAAGTGGAGTTTATTTAAATATTTTGGAAGCCTCTTATGAGCATTATTAGTGCATGAGTGAGAGTGTTTTTGGGAGGGAGGCAAGTTAATGTTTGACTTTCACACAAATACAATCCTGAGAGCTGTGGTTCATCACCTAGAACTGGGGCACATCTAGGCAAATGACAAGTTTATTAGGCTCCAATTGTTAATTAAAATAGCAGTTAAGAATGGAGAGTGTCCTTAACCTATTGAACGGGCTAGAGTTTTTTAGAATAGAAATTATTTCAAATCTGAGATTGGTGTGAATGGGCAAAGAGCTCTTTCAAAGAATGTAGGCGGTGAAACATGCAGTCAACTGCACTGAGAGTACTCTGGAGCAGACATTTTCTAAAATCTAGTAAAGATGATTGTGATTGAGATGAGAGAAAAAAATCAGCTACGATCAGAAGCTATCAACAAATAATTGCACATAAAAAATGGAAATGAATTTTCTGTACATTGAAATCATTCCTCTTCTGTGACTTTAGAATTGTGTATTATGTGGCAACAATGGGGATGGTTTGATTTAAGGGGCCACAAATTTATTGGGCATTTGCTCTGCCTCCAATGGCAAAGTAGTACCTTTTTATGCCATCTTATTTAAGGTAATGGGTAATCAATCTAGGTATTTGAAATGTCACAAGCCAGACCACTATAGGAGAGTTTTACTTTTTTCAGTGTACGTTGGTTTGTTTAAATTGGACGCTTGTGGGTTCAGAGTTGACAAAGATTCTCTTCTTGACCAAACTTTAGTCAAATTCCTCTGAACCTAACTAGACCCCATACTTGGGTATGTCCTCCAAGAGTCCAGTTTTACCAAAAATCTTGCTGTCAGTTTAGCCAGAATCCCCCACCTTCAAATTATGATCACCCTTGATATCTGGTCATCCTCCACCTTTCCCCAGGTGATTTCTGATCACTCTGGCCTGCCTCAACCAAAGAACCTGTTAGATCAGTTTATCAAGAATTACCCTACCCTTTAGTACTTTTTCATCAACCGACACCCATCACTCTTCTCCTCAGTTATAATTCCTACTTTTTCTTGTTGAATTTTGAGTTAGACCAGTCTCTCTCCCCTACTGCAAAAACTTCATTGCAGTAGCTCTTTTACCTATTACAATAGTTCTGAATAAAGTCTGTTTTACTGTTTTAACAAATGTCATAATAATTTTTTTTAAGAAACATTTATGCTTATGGAATTTCCATTAAGATTTTATGTACCTTGGGAGCACTCTGAGAACTCCATTATCAGTGGAGGTGTTTTAAAGTTTATAGTCTCATTGTAAAAACTAAGAGATGTCTTCAGGGTCATCACTTACTGAAAATAGAGGAATAAGTCCACCAGAGTATAGAATATTATTTTTTTTTACCAAATTGTCAATATAAATGATGTGAAACATTTCAAAAATATAACGATGACATGAGAAAGATAATAGAGGAAGGAAGGTAAGTGGTGTTTAATGAAGTGGTTAATCCATAAAATTTAGTGGAAGTACATGTAAAAAATGAGGCAAGTTTATGTGTGTTGTGGATACTTGTGTATTTATTAGAATAACTTTGGTATTGTACATATTGGAGCCTATTTGATATAACTACCATATATATAAATAATTATATAACTACACATCTTGAGAGTCCAAGAAAGGAGATTAATGAATAATGATAAAATGATTCACATCTAGTGAAATAATTTGTCCTTTGCCATTAATATTTGACTTCTCAGGACTGGTGGCCCTGTAAAGTTTAACAAATAGCGCTTTGGGACTGGTTGCATTTGGGTAAAAACAAAATAAAAACAACAAAAAACTGTTTTGTGGGCTCTTGGGCCAAAAATAGTATAGGAGCTAGGGAAAAGGAAATAATGTCTGAAAAATAAATATTCTTTATATACATTGAGAACACTGGGAGACAGAAGATGATGATTTTCATCACAGATTGAAAAATCATCACCATCAGGTAAGAACAATATTCCTCCAGACTTGGCTTGTAACTCTGAGATCAAGACATCTACCTGTGCATTTTCTGTGTCCATCCAGTATAGTTGGGGTTTGGAGATGTTAGAGTCTACTTTAGACAGTATCCCTTTTGGCAGCTGTGTGTCAAGAATTGTGAAAGATCTGAGATTTCCCCCTACTTGCAAGCTGAAGCAGTTTCATATATGCTAGAAGATAAGACAAGTCTCTTGGATCAGACACAAAGGACAGTTTATTACTTATGCCACAACAGGCAGCATGAACTTTTTGTTTGCATTGGTTCCCCTGCAACCCAAGTCTCATGCTGGGAATGAGGAGTACTGCAGGTGGATGAGGTGCTCACAGTGTGTTTGCATTACAGCTTAGGAAACCAAAGCTTAGGAAATGCTAATCTTTTAAAGGGGCTTCCAGTAAACCTCCCCAGAGGGAGGTTTATGATCCTGAACAGCAAAGGAATATGCCCTCTGTACCAGAAGAAGACACAATTTCTTTCTCTCAAGGATGTTTGCTACACAAACAGCATTGAAAATAGTCCAGAATAAAAGCTGTTAAAACCTCTGCTCATAATTCAAGCAGAAATGTGAGAAACTTATGAAGAATTGCCTCCCAACAATAGCAAGATCTTTCTAAGATGTAAATGGAAATGCATTTCCAGAATGTCCAAAAGAGAATTGAAAAAGAATAGCAATGCTGTAGAATTTATACATGATAGTGTTATAAAGAACTGGAGGTGGAAAAATTCGATATCTAAAAGTTAAAAGAAATCATACAGAACACTTACCTTTCACTATAGAAAAAATTAACTAAAAATGGAAATTAGAGCTAAAGTGAGAGCTTGTGTTTTTAGTATTATGTCTAAAGAAGCAATACCAGATCCAAGGAAATTAAAATTTAGCTCTACGTTTTTGCATAAGAATTTTGTAGTTTTAGCTCTTTTATTTAGGTCTTTGATCCATTTTAAAAGTAATTTTATTGGGATTATAATTGTTTATAACTGTGTAATTTTGGGTGTACATTATTGTTTATCAATTCCTGAATACACGTCATTGTGATCACCTCCAGTAGTCTAATTTTTATCCATCACCATACATATGTGCCCCTTTGTCCCTTTTGCCCACCCCCCCAACTCCTTCCCCTCTGGTAACCTCTAATGTGTTCTCTTTGTCCATGTATTTGTTATCGTCCACATATGAGTGAAATCACACAGCATTTGTCTTTCTCTGGCTTATTTAGATTAACATCACACCCTCCAGGTCCATCCATGTTGTCTCAGATGGGACAATTTAGTCTTTTTGATGGCTTAGTGTTCCATTGTATATATATATCACATCTTTATCCATTCATCTGTAGAAGGGCACTTGGGTTGCTTCCACATCTTGGCTATTGTGAATAATGCTGCAATGAACATAGGGATGCATAAGTCTCTTTGGACCATCGATTTCCATAGTGGCTGCACCAGTTGGCATTCCCACCAGCAACGTATGAGCATTCCTTTTTCTCCACACCCTCTCCAACATTTGTTATTTTTCGTCTTTGTAATTATAGCCATTATGACGGATATAAGGTGATATCTCATTGTAGTTTTGGTTTTCATTTCCCGAATAATTAGTGATGTTGAGCATTGTTTCACGTGTCTGTTGGGACATCTGTATATCTTCCTTGGAAAAATGTGTGTTCCTATCGTCTGCCCATTTTTTAATCAGGTTGTTTGTTTTGTTGTTGTTGTGGAGTTGTATGAGTTCTTTGTATATTTTGGAGATCCACACCTCATCTGACACATGATTTGCAAAAATTTCATCCCCATTGGGGGGTTGTCTTTCTGTTTTGTTCATAGTTTCTTTTGCTTTGCAGAAGGGGTTTGGTCTGATGTAGTCCCATGTGTTAACTTTTTCTTTTGTTTCACTTGCCCGAGTAGACATGGTATTCAAAAAGATGTTGCTAAGACCAATATCGAAAATTGTACTGCCTATATTTTCTTCTAGGATTTTTATGGTTTCAGGTCTTGCATTAAAATATTTAGTCCATTTTGAGTTAGTTTTTTGTGTATGGTGCAAGATAATGGTCTGCTTTCATTCTTTTGCATGTGGCTGTCAGTTTTCCCAGCACCATTTATTAAAGAGACTTTCCTTTCTCCATTGTGTGTTCTTGGTTACTTTGTCAAAGATTAACTGTCCATAGATGTGTGGTTTTATTTCTGGGCTTTCAATTCTGATCCATTGATCTGTTTGTCTGCTTTTGTGCCAGTACCATGCTGTTTTGATTTCTGTAGGTTTGTAGTATATTTTGAAGTCGGAGATTGTGATGCTTCTAGTTTTGTTCTTTTTTCTCAGGATTACTTTCTCTATTCAGGGTCTTTTGTTGTTCCATGTAAATTTTTGATTCTTTGTTCTATTTTTGTGAAGAATGTCATTGGGATTCTGATTGGGATTCCATTGAATCTGTAGATTGCTTTGGGTAGTATAGATATTTTAACTATGTTTAATCTTCTGACCCATGAACATTAGAATATCTTTCTATTTGTTTGTGACTTCTTCAATTTCTTTCAATAATGTCTCATAGATTTTATTGTACAGGTCTTCCACCTCTTTGGTGAAGTTTATTCCCAGGTATTTTATTCTTTTTGTTGCAATTGTAAACGGGATTGTGTTCTTGATTTCATTGTTAGTGTATAGAAATGCAACTGATTTTTTAAAGTTGATTTTATACCCTGAAACTTTGCTGCAGTTCTTGATTATTTCTAATAGTTTTCTGGTGGATTCTTTAGGGTTTTCTATATATAGAATAATGTCCTCTGCAATGATGAGAGTCTCACTTCCTGCTTTCTAATTTGGATTCCTTTTATATCTTTTTTCTTGCCTAATTGCTCTGGCCAATGCCTCCAGTACTATGTTTAATAGGAGTGGCGAGAGTGGAGACCCTTGTCTCATTCCTGTTCTCAGAGGGATGGCTTTCAGTTTTTCACCATTAAGATGTTGGCTACGGGTTTGTTGTACATGGCCTTTATTATGTTGAGGTACTTTCCTTCTATGCCTATAATATTGAGAGTTTTTCTCATAAATTGATGTTGGATCTTCTCAAATGCTTTCTCTGCATCTATTGAGGTTATCATGTGATTCTTATTCCTCATTTTGTTAATGTGCTGTATCACATTGATTTGCGGATGTTGAACCATCCCTGTGTCACTGGAATAAATCCCACTTGATCGTGGTGTATGATCCTTTTAATTTATTGTTGTATTCAGTTCACCAATATTTTGTTGATGATTTTTGCATCTGAGTTCATCAGTGATATTGGCCTGTAGTTGTCCTTCTTTGTGTTGTCCTTGTCTGGTTTTGGTATCAGGGTAATGTGGGCCTCATAAAATATGTTGGGAAGTGTTCCATCTTCTTCCATTTTTTGGAATAGTTTGTGAAGGATAGGTACTAAATCTTCTTTGACTGTTTGGGAGAATTCTCCATAGAAGCCAGTCTTTGATCCATTTTGAGTTAACTTTTATACATTGTGTGAAGTAATGATTCAACCTAATTCTTTTTCATGTGGATATACAGTTGTCCCAGCATTGGTTGTTACAGAGATTTGTCAGGAGCTCGGCTGAGCTAGGAGAAAGAGTGAACTACACTGCTGGGTGCTGGAGTAGCTAATTAAAACAATAAGCTAAAAATAAAATAGTTAAGCCTTTGTTTATTTACTGTGATCATATAAGCAAATGTCTAACACTGGAGGAAATACCAACTCCACCTATTTCATTTCCCCCATGAAGTGGAGCAATAGTTGGATCAGTGCAGGCTTAGGTGTAGACTCAATGTTGCAGGAACCTCAAGCACAAGGTTCTGGCAGTTTTGTGGACTGGAGAGGGGACAGGTGAGTGGAAAGCAGTTACAGGAAAACTGCTGGTGGCTGAGTCAGAATGGGGGGGATATCTTCAAGATTTCCCCTTCCCACACCACCTAACCAGGATTTCACAGAGATAACTTAAGAGGACTTCAGACAAAGGCCTCAGGTAAAGAGATCTAGGGAAAAAGGCACACCAGGACTAGGAATGCAAAATGTGTAAACGTGTGACCAGCCGGGAGGGCCTGAGACTTGACTGCAGCTACCTTCAAAGACTGCTGTGCATGGGCTCTGCACCAGTTCTGGTGTAGAAAAGACAGGCTTCCCCTATGACATCTGTCAGGTAGAGCCTTTGTAATTACCTATTGTCAGGCCTGAAAAATTACGAAGAAGTTTTTAACCAGGAGCCGGACTCCTCAAAACTGTTTTTTTCCATTGAATAGTCTTGACACCCTTGCCATCAGTCAATTCACCAAAGCCACTTGGGTTTATTTCTAGGCTTTCAATTTTATTCTATTGATGCATATGCCTTTCCTTATGTAACACAATATTTTGATTACTGAAGATTTATAGTAAATTTTGGAATCAGCAAGTGTGAGTTCTCCAATTTTGTTCTTTTTCAGGAGCATTTTAGCTGTTCAGGGTCCTTTGTAACTTCATAAAAATTTTAAGATCAGCATTTCGGTTACTAAAAAATGGTTGTTGGGATTTTGGTAGGGGTTGAATTGAATCTGAAGATTGCTTGGCAAAGTATTACAATCTTGACAACATTAAATCTTCCAATCCATGAATGTGGGATGTGTTTGTATTTCTTTAGGTATTCTTTAATTACTTTCAGCAGAATTTTTTAGTTTTCAGGGTACAAGTCTTAAACCTCCCTGGTTAAATTTGTTCATGAAAATTTTATTCTCTTTGATGCTATTAGAAATGGAATTGTTTTCTTAATTTTCTCATTGTATTGTTCATTGATTGTGCATAGAAACACATTTGATTTTTAATGATGATCTTGAATTCTGAAAATTTGTTTTACTCATTTATTATCTCTAATAGTTTTCTGTGGAATCTTTATAATTTTTATTTATACAATTCCATCTGTGAGTAGATATAGGTTAACTTCCTTCTTTCCAATTTGGATGTTTTTTAATTACAATTTCTTGCCTAATAATTCTTCAGTACAATGTCGAATAGAGGTGGCAAAATGGGCATACTTGCCTTGTTCCTGGTCTTAGGTGAAAAGCATCCAGTCTTTTACCACTAAGTATAATATTAGCTGTGGGTTTGTTGAAGATGACCTTATCAAGTTGAGGAAATTTCCTTTTTTTCTGGTACATTGATTTTTTATCAATTTTTAAAATTTTGCCAAATGCTGTTTCTGTATCAGTTGAAATGATCATGTGTTCTTATTCTTTCATTCTATTAATATGGTATATTCCATCATTGGTTTTTGAATGTAGAACCATCTTCAAATTCCTAGAATAAATCTCAGTTTGTCATAATGTATAAGCCTTTTAATATGCTGCTTTATTTGGTTTGATAGAATTTTGTTGAAGATTTTTAAATCTATATTGATAAGGGATATTGGTCTGTAGTTTCCTATACTCTGATGTCTTTGTCTGAATTTGGTGCCAGGCTCATGCTAGCCTCATAGAATGATTTAGGAAGTGCTCCCTCTTTCTCTATTTTTTGGGGTGTTTGATAAGCACTGGTTTAAATTCTTTAATGTCTGGTAGCCATCTGGTCCTGGATATTTCCTTGTTATGAATTCCTTTTATTATGAATCAATCATTTTGCTTGTTATACAGTCAAGCCTCATTATTCGCAGATTCCATATTTGTGAATTTTCCTACTGGACAATATTTATTTGTAGCCCCAAAAGGAACACTTGCAACACTTTTGTGGCATTTCCTCATAATGCAAAGAATTTCAAAAGAGTTGAGTCACCTGACACACATGTTACCAGCACAGGTTAAACAAGGTGACATTCTCTTTTCTTTATCTTGTATTTTTGGCTTTTGTAAAACAGCTTTTGAGGTATAATTGAAATACAAAGAAAAACTGCATATGATTAATATGTATAATTTGATGAGTTTGGACATATGTCTATATACATATATGAGTTTATTTCTTGGATTTTTATTCTGTCCCATTGGTCTAAATGTCTGTTTTTATGGCAATATCATTCTGTTTAATTACTGTAGCTTTGTAGTATATTTTGAAATCAGGAAGTGTGATGCCTCCAGCTTTGTTCTTCTTTCTCAAGATCACTTTGACTATTAAGGATCTTTTTGTGGTTCCATATGAATTTTAGGATAATTTTTTAAATGTCTTTAGAAAATGCTATCAGTGTATCACTGGGGATTACATTGCATCTGTATATCGATTTGGGTAGTATGGATATTTTAACAGTAATGTCTTCCAGTTATAAACATATGACATTTTTAAATTTACTTATGTCTTCTTTAATTAAGTTTTGTAGTTTTCAGTGGACAAGTATTTAAACTCCTTGGTTAAGTTTATTCCTAAGTATTTTATTCTGTTTGATAATATTGTAAATGAGATTTTTTTCTTAATTTGCTTTTCAGATGGGTCACTGTTAGAATATAAAAACAGAACTGATTTTTTATGTTGATTTTTTTATCCTGAAACTTCAATGAATTTGTTTATTAGTTCTAATAACTTTTTTGAGTCTTTAGTGATTTCTATATTTAAGGTCAAGTTATTGGCAAACAGAAGTAATCTTATTTCCTCTTCTCTGATTTGGATGTCTTTTATTTCTTTTTCTTAAATAATTTCTCCCATTAAGACATCCATTACTATGTTGAAAAGAAGTGGTGGGAGTGGGTACCTTTGGTTTGCTCCTGATCTTTAAGAAAAGGTTTTCAGTTTTTCACCATTGAATATAATGTTAGATATGGGATTGATATATTTGACCTTTATTATATTGAGGTACATTCCTTCTACTTCTAGTTTGTTGAACACTTTTATCATAAAAGGATATTGAGTTTTGTCAAATGCTTTTTCTGTGTATATTAAAATGGTCATGTGGTTTTTCTACTTCATCCTATTAACATGTATCACATTTTTTTGATTTATGTATGTCGAACTATCCTTGAATTACTGGGATAAACCCCACTTGATCATGTTGTATGAGGCTTTTCATGTGTGTTGAAATTAGTTCGCTAGTATTTTGTTGAACATTTTTGCATCTATGTACATCAGGGATATTGGCTTTTAATATTCTATTGTAGTTTTCTTCTCTGGCTTTGGAATCAGAGTAATGTTGGCCTTGTAAATGAGGTTCAAAGTATTCCCTTGTTTTCAATTTTTTTTGAAGAATATGAGGATTGGCTTTAATTCTTCCTTAAATGTTTTGGTAGAATTCACCAGTAAAGCAATCTGTCCTAGACTTTACTTCTTTAGGAAATTTTTAATTACTAAATCAATCTCCTTACTTGTTATTGGTCTGTTCAGATTTTCTATTTCTACATGGTGCAGTCTTGGTAGGTTATATGTTTTTGAGGAATTTTTCCAATTTTTATGGGTTATCAAACTTGGCATAAAACTGTTCATAGTAGTCATTATGATCATTTATATTTCTCTGGTAACGGTTGTAATTTCTTTTCTTTCATTTAAGATTTTATTTATTTTATTTTTCTTTTTTTCTCAGCCTGCCTCAAAATTTGTCAATTTTATTGTTTTTGAAAACCAAATCTTACTTTCACTGATTTTTTTCTCTTCTCTATTTCATTTGTGTCTGTTCTAATCTTTATTATTTCCTTCCTTTTGTGGACTTTGAGCTTACTTTGATCTTTTTTCTAGTTCCCGGTGTTAATTTAGCTTGACATGTTTCTCTTTTTGCTTAACAAAATTTAACATAGGTGCATATCGCTATAAACTTTCATCTTTTTTTTTAGACTATGACTCTGAAATTTTATTTAATGTGAAATAAAATGTTTCTTTTGTCATTGTCAGTTTGCTCATAATTGAGTGCTCTGGTTTAAACAGAACTCCAACATACTATGCCTAGAAGGTTATTCTTTTCTTAGATTGTTGATTTACTCTTTAACATCATGTTTTCAGCAAGAGTCCTAAATAAGCAGTTTCATTTTATTGTTTTCTTTTTTTGAATTGTAGTAACATTGGTTTATAACTTTAAATAATTTTCAGGTGTACACCATAATATATTTTGATTTCTGTGTAGATTCCATCATGGTCACCACTCAATGACTAATTACAAGCCATCACCATACACATGTGCCACATCTTTTTGCCCTCCTCCCTCCCCACTTCCCCTCTGGTAACCACCAATCCAATTTCTGTTTCTATGTATTTATTTGTCATTGTTTTTATAGTCTACTTATGAGTGAGATCATATGGTATTTCACTTTCTCCCTCTGACTTATTTCACTTAGCATAATACCCTCAAGGTCTATCCTTGTTGTCATAAATGGACAGATTTCATTGTTTCTTATGGCTGAGTAGTATTCCATTGTGTATACATACCACATCTTTTTTATCCATTTGTCCCTTGGTGGGCACCTAGGTTGCTTCCAAGTCTTGGCTATCATGAATAATGCTGCAATGAACATGGGTGCATGCATCTTTATGTGTTTGTGTTTTCAAGTTCTGTGGATAAATTCCCAGAAGTGGAATAGCTGGATCACATGGTAGATCTATTCTTAATTTTCTGAGAAATCTCCATACTGTTTTCCATAGTGGCTGCACCAGTTTGAACTCCATCCAGCAGTGTATGAGGATTGCCTTCTCTACACATCCTCTCCAACACTTATTGTTTCCTGTCTTGTTAATTATAGCCATTCTGATGGGAGTGAGGTGATATCTCGTTGTAGTTTTGATTTGCATTTCCCTGACGGTTAATGATGTTGAACATCTTTTCACGTGCCTGTTGGCAATCTGTATATCTTCTTTGGAGAAATCTCTGTTCAGTTCTTTTGTGCATTTTTTAATTGGGCTGTTAGATTTTTTGTTGTTGAGATGTATGAGTTTTTTGTATATTAGCCCCTTATCTGATATATGGTTTGCAAATATCTTCTCCCAATTGTTAGGTTGTCTTTTCATGTTGTTGATGGTTTCCTTTGCTGTGCAGAACCTTTTTAGTTTGATGTTGTCCCATCTGTTTATTCTTTCTATTGTTTCCCTTGCCCACTCATGCATGGTATTTGAAAAAATGGTGCAAAGACCAATGTTGAAGAACCTACTGCCTATGTTTCTTCTAGAAGTTTAATGGTTTCAGATCTTACATTCAAGTCTTTAATGCACTTTGAGTTGACTTTTATGCATGGTGTAAGAAAATGGTCTACGTTCACTCTTTTGCATGTGGCTGTGCAGTTTTCCCAACACCATTTATTGAAGAGACTTTCCTTTCTCCATTGTATGTTCTTGGCCCCCTTGTCTAAAATTAGCAGTCTGTAGACGTGTGGGATTATTTATGGGCTTTCAATTTTGTTCCATTTATCTGTGTGTCTGTTTTTGTGCCAGTATCATGCTATTTTCATTACTATAGCTTTGTAGTATATTTTGAAATCAGGGAGTGTGATACCTCCAGCTTTATTCTTTTTTCTCAGGATTCCTTTGGCTATTCGGAGTCTTTTGTTCTTCCATATAAATTTTAGGATTCTTTGTTCTATTTCTGTGAAGAATGTTGTTGGAACTTGAATAGGGATTGTGTTGAATCTATAGATTGCTTTAGGAGGTGTGGATATTTGAACTATGTTAATTCTTCCAATCCAAGAGCACAGAATATCTTTCCCTTTCTTTGTCTCCTTCAATTTCTTTCAACGATGTTTTATAGTTTTCACTGTACAGATCTTCAACCTCTTTGGTTAAGTTTATTCATAGATATTTTATTCTTTTGGTTGTAATTGTACATGGGATTGTATACTTAATTTCTTTCTGGAACATTGTTGTCAGTGCATAGAAATGCAACTGATTTTTGTATGCTGATTTTGTATCCTGCAACTTGACTGTATTTATTATTTCTAGATACTTTTGGTAGATTCTTTAGAGTTTTGTATATATAAGGTCATATGATCTGCAAATAGTGACAGTTTTGCTTTTTCCTTTCCAATTTGAATCCCTTTTATTTCTTTTTCTTTCCTGATTGCTATGGTTAAGACTTTCAATACTATGTTAAATAAGAGTGGTGAAAATGGGCATCCTTGTCTGATTCTGGTTCCTAGAGGGATAGCTTTCAGTTTTTCTCAATTGATAATGATATTAGCAGTGGGTTTGTCATATATGGCCTTGGTTACATTGAGATATTTCCTTTTATACCCATTTTATTTAGATTTTTTATCATAAACAATGCTGTATCTTGTCAAATACTTTCTCTGCATCTATTGAGAGCATCACGTGATTTTTATTCTTCATTTTGTTAATGTGGTGTATCACTTTGATTGATTTCTGGATGTTGAACCATCCCTGTATCCTTGGAATAAATCCTACTTGATCATGGTGTATGATCTTTTTAATGCATTGTTGTATTCAATTTGCTAGTATTTTGTTGAGGATTTTTGCATCAATGTTTATCAGCGATATTGGCTTGTAATTTTCTTTTTTTGCATTGTCCTTGTCTGGTTTTAGTATCAGGGTAATGTTGGCATCATAGAGTGAGTTAGGAAGTTTCCCTTCCTCTTTAATTTTTTGGAAGAGTTTGAGCAGGATAGGTATTAAGTCTTCTTTGGCTGTTTGGTAGAATTCACTATGAAAGCCATCTGGATTTTTATTTTTAGGGAGGTTTTTGATCACAGTTTCGATCTTCTTACTGGTGATTAGTTTATTCAAATCTGTATTTCTTCTTGATTCAGTTTTAGAAGTTGTATGATTCTAAGAATTTATCCATTTCGTCTAGATTATGCAATTCATTAGCATATAGCTTTTCATAGTATTCTGTTGGAATATTTTGTGTTTCTGAGATGTCTTTTGTAATTTATTCTCTTTCCTTTCTGATTTTATTTATTTGAGCCCTCTCTATTTTTTCTTAGTGAGTCTAGCTAAAGGTTTGCCAAAGTTTTTAAACCAGTTCTTAGTTTCATTGATTCTTTCTATTGTTTTTTCATAAAGTCTCTATTTCTTTTATTTCTGATCTGATTTTTTTATTTCCTTCTTTCTGCTGATTTTGGGCTTTTATTGTTCTTCTTTTTCCAGTTCCTTTAGGTGCACTGTTCGCTTGTTTATTTGGGATTTTTCATGTTTGTTGACGTAAGCATGGATTGCTATAAACTTCCCTCTTATAATGGCTTTTGCTGTATCCCATAGATTTTGCCATGTCGGATTTTCATTTTCATTTGTCTCCAGGAATTTTTTGATTTCTCCTTTGATTTCTTCATTGAGCCAATCGTTGTTCAGTAGCATTTTGTTTAATCTCCACATATTTGTGTTTTTTCTGATTTTCTTCCTGTTGTTGACTTCTAGTTTCATATCTTTGTGTTCAGAAAAGATGCTTGGTCTTACTTCATTCTTCTTAAATTTATTTAGACTTTTTTGTGGCCTAATATGTGATCAGTCCTGGAGAATGTTCCACATGCCTTTGAAAAGAATGTGTATTCTGTGGTTTTTGGATGGAATGTTCTATATATATCTACTAAGTCCCTCTGGTCTAATGTGTTATATAAGACCAATGCTTCCATAATGATTCTCTGTTTGGCTGATCTCTCCATTGGTCTAAGTGGAGTTTTAAAGTTCCCTACTATTGCTGTGTTGCTATTTCTCCTTTTATGTCTGTTAATAATTGTTTTATATGTTGAGGCACTCCTATGTTGAGTGCATAGATATTTAAAAGTGTTCTATCCTCTTGTTGGATTGTTTCCTTTATCATTATGTAGTGCCCTTCTTTGTCTCTTGTTACAGTATTGTTTTAAAGTCTATTTTGTCTGATATAAGTATTGCTACGCTTGCTTTCTTTTCTTTGCCGTTTGCATGGAATATCTTTTTCCATCCCTTCACTATCAGTTTTTGAGTGTCTTTAGGTCTGAAGTCTCTTGTATGCAGCTTATATATTGGTCTTGTTTTTTTTTTTTTTTTGTCCAGTCTGTCACCCTATGCCTTTTGATTGGAACATTTAGTCCATTGACATTTAAAGTAGCTATTGATAAGTATGTATTTATTTCCATTTTACTTTTTTCTAAATGTTTTAGTAGTTCACTGTTCCTTTCTTCTTCTCTTGGTCTCTTCTTTTGTGGTTTGAGGGTTTTCTTTAGTATTCTTTTTGAGTATTTAATATAGGTTTCTAGTTTGTGATTACCATGAGGTTCATATGTAATAATCTATGTACATAGCAATCTATACTGAGTTGATAGTCTCTTTAGTTTGACCTCTTTCTAAGAGCTCTACTCGTTTACTCCCCTCCTCCCATATTTTATATTTTTGATATTATATCTAGCCTCTTATTTTGTGTGTGTGTGTGTCCATTACCCTCTTATCGTTGACATATTTGATTTTAGTACTTTTGTCTTTTAACCTTCATAATATCTTTATAGATAGTTGATCTGCTACTTTTACTGTACTTTTGCCTTTACCAGTGATTTTATTGCCTTTTTTTTGATAATTTTCTTATTCCTCTTTGTGGTGTTCTTTTTCCAAACTTAGATACATCCCTTCAGTATTTCTTGTAGAATTGGTTTCTTGGTGATAAAGTCCTTTAAGTTTTGCTTGTCTGGGAAATTTTTATCTTTCCTTCCATTCTGAATGATAACCTTGACAGGCAGAGTATTCTTGGCTGTAGGCTCTTTCCTGTCATGACTTTAAAGATATCGTGACACTCTCTTCTACCCTGGAGAGTTTTGGCTGAGAATTCTGCTGACACTCCTACAGGGTTTCCTTTGTATGTCACTTACTTTTCTCTTGCATCTTTTAGGATTGCTATTTATGTTTAATTTTGGACATTTTAATTATAATGTGTCTTGGTGTTGGCCTCTTTGAGTTTATCTTGTTTGGTGATCTCTGTGCTTCCTGTACTTCGATGTCTGTTTCCTTCCTTAGGTTAGGAAAGTTTTCAGCTATTATTTCTTCACATAGATTCTCTGCCCTTTTGTCTCTTTCTTCTCCTTCTGGGACACCTATGATATGAATGTTAGTGTGCTTGATCTTGTTCCAGAGTTCCCTTAGATTGTTCTCATTCTTTTTAAATCTATTTTTACCTGTTCAGCTTGTGTGATTTTTCCTAGTCTTTCGTCAAGTTCACTGGTCCATTCTTCTGTATCATCTACTCTGCTATTGAGTCTCTCTAGTGAATTTTTCACTTCCAGTAGTGTATTCTTCATTTCTGAATTGATTCTTTTTATATTTTCCAATTCTTAGTTGACATTCCCACTGTGTTCATCCAATCTTCTCCCCAGTCAGCATTGTTATGACTTTTTGTTTGAACTCTTTGTCAGGTAGATTGTTTGTTTCTGTTTCACTTAGTTCTTTTCCTGGAGTTTTGTCCTATTCCCTTCTTTGGAACGTATTCCTTTGCCTCCTCATTTTGCCTCTTTTTCTGTGTGTATATCTATATAATAGGTTGATCAGCTATGTCTCCTGATCTTCGAGAAGTGACCTTATGTAAGAGAAACCTTTTGAGGCCCAGCAGTATGGTTCCCCTCCCATCACCAGTCCAAATTTTCCAGGCGTGACCGCTGTGTGGGTTATGTCTGTCCTGCTGTGGTAGGGTTGCGCTTGCTGCAAGTGCCCAGGGAGTCTAGGCTTTCCCTCCTGGCTGGCTGTTTGTAAATCAGATTTGGGGAAGCTCAGCACAGTTGGCTGCAAGGTCTAATAGTGCATGCCTGTTGCAGTTTTTCTGCTGAGTAGGCCCCCAGTGTGGCTGGCTGCTAGGCTCAGGTGTTTACAATTGCTGTAGGCCTCAGGCTATTGTCAGTTCCCTCAGGATTGGAGCTGAGTGGGGCTGGCCCTAGGCATGGGAGCACCCAATTGTTTCAGGATTTGGAAGGTGTGGCTGATTCCCTATGAGGCTATTTAAGAAGCATAGGTCTTCTGCCACTAAGTCCCACTCCCCACATATCCACACACACTGTCCTGTGTTCATGTCACAACCCCCTGGAGCATACCCCACTGCAGAGGCCCCCACACTCTCCACCAATGCCCCCCACACTACACGTGCACCTCATGTAGTCCCTGCCCCACAGAGGCATACACACTCACCTGCTGCAGAGGATTGAGGCACCCAGTCTATGCAGGCTGGCAAGTAGCCTGAGGGCTGGCTGTCAGGTGGGGCCAGTCCCTAGGGAAGGCTGTCTTCCCTGGCTGGGTATTCTAGTGGGTGTGGCAGACCCTTGGGCTAACAGGCCAGGGGAAGACCTCCAATGGCATCTGCCAGTATCTGTGCCAGCATGCCTGGACTAGGTCACAGAAATGGCTACTGCCAATATCTCAGTCCCCAGAGAGGTCTCACCTCTCAATGAGATGCACCCAGAGCCTACCAGATGAGATTCTTTTCACCAAAAGATTACTCACCTTTCTTTATGGTGATTTTAGGTTGCTTTCTGAGAGAGGTGAATATGTGCATGGCCCTGTAAGAGCTGATTTTTTCCACTTGTGTCTGGTAGATTTTTCTGGGGGTATTCTCTATTGCAGTTAATAGCAATCGAAGGTAGATATTATGACACTCATCTCAGTTGTGCTGAGTCTGAAGTGTGCTCATAGTGGTAATATGCTCCTACTCAGTTCCCCCCACTGCTCCAGGTAAGTCTGCATATCTTAGGTTTGCTCCTGGCCAGCCAGCTGTGAAGCTCTGTGTCTCACAAAGGTGGCTTTTTTTCTCTCCAGAAAGGAATTTCTGCCTCTTCCACCTCAGTCAAGACTGTCCCTTGCTGTTTGGGTTCTTTCTATCCAGTTTTCAGTTCTCCCTCAGGGATAATTTTTCCAGGAATAGTTGTAACTTGGTTGTGTTCATGGGAGGAGGTGAGTTCAGAGTCTGCCTATGCCACAATCTTGTTGAGATCTCCTAAACTTTCATCTTAATACTGCTTTTGCTGCATCATGTGTTTCCTATTTTGTCTTTTTACTTTCATTTGTCCTAAGATATGTTATGATTTTCCTTTTGGTTTCTTCTTAGATCCGTTGGTTGCCCAGTACTGTGTTCTTTAATTTCTTTAATTTAATTTACCTTTCATTATTAACCTAGTTTCATTTCTTTCTGCTTAAAAAACATTTTGTTCGATTTCAATCTAATTAAATTTGTCGATATTTGTTTTGTGACCTAACATCTGATCTGTCCTGCAAAATGTTCTGTCTATGTTTCAGAAAATTGTATGTTTTGTTGTTCTTGGGTAAAATGTGTTGTATATGTCTGTAAGATCCATTTGATCTTCAGTGTTTTTCAAGTCTACTATTCCTTCACTGGTTTACTCTCTGGATATTCTCTCCATTATACACAGTGGTGTATTGACATCTCCTATTACTGTTTTATTACAGTCTATTTCTCCCTTCAGTTTGGTCCATATCTGATACATGTATTTAGATGCTATGATGTTCAGTGAATTTATATTTATAATTGTAATGCCTTTGTGGTGATTTAATCCTTTTGCCTTCATATAAAGCTCTTCTTTGTCTCTTATGACAGAATTTTACTTGATGTCTGTTTTCTCTGATACAAGTAGAGCTACCCTTGCTCTTGTTTCACCATTTGCATGAAAGATCTTTTCCATCTCTTCACTTTCACCCTATGTGTTTCCTTGAATATAAAATGTGTACTTGTACATATTATACAGTTGGGTCTTGTTTTATCCATTCAGTAACACTATGTCTTTTTACTGGACAGTTTGACCCATTTCTATTTAAAATAGTTATTGATAGAGAAGGACTTAATGTTGCCAGTACCATGTTGAATAAAAGTGATGAGATTTGGCATCTTTTTCTTGTTCCTGATCTAGAGGAGATGCTTCCAGCTTTTTACTAAGTATGGTGTTAGTTGTGGGCTTGCCATATATGGCCCTTATAATGTTGAGGTATGTTCTTTCTATACCTAATTTGTTGAGAGTTTTTATCATGAAATGTTGAATTTTGTCCAACAATTTTTCTGCATCTATTGGGATGATCATATCATTTTTATTTTTCATTGTTGTAATATGGTGTATCACATTTATTGATTTGCATATGTTGATGCATCATCACTTCCCAGGGATATATCCAAATTGATCATGATGTATAATCTTTTAAATGTGCTGTTTAAGTCAGTTTCCTGGTATTTTGTTGAATATTTTTACATCTACATTTATCAGGTAATTTGTCTTGTAATGGTTTTTCTTGTAGTTTCCTAGCCTACTTTGGTATCAAGGTATTATCTCAACTTTCATTTCTGAATTTACTAATTTGAATCATCTCTCTTTTTTCTAAGTCTAGCTAAACATTTGTCAATTTTGTTTGCCTTTTCAAAACCCAATTCTTAGTTTTGTTGATCTTTTCTGTTATCTTTCTAGTTATTAGTTCATTTATTTCTGCTCTGATCTTTGTTATTTTCTTCTAACTTTGTGCTTAGATTGCTCTTCTTTCTCTTGTTCGCTGAGGTATAAATTTAGCTTGTTTATTTGTCATCTTTCTTTTTCTTAAATGTAGGCATTTATTGCTGTAACTTTCCTTTCAGAGGTGGTTTGTCTGCCTCCCATAAGTTTTGGTATGTTGTTTTTCTTTTTTGTTTGTCTCAAGATGATTTTGATTTTCCTTTTTTCATTTATTCTTTGACCCATTGTTTGTTCAGTAGTGAAGCCTCCATGTATTTGTGAATTTTCGAGGTTTCCTCCTTTTATTGATTTCTAGTTTCATATCATTGGGGTCAGAAAAGATACTTGTTATATTTAAATTTTCTTGAATTTGTTAAGACTTGTTTTGTGGCCTAACAAATGATAGAGCCAAGAAAATATGCCATGAACTCTTAAGAATATGTGTTCTGCTGCTGTTGGACAGAATGTTTTCTCTATATCTGTTTGGTCCATTTACTAAATTGTAGTTCAGTTCCAATGTTTTTTATTTTTGATTGATTTTCAGTCTGTATAATCTTTCCATTGTTAATAAGGGTTAATGAAATTCTCTACTATTACAGGATTGCTATCTATTTCTCCCTTCAAATTTGTTCTTAATTGCTTTATATATTTAGGTGCTTTGATATTGAGTGCATATATATTTACTGCTATTTCCTCTTGAGGAATTAACCACTTATTTATTACATAATTATCTTCTTTCTCTCTTATAATAGTTTTGACTTAAAATCTATTCTCTCTGACATAAGTATAGCTACCCCTGCTCTCTTTTGGTTTCCCTTTGCATGGAATATCTTCTTCAATCCATTCACTTTGAGCCTCTGTGTGTCCTTAAATCTGGAGTGAGTCTACTGTAGGCAGCATATAGTTGGGGTTTCTCTTTTATTTTTTATCCACAACTATGTCCTTTGATTAGAGAATTTAATCTATTTACACTTAAAGTAATTATTCATTAGTAAGGACTTACTATTGCCATTTTACTTGTTTTCTAAGAGTTTTGTAGACACTTTGTTACTTTCTTCCTCTCTTGCTGACTTCCTTCATGATTTGATGATTTTCTATTGTAGTATGCTTTGATTCCTTTCACTTTACATTTGTGTATCTACTATAGGTGTTGCTTTGTTATCATGAGGCTTACATAAATCATCTTATAGTTATAACAGCCTGTTTTAAGCTGATAACAACTTAACTTTGTGTGCATACAAATTCTCGACTCCTTTACTCCTCTGAAACACATTTTATGCTTTTGATGCCACAATTTACATTTTTATATTGTATATTCATTAAGAAATTTTTTGTAGCTTTAGATATTTTTGATTATCTCATTTTTAACCTTTACACTAGAGTTATAATTGATTGATACACCATCATTACAATATTAGTGTATTCTGAATTTGGTCATTTATTTACCTTTGCTGAGTTAGTTTTATACTTTCACATGATTTCATGTTAGTAGTTAGCATCCTTTCTTTTAAGCTTAAAGAACGCCCTTTAGCCTTTCTTGTAAGGCAAGTCTAGGGGTAATAAACTCCCTTAGCTTTTGTTTACCTGGAAATATATTTTTCTCTCCTTTACTTAAGGATAGCTTTGCCAGGTAAAGTATTCTTGACTGGAAGGTGTTTTTTCCTTTCAGCTATTTGAATATGTCATTCTACTCTCTCCTGGCCTGTAGGTTTCTGCTAAGCAGTCTTCTCATAGTCTTCTTGGAGTTCTATTTTATGACAAACTTCTTTTATCTTACTGCTTTCAAGATTCTTTCTTTGCTTTGATTTTTGGCAGTTTTATTTTAATGTGCCTTGGTAAAGTCTTCTTTGAGTTAAACCTAATTTGAGATCATTAAGTTTCATGTTCCTGGATGTCCATATATTTCCCCAGATTTGGAAAGTTTTCAGTCACTATTGTTCTTTTTTTAATAAATTATCTTCCCCTTTCTCTCTCTCTTCTATTTCTGGGATCCCCATAATGCAAATATCTTTTAGACTTTTGGTGTCCCATAAGTCCCATAGGCTTTCTTCTTTCCTTTCCCTTCTTTTCTCTCTTATTTAAGGCTAATAAGAGTGCCATATTTATTAAAGAAGCCTGAGCTTCTTTACAACAATTATTTTGAAATCTTTCTCAGGCAATTCATGGATCTCCATTTTTAAAGGACACTTATTGGAGATCTGCTGTATCTTTTTAGTGGAATCATGTTTCTCTAATTCTTTGTGATCCTTGTAACTGTCATAGGTGTCTGCACATTTGAAGCAGAAGTAACGTCTTCTAGACTTTATGAACTGTCTTCAGTAAGGAAGATCTTTCATCTCTGGTTGGGGGAAATATTGAAGTATACTGTGACCCCAGGTCTAGTGGGGTGCCAGGTGTAGGGATGTATGGTGTCTTAGTTTAGGCAGGTGGTGTCCACAATACGGACAACTGTGTGATCTTTGGCAGTAAGATCTATGAAGTGTTCATGGTGGCTGCAAGGACTGATGGGGTCCTCAGCATTGCCTCCAGGTCCAGCAATGAGGGAGGTGGGCAAGTGATGGTGGTGGCCAAAGCCAATGACTCCAATGCACATGCTTGGCTGTGGAGGCCTGTTTCAGTTCCCTGAACAGTGGCAGGTGCTGGCTACAGGCTCATGTGTAATGGTGAAGGCCAGGGCCAATGTCAGGGGCTGGGGCCAACTGTAGGTGCATGAGCAGCTATGGTGTCCCAGTCTGTCAATGTGCACTTGCATGCTTTCATGGCCTAGTGACAGGCACATGGACGGCCAGGGGTATAGTGAAGGTAGTTGGGGAAGATTATGTGCTGGTTCATGGTTGCAGAGTTTATTTCTGTGCATGTGCAGTGGTAGAGGCCAGTGTCTGTGCTGGCTCCAGGCACCTGAGCAGCTGTGAATGTCTGAGCTATTGACATACACTCATGTGGCTACAGGGGCTAGCCACAAGTATGTGCATGATAATAGACAGCCAGTGATGAAAGTTGGGGCTAACAGAGTGCAGATGCATTGCTGCACATTTAGCTGTTCGTGCATATGAGGTGCAGGTCTGTGACAGGGGTCAAGACCAGATCCTGATGCAGAAGCATCTGTGAGGCTTTGGCTGTTGGCATGTACTTGTGTGGCTGCAGGGTCTAGCTGTGAGCACACATGCAACAAAGGAGGCTGTGGACAGGAGTCAGGGCAAGTGATGTGCAAGTGTGGGGCTGCAGATGCTTGTTGTGGGCATGCCTGTTGGTGGAGGCCACTGACAGGATTTGGAGCTGGATCTGGATGGACAAGCAGCTGTGGTGGCCTGGGCTGTCAGTGTGCACTCATGTGCAAACAGGGGCTAGCCATAGGCACACACACAACTGTGGAGGCTGGTGACAGGAGTCTGGACCTGAGGCATGCAGGTATAGGGCTACCATTGCTAGCTACAGATGTGTGCATTGGTGCAGGCCAGTGACAGGAGTCAGGGCCAGATTTGGGCCCATGAGCAGCTGTGGAGGCCTTTGCGATCAGTGTGCACTTGTGTGTAAACGGGGCTGCCACTGGTACTGCCGCCACTTCCAAGATGTTCAGGTTTGCATGGGGCTGCTGCTGCTACACTGGTCTTCAGGTGTGCAGGGCTGGGCCTCCCTCACCTCCACTCACAGAAGCCCACCACTGCATGAGGATCTGCATCCTGGATCACTGCTGCTGGAGTGGGAGAGGCACTGCTCCCCTAGTTCCACTGCTTCCAAGGGGTCCAGTCCACCTACCTTCAGATGTATAGATGCCTGGTTCTCTTAGGCATCCTGTTGTACTGAACAGGGAATCCTCTGTTGGTCCATAGTTACCTGTTTGGTTTTAATTTAGAGGGGGAGACAAAGGCAAGCTCTTACACCACCATGATGCTGACATCACTCTAACTACCAATTTTGTTACTATTTGCTATTTACAGCCCTGTGCTTTGTTTCTATTTTTGTCTTCCACTATTTTGCTTGTTTTAATTCAGCATTTTATATAATCTCATTTTTCTCCTTTATTGACATATCATATACTTTAAAACTGTTTTAGTGGTTTCCCTTGTGTTTACAGTATATATTTACAACTAATTAAATCGACTTTTAAAATAACACTATATTACTTCACAGGTAGTGCAAGAGCCTTATAAAAGAATATTCTCAGTTCCTCCCTTTTGTACCTTTGCTGTCATTGATTTCACTTATCTATAAGATACAATCACCTACAACAATGCTACTACCATGATTTTGAACAAGAATGTATCCATTTCTTCTAGGTTATCCAATTTGTGGGCTTATAGTTTTTCACAGTATTCTTTTATAATCATTTGTATTTCTGCAATATCTGCTGTAATTTCTCCTCTTTCATTTCTAATTTTATTTATATGAGCCTTCTCTCTTTTTTCCTTGGTGAGTCTGGCTAAGGATTTGTCAATTTTGTTTATCTTCTCAAAGAACTAGCTCGTAGTTTCATTAAATCCTTTCTACTGTTTTTTTTAAGTCTCTATTTCATTTATTTCTCCTCTGATTTTTATTATTTTCCTCCTTCTGCTGACTATTGGCTTTGTTTGTTCTTCTTTTTGTAATTCTGTTAGGTGCACTTTAAGATTAGTTATTTGAGGTTTTTCTTGCTTGTTGAGATAGACCTGTATTGCCTGGATATTTATCCAAAGAACATGAAATCAATGATCCAAGTAAATATTTCACTCCTTTTTACTACCATGGTTATGCACGCCTATGTTCAGTGTAGCATTATTCACAATAGCCAAGATGTCGAACCAACCCAAGTGTCCTTCTACAGATGAATGGATAAAGAAGATGTGGTATATATACACAATAGAATACTACTCAGCCATTAAAAAAGAAAATTGTCGCATTTGAAACGACATGGATGGAACTTGAAGGCATGATGTTAAGCAAAGTAAGCCAGACAGAGAAAGACAAATACTGCATGAGTTCACTCATATGTGGAAGATAAATACAGGGATAAAGAGAACAGATTAGTGCTTACCAGAGGGGAAGGGGGTTCAGGAGTGGGCAAAAGGGATAAAGGGTCACATATGTATGGTGATGGGTAAAAATTAGACTACTGGGGTGAACACGATGAAGTGTATTCAGAAATTGATAAATAATAACACACAACTGAAATTACACAGTTATAAACCATTGTGATCTCAATAAAATTACATGAAAAAAAGAATAATAAAAATAAAATAATTTTTTATCTTTATATATTCTTTCTACAACACTTTTCCTTTTTCTGTATATCCCAGTTTCTAACATAAAACATTTCCTTTTTTTGAAGTCAAAATTTCTTATGAGGTGGGTCTACTGATGACTAATTCCTTCAATTTTTGGTTGTCTGAGGAAGTATTTATTTCTTGTTCATTTTACATGATAATTTAACTGGCTACAGAATTCTAGGGTTGGGGGATTTTTTTCATCACTTTAAATATTTCACTCCTTTTTACTACCATGGTTTCTGAAGAGATGACTGATGTAGTTCTTATCCTGAATCGCTATACATAAGGTGTTTTTCCTCTTACTTCCTTCAGGATTTTCTATTTTATTTTCTGCAGTTTGAATATGATATGCCTAGATGTCGTTTTTTTAAAAATTTATTCTACTTGGTGTTCTCTAAGTTTCCTGGTCTGAGATTTGATGTCTATCATTGATTTGGGGAAATTCTCAGTCATTATTGCTTCAAATATTTTTTATTTTTCTTTCACTCTTCTTCTGGTATATCCTATCCATATGTTACACTTCTTGTGTTTGTTCCACAGTTCTTAGATAATTTGTTTCATTTTTTTTCTATTTCATTCTAGGTTTGGAAATTTCTATGGCATTTCTTCAATTTCACTAATTCTTTTCTTGGCTGTGTCAAATATACTGATGAGCCCATGAAAGGTGTTTTTCATTTTTGTTACAGTGGGTCTTTTTAGTATTTACTTTTTTATTCTTGTTAGAGTTTTTATCTCTCTGCTTCCATTTCCCATCTGTTCTTGCATGTTGTCCACTTTTTCCACTAGAGCTCTTAGCATATTTATCATAGTTTTAAAAATTTCTTGTCTGATATTTTCAACATTTGTCATATATGAGTCTGGTTCTGATGCTTGTTCTATCTCTTAAAACTATGTTTCTCATTTTTTTGGTAGGCCTTGTAAATTTTGTTTAAAGCCAGACATGATGTACTTGGTAAAAAGAACTGAAGTAAATAGGATGTAAGCATGAGGTTTTATGTTTATTCGGCTAGAAGTTAGGCTGTGTTTACTGTTCAGGTTTTAAAAGCTAAAATTTTCTCTAATGTTTTGTGTTTTTTTTTTTTGTTTCCCTTGTTATCCTTACATTTCCCTAGAGATTTCTTCCTAAATAAGACCTGAGATATGCAGTTCTATCAGTTGTATTATTATAAAGGAGTCTTACTGGTTTATGGGAGGAAGGAGAGCATTCCACAGTTTGTTGATTAGGTCTCAAACTGTTAGTGAGTCTGTGCTCCCGGATTGTGACCTTCACAATACTTCTCAGTTGTGTTTTTTTAACTTTGATAAGACAGAAATGTTAGAGGGGTCTTCAGTTGGGTACTTCCATTATCCCATGCACAAGGCTAGAAGGGAGTGAGATGGGTATTTCCCTTGCCTCAGGTCAGTTAGACACTTGTAAAACCACAGTATGTTAGGCTCTGATAAAATAGTTCACTTGAGGGGAGACTTTGCTGAAAAGGACTGAATAGTCTGCATATATTTCAAAATGGCTACTTTTCCCCTCACTTTGACAGTGGTATAAGGATATTTTTCTCCAATATTCACTGTGAAAACCTGGTAGGGCTCCTGTAGGTAAAATTAACAAATGGATGGGACCTCTCTAAAACCGGACCCTGGTGGAGTTTTTAAATCTTAAACTTGTCAACACTGATCTTCCTTTAATTTGTCAATTATAGTTTGTTTTGGTAAACAAACTGGTAAAGGGTTCTGCAGAGGATTTTGCTCCTGGGATTCTACTCTGGTAAGTTGCAATTCTCTTTATCTGCCTGTCTCTCTTTCTAATTTGGCAGGCTATGTTTTGCCATATGACCTCACTTCTCTGATAGATCACAGAGTTGTCAATTTTCTTTTTGTTTAAAGATTTTATGTTTTCCTTTTTCTCCCCAAAGCCCCCCGGTACATAGTTGTATATTCTTCGTTGTGGGTCCTTCTAGCTGTGGCATGTGGGACACTGCCTCAGCATGGTTTGATGAACAGTGCCATGTCCGCGCCCAGGATTCGAACCAATGAAACACTGGGCTGCCTGCATCGGAGTGTGCAAACTTAACCACTCAGCCATGGGGCCAGCCGCAATCAATTTTCTTTTTTTTAAGTAGTCTTTTTTAAAAAAATATATATATATTGGCCCTGAGCTAACATCTGTTGCCAATATTTTTTTAAATCTTTTTCTTCTTCTCCCCAAAGCCTCACAGTACATAGTTGTATATCTAGTTGTAGGTCCTGCTAGTTCTGCTATGTGGGATGCAGCCTCAGCATGGCTTGATGAGCAGAACTAGATCTGCACCCAGGATGCAAAACAGTGAAAAATGGGCTGCTGAAGCAGAGCGGGTGAACTTAACCACTCAGCCATGGGGCCAGCCCCATCAATTTTCAGTTAGTTTAGCTTTTTCTTTTTGTAAAGACAAGAATGATGACATCCAAGCTTCTTACATGCTAGATTGAAAATTATATGTCCTCTTTTTGCCTATTTATAGCTACAACCACTTCTTTCCTTTCCCCCCACACTTAACTCCTAGAAGCCACTAATCTATTTATTTTCTGTTTATAGAACTTCTGTAACAATTATTTTAGGGTAGGTCTCCTTGTGATACATTCTCTTACTTTCCCTTCTGAAAATGTCTTAAATTCTTCATTTATGAAAAACGTTGTCACTTGATACAAGATTCCGAGTTGAGTTTTGTTTCTCCTCATAAAAAGCATTGTGCCACTTTCTCTGGTTTCCACGGTTTCTCATGAGAAATCCTCTGTCATTCAAATTGTTTTTCCTCTCTAGGAAGGTAAGGTGACATTTGTCTCTGACTGATTTCAACATTTTTTTTCCTGGTCTTTAGTTTTTAATAGTTTACTTATGATTTGTCTCTGTGGGTCTCCTTGGGTTTTTATTGTTCAGTATTCACTTCTCTTTTTGAATCTCTAATGTTATGTCTTTTGCCAAATTTGGTAAGCTTTCAAGTAACTTTCAACACTGCTCTATTTCTCCTCTTTTTGGACTCCAGTGGCAAATATTTTAGATTTCTTTTCTATTCCCCCAGGTTATGGAGCCCCTGTTTATTATGTTTTCTGTTTTCTCTCTTTTGTTCAGATTGGGCAACTCACTATCATCGAGTTCACTGATTTTTTTTTATCTTCTTTTCTTCAACTCTTCTATGGAGACTAGCTTTTATTTTGGTTATATTTTTTAATTCTAAAATTCTCACTTTTTATTTCTTTTGTTTTTTGTGATAATTTGTATTTCTTGGCTGCAGCTCTCTATTATTTATTCATTTGAAAGGTGTTCATAATTGCTCATTGAAGTATTGTTATGATGTCTGCTTTAAAATCCTTTTCAGGTGATTCTCACATCTCTGTTATCTCAGTATTAGTATCTGTTGATTACCTTCTCATTCAAATTAATATTTTTTGCTTCTTGGTATGATAAATGATTTTAAATTGATATTTTCATATTATGGACATTTTCATATATTATGAGAGTGTGAATCTTACTTAAGCATTCTATTACAGTTGGTTTTCTCTAACATTGTTTGGCAGAGGAATGGAAATGCCAATTTGTTTCCTCTATGTTGAGATTGAAGTCCAAGTTTTAATCTCTGCCTCTATAGACACAAGATAGGGGTGGGTACTCAGTGTTTGATGGTGGTGGGAGTTCTGTTTCCTCACATATTGCCACTGACTGCAGTGGGATTGGCCTCATTACCATACATGACGGTGAGAGTCATGACTCCACAAGGCAAGCTCTGGTACCACTCCCAATGAAGAGGAGGATATTTACCTTATAACTTCTGGGTGTGGGTGGACATCCAGGCTTCCTTCATGGTCTGCTCTAATAGTGTGAGGGGAACTCATTACCAGCTAGTGAGGATAAAAGTCCTGGCTTCCTTCTTGGCCGCTCTGACACAGTACTGGAAGGAGCATTGGAGTGCCTCATTATACACTCGTAAGGGTGGAATTATAGACTCCCCACTTTATCTGTGGTTGCATAGGTGGGTGTAACACCACAGTTTATTTAAGGGGTGTTTGGCTTATTTGAACTTTTATGTTTTTCTATGCTTCCCCTTTCCTGGGTCCCTTAGCTAGAGAGAGCAGGGTTTAGTTGGAGCTATGTTGTCTGTTTCCATTAGTGTTCTTACACTTCATGTCTGGGATATATAAGGCAAAAAGAGGAAACACAGGAACTCACCTCCATGTCATCCCTAGCTGGTTTGCCTTCTTCTCTTCACCTTTCAGAGCCTTTTAATTTTCTTTTTATGTATAATGTCCAGGATTTTTAGTTGTACTTAGAGAAAAATATGTCTTCTCTATCTTTCCAGAAGCAGAAGTCCTCAGTTCCATACTTTTGTTAATTGAGATATAACTTACATACCATAGAGTTCACCCATTAAAAGTATACAATTCAGTGGTTTTTAGTACATTCACAATATGGTGCAACCATCACCACTATTTAATTTCAGAATATTTAATTACTACAGGAAGAAACCACATACCCAGTATCAGTCACTCCTCATTTCTTCTTTCCCAAGCCCTGGAAATGACTAATTTAATTTCTATCTCTATGTATTAGCTTATTTTAGACATTTTGTATAAATCAAATTATATAATAGGTGGCCTTTTGTGTCTGACATCTTTCATGTAGCATATTGTTTTCAAAATTCACCCCTATTTAAATTATATCAGTACTTCATCTAGCTTATAGCTGAGAAATATGCCATTGTATGAGTATCCAAGATTTTTTATACATTCATCAGTTGATGGACATTTGGGTTTTTTCTACTTCTTGACTATTATAAATAATAGTGCTTTGAGCATTTGTGTACAAGTATTTATGTGAACGTATTATTTCAATTTTCCTGGGTTTATATCTAAGTGAAGAGTTACTGGATCATATAGTAACTCTATGTTAAACCTTTTGAGGCACTTCTAAACAATTTTCCAAAGTGGCTCTGCTTTTACATTCCTACTAGCAGACTATGTGTGTTCTCATTTCTTCACAGTTTTGCCAAAGTTTATCACCTATCTTTTTAAATATAGTTACCTTAATGGTGGTGAAGAACTATCTTGTTGCAGTTTAAATTTGCATTTTTCAAACGAATAATTATGTTGAGCATAATTTAATATGCTGTTTGGCCATTTGTATACCTTCCTTGGATAAATGTCAATTCAGATTTATTGTTCATTTTAAAAATTGGATTATTTATCATTTGATTGTTGAGGTACAAGTATTGTTTGTATATTCTGGATACTAGATCCTTATCAGATATATGGTTTTCAAGTATTTTCTCCTATTCAGCATAATGTCTTTATACTTTCTTGATAGTGTCCTTTGAAGCACAGAAGTTTTTAATTGTGATGAAGCCCAATTTATTTGGTTTTCCTCTTTTGGTTACAAGTACTTAAAGTATCATATATTTAAAAAAACATTGTCTGTGGGATGCCACCACAGCATGGATTGATGAGAGATGTGTAGGCCCATGCCTGAGATCCAAACCCATGATCTCCAGGGTGCTGAAGTAGAGTGCACAAACTTAACCACTATGCCACTGGGCCAGCCCCTATGGCTTTATTTTTTGACTCTCAATTCTATTCTATTGATCTATATAGCTGTTCTTATGCTAGTACCATATTATTTTATTTACTGTAGTTTTGTAGTAAGTTTTCTTTTTCTTAAAAGATTTTTTTTTATTTTTCCTTTTTCTCCCCAAAGCCCCCCAGCACATAGTTGTATATATATTTTTAATTGTGGGTCCTTCTAGTTGTGGCATATAGGATGCCACCTCAACATGGCCTGATGAACAGTGCCATGTCCATGCCTAGGATCTGAACTGGCAAAACCCTGGGCTGTTGAAGCAGATTGTGCAAACTTAACCACTCAGCCACAGGACCAGCCCCTGTAGTAAGTTTTCTAATTGAGAAGTGTGAGTCCTCTAATTTTTTAAAAAGATTTTTTGAATATTCTTGGTCCCTTCCATTTCCATATAAACTTTAGGATCAGGTTGTAGTTTTCTGTAAAATAAAACCTGGAATTTTAATAGAGCTTGTGTTAAATCTGAAGATTACTTAGGGAAGTATTGCCATATTAAGAATGATAAATCATCCAGTTCATGAATATAGGGTTTATTTCTATTTATTTAGGTGTTCTTTAATTTCTTTAAACAATTATTTTTACTTTTCAGTGTACCTTGAACTGCTTTTGTTAAATTCATTCCAAAGTATTTTATTCTTTCTTATGCTTTGGAATTGAACTATTTTCTGTGTTTTATTTTGGATTTTTCATTGTTAGAGTATACATGTATAATTAATTTTTGTGGTTGATCTTATATCTTTATGATTTTTAGCCCTAATAGCTTTCTTTTATGTATTCCTCAGGATTTGTATAAAAAATACAAGATTGTGTCATCTGAAAATATGCTTTTATTTATTCCTTCAAATCTGGATACCTTTCATTTCTTTTTCTTTACTAATTCTCCTGGCTGAAACCTTCATTACAATGTTGAATACAAGTAATTATAGTGAACATTCTTCTCTTGCTCCTGATCTTAATATGAAAGCTTTCAGTATTTCGTTTTCTTCTCTGTGGGTCTTTTGATGTGGAATGATATTTGTTGTAGGTTTTTTGCATATTATTTTGGTCCTGTTGAGGAAGTTCCATTCTATATTTTTGAATTATATTTTAGTGGTTGCTCTGGAGGTTTACAGTTAATATCTTAATGCATAGCAACTTATTTTGGGTTAATACCAATGTAATTTTAATGGTATAAAAAAACATTTCCTATATAGCTTAATTCCCTTCCCTCTTCTTTGTACTGTTATTGTCATACAAATTAAATATTTATATAATGAGTGCTCATTAACACAAATTTATATTGATTTAGGTAGTTGTCTTTTTAATCAGATAGGAGTAAAAAGACTTACAAACAAAAATCATTTTTATGTTTACATTTACTTATGCTCTTTATTTGTTGATGCGCCTTTGAGATACTGCTTTCATTTCAGCCTGAAGTAATCCCTTTAGTGTTTTTCATGGCTGGTCTTTCAGAGACTATTTCTTTCAGTTTTTTTCTGAGAGTTTCTAGTGTCTCCTTTATTTTAAAAGGGTTGTTTTGCTGGATATAGAATTCTTGGTTGCCATTTTTTTTTCTTTCAACACTTCACATGTTTTACCACATTGCTTTCTGGCCTTCATAGTATCAAATGAGAACTCAGCTGTTGATCTTAATCATTCCTTTCATAGGATGAACCATTTCTCTCTTGCTGGTATTTGTACTCTTTATTCTTTGGCTTTCAGTGATTGATTATGACATATCTAGTTGTAGATCTTTTTGAATTTCTTTCATGTGAAGTATATTGAACTTCAGTGATGTGTAGATTAGTGTTTTTCATCAAGTTCTAGATGAATTTGGCAGTTATTTATTCAAACAATGTTTCTTCCAATTTCTTTTTCTCCTTTTCTTCTGGTACTCACATTACATGTACATTGGTATGCTTGATGGTATCCCATCAATTTCTAGGGCTCTGTTAATTTTTCATTCTTTTTTCTCCCTATTCCTTAAATGCAATACTCTCAATGTATCTATCATCCAGTTTTCTGATTCTTTTTTCTGCCTGCTCAAATCTCCTGTGATATACTCTACAAAAATTTTTATTTCAATTACTGCATTTTTAACTCCAGAATTTCTATTTGGTTCCTTTTTATAATTTTTATATCTTTACTGATATTCTAGACAGTGTGGAATTATCACATACTTTCTTTTAGTTCTTTAAACATGCTTTTCTTTATATTTCTGAACATATTGATAATAGCTGATTTAAAAATATTTGTCTAGTAAGTACAACATCTGTGCTTATTCTGGGACAGTTTCCATTGTCTACATTTTCCTGGTTATGAGTCATTCTTTCCTGCTTTCTTTCATGACTTGTTATTTTTTTAAACTGGACATTTTAAATACTATAATGTACCAGCTCTGGAAATCAGATTCTTCCCTTTCTTCAGAGTTTGTTGTTGTTTTGCTTGTTTTTTTCTAATTGTTGTTGTTGTTTTGTTCAGAGACTTTTCTGAATGAATTCTCTAACATCTGCATTATTATGTAGTGTAATTTCCTTAAGTATCTGTAAACTCAGATTCTTCCAGTCTTTGCCATGGAGCTGTGTGTATGTTAAAACACATCTTCAACACTCAGCTAGGAAGTTAACCATTGGACCTTAACCTTACTTCCTGGTTGTGCAGAGCCTCAAGGGAAGTCAGATCTTAGAACTTATAGCATTCTCATTTTTCTTCTTAGCATGTGCACAACCCTGGTCTTACAAACACCCCACACATGAGAATTGCCCTCTAGGTTCCTAGAAATATGTTAAAGCTTTACAAAGACCCTATGGAAATCTGAATTCCCAGATTTTCCTTCTAAGCTTTTTGTCAGTCTGTTTTCCCCCAACTGTTAGCCACTGCCTCAGGAGGCTTTAAAGTTAAACAGTTATTTCCAAGTTTTTTCAAAAATGCCCTCATGAGAAATGATTTTCATACAGGAATAGTTCTGAGTAAGGTCAAATACAGACAGCTTGGCAAGTGGAATGCTTCTGGAAACCACAAGGCAGGTCAAATAATGATAATTTTCTTGGAAGGAAGTCTTGAATGATCTTTTACCCCATTCTTTTCCCTTTGGTTGTGTTCAGGAAGCTCTTTTCACTGGAAATGCAGGCTGTCATTTTCTAAAGCTACTACCAAGCTGGAGAATAGGGGATGTGACTAGAGCAAGTGAAAACTCCATAAGGCTTGGTGTTGTTACCAACATGATGCCATTTTTTAATGTAAATGCTCCCCTCACTGCTGCAAGTCTTAGTTCATTTTCTACGGTTCTAAAATAGTTTGTTCTCACAATTTTTGCTAGGTTTGTCTTTGTTTTTATGAAGGAAAGAATTTTTGGTGGTTACAGCATCATTTTAGCTATTTTTCATGTATTGTTTCTTTTTATTTAGATGAAATTCACATAACAATAAAAAACTTTTAAGTGGGTAATTCAGTGTCACATACTACATTCACAGTGTTCAAACAGAACCTCTGTATAGTTCCAAAATATTTTTATTACCCAAAAGTAAAATCTCATGCCCATTAAGCAGTAACTACCCATTCACCTCTATACTTAACCCTTGACAATCACCAACTACTTTATGTTTTTATTGATTTATATATTCCAGATATTGCATATAAGTCAAATCATACAACATGTGACCTTTTGTTTCTGTATTCTTTCAATTTGCATAAAATTTTCCAAGTTTATCCATGTTGTAGCATGGAATAGTACTTCATTCTTTTTATGGTTAAATAATATTGTATTGTATGTGTATACCCGAATTGTTTAGCCATTTATCATTTCATGGAAATTTGGGTTGGTTCCACTTTTAGCTAATAGTGCTGCTATGAACATTTAAGTACAAGTATTTGTTTGAAAACATATTTTCAATTCTTTTAGAGTATATACCTGAGTGAAATTTTGGTCATATGGTGATTCTTTTAAATTTTTTGAAGAACTGCCATATGTTTTATACAGAAGCTTCACCAGTTTACATTCCCACCAGCAATGTACAAGGGTTTCAATCTCTGTATATCCTTGCCAACACTTATTTTCCATTTTTTTATTATAGCAATACTAATGAGCGTGAAGTGGTATCTCATTGTTGTTTTATGTGTATTTCCCTAAAGACTAACAATGCTGGACATCTTTTCATGTGCTTTTATGCAATTTGTCTGTCTTCTTTGTCTATTCAATGCCTTTGCCCATTTTCTAATTGCATTGTTTTTTGTGGTTGAGTTGTTAGAGTTCATTATATATGCTGGATACTAGACTCATCAAATATATGATTTTAAAATATTTTTTCTCAATGTGTCTTTTCACTTTTGTGATGCACAGAAAATTTTAATTTTGTTCAATTCCAGTATATCTATTTTTTCTATTTTTGCTTGTGGTTTTGTTGTTATATCTAATACTCCATTGCCAAATCCAAGGTTACGAAGATTTACCCCCCTTTTTTTCCCTAAGAGTATTATAGTTTTAGCTCCTATGTTTAGGTCTTTCATCCATTTTGAGTTTATTTTTATATATGATGTTAGATAAATTCCATTAAATTTTATGTCTGTCCTTATGCCAGTCCCAAACATTTTTTTTTATTACTATACCTTTATTTTAAGGTTTGGCATCAGGAATTGTGAGTCACCCAATTCTATTTTTCTTTTACAATACTCTTTTGGCTGTTAATAGCAATCTGATATAATTTAGAGGATTTCGTTTTACTTTTCTGGCAAAAAAGCAGTTAGAATTTTAATGAGGATTGCATTGAATTTGCTTTTTACTTAGGGTAGTATTGTCGTCTTAATAATATTAAGTCTTCCAATTCATGAGCATGGATGTCTCTTCATTTGTTTGGTTTTCTTTTCTTTAGTAATGTCTTGTAAATTTCAATTACAAATCTTTAACTTCATTGGTTAAATTTATTCCTATGTATTTATTCATTTTGATCCTACTGCAAATGAAATTTTTTCCTTAATTTCCTTTTATGATTACTCATTGCTGAAATTGTATATACATATTATATGTGTGTGTATTTTGATCTTGTACTTTGCTTGAAATTAGCTCTGGTAGATTTTTATGAAGTGTACAGTCTTTAGAATTTTCTATATATGTGATCATGTCATCTTTGAATGCAGACAGTTTGACTTTTTTCTTTCCATTAGAGTGTCTTCGAATTCTTTTATTTACCTTTTTGCTTTGAGTAGAAGTTCCAGTACAATGTTGAATACAAGTGGCAAATGCAGACATTGTTGCTTTATTTTTGTTTTTAGGAGAAAGCTTTTGAACTTTCAACAGTGAATATTATGTTAGCTGTAGATTTTTTATAAATGCCCTTTATCATATTAAAGAAGTTCCCTTATATTCCTAGATTTCTAATTTCTTTTATTATAAAAGGATGATAGATGTTTTCAAATCTTTTTTCTTCATTAATTTAGATGATCATGTGATTATCTCCCCTAGTTTTGCTAATGCAGTATATTATGTTGACTGATTTTCTTATGTTGAAACCTCTTTGAATTTCTGGTATAAATTCAACTTAATAATGGTGTTTAATCCTTTAAAATGCTATTTGGTTTGGTTTGCTGTATTAACATCTATAATATTAAGGGATATTATTCTGTAGTTTTCTTTTCTTGTAGTGTCTTTGCCTTTGGTGTCAGAGACTGAATTAGGGACTGTTTCCCCATCTTTTATTTTTTGTAAATGTTTGATAAGGATTTGTATTAATTCTTCTTTAAACGTTTGGTAGTATTCATTTAGCCCTGGATTTTTCTTATTGGGAGGCTTATGACTACTGATTCAATTTCTTTATTAGCTATGGTGTGTTAAGATTTTCTATTTCTCCTTAAGTCGGTGATGTGTTTTGATGTGTTTACAGGAATTTGTTCATTTCATGTAAGTTATCTAATTTTCTATCATAAAATCATCTATAGTATTCTCTAATAATGTTTTTATTTCTGCAAAGCACATAGTAATGTTATTTTAATTTATGATCTTAGTTATTTGTGTATTGTCTCTTCTCATTGTCAGTCCAGCTAATATTTGTCAATTTTGTTAAAATTTTCAATGACCTCATTTTGGTTTTGTTGATGTTCTCTATTATTTTGCTATTCTTTAATCTTTACATTTCCTTACATCCACTAGCTTTAAGCACTTTCAGTATGCCGTCACACTCCCGACTAGCATCCATGTTTTATAATGAGAAATCAGCTGTTGATTTTATTGAGTACCTCCTATACATAAGAAGTTAATTATCTCTTGCTACTACCAAGATTCTCTTTTTGTCTTTTTAAAAGAATTATTTAATTGAGGACACATTGGTTTATAACATTTTGTAAATGCCAGGTGTGCATCATTATATTTTGGGTTCTGTATAGACTGCATCATGTTCACCACCAAAAGTCCATCTGCCACCATACATATTTGCCCCTTTAATCCTTTTGCCCTCTGCTCACACACTTGTCCTCTGGGAACCACCAATTTGTTCTCCTTATGTATGTGTTTATCTTCCATATTTGAGTGAAAGCATGTGGTATTTGTCTTTCTCTGTCTGGCTTATTTTGCTTAGTATAACATCCTCAAGGTCCATCATGTTGTCACAAATGGCATGATTTTGTCTTTTTTTATGTCTGAGTAGTATCCCATCAAACATATTTATATATGCCACACCTTCTTTATCCATGCATCCATTGATGGGCATTTGGGTTGCTTCCAAGTCTTGGCTATTGTAAATAATGCTGCAATGAACACAAGAGTGCATATATCTTTTCAAATTAGTGTTTTCATGTTCTTTGGATAAGTACCCAGAAGTGGAATAACTGGATCATATGGTATTTCTATTTTCAATTTTTTGAGAAATCTCCACATTGTTTTCCATAGTGGTTGCACCAGTTGGCATTCCCACCAGCAGTGGATGAGGTATCCCTTTTCTCCACATCCTCTCCAACACTTTTTATTTCTCATCTGGTTAATTATAGCCTTCTGATGGGTGTGAGGCGATATCTCATTGTAGTTTTGATTTGAATTTCCCTAACTATTAGTGATGTTGAACATGTTTTCCTGTGCCTGTTGGCCATCTATATATATTCTTGAGAAATATGTCTGTTCATATCCTCTTCCCATTTTCTGATCAGGTTGTTCATTTTATTGTTGTTGAGTTGTATGAGTTCTTTATATATTTTGGATATTAACCACTTATCGGACATGTGATTTGCAAATATTTTCTGCCAGTTGGTGAGTTGTCTTTTTATCTTATTGATGGTTTCCTATGCTGTGCAGAAGCTTTTTAGTTTAATGTAGTCCCATTTGTTTATTTTTTATTTTGCTTCCCTTGACTGATTAGACATGGAATTGGAAAAGATACTACTATGACTAATGTCAAAGAGTATACTGCCTATGTTTTCTTCCAGCAGTTTTCTGGTTTCAGGTCATACATTAAAGTCTTTAATCAATTTTGAGTTAATTTTTGTATGGTGCAAAATAATGGTCTATTTTCATTCTTTTGCATGTGGCTGTCCAGTTTTCCCAACACCATTTGTTGAAGAGACTTTCCTTTCTCCACTCTATGTTCTTGGCTCCTTTGTCAAAGATTGGCTGTCTATAGATGTGTGGTTTTATTTCTGGGCTCTCAAGTTTGTTCCATTGATTTGTGTGTCTGTTTTTGTGCCAGTACCATGCTGTTTTGATTACTATAGATTTGTAGCACATTTTGACTTCAGGGAGTATGATGCCTCCAGCTCTGTTCTTTCTTTCTCAAGATTACTTTGGCTATACTGAGTCTTTTGTTCTTCCAAGTAAATTTTAGGATTCTTTGTCCTACTTCTGTGAAAGATGTCATTGGGATTCTGATTGGGCTTGCATTGAATACATAGATTGCTGTAGGTAATGTGGACATTTTAACTATGTTTATTCTTCCAATACATGAGCACAGATTATGTTTCCATTTCTTTATGTCCTCTGATTTCTTTCAACATCTTATAGTTTTCAGTGTATACGTATTTCATCTACTTGGTTAAACCTATCCCTAGGTATTTTATTCTTTTTGTTGTGAGTGTAAATGGTATTGTATTCTTGATTTTTCTTTCTGCTTCTTTATTGTTAGTGTACAGAAGCACGACTGATTTTTGTATGTTGATTTTGTACCCAGCAACTTTACTGTACTTGTCAATTATTTCTAATAGCTTTTTAGTGGATTCTTTACAGTTTTCTATATGTAGAAACATGCCATCTGCAAATAGTGACAGTTTTACACGTTTCTTTCCAATTTGGATACCTTTTGTACCGTTTTTATGACTAGTTGCTCTGGCTAAGACTTCCAACATTATGTTGAATAAGGGGGGTAAGAGAGGTATTCCTTGTCTTGTTCCTTTTTCCAGAACACCTTTCAGTTTTTCACCAATAAGTATGATGTTGGCTATGGGTTTGTCATATGTGGCCTTTATTATCTTAAGGTACTTTCCTTCTATACCCATTTTATTGAATTTTTATAATAAATGGATGTTGAGTCTTGTCAAATGCTTTCTCTGAGTCTATTGGGATGATCATGTGATTTTTATTCTTCATTTTTGTTACTGTGGTGTATCACATTGATTGATTTGTGAATATTGAACCACCCCTACTATCTTGGAACAAATACTACTTGATCTTGGTGTATGATCATTTAATATATTGTTTTATTCAATTTGTTAATATTTTGTTGAGGATTTTTACATCTATGTTCATCAGCAATATTGGCCTGTAGTTTCCTTTTTTGTGTTGTCCTTGTGTGTTTCTGGTGTCAGAGTGATAATGGCCTCATAAAATGAGTTACTAAGCATCTGGTCATCTTCAAATTTTTGGAACTGTTTGGGAAGGATAGGTATAAAATCTTCTTTGAATGTTTGGTAGAATTCACCAGAGAAGCCATCTGGTCCTGGGCTTTTGTTTTCCGGAAGGTTTTGATTACTGTTTCAGTCCCTTTACTTGTGATTTGTCTATTCAGATTCTCTATTTATTGATTCAATTTTGGGAGGTTGTATGAGTTTGAGAATTTATCCATTTCTTCTAGGTTATCCAATTTGTTGGCATATATCTTTTAATAGTATTCTCTTATAATCTTTTGCTTTTCTGTGGTACCTGTTGTAATTTCTCCTTTTTCCTTTCTGATTTTATGTGAGCCATCCCTCTTTTTTCTTAGTGGGTCTAGCTAAGAGTTTTTCAATTTTATCTTTTCAAAGATCCAGCACTTACATTCATTAATCCTTTCTATTGACTGTATTTGATTTATTTTGGCTCTGATTTTTACTATTTCTGTCCTTTTACTGTCTTTGTTCTTCTTTTTCCAGCTTATTTAGCTTTATTACTAGATAGTTTATTTGGAATTTTTCTTGTTTTGGAGGTAGGCTTGTGTTGCTATAACCTTCCCTCTTGGTTCTGCTTTTGCTGAATCCTATGTTTCAGTATGCTGTGTTTGCATTTTCATTTGTCTCCAGGTAGTCTTTTATTTGTCCTTTGATTCCTTCATTATCCCAATAGTTGTTCAGTAGCATGTTGTTTATTCTCTACATATTTGTGACTTTTCCAGCTTTCTTCTTGCGGTTGATTTCTGGTTTCATACCACTGTGGTCAGAAAAGATGCTTGATATAATTTCAATCTTCTTAAATTTATTGTGGCTTCTTTTGTTTCCCAGTATATTGTCTATCTTTGAGAATGGTCCACATGCCCTTAGAAGAATGTAAGTTCCATTGCTTTTGGATGGAATGGTCTATATATATCTATTAAGCCCATATAGTCTGGAGTTTCATTTAAGCCCACTTTTTCCTTCTTGATTTTCTGTCTAGATTATCTTGCATGATATAAGTGAGGTGTTAAAGTCCCCTACTATTATTGTTTTGCCGTCAATTTCTCCCTCTAGGTCTGTTAATAGTCGCTTTATAAACTTTGGTGCTCTGATGTTAGCTGCATGTATATTAATGAGTGTTATATCTTCTTCATGCAATGTCTCTTTTTTATCATTAAATATTGTCCATCTTTATCTCATTACCTTTTTTGGTTTGAAGTCTGCTTTGTCTGATATAGGTAGAGCTAAACCTGCTTTCTTTTGGTTTCCATTTGATTGGAGTAGCATCTTGTATCCCTTCACTCTGAACTTATTTGTCTTTAGAGCTTAAATGGATCTCCTGGAGGCAGCATATTGTTAAGTCCTGTTATTAATCCATCCAGCAACTCTATGTATTTTGATTGGTGAATGTAGTTCATTTACATTTAGAGGGATTAATGATATATGAGATCTTAATACTGCCATTTTATCCCTTGTTTTATGATTTTTTAATATTTCCCTCATTTCATTATCCTTGTATTTATGCCTGCCATTTCAGTTTGGTGATCTTCTATGATGTTTTTCTCAGTTTTCTCTTTATTTTTGATTTGTGACTCTGCTCTGATTTTCTGTTTTGTGGCTACTAGGATGTTTGTATAAAAGATCTCATGAATGAGAGTGCATTTTCTCCAGATAGGATGATATTTCCATTAGCCTATGCAGGATTTGTCCTTGCCTCTTGCCCATCTGTTTTTATTTAAAGATTTTATTTTTTTCCTTTTTCTCCCCAATGCCCCCCGGTACATAGTTGTATATTCTTTGTTGTGGGTCCTTCTAGTTGTGGCATGTGGGACGCTGCCTCAGCGTGGTCTGACGAGCAGTGCCATGTCCGCGCCCAGGATTCGAACCAACGAAACACTGGGCCACCTGCAGCGGAGTGCGCGAACTTAACCACTCGGCCACGGGACCAGCCCCGTTGCCCATCTGTTTTTATTGTAACAAATTATCCTTTTTGTATTGTGAATTTGTGACCAAAGTGTTTATAGCTATTTCTGATGTTTTATTTCCCTTTAGCAGTTATATTATAATTGTTTAACTTATTATGATATAGAGTTGCAATATTGTGATTAGGTCTTTATATTTATTACCTTGCTCAGAGCTTTGTAAACCTTTGCCTTTTTGTTTCATTTAGGAGAGTTCCTTTCAACATGTCTTGTAAGGCAAGTCTTGTGATGATGACCTCCCTCAGCTTTTGTTTGTCTGGGAAAACTTTTATTTCTTCTTCATGTCTGAAGGATAACTGCTGGATGCAGTATTCTTGGTTGATAGTTTCTGTCTTTCAATATTTTGAATATGTCATTCCACTCTCTCCTAGGCTGTAGAATTTTCACTGAGAAATTCTCTGATAGCCTGATGTGGGTTCCCTTGTAAGTTATTTTCTTCTCTCTAGCTGCTCTTAGTATTCTTTCTTTGTCATTGACTTTTGACAGTTTTAATATAACATGCCTTGGAGTAGATCTATTTTTGTTGAGATAATTAGAATTTGTTTTAACTTCATGTACTTGTATACCCAGTTCCTTCTCCTAGTTTGGGAAGTTCTCAGCTCTTATTTCTTTGAATAAGTTCTGTTCCTTTCTCCCTCTCTTATCCTGGAATACCTCTTATCCTTATGTTATTTTTCCTAATTGAGTCAGTTATTTCTCATAGAATTTCTTCATATTTTAAAATCATATTTCTCTCTCCTCTTCCACCTGAATCATTTAAAATTTTTATCTTTGAGCTCATTAATTCTCTCTTTTATATGATCGGCTCTATTTTCAATGCTTTCTGATTTATTTTTTCATCTCATTACTTGTATTCTTCATCTCCTGTGTTTCTGATTTTTTTCAGAGTTTTGTTAACAAACCCAAACACACGTTTATTTACCTGCCACATAGTAGGGCCAATAAAGGAAGAAAACTCAGAGTCTGGCCTGGGGGTGAAGTGGTTAAGTTCACACACTCTGTTTCAGTGGCCCAGGGTTTGCCAGTTTGGCTCCTGGGCATGATCTTCACATCCCTCATCAAGCCATGCTGAGGTGGCATCCCACATAGAAGAACTAGAATGACGTACAACTAGGATATACAACTATGTACTGGAGCTTTCGGGAGAAAAAAAGAGGAAGTGGGCAACAGATGTTAGCTCAGGGCCAATCTTCCTCATGAAAAAAAGCATACCTTAAAAAATGTATTTAAGAATAAAACTGAAACACAAGGCTTGTGGCAATGAAAGAGGTTTACTGTTATTGAAGGGCAGCCAGAAAAGGAGGTAGGAATTAGAACTCAGATCCACCTCCTTGGACAAAAAAATATACGAGTTTTTATATGGGTTTTAGCTAGGGGATGGGGAGCATGGGGCTGTGCTGGTTGGCACCTTCCCACCAGCCTCAGTTTGGCCTTAAAGACTGAATATCTTTTCCTTTGACTGTCTGGACTTTCCTGGTTAATTTTCATCTTCACTCTCCATTTGGCCTTGTGAGGCTGAATCTTGATATCTGGACCTTGACATCCTGGAAAAGGTGGCTCACTCATACACTAAGGAGGGACAGAAAGACCTGGTTACTTTTGAAACAACAGGTGATTATGCTGAATATGCACAGCTGCTGTTTAGCAAAGCTTATCTCAAAGTTTTCTTCTTTTCTTCTAGCTCAGGGAAGATTTTTTAACCTCTTCTTTCTTGATTTCAGTTTCAATCTCTTTGTTGAAGTACTTCTGTTCATTAATTTCATTCCTGAGCTCATTGAACTGTCTGTCTGAGTTTTTTGTAACTTACTGAGTTTCTTTATGATGGTGATTTTGAATTCTGTGTCAATTAGATTGTAATCTTCTGTGACTTCAAATTTGGTTTCTGGAGAATTGTCATTTTCTTTCTGTTCTGTCATGTTACTGTAGTTCTTCATGGTATTTGATGAGTTGATCCTCTGCCAGTGCATTTGTTGTTGTAAACAGCTTTCTTCTTTGGATAAAGCTTTGGTTACCTTGGTTGTGAACTGCTGCTGGTTGTATTTGAGAGCCTACACTTTCCACTGTCCACTTACTCTACTGGATGTGTTGTCAATACTCTCCTTGTGCTGTTTTTGCCTGTGAGGTTGCTGGTACCTTGCTGCTTACAGTGTTGCAGCAGTCTCACTTGTCACCACTGGGTTCACCGGGCTGTCAGCACTTCTGCTGCTTCTGGGGTCACCTGGGTGTCATGTTCTCCCACTGGCTCTCCATGGGCTCTCCGTAGGGTCAGGTGATGCTTCCTTGTGCACCACCTTCACTGGTGCTCCTGGATTGTCTGGTGGTGCTGGCAGTACTACTGCCAGGAGCACTGGATTTATGGGTTTCACTGTCACCACCAGGGCCCTGCGGTCTTGTATACAGCCCCCACTTCTGGTTGAGCTGGTGTTTGGGGTGCCATCACTGGAGGCTGGGACACCAGTTCTACTTTGGTCCTGAAGGCTCAGGTCACAGATACCACCCACCACTACTCAGGGTGCAAGGGTAAGCCACGAGTGAGTGTCATTGCTGCTTGTGCTGCTTCTGGTCACTGGTGCATACCAGTGTGCTTTGAAACCTCATGTTATGGTGCCCCTCCCGACCTCAGAAAATCTGCATTTTTGGATAATGTTCCCACTCTTAGAAGGACCAGCACTACTACTGTGGGAGGGGCTGGGGACTAGGTCACTGGCTAACCTCTGTGTCCTAAATCCTCAGGATATGTTTGTCAACTGCCACGGCTGTTGGGGGGCAGGGGCTAAGCCGTAAGTGCCATGTCTACCTTTGCAGTCTCTGTTCATGGGCATGAGTATCTGAATTTTGGATTACTGCTGCCCAGGGAGGCAGAAGAGGCTGCTCCTCTAGTTCCACTGCCTCTCAGAGGTCCAGTCCACCCACCTTCAGATTTATAGATGCATGGATCTCTCAGGCATTCTAGTGTTCTGTGCAGGGAGTCTTTTGTTGGTCAATAGATGTCTGACTGGTTCTAATTTGGGAGAGACAAAAGAAACAACTCACTCTGCCATGATGCTGATGTCACTCTGTCTCTTTGTTTTTCAACAGTTTGATTATAAAATGTCAGTGTGGTTCTCTTTTACTGTATTCTACCTGGAGTTTGTTGAACTTATTGAAAGTGTGTATTTATGTCTTACATCAAATTTAAGAAGGTTTTTTGCCATTTTTTAAGTGTTCTACCTTCTCCCTTTCTATAACTTTTCTCATTCTGGGACTCCCACAATGCATATTTTAGAGTGCTTGGTGGTGTCTGACAGGTTCCTTCAGCTGTATTATTTTTTCTTTATTCTCTTTTATGGATATTCAGACTGGATAATTTTAATTGTCTTATCTTAAAGTTTGCTGATTTTTTCCCTACCTTTTGAATCTTGCTGTTGAACTCTTATAGTGAATTTTTCATTTTGGCTATTGTACTTTCTAGCTTCAGAAATTCTATTTTGCTCCTCTTTGTAATTTATCTCTCTTTATTAATATTTTCTATTTTTCAGCATCATTCCTCTTATTTCCATGAATATTTGTCCATGATTTCTTTTAGGTGTTTTAGCATACTTAGAACAAATGACTTAAAGTCTTTGTCTACTACGTCCAATATCTGGGCTTCCTGAGTTTATGTAAATTTCATTTTTTTTTGTTCTGTTGAATCCACCATATTTTTATGTTCCTTTGTGTGTCTTGTTTTTTGTTTTCTCTTAAAATCTTGACAATTTGAATATCATGATATGGCAATTATGTAAATAAGATTCTCTCACCACATTGGGGCTTATTGTTGTTGATTTTTGTGGGCTGAAATTGTCTCTTTTTCAGTCACTTTTCTAAATTATTTTTGCACTTTAGTTCATGTTGTGTGTTGTCACTGAAGTCTCTGTTTTGTTTTCTCAGCAGTCAAAAAGTGACCTGACAGAGATTGCCTTAAACACTTGAAGCCAAAAAGAAAACAAAAGTCATTTCCACTCTATTTATATAGGTATAGAACTGGGTCAGGTCTTCAACACTTAGACAGGCTGCCTGGAATTATGCCTTAGCCTTCACTTGCTGCTTATGAAGGACCCAATTATTAAGACAAAGGTCCTCTTAGTTATTTCTAAGGATGCTTTCATCACTGGGCATATATGTTGCACTCCACCTGCCCCGGTATGTGTGGTAGCTTTTCAATGCCTTTATTTTCCCCCAAATCTTCCTCTTCAGCCTTCTCTTTCCCAGGATTTGGGTCAACCTGCTTCTTGTCCTTTCTACCTTCCTTGCCCCAGGCAGCTACAGCTATTTATGTCATTAAATGTCTTGACAGACACTATCAGAAAGCCACTCATGCCCAATGGAGTGAAACAAAAATCAGTTTCTGTGCTGAAAATTCAGGGAACTACCAGAGAGATCAAAACAAACAATCACAATTTCTTGATAACAAAGTCCATATTGCCTTATCTGGAACCAGCAACCTGCATTAGCAAAATGATCTGCTATCCCCAAAGTTGAGCAGAAGTGGAGAATGAGGAATGATAGGTGGGTAAGCAAAAATGGCACAACTTGCAAAATTAAGCAGCTTCTTTCTTCATTAAGTATTCCCCTGTTTGTTGTATGATTTTATTAAACTCCAGCATTATAGACAAAACTAAATTTAATTGGGTTTTTTTCTCAGCTTAAATTTTGCTTCAGTGAAGGGACTGATTTTTGGAGTTCCCTACTCTGCCACTTCTGTGATGTCACTTTCCTTTGATACATTTTTAAATCACCAAACGTTATTGGGCTTGTGGATACCAATCCTTCAGCACAGGTACTGCACTGGAAATTTTTTACAACTGAGTAGGTTGGAATAAACAGGATAAACATGTACAGAGTCACTTTGGAGTAGATGACAATCCCTCTCACCCCGACCTTTTAAGTTATGGGTTAAAGGAAAGTTCTATCTGTAGGTAGATTTTCTTTTCTATTTGTCCCTCTTGCTGACTTTTTCCAGTTCTTTAGGTAACCATAATGGTCAAATATGTCACAGTAACAACCATGACAGTGATTAACTGTAACACCCCTGTTAAGCAAACAACAAGATATATCTGTTTAATTTCATTTAGTAGCAAAATCTGTAGCTAAATAGCTACGTTTCCTTTGCAACAGCTTAAGCCCATGCTAATCCCATCACGGTAGATTTGGGTAGCTTGTCCTACTGCATTACTTCTCGATAATAATTCAGTTGAACATTATATAGAAGTGGGCTCTTCAATATTGGGGCTATTAGACATATGTGTATATTTAAACTTAAATTACATTAAGTAAAATTTAAAATTTGTTGTTGCTACTCATAGCTCATTGGTTCTACTCATAGCTCAAGTGCCCAATAATTACATATGTAATTACATAATTACATTTGGCTACTGTGTTACACAAAGCAAATTCCATTTTTGCAGAAAATTCTACTGGGCAGTGCATGTTTATACCTTTTCTATTCAAATTGCAGATCAACAGAATAAATTGCACTTGACTACTTGTTGGAAAGGCAGAGGTGAAGGCAAAGGATTATATCTACTCCAACCATCCCCCAACAAGAAAAGATGCAGTAGAACAGTTTATAGAAGTCACCCAACTCCTGAAAACCTTCATCCTGAACACTGCAATCAGTATCAAAGTCATAAGAAAATCCAGTTGGGCTAATTCAGGAGATAATAGTGTTCAGCTGCAGTGTACAGTTTAGGGGGTTAATGTTGTGGTGAGTATCATCAGATGTATAGATAGGATTATTGTCTCCCCAAATTTTTGTTAGCATCTAGAATTTAAACAGAAGTGCAGCATCATTTTCTTTAATCTAATCTCATGATAAAGCTATTGAAAACTCAATTTTTTTTTACCATACTCTATTAATATATCTTTTTAAATCATATTATTGTAACTGATGCTGCAGTAAAGAAGATAGCTTCCAGAATTATTTCCAAAATTTCAGGAAGCCAACTTCACAGATTCTAAATCTTCCTTAGTAGATTTTGAAACAACTACTCCTCCCACAATCCTCATATATTAATAGTTGTAACTCATATTCTTAAGCAGTACTCCAGGCTAACCTCCTGTTTGAAACAAAGGACACATATGAAACTACTAATATCTTTTAGATATCCATCCTCCACAAATGGCCTAGAAGTTATCAAATCATTCTGCCACTTTAACTAGCAAAACACACATTGTAGCACATATAAAGACTCAATATTCTATGTTTTATTGACTGGAAGAATAATACCGGGTTATATTCAACATCTAAAATGACATAATATGGTGTTAAAAATTCATGTTTATGAACTATTTGACAATGTGGGATTGACTATCCTCCTCAATGGGCCTTATGTAAAAGAATGGCAAAATGCTTCTTACTACAACCCAAGCCATAAACAGACACACATCAGTGACACTCAAATTTAGAATTGAAGACTGGCTCCTTCTATATTTGATAAGTGTTTGGCAAATAGGCTTGTGATGCTCAGTCATCAGTCACTGAATGACACCAATGGTCCTCTATTCTCCCAGTAATAATAAGTCTTTGTCTACAGTGAATATCTTCATGGTGGTATTAGACGCCCCTCCTTTTTGTCCCCCCTTTTAACAACAACAATTCAACATGCATCCACAAACAGAAGTGCCTATGTGGGAGTTGTGGGATACACCACCATATTTCTAGGGACCCAGGAGGAGACTTACTCACCCGTGCATTGGGTAATAGGCATACAAAACTCGGTATTGGCTGTGGAACTAGCAGAAGCCAGTGAACAGGCCCCAATTACTTTCAGTTGTGGTCAGGGAAAACCTGGAGGATGCTGTTTGAGGCAGACACCCACAGACTATAGAGACTCTGTAGAAGTTGAGCCTTCCTGTGGAGAGATTCCAGCACTCCATTGGAGCAAAAAATATCAGTTTTGATGGATTGGAGAGGGTAAGAGAAACTTTGCCTACACCACTCCTCCCCCGAGGTGACGCAATGTGGAGTGAACTAGCTGACAGTGATCTCTCTACAAAGGGAAAGGGTGAGCAGTGAATGAAGGCCCAGCCACCCCAACTGTGAAGCCTGCTTCTGGAGAAATTCCTTTCTCTCTAGCAAACTCAGAGTTATGAGGTGAGACCTCCATATCCAGAAGGAGGGAGGAGATCAGGAAAGAGGCAGAGAAGAATATCAAAAGGGGGCCATCCCTGGTGGCCTAGTGGTTAAGTTCAGCATGCCCCACTTAGTGGCCCAGGTTCAGTTCCCAGTTGTGGACCTATAACACTCATCTGTCAGTGGCTATGCTGTCACAGCAGCTCACATACAAAAAAAGGAAGATTGGTAATAGATGTTAGCTCACAGTGAATCTTCCTCAGCAAAAAGAGGAGGATTGGCAATAGATGTTAGCTTAGGGCAAATCTTTCTCAGAAAAGAAAAAGAATAAAAGAATGTCAAAAGGGATTGAAGGGACACAGTTATTGCTGACGGTGTTCAGGACTTAGCAAGGAAACCTGGCCAATAGCCACTGGGAAAAACTCACCCAAGGGTATCCCCCCCTGACCTGCAGGTACACCAACACACTGAGTGCTAAACCCACACCCACCCTGACTAGGCAAAAGGCTCCTTGGGCACACTCACAAATGTAGTGGCAAAAGTAAATTCTGGTGAACAGGTAATGCATGCAAAAACTCAAGCCAAGATTGGTGTACAAGGAAGTAATCACAAACTTGAACTGTAGCAACAGATAATGGAAAACAAAAAAGAGGTTTCCAGCATCCAGACTTGGTGAGTTGTAAAAAACTGAGAAGGCTACAAGCTTAAGAATTCAGCTAAAAAAAGCAAGTGTCGATCAGGAGTATTCATACAAGGTTAGAAAAAATCCCAGATGAAAGTAGGACCAACAAAAAATTATCCCACCTAAATGCAGTTAGTAAAGATTTGAGGAGGTATCTTCTCTTTCAAAGATAAAAACAGCAATGCAAAACTCCAAGGAACATGAAGAATCAAGTAAATATGTAATCACCAAAAGAAAATAATAATGCCCTAGTAACTGAACTAAGAGAAATGGAATTTTGAAATCTAGCCAATAAGGAATTCAAAATAGCTGTTTTGAGGAAACTCAATGGAGATAAAAGAAAACAAAGAAAGACAATTCAATGAAATCAGAAAAAATACACGATCAAATAAGAAGATTCACAAAGACAGAAATCATAAAAAAGAACCAAACAGAAATTCAAGAGTTGTAAAATTCAGTGAATGAAATAAAACATGAAATAGAAAGCATCTATGGTAAGTAGACCAAATGGAAGATAGAATAAATGAGCTAGAGGAGAACTTTGAAATAACCCATCAGAGGAAAACAAAGAAAAATGAATGAAAAAGAGTGAAGAAACTTAAGTAATCTATGGGAATCCATCAACTATACAATTATTAGAATAATTGGAGTTCCAGAAGGAGAAAAGGATGAGAAGGAGGCAAAAAGTCTATTTAAAGAAATAATAGCTGAAAACTTTTCAAACCTGTTGAGAGAACTAGACATCCAAGTTCATTAAGCTGAGATCACCTCATTATCTCAAATCAAAACAAACTTCTTCAAGGCACATTATAATACAATTCTCAAAAGTCAGACAAAAAGAGAATGATAAAAGCAGGAGGAGAGAAAAAATGATTGTAACCTACAAAGGAACTACCATTAGGCTATCAGCATATTTCTCAGCAGAAATTTTACAAGTCAGGAAAAAGTGGAATGATATATTCAAAGTGGTGAAAACTATACCATCAAAGAATACTCTACTTGGCATATTTATTCTTCATATATGAAGGAGAAATAAAGGCTTTCCCAGAAAAGCAAAACTCTAGGGAAATCATCATCAACATTAGACGTCTCTTGCAAGACAGGCTAAAAAAGTTCTTCAAGCATAAATGAAAATATACTAGCTAGAAACATGAAAAAATACAAAAATATACAATGCACTGGTAAAGATAAATATGTAGTCAGATTTAGAAAACTAATTTAGTAATATGATGGTATGTTAACCGCTTAACTATAATATAAAAGTAAAAGGAAAGGAGTGTTAAAAATAACTATAATTAGTTCACAAATGCACAAGATAAAAAGAGGTAAATTGTGACATCAAAAACATTAAAAGAGGGTAAAGCTCTTGTATGCAAAGTTATTATCAGTTTAATATGGACTATTTTATCTATAAGATGTTTTATATAAGCCTCATGATAACCATATAGCAAAAACCTATAATACATCAACAAAAGAAAAAGCAGGAGAATCAGGCATATTACCACAGAAAATCACCAATTCACAAAGATAGGCAGAAACAGGCAAAAAGAAAGAGGGAAACTACACAATATCCAGAAACCAATTAGTAAGATGGCATTAGAAAGTCCTTACATATCAACAATTAATAAATGTAAATGGATTTAATTTTCCAATTAAAAGCACAGAGTGACTAGATGAATAAAAAAACAACCCAAAGATATACCTATGAGACTCATGTCAACTTTAGGGACACACATAAGTTTAAATGAAGAGATAGAAAAGATATTCCATGCAAGTGGAAACCAAAGGAAAGCAGGAGTAGCTATACTTAAATAAGAAAAAATAGTCTTTAAGCCAAAAACTGTAACAAGAGAAAAGAAGGTCAGTATAAAATGCTAAAGGAGTCAACTCATCAAGAAGATATAACAATCATAAAAATATACAAACTCAACACCCCAGCACCTAAATATACTTAAAAATTACTAACGAATATGACGGGTAAAATAGACAACAATATAATAATAGGGGACTTTTGGGGCTGGCCCCATGGCCAAGTGGTTAAGATCACCTGCTCTGCTTTGGTGGCCCAGGGTTTTGCCAGATCAGATCCTGGGCATGGACATGGCACCACTCATTAGGTGATGTTGAGGCAGCATCCTACATGCCACAACTAGAAGAACCCACAACCAAAAATATACAACTATGTACTGGGGAGTTTGGGGGAGAAAAAAATGATGGGCAACAGTTTTTATCTCAGGTGCCAATCTTTAAAAAGAAATAGAGCAGGGGACGTCAATACTCCACTTTCAGCAGTGAATAAATCCAGGCAGAAAATTAGGAAGTAAACATTGGACTGAACCATACATTTGACCAATGGACCTATTAGACATCTATATAGCATTCCATCTGAAAGCACCAAATTACACATTGTTCTCAAATACACATGGAACATTGTCCAGGATAGATCATATAATAAGCCACAAAATAAGTCTTAGCAAATTTAAGATGAGTGAAATCATACTGAGTGTCTCTTCTAACCACAGTGGTATGAAACAGTAACAAAAGGAAAGCTGGAAAACAACAATTGTGGGGAGATTAAATATACTCCTGAGTAATCAATGGGTGGAAGAAGAAATCAAAAGGGAGCTCAAGAAATATGTTGAAAGAAACCAAAAAGGAAGCATAACATATCAAAATCTATGGGATACTGAAAAAGCACTTCTAAGAGGGAAGCTAGTAGTGATAAATGCCTACATTAAGAAATAAGACAGACCTCAAATTAACAACCTCACTTTACACCTAAAGGAACTAGAAAAAGAACAAATTAGGACCCAAGGTATCAAAAGGAAGGAAATAAAAAAGCATCAGAGCAAAGATAAATGAACGAAAGAAAAGAAAGAATAGAAAAAATCACTGAAACTAAGAGCTATTTTTTTGAAAAAGTAAACAAAATGGACAAACCTTTAGCTAGACTAAGGAAAAAAGAGAGAAGACACAAATAAATAACATAAGTGAAAGCAGAGGCATTACAAATTATACCACAGAAATACAAAGTATCGTGAGAGACTACTTGAAAAATTATATGCCATTGAATCAGATAAACTTGAAGAAATGGACAAATTCCTACAAACCTATCAATTCTGAATGATGAAGAAATAGAAAACATGAACAGAGCAATAATGAGTAAGTGGATTGAATCAGTAATCAAAAACCTTCCAACAAAGAAAAGCATACACCAGATGGTTTCACTCTTGAATTGTACCAAACCATCAAAGAAGAAATAATGCCAGTCCTTCTCAAATGCCTCCAAAAACTTGAAGAAGAGGTAGTACATCCAAACTCATTTCACGAGGCCAGCATTACTCTGTTACCAAAGCCAGATAAGGATACTACAAAAACCCCCAAAATTAGACAGCAAAATCCTCAATGACTATAGATGCAAACATTCTCAATAGAATTCTAGGAATATCAATTCAATAATATATTAAGAGGATCATACACCATGACAAATTAATTTGTCCCTGAGATGCAAGAATGGTTCACATATGCAAATCAACTAATGCATTATGACACATCAGTAGACATAAAGATAAAAATTATATCATGTCACTACATGTAGAAAGAACATTTGAAAAAATACATCATACTTTTATGACAGAAACCCTCAACCAATTGAGTATAGAAGGAACACACTACAATGAAATAAAGGCCATATATGACAAACCCACAGCTACATTACACTCAATGGTGAAAGCTTGAAAGCTAATCCTGTAAGATTAGGAACCAGACACCATGCTCACTCTCATCACTCTTATTCCACATAGTACTGGAAGTCTTAGCTAGAGAAATCAGGCAAGAAGAAATCAAAGGGCCAGAATTGGAAAAAAAAGATATAACATTGTCTCTATTCACAGATCAGGGATTTTATACATAGAAAATACTAAAGACTACCAAAAATCAGTTAGATGTAATAAACAGTCAGTAAAGTTGCAGGATACAAAATTAAGATACAAAATTTAGTAGCGATTCTATATGCTAACAATGAAATATATGAAAAAGAAATAAAATGATACTATTTACAATAGCATCAAAAACAGTAAATTACTTAGAAATAAATTTAACTGAGGAGGTTAAATTTATCTCTACACTATCTCTACACTGAAATCTATAAGACATTGATGAATGAAATCAAAGAGGACACAAATAAATGCCAAGTATCCTGTGTTCAGAGACTGGAAGAATTAATATTGTTAAAATGTCTATACTACCCAAAGCCATCCATAGATTCAATGCAATCCCTATCGAGATACAAATATTATTTTTTTACAGAAGTAGAAGAAATGATCCTAAAATTTATATGGAACCAGAGAAGACACTGAATAGCCAGAAAAATTCTGAGAAAGAAGAATAAAGTGGGAGGTGTCACACTTCCTGATTTCAAGCTATATTATAAAGCTATAATAATCAAAACATTATGGTACTAGCATAAAAACAGACACATAGACAAATGAAACAGAATTGAAAGACCAGAAATAAATCCAAGATATATGGTCAACTAATATGTGACAAGGTATCCAAGAATACTGAAGGGAGAAAAGACAGCCTCTTCAATAAATGGTGTTGGGAAAATTGAATATTAACATATAAAAGAATGAAACTATACCCCTGTTTTACACCAATCACAAAAATGACTCAAAAATGATTAAAGACTTAAATGTAAGAGCAGAATCCATAAAACTCATAAAAGGAAACCTAGAAAAATATTTCTTGACATGGGACTTGGCAATGATTTTTTGGATATGATACCTAAAGCACAAGCAACAAAATAAAAGATTACACAAGTGAGACTTCATCAAACTGAAAATCTTCTACACAGCAAAATAAACAATGAACAAACTAAAATGGCAACCTACAGAATGGAAAAATATTTGCAATGCATATATCTGATAATGGGTTGATATAAAAATATAAAGAATTCATACAACTCAATAGTAAAAAAAAAAAAAAAAACCCAAACAATTATCCAGTTAAAAATCAGGCAAAGGACCTGAATAGGCATTTTGCCAAAGAAGATATACAAATGCCCAACAGATGCATGAAAAAGTGCTTAACATCACTTTTAGGGACATTAGGGAAATGCAAATCAACACTACTAAGATATCACCTTCTGCCTATTAGAATGTCTATCATCGAAAACAAGAGATAACCAATGCTGGTGGAAATGTGGTGAAAAGAGAAAACTTGTGCACTGTTGTTGGGATTGTAAAATGGTACAGCCACTATAGAAAACAGCATAGAGGTTACTCAAAAATTAAAAATATAACTACAATATGATCCAGAAGTGGAATTCACTTCTGAGAATATATCCAAAGCAAAGAAAAACACTATGTTGAAGACATATCTGCATTCCCATCTTCACAGAAGCATCATCTTCAATAGTCAAGACATGTAAACAGTCCATTGATGTTTCTATCAATGGATGAATGGATAAAGAAGTTGTATTACATACAATGGAATATTTTTGAGCTGTGAAAAAGGAAATCTTGTCATTTGTGATAACATGAATGGACCTTTAGGGCATTATGGTAAATAAAGTCAAACAGAAAGATTAATACTGTAAGATTTCACAGTATTTCTGTTGAATGTAAAAAAAAAAAAAACATAGAAAAAGAGACCAGATCCATGGTTACCAGAGATGAGGTATGGGGGTGGGGAATTGAATGAAAGTGGTTAAAAGGTACAAACTTCCACTTATAAGTACTAGGAATGTCATGTACAACATGACTATAGTTAACACTGCTGTATGATATATTTGAAAGTTGTTAAGAGAGTAGATCTTAAGAGTTGTCATCATGAGGAAAAAACTTTTTTTTCTAACTATATGAAATGATGAATGCTAACAATTTATTGTAGTAATCATTATACAATATATATGTTAAGTCATTATGACTTATAAAGTGCGTATGTAAACTGTATCTCAATAAATTACAAAAAATTACAAAAAAACTTCAGTTTAGGATAACATAAAACCATGAAATAATTATGAATAAGTTTAACAAGATAATAAGAGTTGAAAACTACAAAACCTGGCTAAGAGAAACGAAGGAACACTTAAATAAATGGTAAGATATAACATGTTCATGGATTGGGAGATTTCATATTGTTAAGATGTGAATTCTCCCTGACTTTAGATAGAATTTTACCTTAATCATAGCATGATTTTTTAGATGTAGAAATTGTCAACGTGATTCTGCAATTTATATGAAAACAAAGGACCCAGAATATTCAAAACAATTTGAAAATGAACAACATTGGAGAACTCACACTACCTGCTTTCAAGACTTAACAAAAGTTATAGTAATCAAGACAGTGGTGTATTGATATAAGGATGAATATACGGATCAATGAAACAGACGGTGGTCTATGTGTGTCTGTGTGTGTGTGTTGAACTGCCTTTGCACCAAATAATGCTACACCTACCTCATATCATTTTTATATAGCAATGAAATGGTTCATGTACCTAAATGTAAATGCAAAACTGTAAAATTCTTGAAGAAAAACATGACAAAATCTTTGCAAACTTGTATTGGTATTGATTTATTAGGAATATAAAAGCATTAAATATGAACAAAAAAATTAAAAATTGAACTTTATCATAGTTAAAATATTCTGCTCTTCATAAGATATCATTAATAAAATGAAAGGCAAGCACAGAAAAAGTATTTTAAAAATATATATCGGACATAGGACTTGTACCTTGAACATATAAAGAACTTTTATAATTCAATAATAAGAAGATAAAAGAAACCCAATTAGAAAATTGGCAAAAGATTTGAATACTCCACCAAAGGAGAAATACAAATGGCTAATAAGCACATGAAAAGATGCTCAACATCACTAAACATCAAGGAATAAAAATTAAAATACAATGATATACAATCACATACACTAGAATTACTAAAATTAAAAAGACTGACTATATCAAGTATTGTCAATATAGTGGAATAACTAGAACTCTTGTAAATTGCTTATAGGAATATAAAATGGCAAAATACTTTGGAAAACAGTCTGGCAGATTCTTACAAAGTTATACACATGCTATAGGACCAGCAATCATGTCTAGGAATCTACCCAAAAGAAATGAAAGCATATATCCCTGTGAATAATTGCACATAAATGTTCACGGAACCTATATTCATAATAGCCAAAAACTGCAAACAATTCACATGTCCATCAACAGGTAAATGGACAAGTTCTAGTATATCCATACACTAGAATACTACGTAGCAATAAAAAGGAGCAAACTACTGAAACATGTAATAACGTGGAAAACTCTCAAAAACAGCTGGCATAAAAGAAAGTACCCAAAAGTGAATTTATATGAAAATTGAGCAAAGGCAAAACTCACCTGCAGTGGCAGATGAGTGGTTGAGGATTAGGGTGGGGATAATTTATCACCAAGGGACAAAAGGAAACTTTTTGGGGTCATGGAAATTTATTGATGATGGTGGTACTTATACCATTGTGTATATATGTGAAATCTCATTAAGCTGAACACTAAATATAACCCAGATTATTTTTAAATTATGAGACTAATTCACATACCCCATGTGAATAAATTTGAAAAAGTAAAAAAGTATATTTTCCTAGAAAGTTATTCTTTATGCAAATTAACCACTTTAGAGATAGAAAACAAAATTAATAACCTTCCACAGAATAAAGTTATCGTAGAGGTTACCTTCAAAATAAAACAATGCAGGAAAAGTTGTTTGCAGCCATAACTTTAAAGAATAAATTGTCCCAATCATCTATAAATTATTCCAGGTCATTGAAAGGGAAGGAAAGCCCTTAAATATTATTATTCAAGCATAACATTAATAACTGAAACTTAGAGACACAATACAAGAAATTAGACTATTCTTACATAAATATGGATGCAAAAAGTTTAAATAAAATATGAAGTAAGAGCCAGAATGGCTATATGAGGATCTCAGTGAATTCTCTTTCTGGACAAATAGCCATTAAACTGGTTAAGATTGTCATAAAGGGGCTGGCCCCGTGGCCGAGTGGTTAAGTTCACGCGCTCCACTGCAGGCGGCCCAGTGTTTCGTTAGTTCAAATCCTGGGCGCAGACATGGCACTGCTCATCAGACCACGCTGAGGCAGCATCCCACATGCCACAACTAGAAGAACTCACAACGAAGAATACACAACTATGTACCGGGGGCTTTGGGGAGAAAAAGGAAAAAATAAAAAAAAATAAAATAAAAAATCTTTTAAAAAAAAAAGATTGTCATAAAAATTATTCAAAGATTTGTAAAATTGATTTAAAGGCATAGAACAAATCAAGAAGCATTTATTACAGGAAATCTACTGATTGTCAGAACAGTAGAAGATTGTGGCAGTTGAGCCAGAAACTCTTCCCATACCACCCAGATTCCATTCCATAGGGAGGTACTTGACAAGGAACCTAGTGAAGATTAGCAGCTTGCAATTTCCCCATACCATACTCCATAGGAAAGTTCCAGGAAAGGGATCTTATGACGATTGGCAGCTTCCTTTCCTCCACTCCCAGTCTCATGCTCTATAGGAGAGAGAAGCAGTAAGGCAAGCCTTAAGGATGAGTAGTTCTGCGGCTCTGCAAGAAGCACCTGACAAAGTATCTGAAAAAGAAACAAAGAAAATCTCATTTACAGTAGCATGAAAAGCAATAAAATACTTAGGAATAAATTTAACCAAGAAGGTGAAAGATCTCTACACTGAAAACTGTAAGACGCTAATGAAACAAATTGAAAAAAATACAAATAAATTGAAAGATACCCCATGTTTATAGATAAGAAGAATTAATATTGTAAAAATGTCCATGCTACCCAAAGCCGACTGTAGATTTAACACAATTTATATCTATTCCAATAGCATTTTTTACAGAAATAGAAAAAAATCCGAAAATTCATGTAGAACCACAAAATATTCTGAATAGCCAAAGCAATCCTGTGAAAGGAAAACAAAACTGGAAGCATCACCCTTCATGTCTTCAAACTATATTACAAAGCTATAGTAATCAAAAAGATGTGGTATTGGCGTAAATACAAATAGATCAATGGAACAAAATTGAGAGCCCAGAAATAAATCCACGTGTATACAGTCAACTAATATTTGATAAAGGAGTCTATGATACTCAATGGTGAAAAGATATTCTCTTCAATAAATGGTGCTGGAAAAAATTGGATATTCACATGCAAAAGGATGAAGCTAGACACTTATGCCACTCACAAAAATTAACTCAAAATGGATTAAAGATTTAAATGTAAGACCTGAAATCATAAAACTTCTAGAAAAAAATATAGGGAAAAGGCTTCTTGACATGACTTTCAATAATGATTTTTTTTGGATATGACACCTAAAGCACAAAACAACAAAGTAGAATAATAAAAAGTGGAACAACATAAAACTAAAAAGCTGCACAGCAAAAGAAATCAAAATAAAAAGGCAACCTACAGAATGGGATAAAATATTTGTAAACCACACATCTGATAAAGGGTTTATATCCAAAATATAAAAGGAACACATATGACTCAGTAGCAAAACATAAAGTAATCCCATTTTAAAAATGGGCAAGGGACCTGAATAGATATTTTTCCAGAGAAGATATTCAAATAGCCAACAAGTACCTGAAAATTTCTCAATATCACTAATTATTAGGGAAATGCAAATTGAAACCACAATGATTTATCACCCCACATCTGTTAGAATGACTATCATCAATAAACCTAAAGATAAGTGATGGTGAGGATGTGGAGAAAAGGAAACCCTTGCTCACTATTGGTGGGAATATAAATTAGTACAGCCGCTATGGAAAACAGTATGGAGGTTCCTCAAAAAATTAAAAATAGAACTACCATATGATCGAGCAATTCCAATTTTGGGTATATATCTGAAGGAAAGGAAAACAAGATATCAAAAAAAACTGCACTCCTGGAGAGGAGGCAGAGCAAAATGGCGGGGTGAGCTGACCAGGGACTCTCTCCCCTCCAGAGTACAACAGAGGACTGAAAAAAACCCCTGAATTTCAGCTAATGAACCTAATGCCAGGACTCAGAGACCTACAGTATCAAAAGACAGTGGAAGGAGCCCCTGCTGCCCACCTCAGAGGAGCTGGAACAGGGTAGGAGAGAACATCGCTCCATTTCCTAGAAACTGGGATAGCAGTGTGGGTCCGGGAAGGAGTGGGGGAGGGGCCACGCAACCAGGGGATTGTCTAAGACTCCCGCCCCCGGTACAGTGGAAACCAGCTGATGGGGGAAAGCTTCCGTGCATGGGGACCCCATAAACTCAGGGCCCCGGGAGACCAGAGAACAGAACTGATTGAATCCAGATCGGTGCATGAGAGAAACCACCTCTGCCCCCACCCCAGCAAAGTGCACTGGGCGCCACCATCTTGCCCCGAGGCAGAGAGATCAGAACACATGGCACTCGACTCCCATCTAGTGGCGACAGGCTGTAACTGCAACCGAATTCTACCACCATGCGAAAAAACCACTCCTCTACCATCCAGCAATTTATAAAAGCCCCAGACCAGAAGGAAAACAATAAAAACACAGAATTAAGTCCTGAGGACTTGTAATTAGGTAAACTAAATGAAAATGAGTTCAGAGCAGCTATAATCAAGAAACTCAATGAGGTAGAGAGAAAGATAGAGAAACAAGCCAAGTTCTGGAGTTACTTCACAAAAGAGATTGAAATTATAAAGAAGAATCAAACAGAATTACTGGAGATGAAAAACACAATGGACCAGATAAAACAGAATACGGATTCCTGGAATGCCCGGGTAGACTCCATAGAAGACCAAATTAGCATAATCGAAGATAGACAGGCTGAATGGCTCCAGACAGAGGAAGAAAGAGAACTAAGGGTTAAAAGGAATGAGGAAAGTATTAGAGAGATAGGAGATTCAATGAGGAGAAATAATTTAAGGATCATAGGAATTCCCGAGAAGGTAAAAAGGAAAATGGAGCAGAAAGTGTGCTTAATGAAATTATAGAAGAGAACTTCCCAAATCTAGGGATTGAGGGAGAAATGTGTATAGAGGAAGATTTCAGATCTCCTAGATTTGTCAATGTAAAAAGACCTACTGCAAGACATATAGTAGTACAAATGGCAAAAATGAATGAGAAAGAAAGAATACTCAAGGCTGCAAGATAAAAGAGAGTTACCTACAAAGGAGCTCCTATCAGAATGTCAGCGGATTTCTCTGCAGAAACCTTACAAGCTAGGAGAGAATGGAGTGACATATTCAAAGCTTTAAAAGATAAAAATCCTCAGCCAAGAATACTCTATCCAGCAAGAATATCCTTCAGATATGAGGGAGAAATTAAACCTTTTCCAGACAAACAAAAGTTAAGGGATTTTGTAACCAGAAGTCCTCCACTACAAGAAATCCTCAAGAAGGCTCTCATAACTTAACAAAGAAAAAAGGGAGAAAGGGGTCACAAACCACAGAGTAGGGAGACAGATAAATAGAACCAGAATAGGGTAGCAAATATTCAACTATAGCATTAGGATAAAGGAAAGGAAACTACCAAAGCAAAGACGATCTTATCACTCTAACTACAAACTCATAACACAAGTTGGAACAAGAAGTGAAAATAATAATTTAGGAGGGGAAGAGCAAAGGGACTAAATTAGTCTAGGCCAAGTAAGAGACCACCAGAGAATAGACTATATTATACATGAGATTCTAAATACAAACTTCAGGGTAGACACTAAACTAAAATACAGAACAGAGACACAAAACATAAATAAGAAAAAATCTAAGAAACCCAGCATAAGAAATTGCAGTATCAAATGGGTAGGATAAAGCACACAGGAGGAGAAAAGCAGGAAAGCGAGATAATGAGCAACAGATTGACAGCTTTAAGTCCACATGCATCAATAATCACTCTCAATGTAAACGGATTGAACTCTCCAATAAAAAGACACAGAGTGGCAAAATGGATTAAGGAACAGGATCCAAGAATTTGTTGCCTCCAGGAAACATACCTCAGCCCCAAGGACAAACACAGGCTCAGAGTGACGGGGTTGAGGACAATACTTCAAGCTAATAGCAAGGAAAAAAAAACAGGTGTTTCAATTCTTATATCAGACAAAGTGGATTTCAAAATAAGACAGGTAAAGAGAGACACACAGGGGCAATATATAATGATCAAAGGGACACTTCATCAAGAAGAAATAACGCTTATAAATATCTATGCACCCAACATAGGAGCACCAAGGTTCATAAAGCAACTATTAACAGACCTAAAGGAAGATGTTAAAAGCAACACAATAATAGTAGGGGACCTCAACACCCCACTCACATCAATAGACAGATCATCCAGACAGAAAATCAACAAGGAAATAGTGGAGCTAAACGAAAAACTAAAACAATTGAACCTAATCGACATATATAGATCACTTCATCCTAAAACAGCAGATTACACATTCTTCTCAAGTGCACATGGAACATTCTCAAGGATAGACCATATGTTGGGAAACAAGGCAAGCCTCTACAAATTTAAAAAAATTTGAAATAATAACAAGCATTTTCTCCAATCATAATGCTATAAGGCTAGAAATTAATTACAAGAAAAAAGCTGAGAAAGGCACAAAGATGTGGAGACTAAACAACACACTACTGAATAAGCAATGGATCATTGAAGAAATAAAAAAAGAAATCAAAAAAATACCTGGAAACTAATGAAAATGATAACATGCCATACCAACTCATATGGGATACAGCAAAAGCTGTATTAAGAGGAAAATTCATCGCAATACAGGAACATCTTAACAAACAAGAAAAATCCCAAATAAGCAATCTTAAACTACACCTAACTGAACTAGAGAAAGAAGAACAAATAAAGCCCAAAGTCAGCAGAAGGAGAGAAATAATAAAAATCAGAGCAGAAATAAGTACTATTGAAATGAAAAAGGCGATAAAAAGGATCAATGAAACAAAGAGCTGGTTCTTTGAGAAGATAAATAAAATTTACAAGCCCCTAGCCAGACTTACATAGAAAAAAAGGGAGAAAGCTCAAATAAACAAAATCAGGAATGAAAGAGGAGAAACAACAACAGACTCTGCAGAAATATAACGGATTATAAGAGAATACTACAAAAAACTCTATGCTAACAGAATGGATAGCCTAGAGGAAATGGATAAATTCTTGGACGCCTACAATCTCCCAAAGCTCACTCAAGAAGAAGCAGACAATTTGAACAGACCAATCACAAGGAAGGAGATTGAAGCAACAATCAAAAACATCCCAAAGAATAAAACCCCAGGACCAGATGGCTTCCCTTGGGAATTCTACCAAACTTTCAGAGAGGGTTTAATACCTATACTTTTCAAGCTATTCCAAAAAATTAGGGAGGATGGAATACTTCCTAACACATTGTATGAGGCCAACATCACGCTGATACAAAAACCTGACAAGGACACCACGAAAAAAGAACTGCAGGCCAATATCACTGAAGAACATAGATGCAAAAATTCTAAACAAAATTTTGGCCACCAGAATTCACCAATTCATCAAAAGGATCATACATCATGATCAAGTGGGATTCATACCAGGGACACAGGGATAGTTCAACATCTGCAAATCAACCAACGTGATACACCACATCAAGAAACTGAGGAATAAAAACCACATGATCATCTCAATAGATGCAGAGAAAATGTTTGACAAGATCCAACAGCCATTTATGATAAAAACTCTGAAAAAAATAGGCACAGAAGGGAACTACATCAACATAATAAAGGCCATATATGACAAACCCACAGCCAACATCATACTCAATGGGCAAAAACTGAGTACCATCCCCCTGAAAATAGGAATGAGACAACGATGCTCTCTATCACCACTCTTGTTTAACATAGTACTGGAGGTCCAGGCCAGAGCAATCAGGCAAGAAAAAGGAACAAAAGGAATCCAAATAGGGAGGGATGACGTGAAACTCTCACTGTTTGCAGACGACATGATCTTATATATAGAAAACCCCAAAGAATCCATTGGAAAACTCTTAGAAGTAATCAACAACCACAGCAAAGTTGCAGGGTATAAAATCAATTTGCATAAATCAGTAGCATTTCTATATTCTAATAACGACCTAACAGAAAAAGAACTCAAGAACACAATAACATTCACAATCACAAAAAAAAAAAGAATAAAATACCTCGGGGTAAATTAAACTAAGGAATTGAAGGACCTATATAATGAAAATTACAAGGCCTTCCTGAGAGAATTGGATGACGACATAAGGAGATGGAAAGACATTCCATGTACATGGATTGGAAGAATAAACATAGTTAAAACGTCCATACTACCTACAGCATCTACAGATTCAACGCTATCCCAATCAGAATCCCAATGACATTCTTTACAGAATTAGAACAAAAAATCCTAAAATTTACATGGGGCAAGAAAAGACCCTGAATTGCTAAAGCAATCCTGAGAAAAAAGAATAAAACGGGAGGCATCACAATCCCTGACTTCAAAACTTACTACAAAGCTACAGTAATCAAAACAGCATGGTACTGGAACAAAAACAGGTGCACAGATCAATGGAACAGAATTGAAAGCCCAGAAATAAAACCACACATCTACGGACAGCTTATCTTCGACAAAGGAGCTGAGGGCATACAATGGAGAAAAGAAAGTCTTTTCAACAAATGGTGCTGGTAAAACTGGAAAGCCATATGTAAAAGAATGAAAATTGACCATTCTTTTTCACCATTCACCAAAATAAACTCAAAATGGATCAAAGACCTAAAGGTGAGACCTGAAACCATAAGGCTTCTAGAAGAAAACTTAGGCAGTACACTCTTTGACATCAGTATTAAAAGGACCTTTTCGGACACCATGTCTTCTCAGAGATGGGAAACAATAGAAAGAACAAACAAATGGGACTTCATCAGACTAAAGTGCTTCTTCAAGGCAAAGGAAAACAGGATTGAAACAAAAAAAACAACCCACTAACTGGGAAAAAAGTATTTGCAAGTCATATATCTGACAAAGGCTTAATATCCATAATGTGTAAAGAACTCTCACAACTCAACAACAAAAAATCAAACAACCCGATCAAAAAATGGGCAGGAGACATGAACAGACGTTTCTCCAAAGAAGATATACGAATGGCCAATAGGCACATGAAAAGATGCTCATCATCGGTGATCATCAGGGAAATGCAAATCAAAACTACACTAAGATATCACCTTACACCCATTGCAGTGATAAAAATATCTAAAACTAATAGTAACAAATGTTGGAGAGGTTGTGGAGAGAATGGAACCCTCATACACTGCTGGTGGGAATGCAAACTAGTGCAGCCACTATGGAAAACAGTATGGAGATTCCTCAAAAAATTAAAAATAGGACTACCGTACGATCCAGCCATTCCACTACTGGGTGTCTATCGAAAGAACTTGAAGTCAGCAATTCCAAAAGTCCTATGCACCCCAATGTTCATTGCAGCATTATTTACAATAGCCAAGACATGGAAGCAACCTCAGTGCCCATCAACAGATGGATGGATAAAGAAGTTGTGGTATATATACAATGGAATACTACTCAGCTGCAAAACAGAACAAAATCATCCCATTTGCAACAACATGGATGGACCTTGAGGGAATTATGTTAAGTGAAATAAGCCAGTTAGAGAAGGATTATCTCTGTATGACTCCACTCCTATGAGGAATTTGAAAATGTGGACAAAGAGAACAGATTAGTGGCTACCAGGGGAAAGGTGGGGTGGGGGGTGGGCACAAAGGGTGAAATGGTGCACCTACAACACGACTGACAAACAATAATGTACAACTGAAATCACACAAGATTGTAACCTATCATTAACTCAATAAAAAAACTGCACTCCCATATTCATTGAAGCATTATTCACGATAGCCAAGAAATGGAAACATATGTCCCTCAATGGATGAATTAATAAAGAAGGTGTGGTATATACATGCAATGGAATATTATTCAGCTATGATAAAGAAAATCTTGCCATTTGCTACAAGATGAATGGACCCCAAGCGTATTGTGCTAAGTGAGATAAATCAGACATAGAAAGGAAAATACTGCATGATATCATAGATATGTGGAATCTGAAAAAGCCAAACTCATAGAAAGAGAGAGTAGGATGGTGGTTACTAGGGGCTGAGAGTTAGAGAAACTGTGAAGATATTGGTGAAAAGGTACAAACTTGCAAGTAGAAGATGAATAAGTTCTGGAGTCCGTTGCACAGCACAGTGGTCATAGTAAAAAAATACTGTATTATTTGCTTCAAAAGCTAGATCCTAAGTATTCTCACCACAAAAAAGAAATGATGATATGTGACATGATAGAGGTGTTAACTAACATTACAGTGATAATTATATTGCGATATATGAATGTATCAAATTGACAGGTTGTACACCTTAGACTTACACAATGTTATATGACAATTAGAATAAAAAATGGGTATCAACAATAAACAAATAAATAAATGAAATTGTATGGGTTCAGACACTCATACATTTCTGGTTGGAGTTTAAATTGTGGCAGTCCTTGTGGAGGAAATTTGACAAATCATAAAAATCAACATATACATTTACTTTTTAAAATAAAACTTTTTAGATAATTGTAGATTAACATGTAATTGTAAGAAATAATGCAGAGAGATTCTTGTATACTTTACCTTTTTTCCCCAAATGGCAGAAGCTTTAAAAACTATAGTATAATATTACTACCAGGATATTGACATTGATAAAACCTACCCATCTTATCAGATTTCTCCAATTTTACTTGTATGCATTTGTGTGTGTTGGTATGTGTGTATGTGTGTGTACTACATTCTTTACAATTTTATCACCTGTGTAGATGCTTTTTGTCAAAGTAAACTTTCATCTGTATCCAACATCACAGTAAGGATACTGAACAGTTCCACCATGAAAAGGATTCTTCATGTTTCCCTTTTATAACCACACCTACCTCTCTCTTTCCCTTGCCCTCCAGATCCTTCTTCCATCCTTAACCCTTGGTAACTACCAATTTGCTCTTAATTTCTAAAATTTTCTTTTGAGAGCTCTTTATATTCTAAATACTATTCCTCTATTGGATATATAGTTTGCAAATAATTTCTCTCAGTCTGTAGCCCTTCTTTTCATCCTCTTCATATGGGCTTTTTCACTGAGCAAAAGTTTTCAATTTGATGCAGTCAAACTCATCAATTTTTGTTTTTGTTTATTGTACTTTTAGTGTCAACTACATATACATTTACTTTTGACTCAGGAAACCTCCTAGTAGGAATTTACTCTGAAGATACCGCTAAAACTATAAGAAAATGAATGTATGAAAGATTATTCATTACAGCATTTTTTTACAATTGCAAGATATTGAAAATAACTGTATGAGGATACATAGAAGTGATTGTGTACACTCTGGTATAGCAACTAAATGGATTACTATGTTGCTGTAAAGGAAGGCAAGAGTGCTCTATGAACTGATATGGAGTAATTTCCAGAATATATTGTTAGGTGAAAAAATGTTCAGTGAAAAAGAATATCTGTATTCTTCATTTAAGAAAATATAGAAAATAAGCAAACATATGAGTATCTGCCTATTTGTACAAAGAACTCAGAGATGATAAATCAGCAACCTATGTGATTGATTACCTGCAGGGTTTTTGTAGGAATGAGGTGGAAGGTATAGAAGGAAGGGAGGGGCTAATGGCTCTTACTTTAGTATAATTTTTTTACAAAATTTTGACTTATGGATCCACATTAAGTTTTTACATCCTTTACATTCTCAAAATAAATACCTAAATATAAGCAAAAAGGATGAGAGAAACACTCTAGAAAGAAATACAGACACAATAAACTGAACCATATTTAAAACAATAGTAATAACCACATCAGAACTTGGAAGGGAGAACTAACCCCAAAATTATTGGAACACATTATTTGGACTATATGCCCTCAGGGTAAAGAATTAAGAATTTTAAATAAATTATTGAACTTTATTTTGTGGTTTTCTTTTTTATGGATTCATGGTTGGCAATTCTGAAACTACGTGATATGTATTCTAGGACTGAGAAAATAGATAAATAAATATATCATGGATAATGGGAGCCAGGTTTCTCACTGTCAGAGAAGGGAGTTACAAATATGGAGAGGGGGAGCCCTATTATAGTATCTTATAATTGGAGATAACAGTGTTAACTCATTACCAATACCAATTGTTCCAGGTCAGCTTTTCTGAAATGCAGGCTATGAGGTGGAGATTTGTGTCCAGAATAGTCTGCTGGGTATGATTTTGGGATGAACACCTATGGGAAATGAAGGACGTGTGGTTGAGAAGAAATCCTGTGCTCTGATATAGTCATAACCAAGGCCTCAGTCAGTCTCACAGGGAGCTCTGTAGCACTGATGAAACTTCAGAGAAGTCCGGAAGAGTGTTCAGCCTTTGTACCACTCCTTCCACCATCCACCCGTCATGGCATCTAGATTGTCCCAGGAATGAGGTGTAACCTTGGATGTAAGCAGATCCTGTGACTCAGGACAATAATGTTTACCTGAATGCCAGTCATTTCCATCAAACTTAATGCCTCAATTGTTAAAAATAAGAGATGCTTGTTCAAAAGTCACAATGTTGTCCCCTATTTCCCCAAATATGCTTCAATAACTCTTAAACTTGTTAAGTAATATAGCAATGTTTTGATTTTTTCCTGTTCTGACTAGTGTTCTTCAAGCCAAGATGCGGCTTTCTCTCCAAGAATTTTTATTTTGATGTGGAACTGTGCAAGTGTCTCTTCAAGCTAATTCAGATTCCCAGTAGAATAAGCAGAAATGGCATCATGAAAAAGGACTAGCTGATTATGCAGTACTTTAACATATGCACAAGGGCAGAGAAAGAAAAGTAAAAAATTAATATTACAGTGGATAGTGGATTTTAAGGTTATTTGCCATGTAGTTTATGTCTCCAAAAGGAAAGTTCAATAATTATAGAGTATTTATTTCACACACATCATATGTGAACTTCTTGCAGGATTGCTGAGTCTATGATAACATTCTAATTCCCCACCTTATTTACACTGAAAAAATAAATCTGAGTCGGTTTTAAAAGCTTAATAAAGCAGTATGTAAACAGTTTCCAAAAATCAATCGATGTATTAGTTAAAAAATCACCAAATTCCCCTATCAAATCAACTGTATACAAATTCAGGTAAAATATGTAAAGTTATATGAATAAACAATTTCTGTATCATCTGTGCTATAAAACTTAAGACGCTATTAAGACCCAATTACATATAAAATTTAGTGGGCTAAATTATTTTAGATACGGATTCAATCTATATGTACTTCATAAAGAATCAAATAAATGGCAGCAAGAATTTCTCAGAAATTTAATTTACTTAAAGTTAATACGATGCTCATTTTAAATTGCTTAAAATTTCTTTCATATCAAGAGATATGACTAAACAAGGTAACTGAAAAACAGAACCATTTAGTCTGGTAGCCTTAAAGGTAGTGTCTACCAGGCTACAGCCTGAGTGTGGTAGACATTGACCAATTGTGTCTACCTGAGTGTGGTAGACATTGACAACTTGTGGAAAAGCACAATTGCTGATGTTCATAAAATTTTAGGTTTTAAAAATATTAGGTATAATATGTTTAAGAAAATAAGTGTACAATGTTTTTGTTAAAATTCCCTTTTAATTGTAGCTTATAAAAAGAAACTCAAGTAATAATTTCACTTATGTAATTCTCTGACAAAATTAAAGTAGTTTCATTGTCATTTCAGCTCTAATTTAAGATAACAAGAAAAACTCTGTTTTGAGATAATGCAATAGAAATTGTGAAGAAAGCAAAAAGGATGACAGTCAGTTCTTAGGCTTAAAGACTTGCTTCTCTCCCATTCCTTCCCTTTTAAAGCTAGTAAATATAAAGCTTAAAAGTTACTCAACAACATCCAAAAGCAAAGATAAACTATGCAATACTAAGAAGTAGCTGAAACCCTGACTACTCATCCAAACTCTAAACACATATTTTTAACTTGTTTCCACTTGAATATGTTGTCATTATTTCAAACTCAATACAGGCCAAGTAGACCAAATTCTTATCCCTTCTCCATGCACTCTGTAAGTGCCACTCCTACAAAAGCTAAACCAGTGTCTTATTTTGATTTCCAGCCCCTGACAATGGTACTGTCATCCTCACAGTTATGCAGGCTGGAAATGGATCAACATGTACATTTGTCCTTTTTATTCCCATCACAATTATCCTACTCTGAGGTCCCAAGGAAATGTATTATTCTTACTGTAAAAGTGCAAGCTTTATGGTAGCGAGCAGAGTCTTTGTCATGATGAAAGAGAAAGCTGAAGTATCAGCATACAATTTCTTTGGATCTTAAGGAAGATCTTTCATGTGATGAAGGGTGTTATAAACATTGCTGCCCTTGGGTGTACTGAGCAATAATTTTAAAAGTTGTTACTGGCAGAAACCACAGCTGAGAGCATGTGATGACTTCACAAGTGTGAAGAGCACTGAAGAGGGACTACCCCTGTGCAATGCCAGGATGGTATCTCCATAGGGACTATACTATCCTAACCTGTATAGCACTCTCTCTTAGCTGCAGGCCAAGACTGCAGGCTGCACACAGAATGAGAATAGATGAAAAGACAGAAATATTCTCTACCTATACCATAATCCAAGAGCTGGTGATTAAACCACCTCCAGACAGAGCCTACAGAAATTATATCAGAGCTTGTCACTCTTTATATTCCTAAGAAATGTTCATGAAACATTAAAACCATGTTGATGGTTGATTTCTGGATTCCTGCCTTCTAGGTTTTGTGGCTACATCACGGCAAGTTAGACTACTTCGCAATTCTTCATTTATCAGTAACAGGGAAGAATGCTTTTCTTTTCTCCAAATCTGCATAAATCCATTACATGAGTTACAACAGCTTTAAGATTTTTTCATATTTTCCAGAGGACAGTTTGGAATTATTAAACCTTTAAAAGTATTTACAATCAACAAGTCCACATTAAAATATAAGATATTTTTTACTAATTGTTGAATATAAAAATGTGGATAGTGGAATTGTTTATATCATTTTGGACAGAAGGAAAGTATATTTTGTATCATTAATTGTGAATGGAATTCTTTACTGTGTGTCTCATAAAGGAGGATGATAACAGAACAATCACATTTTATTATGCAGTCTCCTTTGACATACTGATCTCATTTTAAATTTCCGAGAAAGATCTCAGAACGTAAAGAAAAAATTATCTTATTTTCTTCTAGAAACTGAGTTTGATAGCAACGTTACTGTACAGTTTTTCTTATTTTTCTTTATATGTTTAGAAAGAAGTTTTTGCGGCTCAATCTTTGGCAAATTGTGTGGGTCCAGTGGTCCATGATTCGGTTCCTCTAAATCAATGTGATATGCAACATATTCAATCCTTGAAAGAGAAAAATTGGAGTACCACAGGAACACTGAAACACATTTAGTACAGAGGAGGATTTACACTGATATACATATTATATACAAAGAATATTTTAAGTCATTTATTTCTGTGAGTAAAAGCAATTAACAAGGGGAAAAGAAAAGACTATTTCTTTTATCTCATAAGTACCCCTTTCTACGTTATAGTGTTAAATGGAAAGTAAAAACCAACAATTTTAAAACAAGTTTAAGCACTGGATGTGAAAACCTTCTTGTAATAAAATCAAGGTCATGTGATTAATCCCAGTGTGGTGGAATAGCTAATTTTAGTGAGGCTAAAGCAAGTGTGGACTAGCAAAATAATATCAATAAAGTAACTGCTAAAAGGAAGTCACATTAAACATACATTGAAGGTCAGATGAATCAGCTGTGTCACACATGCTTAGTGATGCTTAAAGTATAATTTATGGATTCCTATGAAATCAACATTTATACTATGACAGTGACATGTACTATAGATGAGTTATCATCTCTTCCCTGAGAAACCTCCACTTATGTTTTTTCCTATCAGTAGCTGAGAGAGGTATCACCTGCCATTCCCGTCACTGCATGCCCTCTAGCACCCAGTAAATCCCTCTGTCTTAGCATATGTGAAATGCCATATTAACTTCTTTGAGATAAGACTTCAAGAGAGATCTTGTCAAGATGGCGGCATAGGCAGACTCTGAATTCATCTCCTCACATGAACACAACCAGGTTACAACTATTTTTGGAAAAACTACCCTGGATAGAAAACTGAAAACTGGATAAAAAGAACCTCCACAACAAGGGGCAGTACTGACTAAGGCGGAAGAAGCAGAAATTCCTTCTGGAGAGAAAAACATCCACCTTCAGGAGCAGTCGAGTTTGTCAGCTGACAAGGCTGGAGCCACCCTAAGGTACGCAGCCCTACCCAGAGTAGTGGGGTCCTGAACAGAGTCCAGATACTGCTTTGTGCATCCTTCAGATGCAGCACAACTGAGATGAGGGTCTTACTATCTGGCTTTGCTAGCTGACTGGCTGCAGCAGGGATACCCCTAGAAAAGCTATTAGACAAAAACTGAAAAGACCCGGGTCTTAAAGGGCCCATGCACAAACTCACCCATCGCAGCAACCTAAAATCACCAGAAATAAGGCTAACAGTCCTTTGGTGAAAAGAGCCTCGCCTGGTAGGCTCTGGGTTCATCTTGGTGAGAGGAGGGACCTTTCCAGAGACTGAAACATTGGCAGTGTCCATTGTTGTCACCCAGTCCTGTTGTGCTGACACAGGCCCTGGCAGATGCCATTGAAGTTCTTCCCCTGGCCTGTTAGCTCAGGAATCGGCCATACCCACTAGAGTGCAGATTTAATCCAGTTCAGCCAGGGCTGGTAGCTTACCCTGTGAACTGGCCCCACTCAACAGCAATTGTTCAGGCTACTTGTCAGCCTGCATTGACTGGGTGCCTTGATCCTCTACAGGCAGGCAAGTATGTCCACCTCTGTGGGGCAGGGCCTGTGTGAGGACCAGGTGAACTATGGGGGGGCATTGGTGGAGTGATAGGAGCCTCTATAGTAGGGCAATGAGGTACACTCCAGGGGTTGGAAAGTGTGCATGGACCAGGACTATGTTGATGGTATGTGTGGACCAATGGGGCATGAGGCTTATGATTGGCAGAAGACCTGTGCTCCACAAATAGACATAAAAAGGATAAGCCTCACCTTCCAAAGCCTGAAACAATTGAGTGCTCCCTTGCTTAGGGCAAGCACCAATTAGCTGCACTTCTAAGAAAACTGAAAACAGCCCTGTAGCCCTGAGGACTATAGCAACTGTAAGCCCCTGAGCCTAGCAAACAGCTATACTGGGTATCTACCCAATTAACAGGAAAACTTCAACAGAAGTGTGCTGTTAGACCTTGTAGCCAACAGTACTGAGGCTCCTCAAACAGGATTTACAAAGAGCAGGCCAGGGAAGGAAAGAATAGACTCCCAGGGATCCTGCATAAAGAGGAACCCTGCCACAGCAGAAAGACACAAGTAACCCACAAAGGGGTCATTCCTGGATCATTTGGACTGATGATGAGAGGGAAGCACACTGCTGGGCCTCAAAAGTCATCTCTTACATAAGGCCACCTCTCCAAGATCAGGAGACATAGCCAGCTCACCTAACACATAGATATAAGGACAGAGAAAGTGGTATAATGAGGATACAAAGGACTATATTCCAAGCAAGAGAACAAGACAAAACCCCAGAAAAAGGACTAAGTGAAACAGAAATGAGCAACCTACCTGACAAAGAGTTCAAACAAAAACTTATAAGGATGCTTACAGATATTGGGTGAAGACTGGATGGGCCCAGTGAAATGATCAACAAAGAAATGGAAAATATAAAAAAGCACCAATCAGAAATGAAGAATACAATACTGGAAATGAAAAACTCACTAAAGGGACTCAACGGCAGAGTAGATGATACAAAAGAATGGATCAGCAAGCTAAATGAAAGACTAGAAGAAATCACCCAAGCTGAACAGATAAAAGAAAAAAAATGAGACAGAATAAGAACCGTCTAAGGGAACTCTGGGACAATATCAAGTGCTTTAACATTCGTATTATAGGTGTCCAAGAAGGAGAAGAGAGAGACAAAGAGGCAGAAAATCTATTTGAAGAAATAATAGCTGAAAATTTTCCTAACTCAAGGAAGGAAACAGACATCCAAGTACAGGAAGCACAGAGAGCTCCAAACAAGATAAGCCCAAAGAGGCCCACACCAAGACACATTATAATTAAATGTCCAAAATTAAATATAGAGAATCCTAAAAGCGGCAAGAGAAAGGTAACAAGTGACATACAAAGGAAAGCCCATAAGGCTATCCACGGACTTCTCAGCCCACACCCTACAGGTGAGAAGAGAATGGCATGACATATTTAATGTGCTAAAAGGAAAGAACCAACAGCCAAGAGTACTCTATCCTGCAAAGTTGTGATTCAGAATGCAAGGAGAGATGAGAGCTTCCCAGACAAACAAAAGTTAAAGGAGTTTATCATCAAGAAACCAGTTCTACAAGAAATGATGAAGGGAGTCACTTAAGTGGGAAAACGATGACCACAAATAGGGATAAAAAAATCAACCCCCCCCCCCCGCCACAAAAAACAAACGCAGCAAAATCACTGGTCTTAAAGGCAAAAGTACAGTAAAGGTAGCACATCCACCAACTATGATGATACTATAAAGGTTAAAAGACAAAAGTACTAAAATTACCTATTTCAATGATAAGAGGGTAATGGATAGACACACACAAAACAAGAGGCTATATAGGATTTCAAAAACATAAAATGTGGTTGGAGGGGAGTGAAAAAGTAGAGCTTTTAGAAAGAGGCCAAGCTAAAGTGTCTATCAACTTAATATAGACTGCTATATACATTGACTATTATATAGGATCCTCATGATAATCACAAACCAGAAACATATAATAAGTAAGCAAATAAGTAAGATAAAAGAAATCAAACATATTACTATATAAAGCCATCAAGTCACAAGGGCAGAGAAGAACAGAAAAAGAAAAGAACAGAGAAGAACTACTAAAACACCCAGAACAAAAATAACAAAATGGCAATAAATACATATTTATGAATAGCTACTTTAAATGTCAATGGACTAAATGTCCCAATAAAAAGGTATAGGGTGGCCAACTGGATAAAAAAACAAGACCCATATGTATGGTGCATATGAGACACATGCTTCAGACCTAAAGACACTCACTAACTGAAAGTGAAAGAATGGAAAAGATATTCCATGAAAATGTCAAAGTAAAGAAAGCGGGGGTAGGAATACTTAGCTGAAACAGACTTTAAAAAACACTGTAATGAGAGACAAAGAAAGGCACTGCATAATGATAAAGGGAACAATGCAACAAGAAGAAACAACACTTGTAAATATCTATGTATCCAACATAGGAGCACCTAAATTTATAAAGCAATTATTAACAGACATAAAAAGAGAAATAGACAGTAACACAATAATAGTAGGGGACTTTAACATTCCAATTACACCAATAGATAGATCATCCAAACAGAAGATCAATAAGTTAACATTGGCCTTAAATGACACATTAGATCAGATGGACTTAGTAGATATATATAGAACATTCCACTCAAAGACCACAAAATACACACTCTTCTCAAATGAACATGGAATGTTAAAAAGGATTGATCACATATTAGGCCACAAAACAAATCTCGATACATTTAAGAAGATCAATATACTACCATGCATCTTTTCTGACCACAAAGGTATGAAACTAGAAATCCACTACAGGAAGAAAACCAGAAAAGCCACAAAAATGTGAAGATTAAACAAAATGCTACTGAACAATGATTGGGTCAACTGAGATATCAAAGGAGAAATCAAATAATTCCTGGAGACAAATGAAAATACGACATGCCAAAATCGATTGGATACAGCAAATGTGGTTCTAAAAGGGAAGTTTATAGCAATTCAGGCCTACATCAACAAAGAAGAAAAATACCAAATAAACAATCAAAGAGTGCATTGAAAGGAACAGGAAAAAGAAGAAAAATAAAAGCCCAAAATCAGCAGAGGGAATGAAATAATAAAAAACAGAGCAGAAATAAACAAAGTACAGACTAAAAAGACAATAGAAAAAATTAATGAAACCTCAAGCTGGTTCTTTGAAAAGATAAAGGAAATTGGCAAAACTTTAGCTAGACTCACCAAGAAAAAAGGAGAGCAAGCTCAGCTAAATAAAATCAGAAATGAAAGAGGAAAAATTACAACAGATACCTCAGAAATGCAAAACATAATAAGAGAACACTATGAAAAGCTATACACCTATAAATTAGATAATCTAGAAGAAATGGATAATTTGTTAGAAACATACAATCTTCCAAAACTGGACAAAGAAGAAGTAGAGAATTTGAATAAATCAGTCACCAGTAAGGAGATCCAAACAGCAATCAAAAACTTCCCAAAATATAAGTCCAGGACCAGATGGCTTCCCTGGTGAATTCTACCAAACATTCAAAGAAGACTGAATACCTATCCTTCTCAAACTCTTTCAAAAAACTGAAGAGGAGGGAGGCTTCCTAACTCATTCTCTGAAGCCAACATTATCCTGGTAACAAAACCAGACAAGGACAACACAAAAAAAGAAAATTACAGTTCAATATCACTGATGAACATTGGCGCAAAAATCCTCAACAACATACTAGCAAATCGAATACAACAATACATTAAAAAGATCATACATCATGATCAAGTGGGTTTTATTCCAGGGATGCATGATGGTTCAACATCTGCAAATCTATCAACATGATATTAACAAACAACATTAACAAGATTAACAACATTAACAAAATGAGGAATAAAAATCACATGATCATCTCAATAGATGCAGAGAAAGCATATGACAAGACACAGCACCCACTTATGATAAAAACTAAATAAAATGGATGTAGAAGTAAGATTTCTCTACATAATAAAGGCCATATATAACAAACCCACAGCAAATATAATTCTCAAGGGAGAAAAACTGAAAGCTATCCATCTAAGAACAGGAACCAGACAAGGATGCCCACTTTCACCCCTCGTATTTAACATAGTATTGGAAGTCCCAGTCAGAGCAATGAGGCAAGTAAAAGAAATAAAAGGGATCCAAATCAGAAAAGAAAATATCACTCTTTGCAGATGACATGATTTTAGAAAACCCTAAAGAATCCACTGAAAAACTCTTAGAAATAATAAATGAATACAGGCAATTCACAGGATACAAAATAAACATACAAAAATCGGTTGCATTTCTATACACTAACAACACAGTAGCAGAAAGATAAATTAAGAATACAAGTCCATTTAAAACTGTAACAAAAAGTATAAAACACCTAGGAATCAACTTAACCAACCAAGTGAATGATGTGTACACCTAAAACTATAAAGCATTGTTGAAAGAAATTGAAGAAGAAATAAAGAATCGGAAAGATATTCTGTGTTCTTGGACTGGAAGAATTAACATAGTTCACATGTCCATACCTCCTAAAGCAATCAATAGATTCAATGCAATCCCTATCAAAGTTCCAACAACATTCTTCACAGAAATAGAACAAAGAATCCTAAAATTTATATGGAACAACAAAAGACCACTAATAGCCACAGGATTCCTGAGAAAAAGGAACAAGGCTGGAGGTATCACTCTCCCTGATTTAAAAATATACTACAAAGCCATAGTAACCAAAATAGCATGATATTGGCACAAAAACAGACATACAGATCAATGGAACAGAACCAAGAACCCAGAAAAAACCCACACATTTATGGACAGCTAATATTTGACAAGGGGGCCAAGAGCATACAATGGACAGAGGAGCATCTCCTCAATAAATTGTGTAGGGAAAACTGGACAGCTACAGGCAAAAGAATGAATGTAGACCATTATCTTACACCATGCACAAAAATCAACTCAAAATGAATTAAAGACTTGAATGTAAGACGTGAAACCATGAAACTTCTAGAAGAAAATATAGGCAGTATGCTCTTTGACATCAGTCTTTGCAGCATATTTTCAAGTACCATGTCTGACTGGGCAATTGAAATAAAAGAAAATAATGAACAAATGCGACTACATCAAACTAAAAAGCTTTTGCATAGCAGTGGAAACCATCAACAAAATGAAAAGACAACCTAACAATTGGGAGAAGATATTTCATATATCAGATAAGGGGTTAATATCCAAAATATACAAAGAACTCATACATCTCAACAACAACAAAAAAACAACCACCAAATTAAAAATTTGGCAAAATATCTGAACAGGGATTTCTCCAAAGAAGATATACAGATGGCCAACAGGCATGTGAAAAGTTGTTCAATATCATTAGCTATCAAGGAAATGCATATCAGAACTACAAGGAGATATCACCTCACTCCAGTCAGAATGGCTATAATTCACAAGACAGAAAACAAGAAGCATTGGAGGGGATGGGGAGAGAAGGGAACCCTGTGCACTGCTGGTGGGAGTGCAAACTGGTGTAACCACTATGGTAAGCAGTATGGAGTATCCTCAGAAAATTTAGAATAGATCTACAAAAACCACACATCTATGGACAGCTTATCTTGGACAAAGGAGCTGAGGGCATACAATGGAGAAAAGAAAGTCTTTTCAACAAATGGTGCTGGGAAAACTGGAAAGCCACATGTAAAAGAATGAAAATTGACCATTCTTTCTCACCATTCACCAAAATAAACTCAAAATGGATCAAAGACCTAAAGGTGAGACTTGAAACAATAAGGCTTCTAGAAGAAAATGTAGGCAGTACACTCTTTGACATCAGTATTAAAAGGATATTTTCGGACACCATGTCTTCTTAGAGAAGGGAAACAATAGAAAGAATAAACAAATGGGATTTCATCAGACTAAAGTGCTTCTTCAAGGCAAATGAAAACAGGATTGAAACAAAAAAACAACCCACTAACTGGGAAAAAATATTTGCAAGTCATACATCTGACAAAGGCTTAATATCCATAATATATAAAGAACTCACACAACTCAACAACAAAAAATCAAACAACCCGATCATAAAATGGGCAGGAGACGTGAACAGCCATTTCTCCAAAGAAGATATACAGATGGCCAATAGGCACATGAAAAGACGTTCATCATCGCTGATCATCAGGGAAATGCAAATCAAAACTACACTAAGATATCACCTTACACCCATTAGAATGACAAAAATATCTAAAACTAATAGTAACAAATGTTGGAGAGGTTATGGAAAGAAAGGAACTCTCATACACTGCTGGTGGGAATGCAAACTGGTGCAGCCACTATGGAAAACAGTATGGAGATTCCTCAAAAAATTAAAAATAAAACTACCATATGACCCAGCTATCCCACTACTGGGTATCTACGGGAAGAACTTGAAGTCAGCAATTCCAAAAGTCCTATGCACCCTAATGTTTATTCCAGCCTTATTTACAATAGCCAAGACATGGAAGCAACCTAAGTGCCCATCAACAGATGATTTGATAAAGAAGATGTGCTATATATATATACAATGGAATACTACTCAGCTGTAAGAAAAGAACAAAATCGTCCCATTTGCAACAACATGGATGGACCTTGAGGGAATTTTGTTAAGTGAAATAAGCCAGATAGAGAAGGTCAATCTCTGTATGACTCCACTCATATGAGGAATTTAAAAATGTAGACAAAGAGAACAGATTAGTGGCTACCAGGGTAAATGTGGGGTGGGGGTGGGCACAAAGGATGAAGGGGTGCACCTACAACACGACTGACAAACAATAATGTACAACTCAAATTTCACAAGATTGTAACCTATCATTAACTCAATAAAAATTAAAAAAAGCAAAATGGCATCTTACATTCTAAAAAAAAATAGTTCTACCATATGATCCTGCTATCCCACTGCTGGGTATTTAGTCAAAGAACTTGAAAGCACAAATGCATAAAGATACATGTATCCCTATGTTCATTGCAGCATTATTCACAATAGCCAAGACTTGAACGCAACCTAGTTGCCCATCAAGGGATGAATGGATAAAGAAGATGTGGTATACATACATAATGGGATACTACTTAGCCATAAGAAATGAAATGTGGTCATTTGTGACAACATGGATGGTCCTTGAGGTTATTATGCTGAGTGAAATAAGTCAGAGTGAGAAAGTGAAATACCATATGATCTCACTCATAAGTAGAAGATGAAAATAACAAGAAACAAACACATACTAATAGCGATTGGATTGGTGGTTATCATAGGGGGAGGGGGAGAGAAAAAGAGGTGATTAGGCTCACATGTGAGCTGATGGACTATAATTAGTTTTTGGTGATGAACGTGATGTAATCTACACAGAATTAGAAATATATTATGATGTACATCTGAAAGCTATATAATGTTATAATCCAATGTTACTGCCAGAAAAAAATGAAAAAAAGATTTCAAAGTAGCCATTATAAATGTATTCAAAGAACTAAAGAATATCATTGATCACATGGTTAAAATACAAGAAGCTAAAATAACTCAGTTTTGTCAAATCACTGTTAAAAATTTCATGCTCTAAACCTCATAATCTTTATTCAAATATTTATAGCATGGTTCATGTACCCTATTTGGAGTATCAATCTTCCATTAAACAACAAAAAAGAATAACATTGTTAATGTGATTTGTGAACAAATCACCAGTCCGTTACATGGATTTAGAGAGCTTCTATTTGCTAGTTACCATGGTAGAAATTGAAACTATACAAATAAATAGGTGATAGATTGACTTCAGTGTAAGGAGCGTCATGGACCTGCTCCTCAGTTAAAATGGCAAAAATTACTTTTAAAAACCACATAAAAGCTCTTAAAATTGTCCTAAGTACATAGAACCAATGAAGAAATATTAAAAATCTATGAAAATGTGGTTTAAAAAATAAGAGTCCACTACCTTTCTCCTCTCTCCCAGTTGAGCCAGGTATAAACTCCACTCAATACTGTTATTGCCAAAAATATAGGTCTCTCCAGTGGAGAGGTAGAAGACTTTCTCCCTGGGAGGAGCATGATATCATTATTTCTCATCCTGCCCCGAACTATCTGTTGCTGATGCTATGTTCTGGGTGAGTGTGGTCAAGAGATGTGGCTTTTCTTTTTCTCCCCTCTCCCCATCAGGGGATGAAGGCTCTACCTTAGGCACAAGCACAGAGAATACTGAGACCTCATTCCCTGTTCCCTGGCTTCTATGGTTACAAGTGAGGAAGCCCTCAGGATTTTTCCCCCCATTCCACTGTGTGCTGAGCTCCTAAAGTGGGGGTGTTACTCAGAGAGAAGCATGCCCACATCCAGATTCAGAGTCCTGGTTCAGTGATTCTTCTAGAGTAAAGAGGCAGGCTGTAAAACAGATAGCTCCTAATCCCTTCTCAAAGAAACTGCATTTGAAATAGAGTGCTAAGAAATTCAAGCCTAGGGGCACTCTGAAGAACAATGATGGCTGTAGTGAAAGGCAATTTGGAGAAGATTCAACGTATAGGTAAAACTGTACGCCAGCTAGTTTTCAGGAGTAAACCAGTGAAGGATATGGCTGGAGGAGTCCCCTTGGGATCAGAACAAATATAAGATATGATTGCAGAAACTATTCTTCATGGGAGGCTAAATCTTATTGGATTAGTCTGTAGAGAAATTTTTGCTCAAGGACACTACTGAAAACAATAGAGCAATCAGTAGACAATTAGTGGAGCCTAACAGCTGCTTGTGGTCAGGGAAAAAATAAAGAAAGTCCTGCCAATATTGGAGTCACCCCAAGGTGACTGAGGGCATACCCAAAGCTCCACATATCTGAGGAGAAATATCAAAGTCTTAGCAATAGCCAGAAAGGCAGGGGATAGATTTCACCAAAATAATCCAACTAGTCCCTAAAAAGTAACAACAACAAAAAAAACACAAGTAAATAACAATATTCTCCCTGAGGGGGCAGTACCCAGATTCATTTCATTATCTACAACATCCAGTTTCCAACAAAAAACTACAAAAAATACAATAAAACAGAAAAGTATGTCTCATACAATGGAATAAAAGAAGACAACAGAAACTGCCTGTGTGAACAATCTGACTTGGGATTTAAGAGAAAAACACTTTTAAGTAGCTATTATAAATATATTCAATGGAAGGATAATTCGTGTAGGCTTGGCAAGCTGAGGAGTCAAAAGAAAGATTTCTTGGACTCTCAAGGTCTGGCAGTAGTGTTCTTTTATTCATAGAATAGTGTGGAGTAGCACGGGGACAGGACCCATGGGCAGTAAGAGCTGCACCCATGGGTTGAGGGTAGGGCTAAATTTAAGGCATAGGTATGTGAGTTATCTCTTTACAAGACAAAGGAAAGATTACGTAAAAAACTTTGTTAAAATGTTACAGTGTAGGTGGGATCTGGTTATTGGGTGGTCCTATAACTTTGCATAAGAATCAAATCAGATCAGGTCAGGACATCCTATACTTCCTGAAGGATGATATAGAGTGTATGTAGGGCAGGATACCTTGGGCTTCTCTTCCTGGGGCAGCCTTGATCCTCATCATAATAACAACGTCATATTGAACATAGAATATCATTAAAGAGATAGAAATTATAATAATAAAAAAAAAATGAAAATTCTGGGTTGAAAAGTACAAAAGCTGAAGTGAAATATTCACTAGAGGGGCTCAATAGTAGATTTGACTTAAGAGAAGAAAGAATGATAGAACTTGAAGATAGATCGATAGAAATTATGCAATCCAAAGAACAAAGAGAAAAAAGAGTAAAGAAAAATAAACAACATCACTGAAATATAGGACACCACTAAGTGTACCAAAACGCATGTAAACAGAGTAACAGAATGAGAGGAGAGAAAACAGAAAAAAAAAATATTTGAATTAATAAAGGCTGAACACTTCTCAAATGTATTGACAAACACTGAACTACACATTCAGGAAGCACAGTACCCTTCAAGTGGGATAAGTCCAAAGAGATCCACAGAGATCTAGCATAGTAAACATGTTAAAAGTAAAAGACAAGGAGAAAATCTTGAATGCAGAAAGAGAAAATCACTCAACACTTAAAAGGAAACATCATTTAAGGGAATTCTGAATAAATTAACACCTAAATTCTCAGCAAAAACACTTATGGACCAAAGGCAATGGGATTACATATTTAAAATGCTCAAAGACTCTACACTAAGAATCTTATATTCTGCAAAGTTATCTTTAAAAAATGAAAGTGAAATAAAACATTGCCAGATAAACAGAGAGTGAGAAAATTTGTTTCTGGCAGAAGTGCCTCGCAAGAAATATTGAAGAAAGTATTTCAAGCTAAAAGAATGATCACAGATGGAAAATCAAATCCACATGAAAAATAAAGAGCACCAATAAGTGTGAATTTGTAGTTATAAAAAATAGTATAAATGGATTTTCCTCCTTCATTCTGTTAACTGATTTTTGAAATGGGTAAAATATCTATATATGGTGCTGTTGGACCTATAAAATATTGAAATGTAATATATATACGAACAACAGCACAAAGAAGCTAAATGGGTGCAAAGGTGTAATGGGAAAGGAAATGACTACAGATGCTAAAGTAATAATTATAACAATGCCTTCTTGAGTTTTTAACATTAATAGATGTAATATGTAAAACAATAATGCTACAAAAAGAGAGAAAAAGGAATAGAATTACATATGATTAGCATTTCTATGTCTTATTGGAATTAAGCTAATATAAATTTGAAGCTGATTCTGATAAGTTAAAATTTACATAGTCATCCCTAGAGAAATTGCTAAAAAGTAACTAAAAAATGTAGTGAAAAAACTCAATAGTAAAATTAAATGCTACATTAGAAAATATTCAATCATGTAAAATAAAGCAGTGAGATAGAAGAACACAAACGATATGAGACACAAACAAAAATAAACTGGCAAATATAAATCAAACTGTATAATCAAAACATTAAATGTGAATAGATGAATGCAATGAAAAGCAGAGATTGTCAGACTGGATAAAAAATGATCCAACTACATTCTGTTTCTTGGAGACAAAATTTAGATTTAAAGATACATATATATTGAAAGTAAAAGATTTTAAAAGCTATGCCATGCAAGCAAAAATTCCAAAACCTCCCCACATTAGCTATACTAATATAAGACACAATGGACTTTAGAGCAAAATATATTACGAAAGATGAAGAATGACATTTTATAATGATAAACAATCTATCAGAAAGTATGACAACTATAGACATATATGCCCCTAGAACAAGAGCATAAATATATGAAGTTAAAACTGATAGAAATGAAGGGAGAAATAGACAACTCAAAAATAATAGTTGAAAACTTCAATGCTCCAATTTCAATAATAGATAGAGCAACTGGGCAGAAGATCAATGAAAGACAAGGCTTGAATAACACTATAAAACAAGTAGACCCAACAGATGACCATGGAACACTCCAACCATCAAAAACTGAATATACGTTCTCTTCAAAGGCACAAGGACTATTCTCCAAGGTAGACAATATGCTATGTTATAAAACAAACTTCAATAAGTCAAAAAAATAGAAATAACACAATACTTTTTCTCTGATCACAAAGAAAATTGGTTTAGAATAAAATCAATTGATTTAGAATGAAATTTATTGATTTGGAATGAAATTATAAATCAGTAACAAAAAATTTGGGAAACTTACAAAAGTGGAAATTAAAAATCACATTCCTAAATAATCTATGGGCCAACAAGAAAATAAAAATAAAAATCAGAAAATTATTTGGTATAAGAGAAAATGAAAACCCAGAATACCAACACTTATGAGATGTGGCTAAAGAAATTCATAGGGGGACATTAATTGCTGGACATGCCTACAATAAGAAAGAAGCAATGTCACAAGTTAATAAGCTAACCTTCCATCTTAAGACACTGGAAAATCAAGAGCAAATTAAACTTTAAATTATTTAAGATTATATCAGAGATAAATTAAATGGAGAATAAAAAGTAGTAATCAAAGGTAGCACAAGTTTGTTTTTTGAAAAGATCAACAAAATTTACAAGACTTCATTTAAACTGAGCAAGAGAAAAAGAGAGAAGACTCAAAAAGAGAGAAGACCATATAAGCGAGAGAGGAGATATTTCTACAAATCTTACAGTAATAAAAAGTATAGTAGTCCTTCCTCTGTGGTTGTGCTTTCTGTGGTTTTAGTTACCCACAGTCAGCCCCAGTCAGAAAATATTAAACGGAAAATTCCAGAAATAAACAACTCATAAGTTTTAAATTGTACACCATTCTTAGCAGCATGATGAAATCTCACGGTGTTCTGCTCCATCCTGCCTAGGACGTGAATCATCCCTTTGTTCAGCATATTCATGCTGCATAAGCTACCTGCCCATTAGTTACTTAGCAGCCCTCTCAGTTATCAGGTCTATTGTCATGGTATTTCAGTGCTTGTGTTCAAGTAACCCTTATTGTACTTAATAATGGCCCCAAAGTTTAAGAGTAATGATGCCAGTGTCGACGAAAATAATCCATAACCAATCTATAAATGAAAATTTGGGTGAGTTTATTCTGAGCTTAAATCTGAGGATTATAACCCGGGAGAGTCTTTCCACAAAGGAACAGAGCACTCCAAAGAAGTGGGGGTATACAGGGTGGTTATATACCCTCAAAGAGGATGTTTCACATATGTTTGAAATGTCCCTTTTACAATAGTCATGAGGCTGCTCTGTCAGCACAGCGACTGATGGAAACAACAGATAGGCCTGCTGTCTCAATGAACACCGCAGGTTGGCAGGTCTGTTGCCTCGAGCTAGGCAGACACAGATGAGTGCTGCAATCAGTTCCCAGCCTAAAGAAAGATGCTTAATCTTTAAGGAGATGCCAATGTTGGGAGGGGGAGGGAAGTTGCACCTTTATCTCAAAATGTCTAAGCAGATATACAATGCATGCTCAATGGCCACAGTCAGGCCCTTTTGGAAAAAACAGTCAGGCCAAATTAGGTTTATACCAAATGGCTTCCTCATATACTCCAATATATCCTATTGCTTGCCATTTCAATATGTCACTGGGAATTCAGATGTGCCAAAGAGGAGCTATAAACTGCTTCATTTAAGTGAAAAGGTGAAAGTTCTTGACTTAATAGGGAAAGAAAAAAATCATATGATGAGATTGCTAAGATCTACAGTTAGAACAAATCTTCTATCCAGGAAATTGTGGAGAAGAAAAAAGAAATTGTGGCTTGTTTTGCTGTAACACCTCAAATACATATGTATAGGAAGAAAACAATGTATATATATGGTTTGGTACTATCTGAGATTTCAGGCATCCTTTGGGACTCGAATTATATCCTGTGTGGATGAGGGCAGACTACTGCATTGTAAAGAAATGTTGGATAATGACCAGGCTCCCATGTTAGACTCCTGCTTATCCCTCCATTTCGTAGGCAGGCATGACTCCTGACCCTGAGGACCCAGACCCATGTGGAAGGTGTTCCCTACTGCTGCTCAGCTCAAAAACCATACGGATTTTTGAGTAGTATTGAGTACATTGTTGTAAGAAAAAACTGTCATTCTAATTGAAGAGAATTAGTCAATCAGTTGAAATCATGCTGTGTTAACTGTAAACTTTTCTGGAGCCAACCTGAGTCAAACAGATGAAATCCCTATATTGACAATAAAAGATAATTCTAAGTATGGAAACTTTGTTAATGAGAAAAAAGTGCAGAATGGCTTTTCCTGAACTTTGAAGACGGGATAGAGGTACTTTTGGAGTGTTTGACAGTAAATTCAAAGTAGAGTATGAACCTTTACTTGCATGCTTCTTTTTTTGTTCAGCCTCTCTTAGAAACTACTTTAAATCAAGCTATATTGCAGATCAGTGGATTTACTGTAAACAACTGGACAGAAGAATGTACTCACCTTGTCATGATATGGTTAAAATAACGATTAAAACAGTGTGTGCACTCATTAGTAGATGTCCAATTGTAAAGCCAGAATATTTTACTAAGTTTCTTAAAGCACTTCAGTCCAGGAAACAGCATCCACAAATTAGATAGCCTAGATCAAAGGATCAAACTCCTAGAAAAATACAAACTACCAAAACTGATTTGAGTTACAACAACATGGCAACATAGGATGTCCCTCCTTTAGTGCTCCCTTTCAAAAACAAAAACTTGAGAAATATCCCCAAACAAAAGTCCATCTATGAGAGTTGAGGAATCCAGCACCACAGGCCAAGGGACCTGGGAGAAATTTTGCCCACCTGTAAATGAGGTAATATGCAGCCAGACTTTGGTAGCACCCATGGAACATGCAGGAGCAGTTCCAGTTCCAGTCTTTCTTGGCTGTGATCCAGAGCCACCTGGAGAACACTGACTTGGGCAGTCATCTACAAATAACAGAGCCTCTGTGGAAATCAAGGTTTCCAGAGAAGTTCAAGCAATCCACTGGAGCAAAAAAAAAAAAATTACTTGGGACACATTGGAGTGGGTAAGAGGAAAGGATAGACTTTATTAGCATCGATCTTTCCCCAAGGTGGCACAGCTTAGGGTTAAAAAGCCTGTGATGTCTCCTGCAAGTGAAGAGAGAGTAAGTGAACAACTGGCTTCCTCAACAGTGCAAACAACTGCCAATAAGATTCTTTCACACAACACCTAGAGTATTAAATTGGGAACTCCATGAGGAGGAAGAGGGAGGAGATTAGGAAAGATGCACATAAAGTAGAGGGCACTAAAGGGAAGCATTTCCTGCTGATTGAATTCTGTACTCTGTCAGAAAGCCTACACAGGAGCTGTGGGGAAAATCTTCCCCAATCACCCAACTGACACACCCCCGGTGCACTATGTGCCAAAAACACAATTTCTCCCATTCGGTGGCTTCTTCCCTGTGCTCTCAAGAAAGGTTGCAAGAAGAATCTTTGCAGACAGCTAGGGAGCAAGTACAGAAAGCAGGCCAGCGTCTATGAGCAAAGGAGAAACCACAAACTTGAGCTATTGCATCACCTTTGGGAAAGCAAAAGAGAGGCTATCAGCAGCTGCCCTGGTGCATTGTAGTACCTACTGAAGATATACAAGCTTAAGGATTCTGCCACAATAGGGAGCAAAACGTGTGGAGCAACACAACCAGAAGGACCCACAACTAGAATATATAACTATGTACTGGGGGGCTTTGGGGAGAAGAAGAAGGGGAAAAAACATTGGCAACCAATGTTAGCTCAGGTACCAATCTTAAAAAAAAAGTGTAGAGCAGTTGTGTGCACACATAGCATTAGAAAGACTCAGAATCTATCGCAGGACTGACAAAAGTTATTTCTCCCCTGAAGGCAGTTAGTAAAGATTTGAGGAGGTGACTGCTACTTCAAATGCAAAAACAGCAATGTAAATCTTCAAGTAATCTGAAAAAATCAAGTAAACATGACACCACCAAAAGTTCACAATAAATTTTCAGTAACCAAACACAAAACCATGAAGATTTACTAGATAAAGAAATCAAATTAGCTGTTTTAAGAAAACTTGATGAGTTACAAGACAACACAGAAAGACAATTAAACTAAATCAGTAAAACAATACACAATCAAAATGAGAATTTTAACAAAGAGTTAGAAATCATAAAGAAAAAGTATCAAACAGGAAATCCAGAGCTGAAAAAATCAATGAATGAAATAAAACTATGCAATAGAAAGCATGAAGGGCAGAATAGACCATACAAGAAAAAATCAATGAGATAGAGGACAAGAAATGTGAAATAACCCAGCCAGAGGACAACAACAACAGAGTGAAAAAGAGTGAAGAAAACATGTGTTCTATGGGACACCATCAACGTAAACAATGTTGGAATCGTTGGAGTTAGAGAAGGAAAGGAGAGGGAGAAGAAGACAGAAAACTTATTTAATTAAATAATGGTTGAGAACTTCCTAAACCTGGGGATACATTTGGACATCCAGGTTCAAGAAGCTAAGCAATAACCCCATTATCTCAAGCCAAACTGTCTTCTACAAGGTACATTATAAGAAAACTATCAAAAATCAAAGACAAAGTAATAATCCTAAAGGCAACCAGAGAAAGGAAGATTGCAACCTACAAAGGAACTCCTTTAAACTATAAGGAGAATTCTCAGCAGTAACCACACAGGCCAGGAGAGAGTGGGATGATATATTAAACCAGCTGAAAGAAAAAAATTGCCAACTAAAACTTCTGTAGTCAACAAAGTTATCCTTCAGAAATAAAGAAGTAAAGAGTTTTTTAGACAAACAAAAGTTGAGGAAATTCATCATGAGTAGACCTGCCTTGCAAGAAATGCTGAAGTGAATTCTACAAACCTAAATGAAAGGACAATAATTAGTAACATGAAAATATATGAAAATATACAATACACTGGTAAAGGCAAATATGTTGTCAAATTCAGAACTCTAATACTGTAATATAATGATATGTTAATCACTTAACTATAATAAAAAGTTTAAAGAAAAAGAGTTATCAAACTATAGCTACTATAATTTCACAAATACACAGTATAAAAAGAGGAAAATTATAAGATTTAAAATATAAAAGGGGTGAGTAAAAGGGTAATTTTTTGTACGTGATGGAAGTTAAATTGTAATCAGCATAAAATATATTGTTATAAGATAGTTTATCTGAGTTTCACAATACCAACAAAGTAGAAACATATAGTAGATTCACAAAATATAAAGACAAGGGAATCGTGGCATACCACCAGGGAAAATAAACAATTCACAAAGTAAGGCAGCACAAGAGTCAAGAAAGAACCAGGGAATGACAAAAGAGAGAATACAATTAAAAAGATGATATTAGTAAGTTCAGACCTATCAATAATTACTCTAAATGTAAGTGGATTTAATTCTCCAACCAAAAAGAACGGATTTCTGTTGGTTTTTTTACTACTAAGAAAGGGAGAGTAAGTCTGACTTTTCTTCCCTGGAATCTGTGGAAACTTTCATCATCTCTCCTCTAATTTTTCAATAGTTTCTCATTTCAGGGACACAAGAAAAAGAGACGGACTGGGGTGGGAAGAGTTGACAGCTCAAACCCTGGACTTGAACATCTGTAAAATAGGCAATTACCATGCTTCCTTCATGAATTGCACAATATTCACTACACTTTGGTTTCATTCTTAGGTAAATTTTATTGTGTACCATGAAAGTATTTGTAAAATCTGTTGAAGTTTGAAGTTAATTATGCAAAACAAACAAAAACCCATCAGTATACTTTCTCTCAAATTTCAACTGTTAATTGTCATTATTTAATCCATACCAGTTTGCATTATGCACTTTTCTTTTTTAAATGTGATTCAAAATTTCTGTATTTGTTTTACACCAGAGTAAATAGAGTAGCTGGGTGAATATAAAAACAAGACCTAACTATATGCTGCCTACAAGAGTCTCATTTCCTCTTTAAGGACACACATAGGCTCAAAGGGCAGGGATGAAAAAAGATAATCCATACACCTGGATAACAAAAGAGAGCAGGGGCAGATATACTTATATTAGACAAGCTAGACTTTAAGCCAAAAAGGTAATAAGAGACAAGGAAAGTTATTATATAATGATAAAGTGGTCAGTTCATCAAGTTAAACCAATTGCAAATATATACACACAACCTCAGATCATCTAAGTATACAAAGAAAATACTAACAAATATAAAAGTAAAAACATGCAACAATACAATAATAGTAGGGGACTTTAAAATACCACTTTCAATAACGGATAGATCATTGAAACAGAAAATCAACGTAGAAATGTTGGACTTGGACCATACTTTACAACAAATTGTCCTAACAGCCTTTCAAAAAATGTTCCAGTATACAGAAGCAGAATACACATTCTTCTCAAGTACACCTGGAACATTCTCCAGGATAAATCATATGGTAGGCCACAAAACAAGTCTTAGAAAATTTAAGAAGATTTAAATTATACCCAGTATTTTTTCTGACCACAATGGTATGAAAGTAGGAATCAATAACAAGAGGAAAGATGAATAATTTACAAATGTGTGGAAATTAAACAACACACTTCTCAACAACCGAGAGATCAAAGAAAAATCAAAAGGGAAATTTTAAAAATCTCAAAACAAACGAAAATGGAAATACAACATACCAAAACTTATGAGATGCAAAAAAGCAGTTCTAAGAGGAAGATTTATAGCAATAAATGTCTATACTAAGAATAAACAAAGATCTCAAATAAATAACCTAACTTTACACCTCAAGGAACTAAAAACAGAAGAATTAAGCCTAACCTTCAGAGAAGAATGTAATAATAAAGATCAGAGCAAAAACAAATGAAATAGAGACCATAAAAACAAGAGAAATGATCAATGAAACTAATAGCTGTTTTTTGAAAAGATAAAATTTGACCTACTAAGAAAAAGAGACATGACAAAAACAAACAAAATTAGAAATGAGAGATATTTTAACTACTATATAGGCTATTAGGAGACTACTATGAACAATTATGTGCTAACAAATTGGATAAACCAGAAGAAATGGATAATTCCTTGAAACATACAGCTTGAAAATGGAATCATTAAAAAAATACAAAATATGAAGACAAATAACAAGTAATGAAATCGAATCAGTAATGAGAAAATTTCCAACAAAGAAAAGCTCAGGAGCAGATAGTTTCATTGTTAAATTCTAAAACTGTTAAAGAATTAACCCAAATCCTTCTCAACCTCTTCCAAAAACTTGCAGAGGAGATAAAAATCTCAAAATCATTTTATGAGTCCAGTATTACCCTGATACCAAAGCCAAATAAGGATCCTACAAGAAATCAAAATTACAGACCAATATCCTTTATGAATATAGATGTTAAAATCTCAAAAAAATTAGCAAACTGAATCTAATAGTACATTAAAAAGATCAAGTGGAATTTGCCCCTGGGAGGCAAGAATGGCTCAACATATGCAAATAAATGTGATGCACCGTGTTATTAGAATGAGAGATAAAAATCATATGATTATCTTATTAGATACAGACTAATCATTTGACAAAATAAAACAAACTTTCATGATAAAAACTCTCAGCAATTTGGGTATAGAAGAAACGTACCTCAACACAATAAAAGCCATATATGACAAGTCCACATTTAACATTACACTCAATGGTGGAAGTTAGGAAGCTTTTCCTCTAAGATCAGGAACTAGACAAGAGTGCCCACTGTCACCACTCTCATTTAACAAAGTAGTAAAAGTCCTAGCCACAGCAATCAGGAAAAATAAAGAAATAAAATGTACCCAAATCAGAAAGGAAGAATTAAATTTGTCTTTATTTGCTGATATGATATTATATATAGAAAATGCTGCAGACATAGCAAACTTTTTTAGAACTATTCAACAAATTCAGTAAAATCGGCACACAGATATCAGTTGTTTTTCCAATCCATACCAACAAAATATCTGAAAAGACATAAAGAAATCAGTTCCATTCACAATAGCATCAAAAACAATAAATAAGCATAAATTTAACCAGAAATTAAAAGATCTGTACACCGAAAACTATTAGCCTCTGATAAAAGAAATTGAAGAAAACAAAAATAAAAAGATATCCTGTGTTCATGGATCAGAAGAATTAATATTCTGAAAATGTTCATAATTCCGACATAATCTAGAACCCAAAAATAAACTCCTACATATATGGTCAACTATTATTTGACAAAAGAGACAGGAATGCTCTATGGTGAAAAGATAGTTTCTTCAATAAATATCGTTATGGAAATTGGATAACCACATGCAGAAAAATAAAATTGGGCCCCTATGTTACAAAACTCACAAAGAATAACTCAAAATAGGTTAAATATTCAAGCATAAGAGCTGGAACCATAAACTTCCTAGAAGAAAACATATAGAAAAATCTCCTTGATTTTGGACTTGGCAATGATGTTTTGTATATGACACTAAAAGCACAAGCAACAAAAGCAAAAATTAATTAGTGGGACTACAACAAAATGAAAAGCTTCTGCACAGCACAAGGAAAAATCAACAAAAGGAAAAGGAAACCTACAGAAATGTGAGTAAATGTTGCAAATCATATATATGATAAATGGTTAATATCCAAAATATATAAACAGTTCATTCAACTCAATAAGAATAAACCCCCAAAAAATCCCATAAAAATAGGACAAAGTATCTGAATAATTATTTTTCCAAAGAAGACACACAAATGGCTCACAAGGACATGAAACAAAGTGCTCAACATCACTCATCAATCATCAGGGAAATACAAATCAAAACCACAACGAAATATCACCTCATACCTGATAGTATGGCTATCATGAAAAAGACAAGAGATAAGAAGTGTTGGTTGGCTAGGATGTTGAGAAAGGGAACATTTGTGCACTGTTGATGGAGATGCAAAATGATACAGCCACTATGTAATACAGTATGGATGTTCCTAAAAAAAGTAAAACTAAAACTACCATATGATCCTGCAATCCCACTTCTGGGTATATATGCAAAGTAAATTAAACAGGATATCATGAAGATCTCTGCTCTCCCATGTTTATTGCATCATTACAGTTATGCACTGCATAAAAATGTTTCAGTCAACGATAGACTGCATATATGAAGGCGGTCCCATTAAATTAATATCATGTAGCCTAGATGTGTAGTTTGCTATGCCATCTAGGTTTGTATAAGTATTGTAGGAGAGGAAGAAATTTTCCTCTACTCTTCTAGGTTCTTCTGGCTTGTCTAAGAATTAAATTGATGCAATACAATTTAACAGGAGAAAAATAAACAAAAGTTTAATAACATGTATACATGGGAGAAACCTAGGAAAACCAAGTAACTCACCAAAATGGCTAAAGCCTTCACCTTAAATACTATCCTCAGCTAAAGGTAAAACAAGATGTTGGGTGTGTGAAGAGTCAGGGACTTCAAAGGGAAGTAAGGCAATTCACAAGTAGGTGAAAAGGAGCAAACATTTGAAAAAGAAGTATTTGGCCACACAGAAACAGAAGAACAAAAGGGAGCTCAACAAACAGGCTTTTCTAGGTTCCTCCCTGCCTACCACCTAAGTGAATGTTATGCTAAGATAATAGCTCACTTCTTGAGACAGGATTTTTTATCTGAATTTTTGTAGGCAGTTAAGGGGGCGGTAAGAAAAAAATTTTCTGAGTCTTTTCTTTTTTAAAACTAACCAGCATAAAATAATCCTCACATTAAAGAGACACATTTTAGAGTGGCAAATCTTATTTCCCTTCAGTGCACTCTATGATGTTTTCACAATGATAAAATCACCAATTGATGGATTTCTCAGAACATATCCCCATTGTTAAGTGATGCATGTCTGTATTCACAATAGGCAAGATATTGAAACAACCTTAGTGTCTGTCAATGGATGAATGGAGAAAGAAAATGTCATTTTATACACACACACACACACAAACACACACACAGACACACATACAATGGAATATTATTCAGCCATGAGAAATGAGGCAATCCTGATATTCTGATATCTGCAATAACATGGATGGATCTTGAGGGAATTACGCTAAATTAAATAATTCACACAAAGAAATACAAATAGTGTATGATATCACATATAAGTGGAATCTAATAAAGCTGAACTTGTAGAAGCAGACACTAGAATGGTTAACTGGGTTTGGAGGAAATGGGGAGATATTGGTCAAAGATAAACTCTCAGAAGATGCATAAGCTGTGGGTATCTAATAAATAATAAATAAATAACATTGCGATTATACTTAATTCTATATTATATAATTGAAAGTCTCTAAGAGAGTACATCTTGAAGGTTCTCACCACAAAACAGTAATGGTAAATGCTGGACATAATGGAGGTGTTAGTAATGCTATCCTGGTAACCATATTTCAATATATTAGCACATCAAATGAACACACTGTACATCATAAACTTATACAATGTTATATGTCAACTATATCTTAATAAAGCTGAGAAAAAACTTGATTCAAGAATAAATGTAAAATCCAAATAGACCTATAAAAAATAAAAAGATTGTATTATCAAAAAGAAAAGAAAAATTTAAAGTAAAAATTTAAATAATAATCCATAATGAAAAACTGAGGCCTTGATAGCTTGACTGATGAAATTGTCCAAGCATTTAAAAAAATTAATACCAATTATAGCAAATTTTTCCATAAAAAAAGAAAAGGGAACACTATCCAATTTACTTTATGAGACCAAAATTATCCTGATATAAAACCATACTAAGACATCATGAGAAAACTACAGACCAATGTGTCTTATGAATATGGGTACCAAATATTCACGAACATACTAGCAAAATCAAGCAACATATGAAACGAATTATACACATGACAAAGTGGATGTATCCCAAGAATGCAAGTTTTCTTTAAAAACTGAAAATATTAGTGTAACGTATTATATAAATAGAATGAAAAGCCATGTGATCAGCTCAATAGATATAGAAAAGCATCTGACAACATCCAATACCTTTTCATGGAAAAAAAAACTCAACAAACTCAGAATAGAAGTGAACTTCATTATCCTGAAAAAAGACATCTATGGAAAACTCACAGCTAACATTATACTCGATGAAATACTGGATGCCTTTCCTCTAAGATCAAAAGCAATACAAGGATGTTTGGTCTTCCCAATTCTCTTCAACCTTATAGTGGAGATTTTAGCTAAAGCAGTTAGGTGAGAAAATCTTTTTAAAAGGCATCCATATTGGAGAGGAAGAGGTCAAATTATCTTTCTTTGTAAATGACATAGACTTGTATATAGAAACTACTAAGCAATTTAAAAAATATATTAGAATTGAAAGATGAGTCATGCAAGGTTGCAGGATACAAAACCAATATCAAAAAACCCGATAGTATTTGTATGCACTTACAATGAACTATCTAAAATTCAATTAAGAAAATAATTCCATTTATAATAGCATCAAAATGAATAAAATATTGAGGGATGAATTTGCCAAGAAAAATTCAAAATTTATACTCTGAAAATTATTTTAAAAATTTAAAGAATTTAAATACTCAAACAAATATTAAAACACCCTATGTTCACAGATAAATTGTTGTAATATTGTTTAGATGCACTATTCCCCAAGTTGACTTAAATATTCAATGCAATCTCTATCAGAATTCCAGCTTTTTTGTATAAATTCCCAAGCCAATTCTAAAAGCCATTTGGAATTACAAGGGTCCCAGAACAAACAAAACAATATTGAAAAAAGACAGATTTGGAGTACTCACAAAGCAATATTAATCAAAAAAGTGTAGTCCTGGAATAAAGACAAGCATATAGAAAAAACTGAGATTTGAGAACGCAGAAATATAACCATATATCAAGGTGGACTGAGTTTCAACAAAAATGTCAAGGTAATTCAATGGAAAAAGGATCTTTTTTCCAACAAAGGGTTAGGACAAATGGAAATCCACATTCAATGAATGAATTTGGACACCCACACCAGACACAAAAATTAGCTCAAAATGAATCTAATACCTAAATGTTATAGCTAAAACTGTAAAACTCTTAGAAGTAAAGAAAGGGGGCATTTTAATGACCTCAAGCTTGACAAAATATTCTCAAACATTATACCAAAAGTTCTAGCAGCAAAATAAAAAGTAGATAATTTGCACTTCATCAAGATTAAAACCTTTTATGCTCCAAAGGACACCAAGAAGACAACGAAAAGACAGCATGCAGAATGGGACAAAATATTTTCAAACTTTTATCTGAACAGGGATTTCTTTCCAGATTATATAAATAACTATTAAAGTCAATAATAAAAGACAAATACAATATTATAAATTAAGAAATTATCTGAATAGACATTTCTCAAAGTCTTATATGAAAGAAGCCAATAAGCCCATCAAAACAACAAAGAGATATCACTTTACAAAGCCTGGCATGGCTAGAATTCAAAAGTCATTTAATAATAAATGTTGGCCAGGATGTGGAGAAATCAGAACCCTCAAACACTGGTGGTGGAAATAGAAAATGGTGCAGAGACAATGGAAAACATTCTGACAGTTACCTAAACAGTTAAACATAAGGTTTACATATGATACAATAACTCCACTCTTAGGTATATGCAAATGAATTGATATGTTTACACAAATGCTTGTGCACTGATGTTAATAGCATCATTATTCATGATAGCCAAAAAGTGAAAGCAATCTAAACACACATCACTAATAAATGAGTAAACAAAATATGGTATATCTATGTAATGGAATAAAATTTGGCCACAAACGGAATGAGCTCTCATAGATACTACAACATGTGGATGGAGCTTGATAAAATTAAGCTAAATGATAGAAGTCAGACATAATGAATGACATGCTATTTGATTCTAATCATATGAAAACTTCACAATAGGGAAATCTATAGAGACAGAAAGAAGATTAATGGATGCTTAGGGCTAGCGGTGATGGAGGATGAATAGTGATAACTAAAGGGTACAGGTTTTATTTTTTGAGGTTGTAAATCTTTTAAATTGGCCTGATGATGGTTGAACATATATGTGAATATACTAAAACCCATTGAGTTATACACTTTAAATGGAATGGCTATATGATATTTATATATCAAAGATTAAAAAAACACAAGGTCTATATTCAAGAAAGCCTACACCTTGACATCATTGAGTTGGAAAAATAAATTTTCTACCACCTGCTCCTCAAAGAACACTGACTTTGGTAATCACCCATAGACAAGAGTTCCTTTGTGGAAGTCCAGGAGTCCAGTGGAGATGTTCAAGCACACTGTTGGAGCAAAATATCCTTCACTTTACCAGTGTCATCCTTCTACCCAAGGAAACACAGCTCAGCACTAAGAGAGACCTTCTCAGCCTGTGATTTCTTCCATGGGGGAAGGAGAGCATGTAAGAGAACACTCAAGTTCCTCTTGCTGTGTGAGATTCTGTCAAACATATCTCTTATTTTTCACCTTATCAAGAAAACTGAATGGTGCTCCACAACAAGGACTAGGGAAAGGCTAAAAGAACAGAAGCTGGGGCTCTCTGGAGGTATTAAGGGGACAAGGACCCTACTATCCACTATGTGGACACCACCAATTAGCCCACCCACAAGCTGCTAGGGATGCCTTACCTGTGTATGCCCCAACTGGCCACATGAATCCCCAAAAATCTATGTGCCTAACACATGAACATACATACCATGTGGTCAGCTCACTATACTAGCTCCCAATGGCCATAAAAGTGAGCCTTTCAAATAGCTACTGTGCTTGAACAGAAAGCCACCCAAATTCTGAGAAATTGGGAAAAAACACACAAACCCATGTAGTCAGCACCATCCTAGGGAAAGTAAAAGGGCAGCTGTCAGCATCTGGATTGTCTTTGGAAGATCAAGAGAAGGCATATAATCTTAAGAATTCTCCAAGAGGGAACAAGAATGTGGAGTGGACATACCTATAGAAAAGTTCTGCGAATGCTCCAGAAACCCTAACAGGACTGATGGAATTTATTTCTCTTACAAAACCAGTCAGTAAAGACTAGAGGCAGTGATTACTTCCTTATATGTGAGGACATAAACACAAGACTTCAAGGAACATGAAAAATCAAGGAGACAATACAAGCAGAAGAACACAATAATTTTTATGTAGTAAGTCACAAAGAAATGAACTCTCTGTTAAGCCCAATAAAGAATTTAAAATACCTGTTATAAGGAAGCACAGTGATCTATAAGAAAACATAAAGACAGTTCAATAAAATCAGGAAAACAATATACAAACAAAATGAGAAGATTAACAGAGAGATAGAAATAATAAAAAAGGAACCAAATAGAAATTATGGAGCCAGAGAATGTAATGAATTAAATGAACAATGCAACAGAGAGCATCAAGAGTGAAATTAATCAAACATAAGAAAGAATCAGTGAAGTAGAAGTAAGGTCATTCGAAATTATTCAGTCGGAGGAAAGGAGAAAAGGAAGAATGCAAGAGTAATGAAAGCCTATGTGAACTATGGGACATAATTAAGGGAAATAATCTATGCATTATAAGTGTAGTAGAAGAAGAAGAGTGGGAAAAAGTGGCAGAAAGCTTATTTAAAGAAATAATGATTGAGAATTTCCCAAACATTGGGAGAGATATGGACATCCAAGTTTATAAAACTCTTAGGTCGCTCCAAAATATGAAGCCAAAAGAGTATTCTCCAAGAAAAATTGAAATAAAACGGCCTAAAAGAAAAGACAAGGAATTTTAAAATCAGCAGGAGAAAAAAGCCCTCACATATAAAGGAACTCCCACATGACTACAAGAGATTTCTTAGCAGAAAACTTGCAAGCCAATAGAGAGTGGAATGACATACTCAAAATGGTAAAGTTGAAAAACTTCCAATGAAGAATACATGAATACAGACTGCAGTAGATACCCATAGATCTACTGTTGCCCATAGTGGACAAGTGAGATCTTAGGGGGCCTGACAGTGGCAGAGCTTCAAGTTTAGGTAAACCTGCTCCCAGCCACTGTGAAAGCCCCATCACACTGCTGCAGACTCTAAGGAGGGAGTGTGTCTAGGCAGTCTGTGAGAGTAGGCAGCAGCAATCTGAGGCCACCTTTCTATTGTACCCACAGCTTATGAGAGACCTCACAGGGCTACTGTGATCTCAAGGAGGGGCTCAGTCTCAGTCAGGAACAGCTGACAGGGATCCTGGTCAGTGCAGATTACACAGCTGCTGCCCCCTCCCCCACCAGTAGAAGCAAGTGGAAGCAGTAACCAATTTTTTCTCTATGTGGAGGTGCAAATCCACACCATCAAGCAGTATGAAAAAATTTATTAAATCTCCAGAACAGAAGCAAAATGACAAGTACCCAGAAAACAATCCCAAAGACACTGAAATCTATAACCTAAATGACAATGAATTCAAAATAGCTATCATAAAAAACTCAATGAGTTAAAAGAGAATACAGATAGACAACTCAACGAGTTCAGGAGCTATGTCACAAAAGAGATTGATATTATAAATAACCAATCAGAAATGTTGGAGATGAAGAACACAATGGAGGAGATTAAGAAAAATCTGGAATCTCTGAATAGTAGGGTTGATAATATGGGAGACAGAATTAGCAATTTGGAGGATAGGAATATCAAAATGGCTTCAGATACAGGAGGAGAGGGAACTAAGGCTAAAAAGAAATGAAGAAACTCTCCAAGAAATATCTGACTCAATTAGGAAATGCAACATAAGGATTATAGGTATCCCATAGGGAGAAGAGAAAGAGAAGGGGGCAGAAAGCCTATTCAAAGAAATAATGGCTGAGAACTTCCCACACCTTGGGAGAGAGATGGAACTCCAGGTGACAGAAGCGAATAGATCTCCAAACTTTATCAATGTAAAAAGACCAACCTCAAGGCATATAGTAGTGAAGCTTGCAAAAGTCAATGACAAAGAGAAAATATTAAGGGCAGCGAGGCAGAAGAAAATAACCCACAAAGGAACCTCCATAAGGCTGTCAGCAGATACCTTACAGACTAGAAGAGAGTGGAATGATATATTCAAAACTCTGAAGGACAAAAACTTGCAGCCAAGAATACTCTATCCAGTGAAAATATCCTTCAAATATGATGGAGAAATAAAAACATTCCCAGATAAACAAAAGTTAAGGGAGTTCATCGCCACAAGACCCCCCACCTACAAGAAATGCTCAGGAAGACCCTCATACATGAAAAAGCAAAAAAAGGAAATGGGTTACAATACCCAGAGCAAAGGAGATAAATAGAAAGACAAAATTACAAATCTGTAGCTCTGCATCACAACAGGTTATCAAAGGCTAAGTATAACATTAAATATAAAAGGAAGGGAAACACCAAGAATAAATATAATCCTGTCATTTTAACCATAAACTCAGAACAAAAGAAGGAAGAAAAAAAATCTGACAATAACAACCTAGACGGGGAAGAGGAAAGGGATGGAATGGCTTAATCTAAGGAAATAAGAGGCTATCAGAAAATGGACTATCTCATCTATGAGATGTTTTATACAAACCACATGATGACCATTAAACAAATATCAAGAGTAAAGACAGAAATTACAAATAAGAAGAAAGCCAAAACAGAAAACTACCTACCTGAATTATTAGTCCAAAAATCATGGGAAGAGAAACAAAGAAAATGAAGGAAAGCCAGAAAACAAGAGATAAAATGGCAGCATTAGACTCCCACATTTTCATAATCACCCTAAATGTAAATGGATTGAACTCTCCAATCAAAAGACACAGCGCAGCAGGATGGATTAAGGAAGACCCAACAATATGCTGCCTACAGGTAAAACACCTCAGCCCCAAAGACAAACACAGACTCAGGGTGAAGGGATGAAAGACAATACTCCAAGCTAATAATGAACATAAGAAAGCAGGTGTCACTGTACTTATATCAAAGTAGACTTCAAAGAAAAACAGATAAAGAGAGACAAAGCTGGGCAGTTTATAATGATAAAAGGGAAAATCCATCAAGAAGAGATAACACTTATAAATATATATGCACCCAACACAGGAGCACCAAAGTATGTAAAGCAACTATTAACAAAACTAAAAGGAGATATCAACAGCAATGCAATAATAGTAGGGGACCTCAATACCCCACTAACACCAATGGATAGATCATCCAGACAGAAAGTCAACAAGGAAATTGTAGGATTAAAGCAAAAACTAGACCAGATGCACTTAATAGATATATATAGAACACTCCATCCAAAAAGAGCAGGTTACACATTCTTCTCAAGTGCGCATGGAACATTCTCAAGGAAAGACCATATCTTGGGAAACAAAGCAAGCCTCAACAAATTCAAGAGGGTTGAAATATTATCAAGTGTCTTTTCCGAACATAATGTTATGAAACTAGAAATAAGCTACAAGAATAAAGCTGGCAAAGGGACAAAAAAGTGGAGATTAAACAACATGCTATGAACAACCAAGGGATCATTGAAGAAATTAAAGAAGAAATCATATATTATCTGGAGACAAATGGAAATGAAAACACACCATATGAACTTTTTTGGGATGCAGCAAAAGCAGTCCTAAGAGGGAAATTCATTGTAATACAGGCTTACTTCAATAAACAAGAAAAATCTCAAATAAGCAATCTCAAACGACACATAACAGATTTAGAAAAAAAAAACAAAGCCCAAAGTCAGTGGAAGGAGGGAAATAATAAAAGTTAGAGCAGAAATAAATGAAATTGAAACACAAAGGCAGTAGAAAGGATCAATGAAACAAAGACCTGGTTCTTTGAGAAAATAAACAAAATTGACAGACCCTTTGCCCGGCTCACTAAGACAAAAAGAGAGAAGACTTAAATAAATAAAATTAGAAATGAAAGAGGAGAAACCACAATGGATACCATAGAAATACAAAAGATTATAAGAGAATACTATGAAAAACTATATGCCAACAAATTGGGCAAGCCAGAAGAAATGGATAAATTCTTAGACTCTTACAAACTCTGAAAACTGAAGCAGGAAGAAATAGAGAATCTGAATAGACCAATCACAAGTAAAGAAATTGAAACAGTAATCAAAAACCTCCCCAAAAATAAAAATCTAGGACCAGATGGCTTCTCTGGAGAATTCTAGCAAACATTCAAAGAAGATATAATACCTAACCTTCTCAAACTATTCCAGAAAATTGAGGAAGATGGAGCACTTCCAAACACATTCTATGAAGCCAACATCGCCCTGATCCCAAAACCCGATGAAGACAACAGAAAGAAGGAAAACCACAGGCTAATATCACTGATGAACATAGATGGAAAAACTCTCAATAAAATTCTGGAAAACCGAATACAGCAATACGTTGAAAAGATCATACACCATGATCAAGTGGGATTTATACCAGAGACAGGGATGGTTCTACATCCACAAGTCAATCAACGTGATACACCACATTAACAAAATGAGAAACAAAAACCACATGGTCATCTCAATAGATGCAGAGAAAACATTCAACAAGATCAACAACCATTTATGATGAAAACGCTCAATAAAATGAGTATAGAAGGAAAGTACCTCAACATAATAAAGGCCATATATGACAAACCGACAGCCAACATCATACTAAATTGGCAAAAACAGAAAACAATCCATCTGAGATCAGGAACAAGATCAGGCTGTCCACTCTCACCACTCTTATTCAACATAGTACTGGAAGATTTGGCCAGAACAATCCAGGAAAAAGAAATAAAAGGAATCCAAATAGTCAATGAAGAAGTGAAACTCTTGCTGTTTGCAGACAACATCATCTTGTATATAGAAACTCCCAAAGAATCCATTGGAAAACTATTAGAAATAATCAGCAACTACAGCAAAGTTTCAGGGTATAAAATCCACATACATAAATCAGTAGCAGTTGTATACTCTTAACAATGAACTAACAGATAAAGAACTCAAGAACTTAATCCCATTCACAATCGTAACAAAAACAATAAAATACCTTGGGGTAAATTTAACTAAGGAAGTGAAAGACCTATACAATGAAAACTGCAAGACTTTCCTGAAAGAAATTGATGACGACATAAAGAGATGAGAAGGCATTCCAAGCACATGGATTGGAAGAATAGACATAGTTAAAACGTCCATACTACCTACAGCAATCTACAGATTCAACACTATCCCAACCCCAATCCCAATGACATTCTTTACAGGAATAGAACAAAGAATCCTAAAATTCACATGGGGCCAAAAAACACCCTGAATTGCTAAAGCAATCCTGAGAAAAAAGAACAAAGCTTGAAGCATCACAATCCCTGACTTCAGAACATACTACAAAGCTACAGTAGTGAAAACAGCATGGTACAGCTACAAAAACAGGAGCACAGATCAATGGAACAGAATTGAAAGCCCAGAAATAACAGCACACATCTATGGACAGCTAATCTTCCACAAAGGAGCTGAGGGCATACAATGGAGAAAAGAAAGTCTCTTCAACAAATGGTGCTGGGAAAACTGGAAAGCTACATGTTAAATAATGAAAATTCACCATTATTTTTCACCATTCACAAAAATAAACTCAAAATGGATCAAAGACCTAAAGATAAGACCCGAAACCATAAGGCTTCTAGAAGAAAATATAGGCAGGACACTCTGACATCAGTATCAAAAGGATCTTTTTGGACATCATGTCTCCTCAGACAAGGGAAATAATACAAAGAATAAACAAATGGGACTTCCTCAGGCTAAAGAGCTTCTTCAAGGCAAGGGAAAATAGGATTGTAACAAAAAACACCCACCGATTGGGAAAAAATATTCGCAAGTCATATATCCAACAAAGGGTTAATCGCCATAGTATATAAAGAAGTCACACATCTCAAGAACAAAAAACTCAAACAACCTGATCAACAAATGGACAGAGGACATGAACAGACATTTCTCCAAAGAAGATATACGGATGGTCAATACACACATGAAAAAGATGCTCATCATCACTAGTCATCAGGGAAATGTAAATGAAAACTACTCTAAGATATCACCTTACACTAATTAGAATGGCAAAAATGACCAAAACAAAAAGTGACCAATGTTGGAGAGGTTGTGGAGAAAAAGGAACCCTCATACACTGCTGGTGGGAATGCAAACTGGTGCAGCCACTAGGGAAAACAGTATGGAGATTCTCAAAAAATTAAAAATAGAAATGCCATATGACCCAGCCACCCCACTACTGGGTATCCATCCAAAGAATTAGAAATCAGCAATTCCAAACGTCCCATGCACCCCTATGCTCATTGCAGCATTATTTACAATAACAAAGATGTTGATGCAACCCAAGTGCCCATCCACTGATGATTGCATAAAGAAGATATGGTGTATATACGCAATGGAATACTACTTGGCCATGAAAAAAGATAAAATCATCCCATTCACAACAACATGGATGGACCTTGAGGATATTATGTTAAGTGAAATAAACCAGATAAAGACAGTCTCTGTTTGTCTCCACCCATATGTGGAAGTTAAACATGTCGACAAAGAGAACAGACTAGTGGTTACCAGGGGAAAGGGGGTTGAGGGGTGGGCACAAATGATGAAGGGGTGCACCTACATCATGACTGACAAACAATAATGTACAACTGAAGTTTCACAAGCCTTTAAACTATCATAATCTTAATAAAAAGAAGAAGAACAAAAAAACAAAAAAGAATACCTTACCAGACAAACTTGTCCTTCAGAAATAAGGGCAAGATCAAGACTTTTCCAAACAAAAATTCTGAAGGACTTCATCATCACTAGACCTGCCATACAAAAAGTGCTGAGAGCAGCTCTTCAGCTGAAAAGAAAAGTTGCTAATTAGTAACATGTAAATTTATAGAAATATAAAAAACACTGGTAAATGTAGGTATACAGTGAAATTCAGAATATTTTTAAATGGTCGTGTTAATCAATTGACTTTAATAAAATGTTATACGACAAAACTATTTAAAATAACTATAGCTACAATAAGTTGTTCATAGAAACAATATAAAAGTAAGTACATTGTGAGATCCAAACATCAAATGAAGGAGGGAGGGGCTGGCCCAATGGTGCAGTGGTTAAGTTTGCACATTCTGTTTCAGCTGTGTGTGGTTTACCAGTTCAGATCCCGGGTGTGGATATGGCACTGCTTGACAAGCCATGCTGTGGCACGCATCCCACATATAAAGTAGAGGAAGATGGGCACAGATGTTAGCTCAGGTCCTGTCTTCCTCAGCAAAAAGAGCAGGATTGGCAGCAGATGTTAGCTCACAACTAATTTTCCTCAAAAAAATGAAGTAGGGAGCAAAAGAGTAGAGTTTTTATATGCAATGTTAAATTGTTTATCTTAAAATAGATTGTTATGTTATAAGACGCTTTACATAAGACTGCTGGTAAAAACAAAGCAAAAATCTAGAGTAGATATACAAAGGAGTAAGAGAAGGGAATAAAAACATGTCAATATGGAAAATCATCAATTCATAAATGAAGATGGAGAAAGAGAAATAAAGGAACAAGAGAACTATAAATGATTCAGAAAACAATTAATAAGATGGCATTAGTAAGCTGTTAACTATATGTAATTACTTTAAATGTAATGAACTAAATTCTCCAATTAAAAGACATAAAATTATGAATACATTTAAAAAGATCCAAATATATACTGCCTACTAGAGACTCACTTCAGCTTTCAGAATATACATAGGCCCAATACAAAGGGATGAATAAAGAGATTCCATGCAAAAGGAACTCAAAAGAGATCAGAGGTAGCTATACCTACACTAGACAAAATAAACTTTATGCTAGCATCATGGCAGAGTGTGTTCCCTTTATCTTTCCCCTCTAAGTTGCAACCAGTTGGACATCCATTGGCCAACAAAGGACTCCCTTAACAGCATAGGAAATGCTTGAGAGATCCATGCATGTATACATCTGAAGCAGTGGCAGGTGACATCTGCAACCTGAGGCTTCAAGAACCACAGCAGAACCAGTGAAACAGCCCCCAGTAGTGGAACACCTGAAACCAGCTCTACCAGCAATGGGGACAGCATGCAAGACCCTGGGCCCCTAGCAGTAACAGCAAACACTATGAACCCAGTGCCACTGAGAGTAGTGCTGCCAGCACAACAAGGCAACCTGGAGGCAGCAGCACAGCTGGTGGACAGGGAAGCATCACCCAAGCTTATGGATATTATGCAGAGACCAGTGGGGGAACATGAGCCCCAGGCAACCCTGGAAGAAGCAGAAGTGCTTGGAGCCTGGTTACCCTAGTGGTGACATCTGAGACCACAGAAACATCATAAGCAAGGCAACAGCAACTTCAGTGGCACAAGCAGCACAAGCAGGTCACAGACAATGCCTCTAGCAGAGTCAGTGGAGGGTGGAAAGTGCAAACTATCGAATACAACTAGAAGCAGCTCACAACCAAAGTAACCAATGTCTTACCCAAAGAAGAAAGGTATTTACCACAAATGCACGGGCAGAGGATGAACACATTGAGTACCATGAAGAACTACAGTAACATGCAGAACAGAAAGAAAACAACTCTCCAGAAGCCAAATTTGAAGTCACAGAAGATTACGATCTAACTGACAGAGAATTCAAAACAGATGTCATGAAGAAACTCCGCAAGTTACGAGAAAATTCAGAAAGTTCAATGAGCTGAGGAATAAAATTAATGAACAGAAAGAGTTCTTCAAGAAAGAGATTGAAATTCTAAAAGAAAATCCAAACAAATTCTGGAGATGAAAAACACAATTAGTGAGATGAAAAATAAAGTGAAGGGCATTGAAAATAGAGCATACCATATGGAAGAGAAAACTAGTGTGCTCCAAGATTAATCTAAAAATGATTCAAGTGGAAGAGGAGCGAGAACTCCAATATTTCAAAATGAAGAAATTCTATGACAAATATCTGACTCAATTATGAAAAGCAATATAGGGATAATAGGTATCCCAGAAGGAGTAGAGAGGAAGAAAGGAATAGAGGGCTTATTGAAAGAAATAAGAGCTGAGAACTTCCCAAACTAAGAGCAGAAATTGAATCTACAATTACAGGAAGCTAAAAGAACTCCTAATTGTCTCAACAAGAATAGATCTTCTCCAAGGCATATTATATTAAAACTGTCAAACTAAATCACCAGGAAAGAATATTAAGGACAGGCAGAGAAGAAAATAACTTACAAAGGAACCCCCATTGGGCTATCAGAGGATATCTCAGCAGAAACTGTACAGGCTAGGAGAAAGTGGAATAATATATTCAAATATTGAAAGACAAAAAGTATCAGGCAAGAATACTCTATTTGCTGAAGTTAGCCTTCAGATATCAAAGAGAAATCAAAGTTTACTCAGAGAAACAAAAGCTGAGAGAGTTCAGCATCAGAAGACCTATCTTACAAGAAATGTTGAAAGGAATCCTCCTAATTAACACAAAAAGGCAAAGGTTTGAAAAGCTTTGATCAGGGTGATAAATAGAATCAGAAAATTGCAACTCTATATCAAACACTTAATTATAATATAAAGGCTAAAGGAAAAGAAAACATCAAAAATAACTAAGAGCACTTCAATTTGGTCACAAAACCAACAGTAAACAGGAAAATTTGTGGTAAAAATATAGAAGTGGAGGGCTTGCCATGTGGCATAATGGTTAAGTTTGCGCGCTCTGCTTCTGCAGGCCAGGGTTCACAGGTTCGGATCCTGGGTGTGGACCTAAACACCACTCATCAAGCCATGCTGTAGTGGTGTCCCACATAAAAAAAATAGAGGAAGATTGACACAGATGTTATCTCAGCAACAATCTTCCTCAAGCAAAAAGAGGAATATTGGCAACAGATATTAGCTCAGGGTCAATCTTCCTCATCAATATATACATAGACAGAGAGAAGGGGAAGAGGAAAAGGATGGAACCTGCATAGACAAATGGAGATAAGATGCTATCAGCAGAAAAGGGACTATCTCATATATGAGATGACAAACCTCATAGTAACTACAAAACAAAAAATTCAGAGCAGAGACACAAATCATAAATAAAGAGAAAACTGAGGAAAACATCAGAGAAAATCACCAAAATGAAATGGCAGGCAGAAATACAAGGAAAAAGAAACAATGGAAATATAGATCAGCTGGAAAAGAAAAGATAAAATGGAAGTATTAAAGCCTCATGTATCAATAATCATTCTCAATGTAAATGGATTTAATTCACCAATCAAAAAACACAGCATGGCTGGATGGATTAAAAAGCAAGATCCAGCAATGTGCTGCCTTCAGGAGACCCATTCAGGTCTAAAGACAAACTTACATTCAGAGTGAAGGGATGGCAGATGATTCTCCAAGCAATTGGAAACCAAAGGAAATGAGGTGTAGCCATACTTAACATCAGACTTATATCAGACAAAACAGACTTCAAGCCAAAAGAGATAAGAGAGAAATATGGATATTACAGAATGATAAAAGGCACATTCCACCAAGAAGATATAACACTTATTAATATATTTGCACCTTACATAGGAGAACCAAAATATATAAAACAACTGTTAACAGACATAAAGGAAGGGATTGACAGAAACATAGTACTTGTAGTGGACTTTAACACCTCACTAACATCAATGGATAGATCATGTGGACAGAAACTCAACAAGGAAACAGTAGCCTTAAATGAAGCTATAGACTAGATGGGCTCAATAAATATATATAGAAAATTCCATCCCAAAGCAACAGAATCCGTATTCTTTTCAAGTGCACATGGAACATTCTCAAAGACAGGCGATAAGGTTGGAAACAAAACAAGTCTCAATAAATTTAAGAAGACTGACATTTCAACCTTCTTTTCCAACCACAATGTTAGGAAACAAAATCTACTGCAACAGGTAAGATGGAAAAGTCATAAATATGTGGAGATTAACAACAGCTACTGAACAACTATTGGATCAATGAAAAAATAAAAGGAGAAATAGAAAAATACATGGAGACAAATGAAAATGAAAACATAACATATCGGAAATTACGGGATGCATAAAAATGATACTAAGAGGGAGTTTATAGCAACACAAGCCTATCTATAAAAACAAGAAAAGTCTCAAATAAACAATCTAACACTATACCTAAAAAAACTAGAAAAAGAAGAACAAACAAACCCCAAAGTCAGTAGCAGGAGGGAAATAAAAAAAATTAGAGCAGAAGTAAATGAAATATAGACTTAAAACACAATAGAAAGGATCAAAAAAATTAAGAGTTGGTTCTTTGAAAAGATAAACAAAATTGACAAACAGCCAGACTCACTAAGAAAAAAAGTCTCAAATAAATAAAATCAGAAATGAAAGAGGAGAAACTTCGACAGATAACACAGAAATACAAAGGATTATAAAAGAATACTAAGAAAAGCTATGTCCCAACAAACTGGATAACCAAGAAGAAATGGATAAATTCTTTGAATCATAGAGCCTCTCCAAACTGAATCAAGAAGAAACAGAGAATCTGAATAGACCAATCACAAGTAAAGGAATTGAAACAGCAATCCAAACCTCCCACAACACAAAAGTGCGGCACCAGACAGCTTCTCTGGTCACTTCTACCAAACAAAGTAGATTTAATACCCATGCTTCTCAAACTCTTCTGAAAAACTGAAGAGGACAGGTCAGTTCCTAACTCATTTATTCCCACATTGCCCTGATACCAAAACCAGACAAGGATAGCACAACAGAGGAAAATACAGGTCACTATTGATGATGAACATAGATGCAAAATTCTCAACAAAATATTAGGAAATGTATTGAATATAACAATACATTTAAATGATCATACCATGATCAAGTGGGATTTACTCCAGGGATGCACAGGTGATTCCAGAAATCAAAGAAAGTGATACACTGCATTATCAAAATGAAGAATAAAAATCACATGATCACCACAATAGATGCAGAGAAAGAATTTGACAAGATCCAACATCCATTTATGATAAAAACTAGCAGTAAAATGGGTATAGAAGGAAAGTACCTCAACATAATAAAGTCCATGTATGACAAACTCACAGCTAATATCATACCCAATGGTGAAAAACTGAAAGCTATTCCTCTAAGAAGAGGAATACAACAAGATGTTCACTTTCGCCACTCTTATTCAACATAGTATTAGAAGACCTAGCAAGAGCAATGAGGCAAGAAGAAGAAATAAAAGGAATTCGAATTGGAAAGCAAGAAGTAAAACTGTTACTATTTGTGAATGATATAATTCTATATATAGAAAATTCTAAACAAAAAATCAAAGAAGTATTAGAAGTAATTAACGAATATAGTAAAGTTTTGGGGTACAAAATCAGCATATAAAAATCAGTCACATTTGCATATACTTACAGTGGACTAGCAGAAAAAGAAATCAATAATACAATCCCATTTACAAATGCAACAAAAAGAATAGAATACATAGGAATAAATTTATCTAAGGAAGTGAAAGACCTACATGCTAAAAACTATAAGATTTATTGAAAGAAATAATTGAAGACTTAAAGAAATGGAAAGATATTTTGTGCTCTTGGATTGGAAGAATAAACATAGTTAAAATGTCCATATTACTTAAAGCAATGTACAGACTCAGTCCAAACCCAATCAGAATCTCAATGACATTTTTCAAGGACATAGAGCAAGGAATCCTAAAATTTATATGGAACAAAAAAAGACCTCAAATAGCAAAAGCAATCCTAGGAGCAAAGAATGAAGCTGGAGGCATCACAATCCCTGACTTCAGAATATACTACAAAGCTATAGTAATCAAAACAGCATGGTACTGGCACAAAAACAGACACACAGATCAATAGAACAGAACTGAGAATCCAGAAATAAAACCACACATCCATGGACAGCTAATTTTTAGCAAAGGAGCGAAGAACATACAATGGAGAAAGGAAAGTGTCTTCAATAAATGATGTTGGGGAATTTGGGAAGCCACCTCCAAAACAGTGAAAATAGACCATTATCTTACACCTTCACAAAAATTAACTCCAAATGGGATAAGGTCCTGAATCCTTAAAACTCCTAGAAGAAAACATATGTAGTATGCTCTTTGACATCGGTCTTATCAGTATATTTTCAAATACCATGTCTCCTCAGGCAGGGGAAACAAAAGAAAAAATAAATGAATGTGACTACATCAGACTAAAAAACTTCTGCATGGCAAAGGATATCATCAACGAAATGTAAAAGACAACCCACCAGCTGGGAGAAAATATTTGCAAGTCCTATATCCAACAAGGTGTTAATTTTGAAAATATGTAAAGAACTCACAACTGAACAATAAAAAAATTAGCAACCTATTCAAAAAATTGGCAATGGATATAAACAGACATTTTTCCAAAGAAGGCATACAGATGGCAAATAGGCACATGGCAAGATTTTCAACATCACTAATTATTAGAGAAATGCAAATCAAAACTACAATGAGATATCACCTCATGCCTGTCAGAATGTCTATAATTAACAAGACAAGAAATAGCTGTCAGAGAGCATGTGGAGAAAGAGAACACTCATACACTGCTGGTAGGAATGCAAACTTGCAGCCACTATGGAAAACAGTATTTAGATTTCTCAAAATATTAAAAAACAGAAATACCATATAATCCAGCTATTCCACTTCTGGGTATTTATTCAAAGTACATGAAAACACTAATTCAAAAAGATATATTCACACCTATGTTCATTGAAGCATTATTGACAATAACCGTGAATTGGAAGCAACCCAAGTACCCATCAACAGAGGAATGCATAAAGAAGACGTTTTATATATATAGAACGGAATACTATTCAGCCATAAATAGACAAATTGTGCCATTTGTGAAAACAAGGATGGACCTTGAGGGTATTATGTTAAGTGAAATGTCAGGCAGAAAAAGACAAATAACATATGATTTCACTCATATGTGGAAGACAAACAAACATAGATAAGGAGAATGTATTGATAGTTACCAGAGGGGAATGTGGTTGGAGGAATGCAAAACGGAAAAGGGTCACTTATGTGTGGTGATGAATGGAAACTAGTCTTTTGGTGGTGAAAAAAGTGCAGTCTATACAGAAGCCAAAATACAATGATGTACACCTGAAATTTCCACAATGTTGTAAACCAGTGTGACCTCAATAAATAATTTAAAGAATAAATTTAAAAACTAAACTTTATATCAACAACAGTAGCAAGAGACCCATAAGGTAATTATATAATGATAAGGGGGTCTAATAATCAAGAACACATAACAATTGTAACTATGTATACACTCAATATTTGAGCACCTAAATGTACTAAATAAATACTAACAGTTCTGAAGGGAGAAAAAACAATAGCTGTGTTTTGTTGTATATTGCCTTTATTATGTTGAGACACTTTCCTTATATACTTATTTTATTCAAAGTTTTTATTATAAATGGATGCTGTATCTTGTTGAATGCTCTATCTTCATCTAAGATGATCATGTGAATTTCATTCTTCAGTTTGCTAATGTGGTGTATCACATTAATTGATTTGTGGATGTTGAGCCATCTCTGCATCCCTGGAATAAATCCCACTTGATCATGGTGTATGTTCTTTTAAATATATTGTTTTGGATTTGCTGGTATTTTGTTGAGGATTTTTGCATTGATTTTCATCAGTGATATTGGCCTGTAATTTTTTTCCCTTGTGTTGTCCTTGTCTGAGTTTGGTATCAGGGTAATGATACCTTGCTGTTGATTTCTAGTTTCATCCATTGTGATCAGAAAAGATGCTTTGTATAATTTAAAACATTTAAATTTATTAAGACTTGCTTTGTTGCCTAAATATGGTCTTTTCTGAAGAAAATTTCATGTACACGAGAAAAATATGTATTCTGCTGTTGGATATAATGTTTCATATGTCTGTACAAAAATATCACATACACATTACATACATACATACATACACCCTTAAACATACAGACAGACACAAATAGAGGCATTATAGCTAACATTCTAAAGTTTTACTCATGAGTCTGGTACACATGGTAATACACTATCGTGTTTGATATTTTAACTAAATTGTGTTTTTGGCAAATGGAACAAGTTGAGGTTACCTAATCAATATAATGGTTAGTGCTTTTCACCAATATTTGTAGAAGAGACTTTTGAGATTTTTAATTTGCCATGCTATATAATCTTATGAAGGCTGTGAACTAAAACTTAGGTGATAAACTGAGAGGACATCAAGCAGCTCTCCAAATCTCTCTGATGCTCATATAAATGGATAAAATATCCAGTATGTTCCAATTAGCCTTTTTATCTATTTCTTTTTAGTCTTAAGAGATTGCCTTTGGGAATCCCTGGGTCCCTTGAGAGCCCTGAGAGAGCTGGGAGCCTAAAATTTAACTTACAATAGGGAGTTGAGGGGCTGGAGAGAGAAAGGGGATGTCTGGCAGTATAAAAGACCTCAGTATAGAAATGGGCTAAATTCGGAATATGGTATGGACAAATGGGGATTTATAGCCAAGGAGCAGAGTGGGGATTAGTGGATGTAAAATTAATACAAGGAAACATCAGGTGTAAAGGGGGATTCTCGCCGAACAAATTTTATGCGATTCTTGCTGAAGGTGGGCCAGGATGGGGGATGAGAAATTTGATCACATATTGAGGGTGGTCAGATATTGAGAGAGGGGAGTTCTCTCTAAACTGACTTAATGTGATTCTTGCTAAACTGAAAGAGGCAGACCTGACAAAGATGGACACTGAAGCCCAAAGTCAAGGCTTAGAGGGCGTATAAGACTTAGAGGAGCCTGATAGAATTAGGTTAAAGAGGGCATCTTCTCAGTACAATCCCAAATTACAATAATACCGGTTTTTATATTTATCCATATATTTAACTTTCCTGGAGGTATTTTACTATGGCGTTAAGTTACTGTCTAGCGTCCTTTCATTTCAAATTGAAGGATTCCCTTTAGTATTTCTCATAGGTCATGTCTAGTAGAAATGAAATTCCTCAGCTTGTTTTTTAGAAATGTATGAGCTTTCATTTTTAGAGCAGTTTTAGGTTCTCAGTAAAATTGAGCACAAAGTACAGACAGGTCCCACATACCCTTGCCCCTAAATGTGCTCAACCTCCCCCACTATCAAATCCTCCACAGATGGTTCAATTGTTGCAAATTATGAACCATCTTTGGCACACCATTACATCCTAAAGTCCAGTTTACATTACAGTTCACTCGGTGTTGTACAATGTGTTTTTACAAATGTATAATGGCATATATACACCATTATAGTGTCATACAGAATGGATTCACAGACTTAAAAATGCTCTTTGCTCCATCAATTCATCCCTCCCAACCACATCTCTGGCAGCCACAGATATTTGCTGTCTCCATAGTTTTGCCTTTTCCAGAATTTCATGTATTTGGAATCACACAGTATGTAGCATTTTCAGATTGGCTTTTTTAGCTTGGTGTCAAGCATCTAAGCTTCCTCCATGTCTTTCGTAATTCGTTAGCTTATTTCTTTTTAGTGATAGATTACTTATGGTATGGGTGTACCACAGCTTATTTATCATTCCCCTAACTGAAGGACATCTTAATTGCTTACAAGTTTTGGCAAATATAAATGAAGCTGCTATAAACATCCATGTGCAGGGTTTTGTGTGGACATAAATTTTCAACTCCTTTGAGTAAATTCCAAGAAGTGTGATGGCCGGGTTATATGGTTAGAGTTTCTTTAGTTTTATAAGAAACTGCCAAGCTGTCTTGCAAAGTTGCTGTACCATTTTGCATTCCCTCCACAATGAATGAGAGTTTCCGTTGCTCCACATCCTCAGCAGGATTTGGTATTGTCAGTGTTGTGTATTTTCACCATTCTAATAGGCATGTGGTGATATCCTATTGTTTTAACTTGCAATTCCTTAATGATATATGATGCTCAACGAATTTCATATTCTATGTGTAATTGGTATATTTTCTTTTTTGTTTTTTAAGGGAGATTAGCCCTGAGCTAACTACTGCCAGTCCTCCTCTTTTTGCTGACGAAGCCTGGCCCTGAGCTAACATCTGTGCCCACCTTCCTCTACTTTATATGTGAGACGCCTACCACAGCATGGCATGCAAAGTGGTACCATGCCTGCACCTGGGATCTGAACCAGTGAACCCCGGGTCACCGAGAAGTGGAATGTGTGCACTTAACCACTGCGCCACCGGGCTGGCCCCTGGAATATTTTCTTTAGTGAGGTGTTGTTTTATATCATTCACCCATTTTTTTCTGCCTTTTCTCCCCACATCCCCCCAGTACATAGCCACATACACTTTTTAGCTGTGAGTCCTTCTAGTTGTGGCATGTGGGACACCGCCTCAGCATGACCTGATGAACAGTGCTGTGTCCATGACCAGGATCCAAACTGGTGAAACCCTGGGCCACCCAAGTGGAGCATGTGAACTTAACCACTCAGCCATGGGGCCGGCCCCTCCTTTACACATTTTTAAAATCCAGTTTCCTATTCTCGTATTGCTGACAATTAACAGGTTTTTTAAAATATACTTTGGATGAGCCCTTAAGCAGATATATCTTATGCAAATATTTTCTCCCAGTTTATGCTTTGTCTTCTCATTCTCTTGTCAGTGTCTTTGACAGAGCAGATATTTTTTATTTTAATGAAGTCCAGTTCTCACATTTCTTTTATGGATTATGCCTTTAGTGTTGTATCTAAAAAGTCATTTCCAAACCCAAGGTCATCTACATTATCTCCTATGTTGTCTTCTATGAGCTTTATAGTTTTGCAGTTTACATTTAAGGCCATTTTGAGTTAATGTTTTGGTCCATTTTTAGTTAATATTTCTGAAGTGTGTAATGTCCGCATCTAGATTAATTTTGATTTGAATGTGGATATCTAATTTCTGCAGTAACATTTGTTGAAAAGTTTATCTTTTCTCCATTACCTTTGGTCCTCTGTCAAAAATGAGTTGACTATATTTATGTAAAGCAATTATTAACAGACATAAAAGGAGAAATAGACAGTAACACAATAATAGTAGGGGATGTTAACACTCCACTTACATCAATGGATAGATCATCCAAACTGATCAATAAGGGAAACATTGGCCTTAAATGACACATTAGATCAGATGGACTTAATAGATATTTAGAGAACATTCCATGCAAAAACCACAGAATACACATTTTTTTCAAATGCAAATGGAACATTCTCCTGGATAGATCACATATTAGGTCACAAAACAATTCTCAATATATTTAAGAAGATTGAAATAATACCAAGCATCTTTTCTGAACACAAGAGTATGAAATTAGAAATCAATTACAAGAAGAAAATGAGAAAAGCCACAAATATGTGGAGGTTAAACAAAATGCTACTGAACAACCCTTGGGTCAATGAGGAAATCAAAGGAGAAATAAAATGCACCTGTAGATAAATGAAAAGGAAAACCAACATGCCCAAATTTATGGGATACAGCAAAAGTGGTTATAAGAGGGAATTTTATAGCAATAACAGCCATACCTCAACAAGAAAAATCTCAAATAATCTAATAGTGCACCTAAATGAGCAAGAAAAAGAGGAAAAAAAACAAAGTCCAAAGTCAGTCGAAGGAAGGAAATAATAAAACTCAGAGCAGAAATAAATGAAAGAGACTAAAAAAATTGAAAAACTCAGTGAAATGAAGAGCTTGTTCTTTGAATAGATGAAAAAAAATTGGCAAACATTTAGCTAGATTCACCAAGAAAAAAAGAGAGGTCTCAAATAAATAAAATCATAAATTAAAGAGGAAAAATTACAAGATACCTCAGAAATACAAAACTATAAGATGATACCATGAAACCCTATATGGCAATAATTTGAATAATCTAGAAGAAATGGATAAATTCTTAGGACCATACAACCTTCCAAAACTGAATCAAGAAGAAATAAAGATTTGAATAGACTAATCACCAGTATGGGGATTGAAATAGTAATCAACAACCTGCCAAAAAATAAAAGTTCAGGATCAGAAAGCTTCCCTGGTGAATTCTACCAAACATTTGAAGAACACTTAATGCTTATCCTTCTCAAACTCTTCCAAAATATTGAAGAGGAGGGCAAACTTCCCAACTCATTTTATAAGGCCAACATTACCCTGATACCAAACTCAGACAAGGACAACACAAGGGAAAAAAATTACAGGCCAATATCACTGATGAAAATCAATGCAAAAATCCTCAACAAAATACCAGCAAATCAAAAACAATATATTTAAAAGCAAGTCTTGATAAATTTAAATGATTTAAACTATACAAAGCATCATTTCTGATCACAATGTATGAAACTAGAAATCAACAGCAAGAAGGAAAAATGGAAAATCCACAAATATGTGAAAATTAAAAAAATACACTCTTAAATGACCAGTAGGTCCAAGAAGCAACCACAAGGGAAATTAAAAAATATCTTGAGGGGGCCAGCCCATGGCCAAATGGTTAAGTTCGTGCACTCTGCTGTGGCAGCCCAGGGTTTCGCTGGTTCAGATCCTGGGCACCCACATGGCACCACTCATCAGGCCATGCTGAGGCGGCATCCCATGTGCCACAACTAGAAGGACCCACAAGCACAATGTGCAACTATGTACTGGGGGTATTTGGAGAGAAAAAGAAGGATGAAAAAAAAGAAGATTGGCAACAGTTGTTAGCTCAGGTGTCAATCTTTAATAAGAAAAATATTTTGAGAGTCCAGCCCAGTGGCATAGTGGTTAAGTTTGTGTGCTCCACTTCGGCAGCCCAGAGTTCCCCAGTTCAGATCCGGGGTGAAGACTTACACAGTGCTCAAGTCATGCTGTGGTGGAATCCCACATAGAATAACTAAAAGGACTCATAACTATGATATACAACTATGCACTGGGGCTTTGGGGAGAAAAAAAATAAAGACTCGCAACAGATGTTATCTTAGAGCCAACTTCCTCACCAAAAAAAAGCCAAAAAAAACTTGAGAAAAATGAAAATAAAAACACAACATACCAAAACATATGAGATGTAGAGGAAGCAGTGCTAAAATGAAAATTTACAGCTATAATCGCTTACATTAAAAAAGGAAGAATGGTCTCAAATAAAGAACCTAACTTTACACCATAAGGAAGTAGAAAAAGCCAAAAAAACTAAACCCAAAGGTAGCAGAATAAATTGAGTAATAAAGATTAGACCAGAGATATGCAAAATAGAAAAACAACAGATAAAAATCAATGAAACCAAAAGTTAGTTCTTCACGAAGATTAACAAAACTTTATTAGACTGACTAATAAAAAATGACAGAAGACTCACATTACTAAAATTAGAAAAGAAAATGGGACATCACTACTATTTTATGGAATTAAAAGGGTTTATAAAATAGTGCTATGAAAAATTACATGCCAACAAACAGGATAACCTAGACAAAATGGAAAAATGGCTGGAATTTCACAACATATGAAGATTGAATCATGAAGAAACAGAAAATTTGTTTAGACTTTAACTAGTAAGGAGATTGAACTAGTAATCAAAAACCTATCAATAAGGTAAAACCAAGAATCAGATGGCTTTAATGGAGAATTCTATCAAACATTAAAAGAAGAATTAGCACCAATCCTTACCAAACTTTTACCCAAAATTGAAGAAGGGAAAACTTCCTAACTCAGTCTATGAGACCAGCATCACCCTGATACCAAAGCCAGACAAAGATACTACAAGAAAAACAAAACAAAACTAAACTAAACCATACGCCAATATCCCTTATGAATATTGATACAAAAATCCTCAAAAATAATTAGCAAATCAAATTCAACAGCACCTTACAAGGATTATACATCATACATCATGGCCAAGTGGAATTTATTCCTGGAATGCAAGGATGCTTCAATATATGCAAATCAATAAATGTAATAAACTCCATTAGCAAAATGAAGAAAAAAACACATGATCATTTGAATTCATGTCACAAAAATCATGTCACCAAATTAAAAAAAAGTCATGATAAAAACACTCAAAAGGACGGGGTTGGCCCAGTGGTGTAGTGGTTAAGTTCACGTGCTCCACTTCGATGGCTTGGGGTTGACAGCTTTGGATGCCATGTGTGGACCCAGCACTACTCCTGAAGACATGTTGTGGTGGCATCCCACATAAAGTAGAGGAAGACTGGCACAAGTGTTAGCTCAGTGGCAATCTTCCTCAACCAAAACGAGGGAGATTGGCAACAGATGTTAGCTCAGGGCCAATCTCCCTCACACACATACAAACCCCCCCAAAAAAAAACAATCAAAAGGAAACTACCTCAACATAATAAAGGCTATATACAAAACCCCCACAGCTAGCCTCATACTCAATGGTGCAAGATTGAAAGTTTTTCCTCTAATATCAGGAATAAGAAAAGGATGTCTACTTTTGCCACTCTTATTTAACTTAGCACTGAAAGTTCTAACCAGAGCAATAGGCAAGAAAAAGGAATAAAAAGCATCAAGATTGTAAAGGAAGAAGTAAAATTATCCCTGTTTGCAGAAAACATGATCTTACATATACAAAACTCTAAAGGTTACACAAAAAAATACTTGTTGGAAGTAATAAGCAAAGTTATTAAAATTACAGCATAGAAAATCAACATTCAAAAACCAATTGCATTTTTATACACTAACAATGAAAAATATTAAAAAAATTAGAGAACAATTCTGTTTATAATATCATCAAAAAATATAAAATACTTACAAATAAACTTAACCCAAGAGGTATGAAACTTTTACACTAAAAAATTAAAAATATTGCTGAAAAGAATTTAAAAAGGTAGAAATAAATGCAAAGAGATTCTGTGTTCATTTATGAGAAGACTCAATATTGTTAAGATATCAATTCTACTGAAAACAATCCACAGATATAATGCAACCAGTATCAAAATGCCAATGATTTTTTGGAAGGAAGAGAAAAATCTATTTCAAAATTTATATGGTATCTCAAGAAGGCCTGAACTGCCAAAAACAATGTTGAAATAAATCAACAAAATTGTAAGTCTTACCTTTCCTGATTCCAAAACTTACTGCAAATATGATTAAATAAAAAAAAATGTAATACTAGCACATTGATAGACAGACAAATGGAATAGAGTAGATAGCCCAAAAATAAACCCTCACATATATAGTCAAATTATTTCCTACAAGGGTTCCAAGACCATTCTGTGGGCAGAGGACAGTCTTTTCAACAAATTGCACTGGGAAATATGGATATCCACACACAAATTAATGAAATTGGAGTCTGCCCCTACCCCACATACAAAAATTAACTCAAAATAGATCACTGACCTGCATTCAACAGCTAAAACTATAAAACTCTTAGAAGAAAACATGGAAAAAAATAATGAAATTGGATTTGGCAACAATTTCTTTAATATGATACCAAAAGTACAGGCAACGACAAAAAAATTAGATAAATTAGATTTCATGAAATTAAAAACACTTGTGCATCAAAGGACACTATCAGCAAGATGAAAACACAACACACAGAATGGGAAAAACATATTTGCAAATCATGTATCTGATAAGAGGTTAGTATTCAGAAATATATAAAGACCTCCTACAACTCAACATTAACAACAACAAAAACAGCCCAATTAAAAATTGGGCAAATAGGGCCAGCCCCATGTCATAGTGTTTAAGTTTGGCACACTCTGCTCCAGTGGCCTGGGTTTACAGATTTGGATCAAGGGCACGGATCTATACCACTCATCAGCCATGCTGTGGCAGTGACCCATGTAAACTGGAGGAAGATTGGCACAGATGTTAGCTCAGGGCTAATCTTCCTCAGAAAAAATAATAGCAAAAGACCTGAATAGAGATTTCTCAGAAAAAGATATGCAAATGGACAATAAGAACATTAAACGATGTTCAATATCACTAATCATTAGGAATATTAAAATCAAAAACCTAATGAGATGCCATTTCACATCCATTAAGTTGGTTATTACCAGGAAATAACAAGTGTTGACAAGGATGTGGAGAATTTGGTACCCTTGTGCATGGCTGATGGGAATGTAAACAGTGCAGGTGCTGTGGAAAACTGTGGAGCAAGTGATATCTATTTTTATCTGTCAGAAAGAGTCCCACGGCATGGACAATAGCAAATAGCAAAACAATGCCTACCACTAGGTGCAGTAGTCAGAGGATGTCAACCCACTCTGTGCTTTGCCAGTGTCACAGTCACCAAAAAAGACCCAGCTTACACAGGCACTGAATGAAACAAAACTTTACTTACATAGAGAAGAGACAGACCAAGATCAGCTTTAATAGTGAGCACTGCCCTTGCCTTAGCTGGGTGGATCTTGCCCAGCACCCAATGTGGGGCTATGGTCTACATACACCCCTCTTGCGCTGCAAGTGAAGTATCCCTCCCTTTCCTCCATGGAGTCTGAAATACCAAAAGCTGGAAGTTTGTCGGAGAGTCAGTGATGCACAGGCTTAAGCAGAACAAAGAAGTACACATCAAACCTGGAACAGAAAAAGATATTCCCACGCAAGGTGATATGCTCAACAAAGGCTGCAAGGGCTCCTTATCTCCCTGTAAGGAAATGTTTTGGTCCAAGTCCACTTTTATGCAATGTTGCAGGTGCCAAAAGACAGCACTCTCAAGACTGCATTTCCCAACAGTCCAACCCCCTCCATCCCAGCTTGGTTGCTGAAATAGCAGATAAAGCATATCAAATCTGGTGTGATCATTGTCCATTCCAAATTTGGAGGCAGACCTGGGTCCAACCAGGGCTCCAGAAAACTCCACATAGAGTTAGTTTGCTTGAAAAACCTTCCTGTCATTTTGAGACATCATTTCACCAGGTCACTAGGGTAAACAGACCCAGGAGGATGATTAGGCCTCCCTGGAGGATGGTCCTCAACAGAAAAACCCAAGTGCCTGGATTAAGTCAACTAAAGAGGTCAAATAATGAGTATAGGGGGATTGTGGATGTACAGTCGATAACCATTCCATGTGAGCATGGATCTTCTCCAGCTCAGTTTCTACTTTCCATGAATTGTTAATGTACATACAGCAAAAGGCGCTGGCAATAACAGAATGCTATTCTGTTCCACCAAGTAGGTGAGAGTTATTTGGTTGTTCATCACTAACTTGGCCAGTAAGTTTAGTGAGTCCTGTTTGTCCTGGATTGCTTGAGGAATGTCCGCATCACTGTATATTGGCCAGGACATTATAATGGAGGTGCAGAATGAGAAGGACTTCAAACTTAGATGACAGATACAACATTGTTTAAGTTCACTTCCTCTCCATGTCACTGCTGATTCTCACCAGGGTGTTATGCCAGGAACAACAGAGACTTCTGTAGGAATGAGAAGAGGAAAGATTAATGTTCCTCTCTCGCCCTGCTCCATGAAGCTCCTGAGACCAGAGATACTCTTGTTCAGAGAGCTGGGGTGACTATTGCTGAGGTATAGCTAGCCAGGCTGTTTTTACAAGTCCTGAGGCTAAAAGTTCTCTGGAGACCCACTTCCCCTGTCACTTTACCCAAGCCTTTCAAATCTGGTCATCAAACCTGGAGAAGGAGGTCACATCCTGAACAAATATGACATATCTTATAATATTACCTACTTGTATCAAAGGGTTGAGTCGCAGGTGCAACCAGGGGAATACTAGAGTCTCAATATTCTGTTGCTCCTTCCCTTGTTCCCTTGGGGTCCCACAGGAAGAAGGCAACCAAGGGTAACATTGTCTCCAGGTTTGAATGGGGAAGTCCTATTGGTAGCACCAATGCAGCCCCAACAACAAATCACCCCCAGGGAGTGTGTTCCAGCAGGAAAAATAAAGAACTGAGGTTGAGGTTTCAAAGGCACAGCCTAATCAAGTGACTACCTGGTACTCCACTCCCTGCAAGCTCATCATTTCACAACACACATTGCAGTGCCATATTTCTCTTCTGTTGGAGTGCAGTGTTCAATGCCCAAACGGCTTTCGTTAGGTGGAGTTACCATCTAGTAAGTTGTCCTTCATGATGGCCTTTATATAGTTGTTGCTTGCATCGCCCATCCCATTGTTCTATCACTCTATTCACCTAGGGGTTATAGGGAGCATGTAAGGTCCATCTTACACCATGGGAGTGTGCTTATTGCTGTGTAGCTTGTGCAGTGAATGTGGTGCCTTGATCAGACTGGAATCCTGCTAAATATCTGAACATATGGCAAAGGTGTTTTCCTAAAGCCCCACAGGAATACCTGTATCTGGAACATGTTTCCATGACAGTGAGGCATAACCAGAATCTGTGACTGGGGACTAGTAGTCCAATGTGGTCAATTTGTCACACTCACGTGGGGCCTATGCCTCAGTTATTGTGGTCCAGCCACCACGTTGTACAGCCTGGGCTTGCTAGCAGGAGTTGCATGACTGTGCTGTATCTTTGGCTTCCATTTCTCCTAGCAAGTGCATTCAACAATTGTATTTCCTGGGAGCCACCTAGGCTGGTAATCAGAGGAGTATTCCTAACAAAGTTAAACGGAAGCTGCTGTCTCTGGCAGCACTCACCCACAAGAAATCGGCTCAATGGCTGGTAGGCCTGTTTGGGTATTGGAGACAACATATGGCACATCTAGGTATTCTTTTGACCACTTTAGTCAAGATTACCCATAAAGTAGCCACATTTCAATGGAGTTCCCAATAACAGAAGGAAACTGTGCAACATGTAGTGGCACAAGCCCCACCATTGAGGCCAATGGAGCCTGCCAACTCTATGAAATTACAGGTCTCAGTGACTCCTACCCATGCAGATCAGAACCTATGACAATAAGACACTGCTACTGGAGTGCATTGGCCCCTTGGGTTTTGGAAATGTAAATTTCCAAAGGCAGCCACCAGATACACCTTCTTCAAAAGACAGTCTCCACACTTCTATTGGGCCCTAATGGAAACAGAATCCTGGCCACTGAAGCACTGTATGTGACCTTAAGACCTGAGCTCCCTATCCTCGTGTGGATATTCACTAACCCCACTAATAAGACAGAACATGCTCAGCAAAGCTCCATCTTTAAATAGAAGTTCTCTGTCTTTTCTCCTTCTGGGACGTGTGCAATCCTTATGCTACTTTGCCTTATTGAGTCAAGTATTTCTCAAAGAATTTAATTTTTATTTAATCTTAGTTCTCTCTTCTCTTCCACCTGAAACATTTGTATGTTTATATCTTCAAACTTGCTACTTCTCTCTTCCATATGATCTCTTATATTTTTAATGCTTTCTACTTTATTTTTCATCTCATTAATTGTGTACTTTATCTCCAGAATTTCTTTGTTTTTTCTTTAGAGTTTCAATCTCTTTGGTAAATTAGTCCTGCTGTTTATTTTTAATACTGAGTTCATTGAAGTGTCTTTCTGAGTTTCCTTGTCACTCACTGAATGTCTTCCTGACAACTATTTTGAATTCTCTGTCAGTTAGAATGTAATCTTCTGTGACTTCAAGTTTGGTTTCTGGAGAGTTGTCATTTTCTTTATGTTCTGCCAAACTACTGTAGTTCTTCATGGTGCTTGAGGAGTTGATCCTCTGGTAGCACATTTGTGTTATAAACACCCTTATTCTTTGGGTAAGGCTTTGATTACTTTGATTCTGAGCTCCTTCTCATTGTATTTTAAAACCTGCAGTTTTCACACTCCACTGCCTCTGCCAGAGGCATTGTCAGTGACTCCTCGGGGTTTCTTGTATCTCTGAGGTTGCTGGTGTCTTACTGCTTAAGAAGTCACTGCAGTCTCAGGTATCACCACCAGGGTCCCCAGTTTGCAAGCACTTCTGCTGCTTTAGGGGTCATCTTGGTCTCATATTACTTATGGGACCACTAAACATCTTGAGGGTCAACCTCAGACACTCCCACTAGGTTCTTAATTACCTGAGAATGTCTTACAGCTGGGAGAAGTTGGTGTCCCCCTTGTTGGAGCTGAACAAGTTCAGACTCTCATTTTTCTATCAAGTAGTTTGTTCAGACGTTATAAACACGATTATCTCAAATTTAAAGCCAAATTTAAAAAGATCAGCCTGTCCACTGACTCCAAAGTTCCTCACAGGCTCCTTGGCCTAGGAAGTTCCCCCTAGGTTTCTCTTTCCTGGGAATTTCCCCTAGTTTCCTCTTACCTAGAGTATGTACCAGTACCCCCTTGAGGCACCTAGTCTTAAGGCTTGAAACAGCTCATATAAACTCTGGACCATCCACTTAAAATAGGGAGGCTCAGGTTTCAGGAGAACTCACTGGGATCACTTGAAAAATCCAGTGATCCTGGGGGCTCAATTGGACTCTATTGGTACAAAAATCTTACTCAGTGTAGATTCCAGATGGTCTCTGGTGGGTTTCTCTGAAATCCTGCTGGACTATGCCAAGAAATGTTGACTCAAATAATCTACAACCAATCTATAAATCAAAATTGGGATGAGTTTATTATGATTCAAGTTGAGGACTATAGCCTGAGGTCTTCCTTCCCCAAGGAAGGAAGTGTACCAAAGAAGTGGAACATACAGAGTGGTTATACACCATCTTGGAACAAAAAACATACATCACCTATGACAGAAATATCTTTTTTACTACTGTCATGAGATGATTTCCTGGCACAGCACATTAGTAGACAGCAGGTCAACGGTCACAAGGTAAGCACAGCAGGTTAGTAATTAATCCTTAGTTTCCAGGAAGAGATGCTTATTCTTAAAGAAATGTAAATATGTGGGAAGCTACATCCCTACCTTTAAGGGTATCATTCTTGTGTTTGGGACATAGTAAATGTTTAAAGCAGATGTACAATGCATGTTCAACAGGCCAGTTAGGCCCTTTTGGAAAAACAAAGTCAGGCCAAATTAATTTTAAACCAAATTACTTCCTTTTATACTCAAATGTATCCTATTGCTTTTCATTTACTTATCACCTATATAAGAGTTTCTAACTTGACAAACTGAGATCAATAAAATGTCAGTGACAGAAAAAAAGACTTTGAAAATGTCTAAGTATAATAAATACAAACGATCTTGGTGTTTATGGCCTACCTGTGTTCAGACATGAACTTCACAGGGCTAGCTTCCTGTTACAATGACCAGAGAAGACCATATATGCATTGGAGTCATGCATTTTACACAGAACATTAAATCAGCAACATTTCAAAACAATAATATTTCATCCCAAGTCCCTGAGTAGTATTAATGTGCTTTACTGGTAAATGAACCTGGTAAAGTTCTGGAAACCTAATCAAGAAATGAGTATCCAAAGCCTTTTTTATGCAAATCCTTTCATGCAAGATCTTTGACGGATTAGACTTAGGAAATCCTGAATAAGGTACAGTAAACTTGCTCTTCTAGAAAATTAGTGAATAATACCTTATTATCCTTGTTAAAACAAAAACAAAACAAGATGTTTCCAGGTTGTAGGTACAAGCAAACAAGTTGGCCTAATGTAGTACCAATAAATTTCAAAATTTATTTGGGGGTCATTATTTGAATTACTATTTCTATTCCCATATCTGAGTCCTAGGCATAAGCTGCCAATACTTTCAAGGTCTAAGCACAGCTGAGGTAGTAATAATAACTTCCAAGGAATATTTTCCAATTCTACTATAACTACCCACTGGGTGAAAGAATTTGTTCAATCTTACCAAGTATTTACCTGGCTCTGGGACTTTTATAAATATCAAAGATATAATACTGAACAAAATAAAATTCCTGCCTTCATGGACTTCTAGTGTTGGGGAAAAATTATATATGAAAATGTATAATATATAACATATAAAATAAGTATATAATATATATGCCCTGAGTATATGTGTTATGAAGAAAACTAAAGCAAGGTAAAATGATAGTGAGTGAGAGGGACCTCAAATCAAATTTTATAGGAAGTCTGTGAGGAAATAAGACACATGTATATTTAAAGGACAAGTATTTCAAAACAAATAAACAGAAATTGCAAAATCTCTGAGGTGGAAACATGCATGGAGTGTTTGAGAAATAGCAAAGAAGTCAGTATGGTTAAATTGCTGAAGCAGAGCCAGTGAGGAGAACCCTGATAAGGCATAACATCTGTTATTCTGAGTGAGATGAGGAGGCACTTGGAGTTTTTAGAGGAAGAGTGACATAATATTACTCAGATATTAATGAGATCTCTCTTGCTGCTTTGCTAAAAATGAACTGTGGGTGAGGAAAGAGACAGGATATTTGTTAGCACATGCCAATGATTTGAATTTGAATACCAAGACCTGAGAATTTAAATTCATATAGGTGAAAGCTCCTAGTAAGTGACTAATTATAATACATGGAGGAGTTGATATGGGTAGGAGGAAGGATCTTTCTCTGCATACCGTCTCCTCACAAAGTGGAATTTGGAATACTCCTGCCTTCTTGAAAAATTTAGAAACTAGTGAATGGTGACATCACCAGTCACTTTTTCTTATTTGTGAAAATTTCTTCAAAATACAGCATTATTCAAAACTTCTTAATTTTCTCTTTTCCTTTCATATCTGTGTTCTTTGAACTCTGCTGAATTGAGGGATGGCTGGTGATATGATTATGTCTGGTGAGATAGTCTCTATGTCACTTTGTACATTCTGTAGTGCTATAGTGGCTTTGGCCACAGTCTAAGCCAATAGAATTAATAATCCTTGTAACATCTGTCATCATATTTGTTCCAGCCATATAATCATCCCCAGTACATTCTCAAAATGATGCAACTGATAAAGATTCTGAAATATGGATCTGTAGAAAGACTAACACCCATAGCCTGTGTTCCTCCAAAGAGCTTTACTTTGTCTAACCTTTTGAATGTATAGGTTTGAATCACTTGATAAATTTTCAGCCATTATTTCTTTGAATACTATTTATCCTTACTCTTTGTCTTCTCCTTCCAGGAGTTTGATGACACAAATGTTATATCTTTTGTAATAGTATCATAGGGACCTGAGACTTCAATAATTTGTTTTGTCTATTTTCCCTCAGTTGTTCAGATTGGGTAATTTCTATTGTTCTGTCTGAAGTTCAACCAGCAGAGTAACTCTCTTCTTTGCCTGTTGATTCAGAGAGATGAGGAGCCCAAAGTAGCGAGGTGGCAGTTTTAATTTTCAGTTCAATGGGATCATTGTTGAGTCTCTTGGTGGAAACATTCTTTGATTTGTACTAGGGTCTCTAGACTTAGAGTATAAGATCATGGTACAGAAAGAAACAGTTTTACTAGCGTTTCATTAGAAGTAATAGCAAATGGTGCCACTCCCATTTCTATCCCTTGATTCCTGGACCCATAAATCCTGGCTATGGGAGAAATAATAATATATACTAGAGGTTGATTTACAATATATACGGTATCCTGGAGAACAGAACACTGCCCAAGCCCTGCAAGGTATCACCATTGTGTTGGCACTGTAAGTGGGTCTTCAAAAGGCCATTTAAACATTTATCAAGCCAGCTGCTTCATGGTGATGGGAAACATGGTAAGACCAGTGACTTCCATGAGCATGGGCCCATTGTTACACTTCATTTACTGTGAAGTAAGTTTCTTCATCAGAAGCAATGCAGTAAATAATGCATCTGTAAATCCACAGAAAGTAGTTTTGGCAGAAGTGTGTTCAGAGAAGACATATCCATATCGACTACGTTTCTATTCCAGTAAGAATAAAGAATTTTCCCTCTATGATGGAAGTGGTCCAATGTAATCAAACTGCCACTGGATAACTGGCTTACACTGGGAATCATGTCATAGTCAATCAGTGACAATCTCTGCTGCCAGCAGATTGGGCACTCAACTGGAGCCGGGTTAGTCTTGCCAAGTAGAAGGCTATGTTGATAAACAGAATAGAGTCACTCATCTAGAGAGTGACATCAGCAATATGGCAGAATTGGAAGTCCCAGACTTCATTCTCCCTCAGAAATATATATTTAACAATGACATAAGTAACAAAATGGAGAAGGACCAAGATGGTGGCGTGAGTAGTCTTCTTTGTCTCTCTCCCTTCGAATCTACAACTAATTGGACATTCATCGCTTAACAAAGGATATCCACACAGCATCTCAGGACGCCTGAGAGACCCATGCTGCTATACATCGGAAGGCAGATGGAGTTCCCCCTGGGAGGAGGTGGAGATAAGTGGAAGCTCTCTGACCCCAACCCCCGAACAGCCTAGTACCTGCAAGTGGCTTTCTTCCAGCAGATGCCCCCAGAACATCACCACACACCAAGGGCAGGAGGGTGTGCACACCAGAGGAGTGATGGTGGAAACAGGTGACCACAGCCCTACCTAAGCCCCCTGCGATTACACCTAAGCCCAGGGGGAAGCTCCAGAGTCCCACACCAGAGGTGGCAGGGAAAACCTCTACTCACCATTAGCAGAGAGGCCCCTCCCAGCATCCACAATGCCAGGAGGCTCCCGGAGAGAATCCCAAATGGAGCAGCAGCCCACCAGCTGCCGCCACTGGTCTCACGGACTGCAGCTGTCACCCAGTTGGGGCACGGGGCTACCAGAGATTTCCTGGGAGAGGACTGGGGCTGGGTGAGGTTCCAGTGGCTAGCTCCGCGGCCCAGGGGGAAACTCTACAGTCTCACAAGCAGCTTCAGTGAAAGCCTCTGCACAGCACTAGTAGAGAGTCCCCACCTGGCAACCACAAGACTGGAAGACCCTGGGACAAAAGTAGCATAGCTAAGTGAGCTAACCACAGACTGCAGAAGATGCCCATAGCTCTATTGTGACCTATAGTGGACAAGTGAGATTTTGTGGGCGCCAACACTGACAGAGCTGCAAATATAGGTGATCCTGCCCCTGGCCACTGGGAAACCCCATAACACCACTGCAAACCCTAAGGAGGGAGCACGTCTAGGTGGTCTGCAACACTAGGCACCAGCAGCCTGAAGCCCCCTTATGACTGCCCCCACAGCTGAAGAGGGACCCCACAGGACCACTGTGACTACGAGGAGGGGCCCAGGCCCAGTTAGCAACAACTGATAGGGTTTGTGGTCGGTGCAGTATAAACAGCTGTTCCCCCAGCACACCAGTAGAAACAAGTGGAAGCAGTAACCAAACTCTATCTCTATGCGGAGGCACAAATCTATACCATCAAGCAATATGAAAAAGTATATTAAATCTCCAGAACAGAAGGAAAATGACAAATACCCAGAAAACAACCCCAAAGACAATGAAATATATAACCTAAATGACAATGACTTCAAAATAGCCATCATTAAAAAACACAATGAGTTAAAAGAGAATTCAGATAGACAACTCAACGAGTTCAGGAGCTTTGTCACAAAAGAGTTTGATACTATAAAGAAGAACCAAACAGAAATACTGGAAATGAAGAACACAATAGAGGAGATTAAGAAAAATCTAGACGCACTGAACAGTAGGGCCAATAACATGGAGGACAGAATTAGCAATTTGGAAGATAGGAATATAGAAATGCTGCAGGCAGAGGAGGAGAGAGAACTAAGACTAAAAAGAAATGAAGAAACTCTCTGAGAATTATCTGACTCTATTAGGAGATGCAACCTAAGGATTATAGGTATACCAGAGGGAGAAGAGAAGGAGGAGGGAGCAGAAAGCCTGTTCAAAGAAATAATGGCTGAGAACTTCCCAAACCCTGGGGAGAGATGGAACTTCATGTGACAGAAGCCAATAGATCTCAAAACTTTATATATGCAAGTAGACCAACCCCAAGGCCTATAGTAGTGAAGCTAGCAAAAGTCAACGACAAGGAGAAAATACTAAGGGCAGCCAGGCAGAAGAAGATAACCTACAAAGGAACCCCCATAAGGCTATCAGCAGATTTCTCAGCAGAAATTTTACAGGCTAGAAGAAAGTGGAATGATATATTCAAAACTCTGAAGGACAAAAACCTGCAGCCAAGAATACTTTACCCAGCGAAAATATCCCTCAAATACGATGGAGAAATAAAAACTTTCCCAGATAAACAAAAATTAAGGGAGTTCATTGCCACCAAACCTCCTTGTCAAGAAATGCTCAGGAAAACCCTCATTCCTGAAAAATCAAAAAAAGGAAAGGGACTACAAAACCAAGAGCAAAGGAGATAAGTAGAAGGAGAATAACAGAAAGTAGCAGATCTCCATCAGAACAGGTTAGTAAAAGTTAAATAAAACATTAAAGATAAGAGGAAGGGAAACACCAAGAATAAATATAACCCTGTCATTTTAACCACAAACTCACAACACAAGAAAGAAGGGGAAAAAAATATCTGACAACAACAACCTAGAAGGGGAAGAGAAAAGGGATAGAAGGTTTTAATTTCAGGAAATAAGAGGCTATGAGAAAAATGGACTATCTCATCTATGAGATGTTTTCTACTAACCATGTGGTAACTATAAACAAATAACAAGAATAAAGACACAAATTACAAATAAGAAGAAACCCAGTACAGAAATTTACATGCCTGTGTTAGTAATCCAAAAACCATGGGACGAGAAACAAAGGAAATGCAAGAGAACCGGAAAACAAGACATAAAATGGCAGCAGTAGGCCCCCACATTTCAATACTCACTCTAAATGTAAATGGATTGAACTCTCCAATCAAAAGACACAGAGTGGCAGGATGGATCAAAGAACAAGACCCAACAATATGCTGCCTCCGGGAAACACACCTCAGCCCCAAAGACAAACACAGACTCAGAGTGAAGGGATGGAAGACAATACTCCAAGCTAATAATGAACATAAGAAAGCAGGTGTCGCTATACTAATATCAGACAAAGTAGACTTCAAAGCAAAACAGATAAAGACAGACAAAGAGGGACAGTATATAATGATAAAAGGGACACTCCACCAAGATGACATAACACTTATAAATATATACGCACCCAACACAGGAACACCAAAATTTGTAAAGCAACTCTTAACAGAAGTAAAAGGAGACATCAACAACAATACAATAATAGTAAGGTACCTCAACACCCCATTAACACCAATGGATAGATCATCCAGACAGAAAATCAACAAGGAAATTATAGAATTAAATGAAAAATTAGACCTGATGGACTTAATAGATATATATAGAACACTTCATCCAAAAACAGCAGGTTACACATTCTTCTCAAGTGCACATGGAACATTCTCAAGGATAGACCATATCTTGGGAAACAAAGCAAGCATCAATAAATACAAGAGAGTTGAAATAATATCAAGCATCTTTTCTGATCATAATGCTATGAAACTAGAAATCAACTACAAGAATAAAGCAGGGAAAGGTGCAAAAATGTGGAGACTCAACAACACGCTACTGAACAAACAGTGGATTATTGAAGAAATTAAAGAAGAAATAAAATATTATCTGGAGACAAATGACAATGAAAACATGCCATACCAACTCATTTGGGATGCAGAAAAAGCAGTCCTAAGAGGGAAATTCATTGCAATACCTCAATAAACAAGAAAAATCTCACATACGCAACCTCAAACGACACCTAACAGAATTAGAAAAAGAAGAACAAACAAAGCCCAAAGTCAGTAGAAGGAGGGAAATAATAAAAATTAGAGCATAAATAAACGATATTGAAACAAAAAAGACAGTAGAAAGGGTCAATGAAACAAAGAGTTGGTTCTTCAAAAAACTTAACAAAGTCGACAAACCCTTAGCCAGACTCACTAAGAAAAGAAGAGAGAAATCTCAAATAAATAAAATTAGCAATGAGAGAGGAGAAATCACAACAGATACCAAAGAAATACAAAGGATCATAAGAGAATACTATGAAAAACTATATGCCAACAAATTGAACAACCTAGAAGAAATGGACAAATTCCCAGACTCTTGCAACCTCCCCAAACTGAATCAGGAAGAAATAGAGAATCTGAATAGACCAATCACAAGTAAAGAAATAGAAACAGTAATCAAAAACCTCCCCAAAAATAAGAGTCCAGGACCAGACGGCTTCTCTGGAGAATTCTACCAAACCTTCGAAGAAGATTTAATAGCTGTCCTTCTCAAACTATTCCAGAAAATTGAGGAAGATGGAGCACTCCCTAACACATTCTAGGAAGCCAATATCACTCTGATGCCCAAAACTGACAAGGACAACACAAAGAAGGAAAACTACATGCTGAAATCACTGATGAACACAGATGCAAAAATCCTCAACAAAATTCTGGCAGACTGAATACAGCAATACATCAAAAAGATTATACACCATGATCAAGTGGGATTTATACCAGGGACACAGGGATGGTTCAACATCCGCAAGTCAATCAACGTGATACACTACATTAACAAAATGAGAAATAAAAACCATATGATCATCTCAATAGATGCAGAGAAAGCATTCAACAAGATCCAACATCCATTTATGATAAAAACCCTCAACAAAATGCCTATAGAAGGAAAGTACCTCAACATAATAAAGGCCATATATGACAAACCCACAGCCAACATCATACTCAACTGACAAAAACTTAAAGCCATCCTTCTGAGGACAGGAACAAGACAAGGGTGCCCACTTACACCAATCCTATTCAACATAGTACTGGAGGTTTTGGTCAGAGCAATTCGGCAGGAAAAAGAAATGAAAGGAATCTAAATAGGCAATGAAGAATTAAAACTCTTGCTGTTTGCAGACGACATGATCTTATATACAGAAAACCCCAAAGAATCCATAGGAAAACTATTAGAAACAATCAACAGCTGCAGCAAAGTAGCAGGGTATAAAATCAACATACATAAATCAGTAGCATTTCTATACACTAACAATAAACTAACAGAAAAAGAACTCAAGAACTCAATCCCATTCACAATCGCAATGAAAAGAATAAAATACCTTGGGACAAATTTAACCAAGGAAGTGAAAGATTTATACAATGAAAACTACAAGACCTTCTTGAAAGAAATTGATGATGACATAAAGAGATTGAAAGACATACCATGCACATGGATTGGAAGAATAACCATAGTTAAAATGTCCGTACTACCTAAAGCAATCTACAGATTCAAAGCTATCCGAATCAGAATCCCAATGACATTCTTTACAGAAGTTTAAACAAAGAATCCTAAAATTCATATGGGGCAACAAAAGACCGCGAATTGCTAAAGCAATTCTGATTAAGAAAAACAAAGCCGGAGGCATCACAATCCCTGATTTCAAAACATACTACAAACCTACAGTGATCAAAACAGCATGGTACTGGGTCAAAAAACAGGCACACAGATCAATGGAACAGAATTCAAAGCCCAGAAATAAAACCACACATCTATGGATAGCTACTCTTAGGCAAAGGAGCTGAGGGCCTACAATGGAGGAAAGAAAGTCTCTTTAAAAAATGGTGCTGGGAAAACTGGACAGCCACATGTAAAAGATTGAAAATTGACCATTCTTTTTCACCATTCACAAAAATAAACTCAAAATGGATCAAAGACCTAAAGATTAGGCCTGAAACAATAAGTGTTCTAGAAGAGAATATAGGCAGTATACTCTTTGACATCAGTTTCAAAAGAATCTTTTCAGACACCATAACTCCTCAGATGAGGGAAACAATAGAAAGAATAAACAAATGGGACTTCATCAGACTAAAGAGTTTCTTCAAGGCAAGGGAAAACAGGATTGAAACAAAAAAAACAGCCCACTAATTGGGAAAAAATATTTACAAACTACCTATCTGACAAAGGGTTAATCTCCGTACTATATAAAGAACTCACACAGCTCAACAACAAAAAACAAACAACCGATCAAAAAATAGGCAGAAGATGTGAACAGACATTTCTCCAAAGAAGATATAAGGATGGCCAATAGACACATGAAAAGATGCTCATCATCACTAATCATTAGGGAAATGCAAATAAAAACTACACTAAGATGTCACCTTACACCCGTTAGATTGGCAAAAATATCCAAAACCAAGAGTGACAAATGTTGGAGAGGTTGTGGAGAAAAAGGAACCCTCATACACTGTTGGTGGGAATGCAAACTGATGCAGCCACTATGGAAAACAGTATGGAGATTTCTCAAAATGAAAAATAGAAATACCTTATGACCCAGCCATCCCACTACTGGGTATCTATCCTAAGAACCTGAAATCAGCAATTCCAAGAGTCCCATGAACCCCTATGTTCGTCGCAGCATTATTTACAATAGCCAAGACGTGGAACCAACCTAAGTGCCCAGCAACTGATGATTGGGTAAAGAAGATATGGTATATATACACAATGGAATACTACTCAGCCATAAAAAAGGACAAAATCGTCCCATTCACATCAACATGGATGGACCTTGAGGGTATTATGTTAAGTGAAATAAGCCAGACAGAGAAAGACGAACTCTATATGACTCCACTCATAGGTGGTAGTTAACTTACAGACAAGGAGAACTGATCGGTGGTTACCAGGGAAAAGGGGGGTTGGGGGGAGGGCACAAAGGGTGAAGTGGTGTACACTAACATGCCTAACAATAATGTACAACTGAAATCTCACAAGGTTGTAATCTATCATAATCTTAATACAAAAAATATGTAAAATGTAACATCAATAATCTAAAATGTATGATGAAAGTGAAGTATAAGTGTAACTTTTAGAAATGCAATTGAATTTGCTATTAGTTTAAAATAGGGTGTTATAATTTTAAGACACTTATGTAAGCTGTATGGTAATCATAAGGGAAAAATGTGTTCTAATTACACAAAAGAGCATGATAAAAAGGTCAAAGCATCCTAATACCAAAAGACATTAAAAAAAGACACAGCAGGACAAGAAACAAAGAATAACGGATCTACAAAAAAAGCCAGAAAACAATACATAAAATGGTAATACTAATTTCTTACCTATCAACAATCATTTTAATGTAACAGAGCCAAAAGAAGAAATAAAGAACAACACAATAATAGTTAAGTATTTTAATATCTCACTCTCAGGAATGGATAGATCATCCAGACAGGGAATCAATAAGAAAACAGTGAATTTGAATAACAATGTGGACTAAATGGACCTAACAGACATATACAGAAATTTTTACCTGACAACACCTCAATACACAATCATCTCAAATGCATTCCAAACATTTACTAAGAAATATTATATGTTAGGCCACAAAACAGGTCTTAGCAAATTCAAGAAAACTGAACTCATACCAATTCTATTCTCTGAAAACAATGGTATGAAACTAAAAATAAATAACTGGGGGAAACCTGGGAAACTTATGAGTAGCTGGAAATTAAACAACACTGTCTCAAACAACCAAAGGATCAAAGAAGAAACTAAAGGAGAAGCAAAAAAATATTTCTTGAGATAATTAAAAATGGAAGTAAAACATACCAAAGTACATAGGATGCAGCAAAACCTGTTAAGAGCAGGAAGTTCATAGCAATAATGCTTACATTTAAACAAGAAAGATCTCAAATAAAACCTAACTCTATGCCTCAACTAGAACAAGACAAAAAGAACAAACTAATTTAAAGGTTAGCAAAAGCAATGCCATAATAATATTATAGCAGAAATAAATGAAATAGAGAACAGAAAAACAATAGAATAGATTAGCAAAACTAAGGTTGGTTCTTTGAAAAGATGAAATTGACAAAACTTTAGCTAGACTAAATAAGGAAAACAGAGAAATTATTCAATCAACAAAGTTATAAATGAAAAAGAAAATACAACTGAAACCACAAAAATACAGAAGATCCTAGAGGCTATTATAACAACTATATGCCAAAAAACCGGACAACCTAGAAAAAGTGGAAAAATTCTCAAACATATGCATTCTACCAAGACCAAACCAGGAAGAAATAGAAAATCTGGATAGACCAATTAATAGTAATGCCATTGAATGAGTAATAAAAAAATCACCATTGAAGAAAAGGCCAGGAATAGATGGCTTCTCTGATGAATATTACCGAACATTTAAAGAAGTATTATCACCAATACTTCTCAAACTCTTACAAAAAATCAAAGAAACGGAACACTCCCAAACTCATTTTATAAGGCCAGCATTACCCTGATAATAAAGGCAGAAAAGGAAACTGTAAGAATAGAAAACTATAGGTCAATATCCCTGGTGAATGTAGATGCAAAAATTCTCAATAAAATACTAACAAACCAAATTCAGCAGCACATTAAAAAGACAGTTTATCATAAACAAGTGGGATTTATCCCTGGGATGCAAGGATGTTGAAACATGCAAATCTATAAATGTTATGTATCACATTAATAGAATATAAGAAAAAATATGATATCTAAATGGATACAGAAAAATCATTTAATAAAATTGAACATCCATTCATGATAAAAATTCAACAAATTAGGTACAGAAGCAACATATCTCAGCATAATAAAGACCATATATGACAAGCCCACAGCTAACATCATACTTAATGGTGAAAGGTTGAAACATTTTTCTCTAAGATCAGGCACAAAAGAGGTGGGCCCACTCTCACAATTCCTAATCGTCATGCTACTGGAAGACCCATCAAGAAAATTCAGACAAGGAAAAGAAATAGAAGGCATCACAATTGGAAGGGAAGAGTGAAAATTTTCTCTATTTGCAATGATATAATTTTATATACATAAAATCCTAAAGACACCAAAAGACTCAGATCTAATCAATGAATTCAGCAAAGTTGCAGAATAAATAATTAACATACACAAATCAGTAGAGTTTTGATATACTAACAATGAATTACCTGAAAAATAAAGAAAATAATTTTATGTACAATAATGTCAAAAAATGCTAAAGAATAAATTTAACCAAAGAGATGAAAGATCTCTACACTGAAAACTACAAGACCCTGATGAAGTAAATCAAAGAAAACACAAGTGGGAAGTTATCCCATGTTCATGGATTGGAAGAATTAGTATTGTTAAATATACATACTTCCCAAAACCATCTATAGATTTAATGCAATCTCTATCAAGATTCCAATGACACATTTTACAGAAGTAGAAAAAAACAATCCTAAAATTTTTATGGAACCACAAAAGACCCCGAATATCCAAAGTAATTCTTAGAAAGACGAACAAAGTAACAGTCATAACACAACTTGATTTCAAACTATTTATAAAGCTATAGTAATCAAAGCAGTACATTACTGGTATAAAAACAGGCTCTAAGATCAATGGAACAGAATTGAAAACTCAGAAATAAACCCATTCATGTAAAGTCAACTAGTTTCACAACACAGCCAAAAATACTCAATGGAAGACAGACACTCTTCAATAAATGACATTGGGAAAATTGGATATTCACATGTGAAAGAATGAAACTTCAAAGGAAGATATTCAAACTGCCAAAAGGTATACAAATAGGTGCTTAACATGACTGACACAAATCAAAACCACAGAGTTGTTACTTGTCATAAATCAGAGAAAGACAAATACTATATGATCTTGATTATATGAGGAAGCTAGAAAAAATAAACAAAGAGAGATCATATATATGGTTGTCAGAGGCTGTGGGTGGGGGATGAGGGAATGGATGAAAGTGGTGAAAGGGTACAAACCTCCGTCTATAAAATGAATGAGTGCTGTGGATATAATGTATAATATGTTGACTATAGGTAACACAGCTGTATAGTATATATAAATGTTACTGGGAGTGTGACTCCTTGGATTTCTGTACACAAGAAGAAAACATTTTTTTAAAAATAATCTATATAAGGTGATGGATGATACCTGGACTTGTTCTGGAAATCATTTCACAATGTAAGTACAATCATGTGCCATATAATGATGTTTTGGTCAATGACAGACCACGTATATGACAGTGGTTCTATAAAACTAGCACCATATGGCCTAGGCATGTAATAGGCTATACCATCTTGGTTGTGTAAGTACAGCAGGGGAGGAAGAAATATTCCTCTACCCTTCTGGGTTCTTCTTTGTGATCTAAGAATTAAGTTGACATGAGACAGTTTAATAGAAGAAAAACAAACAAAAGTTTAATAACATGTATACATGGGACAAAATCAAGAAAACCAAGTAAATCGCCAAAATAGCTGATGCCCTCACTTTACATATCATCCTGAGCTAATGAAAAAAGAAGATTTGTGGGATGGGGAGAGTCAGAGACTTCAAAGAGCAGGAAAGCAATTCACAAATATGTAAAAAAGAGCAAATGTTTGGAAAACAAGTATTTGGTCAGACAGAAACAAAAATACAGAGGGGAGCCAAACAAACAGGCTTTTCTAACTTACCCCTGCCTATTACCTAGTTCACATTATGCCAAGGTGATGGCTGTCTTTCTGACACAGATTTTTTAATCTGAATTCTTTTAGGCAGTTAAAGGGGAAGCAACAAGATAAACTTTCTGAGACTTTTGCTCCTTAAAAATAATCAGACCAAAATAAACCTCATGTTAAAGAAACACATTTTGGGGCAACTAATTTTGTTCCCCTTGACTACACTCTGTGATGTTCACACAACAATGAAATCATCTAACAGCACACTTCTCAGAATGCATCCTCATTGGTAAGCAATGCATGACTGCAACTCAAGTCATTATGCTGTACATCTTAAACTTACACAGTCCTGTATGTCAATTATATCTCAATAAACCTGGAAGAAAAATTAATAGAGAATATAAAATCAATAGAAGAAATCAACAAACTCAGAGTTGACTTACATAAAACATAAAATGAAACATATTTAGCAAGACTAACTAGAAAAACAGTAAAGAGACAAAAATAAATACCGACCAAAGTGAAACAGAATTTACAATTGCTGTCACATAAATAAAGACAATTGTAAGAGACTGCCATGAACAGTAAGATGCTGATACATTTTATAATCTATAAGAAATGGGTACATTCCTAGATATACAAGCTACCAAGATTGAACCATGAAGAATTAGAAAATTGGAACAGACATATTGCTATTAAGGAGATTCATTCAGTAATGAAAAATCTTCCAACAGAGAACAGATGAACCAGATGGCTTCACTGGAGAATTCATATGAAACTTTAAAGAAAGATTTAATGACATTCCTTCTCAAACTCTTCCAAAACATTTAAGAGGAAGGAACACTTCCAAATTTATTCTTCTAAACTAGCATTACTCTAATATCAATCACAGACAAAGACACTATAAGAAAACTACTGACCAGTATCCCTAACGATTATAGGTGCAAAATCCTTCAAAACATAGTAAGAAACAGAATTCCACAGCACAGTGAAAGGACCATACATCACGATGAAGTGGGATTTTTCCATGGATGCAAAAATGATTCAATATATGCAAATCAATCAATGTGACACACTACATTAACAAAAGGAAATAATCATGGGATCATCTCAGTAGATGCAGATAAATCATTTGAGAAAATTCAATATCTTTATATGATAAAAATGCCCAACAACCCAGTTATGGAAGAAGTGTCCCTCAACATAATCAAGGCCAGAAATAACAATCCAATGGCTAAAATCATGCTCAATGAAGAAAAACTAAAAGCTTTTCCTCCAAGAACAGAAACAAGGCTAGGATTTATGATCTTCCCATTTATACTCTACATAGTACTGGAAGTCTTAGCCAGAGAGCAACTAGGCAAGAAAAAGAAATAGAAAGCATCCAAGTCAGAAAAGAAGTAAAATTATCCCTTTTCATAGGACATGATATTCTATATATAAAACTCTACATAATAAACAAAAAGTAGTTAGAACTAATAAGCCATTTCAGTACAGTAGCAAAATATAAAATTGAAATACAAAAATCAGCTGGATTTTTGTGTACACTCTAAATGAACTTTCTGCAAAAGATATTAAGAAAACAACCCCATTTGTAACAGCATCAAAAGGAATAAAATATGTAGGAATAAACGTAACTAAGCAGTTAAAAGATTTGTGCACTGAAAACTATAAAATATTGCTGAAAGAAGTTAAATAAGACACAAATAAATGGAATGATATCCCATGTTCAAGGATTGGAAGACAATAATTTTGTCTATATTGTATAATCTATAGATTCAATGTAATCTATGGATTCAATGAGTCTATAGATTCAATGCAATCCCAAGCAAAATCCCAATGGCAATTTTTACAGAAAATTCTATTTCTATTTCTATTTCTGTATTCTAACACTATCTTAAACTCATATGAAACCACAAAAGACCTCAAATAGCCTAAGAACTCTTGAGAATGAAGAACAAACCAGAAGTGATCAGGCTTCTCGATTTCAAAATATATTACGAAGCTACACTATAGCACTGGCATAAACATAGACATATAGAACAATAAAACAGAACTGAGAGACCAAAACTAAACACATACATATACATCCAACTGGAACCAGGATACCAACAATACGTGGGTAAAAGGATAATCTCTTCACAGATGGTATTTGGAAAACTGTATATCCACATGCAAAAGAATGAAATTTGACCCTTATCTTACACCATACACAAAAATCAACTCCAAGTGGATTAAAGACTTAAGCACAATACCTTAAACTCTAAAACTACTAGAAGTAAGCAAGGGGAAAATTATTATGACATCTGTGAAGGTATGTTTTATTGGATATGACACAAAAAGCACAAGCAACAAAAGCAAAAGTAAACAAGTGAGACTACATAAAAGTAAAAAGTTTCTGCACAGGAAGGGATACAATGAACAGAGTGAAAATGCAATATATGGAGTAGAAGGAAGAATTTGCAAAACATACACCTGATAAAGTGTTAATATCAAAAAAATGTAAAGAATTTTTCAAGGCCAGCCTGGTGGTGTAGTGGTTAAGTTCACACACTCCTCTTTCGTGCCCTGGGGTTTACAGGTTTGGATCATGGACATGGACCTAGCACCACTCATCAAGCCACGCTGAGGCAGCATCGCACACATAAGAAATAGACAGACCTACAACTAGGATAAACAACTATGTACTGGGGCTTTGGGGAGAAAAAGTTTTTTAAAAGTTTTTAAAAAATATATAAAGAATTTCTGTCACATGATCATCTCAATAGATGAAAAGAAAGCATTTGAAGAGATCCAACATCGATTTATGATTAAAAAACTCTCCAAAAATTGGTATAGAAGAAAAGTATCTCAACATAATAAAGACCATATATGACAAGCCCACAGCCAACATCATACTTAATGGTGAAAAACTGAAAATCATCTATCTGAGAACAGGAACATGACAAGGATGCCCACACTTGCCACTCCCATTAAACATAGTACTGGAGGTTTTGGCCAGAGCAATTAGGGAAGAAAAAAAATGCAAGTAATCCAAATTGGAAAGGAAGAAATGAAACTCTCACTGTTCACAGATGACATGATTCTATATATAGAAAACCCTAAAAAATCCATCAGAAAAGTATTTGAAATAATCAAAAACTACAGCAAAGTTGCAGAGTACAACATCAATTTACAAAAATGAGTTTCATTTCTATATACTAACAATGAACTAGCCGAAAGAGAAATAAAGAATACAATCCCATTCACAATCACAACAAAAAGAATAAAATATCAAGGAATAAACTTAACCAAAGGGGTGAAACACCTATTCACTGAAAACTATAAGACAACATTTAAAGAAATTGAAGAAGTCATAAAGACATGGAAAGATATTCTGTGTTCATTGGTTGGAAGAATAAATGTAGTTAAAATATCCATGCTATCTAAAGCAATCTACAGATTCAATGCAATCTCAATCAAAATCCCAATGACATTCTTCACAGAAATAGAAAAAAGAAACATAAAATTTATATGGAACAATAAAAGAGCCATCATAGTCAAAGGAATCCTAAGAAATAAGAACAAAGCTGGAGACATCACAACCTCTGGCTTCAAGACATACTACAAAGCTAGAGTAATCAAAAGAGCATGGTACTAGCACTAAAAGACATGTAGATCCATGGAACAGAAGTGAGAGCCCAGAGATAAAACTACACATCAATGGACAGTTAATTTTCAACAAAGGAGCCAAGAACATACACTGGAAAAAGGAAAGTCTCTTCAGTACGTGGTGTTGGGAAAACTGGACAGTCACATGCAAAAGGATGAAAGTAGACCATTATCTTGCATTATAAACAAAAATTAATTCAAAATGGGTTAAAGACTTGACTGTAAGACGTGAAACCATAAAGCTCCTGGAAGAAAATGAAGACAGCACTCTATTTGACCTTGGTCCTAGCAGCATCTTTTCAATACATGTCTACTTGAGCAAGGGAAACAAAACAAAAAGTTAACAAATGGGACTACATCAGACTAAAAAGCTTCTGAAAAGCAAAGGAAACCATGAACAAAATGAAAAGATGACCCACCAACTGGTAGAAAATGTTTTCAAATCAATTATGCGACAAGGGATTGATCTCTAAAATATATAAGGAAGACATACATCTCAAAAACAGAAATATAAAAAACCCAATCAAAAAATGATCAGAAGATATGAACAGACATTTTTCCAAAGAAGACATATAGATGGCTAGTAGGAAGATGAAACAATGTTCAACATCACAAATTATTAGGGAAATGCAAATCAAAACTACAATGAGATATCACCTCAGTGTCCTCAGAATGGCTATAATTACCAAGACAAAAATCAACAAATATTGGAGAGGATATGGAGAAAAGGGAACTCTCATGCATTGCTAGTGGGAACGCAAGCTGGTGCAGCCACTATGGGAAAGAGTATGGAGATTTCTCAAAAAATTAAAAATAGAGATACCATGTGATCAGCTATCCCTCTACTGGATGTTTATCCAAAGAACTTGAAATCAATGATCCAAAGAGATTTATGCACCCTATGTTCACTGTAGCATTATTCACAATAGACAAGACATGGAAACAACCTAAATGCCCTTCTATAAATGAATGGAGAAAGATATTATATGTATATATACAATGGAATACTACTCAGCCATAAAGAGAACAAAATTGTCCCATTTGCAACAACATGGATGGAATTTGAGGGTATGATTTTAAGTGAACTAAGCCAGAGAGAAATACAAATATTGCATGCTCTCATATGTCAAGGATAACAAATACATGGATAAGGAGAACAGATTAGTGGTTACCAGAGGGGAAGGGCATTAGGGAGTGGGCAAAAGGAGTTAAGGGACACATATGTATGGTGATAGACAAAACTTAGACTACCGGAGGTGAACATGATGAAGTCTATTCATAAATTGATAAATTATAATGTATTCCAAAACTGACACAAGGTTATAAACCATTATGGTCTTAATAAAATTACTGGGAAATCACTATATAAAGAATTTATAGAAGTCAATAGCTAAAAAACAAATATCACAATTGAAAAAATGGCAAAGGCAAATAACAAACATCACTCCAAAGATAACATACAAACAGTCAGTAAATATATGAAAACATGCTCAACATCACTAATCATCAGGGAAATGCAAATATGAAATTCAGAAAGACAATCACCTTACACATGTTTGGATAGCTTTCATAAAAAAGTCAAAAGATAAGTGTTGATGAGGATGTAGATAAACAAGAATCTTTGTAAACTGTTGGTGGTAATGTCAAATGATGCATACACAATGGAAAACAGTATTGAAGTTCGAAATAAAATTGACAACAGAACTACCATTAGATCTAGCAATTCACTTCTGGTTACTTATTCAAAAGAATTGAAATTTGGATCTTCAAAAATGCTGCATGTTTATTGCAGCAGTGTTCACAATAGTCTATACATGGAACAACCTAAATGTCCATTGACAAATGATTGAATAATGAAATGCAGTATACATACAATGAAATAGTACTCAGCCTGATAAGGAAGGAAATGCTGCCATGTGCAAAAACATGGCTGAACCTGGAGGCCATTATGTTAAGTGAAATAAACCAGTCACAGAATGATAAATACTGGATAATTTTACTTATATGAGGTTTTAAAATAGTCAAACTAATAAAAATTGAGAGAAGAATATTGTTTTCCAAGGGCTGAGGAGAGGGGGAAATGGGATTTGCTCTTTATTGACTGTGAAGTTTCAATAATACGAGATGAAAAATTTCTAGAGATCTGCCGTACATTTTGCTTAGTTAAAAATAAGTTGTTGTGCACTTAAAAACTTATTAAAAGGGGAGATCTCATATTAAGAGATCTTGCAACAATGTAAAAAACAAAGGAAAAATAGTAAATAAAGGCAAAGACAGCTTAAGGGACTTACGATACACTAAGCTGAGAAATATATGCATCATTGGAATCCAAGAAAAAGATTAGAGATAAAGTGACAAAGAGCTTATTTGAATAAATAATGGCTGAAAATTTCCCAAATCTGAGTCAAGAAATGGACATTCAAATTCAAGAAGTTCAAATAGTTTTAACTACTATAAAACCAAAGAAAAACACACTGAGACATAATCAAATTGTCTAAAGTCAAAGAAAGGAGAGAATCTTGAAAGCAGCAAGATGAAAGTGACATTACATATGAGAGCTTACATAAGATTATCATCAGATTTCTCAGCAGAAATATTGCAAACAAGCAGAGGCAGCCCAAGATGTGGTATAAGATCTTGAACTCACTTCCCGCACACACAACAAATCTATAGCTACATATGGAAAGATTTCCTCTGAAAACTACCTGGACAAGATCCTACACAAAAAGGGTAAAAGGTCCACATTGAGACAGGTAGGAAAGGAGAGATGTGGGTCTCACCAAAAACCCCACTCCTGAGGCAGGTACCCACACTCAGGAAGGACCTCACAAACAGGGAAATTCTCCCTGAGAAGCGAGGGGTTTGTGTCCCATATGAAGTGCATCAACCCTTGAGACCTGCACTGGAAAGAGGAGACGCCAAAGATCTGGTTGTGAAAATCAATGGGGCTTATATTCAGGAAACCCATGGGGCTGTAAGGAACAGAGATTCTGTTCTAAAAAGGCTCACATGCAGACCCACTTGCCTCAGGACCCAGCACAGAAGAATCAGTTTGAAAAGTGCCTAGACCAAAAGTAAAATAGATTTATTTGCTAATCTTAAAGCATCTGCTGGAAGGACAGTAGCTTGTTGGGATTCTCTCTGGGGACAGAGATGCTGGTGGGTGCCATTTTTGTCAGTCTCCCACAACCTAGCTAGTGCCATTGCTGGCAGATTCCAGTTTTGCACTTTCCCTCTAACCTGATAGTGCCACTGGGCGTGACCCACCAAAGGCAGTCAGATAAACACCCCACTCCTGCATGCTATTCCCTGTATATATTACATCATGTTCACTACCCAAGAACTAATTACCATCAATCACCATACTCATGTATCAATCACCCTTTTCACCCTCCTCTCTCCCCCTTCCTCTCTGGTAACCAACAATCCAATTTCTGTCCCTATGTGATTGTTGTTGTTTTGATCTCCTACCTATGATTGAGATCATATGGTGTTTGACTTTCTCCATCCGACTTATTTTTCTTCCCATAAAACCCTCAATGTCCAACCATATTGTTGCAAATGTCAATATTTCATCCTTTTTATGGCTTAGTATTCCATTGTGTATATATACCACATCTTTATCCATTCATCCCTTGATGGGCACCCAGGTTGCTTCCATATCTTGGCTATTATGAATAATGCAGCAATGAACATAGGGTTGCCTATATCTTTATGCTTTCATGTTTTCACGTTCTTTGGATAAATACCCAGCAGTGGAATGGCTGGATTGTGGGGTAGTTCTATTCTTATTTTTGGAGGAAACTTCATACTGTTTTCCGTAGTGGCTGCTCCAGTTTAAACTCCCATCAGCAGTGTCTCAGACTTCCTTTTGTCCACATGCTCTCCAACACTTATTTCTTGACGTCAGTTATAGCCATTCTAACAGGTGTGAGGTGATATCTCATTGTAGTTTTGATTTGCATTTCCCTAATAATTAGTTATATTGAACATCTTTTCAGGTGCCTATTGTCCATCCATACATCTTCTTTAGAAAAATGTCTGTTCAGACCTTTCACCCATTTTAATTGGGTTCTTAGTTTTTTTGATGTTGAGATTTATGAGTTTTTATATATTTTGCATATAAATGCCTTATCAGATATATCATTTGCAAATATCTTCTCCCAATTGTTAGGTTGTCTTTTCGTTTTATTAATGGTTTCCTTTTCTTTGCAGAAACTTTTAAGTTTGATGCACTCCCATTTGTTTATTGTTTCCATTGTTTCCCTTGACTGGTCAGATATGGTACTTGAAAATATGCTGCAAAGACCGATGTAGAAGACCATACTGCCTATATTTTCTTCTAGAATTTTTATGGTTTCAGGTCTAACATTCAAGTAAGGATTCAGTTAAGGATTCTTTGTTCTATTTCTCTGAAAAATGTCATTGGAACATTGATAGGGATTGCATTGAACCTGAAGATTGCTTTAGGAAGTATGGGCACTTTAACTATGTTAATTCTTCCAATCCAAGAACATGGAATATCTTTCCATTTCGTTGTGTCTTTTTCAATTTCTTTCAACAATGTTTCATAGTTTTCAGTCTATAGGTCTTCCACCTCTGGTTAACTTTAATCCTGGATATTTTATACTTTTTATTAGGATTTTACATTAGACTGTATGCTTAATTTCTCTTTCTGCTACTTCGTTGTTAGAATATAGAAACAGAACTGATTTTTGTATACTGATTTTGTATCCTATAACTTTACCATATTCATATACTATTCCTTAAAGTTTTTTGGTGGATTCTTTAGGGTTTTCTGCATAGAAAATCATGTCATCTGCAAATAGTGACAGTTTCATTTCTTCCTGTCCAATTTTGATCCATTTTGTTTCTTTTTCTTCCCTCATTGCTCTGGTTAGGACTTCAACTACTATGTTAAATAAGAGTGGGAAAAGTGGGCAGCCTTGTCTGGTTCCTGTTCTTAGAGGGTGAGCTTTCAATTTTTCTCTATTCAGTATGATATTAGCTGTGGGTTTGAAACATATGCTATTTATTAACCTGAAGTGCTCTCCTTCTATACACATTTTATTCAGAGTTTTTATCATAAATGGATGTTGGATCTTGTCAAATTTTTTCTCTGCCTCTACTTAGATATCTTTTGGTTTTTAGTCCTCATTTTATTAATGTGATGTATCACATTGATTGATTTGCTGATGTTGAATCATCCCTGCATCCCTGGAATAAATCCCACTTGATCTTGGTGTATGATCTTTCTAATGAACTGCTGTATTCGATTTGCTAGTATTTTGAGAGGATTTTTCCATTGATGTTTATGAGAGATATTGTCCTGTAATTTACTTTTCTTGAGTTGTGCTTGTCTGGTTTTGGTATCAGGGTAATGTTGGCCTTGTAGAATGAGTTATGAAGTAGTCCTTCCTCTTCAATATTTTGGAAGACTTTGAGAGGGATATGTATTAAATCTTCTTTGACTGTTTGGTAGGATTCACCAGGGAAGCTGTCTGGTCCTGAACTTTTATTTTTGGGAAGGTTTTTGATTACCGTTTCAATCTCCTTCCCGGTGATTGGTCTACTCAAATTCTCTATTTCTTCTTGATTCAGTTTTGGAAGATTTTATGAGTCTAAGAATTTATCCCTTTCTTCTAGATTATCCAATTTGCTGGCATATAGCATTTCATAGGATTCTCTGATAATCTTTTGTATTTCTGAGGTTTCTCTTGTAATTTCTCCTCTTTCATTTCAAATTTTATTAGAGATTTCACTCTCTTTGTCTTTGTGAGTCTAGCTAAAGGTCTGCCAATTTTGTTCATCTTTTTACAGAGCCAGCTCTTTGTTTCATTGATTTTTTCCTATTGTTTTGTTAGTATCTGTTTCATTTACTTCTGATCTGGTTTTCTTTATGTCCTTCCATCTGCTGATTTGGGGCGTTGTTTGTTCATTTTTTTCAAGCTCCTTTAAGTCTACTGTTAGATTGTTTATTTGAGATTCTTCTTGTTTGTTGAGGTATGCCTGTATTGCTGTAGATTTCCCTCTTAGAACCACTGTTGCTGTATCTCATACATTTTGGCATGATGTATTTTCCTTTTCATTTGTCTCCAGGTATTGTTTGATTTCTTTGTTAACCCAATCGTTGTTCTGTAGCATTTTGTTCAATCTCCACGTGTTTGTGGCTTTTCTGATTTTCTTCCCGTAGGTGATTTCTGGTTTCATACTGTTGTGGTCAGAAAAGATGTCTGGTATTATTTCAATCTTCTTAAATTTATTGAGACGTTTTGTGGCCTGATATCTGATCAACCCTAGAGAATGTTCCATGTGCATTTGAAAAGAATGTGTATTCTGCAGTTTTTTGATGTAATATTCTATATGTATCTACTAAGTCCATCTGGTCTGTTGTGTCATTTAAGGCGAATGTTTCCTTATTGTACTTCTCTTTGGATGATCTAGCCCTTGGTGTAAGTGGACTGTTAAAGTCCCCTACTATTATTGTGTTACTCTCTATTTCTCCTTTTATGTCTGTTAATAATTGCTTTAGGTGCTCCTATGTTGGGTGCATATATATTTACAAGTGTTTTATCCTCTTGTTGGATTGTTCTCTTTATCATAATGTACTGGCCTTCTTTGTCTCTTGTTACAGTTTTTGTTTTAAAGTCTATTTTGTCTGATGTAAGTATTGCTACTCCAGCTTTCTTTTCATTGCCATTTCCATGGTCTATCTTTTTCCATCACTTCACTTCTGGTTTGTGAGTGTCTTTAGGTCTAAAGTGTGTATCTGTCTCTTGTATACAGAATATATATGTGTCATGTTTTTTTAACCAATCAGCCATCCTATGTTTTTTGATGGGAGCCTTTAGTCCATTGACATTTAAAGCAGCTATTGATAAGTATGAACTTATTGCCCTTTGATTACTTTTTCTGGGTGTTTTAGTAGTTCTCTGTTCCTGTCTTTTTCTCTTGCTCCCTTCCTTTGTGATTTGATGGCTTTCGTATTATTATGTTTGGGTTCTTTTCTCTTTATTTTTGTGTGTATTTATTATAAGTTTCTGGTTTGTAATTATCATGAAGTTCATATGTAATGACCTGTGTATAGAGCAATCTATATTAAATTGATGGTCTCTTATGTTTGACTGCTTGTTAAAAGCTCTACATTTTTACTCCCTTCCTCCCACATTTTATGTTTTTGATATCATATTTAATCTTTTTTGTGCATGTTTATCCATATGCTCTTATTATGGAAATAAATGATTTTAGTACTTTTGTCTTCTGACCTTCATGTCAGCCTCATTGTTGGCTTTTCTGCTAACTTTACTGTATATTTGCCTTTACCAGTGATTTTATTGTTTGGGGTGGTTTTTGATAATTTTCTTATTCTTATCTGTGGTCTTTTCTACTTAAATAAATCCCTTTTGCATTTCTTCTAGCTGGTTTATTAGTGAAAAACACCTTTAGATTTTGCTTGTCTGTAAAACTGTCCAACTTTCCTTTATCTCTTCTTCCATCACTTGCCAGGTAGACTATTCTTTTCTGTAGCTTTTTTCCTTCTAACTCTTGAAATATATTTTGCCACTTCTTTCTTGCCTGTAAGGTTTCTGCTGAGAAGTCATCTTTGTATGTCACTTGTTGCCTTTCTCTTGCAGCTTTTAGGATTATCTCTTTATCTTTAATTCTTGACATTTTAATTATAACATGTCCTGGTGTGGGCCTCTTTGTGTTCATTTTGTTTGGTACTCTCTGTTCTTCCTGTACATGGATGTCTGCTTCCTTAGGTTAGGAAAGTTTTCAACTATTATCTCTTCAGATAGATTCTCTGCCCCTTTCTCTCTCTCTCCTCCTTCTGGGACACCTATAATATGGATGTTAGTGCACTTGGTGTTGTCCCAGAGGTCCCTTGGTCTGTGCTTATTCTTTTTAATTCTTTCGTCTTTTATCTGTTCAGCTTGGATCATTTCCTCTAGTCTTTCATCTAGCTCACTGATCCATACTTCTGTATCATCTACTGTGCTATTGAGTCCCTTTAGTGAAATTTCCATTTCCATTATTGTATTCTCTATTTCTGATTGGTTCTTTTATTATATATTTCAATATATTCAAATTCTTTGTTGAAGTTCTCCCTAAATTCATCCATTCTTCTCCCAAAATCAGAGAGCATCCTTATGACTATTAGTTTGTACTTTTTATCAGGTAGATGGTTTATTTCTGTTTCAATAATTTTTTTCCCCAGGATTCATCCTATTTCCTTATTTGGAAGATATTCCTTTGTATACTCATTTTGCCTCTTTCTCTGTGCCAATATCAGTGTATTAAGTAGATCAGCTATATCACCCAACTTTGGAGATGTGGCCCTATGTAAGAGATGCCCTATGATACCCGGCACTGTGCTTCCCTCTAATCATGAGTTCCAAATGTTCCAGGGATGTCCCCTGTGGGGGTTATGTGTGTCCTTATGTTATGGCAAGGTTGCTCTTGCTGCAGGTGCATGGAGGGTTAGGCTGTCCACCTTGTTGACTTGTGGTGATGATCAATTCTGCATGACTGCCATGGTTCCTTCAGTCAATTTATCAGGTGTGGGGAGCTGCAGCACAGTTGTCTGCAAGGACTTATAGCACATTCCTGCAGCAGTTCTTCTGTTAAGTGTGAAGGCTCCCAGTGTGGCTGGTTGCTAGCCTAAGGGACTTCAAACTTATGTAGGCCTCCAACCTGCAAAGCTGTTGTCAGCTCTTTCAGGAGTGCTGCTGGGTGGAGCTGTGCCCAGGTGTGGCAGCACACAATTTTTTCAGGGGTTGGAAGGTGTGACTGATCCCCTGTGTGGGTGTTTGATAAGCAGCAGTCTGTTGCAGCTGACATGCCCCACTGCCCATAGGCACACACACCCCACCAACACAGTGCTGTTACATGCACATGCCCTGACCCACTGAAGCAGACACAGTCACCCCACTGCAGAGGCCCACACACTCTGCCAATGCAGGTCTGCCCCTCATGCACATCCTGTCCCACAGAGGTGGACCCACTCAACCTACTGCATAGGTCCCACACAAGCCATCTATGTGGGGCCACAAGTTGCCTGAGGGCTTGCTGTTGGGTGAGACCAGTCACTACTGAAGGGTGCCTGCCTTGGCTGAGCTGGAAAAAAATCAGTGGTCTAGTGGATGGGGCAGACTCCTGCAGTAACAAGCCAGGGGAAGAACTCCAATGGCATCTGCCTGCATCTGAGTCAGCATGACTGTACTAGGTCACAACAATGGTTGCACCCAATGTCTCAGTACCTGGGGAGGTGGTCCCAGGCTGGACAGGTCTCACCTCTCACCAAGATGTGCCCAGAGCCTAGCAAGTGAGTCTTCTTTTTGCCAAAGGAGTGTTCACCTTTCTTTCTGGTGATTGTAGGTTGCTTTCTGAAACAGGTGAATTTGTATATGGGCCCTTTAAGAGCAGGCTTTTCTTTCACTTATGTCCAATAACTTTTCTTGGGTATTCCCCATTATTGTTAATAGCCAGCAATGCCAGATATAATGACACTCATCTCAGTTGTGCTAAGTCCCAAAGCTGCTTATTGAGGCAAAGCTATCTTGCTCAGATCCCCCACTCCTCCAGGAAAAGCTTTATACCTTAAGATTGCACCCAGCCAAAACAACATGGCTAAAATGTGGCATGTCTCTCTTCAGAAATGAATTTCTACTTCTTTCACCTCAGTCAGCACTGTCCTTTTTGTGGGGGTTCTTTTTGTCCAGATTCCAATTCTCTCTCAGGGGTAATTGTTCCAAAAGTAGTTATAAATTTGTTGAGTCCATGGGAGGAGGTGAGCTCAGAGCTCTCCTAAGCTGCCATCATCCAAGCAATCTCTAACATTCACACTATAGGGGTCCCAGAAGCAGAAGAGAGAGAGAGAAATGAGAAGAAAACTTGTCTGAAGAAATAATGGCTTAAAACTTTCCTAATCTTGTAAAAGAAACAACACCCAGATTCAGGATGCCCAGAGAGTTCCAAAGAAGATGAAGCCAAAGAACCCCACACCAAAATCCATTATAATAAAAATGTCAAAAGTTAAGCATAAAGAGAGAATCTTAAAATCAGCAAAACAAAACAAATTGTTACAGGAAGGGAGCCCTCATAAGACTATCAGCAGTTTTCTCCCCAGAGATTTTGCAAGCCAGAAGGGAGTGGCATGATATATTGAAAGTGCTGAAAGGAAAAAACTTCCAAACAGGAATATCCCATCTGGCAAGGCTACCATTCAGAATTGAAGGAGAGATAAACAGCTTTATAGACAAAAGCTAAAGGACTCATAAACACTAAACTGACCTTACAAGAAATGTTAAAGGTGGACTGACATCAGCATCATGTCAGAGTGAGTTGTTCCTTTACTCTCTCCCCACTAAATTACAACCAGATATTCGTTAACCAACAAAAGATTCCCTACAAAGCACAGTAGGATGTCTGAGAGATCCACACAGTCATACATCTGAAGGTGTAGGTACTAGATCCCTGGGAACCAGTAGAGGAGGTGAGCAGATCCTCTCCTGTTTCCTGACAGCAGTGATCTAGGTCATGAATCTTCAAACAGCTGCCAGCATGTGACTGTCAGAGAAGGTGAGTGGGCCCACAGACGTGTGTGTAAAGGGTTTCACTTTCAGAGTTGCTCCACACTGAGTTTCATGGCTCAACTATTGCGTGGTCACCCACCCCGGTTCAGCAGCCCAGGTGAACCACCCATGAGAGCAGGGCAGGCCCATGTTTGCAAAAGAAAAGGCCCCTTCCTTCCCACTGAGTGCACCAGCTCAGCTGGTCCCAAAGCAGTGTTTCTGCACCAGAGCACCTGTACATGCATGTGTAACCTATAAAGTGGCTGTGGCCAGTGGTCAAGTGGCAGTGGCCAACTGGGAAAATGAAGAGAAGCCCTATTGGCACAACTTCCAACAGAAGTAGCAGGTTCAGAAAACAGCTCCTGCCCCCCCCCCCACACAGGTGGCAGGTGGAACTGAGACATGATACTACTACAAATTCCTCAACTAAGGGTCAGTTCCTCAAACACCATGAAAAACTACAGTAACATTTCAGAGAATAAGAAACATGATGTCTCCAGAAACCAATCCTGAAGCCACATAAATTTACAATCTAAATGACAGAATTCAAAATTAGTTATCATAAGGAAACTCAGTGAGCTACAAGAAAACTCAGAAAGACAGGCCAATGAACTCAGGAATACTAATTAATGAGCAGAAGGACTACTTCCCCAAAGAGATTGAAACTCTAAAAAAAAAAAATAAAACAAATTCTTGAGATGAAGAACACAATGAATGAGATAAAAAAACAAACCAGAAAATGTGAAAAACAGAGCTGATGTTATGGAGGACAGACTTAAGTTATTTAGGGGACAGAAATACAGAAATGCTTCACATGGAGGAGGAGAGAAAATTAAGACAAAAAATGAAGAGATTCTTTAAGGAATATCTCACTTAACTAGGAAATGCAACATAAGGATTATAGTTATTCCAGAGGGAGAAGAGTGGGAGACAGAAGGCTCATTCAAAGAAATAATAGCTGAGAACTTCCCAAACCTGGGGAAAGAACTGGACTTACAAGTACATAAAGCCCATAGAATTCCTAATTACATCAATGCAAAAAGACCTTCTCCAATGCATATAATACTAAAACTGGCAAAAATCAATGACAAAAACAAAACGTTAAGCAAGCAAGGCATAAGAAATAACAAAATCAGAAAACTGCAGCTCTCTATGAGAACATGTTAGCAAACAATTATAACATAAAATGGAAAGGGAAGGAAAGCATCAAAAATAACTATAAACACATCAATTTGGTCCCAAACTCACAACAACAAAAAAAATAATTTGACACAGTAATAACTTAGAAGGGGAAGGGGAAAGAGATGGAAACTTCTTACGCTAATGGAGATAAGAGGCTATCAGAAAATGGACTATCTCATTTACGAGATCTTTTGTATAAACATCATGGTAACCACAAAACAAAAAATTAGAGACACAAACCATAAATAAAGAGGAAACTGAGAAAACTATCATAGAAAACTAGCAAACTGAAATGGCAGTCAGAAATACAAAGGAAGAGAAACAGTGGAAACAGAGAACAACCAGAAAACAAGAAACAAAATGGCAGTATCAAACTCTAATATATCAATAATCATTCTAAATGTAAGTGGATTGAATTATGTAATCAAAAGACACAGAGTGGCTGGATAGATTAAAAAATAATACCCAACAATATGCTGCCTTCAGGAAACACATCTCAGATTTAAAGACAAATATAGGCTCAGAGTGAAGGGATGGAAGATGATACTCCAAGCAAATGGCAAACAAAAGAAAGCAAGTGTAGCCATACTTATATCAGACAAAGCAGACTTCAAGATAAAAAAGACAATGAGAGACAAAGAGGGACAGTATATAATGGTAACAGGGACTATCCAACTAGAGAATATGACACATATGCACCTAACACAGGAGCACCAAATTATATAAAACAACTATTAACAGACACAAAATGAGAAATTGACAGAAACACAATAATAGTAGGTGACCTCAACAACCCACATACATCAATGCACAGACCACCCAGACAGAAAGTCAACAAGTAAATAACAGACTTAAATGAAATACTAGACTGGATGAACTTAATATATATAGAACATTCCATCCCAAAAGAGTAGAATACACATTCATCTCAAGTGCACATTTCATGCATTGTCACATTGTCACATTTCATGCAACTGCACATTGTCAAAGATAGACCATATGTTGTGACACAAGAAAAGCTTCAATAAATTTAAGAAGATTGAAATCATATCAAGCAACTTTTCTGACCACAACACTATAAAACTAGGAATCAACTACAAACAAAAGCTGGGAAAGTCACTAATATGTGGAGACTAAACAAGGTGCTAATGAACCACTGGATAAATTAAGATCAAAGGAGAAATAAAAAATACCTGGAGACAGATGAGAATGACAACACAAGATACCAACTCTCATGGCATTCAAAAGCAATAGTAATAGGGAAAATCAGAGCAATATAGGCCCACCTCAACAAACAAGAAAAGTCTCACATAAGTAACCTTAAACTACACCTCACAGAACTGGGAAAAGAAGAATAAACAAAGGCCAAAGTCAGCAGAAGGAGGCAAATAATAAAAGAACAAAAATAAATGAACTAGAGCCTAAAAAATAAACAGTAGAAAGGATTGACGAAATGAGGTGCTGGTTCTTTGAAAAGATAAACAAAATTGACAAACCTCTAGACAGACCCACTAAGAAAAAAGGTGAAGAGGCTCAAATAAGTAAAACATAGAACAAAAGAGGAGGAATTACAACAGATACTACAGTAATACAAAGGATTATAGAAGAATACAATGAAAAACTATATGCCAACAAATTGCATCATCTAGAAGAAATGGATAAATTCATAGACTCATGCAAACTGCCAAAACTCAGTCAAGAAGAAATAGATAATCTGAATAGACCAAAAACAAGTAAAGAGATTAAGGCAGTAAACAAAAAATTCCATAAAACTAAAATTTCAGGACAAGATGGCTTCTCTGGAGAATTCTACCAAACATGCAAAGAAGATTGAATACCCATCCTTCTCAAACTCTTCCAAAAATTTGAAGAAGGTGGAACACTTCCTAACTCATTCTATGAGGCCAACATCACCCTGATACCAAACCAAAGACAACACAAAGGAGGTAAATTAAGGGCCAATAACACTGATGAACATAGATGTAAAACTCCTCCACAAAATATTGGCAAATCAAATACAGAAAAATATTAAAAGAATCGTGTAACATGATCAAGTGGGATTTGTACCAGGGATGCAGGGATGGTTCATCATCCACAAATCAATCAAACTGATACACCACATTAACAAAATGATGAATAAAAATCACACGATCATCTCAATAGATGCAGAGAAAGCATTTGACAAGATACAACATGCATTTATGATAAAAACTCTCAATAAAGTGGATATATAAGGAAGGAACCTCAACATAATAAAGACCATATATGACAAACCCACAGCCAACATCATAGTCAATGGGGAAAAACTGAAAGCCATCCTTCTGAGAACAAGGGCAAGACAAGAGTGCCTACTCTCATCACTCCTATTCAACATAGTACTGGAGGTTTTGGCCAGACCGACTATTCATGAAAAAGAAATAAAAGGTAACCAAATTGGAAAGGAATAACTGAAATTTTCACTGCTTGTGGATGACATGATCCTACATATAGAAAACCATAAAGAATCCATCAGAAAACTAATAAAAATATTCAACAACTACAGCCTAGTTGCAGCCTGGAAAATCAACTTACAAAAATCATTTACATTTCTATACACTAACAATGTATTTTTGTTTTTGAGGAAGATTGGCCCTGAGTTAACATCTGCTGCCAATTCTCTTCTTTTTGCTGAGGGAGAGTGGCCCTGAGCTAACATCTGTGCCCATCTTCCTCTATTTTATACGTCAGACACCTACCAAAGTGTGGCTTGATGAGCATTGTGTAGGCCCACACCGAGGATCAGAACCAGCAAACCCCATGCTGCTGAAGCAAGTGTGTGAACTTAACTGCTGTGCCACTGGGCCAGGCCCTGTACACTAATAATGAACTAGCAGAAAGAGAATGCAAGAATGCAATCCCATTTACAATCACAACAAAAAGAATAAAATACCTAGGAATAGATTTAAACAAGGAGGTGAAAGACCTGTACATTAAAACTGTAAGACATTATTGAAAGAAATCAAAGATAACCGAAAGAAATGGAAGGATATTCCATGCTCATGGATTGGATACTAAATAGTTAAAATGTCCATATTACTTAAAGTAATATACAGATTCAATGCAATCCCAATCAAAATCCCAATGACATTCTTCACACACGCAGAACAAAGAATCCTAAAATTTATATGGAACAAAAAATTCTCGAATAGCTAAAGCAATCCTGAGAAAAAAGAGCAAAGCTGGAGGCACCACAATCATTGACTTCAAAATATACTACAAATCTATAAGTAACCAAACCAGCATGGTGCTGGCAGCAAAAGAGACACACAGATCAATGGAACAGAATTGAAAGACTAGATAGAAGACTAGACAGAAGACTAGACATCTATGGACAGCTAATCTTTGAGAAAGGAGCCAAGAACCTATAATGGAGAAAGAAAAGTCTCTTCAATAAATGGTGTTGGGAAAACTGGACAGCCACACACACACACAAATGAAAGTAAACCACTTTCTTATAGCACACATAAAAATTAACACAAAATGGATCAAAAACTTGAATGTAAGAGCTGAAATCATAAAAGTCCTGGGAGAAAATATAGGTAGTACACTCTTTGACATCAGGCTTAGCAGCATCTTTTTGAGTATCATGTCTACTCACGCATGGGAAACAAAAGAAAAAATAAACAAATGAGACTACATCAAACTAAAGAGCTTCTGCAAAGCAAAGGATACCATGAACAAAGCAAAAAGACAACCCACCAACTGGGAGAACATATTTGCAAATTATATATTTGATGGGTTTATTTCCAAAGTATATAAAGAACACATACAATTCAACAACAACAACAAAAACAACCCAATCAAACAATGGGCAGAAGTTGTAAACAGACATTTTTCCAAAGAAGATATGCAGATGGCCAACAGGCACATGAAAAGATGCTCAGCATCATTTGGTGGACACTTGATGAACGATTATGAAAATGCAAAGCAAAATAACAATGAGATATCACCTCACACCCATCAGAATGGATATAATTAGCAAGATAAAAAATAACAAATGTTGGAGAGAATGTGGAGCAAATGGAAGCCTCATATGCTGCTGGTGGCAACTCATACTGGTGCAGCCACTATGGAAAACAGTATAGATATTTCTCAAAAAATTAAAGAAATACCATATGATCCAGCTATCCTGCTACTATTTATCCAAAGAACATGAAATCAACAATTCAAAGAGATTTATGCACTGGTATGTTCATTGCAGCATTATTCACAATTGCCAAATTGTGGAAGCAACCTAAGTGCTGATCAACTGATGAATTGATAAAGAAGATGTTGTATATATACATATGCAATGGAATACTACCCAGCCATAATAAAAGACAAAATCATCCTATTTGCAACATCATGGGTGGACCTTGAAAGTATTATGTTAAGCGAAATAAGCCAGACTACAAAAGACAAACACCATCTGATTTCACTCATATGTGGAAGATAAACACACACATGGATAAAGAGAATAGATTAGTGGTTACCACAGGGGAAGGGGGTTGGGGAGTGGACAAAAGGAGTACATGGGCACATGTATATGGTAATGGATAAAAATTAGACTATTGCTGGTGAGCTTGATGCAGTCTATAGAGAATCTGATAAATAATAATGTACATCTGAAATTAGACAATGTTGTAAACCATTATGACCTCAATAAAATAATTGAAAAAGTAAAGAAATGTTAAAGGGACTTCTCTACGTTGAAAAGAATGAGCACAGATTTGTAACAAGAGAAGATATGAAAGTATAAACCTCATTGGTAAAGGTAATTATATAATAAAAGTAGTGGATTAATCACTTGAAAACCTTGAATGAAAGTTAAAAGGCAAAAGTAGTAAAATAACTATAAATACAATTAGATAAGGGGTACAGAAAATAAAAAGATGTAAAATGTGACATCAAAAAGAAATGTTGAAAGGAAGTAAAACTGTGGAGTTTTAGAATGCATTCAAATTTATCTTGCAATCAAGTTAAAATAGTGTTTTATATATATATATACACATATGTGTACATACATATACAGATATGTATACATATGTGTCTATTTATATATATAGTCTGTTATATATGTGCCTCATGGTAGCCCAAAAGCAAAAACCTATAGAAGATAGACAAAAGATGCTGAGAAAAGAATTTAAGAACAACCCTATAAAAGTCATCAAACCACAGGGGAAGAAACCAAGAGAAAAATGAAGGAACAGAGAGGAACACAAAACAGACAAAAAAAAATAACAAAATTGCAACAATAAGTACATATCTATCAATAATTTAAATGGAAATAAGCTGAATTCTCCAATCAAAAGACACAGAGTGGCTGAGTAAATAAAAAGAAACACTCTACAAGACACTCACTTCAGATGTAAAAACACACACAAAGTGAAACTCAAAGGGTGGAAAAAGATGTTTCATGCGAATAGACACCAGAAGATAGAAGAGGTAGCTATACTAAAATTAGACAAAATATACTTTAAAAAAAGAATGTAATAAAAGACAAAGATGGGCATTGCATAATGACAAAGGTGTCAATCCAGAAAGAAAAATATAATATGTTTAAATATTTGTGTACCCAACATAGGAGCACCTAACTATATAAAGCAAACACTAACAAACTTAAAGGAAGAAATTTGCAGCAATATGATAATAATGTACTTTAATACCCCACTTACATCAATGGATAGACCATCCAGACAGAAAATTAATAAGAAAACATCAAACTTAAATGACACATTGAACCAGATGGACTTAATACATATCTACAGAACATACCATCCAAAAGCAGCAGAATACACATTCTTCTAAAGTGCATTTGAAACTCTCCAGGATACATCATATATTAGGCCACAAAACAAGTCTCAATAAATTTAATAAGATTGAAATTATATCAAGCATAATTTTTGACCACAATAATATAAAACTAGAAATAAATTACTAGAAGAAAATTGGAAAAATCACAAATGTGTGGAGATTACAATATGCTACTAAACAAACAATAGGCCAATGAAGAAATCAAAAGGAGTGGATAAATTCTTAGAAACATACATTCTTCCAAGACTAAATCATGAAGAACTAGAAAATATGAATAGACTGATTACTAGTAAGGACACTGAATCAGTAATCAAAACACTTCCAACAGACAAAAGTCCAGTACCATATGACCTCCCTGGTGAATTCTACCAAAGACTCAGAGAAAACTTAATACCTATCCTTCTCAAACTCTTCCAAGAAATTGAAGAGCAGGGGAAACTTCCTAACTGATTTTATGAGGTCAACATTACCCTGACACCAAAACCAGCTAAAGACAACAAACAAAAAAGAAAATTGCAAGCCAATATCACTGATGAACATAGATGCAAAAGTTCTCAACAAAATAGTAGCAAAGTGAATACAATAACACATTAAAAAGATCGTGCACAATGATCAAGTGGGATTTATTCCCAGGATGCAAGGAGAGTTCAACATCTGCAAGTCAATGTGATACACCATGTTAACAAAATGAAGAATAAAAATCACACAATCATCTAAACAAATACAGAGAAAGCATTTGACAAGATGCAGCAACCATTTATTTAAAAAGCTGAATAAAATGGGTATAGAAGGAGAGTACCTCAACATAATAAAGGCCATATATGAGAAACCAAGAGCTAATATCATACCCATTGGTGAAAAAGTGGAAGCTGTCCCTTTAAAAAGAGGAAACAGACAAGGATGCTCACTTTGACCACTCTTAGTTAACATAGTATTCCAAGTCCTAACCAGAGAAATCAGGTGAGAAAACTAAATAAAAAGGATCTAAATTGGAAAGGAAGAAGTAAAATAGTCACTTTTTGCAGATGACATAATTTTATATACAGGAAAACCTAAAGAATACACTAAAAACTGAGTTATGTGAATACATTAAAGCTGCAGGATAGAAAATCAACCTCCAAAAATGAGTTGAATTTCTACACACTAACAATGAAATAGCAGAGATAGAAATTAAGAATACAATCCCATTTACAATTGGAACAAGAAGAATAAAATATCTAGGAATAAATTGAACAAGAGGTGAAAGACCTGTACACTGAAAAGGATAAAACATTGTTGAAAGAAATCGAAGACACAAAGAAATGGAAATATATCCCTTGTTCAGGGATTGGAAGAATTAACATAGTTAAAATGTCCCTACTTCCTCAAGCAATCTACAGATTTGATGTAATCCTTATCAAAGTCACAAAAACATTTTTCACAGAAATAAAACAATGTATCCTAAAATTTATATGGAACAAAAGACCCTGAATTGCCAAAGAATAGCCTGAGAAGAAAAGAACAAAGCTGAAGGTATCACACTCCCTGATTTCAAAATACATCACAAAGCTACAGTAATCAAATGGCATGGTGCTGGCACAAAAACAGATGCACAGATCAATGGAACAGAATCAAGAGCATGGAAATAAACCCACACATCTATGGATAGCTAACTTTTGAAAAAGGTAGTACACTCTTCAACATCAGTGTTATCTGCATCTTTTTGAATACTATGTCTCATCAGGCAATGGAATCAAAAGAAAACATAAACAAATGGGACGGCATCAGACTAAAAAGCTGCTGCACAGCAAAGGAAACCATCAACAAAATGAAAAGACAACCTTCCGAATGGGAGAAGATATTTTCAAACCACATATCTGATAAGGAATTCATATCCAAAATATATAAAAATCTCATACAACTCAACGACAAAGGAGCACATAACCCAATTCAAAAATGGGCAAAGGATCTGAACAGACATTTCTCCAAAGAAGATATACAGATGGCCAAAAGGCACATGAAAAGATTTTTAACATCACTAATTATTATGGAAATGGAAATCAAAACTACAATGAGATATCACCTCACACTCTTCAGAATGGCTATAATTAACAAGACAAGAAATAACAAGTGTTGGAGAGGATGTGGAGAAAAGGGAACTCTCATATACTGCTAATAGGAATGTAAACTAGTGCAACCACTCTGGAAAAACAGTATGGAGATCCCTCAAAAACTTAAGAATAGAACTACCATATGATCCAGTGATTCCACTTCTGGATATTTATCCAAAGAATATGAAAACATTAACTTGTAAAGATATATGCACCCCTATGTTCATTACAACATTATTCATAATAATCAAAAACATGAAAACAACCCAAGCGCCATCAACGAGTAATTGGATGAAGAGGATGTGATATATATACACAATGCAATACTCCTTAGATATAAAGAAAGATGAAATCTTGCCATTTGCGACAACATGGATGGAACCTTGTGGGCATTATGCTAAGCAAAATAAGTCAGACTTAAAAAGTCAAATACTGTATGTTCTCACGCATAACCAGAAGATAAAAACAACAAACAGATACTAAGATGAGATTGGTGGTTACCAAAAGGGAAGCACAGAGGGTGGAGGGTGAAAGGTTTAATAGGGCCTACGTGTATGGTAATGGATAATAATTAATCTTTTGTTGGTGAACGTGATGTAGTATACATAGACATTGAAATATAATGATGCACACCTGAAATTTATATAATGTTATAAACCAACATTACCTCAATACAAAAAATGTATAATGAACAGACTGGAAGAAAACATTTGCAAAAAAAAAAAAAAGCTATTTTCACACTATACTGTAGTTTATTAAGTGTGCAGTAGCATTATGTCTAAAAAAACAATGTACATACCTTAATTAAAAATATTGTATTGCGGGGCTGGCCCCGTGGCGGAGCGGTTAAGTTTGTGTGCTCCACTGCAAGTGGCCCAGTGTTTCGTTGGTTCGAATCCTAGGCGCGGACATGGCACTGCTCATCAAGCCACGCTGAGGCAGCGTCCCACATGCCACAACTAGAAGGACCCACAACGAAGAATATACAACTATGTACGAGGGGGCTTTGGGGAGAAAAAGGAAAAAGATAAAATCTTTAAAATATATATTGTATTGCTAAAATGTGCTAACCACCATCTGAGCCTTCAGTGAGTTGTAACCTTTTTGCTAGTGGAAGGTAAAGACTTCAACGTTCATGGCTGCTGACTGATCAGGGTGGTGGTTACTGATGGTTGTGGTGGCAGTGGAAATTTCCTAAAATAAGACAACAGCGAAGTTTGTTCCATTGATTGCCTCTTCCTCTCATGAATGTTTTCTCTGTTTGTTGCAATGCTGTTTGATAGCATTTTACCTGCAGGACTTCTTTCAAAATTGGAGTCAATCTTCTCAAAACTTGCTGCTGCTTTATTAACTACTTATGTAGTATTCTAAACCTTTTGTTGTCATTTCAACAATCTTCACAGCATCTTCGCCAGGGGTAGTTTCCATCTCAAATACCCACTTTCTTCACTCATCCAAAAGAAGCAATTCCTCATCCATTAAATTTTTACCATGAGATTGCAGAAATTCAGTCACATCTTCAGGCTCCACTTCTAATTCTACTTCTCTCGCTATTTCTACCACATCTGCAGTTACTTCCTCCAATGAAGTCCTGAACCACTCAAAGTCATCTATGAAGGCTGCAATCAACTTCTTCCAAACTCCTGTTAATGGTGATATTTTGATCTCTTCCAATGGATCACAAATGTTCTTAATAGTAAATCCTTTCCAAAAGCTTTTTTATTTACTTTGCCCAAATCCATCAGAGGAATCACTATCATGGCAGCTATAGCCTTACAAAATATATTTATTAGATAATATGACTTGAAAGTTGAAATTACTCCTTGATCCATGGGCTGCAGAATGGATATTGTAAGACGTGTTCATGCAGGCATGAAAACAACATTAATCTCATTGTACATCTATATCAGAGCTCTTTGGTGACCAGGTGCATTGTCAATGAGCAGTAACATGTTGAAAGGAATCTTTTTTCTGAGCAGTACATCTTAACGGTGGGCTTAAAATACTCAGTAAACCATGTTGTAAACAGATTTGCTGTCATCCAGACTTTGTTCTCCCATTTATAGAACACAAGTAGGGTAGATGTAGTATAATTCTTAAGGCCTAGGATTTTGGAATGGTAAATGAACATTGTCTTCAACTTAAAGTCACTAGCTGCATTAGCTCCTAACATGAGATTTAGCCTATTCTTTGAAGCTTTGAAGCCAGGCATTGACTTCTTCTTTCTAGATATGAATATCCTAGAGGGCATCTTCTTTCAATATAAGGCTGTTTTGTCTGCACTGAAAATCTGTTGTCTAGTGTAGCCACCTTCATTAATTATCTTAGCTAGATCTGGATAACCTGCAGCAGCTTCTACATCAGAACTTGCAGTGTCATCTTGCGCTTTTATGTTATAGAGATGGATTCTTTCCTTAACCCTCATGAATCAACCTCTGCTAGCTTTAAACTTTTCTTCCCCATCTTCTTCACCTCTCTCAACCTTCAGAGGATTGAAGAAAGTTAGGGCCTTGCCCTGGATTAAGCTTTGGCTTAATTTGGGAAGGTTGTCTCTAGTTTGATCTTCTATGTAGACCACTAAAACTTTCTCCATATCAGCAATAAAGTTGTTTTGCTTCCTTATCATTCATGTGTTCACTGGAGTAGCACTATTAATTTCCTTCAAGAACTTTTCCTTTGCATTCAAACTTCACTAACAGTTTTGTGCAAGGCCTGGATTTTGACCTATCTTGGCTTTTGACATGCCTTCCTCTCTAAGCTTAATCATTTCTAGCTTTTGATTTAAACTGAGAGATTTGTGACTATTCATTTCACTTAAACATTTAGAATACATTGTAGGGTTATTAATCAGCCTCATTTCAATATTGTTGTGTCTCAGGGAATAAGGAGGCCTGCAGAGAGGGAGAGAGATTGAGGAATGGCCAGTAAGTGGAGCAGTCAGAACACATACAACATGTATCAATTGTCTGCCATCTTATATGGGCACAGTTTGTGGTGCCCCAAAAGAATTACAGTAGTAACATCTGGGATCATTGATCACAGATCACCATAACAAATATAGTAATAATAAAAAAGGTTGAAATATTGTGAGAATTACCAAAATGCAATACCAAGAAAGCAAATGATGTTGGAAAAGTGGTGGTGATAGACTTGCTTGATTTCCTTGATGCAGGGTTACCACAAACCTCCAATTTGTAAAAAACAACACAGTATCTGTGAAGCACAATAAAATGAGGTATGCCTGTACTACTCAACCAGAATGAAATATTATCATTTGAGACAATATGGATGGACCTAGAGAGTATTATGCTAAGTAACATAAGCCGGACACAGAAAGACAAACACCATAAGATTTCACTTTTATCTGGAATATAAAAACAAAACAAATGAAACAACAAAACAAAACTAATAAATACAGAGAAAAGATTGGTGGCAACCAGAGAGGAGGAGAGTTGGGGGTGAGCAAAGTTGGGAATGGGATAAAAAGGTACAAACTTCCAGTTATAAAATAAATAAGTCATGGGAATGCAATGTGTAGCATGGGGAATATAGTCAATAATATTGTATTGCAAATTTGAAAGTTGCTAATGATGTACATCTTCAATGTTCTCATCACAAGAAAAAAATATTGTAACTTTGTATGGTGACAGATGGTAAGTAGAGTTAACATGGTGATCATTTTGCAATGCACACAGACATCAAATCACTGTGTTGTACACCTGAAACTAATATAATATTGTATTACAATTAAACTTCAAGGCAAGAGAAAACAGGATTGAAACAAAAAGACAGCTCACCAACTTGGAAAAAACATTTGCAAATCATATATCTGGCAAAGGGTTAATCTCAATAATATATAAACAACTCACACAACTCAACAGCAAAAAGTCAAACAACCTGATCAAATGATGGGCAGTGGATATTAACAGACATTTCTCCAAAGAAGATATAGGGATGGCCAATAGGCACATGAAAAGATGCTCATTATCAGGGAAATGCAAATAAAAACTACACTAAGATATCAACTTGCATGCTTTAGAATGGCTATAATAACCAAGACAAAAAATAACAAATTTTGGAGAGGTTGTGGAGAAAAAGGAACCCTCATACGCTGCTGGAGGGAATGCAAACTGATGCAGCCACTAAGGAAAACAGTATGGAGGCTTCTCAAAAAATTAAAAATAGAAATACCATATGACCCAGCTTTCCCACTACTGGATATCTATCCAAAGAACTTGAAACCATCAATTCAAAGAGATTCATGTACCCCTATGTTCATTGCAGAATTATTCACAATAGCCAAAACATGGAAGCAACCTCAGTGCCCATAGACTGATGACTGGATAAAGAAGATATGGTATATATTCTTGGAATACTACTCAGTCACGAAAAAATCATCCCACTCAAAACATGGATGGACCTGGAGGGGATTACATTAAGCAAAATAAACCAGATAGAGAAAGACAAACTCTATGTAATTCCACCCACTCCCCAATTCTTGAAACCCACAGTTAGTTCTCTGTATCTATGAGCTTCTTGTTGTTGTTTTTGCTTTTGTTTTTTTACATTCTAGATGTGAGATCATATGATATTTTTCTTTCTCTGTCTGACTTATTTGACTTGCCATAATGCCCTGGAGGTCCATTCATGTTGTTGCACATGACAATATTTCATTATTTTTTATAGCTGAGTAGTATTCCATGATTATGAGGCCCTAGCTGCAGCTCAGAGCCTGGAACAAGCAAAGGAGCTATGCACATGACTCTGACATCCCAACCACAGTCACAGCTGTGGCCCCAAGGTAATGAGCATGAGCAAAGGCAGTGTCCTGTGAACTTGGCTCCCTCTTTATTTTCCCACTTCCCCTGTCATGATAGCAATATTTCTGACACAGGTAATCACAGATGCAGTGGAGGCTTCAGCCATCCCTGTACCCCAGCAATGAAGCCAATGACCACAGCAACATTGGCAACAGAAAATCATCAGTTACTCCCAGAGATACAGGGGTTATGATGAGAATACCAGCGATCCACAGAATAAAGATGATAAGGGTGAAATATTCAGATCTCCAAACATATACAGAAACAGTCCAGATAAGAGAAATGAAAAACTGGCATTGTAGTACCGCCTACTTAAAAACAAACAAATCTCCAACTGGTTGAAAAGTTTCAATAAAAACAAACCTATACTTAAATTTTAAAAAAAGTGTTTGCTATGATAAATGCACCATCAAAGGAATAACTCAGAAAACACCACAAAAAGCCATGATATCATGGCATCACAAAAAGAAAATAACAGTTCTCAACAGACCAAACATAAAGTCATGAAAGACTGAAATCTAACTGATAAAGAATTCAAAATTGCTGTCATAAAGAAATTCAAAAGCTACAAGAAAACAGAAAAGCAGTTCAATGACCTCAGGAATAAAATCAATGAACAGAAGGAATACTTTACCAAAGAGATTGAAACTCTAAAAAGAAACCAAAAAGAAATTCTGGAGCTGGAAAACTCAATAAATGAGATAAATAAGGATTTAGACAGCCTTGCAAACAGAGAAGACCATATGGAAGAGAAAATTAGAAAGTCCAAAGATAGAAACCTAGAAATCATGCAGGTATAAGGGGAGAGAAAGCTAAGATTTTAAAATAACGTACAAATTCTATGAGAATCATTAGAGTCCATTAGAAAGGGCAACATAAGGATAATGGGTATCCCAGCAGGAGAAGAGAGACAGAAGGGATAAGAGAGCTTATTTAAAGAAATAATAACTCAGAACTTCCAAAACCTGGGGAAGAAACTGGATATAAATATCCATAAGACTAAAAGAATATCCAATTATCTCAATGAAAAATACCTTTTGGGGCTGGCCTGGTGGTGTAGCAGTTAAGTTCCTGCACTCTACTTCATCAGCTGAGGCTTTTCCAGTTCAGATCCTGAGTGTGGACCCATGCACCATTTATCAAGCCATGCTGTGGTAGGCATCCCACATATGAAGTAGAGGAAGATGTGAAGATCAGCAAAAAGAGGAGGGTTGGCAGTGGATGTTAGCTCAGGGCTAATCTTCCTCAAAAAAAAAAAAAGAAAGAAAGGAAAAGACATTTTCAAAGGCACATGATTATAAAACTGTGAAAAGTCAATGGCAAAAAGTAAATATTTAAGGAAGCCAAGAGTCAAAAAAACCCAGTAATCTAAAAAGGAAGTCCCATTAGGCTATCAGTGGATTTCTCAGCATAAAATCTACAATCCAGCAGACAGTGGAATGATACATTCAAAATATTGGAAGATAAAAACTGTCAGCCAAAAATACTGTATACAGCAATGTTATCCTTCAGATATAAAGAAGACATAAAGTCTTTCCCAGACAAACATAAGGTAAGGGATTTCATTGCCCCTAGGCCTGCCTTACAAGAAAGGTTGAAAGGAACCTTCCTACCTTAAACAAAAATGCAAAGGTGTATGAAGCTTTCAGGAAGGTGATAAATAGACAGATAGAATCAGAAAATTGCAGCTCTATGTCAGAATAAGTTAGTAAACAATTATAAAATAGGGAAAGAAAGTATTAAAAATAACAATACAAACTTCAATTTGGCAATGAGCTCACAACACAAAAAGACATACTTTGTGACAACAAAAATGGAAGAGGAAGAGATGGAGTATGCATAGGCAAGGGAATATAAGGTACAATCAGCAGAAAAAGTACTATGCTATCAGTGAGACCTTTTACACAAACCAGAAAACAAAAATTCAGATCAGAGTCATAAAATATTTTTTAAAAATGAAATTGAGAAACACAACATAGAAAATCACCCAACTAAAATTGCAGGCAGAAACACAAGGGAAAAGATGGAAATATAGAGCAACCAGAAAACAAAAGATAAAATGGCAGCTTTAAGTCCTCATATATCAATAATCACTCAATGTAAATAAACTTAATTAACCAATCAAAAATATACCAATCAAAAAATAACCAATTGAAAGATAAAGAGTGGCTGTAAGGATTAAGAAACAATTCTCAACTATATGCTGCCTCCAGGAGACCAACCTCAGCTCTAAAGAAAAACATAGGATCAAAGTGAAGGAATGAAAGATGATACTCCAAGCAAATAGCAAAGAAAAGAAAGCAAATGTAGTCATACTTATACCAGAGAAAATAGACCTCAAGCCAAAAAAGATAGTAAATGACAAAAACAGACATTGTATGAGGAAAAAGGGGGCAATCTATCAAAAAGATTTAACACGTTGATATGTATGCACCTAACACAGGGATATCAAATATAGGAGTGATTGTTAACAGACCTAAAAGAAAAAAATTGACAGTAACAGAATAATAGTAGGGGAATTTAACACTCCACTTACATCAATGAATAGGTCATCCAGACAGAAAATCAACAAGGAAACATCAGCCTTCAATGAAACAATAGGCCAGTTGGACTTCATAGATATATATAGAGAGAACATTCCATCCCAAAGCAGCAGAATACACATTCTTCTCATGTGCACATGGAATATTCTCAAAGATAAACTATATGTTGGGAAACAACGCAAGTCTCAATAAATTTAAGAATATTGACATCTTGTCAAGCATCTTTTCTGACCATGATGAGCTCAAACTAGAAATCAACTACAAGAAGAAAGGTGGAAAAGTCACAAATATGTAAAGACTAAACAACATGTTACTGAACAACTATTGGATCAATGAAGAAATCAAAGAAGACATCAAAAAATAGCAAGAGGCAAGTGAACATAAAACACAACATACTAAAATCTATGGGAAGCAGCAAAAGCAATACTAGAGGGATGTTTATAGTAATAGAGGCCTACTTCAAAAAACAAGAAAAATCTTAAATAAACAATCTTTCACTATACCTGAAAGAACTAGAAAAAGAAAAACAAACAATCCCAAAGTCAGTAGAAGGAAATAATAAAAATAAGAGTGAAAATAAACAAAGACCAAATGACAACAGAAAAGATCAATAAAACTAAGAACTGGCTCTTTAAAAAGATAAACAAAAAGGACAAACCTTTAGTTAGACTCACTAAGGAAAAGAGAGAGAATGCTCAAATAAATAAAATCAGAAACAAAAGGGAGAAATTACAACAGATACCACAGAAAGACAAAGGATGATAAGACAATACTATGAAAAGTGATACACCAAAAAATGGATAACCTAAAAGAGAGAAATTCTTAAAATCATACAACCTTCTAAAATTGAATAAATAAGAGATAGAGAATGTGAATAGACCAATAACTAGTAAGGAGATTGAAACAGTAATCAAAAACCTCTTAAAAACAAAAGTCTAGGATCAAATGGCTTCTCTGGTAAATTCTACCAAACATTCAAAGATTTGATACCTATCCTTCTCAAACTCTTCCAAAAAATGGATGAGAATTGAACACTTTTTAACTGATTTTACAAGGCCAACATTACCTTAAGAACAAAACCAGAAAAAGACAACACACACACACAAAAATTATAGGCCAATACTGCTGATGAACATAGATGTAAAAATCCTCAACAAACAGTAGCAAATCAAATATAACAATACATTAAGAGGATTATACACCACAATCAAATGGAATTTATTCCAGGGATGCAAGGATTGTTCAACATCCACAAATCAGTCAACATGATACACCATATTAACAAAATGAAGGGAAAATAATTGCATGATTATTTCAATAGAGGCAGACATTGCATTTGACAAGATTCAGGATTCAATTATGATAAAAACTTTCAACAAAAAGGGCATAGAAAGAAAATACCTCAACATAATAAAAGCCATATATAACAACCCGACAACTAATATTATAGTTAATGGTGAAAAACTGAAAGTTGTCCCTCTAAGAACAGGAACAAGAGAAAGTTGCCCACTCTCACCACTTTTATTCAATACAGTATTGGAAGTCCCAACCATATCAATTAGGAAAAAGAAGAAATAAAATATGTCCAAATTGGAAAGAAAGAAGGAAAACTGTCACTATTTGCAGGTGACATGATTTTATATAGAGAGAAACCTAAAGAAACTACCAAAAAAGCTTTAGAAATAAGTGAACACGGTAAAGCTGCAGTATACAAAATCAACATTAAAAAATTAGTTTCATTTCTACATAATAAGAATGAGATAGATGAAAGAGAAATCAAGAAGATAATCTGATTTGCAATCACAACAAAAAGAATAAAATATGTAGGAATAAATTTAATCAAAGAAGTGAAAGACCTATACTCTGAAAACTGTAACACATTGTTGAAAGAAATCAAAGAGGACACAAGGAAGTGGAAAGACATTCCATGCTCAACAAAAAAATGAAAAGGCAATGTACTAAATGGGAGAAATTATTTGCAAATATTTATCTAATAAACAATTAATATCCAAAATATATAAAGTACTCATACAACACAATAGCAAAAAAGCAATCTGATTTTTAAAAATCACCAGAACTAAATGAATATTTTTTCAAAGAAGACATACAGATGGCCAACAGGTACATGACAAGATGCTCAACATCACTAATGACCAGGGACATGCACATCAAAACAACAATGAGATATCAACTAACACATATGAAAGTGGCTATTATCTAAAAGATAAAAAATAACAAGTCTTGCCAAAGATATGGAGAAAAGAGAACTCTCATGGACTATTGGGAGGAATGTAAATTGGTGCAGTCACTATGGAAAACAATAAGAGCTTCCTCAAAAAATTTAAAACAGAGTTAAAATGTGATCCAGCAATTCCACTTCTGGGTAGTTAACTGAAGTAAACAAAAACACTAATTTAAAAAGATATATGCATACCTACATTCATTGCAGCCTGCATTGTGTATAATAGCAAAGATATGAAAGTAATCTAAGAGTCCATCAATGGAAGAATGGATAAAGATGTGGTATATATGTACAATGAAATACTACTTCAGCTATAAAAAAAGAATGAAATATTGTCATGTGCAACAACATGGATGGACCTCCAGTGAATTATGCCAAGTCAAATAAGTCAAAGACAAATATCACATGATCTCACTTATATCTGGAACGTAAAAAATACAAAAGCAAAAACAACAACAAGAAGCTCATAGATATAGAGAACTAATTGGTGGTTGCAAGAGTCGGGGGGTGTGTGGGTAAAATAGGTAAAGAGGGCCAAAGGATACAAATTTCTAGTTTTAAAATAAATAAGTCATGGGGATGTAATGTGCAGCATGGTGACTATCGTTAATAATGTTTTATCACATATTTGAAAGCTGCTAAGAGAGTAAATATTAAAACTTCTTATCACAAAAAATAATTTTTTTGTAACCATGTAAGGTGACGGATGTTAACTAGACTTATTGTGGTGATCATTTCACAGTGTATACAAATATTAAATCATATGTTATTCACCTGAAAATAATAGAATATTATATGTCAATTATACCTCAATTAAAAAAATAAAAAACAAATGAGTCTCCTGTAGAAATTAAAGAATTGGGTCCTGTTTTTCAAATACATTCAGTCAATCTGCCTTTCTTAATAACTAAAAAACTCCTTTATTTATTTGTTTTTATTGACTTGACATTGGTTTTTAATATTATATAAATTTCATGTGTACATCATTATATTTCAACTTCTGTATACACTACATAGAGTTCACCACCAAAAGTCTAGTTTCCATCCATCACCGTACAAATGTCACACTTTCCCCCTTCTGCCTACCCCCTTCTACTCTGGTAACCACCAATCTGTTTTCTGTATCTGTGTCTGTTTGTTGTTGTTTTTATCTTCCACATACAATTGAAATCATACAATATTTGTCTTTCTCCACCTGACTTATTTTCCTTAGCATAATACCATCAAGGTTTTTCCATGTTGTTGCAAATTGAAAAATCTCATCTTTTTTTATGGCTGAGTAGCATTCCCTTGTGTGTGTGTGTGTGTGTGTATAAATGACATCTCCTTTGTCTGTTTATCCAAGGATGGGCACTTGGGTTGTTTCCAAATCTTGGCTATTGTAAATAATGTTGCAGTGAACAAAAGAACACATATATGTTTTCAAATTAGTATTGCATGTTCTTTGGGTAAATACCCAGAGGTGGAATAGCTGGACCATATGGTAGTCTTATTTTGAATTTTTGAGGAATATCCATACTGTTTTCCACAGTGGTTTTCCAATTTACATTCCCAGCAGCAGTGTACAAGGTTTTTCTTTTCTCCACATCCTTGCCAAGACTTGTTTTTGTTTTTGTTTTTTACTTTTTAATATTAACCTTTCTGGTGGGTATGAGGTGACATCTCAATGTGGTTTGCCTTTCCCTAGTAATTAGTGATGTTGAACATCTGTTCATGTGCCTGTTAGCTATCTGTATTTTTTTTGGAAAACTATCTGCTCAGATCCTATGCCCAGTTTTTAATTTGGGTTTTTTGCGTTGTTGTTGTTGAGTTGTATGAATTCTTTATATTTTTTGGATGTTAATACTTTATTGGATGTATGATTTGAAAGTATTTTCTCCCACTCTGTAGGTTGTCTTTTCATTTTGTTGATGGCTCCCTTTGCTGTGCAGAAGCTTTTTAGTTTGATGTAGCCCTATTTGTTTATTTTTGCTTTTGATTCCCTTGCCTAAGGAGACAGATCCAAACAAATAATGCTAAGATTGATGTCAAAAATTTTACTGCCTATGTTTTCCTTTAGGAGTTTTATGGTTTCAAGTCTTACATTTAAGTCTTTAATCCATTTTGAGTTTATTTTTGTATGTCGTAAAAGAAAGTGATCCAGCTTTGTTCTCTTGCATTTAGCAGTCCAGTTTTCCCAACACTATTTATTGGAGAGACTCTCTTTTCCCCATCATATATTCTTACTTCCTTTGTCATAGCTTACTTGACCATATAGTGTGGTTTATTTCTGGGGTCTATATTCTGTTCTATTGATCTATGTGTCTTTTTTATGCCAATACCATACTGTTTTGATTACTATAGCTTTGTAATATAGTTTTAAATCAGAGACCATGATGCCTCCAGATTTGTTTTTCTCTTTCAAGATCACTTTGGCTATTATCAGTATTTTGTGGTTCCATACAAATTTTAGGGTTATTTGTTCTATTTCTGTGGAAAATACCATTGGAATTTTGATAGAGATTGCATTGAATCTGGGTAGTATGGAAACTTTAACAATATTAATTCTTTCAGTCCTTGAGTGAAGAACAGCTTTCCATTTATTTGTTTTCTGAAATTTCCTTTATTAATGACTTCCAGTTTTCAGAGAATAGGTCTTCATGTACTTAATTAAATTTATTCCTAGGTATTTTATCGGTTTTGATGCAATTGTAAAATTAATTGTTTTCTTAATCACTCTTTTTGATAGAAACACACAGATTTTTTTTTTTTTTTTGCCAAGGAAGAGTAGCCCTGAGCTAACATCTGTGCCAGTCTTCCTCCACTTTATATGTGGGTCACCACCACAACATGGCCAATGAGTGATGTAGATCTGTTCCTGTTGTCCAAACCAGTGACCCTCGGTTGCTGAAGTGGAGCACATCAAACTTAACCACTATGCCATGGGGCTGGCCCCAGAAATGCAACAGATTTTTGTGTATTGGTTTTGTATCCTGCGAATTTACTGTGTATTGTGTCTTGGTTTTATATCCTGCAAATTTATTAGTCCTAACAATTTTTGGTGGGGTCTTTAGGCTTTTCTATACATAGTATCATGTCATCTTCAGATTATGACAGTTTTAAATCTTCCCTTCCAGTCTGGATGACTTTTATTTCCTTTTTTAGCCAACTTGCTCTGATTAGGTCTTCCAATACTATGCTGAACAAAAAGTGGTGAGAGTGGGCTTCCTTGTCTTGTTCATGATATTACAGGAAAATATTTCAACTTTTCACCATTGACTATAGTGTCATCTGTGGGCTTTTCATAGGTAGTTTTTAACATGTTGAGTTATGCTTCATCTATGACCACTGTGTTGAGAGTTTTTATCATATATGGATGTTGTATTTATCAAATTCTTTTTCTGAATCTATTGAATGGCTCACAGAATATTTATCTTTCATTTTGTCAACGTGATGTATCATATTTATTTGTGAATATTGAACCATCCTTGCATCCCAGGAATATATCTCATTTGATCATGGTGCATGATCCTTTTAATGTATTGTCAAATTCAGTTAGTTGTGTTGAGGGTTTTTGCATCTATGTTCATCAGGGATATTGGCCTGTAATTTTCTCTTCTTGTGACATCCTTGTCTAGTTTTGGTATCAGGATAATGCTTGCCATGTAAAAGGAGTTTGGAAGGGCTTCCTTTATTTCTATTTTTTGCAAGAGTTTGGAAAGGATTGATATTCTATGAAATTCTGGTAGAATTTACCAGTGAATCCATCCTGTCCTGGACTTGTGTTTGTTGGGAGATTTTTGATTACTAATTCAAACACCTTATTAGTCATCATTACATTCAGATTTTCCATTTCTTTATGATTCAGAGTTGGTAGGTCATATGTTTTTAGAAATTTATCAATTTTTTCTAGGTTGTCAAATTCATTGGCATATAGTTGCTCATAGTAATCTCATGATCCTTTGTATTTCTGTGGTATCACATGTAACAAAGAGATTCACTTTAGATCTAATAACATACATAAAGTAAAATTAAAATATGGAAAAATAAATTTCATTCAAATGATAACCAATAGAGAGCAGAGATGGCTATAATGATATCAAACAAAATAGACTTTAGTCAAAACCTGTTATAAAAAACAAAGAAGAATATTATATAATGATAGAAGTGTCAATTCCCCCAGCCTATATAGCAATTTTAAATATTTATTCACCAAACCATGGAGCTCTAAATATATGAAGCAAACTTTGACAAAATTGAAGGGAGAAATAGACAGCAATATAATAATAGTAGGCCTTCAATAATCCAATCTCAATAATGGATAGACTAACCAGACAGAAGATCAGTAAGGATATACAGAACTTAAACAACACTATAGACTAATTGGACTAACAGACATATACAGAAAAGTTAAGCTAATACAACAAAATGCAGCTTCTTCCCAAGTGCACATGGAACATTCTCCAGGTGAGACCACATGTTTGGCCACAAAAAAAGTCTTAAGAAATTCAAGAAGATTGAAATCATACACAGTATATTTCCAATCACAATGGAATGAATCTAGAAATCAACAACAGAAAGAAAACTTGAATATCCCCAAATTTGTATAAATTAAACAAGACATTCTTAAAGAACCAATGGTCAAAGATGAAGTCATAAGGGTTATTATAAGATCCCTTGAGACAAATAAAAATTAAAGCACAACATACCCAAACTTATGGAATGCAGCAAGAGCAGTACTTAGAATAATGTTTATTGCTGTAAATGTGAACATTAGAAAAAGAGAGAACTCAAATAAACAACCTAATTTTATCTTGAAGGAATGGGCAAAAGAAGAGCAAAATAGAAAGTTGGCAGAAGAAAGGAAATAATAAAATTTAGAGCAGAAATAAATTAAATACAGAATAGAATAATAATAACTAAAATCAACAAAAATGAGGATTTTTTTAAAAGAGCAACAAAATTGATTAATTAAACTAACCAACAATAAAAGAGGAAAGACTGAAAAAACTTAGAAGTGAAACAGGAGAAATTATAACAAATGCCATAGAATTTAAAGGGAATATAAGAAGGTACTATGAACAATTGAATGACAAAAAATTGGATAACCTTGAAGAAATGGATGAATTCCCAAAAACTCATTACCTAACATGACTAAGCCAAGAATAAATAGAAAATTGAATAGACCAATAACTATTAAGTAGATTGAATCACTAATCCAATATCTTGCAGAAAAAAATGTGCAGGACTAGAGGGGTTCACTGGTGAATTTTATCAAACATTTAAGAAAGAACACCAATAGTCCTAAAACTCTTCCAAAAAATGGAAGATTAGGGAACACTTCCATACTTATTTTATGAGGGCAACGTTATTCTGATATCAGTGCCTGAAAAAGAGTATAAGAAAACTATGGACCAATAGCCCTGATAAATACAGATGCAAAGTTCTCAACATAATACTGAAAACCAAATTCAAAATAGTTCTACAACATGACCAAGTTGGATATATCTTTGGGATTCAAGGATGTTTCTAAATGCACAAAACAATTAATGTGATATACTACATTAATGGAACATAGGATGAAAATCACATGATAAGTCATCAGCAACACGGTCAAATAAGACATCCCTTAATTGTATTCCCCCCTCAACAATGAAAGTTAGCATCCGCTCATGGACAAATGTGCCTTTGTGTGAGCTGTGGGATCCAGAACCATATACCAAGGACCAAGGAGGATTCTTGCTGACTTGTCTGTGGATACTAGGCATACAGACCTTGGTCTTGGCCGTACACATTACAGTGGTCTGTCACCAGCTCCAGTTCCTCTCATCCATGTTTTAAAAGCCCCCAAAGAACACTGTATGAGACAATCATCCACACAAGAGAACCTTTGTGGAAATGCAGATTTCTACCAGAGAAGTTCCTGAGCACCACTGGAGCAAAATAATACAAGTATGAGCACACTGGGGAGGGTAAGAGAACAATTTGACTTTACGTGTGTCACCCCTCTCCCAAGGTGGCAAAGTTCAGTCCAAGACAGAAATTCTTGGTCTGTAATTTCTCCCTCAAGGGAAAGGGAGAACATGTGAGCCAGTACCTGGCTTTTGCAGCTGTACAAGACACTGCCAAAAAGATTCATTTCTCTCTCACTCTATCCATAGTACAGAGTACTAAGCTGCATGACTGGAGCATGGGAAAATGCTGGGAAAGCAACAGATAGGACACTTGAAGTGCAAAAGGAGATGTGGCTCTTACTAACTGCATCAAGGACATTATCAAGAAGCTAACCCATAAGCTGCTGGGGAGATCCAACCTGTGGGTCACCCCAACTGGTCCAAGGGCATCCCTAATGCTCCAAGCACCTCACTCACACACCTCCAAATTTTGGCTGTCTACCTGTGCATGCTCCCAATAGTGGTAAAAGCAAGTTTTGGCAGGTGGCTAGTGAGTACTGCAGAAAGCTGTTAAAAGTTTGCAGGCCTGGAAAGATCACAAACTTGAGCTTTAGCTAGGCCACTGTTAAAACAAAAAGGGAGGCTCTTAGCATCCAGCATGATGGAATGAGGGTTCAGAGAAGGCATACAAGTTTAAGAACTCGGCCACAAGAGGGAGCAAGAAGCATGGAGTAGCCATATCCATAGATGGTCTGAGAAAGACTCAGAATGCCTGGCAAGGATGATGGAAGGTATTTCTCTCCTGAAATAAATCAAAAAAAACTGGAGAAAGGGAATACTACTTTATATGTGAAGACAGCAATGAAAGACTTCAAAGAACATGAAAAGTCAAGGAAACATGACACTACCAAAGGATCACACAAAAATCTTCCAATAACTGAACAAAAAGATTTGAAGACCTGTGATTTATCTGATAAATATTTCATAATAGCTGTTTTAAAGAAACTCAATGAGCTCACAAAAACACAGAAAGACAATTCAACAAAATAATAAAACAATATACAAACAAAATGAGAAGTCTAAGAAGGGCAAAGAAATCATTAAAAAAGAACAAACAAATTCTGGAGGTGAAGATTACAATGAACGGAATGAAAAAGTCAATGGACAGCATCAATAGCTGACTGGATCAAGTGGAGGAAAACAATCTGTGAATTTGAAGACAGGGACTTTGAAATTATCCATTCAGAGGAGAACAAACAAAAAAAAATGAAAAAGAGGGAGGAAGCCTCTACTGCTGAATCTATGGGATACCATAGAAAGAAACAATCTGTGAATTACTGGAGTCTCAGAAGAGCAGAGAGGAGGAAGGAGGTAAGAAGATTATCTAATGAGAAAATGGCTAAGAACTTCCCAAATCTGGGGTGAGATTTGGACATCTAAGTTCATGAACATCATTGATCATGAACCAAGTCAACTAAACAAGATCTTCTTCAAGGCATGCCATAATAAAAATGTCATAAATCAAAGACAAATATTAAAAGCAGCAATAGAAAAGAAGATTGTAACTTACAAAAGAACCCCGTTTGGCTATCAGTAAATTTCTCAGTAGAAATATGACAGGCCAGGAGAGAGATAAATGATATATTCAAAGTGATAAAAGAAAAACACTGCCAACCAAAAATACTCCATCTAGCAAAGTTGTCATTCAGAAATGAAGGAAAAATAAAGACTTTCACAGAGAAACAAAAGCTGAGGAAGTGTATCAGCACTAGACCTTCCTCACAGGAAATGTTGAAGATTTCTTCAAACCAAAGTGAAAAGATGCTAATTAGTAACATAAAATCATATGAAAATATACTATGTATCTGTAAATGTAGGTATATAGTCAAATTTATAATACTCCAATCCTGTCATATGGTGGTAGTATAAGGGTTTGGGCAAAAATATTAAAAAACAATTACAGGCAAAATATGTTAATGAATGCACAATACAAAAAAGAGATAAATTGTGAATTCAAAAATATAAAAGAGGGAAAGTAAAAGGGTAGAGTTTTTGTATGCCCTCAAAGTTGTTTTAATCAGCATAAAATAGACTGTCATATCTATAAAATGTTTTAATTAAGCCTAGTGGTAAGCACAAAGTAGAAACCAACAGTTGATACACAAAAGGTAAAGAGAAGAGAATAAAGCATACCTGAATGGAAAATTATCAAATGACACAGAAAAAATCAAGCAAGGAACAAAAGAACTACAACACAGCAGAAAGCAATTAATAAGATGGCATTAGTAAGTCCTTACATATCAATAATTACTCTATATGTAAGTGAATTAAATATTCCAATCTAAAGGCATTGAGTGGCTGGAGGATTAGAAAGAAAGACTCAACTATATGCTCCCTACTTGAGACTCACATCAGCTTTAAGGACACACATGGGCTCAAGAAATGGGATGGGAAAAAATATTTCTAACAAGTGAAAACCAAAAGCAAGCGTATCTATACTTATATCAGAAAAAATAGGTTTTAAGCCAAAAGCTGTAAAAAAACGACAAGAATGGTCATTATATAATGATAAAGGGATAAATTCCATCGAGAGGCTCTAACAATCATAAATATACAAGCACCTGACAATGGAGTACCTAAATATATTAAGCAAATATTAACAGATCTGATGTGAGAAACAATACAATAATAGTAGGAGACTTCACTACCCCACTTGCCACGATGGATAGATTATTCAGACAATAAATCAATAAGGAACCATGGGATTCGAACTATACTTTAGGCCAAATGGGCCTAACAGGCATACACTGAACATATCAAAGGGCAAGAGAATACACATTCTTCTCAGTGCACATACAGCATTCTCCAGGGTAGACTTTATGATAGATCACAAAAAAATCTTTACAAATTTAATAAGATTGAAAACATACTGTTGAAAACGTGCTTTTCAACCACAATGTTTTGAAACCAAAAAGCAATAACAAAAGAATTTCTGGAAAATTCACAAATATGGGGAAATCGAATAACACATTCCTGAACAGCTAATGAATCAAAGAAATTAAAATACGTTGAAGCAAATGAAAATGAAAACACAACATACCAAAATTTATGGGATGTAGCAAAAGCAGTTCTAAGAGGGAAGTTTATAGTGCTATGCACTTACACTAAGATAAAAAGATCTTGGGGCCAGCCCCATGGCCAAGTGGGGGTTCATGTGCTCTGCTTCAGTGGCCCAGGGTTTTGCTGGTTCAGATCCTGGGCATGGACCTAGCACCACTCATCAAGTCATGCTGTGGCAGCACCCACAAGGTAGAACTAGAAGGACCTACAACTAGAATATACAACTATGTATTTGGGGGCTTTGGGGAGAAGATGGGAAAAAAAAAGACTGGGGACAGATGTTAGCTCAGGGCCAATCTTTAAAAAGAAAAAGAAAAAAGATCTTGGAGAGTGATGTCAACATCATGGTGGAGTGAGATATTCCCCTTGTCTCTCTCCTCCAAATTACAACTGAAGAGACATCCATTGACCAATAGAGGATTCCCTACACACCACAACAGGATGCCTGAGAGATCCAGGCAGCTATACATCTGAAGCTGGGTGGACTGGAGCCCCAGGAAGCAGTGGAAGTAGGGGAGAAGCCCCCTCCCCCAACCCTGATGGCAGTGATCCAAGACATAGATCATCATGCAGTGGCCCATGTGACTGTGAGTGGAGGTGAAGGCAGTCCAGTCCCATGCACTCAAAAGCAGATGAGATGGCAGCAGACCTGCATGCATGAACACCTGGGAGACAGAGCAGCTGGTGGTTGCCCCACATGCCTATTAACCCCTGAGTGTTGGCAGTGGAAGCTGGCAGCAGTCTAGTGTGTGTGCATGTGAACAACCTGGGTGCAGTGGCAGTGGTGGCTGACAGAGACCTCACAGGAATGGAAATTCCCAAGGGATGGTGGCAGCAGGTGGCCACTCCATGTGTCCAAACACTCCCAGGGAAGCAGAGGCTGGTATTGGCCCCATGCATGTGCACACATGTGAATGCCTATAGGGCAGTAGCGTGGTGGTGGCCTGGTTCCACAACAGTGGATGGATCAGCAGCAGATGCAGCAGCCTGACCCACACAACTACAAGTAGACAGGGCAGGAGCAACCAGCCGCCCATAATGGCACCCCTGACAGCAACTCCACCAGGAGGATGGGCTGCATACAAGTTCCTGGGTCTCCAGGCATCCACCAGTAACACCTGTGAAGCCAGCACCTCTGGCAGTGATGTAATCAGCACCCCAAGACAACCTGGGAACAGCAGTGCAGGTGGTGCATGGGACAACAGCATCTAAGCCCACAGAGAGCCAGTGGAGGAATATGAGACCCAGGCAACCAGAACCAAAGTAATAAAAGCCATACCCAAATAAGAGAAGGTGATCACTACCACAAATGTGCTGGCAGAGGATCAATTCATCAAATGCCATGAAGAACTACAGTAACACTGAAGAATAGAAGGAAAATGACAACTCTCCAGAAACTAAATCTGAAGTCACAAAAGTTTACAATCTAACTGACAGAGAACTCAAAATAGTAGTCATAAAGAAACTCAACTAGTTACAAGAAAACTCAAAAAGACAGTTCAGTGAGCTCAGGGATAAAATTAATAAACAGAAGGAATACTTCACTAAAGAGATTTAAGCTCTAAATAAAAGCAAACAGAAATTCTGGATATGAAGAATACAACTAATTAGATAAAAATAATGTGGAAAGCATGAAAAATAGAGTAGACTTATGGAGAAGAACATTAGTAAGTTCAAAGAAAATTGGAAATAAGTCAGGTAGAGGAGAAGACAGAACTAAGATTTTTAAAAAACTAAGAAATTCTTCAAGAAATATGCAACTCAATTAGGACAAGTAACATAAGGATAATGGTATCTCAAAGGGAGAAGAGAGGGATAAAGGAGCAGAGAGCTTGCTTCAAGAAATAATAGCTGAGAGCTTTCCAAACCTGGGGAAGGAACTGAACATGCATGTACATGCAGCAAATAGAACTCATAATTACATCAATGAAAAAAACCTTCTACAAGACATATAATATTCAAACTGGAAAAAGTCAATGACAAAGAAAAAATATTAAGGGCAGCAAACATAAGAAAATAATCTACAAATGAACCTCTATCAGGCTTTCAGCAGATTTCTCAGCAGAAACCTCACAGGCTAGGAGGGAGTAGACAGATATATTCAAAATACTGAAAGATAGACACTACCAGTGAAGACTACTCTATCCAGTGAAATATCCTTCAGATATGACAAAGAAACAAAGTTTTCCTAGACAAACAAAAGCAGAAGTAGTTCATTGCCACTAGGCTTTCCCGAAAAGAAATGGTGAAGAGAGCCCTTATGCCTGAAACAAAAAGGCAAAGGTTTCCAAAACTTTCAGCAAGATGACAAATAGACAGACAAACTCATAAAATTGCAGCTCTATATCAGAATAGACTAGCAAACACTTAATTATAACATAAAGGATAAAGGGAGAGAAAGCATTGAAAATAACTATAAACACTTCAATTGAATCACAATCTCACAACAAAAAAAAAGAACAATTTGTGACAACAAAAACATAAAAAGGGGAAGAAGAAAGGGATGGAACCTACATAGGCTAATGCAGATAAGAGGCTATCAGAAAAAGGACTATTTCATGTATGAGATCTTTTATACAAATCTCATGGTAACCACAAAACAAAAACTCAGACCAGAATCACAAATCATAAATAAAGAGGAAACTGAAAATCCATCACAGAAAACCACAAAACGGAAATGGCATACAGAAATAAAAGAAAAAAGAAACAATGGAAATATAGGAAAACCAGAAAACAAGAGATAAAATGGGAGAACTAAGCCCTCATGTATCAATAATCACTCTAAATGTCAATGGATTGGATTCACCAATCAAAAGATGCAGAATGTTGGGATGGATTAAAAAACAAGACCCAACAATATTCTGCCCCCAGGAAACAAATATCAGCTCTAAAGACAAACATAGGTTCCAAATGAAGGGGTGTAAGGTGATACTCCAAGCAAAAGAAAGCAGGTGTAGCCATACTTATATGAGACATAACAGACATCAAGGCATAAAAGATAATGAGAGACAAAGAGAGGCACTATATAATGATAAAAGGGATATTCCATCAAGAATACATAAGACTTATTAATATATATGCACCTAACACAGGAGCACCAAAGTATATAAAGAATCAGTTAACAAACCTAAAGGGAGAAATTGACAGCAACACAATGATAGTATGGGACCTTAACATACCACTTATGTCAATGAATAGGTCATCCAGACAGAAAGTCAACAAGGAAACGGTGGCCTTAAATGAAGCACTAAACCAGGTGGATTTAACAAATATATATGGAATATTCCATCCAAAAAACAGCAGAATACAAGTTTTTCTCAAGTTTACACAGAACATTCTCAAAGATAGACCATATGTTGGGAAATAAGGCAGGCCTCAAGCCTCAATAAATTTAAGAAGATTGAAATGACATTAAGCATCTTTTTAGACCACAGTGCTATGAAACTAGAAGTAGACTACAAGTAAAGAGCTGTGGAAGTCACAAACATGTGGAGACAAAACAACATGCTACCGAAAAACCATTAGATCAATGAAGAAATCAACAAGAAATCAAAAAAACACCTGGAGAGAAATGAAAATGAAAACACAACATACTGATTATTACGGGATGCAGCAAAAGAGATACTAAGAGGGAAATGTATAGCAATAGAGGTGAACCTCAACAAATGACAAAAATCTCAAATAAGTAATCCTAAACTACACTTAATAGAAATAGAAGAAGAAGACCCAATGTTAGAAGAAGGAGGGAAATAATACAAATCAGAGCAGAAATAAATGAAACAGAAACTAGAAAAAGATAGAAAGGATCAATGAAAGTAAGAGCTGGTTCTTTGAGAAGATAAACAAAATTGACAAATGTGTAGCTAGATTCACCAAGAAAAAAAGAGAGAAGGTTCAAATAAATAAAATCAGAAATGAAAGAGGAGAAATTACAGTGGATGCCACAGAAATTCAAGTTATAAGTGAATACTATGACAAGCTATATGCCAACAAATTGGATAGCCAAGAAGAAATGGATAAATTATTAGAATCATATAGCCTTCCAACACCAAATCAAAAAGAAATAGAGGGGCCAGCCCAGAGGTGTAGCAGTTAAGTTCACCAGTTCCACTTCAGCAGCTCAGGGTTCCCTGGTTTGGAGCCCAGGTGTGGAGCTACACACTGCTTGTCAAGCCATACTGTGGCAGGCATCTCATATATAAAGTAGAAGAAGATAGGCACAGATGTTAGCTCAGGGCTAATCTTCCTCAAAAGAATAAATAAATAAATAAGAATAAATAGATAATCTGGGTAGACCAATCACAAGTAGAGATTGAAACAGTAATCAAAACCCTCCCAGCGTCTGGCCCCATGACTGAGTGGTTAAGTTCATCTACTCCACTTCAGCGGCCTGGGGTTTGCTGGTTCAGATCCTGGGTACTGACCTACACACCACTCATCAACCCATGCCGTGGTGGCATACCCACATGGAAGAACTAGAATGACCTAAAACTAGGATATACAACTATTAGGATATAGAACTATTTACTGGGGCCTTGGGGACAAAAATAAGAGGAAGATTGGCAACAGATGTTATCTCAGGGGAAATCTTCCTCCCAAAATTCCTCAACAAAAAGCATACTATAAAAAAAAACCTCCCAGAAAACAAAAGTCCAAGACCACATGGCTTCTCTGGTGAATTCTACCAAACATTCAAAGATTTAATACCTATCTTTCTCAAACTATTCAGAAATGTTGAAGAGGATGAGATACTTCCTATCTTATTCAACAAGGCCAACATTACCTGGATACCAAAACCAGACAAGGACAACATGAATAAAGGAAAATTACAGGCTGATATTGCTGATGAACATAAGTGTAAAAATATTGGCAAATCAAATACAATATATTAAAATTATCATGGACTATGATCAAGTGGGATTTATTCCAGGGATGCAGCGATGGTCCAACATCTGTAAATCAATCAATGCAAAAACACATCACCAAAGTGAAGAATAAAAATAACATGATCATCTCAATAGAGGCAGAGAAAGCATTTTACAAGATCCAAAATTCATTTATGACAAAAGCTCTCAATGAAATGGGTATAAAACAAAAGTAATTCATCATAATAAAGGCCATTTATGGCAAACCCACAGCCAACATCATGTTCAACAGAGAAAAAATGAAAACCATTCCTCCAAGAATAGGAACAAGACAAGGATGCCTAATCTCGCCACTCTTATTCAACAAAGTACTGGAAATTTTAGCCAGAGCAATTAGGCAAGAAAAGCAAAAAAAAAAGGGATCCAAACTGGAAAATAAGAAGTAAAACTCTCATTGATTGTGGATGACATGATTATATATAGAGAAAACCCTAAAGCATCCACTAGAAAACTGTTACAATCAACAAATACAGCAACGTTGCAGGCTATAAAATCAACATACACAAATCAGTTGCATTTCTATACACTAATAATGAACTAGCAGTAAGAGAAGTCAAGAAAACGATCTCATTTACGATCACAGCAAAAATAATAAAATACCTAGGAATAAATTTAACTAAGGAGGTGAAAGACCTGTACACTGAAAACTCTAAGATATTATTGAAAGAAATTGAAAAAGACATAAAGAAATAGAAAGATATTCCATATTCATGGGATGGAAAAATAAACATAGTTGAAATGTTCATATTACCTAAAGTAATCTACAGATTCACTGCAATCCCAATCAGAATCCCAATGACATTCTTCATGGAAATAGAACAAAAGAATCCTAAAATTTATATGGAACAACAAGAGACCCTGAATAGCCAAAGAAATCCTGAGAAAAAAGAATAAAGCTGGAGGTATCAAAATCCCTGACTTCAAAATATACTGCAAAGCTATAATAATCAAGACAGTATGTTACTGACATGAAAAGAGACACCTCGATCCGTGAACAGAATTGAAAGCCCAGAAATAAAGCCACATATCTATGGGGACCAGTAATCTTTGACAAGGGAGCCAAGAACACACAAGGGAGAAAGGATAATCTCTTCAGTAAATGATACTGGGAAAATTAGACAGCCGTGTGCAAAAGAATGAAAGTAGACCATTATCTTATACCATACACAAAAATTAACTAAAAATGCATTAAAAAACTTGAACGTAAGACTTGAAAGCATAAAAGTCCTGGAAGAAAATATATGCAGTGCACTCTTTGACATTGGTCTTAGCAGCATCTTTTCAAATAACGTGTCTGCTCAGGCAAGGGAAACAAAACAAAAAATAAACAAATGGGTCTACATCAGATTAAAAAACTTGTGCATGGCAAAGGAAACCATCATCAAAAAGAAAAGACAATCCACCAACTGGGAGAAAACTTTCTCAAATCATATATCCGACAAGGGGTCAATTTCCCAAACATATAAAGAACTCATACAACTCAACAACAAAAAATAGAACAACCCCATCAAAAAATGGGCAGAGCATCCGAATAGACATTTATCCAAAGAAGACATACAGATGGCTGACAGGCACATGAAAAAATGTTCAACACCACTAATTATTAGGCCAGTGAAAATCAAAACCACCTCACGCCTGTCAGAATGACTATAATTAACAAGATAAAAAATAGAAAATGTTGGAGAAGATGTGGAGCAAAGAGAACCCTCATACACTACTGGTGGGAATGCAAACTGTTGCAACCACTATGGAATATAGCATGGAGAATTCTCAACAATTTAAAAATAGAAATTTTTTTTAAATGGCTGGCCCCATGGCCAAGTAGCTAAAATTCCATGCACTCTGCTTCAGTGGCCTGGGTTCATGGGTTCATATCCTGTGTGCAGACCTACTCCACTCATCAGCCATGCTGTGGAGGTATCCCATATACAAAACAGGAAGATTGGCATGGATGTTAGCTCAGGGCTAGTCTTCCTCAAGCAAAAATGAAGAAAACTGGCAACAAATGTTAGCTCAAGGTGAATCTTCCTCACACAAAAAAATAGAAATATCACGTGACCCAGCTATACCGCTATTGGGTATTTATCCAAAGAACATGAAATAAAAAATTCAAAGAGATTTATGCAACACTATGTTCATCGCAAAGTTAATCAAATAGCCAAGACATAGAAGGAACCCAAGTGCCCATGAATGGATGAATGGATAAAGAAGATGTTGTTTATACATACAATAGAATACTACTCAGCAATAAAAAATGACAATATTGTGCCGTTTGTCGCAACATGGATGGACCTTGAGGGTATTATGCTGAGCGAAGTAGGCCAGGCAGAGAAAGACAAACACTGTATGGTTTCACTCATATACAGAAGATAAACAACCACATGGCTAAGCAGGACAGATTAGTGGTTACCAGAGGGGACGGGAGTGTGGTGGAGGCAAAAGGGGTAAAGGAGCTCATATGTATGGTGACAGATAAAATCTAGACTATTGGGGGCAAATATGATGCAGTCTATACAGAAACTGATATATAATAATGTAGACATGAAATTTACACAATGTTATAAGCCAATATGACCTCAATAAAATAATTTTAAAAAGAAAAATTGATTTCAAATAAACAACCAAAGTTTACACCTCAAGGAACAAGCAAAATAGAAATAAACTAAGCCCAAAATTAGTAGAATGAAGGAAATAAAGATTCAAGCAGAAAGAAACCAAATAGAGACCAGAAAAACATAGAAAATTGAAAGAAACTAAGATGTGGCTGAAAAACTATTAGCTAGATAAAATAAGAAAGAAAGAAGGCTCAAATAAATAACATCAGAAATGACAGAGGGGACTTTACAATTAATACCACAGAAATACAAATGATCATAATCACTACAGTAAACAACTATACACCAACAAATTGGATAATCTAAAAGAAGTAAATAAATTCCTAGAAACATACAATCTACCAACATAAAATAATGAAGAAATAGAAGATCTGAAAAGATTAATAACAAATAAGGAGACTAAATTAGTAATCAAAAATCTTCTAACAACAAAAAATGCCTAGGAACAAATGGTTTCCCTGGTGAATTCTAGCAAACCTTTAAAGAAAATTAAGGCCAATCATTCTCAAACTCTCCCAAAAAATTGAAGAAGTAACACTTCCAAACTCATTTTATGAGTCCAGCATTATCCTGATACTAAAGCTATAGAAGACACTACAAGAAAAAAAAAAGCTGTAGACCAATATCTCTAATGAATATAGATGCAAAAATTCTCAGTAGAATATTAGTAATCCAAATTCAACAGCACATGAAAAGGATCATACACCCTGGACAAGAGGGATTTATCCCTAGGGTTCAAGGATGATTCAATATCTGCAAATCAAGCAATGTGACACATCACATTAAATAGAGGAAGATAAAAATCATATGATCATCTCAATAGACGTAGAAAAGCATTTGACAAAATACAACATCCTTTCATGATAAAAACCCTAAAAAGATTTGGTTAGAAGCAGCATACCTCAACATATTAAAGGCTGTTTATGACAAACCCAGAAATAACATTATACTCAATGGTAAAAAATTCAATGGTTTCCCTCTGAGATCAGGAACGAGACAAGGATGCCAATCTTATTCAATATAGTACTGGAAATCCTAGCTGGAGCAATCAGGAAAGACAAAGAAATTCAAATCAGAGAGGAAGTAGTAAAATTATCATTATTTGCAGGTGATGTAATTTTGTATATAAAAAATCCTAAAGACTTAAAAAACTGTTGGAACTAATCAATGAATTCAGTAAAATTACAGGATATAAAATCAACATAAAGAAATCAGTTGCATTTCTTTACACTAATAATGAAACATCTAAAAATAAAAATAACCTATCCTCTTCACAATAGCATCAAAAGCAATAAAATATATAGGAATAACTTTAACCAAGAAAGTGAATGATATGTACAGTGAAACCTACAAGACTTTGTTGAAGGAAATCAAAGACACAAACAAATAGAAAGACATCTCGTGTTCCTAGATCAGGTAAATAACATTGTTAAAATGTTTGTACTACCCAAAGCCATCTATAGATTCAATGTAATCTATAAAAATTCCAATGGCATTCTTCACAGAAATAGAAAAAAATCATAAAATTTTCATGGAACCACAGAAGACCCCAAATAGCCAAAGCAATCCTGAGAAAGAAGACTAAAGAGAGAGGCATCACAATTCCTCATTTCAGACTATACCATAAGGCTATAAGAATTAAATTAGCATGTACTGGCATAAAATAGACACAGAGACAAAGAGAACAGAATACAGAACCCAGACATAAAGCCACATATATACTATCAACTAATATTCAATAAGGGAGCTTCTTAACAACATCCAATGAGGAAAGGATAGTCTTTTCCACAAATGGCATTGGCAAAACTGGATAATCTCATGCAGCAATCAAATTGCACCTCTAGTTACACCACTCACAAAAATTAACGTGAACTAGATCAAAGACTTAAATATAAGACCTGATATTGTTGAACTCCTAGAATAACACATAGGAAAGAAGCTCCTTGACATTGGTCTTGGCAATGATTTCTTTGATATGACACCAAAAGCACAAACAACAAAAGCAAAAATGAACAAGTGAGACTCAATCAATCTTAAAAGTTGCTTCACAGCAAAAGAAGAAATCAACAAAATGACAAGACAACCTAATGGGAAAAAGATTTGCAAACTATGTATTGGATAAGAGGCTAACTTCCAAAATATGTAAAGAACTTATATAACTCAGTAGCAAAAAAAACAAACAATCTGATTAAGAAATGAGCAGAGGAACTAAATAGATATTTTCCCAAAGAAGATATCCAAATGGCCAACAGGTACCTGCAAAGATGCTCAGCATTACTTATCATCAGGGAAATACCAATCAACACCACAATGAGATATCACCCCACACCTGTTAGAACGGCTATCATTAAAAAACAAGAGATAACAAGTGTTGGTGGGCATTATGATAAGTAAAATAATTCAGACAGGGAAAGACAAATACAGTATAACGTCACTTATATGTGAAATATAAAAAAGACAAAGTCATTGAAACAGATTGTAGATTGTTAATTGCCAGGGCCTGGGGTGGGTGTAGATGGGGAGATGTTGGTCAAAATGTACAAATTTCCAGTTACAAGATGAATAATTTCTGGGGAGTTAATGTGCAGGATGGTGACTATAGTTAATAATACTGTTATATACTAGAAAGGTGCCAAGAGAGCAGATCTTAAACGTTCTCATTACAAAAAAGAAATGGTAATTATGTGAAGTCATGCACGTGTTAAGTAACCTTACTATGGTAATCATTTCACAACATATAAATGCATAAAATCATCACATTCCACATATCAAATTTATACAATGTTATATGTAAATTTTATCTTCATAATGCTGGGGAAAAATATAATTAAAAGAAAAGAAAACCACATGATAATTTCAATTGATTTAGAGAAAGCATTTGACAAAATTCATCACCCTTTCATAATAAAAACCATCAACAAACTAGAAACAGAAGGGAACTACCTCAAGATAATAAAGGCCATATATGAAAAGCCGATAGCTAACATAATAACCAATGGTGAAAGACTGAAAGCTTTTCCTCTAAGATCAGGAACAAGCAAAGGCACCCACTCTCATCACTTTTATTTAACATAGCATTGGACGTCCTAGACAGAGAAATAGGGAAGAAAAATAAACAAAATACATCCAAATTGGAAAGAAGTATCTCTGTTCACACATGACATAATCGTATACGTAGAAAAGACTAACAGTTCCAAAAAAAGTTAGAACTGATACCCTTACTCAGCAAAGTTGCAGGTCCAAAATCTACACACAAAAATCAGTTGTGTGTCTATACATTAACAATGAACAGTCTCAAAAATAAATTAAGAAAAATATTATCTTTATAATAGTATCAGAAAGAGTAAAATACTTAGGAATAAATCTATCCAAGGTGACACATGATTTGTACACTGAAAACTACAAAATATTGCCAAAAGAAATTACATAGACACAAATAAATGGAATGATATCCCATGTTCATGGATTATACAATTTAATATTTCTATACTGCTCAAATCAATCTGCATATTCAACAAAACCCCTGTCAAAATCTCAATGGCTCAGGGGTCAGCCTAGTGGCATAGTGGTTAAGTTCACATACTCCACTTTGGTGGCCCATGGTTCACAGGTTCGGATCCCCAGCGCAGACCTAGCACCACTCATCAAGCCACTCTGTGGCAGCATCCCACATAAAATAGAGGATGACTGGCACAGATGTTAGATCAGTGACAATCTTCCTCAAGCAAAAAGAGGAAGATTGGCAACAGATGTTAGCTCAGGGCCAATCTTCCTCACATACACACACACAAAAATCTTAATGGTTCTTTGCATAAATAGAAAAATTTATCCTATAATTTACATGGACTCTCAAGGGATCCCAAATAGGCAAAATAATCTTGAAAAATAAGAACAAATGTAGAGTTTCACACTTTCCGATTTTAAAACATATTTCAAAGCTACAGAAATGAAAACTGTGTAGTACTTGCATAGAGATAGACATATAGCTGAAAGGAACTGAATACAGAGCCCAGAAATCCCTCAAGTGTATGGTCAAGTGATCTTCACTATGAATGTCAAGACCACTAAATGGGGAAAGGACAGTCTCTTCAAGAAATGATATTGGGAAAAGTGAATATCCACAAGCAAAATATGAAATTGGGCCCTTATATTCTACCATAAAAAATTAGCACAACATGGATTAAAAACCTAAATCTGACTCAAAGGTATAAAACATCTAGAAGAAAACATAGGGAAAATCTTCATGACATTGAAGTTGGCAACGAATTCTTAGATATAACACCAAATGCACAGGCAACAAAATCAAAATTAGACAAGTGGAAATACTTCAAACTTAAAAATTTCTGTGCATCCAAGTACACAACTGACAGAGTGAAAAAGCAATGTATGCAGTGAGAGAAAATATTTGCAAATTATGTATCATCCAGGTGATTAATATTCAGAATATACAAAGAACTCCTTCAATTCAACATACAATCAAATAACCTGATTTTTAAAAATGTGTGAAGACATTTTTAATCTTGAATAGACATTTCTCCAAAGATGATATACAAATATCCAATAAGCGTAGGAAAAGAAACTCAACATCAAATATCACAAGAGAGATGCAAATCAAAACCACAGTGAGATGTCACTTCACACTCACTAAGATGGTGTTTCCCACAACCGTAGGGGATAAGAAATGACAGGTACCACCAAAATTACTTCATCGTTTAAGCAATCAGAGTTTATTTGTGAGGGGAATAAAGTGGGGAACAGAAAGGCAGAGAGCTACAAATTGGTACTTACAACATCCACACCACAATCAGCCGGGGAAGTCCCAAAAGGTTTACGGTAGGCGGGAGTGCCAATTGTTCCAGTCGGGTCTGGAGCAGAGAAGGTTTATCTGGGTTCTGATTTGGAGTTTCAGACATTTGGATACTTAGTTATTTCTTCTTGTTCACATGGATGGGATGTTTCTGTAGTCCAGTCAGGTGCCTGTCAGGGTGGTCAGTCCAGAAGGAACATGACACAGGACATGTTCTTATTAATTTGTGCCTTGGGGTCAGGGTAGAAGTGGTCATCGCTGGCCCTGAGCCTAGACACATTCTTTCACATAGGGCCCAGGTCCCAGTGTCCCCAGAAGGTGGGAAGGGCAATGAACTCTGTACAGATGGCTACCATGCAAAAAACTGAAAATAACGAGTGTTTGTAAGGATGTGGGGAATTTGGGACTTTTGTGCGCTGTTGGTAGGATTGTAGAATGCTGCAACTACTAGGGAAAGATATATGAAGTATCCTCAAAAAGTTAAAAATAAAACTTCCATATGATCTAGCAATCCCACTTCTAGGTATATATCTAAAATAATAGAAAGTAGGTTCTTGAAGAAATATTTGCACACCCATGTTCATAGCAGCACTATTCATAATAGCCAAGAGGATAAAGCAACCCAAATGCCCATCTATAGATGAATGAATAAAAAAGATGTGATCTATTTATATGATGGAATATTTTTCAGCCTTAAAAAGGAAGTGCTGTCATATGCTATATCATGGATGAACTTTGAAGACATTGTGCTAAGTGAAATAAGCCAGTCACAAAAAAGACAAATACCATATGATTCCACTTATGTAATATAGCTAAAGTAGTCAAATTTATAGAAAGATAAAGTGCAATAGTAGTCACTAGGGCCTGGGGGGAGTGTGGAAAGAGGAGTTGTTGTTTAATCGGTATGGAGTTTCAGTTTTGCAAGATTAAAAAGTTCTGGAGATGCTTCACAACAATGTGAATATACTTACCACCACTGAAATGTATACTTAAAATGTTTAAGATGGTAGATTTTATATTAGAGTTTTTTAACTACAATAAAAAAAAATGGCATGAGCCATGCAAAACTATGGACAAATCTTGAATGTATATTGCTAAGTCAAGGAATCCAATTGGAAAAGGCTACATAGTACATGAATCCATTTATGACATTCTGGAAAAGGCAAAACTCTAGAATGGGTATATTAGTCAGGATTCTCAAGGGAAAAGGAACCAACAGGATATGTATGTGTCCACCCAAATTATTGAGACCAATATATTTTACTCAAAGTCTACTGGTTTAAATGTCAATGGCATTTTAAAAATGACTTCACAGCAATATCTGGACTGGTGTTTGACATAATAACTGAGTACCATAGCTTGGGAAGTTGACACATAAAATTAAATCCTCACAGTGGGTAAACAGAACAGTGGTTGCCAGAGGTTTGAGAAGAAAGAATTGCTGTATTGGCAAAGGATAGGACAGTTTTTAGGCTGATAAAACTATCCTGCATGATACTATAATGATAGTATTATGGGCTGAGATGTGTCCCCCTCAAAATCCATGTGTTGAATTCCTAACCAACAATGTGACTATATTTGGAGAAGGGGCCTTTAAGAAGGTAATTAAGATTAAATGAGGTCATAAGAGTAGGGCCCTAATCCAATAGGACTTATGTTCTAAAATGAAGAGAAAGAGACACCAGAGCCTTTGCTCCCACCTCGCTTCCAAGAGTGCACAGAGGAAAGGCCATGTGAGGACATAACAAGAAGGAAGAGAGAAACCAGAAACCAACTCTAACATTTTGATCTTGGACTTCTAGTCTCCAGAACTGTGAGAAAATAAATTTCTGTTTTTTCAGTCAGTCAGTCTATGATATTTTGTTATGGCAGCCCAAGTAGATGAATACAGATGGATAAATGATGCTTACTCATTTGTCAAAACCACTGAGCTTTATAGAATACAAAGAGGAAACTTTAATATATCAAATTTTAAAAAATAATTTAGGAATAGGGAATATCAGGATGTAATGCATACTGTAACACAAGAATCCAATTGTATTACAAATGTATGAAATAATACACTGAAGGGGTGGAAAGAAATGTTACTGACCTAATTAACTTTGTAAATGAGTGGAGCCTGTTAGACTAAAGGCAAATGGAACTGTGCGTAAGCACTGTACTCTAGTTGATAAAGTAGTTTCCTTCAAATGTTCAGGCTTAACAATGTAAAATCAATATATATGTATATTGGAATTTAACAATTCAGAGATGATTGAGTGGATGTTGGGAGCCAGGTTTCTTACTGCTGCAGTGAGAAGTCACAGGCAAGCAAGGGTAAAATAATCCACATAGTAATTGTTTTAAAGACATTAATATGAATTCACATTTAGCGTAATATAGGTACAAATGGTTACATATAGAAATACTTATAGCTATATATATATATATACATGTTATATATATATATGTTAGTAGACACACATATATTGCCTTTCTCTGACAGCTGAAACAGTCCAGAAACAATGATACTTAGACAGCAATGAGCATCTTGCTTCCAATATCATTTTTTGATAAAAGGAACCATTGGAAATGCTGATTCCAAGATCGAGGCATGTAATATATGAGATAAGCCTGAAGGATCTTGTAGTATCAGAAAGTAATGAATTGCTCAAAAACAAAACCCAAAATGATGGGAGTACTTTAACAGGACACAGGAGTTAACTGAAGAACTCTCAATGGTCAAAGCTAGAACTACTAGAGCAACGAAATAAATGAAGTAGTATTGGATCATAACCCAAAGTATAAAATAAATATCCATGAATCTATACTGATATAAATAAATGATTAAGTAAATAAATGAAGAGGAATAGAGAAATCTCCCATGCAGAATTCCAAATAATGTGTGTAGACTAATAATCCAAATAATGATGTAGATCAAGAAGGTGGAGCATAACTCCCACTCCTTAAGTATAGGTTATAGATAATCACTTTCTTCTAATAACTAAGAGGAAGAAAAGTCTAACTTCGCAGTGGAGAAACTGGAAGAATACCACCTCAGTCAGGTAATCAAGGTTAACATCAATAGTGATGTCTTTTTGATAGTATATACCCTTGATATGATATATTGAGAATAGGAATTTTCCTTTATGTTTTTGCTACAAAAAACTCTGGATAACTCCAGATCTAATCATGAGAAAAACATCAGACAAACCACAACTGTGGGACATTCTACAAAATATATGACAAATACTCCTCAAAACTTTCAAGGTCATCAAAAGAAAATCTAAGAAACTATCACAGTCATGAGGAGACCAAGGTAACCAAATGTAATGTGGCATCCTGGATGGGATTCTGAAACAGAGAAAGGACATTAGGTAAAAACAGAAAAGTCGAATAAAGTGTGGATTTGGTCAATAATAATGTATCAATATTAGTTTATTAATTGTGACAAAGGTATCACACTGGTGTAAAATGTTAATTATAGGGGAAATTGGGTGTGGAAGCACATGAGAACTCTCGGTATAATCTTTGCAATTTTCTGTAAATCTAATATTATTCTAAAATAAAAGAGCCTATTTTAAAAATAATTCATTAGCATTGAGAAAGCGATTGACACTAATGAATGTGTAACAAGTAATTTTACCAGTCAGGTGGCTTACAATTAATTGCTTTCAGCCAAATCAAAGGAAACTCTTAAGTTGTCCCACTGACGGATTGCTTAAAAGATAATTTATATGAAAAGTTACTGTGTATTTTGCTATATAGCTTGGAATTTAGAGAATTGAGTGATATTGTTATATCAAAATTCCTTCCAGTTCTATCTACTTATTTATGTGAAGGAGTATTCTCTGCACTTGTATCAATACAAATGAGAAACACAGCTGATATTGATTATGAATTGTGTCTCATTCTAGCAATAAATAACATTCATTAATGGACATATAAACTAATTGCGCAATGAAAAAGAAGAGAAGCACAGACTGCATCGAGATGCATTTCCACTAAACTTTTACCCTTTTATGTTTAATAATATACCTTTATAATACATTTATGCCATTGCAAGGATTTGTATACTAATGATAATTATAATAAGTCAATCCAGAAGAGAAATTTTAACTCAGTGCTTTCTGACCACTAGACAATTTTGAAAACTTTTAATTTCAATATGCATTTATGTTTTTGTTGCAAAGCAGTAGTGGTTCACACACCAGCAGCATGGGCATCACCTGGGAGCTTGTTAGAAATGCAGAATCTCCGGCCCTACTCCAGACATACTTAATGAGAATCTGCATTTTAACAAGACCTCCAGATGATTCTTAGTCACGTTGAAGTTTGAGTCCTAGGAGGGCTTAGGCTATACAGTCTAGAGTTTAGGCCTAGGGCATTAACTAACTTTTATCACTTAGAGGAAGAGACTGTAGTTCAGCTCCAAAGGGAGCCAATCACTTTTAAATAATTTGAATGTATTTCAGCAATTAATTTAAACTACTTTAAGCAATTATTTCTTATTTTATGATTATTTTTTCAGTTTCAACCAGGATCCCAATGTAGACATGTATTGTATAAGGGCATATTTTAATCATAAATCCCAATAAAAGCAGTTACTATCGCATCAGTTCAATGAAATCTTTTCTAACAATCATTTAAACTCATTACTCCTGCATACCTGTCAATTCATAATTTAGCTTATTTTAGACAATTTGCTCTACAATTAACAGGCCAAATAAAATGACCTCCTAGAATATAAGGACTAGAGGAAATTACAAAGATTTTATCTAGGGGAAAAGTGACCCTTAAAGAGATTTTCCAGTGGCTTCAGAATACCAAGGAAGAATAAAAAACTTTTCTAGTTCTTTGAAATTCTATCTGTATAGACCTCAATCTCCTTTACCTACTTGCTGCTGACTAACAATACTTGTAGAAAAGGCTAGATGCAGTGGCACCCTTAAAAGTTGATTGGATATGCCCTCATCATTTTCCTGTAGATTCTCTGAGACCACAGACAAAATCTGTTGAGATGGATTCATGGGTCCAAAGCCTGTGGGGATCCTCCTCTGGCTGAAGTTGTGATCGATATCTTGGACCCCTCCCCAGGAGCTCCTTCAAAGTCTAAGGATATAAATACACGAGGCCAACTCTGGCCTGTTGCCAAATACTTCTTAGTTTATTCCTCTGAGAATTTGGTTTTACTCGGCCAAAGTTTGTCTCCCAAAGTAGGTGAATGCCCCTACCTCTATACAATAACCAGAAGAAACGTCTTTTTTTTTCTGCTGGAAAATCCAGAAGCCCTGAAGCCCTGAGTTCAACTCTGAAGCATCCCAAGAATTGGAGCGTAGTTACAAAAAGCTCACCTTCCCAAACTCTTAGGCATGGTAGAATGAATCATTTAGACTTCTAAGGATAAACAGCAATGCTTAGATTCTCATTGGGCTAACGCCCTTCTCTGCTAAGAAAACAGAAATCAAAGACAATTGGGTTCTCTCTCTCCATAGAGATCAAGGGATAGCCTGCAACTGAGGGGAAATAAGGTTTTAACATGCTGAGACTCCCACTTCCACTACTTCCAACAGTAGGAGTCCAGTACAATTGTGAGTTTAGCAAGGAGTTACAACAGTTAGTGCATTATTTAAATAAATTGGCTGTTTTAAAGAAGGTAAGATTCAGGACAGACGTGTATAACTGGGAAAGGGGTAGGTGCTGATCTTGGGGGAAGACTTCCTCAAGGCTCAATGTCAAGGTTTCAACCTATATAGTCTGCTCAGGCTGCCATAACAAAATACCATAGACTAGGTGACTTAAACAATAGAAATTTATTTCTTACAACTCTAGAGGCTGGAAGTCAAAGACCAAGATGCCAGCCAATTTAGTTCCTGGAAAGAGCTCTCTCCTTGGCTTGCAGGTGGTCGCCTTCTTGCTATATCTTTACATGGTAGAGATGGAGCTCTGGTGTCTTTTCCTCTTCTTGTATGGGTACTAATCCTATCATGAGGTCCTCACCCTCATGACTTCATCTAACCCCTATTAATTCCTGTAGACCCCATCCCAAAATATCATCACATTTGAACTTAGGGCCTCAACACATGAATTTGGTGGTGGGGGGGGATAATTCAGTTCATAGCACAACTTACCGGGATGGTTCAACATGAGTTAGGATGGAAGAAAAGGTAATATATACAGCTGGAATAATGGGGCCAATCTGCCCTGGTGTTTTCATGCATTACGGTTAAACGAATATGGTCAGAAACACCCAGCCTTTTTTTCACAGCTTAAAAGTAGAGATGTATGTGAAGCACAGCTCTAGAATGCCCCCATTCCCGTGACTCTGTGACTTCTAGACAGTGAGTGATTCACTCCAAAAAAAGCTGGGGTATTAGACATCTGTGTAATGTCTGCCACATGTATAAATAAAAAGGACTTTGATACTGTGTTGGATAGTACCTTCCTATCACAGCTTCATGGAGAGAACTAGCTTGTAAGGAATTGAACACATGATGAGAAAGTCCACAAAAACACAACTGGCTATACATTCTTCCAATGGGACTTCTGAACAGGTTGCACAATTGTCATACCCAGGCAAGTAATCTCAGCTCAAGTCAGTCTTCAGATAGATAACTCCATTGGGTGTCAGTCATGGTGAGGAGTTGCCCTTATTCCCCAGTGCAGTAAACCAAGTAAAGTGAGAAACTCAAAATGTTATCACAAGGCAATGGGAAAGATACTCATGGGCATCAACAACCTTCCTTTTTTCTTAAAGATCACTGTAACTGTGTCCTCTAATAGCTTGTGCTTTAGAAGTAGAGTGCTGTCCAGTAGCCAAAAAACATGGATGTGGAATGGTGCTTGTTTTCTTTGAGATTGAGTTTGTACCACAGCTCCACGCAATGCCATTACATATACATGCTCAGTTGGAGGAACTGCACTAGAATTTCTTAATAGATGTATGATCTACTTAACACATGGAAAATAAAGAAAGTGCTGTGGAGTTCTGAGGATTTCTGGGTGAATATGAGTTGTAATAGCTGTTTTAAAGAGGACAGGAAGGCTGAAACTTGCAGGCAATGGGATCTCAAAGGCAAATGGCAAGATGTGGGGGTCACTTTGAGAAAAGGATAAATAAGGCCAAGACAAATGAGAAAATAGCATCTGAGAAATATATCTGGCCTTAAAACCTTTGTAGGTTAGAGAAGGCACAAGGAAGGATAAGTGAAAACTGTTGGGAAAAGTAGTCCCTCAGCGGTCAGTATTCAAGGGGCCATTCCTGCACACTGCATAGTTTCTAGGTGTAGGTGGTACTGGGAGAAATTCTTTCTAAGATAACATTGAAGTCCTTCCTACAGGTACCCCATGGGCCTATTATCAAATTCTTCCTGCATCATCTTAATTCCTAAGAAAGTACATAGGTTAGGACTCGCTAGTTAGTCCAGATTCCCTTTGAAGACAGAGCCCTCAACAAAAGGAGGTCAGCAAGCTATGTTTCAGGAGAAGATATTTGTGTTGGTTTATGAGTACAATGTGAGCTTTGATGTTCCAGAACATTTAATGTAGTTATCTAACCCTACTGCTTACCATTATGGAGTCAGACAATTCCAAATCATGAATATGGAAGGATAACTGTAAAGGGTGCTGGTCCAATTCTCTCTGAAAGATTTTCATAAATAAACCCAAAAAACAGAGGATGTCACAAGAAATGATATAAATATACCAACAGGTTAAAAGACTATAGAAATAAATATTTTGAAAGGAGGTAAATTGTTATAAGCTAGTCAAAGAAATACAAACAAATATGCAATTAATTGGCAGTGGCATATCCAGAAATAGTATCAGAGAAACACACATTTTAGAAGAATAATAGAAGCTTTTAGATTGTCCTTCAAAATAACTAGAATTGCTGTGAACATTGCTCATTAACTCTCCGTTATGCATTTCAGTCCTCTTTGATTGTGTAGTACCCACGTCATTTTGGTGGGATTCACCCCACCTCCACCTACAGGGGAGGCACCTGATTAGCCAGAAGCCAATTATTCCACAAAGTGGATCCATTTTGTTAATGTGATTGTTTCTGAAATAAGCGTATAAATCAGACCTAAGATAAGTGGTTATAGCATTACCTTTGGCATATTCCAAAGGCAGACAAATGACTTATGATGGTCCCAATCAGTGATCATAAGTTGCTGTAAAAAGGTTCTCACTGTCACTGTATATGAATAAGGAAGCACATATATCCCAAAGTTGCTGATAGCCATATTGTAACATAAGCTTCAGGATGAAACTGACATCAGAGAAAAAAACAGAAGACAGAACAAAACTAGGCTTTTGGTGACATCGCTGAGTGTATTATTTGTTGGGGCTGCCATAAAAATGTACCACAGACTCAGAGGATTAAACAACACAAATTTAGTTTCTCACAATTCTGGAGGCTGCATGTCCAAGATCAAAGTGTTGGAAGGGTTGATTTTTTCTGAAGCCTCACTCCTTGGCTTGTAGATGGCCCTCTTCTTCCTCTATTTTCACATAGTCTTTCTTCTACGTATGTCTGTGCTCTAATCTACTCTTCTCATAAGGAAATCAATTATACTGGATTTAGGCCCACCCATGTGACCCCATTTTACCTTAATTACCTCTTTAAAGGCCTTACCTACAAACACTTTCAAATTCTGAAGTACTGGGGGCCAGAACACATGAGTATGGAGGGGACATGATTCAGCCCATAACACTGAGCACCTGTATTAAGCCTAATCTGACACCTATTAGATTTTTAAGATAACTAGTCAATAAATTCCTTTTATTATAAATCTGCTCAAGATTGCTTTCTTTCTGCATGTAACTGAAAACATCCTACCTAATATAGCACCATAATAATATTGATATTTTAAAGAATTATGAGATATTGTGGAAAATATCTAAATAAAAAAGGATACAAACGATTCAAAATGGACGCCACTTAATGCAAAAATAGATAAGGGTTGTTGCAAACTGCAAGCACATTCACGAAAAACATTCCTAGATTAAAATCAGCTACTGTTACTCCAAAGGTAGGTCTCCAAATCAAAAAGATGCCTACATTTGTTTTGGAGAAAGTCTTGTTAAATGAAGTTCTGTGTATGTTTATATGGAGAATTATGTCTGTGTGTTATGTGACTGGGAAGAGGTGTGTATTTGGGATTATATATCTGTGGATATGAATATCTGAAAATATATAGAGAAATGTACATATATATGCGCATATTTCTGTACGAATATAAAGGAATTCTGTATTCATACAAGTTTCGTGTAAGGTATTTTTGTGTGAATTGAGGTGTAGAAAAAATTTGAGAAAAGTCAGAAAAATAAAAAGCAACTCTAGCAGGGGAGATGAGGGGTGGAGCTAGAGAGCCTGAGAGGGCGGAGGTGGGAAACACAGGAAGAGGAAATGACCAATTACAGGTCCCACAGATCTGAATTTTGGAAAAAGGGGAGCAGCGCAGGCGTGCCTCCAGGGCAAGGAAGGGAGGCTGCGAAGTGTTTAGAAGGAAGGAGAGGCCTCTTTACTAAGAGGAAATTAAAGCATAGTTATTTAGGGAAAGAGGGAGGAGACTGCGGCGGCAGCAGCGGCTGGTGGGAGCCCGATGTGGCAGAGGGGCCACCGCCACCGACAGGGAGGTGGAGGGCCCGCGAGCCCAGCGCAGGAGACACCGCTGCTGCCGTCCTCTCCGCCTGCCCCGCCGCCCTCCTAGACAGGCTCCTCGCCTACGGATCCTCCCCTCCCAGCTCTTGCAAGCACCCGGCTCGCCGCCTGCTGATCCTCTTTGGCCACTGGCTCACCGCAGAGGCAGCAACAAGGTGTCCGATTTGGGCACGTGAGGCCCGCGATCTGGGGCTGTGGACGCCAGGCAGGGCAAGGCCATTGGTGCGCGCCAGGATGGAGAAGGGGGATGGGATGGATTCCTGCAGGAGATAAGGGGTGGAGGCGGGCGCCGGGTGAGGCTGGGGTGGAGGAGTGCGATGGGCAATAGTAAAAGGGGATGGCGTTAGGAGCCGGGCAAGAAATTGAAGGTGAGCGCGGCGAAGCGAGGACGCTGGTGCCAGGAAAGCCATTGGGGGTAGACGGGGGCATGTGGGCAGCAGGCTGGGGCCTTCAGGGCAAGAGGACAGTGAGTGCGTGCGGGTCAAGGCAGTGGCGGGATAAGCGCTTTGCAAGGGATTGAGAGTGGGCACCAGTGGCGGGTGGTGGAGGCAGTGGGCTCTGAACGAGGAGGAAGCCCTCCCTCTCCTGCAGAGTTCCTAACCCCAGCCAGCACCACCGCCGCTGCCGCCCTTCCCTGCAGCCTAAAGGAACCTGGGAGAGAGAGCACTTGCAGGCATGCGGCCAGGATTTCCAGCATCGCTGGAGGCTCACGGGGAAAATTTAGGCACCTGGGCAGGGTACATAGAGACGTTGCTGTCGGGAGAACTTCACCTTATGGCGTATTGACTGTTTCTCTCTTATCTTCTCTCCTCCTGCAGGCATGAAGACCCCCAACGCACAGGAGGCCGAAGGGCAACAACCCAGGGCAGCTGCGGGACGGACCACTGGGTCCGCAAACATGACGAAGAAAAAAGCCTCCCAAAAGAAGCAGAGGGGCAGACCTTCGTCCCAGCCCCGCAGGAACATCGTGGGCTGCAGAATTTCACACGGATGGAAGGAAGGCGATGAGCCCATAACCCAGTGGAAAGGAACCGTTCTGGATCAGGTGCCTATAAATCCCTCTCTTTATCTGGTGAAATATGATGGAATTGACTGTGTCTATGGACTGGAACTTCACCGAGATGAAAGAGTTTTGTCTCTTAAAATTCTTTCCGACAGGGTGGCATCATCTCAGGTCAGTGATGCAAACCTTGCAAATACCATAATTGGTAAAGCTGTGGAACATATGTTTGAGGGTGAACATGGTTCTAAGGATGAATGGAGGGGGATGGTCTTAGCCCAAGCACCTATCATGAAAGCCTGGTTTTATATTACCTATGAGAAAGATCCTGTCTTGTACATGTACCAGCTTCTAGACGATTATAAAGAAGGAGACCTCCGTATCATGCCAGAGTCCAGTGAGTCTCCTCCAGCAGAGAGGGAGCCAGGAGGAGTTGTAGATGGCCTGATAGGTAAACATGTGGAGTATACCAAAGAAGATGGCTCCAAACGGATCGGCATGGTCATTCACCAAGTGGAAGCCAAACCCTCCGTGTATTTCATCAAGTTTGATGATGATTTCCATATCTATGTCTATGATTTGGTGAAAAAGTCCTAACTGTTTGGGTAAACCTTGCCACATTTGTGGAAACAAATGTATACTTTGTAGACATGCAAAATAATGTTGCTTTTCAGTGTACTGAAAGCTTAAGGGTCCCTGTTAATTCAGCATCTTTGCCAGCCTAACTGTTGTTTTGTTCTGAAAAATACAAGTGTATGTGGACATGACATGCTGTGTGTCAGGACTTTGTCATGTTGAAAAGTTTGGGTGCGTTTGGTGGATGGGGCATGAAAAGAAGGAACAGCTGTAAATTCAGGCTGTGAATAAGTTCAGTGAGTATCATAATCAGTCATCTAAAAATGGAAGAGGACTTAGCTGCTGTGGTCTAGGGAGGGGGGAGGAGAAGGAACTAGAGATGGACTGTAGGGGAAGGGAGAAGGGGAGATGACTGCTTAGGAAGAGGTGGGGAGGGGCCCTCCCTACCCCCATCCCTGGGGGGGAGGGATGACTTAAGAGAGGGAGGCACCCACCTGGGAGGGGTTGAAGAATAACAGAGGGAGAGTGAGATCTTGGGGCTTAGAGGAAGACAGACAGAATAAATTGAGTAGAGATGGACACAAGGAAGCTTAGAAGAGGTCCAGAGCAAGGGGGAGAAAGACAAAGTTGGCAGGGATCTGGGGAGAAGCTAAAGGATACTCACAGGGAGGGTCTATGCATAAGTGAGGGGCCAGAAGGGGAGGGACACGGAGGAAGGAAGAATTCTAAGAAGAAAGGCTGACAAAGGAAGTGAGAATACAGAAAAAGAGGTATAGGGACTGGGGCCCATGAGAGATAGGAAGGCCCCAGGAAAAAGTTGAACTTCTGGCAGTATCCATGATGCCCTCCCTGGCTCTGTGCGGAAAGGATGTGGCAACTTTCAAGAAGCCAGATGGACTGGTGGTTCCCTAGAAGGGCGGTGTGACAGGAATGACTCCATAGTTAAGCAGAAGCCAAGTTTATACCTGAAAGGCTTTTCTTATTTCAGGGAGTTGTGCCACACCTGCCAAGCCGAACCCCAACCCTCAGCCTAAACACATTAACATGGCACCCCATAAGCACAGGGCTGTGGGTCGCCTTCTCACATTTCCCAGAAGACCCAGTGCAGTAAATCTTGGACCTGAAGGCCTTGGTTCGTTTCCCCTACACTGGATGAACAATTCTTGGGGGGAATGGGTCAGTGGGGCACTCAGGACTTGAAGAGATGTGCCACCTTGCATTTGGAAAGTATTTTATCCAGAAAAATGGAAGCTTGCTGACCCCAGGTACAGCAGTCCCCTCGCAGTTCTTCCTCCTGCTGGACTGTACCTTGTTCTTCCCTACAGAAGAGGGGCATCAGAGGATGTTTCTCTCCAGGGCATGGGGAGCACTTGACAGTGCATGCCTCTCTCTCAGCAGCTGCCTGAAACCACAGGTGGCTCCACCCAGCGCTCCACCAAATGGAGGTCTGCTGCCTCCAGAAGCCCCATCTTGGCTATACCCTGACAAAGCTGGTGGCTACTGACCACCCTTCACAGGTACCTCCTGGCCAGCCTTGCCCACCCCAAGCACACAGGGAGCTGTGATGGAAGTTTGTGCACCTCTGTTTCCAGGTGAGATAGATGGCATGGGACAGTCGGGCTGGGAGTTGTGACTCTGTATAACTAACTCCTTCGGCCGTATAGTGCCACGCAGAGGGGTGGTGGTTGGTGGGGAGAGGGTGCGATAACCCCCATAAATTCCCTCAGAGATAGGGCGTCCAGACATAAGTCTGCGTCCTTCTCTTCCTATCCCCGTTGCCTTTCCCCTGTCCTGCTGTGGAAGTTCCCTACAAAACCCTCTCTCTGGTTTCCCCACCCTACACTTCACTAAAATATACCCTTGCCCTCAAAGAAAGAGTCCTAGTGACTTCCCACTGCCCAGGCTTCCCTAACTCCATGCATAGCAGGGGGAGGGGGAGGCAGGGAGCTTTCAGGAGTTGGAAGAAGGTGGTAATTCCAGTTCATTCTCTCTACCCAACATGACCTCAAGCTGTTTGCCTCAAGAATTACACAAGGCAAGCCCACCTCACCATAGCAAGGATTAGTTTACTTTCATACATCACACAATTTAATCTAACAGGTACCTGCAGGCCACCCATGAGCCAGTTTCAGCCAGCTGTCATGTTTTGTTTGATCTTTGTGCTTTTATCGTTTTCTGTTTTTAAAGTAGCTACTTAGACATTTGGGAGATTTCACATTACGAAAATCCACATTTCTGGCTCACCTGGAAAAACCCCGAAAAACAAAAACAATAAACTGAGGATTAGGACCCACATTCCAACAAGGACACTGGCAGCTGGGTCTGAGGTAGGGCTGCCCCCATTTTAGACTCTGAGTGCTTTCTCAAGTTGGCCACACCCCCAGCTGGCCTGCTTCACTCTAATAAAATGCCAAGTTGTCCCCTGGAGGCATTTGCTTTTGTAGCTTTGGGGCTAGACCCAGGGAAACTGCCTAGCCCCCCTCTTGGCTTACTTTGACCCCATTTGCTTTTTAATGTATTTGCTTTATCTTCATCCCCCCAACCTGCCCCCATTCCCCCACCCCCTACTCCCTGCCCATGCTTTCTTCAGGTAGGCTCTGTGCCAGGTAGTCTTTCTTCTAGGCACAGGTACTTATGATATGATAATTAACAAAAGAAGCAAATAATCTTACCCTTATGGAGCTTTCATTTTAGTGTGGGAGACAGACAATAGCCCAGATAAAATGAGTGTAATATAAAGTATTTTCAAAATGACAAGTGTTAAGAAGGAACAAGTAAAGCAAGGAATGGGAAATTGAAATTCCCAGAGAGCAGGCCGATACTGGATAGATAGGGAGGCCAGGGCCTTCTCACTGAGAACATGGCTTTTGAGTAAAGAGCTGAAGGCAATGAGAGAACTAACCCTGTGGCTGTCTAGGGAAAGAGCATTCCAGGTAGAGGGACAGCAAGTGCTGAGGCCCCAAGGCAGGAGTGGAGCTGGCATGTTGGAGAAACACTGAGGATACCAGCATGGCTGGAGCTGAGTGAGCAAGGTAGAGAATATCAGGAAGTGAGTTCAGAGAGGTGATGGGGATCCAGGAGAAGCAGATAGGTCAGAGCCTTGGAGGTCAGAGAATGGAATTTGGCTTTTACCCAGAGTGTGATGGGGAGCCATTCGAGTATTTTCAGCAGAGGTGTGACGGGATTGGTCTCATATTTTAACAGGATCATACTGCCAACTCTGGAGAGTAGTCTGTATGGAGGTCAAGGATGGAAAAAGGGAGATCAATTCAGGTCTATTGCAATAATCCAGGTAACAGATAATGGTCCTTTAAACTAGTCCAGTTGCACTGGGTGTGATGAGAATTCATCACAATCTGGCTATTTTGATGTGTAGCCTGCAAGATTTGTCTTTAATCAACATATCCAGTGGGAAAAAAATATAGGAGGTGTTAATGACAGGACCCGATTTCCAGATATCCTTGAGCCATACAATCTCCCAAGGGAAACAGCAGATCAAGCACTTGGGCTGTTACTCCCTCAAATTGGGTGTACAATGCTGATGAAATGTACTGTAGAATGAGAATCTGACTGAAAAAATCTGTAGAAATTTTTACTGTCAGCTTCACAGCCTTGGGATTTTCCCTAGCCCTTCTGTTGGAACCAGGTGAAAACTGAAAAATGCTATCATGGTAAGGGGCACAGGTACCCCAAATAGAATCTGTCATGGACTTAAAACAGTTCCTACAGGAATTAATGTTATTCAGTGTTCAAATGACGCAGGATTCAGACAGGCCTTGAACTTGTACCTTGTCTGGGTTAGGCACAGATGCCTATAGTAATGTAGAATTGTTCAAAGTACATTGCCTGTGTCACATCCCATTCTCCATTCCCCAAGCCCGAGTGATATTGTCCTTTCTGACTATAAGTGAGTTAAAATGGAGGTGGCTATGGTATTAGTGATTAGTTTTTAGCAATGGGATCACACCATCCATCAGCCTTGTTTTATGCGTGCATTACTGTTAAAGGGATATGGTCAGAATCTCCCAACGCTTTCCCCTGTTCATTACTGGAAACCATTCCAAAGTGGCACTTTGGAATGCCAAAAGTCTCCTTTCCTGTCTTAGAGATGAAAATACATCCCCTAATAACCCATGTCCTGTATTTATCTTAGAGAAGTAATGTTAGATCCTGGCATACCTGTAATGGTAATCTTCCCTTCCAGAAATTGTGCCACAGTTCAACATAATGTTTTGGTTATGAGGTTAGAGGACTAATGAATAAAAACCTTTTTCTCTTTGCAAATTTGTATCCTTTTGAGAGACAGGCACAATAATCACACAAATGGAGATCAAAATATTTCCTTTATAATTGATAAAAGCTGGATTGGAGGACATGCTTAGCTATGAGGCCACAAGGACTTCCTTATACTTCACCCAGTCATAGGCAGAGCTGAATAACTGCAGGCCACCCTGACAGGGACAGGTGCCCCTGGCCCACAAAGCTTACTCTAGGTTTGAGAATAAATTACATTGCATCTTCTGCCTAAAAGAGAGAAATCCAAGAGACAACTCAAGGGGTTTTTCACATGCCCAACTCCTCTCAAACTCACCAAGTAAAGAAGTAATTGGGACATATGAAGCCAGGGGAATGAGGGTCCTATTTGACAACCATTACACATAGTACTTGATAGGAAAAACAAAATGAAGTCTCTATTTTTAAAATCATTTTCTATTGAGGTATTTAATAAACATATAACATTATATGTTTCAGATGTACAACATAATACTTTCATATTTATTGATACATGTTTACATACAGTGTATCTTTATATGTAGTTATAAAATATCTTTTCTTGGGATGAGAACTTTTAAGATCTACTCTGTTAGCAACTTTCAAATATGAAATACAGTATTATTAACTATAGTCACTGTGCTGTACATTACATACCGATAACATTTATTTTATAACTGGAAGTTTGTTCATTTTGACCACCTTCACCAATTTTGCCCACCATTTCTTAACTTTGTGCCGTTAATATGTTATACAGCATACCTGAGCATAATTTGCAATGGGTTATTGTTTAGGGGATTAATATTTTCAATGTGGCTTTAATGTCCTTTTTAAAATCAGTTCAAGAGGCCTCTGACACAAAGTGTGAACTACCTAGCTCACTCATTAAAGAAGCAACACTAGGTATTGAAGGAGGGCCCTCACAAAGTGTAGGCATAACTCCTCTGACTCCCCTATAATCACATGACCTGATACTTTGGCAGCATGGAAGGAGATGGTTGTTATCTCACTAACTAAGGTTTAGGAAAAGATAAGGCCTTAAGCCTGATTAAACTGGGTGTTGAGAACTAAAGTCTCCTTGCCTTCTTTTCAATTCTCCACATAATAGCTGGAGTGATCTTTGAAAGATCTCAAAGTGATCTTTGAGATTATGTCACCCTCCTGCTTAAAACTCTCCAAAGGCTTTGTATTACAGTTGACATACAATCCAGTCTTCTTGTTTTACCTTGCAAACCTTAGATTATGCATTCTTAACCAGGATGATATTGCCCCCAAGGGGGAGAAAATTGATCATTGGTGTAGGAGGTGAAAAAAATCTTAGCTATTACAATGGTTTGTAGCCCTCCAAAGCTCAACTGTATCTGACAAAATCTTATTCCTTAAAATTTAATTACTGTCATTGAGTTTTCTTGGATATCACACAATCAACATCGACATTGAGTTCATGGAGGATATACAAAATGAATGCAAGATTAGTGTTACAAAATCATAGCAAATAGATGGCTGTGATTGGAGAACTTTCAATCCATTGTTCATTCCTGAAGTTGTATCTAGAGAAGTGGCCGATGTGTATTTATTAGTTGCCATTGACCACCTTTATATTTGGTCCTCCATGCCCTTATGTGTGACTTAGGCTTTGACAATTAAATAAAGATAGTATATATTTAATTCTACAAGTTATCTACAGTGATCTACAAGTGATGAAAAAATGTCAGGGATATATGAATGGATATCTAGCAGTTAATTAAAACATTTTCTCATATCAAGCAAAAGTTAAAAGTAAAGTTCACTCAAAATAACTTTTAAGAAATTCTTTCAATTGTTTTACTTTTGTAGAAAAGTAGGTTTTGAATTATTTTTTAAGATTTGATTATACTTATATGTGTATAAGTTGTTAATTTGAGTATGTAAATTTTATAAATTATAGTTTATATAAGTAAATAAATCCCCTTAAAAGTCACTCAACAAATGCAGTTACATTCGATGTTAATAGTTTCCTAATTTTTAATTTAACTTCTATCTTCAAATTTTACTTATTCTTAACCCTACATAAAGCTTGCTATTTTTATGTATGTATTTTTATGCATAAAGCAGAGACATGCATACATTTATTAAACAAAGTTTGCCATGTAAGATATCTTCAATTGCAAGTAATAGAAGACTCAGACTTAAATTGCTTTAATTATAAAGAAATGTTTTATCTTGTAACTTGGAGTCAGAACTAGGACTCCAGGAATGTAATGATCAGCAGCTAAGTGAAATGATCAAAGGGCTCAGAGTATTCTCATTCCTTCCTCTGCCATCTTCATTATGCTGGTTTTGCCCTCAGGCTGGTTACAGAGATCCCAAGGGTCATATACAGACAGCATTATCCGAAAAAAGGAAAGGAAACATCATTTCCTGTTCCTCTTTCTTAAGAGTAAAGAATTTTTTTCAGAAGTCCCCCAGCAGACATATCATCATGTTTAATTGGTCAGGGTTAGATCATATGCCAAATGCTAAACCAATTACTTGCAGGGGGAATATTATTACCATGATTAGCTTGGAGTAACATTTTAGAGTGGGATGAATTTTGGGAGATCAGTGGCCATGACCATCTATAGGTACAGAATGCTTCACTAGGACAACAGTCTCCTTCTTTTGCTTAGCTTGGTTCTGATCTCTTCTCTGTGCTGCTTCCATCCTCAGTCTGCAGATGGTGGTAAAGTGAATAGAGCAGCTTGATCTCATATCCTCTTAAGTTCACTCATGTTCAATGGAAAAGATCATCTACCTCAGAAGTTCATGCAAAATATTATTGTGCCTCATTGGCTCTGACTAGGTTGGGTGCCTACTCCTAAAATAATTACTCGAATGGTATTTTAGTTCTCAGAAAGGTCAGACTTAGATTGTTCCCAAGAGGAAAACGGGGACACTATTACCAGAAAAAGTGTGATTGAATGCTAGGCAGCAATACCAAGTGATGTTACAATTCAACACATTGTGCTGCTCACCATCTGTATGAACCCTTCTTGCCATATATACATGTTCTAAGATATCTCCTCAAAAGTGTTCTTTCATCAATTGCTGGTGGAATGTGAATTGTTACCATCTATTTGGAAAATAGCCTTGCAAGAATAATTGCTATTTTAACTTTTAAGGCAATAGATTAGTTTGATTATTTTTGAAATTTAAATAAATTGGAAAGAAAAATATGTGCCTTTTTATTGTCTTCTTTTTTTCAACATATTTGTGAAATACATTCATGTTGTTGTGTGTAGTTGTCATTTGCTCAGTCTCACTCCTGTGTAATATTCCATCATATGAATATACCACAACATATCCAGTCTACTGTTGATAGGAATTTGGGTGATTTCCAGTTTGCAACTATTACAAATAGTTTAACACATATATTTTATAATAAAGTATAGGGTTTTGGATTTTAGTGATAGGAAACTAAGTAATTTAAAATACCTTTCTCATTAAAGAAATAATAAAGGCTTAACAAAATAGTAAAAAATAAATCTCAAGACATCTGAAAACCAAGACAATAGGAAATAATTACCTAGCCAAGATACAGGGGAGAACAGGCCAAATGGACAAATAGTGAATTTGGTGGATGTTTTTCCCTTGGGGAAGTTTAATCATTCTAGAAGGAACTACTGAATGGCTTAGAAGCTCAGAAGAACTTATGACTTCTTATTGAAGCTAAAGACATGGAAATTGGAGTATGGAGCCCTGGTAAATGCCCTTCACTTTTCGTTGGGACTCCAAGGGTGATATCCCAGAAATAAGGGTTAATCAGAACTATATAAACCCTCACAAGAACTAAAGCATATCTGCAAATTTCTTTCTATAAAAAATTGTATGAACTTTCATTTCCATCAGCACTGGATATACAACTCTTTTCTCATGTTCAGTGATATTAATATTTTAATGTTCTTTCATACTTTGTAGAATCAAAATTTTTATTAATCTTATTTTCCCTTTTAGGAATTATTTTATTGTTTTAAGCTTAAGTCTGTTAACATCCAACCTATTTCCTGATTCAGACACCATAAGTAATTATTAAACATTGTATTGTTTACTGGGTTTGTTGTTTGTTCATTTGAATTTTCTTCTGTTTTACTTTCCTTCATTTTACATTATAATAAATCAAATATTGATATGGGAATAAATTTAGTGTAAATTTTTCCCCAAATATTCAAAGAATCATTCCAGCATTATTTAAAGAATACCCAATCTTTCTCCACTGAACTATAAAGCCATCATTTTACCTAATCACTTCTTATAAAGTTATTTTTTCCAAAGCTCTCCTTTCTGATAAATAGGTCACATTACCAAGTCATTGTGGAAACATTATTCCAAACATTCTGTAATAGGAGAAAAGATATTGCGGTCACTGTAAAATTCCGTTTTATGGACTAACAGCCAGATATGTAATAGGTGCTCACTAAATATTTGTCAAATGAATAAAAGTAATAATGGTTTAAAAAATATCTAATGTCCTGAGAAAATGCTTATTGTATATGGAAAAGAGTAGGGCATGAAACTGCATATGCCAAATGATCCCAGTTTTGGAAGAACCTAGAAAATGGCAAAAGAAATGAGTATTAATCTTTTACTGCGAGGCCTGTGGAATGGGAGCTGGGATTGAAGTTGATTATTTTCTTCGTATCAATTTTCTGAAATTTACACAGTCTTAACATTGTGCAAGCAATTTATTTGCAATAGAGTAAAAGAAAGAAAGAAAAAAAGGGGGAAATTGTTAAAAAGCAATATCCAGGAATGACCAATAAAAAAATTATATAGAGATTGGGTCAAGATGGCAGACTGGGGATCGGAACATTTCTCTCTTTCTACACCAAATCATTGTAAATGACAGGAAAGGCAGATTTATGTATAAAGAATAACTACGTAAAGGCACTGGAAAAAGGAAAAGACTAATTCCTGGAAGACAGAAAGCAGATGGGGCAGGGGCACTGAGAGGGTGGAGGTGGAGATGAGTAAAGGAGCCATAGGGCCCTGAAATGCAAGGGAGAAAAGAGGGGGCTATGGGTGGGGGGATTGTGGGTCCAGCTGCTTCTGATTTTGGAAAGGGGCGGGGCAAGGGAACAAGCAGTACCTCCCAGACCAAAGGCAGTGGTGGGCTTGAGAGTTGATAAGGGGCACGCAGTATTTGGCAGGAAGGGGAGGCCTCTCTACTGGCAGGAAGCTGCGCTACGGAAAGAGGGAGGAGACTGCGGCGGCAGCAGCGGCTGGTGGGAGCCCGATGTGGCAGAGGGGCCACCGCCACCGACAGGGAGGTGGAGGGCCCGCGAGCCCAGCGCAGGAGACACCGCTGCTGCCGTCCTCTCCGCCTGCCCCGCCGCCCTCCTAGACAGGCTCCTCGCCTACGGATCCTCCCCTCCCAGCTCTTGCAAGCACCCGGCTCGCCGCCTGCTGATCCTCTTTGGCCACTGGCTCACCGCAGAGGCAGCAACAAGGTGTCCGATTTGGGCACGTGAGGCCCGCGATCTGGGGCTGTGGACGCCAGGCAGGGCAAGGCCATTGGTGCGCGCCAGGATGGAGAAGGGGGATGGGATGGATTCCTGCAGGAGATAAGGGGTGGAGGCGGGCGCCGGGTGAGGCTGGGGTGGAGGAGTGCGATGGGCAATAGTAAAAGGGGATGGCGTTAGGAGCCGGGCAAGAAATTGAAGGTGAGCGCGGCGAAGCGAGGACGCTGGTGCCAGGAAAGCCATTGGGGGTAGACGGGGGCATGTGGGCAGCAGGCTGGGGCCTTCAGGGCAAGAGGACAGTGAGTGCGTGCGGGTCAAGGCAGTGGCGGGATAAGCGCTTTGCAAGGGATTGAGAGTGGGCACCAGTGGCGGGTGGTGGAGGCAGTGGGCTCTGAACGAGGAGGAAGCCCTCCCTCTCCTGCAGAGTTCCTAACCCCAGCCAGCACCACCGCCGCTGCCGCCCTTCCCTGCAGCCTAAAGGAACCTGGGAGAGAGAGCACTTGCAGGCATGCGGCCAGGATTTCCAGCATCGCTGGAGGCTCACGGGGAAAATTTAGGCACCTGGGCAGGGTACATAGAGACGTTGCTGTCGGGAGAACTTCACCTTATGGCGTATTGACTGTTTCTCTCTTATCTTCTCTCCTCCTGCAGGCATGAAGACCCCCAACGCACAGGAGGCCGAAGGGCAACAACCCAGGGCAGCTGCGGGACGGACCACTGGGTCCGCAAACATGACGAAGAAAAAAGCCTCCCAAAAGAAGCAGAGGGGCAGACCTTCGTCCCAGCCCCGCAGGAACATCGTGGGCTGCAGAATTTCACACGGATGGAAGGAAGGCGATGAGCCCATAACCCAGTGGAAAGGAACCGTTCTGGATCAGGTGCCTATAAATCCCTCTCTTTATCTGGTGAAATATGATGGAATTGACTGTGTCTATGGACTGGAACTTCACCGAGATGAAAGAGTTTTGTCTCTTAAAATTCTTTCCGACAGGGTGGCATCATCTCAGGTCAGTGATGCAAACCTTGCAAATACCATAATTGGTAAAGCTGTGGAACATATGTTTGAGGGTGAACATGGTTCTAAGGATGAATGGAGGGGGATGGTCTTAGCCCAAGCACCTATCATGAAAGCCTGGTTTTATATTACCTATGAGAAAGATCCTGTCTTGTACATGTACCAGCTTCTAGACGATTATAAAGAAGGAGACCTCCGTATCATGCCAGAGTCCAGTGAGTCTCCTCCAGCAGAGAGGGAGCCAGGAGGAGTTGTAGATGGCCTGATAGGTAAACATGTGGAGTATACCAAAGAAGATGGCTCCAAACGGATCGGCATGGTCATTCACCAAGTGGAAGCCAAACCCTCCGTGTATTTCATCAAGTTTGATGATGATTTCCATATCTATGTCTATGATTTGGTGAAAAAGTCCTAACTGTTTGGGTAAACCTTGCCACATTTGTGGAAACAAATGTATACTTTGTAGACATGCAAAATAATGTTGCTTTTCAGTGTACTGAAAGCTTAAGGGTCCCTGTTAATTCAGCATCTTTGCCAGCCTAACTGTTGTTTTGTTCTGAAAAATACAAGTGTATGTGGACATGACATGCTGTGTGTCAGGACTTTGTCATGTTGAAAAGTTTGGGTGCGTTTGGTGGATGGGGCATGAAAAGAAGGAACAGCTGTAAATTCAGGCTGTGAATAAGTTCAGTGAGTATCATAATCAGTCATCTAAAAATGGAAGAGGACTTAGCTGCTGTGGTCTAGGGAGGGGGGAGGAGAAGGAACTAGAGATGGACTGTAGGGGAAGGGAGAAGGGGAGATGACTGCTTAGGAAGAGGTGGGGAGGGGCCCTCCCTACCCCCATCCCTGGGGGGGAGGGATGACTTAAGAGAGGGAGGCACCCACCTGGGAGGGGTTGAAGAATAACAGAGGGAGAGTGAGATCTTGGGGCTTAGAGGAAGACAGACAGAATAAATTGAGTAGAGATGGACACAAGGAAGCTTAGAAGAGGTCCAGAGCAAGGGGGAGAAAGACAAAGTTGGCAGGGATCTGGGGAGAAGCTAAAGGATACTCACAGGGAGGGTCTATGCATAAGTGAGGGGCCAGAAGGGGAGGGACACGGAGGAAGGAAGAATTCTAAGAAGAAAGGCTGACAAAGGAAGTGAGAATACAGAAAAAGAGGTATAGGGACTGGGGCCCATGAGAGATAGGAAGGCCCCAGGAAAAAGTTGAACTTCTGGCAGTATCCATGATGCCCTCCCTGGCTCTGTGCGGAAAGGATGTGGCAACTTTCAAGAAGCCAGATGGACTGGTGGTTCCCTAGAAGGGCGGTGTGACAGGAATGACTCCATAGTTAAGCAGAAGCCAAGTTTATACCTGAAAGGCTTTTCTTATTTCAGGGAGTTGTGCCACACCTGCCAAGCCGAACCCCAACCCTCAGCCTAAACACATTAACATGGCACCCCATAAGCACAGGGCTGTGGGTCGCCTTCTCACATTTCCCAGAAGACCCAGTGCAGTAAATCTTGGACCTGAAGGCCTTGGTTCGTTTCCCCTACACTGGATGAACAATTCTTGGGGGGAATGGGTCAGTGGGGCACTCAGGACTTGAAGAGATGTGCCACCTTGCATTTGGAAAGTATTTTATCCAGAAAAATGGAAGCTTGCTGACCCCAGGTACAGCAGTCCCCTCGCAGTTCTTCCTCCTGCTGGACTGTACCTTGTTCTTCCCTACAGAAGAGGGGCATCAGAGGATGTTTCTCTCCAGGGCATGGGGAGCACTTGACAGTGCATGCCTCTCTCTCAGCAGCTGCCTGAAACCACAGGTGGCTCCACCCAGCGCTCCACCAAATGGAGGTCTGCTGCCTCCAGAAGCCCCATCTTGGCTATACCCTGACAAAGCTGGTGGCTACTGACCACCCTTCACAGGTACCTCCTGGCCAGCCTTGCCCACCCCAAGCACACAGGGAGCTGTGATGGAAGTTTGTGCACCTCTGTTTCCAGGTGAGATAGATGGCATGGGACAGTCGGGCTGGGAGTTGTGACTCTGTATAACTAACTCCTTCGGCCGTATAGTGCCACGCAGAGGGGTGGTGGTTGGTGGGGAGAGGGTGCGATAACCCCCATAAATTCCCTCAGAGATAGGGCGTCCAGACATAAGTCTGCGTCCTTCTCTTCCTATCCCCGTTGCCTTTCCCCTGTCCTGCTGTGGAAGTTCCCTACAAAACCCTCTCTCTGGTTTCCCCACCCTACACTTCACTAAAATATACCCTTGCCCTCAAAGAAAGAGTCCTAGTGACTTCCCACTGCCCAGGCTTCCCTAACTCCATGCATAGCAGGGGGAGGGGGAGGCAGGGAGCTTTCAGGAGTTGGAAGAAGGTGGTAATTCCAGTTCATTCTCTCTACCCAACATGACCTCAAGCTGTTTGCCTCAAGAATTACACAAGGCAAGCCCACCTCACCATAGCAAGGATTAGTTTACTTTCATACATCACACAATTTAATCTAACAGGTACCTGCAGGCCACCCATGAGCCAGTTTCAGCCAGCTGTCATGTTTTGTTTGATCTTTGTGCTTTTATCGTTTTCTGTTTTTAAAGTAGCTACTTAGACATTTGGGAGATTTCACATTACGAAAATCCACATTTCTGGCTCACCTGGAAAAACCCCGAAAAACAAAAACAATAAACTGAGGATTAGGACCCACATTCCAACAAGGACACTGGCAGCTGGGTCTGAGGTAGGGCTGCCCCCATTTTAGACTCTGAGTGCTTTCTCAAGTTGGCCACACCCCCAGCTGGCCTGCTTCACTCTAATAAAATGCCAAGTTGTCCCCTGGAGGCATTTGCTTTTGTAGCTTTGGGGCTAGACCCAGGGAAACTGCCTAGCCCCCCTCTTGGCTTACTTTGACCCCATTTGCTTTTTAATGTATTTGCTTTATCTTCATCCCCCCAACCTGCCCCCATTCCCCCACCCCCTACTCCCTGCCCATGCTTTCTTCAGGTAGGCTCTGTGCCAGGTAGTCTTTCTTCTAGGCACAGGTACTTATGATATGATAATTAACAAAAGAAGCAAATAATCTTACCCTTATGGAGCTTTCATTTTAGTGTGGGAGACAGACAATAGCCCAGATAAAATGAGTGTAATATAAAGTATTTTCAAAATGACAAGTGTTAAGAAGGAACAAGTAAAGCAAGGAATGGGAAATTGAAATTCCCAGAGAGCAGGCCGATACTGGATAGATAGGGAGGCCAGGGCCTTCTCACTGAGAACATGGCTTTTGAGTAAAGAGCTGAAGGCAATGAGAGAACTAACCCTGTGGCTGTCTAGGGAAAGAGCATTCCAGGTAGAGGGACAGCAAGTGCTGAGGCCCCAAGGCAGGAGTGGAGCTGGCATGTTGGAGAAACACTGAGGATACCAGCATGGCTGGAGCTGAGTGAGCAAGGTAGAGAATATCAGGAAGTGAGTTCAGAGAGGTGATGGGGATCCAGGAGAAGCAGATAGGTCAGAGCCTTGGAGGTCAGAGAATGGAATTTGGCTTTTACCCAGAGTGTGATGGGGAGCCATTCGAGTATTTTCAGCAGAGGTGTGACGGGATTGGTCTCATATTTTAACAGGATCACACTTCCAACTCTGGAGAGTAGTCTGTATGGAGGTCAAGGATGGAAAAAGGGAAGTTACATACACCAATGAAAGAGAGGAGAGACCTAGAAACTGATTTGCATAGAAGCAACTGGAAACATAATGGAAGTGACACTTCAGATGAATAACGGAAATCATTTTATTCAATAAATTCTGCTGGATTAATATTTTCCTTATGCCAAAACATAAAACTAAATCATTTCATCACAGCTTATAGACAAAATACATTCCAAATGTAAAATTATTAATACTTAAATTTGGAAAGTAACATTTAGATAATTTTTAGAATAAATGAAAAAAATGTTTAAATTTTTTCCTATGGAAATTGGTTTCAAGGTACAAAATGCACAAGCATTGACAGAAAATTTGATAAATTTGGTTATATTAACTATGAATCCCTCTCATTTCAAAAATCATACTATTCAAAGTGGAGTACAATAAGGTTAGCCTGTGAATCTCGACAGTTAAAATGAATGAAATAAAAGTGTATTCATTTAGTATAAGCAAACAACTCAAAGAAAACTTGGCAAAAATTATGCACAGAAATTTTACAAATTCGGAGATCACATGATCAATAAACATGCCTTATCTTAATCTGCTCCCATTACCTTAGCCTATTTATTCCATAACACATGCTATATTCTGCTTTTTTTTTCGGGGGGGGGGGAATTAGCCCTGTGCTATCTGTTGCCAATCCTCCTCTTATTGCTGAGGAAGACTGGCCCTGAGCTAACATCCATGCCCATCTTCCTCTACTTTATATGTGGGACGCCTACCACAACATGGCTTGCCAAGTGGTGCCATGTCCGCACTCACGATCCGAACTGGGGAACCCCAGGCCACCAAAGCGGACCGTGTGCACTTAACTGCTGCGCCAGAGGCCAATCGCCATGTGCTATATTCTAACATAGTCTCTAATTTAGTTATTAAGTTTATTGTTTCTTCCCTTGCCAGAATATAACCTCCATAAGTGTGTGATTTTCCTTCCTTTTTTTTTCCCACTGATGTATCCCAGATACTTATAGTAGTATCTGACACATAGTAGATGCTCAGTAAATATTTCTTGACTTTATGTGTCTCACCAGTAATCAGAGAAATGGAAATTAAAATGGGATACAATTTCATATGCATCAGATCAGCAACATATATGAAGTTCAAAAATATGTGTTGTTAATGAGATAAACAAGTGGGAGATCCTATACACTGTTGATGGGAGTTCAGTTGGGAAATAAATTAGCCATTATCTGGTGAGTTTGAAGATGGCATATTTCCAGAAATTTACTCTTTTGCATTGTTGGAAGACAATTCTGTATGGATCTCTCATGTTTCTGTACATTTTGCAAGCTAGACACTGAATAAGTTTTGTTTGCCACTTTCCATTGAAGGATGTTTAAATAACAACTTTGTAACATGGGATAGTGATTCCCTCTGTAGCAGTGTGCAGGAATACTTATAGCAATATACTAAATATAATGTCTCCTCCCAGAGCAAAAGGAAAGCATGTTAACTACCCATTATAAAGGATTAGGTTCATTAAACGAATTTCCTTTCATCTAATGCAATCTACTGTGTACATATGTGTCAGGTGCCCATTTCACATCACCTTGTGGTAAGTGAGGCTCAGGGATTTAGGGTGAAATAGCTGATGCTTTGACTATTGCTGTTGCTAATAATAATACACTGTTAGTGAGGAGGAATTGAGGAAGTAGATGCTGGGTGAGTACCAGGAAGTAAATTTAAAGACAGAGGCTAGAACCATACTTTGTTTGTTGCTAATTCAGCTCCTAATGAGGCAACTTGCCCCTCAATCTGTTCATTAACCTCAGGCCCATTCTGTTGTAACAAATAGTACTAAGATTGATCCTGGGTGAACAGAAGTGTTTGCCTCCTTGCAGATAACAGTAGCAGAGACACACCGTGACACTGAGAGTTAAATGAAGGAAATCACGAGTACCATGGGCATAAACTGGAGAATCCTTAAAACTTTTGTTAGTTAGCTTGTGAGATTAGAAGGCTGGGCAAATAATGCTTATAAATAAAGAATGTAAACAGCTGGACTGTCTTATGACTCAGCCCATCCTTCATATGATCATACAAACCTTAGATACATTCAGAGATAGCAAATAACTCAAGTTATTTTTTGTTTGTTTGGTTTTTGCAGTGGTTACTGTCTGCTTAAAGGAGTTTTGACCCTCTTGGGGAGATTCTCTAAAACAAACTCCTGTGTACACCATAAATCAGTCATTGAATACTATTCGGGCTCTTACTGCCCAAGATTTTACTAATTAAGTTAACCATTAAAAATGAGAAATGGAACAAAAGAAATGTAGATAAATTCTTGTTGATCAATCCCACAACCATAGCCCTTATGTTGAAAACATGTGAGAAAATAAGAGATTTGATCTTCCTAATAAGGCAGCAAACACGCTGGGATATGGTGAATTTCACAAGTAAGTTTACTGCTGTGTGAGCCAAGTCAGCCAGAGAGTGTAAAACCCGTAAATTTACTGAAAAATAATGTGACTATGGCTGCTGAGTCAAGAAGTTGTCTAAGGCTAAAATCCATGATGTTAGCAATGAGGATTTTGCCACTTGATATAAAGCATGGAGTCAGCCAAAAACATGGAAAGTTTGATTGCATGAGGCACAAGCAGCCACTGTGCCACACAGAATTGAAAGTAAATGCAAAGCCTTTCTAATGGTAGAGAGCCGCTCTTTCCCTCCATGCCCCCTGAACCCTCCCTCTCCTTTAACTCAACCATACCTGCTATAAGGAGACAAGTGATTAGAGATGAGGCTGAGGCCTCTCTGTTCCCAATGGAGATCAAACGCCATATGCATTCATCTGAGTACGTTGGGGAATTTTGGGGAGGGGAGAGAATCAAACTTTCATGGCTTTGTTAGATATGGATATGCAAATCACTATTCCACTGGACCCATGAAATAAAACAGCATCCAGAATCAGATACTGGGTTTTAGCCAGGTTAAGAGTAGGGAAAACTTGAATATGACCCTGTGAGTGAAACCTTTGGGGCCAATTCTGTGCAATATTGGTGTTACCTCCACATCTGAATATATAGGAGGTATGGATGTTTGTATTTCCCTGTCCCATAAATGCTAGATGAAAGTCATCTGCATGTAGAGAAGTGTTAGTGGGAAATATAAATCGCCCTCCCACCAGCCTCTCTGTCTCATCCTGGGTGGTTTAACACAAAGAGCATAGAATCTCAGGAGGAAAAATGGAAATCACAGCTCTGATTAAATACTTAAAGGAAGCAGTCCAAGTAAGAGATGCAAGATCTCTACAGAACTGCCATGTATGCCCAGTCTAAATGTCTAAGAGGAGGTGAGGGCTTATAATGGACTCTTGTCAAATAAATTCAATTGTTTCTCCTATAGTCTAAGCTGTTGTGGACAATGTGACTCTAACAGAATTCATTACACACACTAATGGCACATAATACTCTGTTTTGAATGCTGACAGCATCTTCTTTCCCATATTACTGGTACCTGAGGATCAAGATCTGTTCGCATTTATGTGACAAGGCCTCTGATATGTTATATAGTACTTCTTCTGGGTTACCTAAACTCCATTGCCATTTGTGAAAATTGAATAGGTCACAATTTAGTGCAAGTGCTTATACACTCTGATTTCCAAAACTTTCAGTATATGCATGTTGTCCTGATGGTCTTTAGTCTGAACTTCAAAGTGTTGGTTATGATATTATCGCACATCTCCTAAGAAGAGTGGCTGAAAACCTCGAACAAAATTTAGGAGCCTGCTTGCTAAGTAGTGTTTCCTGTGACTCCACAGGCAGATTCACAATACTGAATCCTCAGGCAGTCAAAGAAAATTTGTCATCTCTTCAGCCCCCCACCACTGAAAAGGAAACCTGACACCAAACTGGATCTTTTGGATATTGGAAACAGTGTGTGATTTCTTGGGAATTTTGCTTGGTCCTTTATATCAACTAACCCACACATTAGCATCTTTTGAGTGGGGCCCAAACATTCTGCTATGGAAACTGTCCAGCAAGCTGTGTCATGCTATCTTTAGGGCTCTACATTCATAATGACCACTTAGAGCTTTAAGTCTCTGCAACCGATGATTTTCCAATTGGAGTCTCTGGCAAAAGGAAACAGTCTCTGCCTGGAGATGTGCCTTGGAGTTTTGGACTCAGCTTCTCCTTGACATGAGTGTTAGACACATCTCTTTTGAAAAGCAGCTGTTAGTTTGCTACTGGGCTTTTTTCAAAACCAAACACCTAAACCATGGAGGCCTTGCATCTTTCTACCCTGATGTTCCCTTATATATGGTGGGCAATTCCAATGTAACACCTATAATGCTGAGAAAAGATCAACAGGTCTCGCTTGCCAAAGGTAAATAGTACACTTAAAAGCTTATCTGGCCTCACCCCGGTGGAATATAAACTGTATATGAAAGTGTGTTATATGAAAGGGTGTTATACCTTTCAGGGAAACTCTATTAATCAGTCTGCCAGCTGAAGTAAAGCTGCTGACTAAATGAGGCCTTGACTCATTTAGAGGTTCAACTAAATGCCTGGGCCTGGTTCACTGATGGTTTAAATAAGCTGAAACCTGATGATGTCCACTGCACTGCTGCATATGTTCAATCTAACTGCCAGCTAAGCAGAATTGAAAGCAGATGGTGGTTGCTCTCCTCAGTGGCCAGAACTCAAGACTATTTTCATAGGTCTGGGTAATATTCCCCTAAATGAAGTTTGTCATATTTTTAGTGACTCATGGCATATTTACAATAGCCTAGATGTTTGGTCTACCACATGAAAAGCTACAGAATTGCAAACTTAAGACATCCCTCTATGAGGCTTCAAACTATGGAAACTGAGGGCTGACATCACCAAGATGGCTACATAGATTGTTCCCAACTTCACTCCCCCTCACAAAATAAAACAACCAACTACTCATGGACAAGACTCCACTGTGAAAATTCTAGAAAATGGGAGTAAGACTGAAGCACTCCCCTATAGTTTAGAGACCACAACAGTCCACATTAGAAGGTTAAGAGGAGTGGCTACATGCTGACTGCGTTACCCCTCCCCCAGGATGATGCAGCACCGCAGTGAGAGGTCTCTCCTAAGCCTAGAGTTCTTCCAGTGGGAAAAGAGAGCCCAGGATAGACATCAGCTTCTCCAGCATTGTGGATTGCTTTTTGGGGGTCCCCCACTCTGGTCTTGTCTCACAGGTATCATGGAGGAACGTGAGGGGCTTGACCACTAGAAATCTAGTTGTGATAGAGAAGGTGGAGGTGCTTGCAACAACCAGCACATGGATCTTGGCAGACCGAGTTCCCACCTGCAGCACCCATGTAGTAGTCCCAATCGGCAGCTTTTCTCACCTGCAGAAAAAAGATAGTGGTTCATTCTGACCAGCGAACTCAGCAGGGTGCAGGTGTGCCTGATTCGGGTCCTCCAACAAAGAGTCTTGCTGGACCTGCAGCCTTGTCTGCCTGCCCTCTGCCCGGGCAGGGGAGATAGTCACAGCTCAGTTCACACCTGAGTGTAGCTCTTGGCCATTCCCTGACCAGAAAGCATGACTAGGAATACCTGGGAAGTTTCTTGGAGCTGTCTTTTCTGCTCTGCCTGGCAGAGGAGCTGATTCATAGCCTTGCATACTGCTGAGTGTAGCTCCCAGCACCACCTTACCAGAAAGCCTGGTCCGAACACCTGGAGAGCTGGGTGGCCTAGCAATGCTATGGCAGAGAGCCCAGTAGGCAGAGCTGATTGACCACAGGGCAAAACTAATGGCCCAGTTTGGCCAGGGAACTTGGGGCATGGGTCACCTTGAGTCAAGTTCACAAAGAACCTTGATAGCTTTGGAGCTGGGTCTCCCACTCTGCCCAGGCAGGGAAACTAATTCATAGCCCCACCCATTTCTGAATACAGCCTTCAATCTGCCTAACAAGGAAACCTAATCAGAGCACATGGAAAGCTGCCTAGCCCATCTAACAGACCTGTTTATAGTGGCACTTTAACAGAGAGCACAGCCTGTGGCTTTCCATATCTGCAAGGAAAACTGGTGGCCATGTCTGGCCAGGGAAATTAGTGCACAGTCTTGCCTAATTTGGGTCCCCAAACAATGAGCCATGCAGGACTTGGGGCCCATTCAGCTGCCCCACAGTGCAGGGGATCTGATTTATAGCTCTGCCTACTGCTGAGTATACTAACCAGTCCTGACCATCTAGGAAGCCAGACCAGAGAACCCAGGCAACTGCAGAGCCCATCCTACAGCTTGCTTAGACAGGGAACCAAGCCAGCAGTCCTATACAACTGTTCTTAACAAGCATCACCCCTCCTTGACCTCAGAGGCAGGGTAGTGGCCTTGCCCAAAAATAGACCCTGATAGCAAGCCCCAGGACATTACCAGCAGATATGTACAGAAACCCAAACTGAACTGACTGGAGAAGAACTGTCTCTGCCAAAGAGAATCTGTAAAGTCTGAAAGAGCATTGATTACTCAAATGCACAGATACCAACATAAGAAATCAAAGATCACAAACAAACAGAAAAACATGACACCACCAAAGGAAACTAATAAAACTATAATAACTGACCTAAATAAATGGAGATTTATAAACTGTCAGAAAAAAATCAGAAGAAACCTCTTAAAGAAGTTTAGTGAACTACAAGAATACACAAGAAGAAAAATAAACAAAATTAGGAAAACAATATATGAACAAAACAAGAAGTTCAAGAAAGAAATAGACGCCATTAAAAAAAAATCCTAAAGCTAAAAAATGACAAAACTGAAAAATCCAATAGAGAGCTTCAAAGGTAGATTTGAACATGAAGAAAAAGAATCAGTGACCTAGAAGACAGGACATTTGAAATTATTCAGTCAGAGGACCAAAAAGAAAAAAGAAGGAAAAAAAGTGAAGAAAGCCTACAAGACTTACAGGACACCATTAGAAGAAAAATGTCCACATTATGGGAATTCTAGAAGGAGAAATGAAAGAAAAAGGGACAGAAAATATATTTAAAGTAATAATGGCTGAAAACTGTGCAAACCTGGGAATAGAAATGGACATCCATATCCGTGGGGCCCAAAGGACTCCATATAGGTTGAGCCTGAATAGGGGTACACTGAGAGACATTATAATTTGATTGTCAAAAGTGAAAAGCAAAGCATTTTGATAGAAGCAAAGGAAAAGTTACATACAAGGGAACTCCTATAAGATTATGGGAGAATTTCTCAACAGAAACTTTTCAGACAAGGAGAGAATGAGATGATATATTCAAAATATTGAAAGAAAAAATCTGTCAACCAAGAATTCTATACACGGTAAAGCTTTCCTTCAGAAATGAAAGAGAGATAAAAGACTTTACTGAACAAACAAAAGCTGAAGAAGTTCATCACCACTAGACCTGCTTTACTCTAAATGCTAAAGGGAATTCTGTGAGTTAAAATAAAAAGATGCTTATTAACATCATAAAAACATAAGGAGACAGCAAAAAGATAACTGGTAATGGTAAATACATAGTCAAAGTTAAGATTCTGTAGTATCTTAATGGTGGTGCATAATTCACTTAGAGCTCTAGTTTGAAAGCTAGAAAACAAACAGTAAAAATAACCATGACTACAATAATCTATTGTTGGCTACACAATGTAAAATATACGTAAACTGTAATATCAATAACCTAAAATGTGAGGAGGAAGAGAAGTAAAAATGTAAAGTTTAGGAATGCTATCAAAGTTAAGTTACCAGTTTAAAATAGGGCGCTATAATTTTAATATATTTTATGTAAACTTTGTGGTAGCCACAAAGAAAAACTCTGTAGTAATTACACAAAAGAAAATGATAAAGAAGTCAAAGCACACTGATACCAAAAGTCTTCAGATCACAAAAGAAGACAGCAAGACAAGAAGCAAGGAACAATGGATCTACAAAATAGCCAGAAAACAATGAACAAAATGGCAATATCTATAGTTCTTAGCTATCAATAATCACTTTAAATGTAAATGGATTAAAATTCCCAATCAGAAGAGATAGAGTGGCTGCAAAAATTAGAAAAAAGATCCAATTATAGGCTGCCTACAAGAGACTCACTTTAGCCTTAAAGACACACGTATACTAAGAGAGAAGGGATGGAAAAGATAGTTCAAGCAAATGGTAATCAAGAAAAAGTAGGAGTAGCTATACTTATACAAAATAGACTTTTAACTAAAAATGGTAAATAAGATGGAAGAGGTCATTATATAATGATTGTTAGTTCACAACCTTGGATGTTGCCTGGGTAAAATTCTGAACTGGCCTCCATACATGGAGGGCAAGGAGAGACCAAAGAATGAGGTAAACCACTCCCGATTTGTAGGTGGCAAGTTTAATGAGCAAGGGAACTTACACAGAAGAGTCTCTTGGGTAGCCATAAGAAAAGTAGATCTCGGCATGCACCCACCAAAATCTTAAAACTTTATATAGTGATCTGAATGGGATTCAGTCATGTATACAGTCAAGATGGTCTCAGAAACATGTTATTCTCTGAAGGCTGTGTCCTTGAAATAGCTCCCATGTGGGAACACTGGGTGAAATGTACATTTCAAGGACAGGGGAGGGAGTAGGGAGGCTCTGATTGCCCAGGTCCAGCTTGTGAGTCAACTGGAGGTCACATCATCCCAAAGACCTCCTTCAACACTCCACCCCTTGCGATCAGCTCTTATAAACTTACATGCTCCCCTCTTCTACAACATGCCCTGAGTGGTCAGGAAGGGGTTTCATTAGCACTCTGGGGCTCATTTTGCAGCTATCTGGCTGCATTGGAGGCAGATGCCATGGCAACAATATAGGCACATGCAGGAGTAAGCACAGATTAAGATGATGATACCCAAAATAAGTAACAATTTTTTCCACCAAGAGCCCCATGATCTGAACCACTGATTTATTAAGTCCCCTAGGCTAGGGATCAGATCACTCAGGATGTTTACTTGTGTCCTCATGTGATTTTAATAAAAATGATACATTAGCAGACTCACTAGATACAAACACACAACATTCTGTTTGGATAATGGCACAGCTGCCTCCTTGCAAGGCAGTAACAATGTCTAAGGCCATCTTATTTTGGAGGACATTTTTTCTCATTAGAGATATTTCAGTATTCAGAAAGGGATGGGCTTTGTCAGCTGTCATTTAAGGCTTTCTGGGTGAATTTAGTAAAGGCTGCTATGTGTGCTATAATATCCTTCAGGCCAATATAGGGAACAAAGATGGTGACCAAATGATCACACCAGTGGAAAACAAAATGTGCCTTTCTGGCCTTGAGAAGAGGGAGGCTGGCAACTTTTGTTACGGTTGGGCAGGTTCTCCCTTGTGCCCAGGGAAAACCCAGAGTGCAGTGGCCCAACCACCCAAGTGGGAGCCAAGACCAAGGATTTGTGCCACACAACCACTGGGTCCCCTTTGGAGTTACCCAATACCTGGTGATGGGACCAGTCAGTGCTAAATCAGTTACTATCTTTCAATGTGACAGAAGGACTACACAGTTCCTGTAATATCCATTCCATATCCCTGGTACACTTGGGGTGGTTCCAATCCCCTCCCTGGAATGGTTATACTCAACATGACAATCCTGATGAGCTAAGAGAGGGACAGCTGCCCATATATCCAACAATTGGATTAATTCCTTTGCTGGGTATATGAGTGTGTCCACTGTAGAAAGTTATTTCCATCAGGTGTTCATCCAATTACCAGACACCACGGGAGCAGCAGAAGTATAAGGTCAAAAAGATATTTAGTTGGAAATTGTATGGGAAGGTCTTCCCCCTCTATAAGAATTACACCTGTAGCCTGATCCTTAGATGTTAATGTGGCCACAGCTTTAGGAACTTGATCTGGTTGTGTATAACACACATGTTGGCCAGGGGAGGCAGCACTGTCAGGCATGAGGAGATGGACTGGGCACAGGATGTGCCAGACTAGGACTCCACCTTCTCTCCTCTTTCAATGGTGTGTGTTCCATTGTAGGCATAGTGTGTTTCATCAGGTCCAGCTTGCAGCAGAACAGGATCCCAGTGGAGACTGAGTAGGTCTCCCTCACACAGGGGTGCAAAGTAACTTACCCATCCCAGTGGGACATCCCATTGCAAATTCCAGTAGATAACACCTTTCTCAGGTATGATGGGTCTTGGTGTTCTCAGTAGTGTAGCACGTAGATCCATGGTGAGGAGTCCGGGCAATCAAAGGCTGTCCATGTGACTTCCATACCTTCTCAGTATTGGGTGTCTCACTACGGGTACCCAGTCTGGCATATGGGGCAATAGGCCCTACTGGTTAGTCATTCAAATGTATTAAAGCCTGGGATAGTACTTTAGTCTACCTAGCCAAGGTGGTTTTACTTGTTAGTAATTTGATCTGCTGCTTTAATATTCCATTTTTCCTTTTTATCAACCCTGCAGCTTGCAAGTTATAGGGGAAATAAAACCTCCATTCAATGTCATGTTCTTTGCCCAGTCCTGCACATCTTGACCTTTGAAATCTAACCCTTGATGGCTCTCTGTTCTATAAGGTTATATGTACATGGCACTAAGCTTTTCTAATCCCCTAATAGTGGCAGCCTGGTTTGTGCAGCAACAGGGGAAAGCCTGGGTTAGGTCAGACGTGGTGTCCACACAAACCAAAGCATACTTAGAACCCCCACTCAGAGAAAGGGGGCCAATAAAATCACTTTGCCAATCCCTTACCAGTTGAGAACTTAAGTGGATAGCCCCAGACTCCTTCAGTGGTTGCCTTGGGCATTGTTTAGAACACATAGAACATTCTGTTACTGCATTAACCAAGTCACTGTATTTCAAAGGCAATCCAGCGTCTTTGGCAATATTCCATCCCATCCAGGTGCTATGGTGGTCACTCTTCCTGTGTACCCAGTCTGCTGTATCTACTGAAGGATCGGTTGCTAGAGCTTATATCTGGGCTAAGATATCAGCTTCTTGATTGCCAGAGGGTGCCAGCATCTTGTGAGCCAGGATGTGGAAAACAGTGAATATAGCCTCAGGCTCTTTCAGGCAAAGCCAAATGTCTTTCCATGTATCCTCACCGCACAAGGGATTATTCATGATCACCCATCCCTCAGTTTCCCATTGTCCAAGTCATAAGGTTAATTCCTTTAGAATAGTCAAACTGTTAGTGCAAAGGGTTGATGGTCAGGGCTCTTGAGTCATCACCATCCAAACTGCTTTGAGTTCAGCCCACTGACTATTGCAGTTTCTGTTTCCATCCAGATGGTGGCAATGTTGGGCTGAATAGTGATCACAGTCCATGTCGGCAGGTCTCCCCAACTAGACTCACCTGTATACCAGGCATCAGTGGGGATTTTCCCTACTACCTCTCTACAGGCGACAGGGGCCATAGCAGGAATGGGATGGGGGCATGTGGAAAATCTACATATTCTGCAGAGGCTGGTAGCACTCGCATTTCTAGAGACAGAGGGCTGGCAGACAAGGTACTCTTGTGCTGCAAATAGACATGCCACTTAAAGTGGGAGTTTGAGCCATGGCAGAGGTAGGTAAATGGAACAATCCTCAATCCAACCCTTGATAGGAAGGGAAGTTCTTACCAGGATGTGGTATTCCTTCATGAGAACTTCTACCTGGAGGAGTGCTGTGTACACTACTAGGACCTATTGCTCTGTGAGGGTGTATCACATTTTTTCCACCCTCCAGACCTGAAACCAAAATCCTAGGGGTACTCTCTCCTTCTGTTGTGTCTGCCACAGTGCCCAACAAATACCTTCCAGAGTCACAGATACATCTAACTCAAATGATAGCCCTGCTTGGGAGATGCCCAGAGCTTTAATCTGCTTTACTAGTATTTTTGCCTTCTCAAAGGTGGCTTGCTGCCCTTATCCCCAGTCCCACACATGCCCCCTTTTTTTTACCAGATGCTATAAGGGACAGAGGCACTATGCCAGGTAGGAAATAAAAGTCCTCCAAAACCCCCAAATCCCTAAAAAATTTTGCACTTCTTTCACATTCTTAGGTGTTGGATAGGCTTGCAACTTGTCAATCACAGCTTCTGGGAAAATGCACATCGTACCCAACCATACGACTCCAAGAAACTTTACAGTGGTGGCTGGGCCTTAAATTTTCTGCGTGTTTAGCGCCCATACTCTCACTCACAGATATTACAGCAAAGTCTGCAGAGTGTCCTGCTGCAGAGGCAAGTTTTCACCTGTTAACATTATATCGCTAATGTAATGGGTCCATTTTACTGATGTGGGGAAGGAGAACAGGGATGAGTTTGGGCTACCATCCGCTTGAAAGGCCCATTGTTGCCCCTCCCATGTGAAGGCAAATTGATCTTGTGACTCCGTGGCCAGGGGTATACTGAAAATAGCATTTTCTCTGTTCACTACAGCATGGTACACTTCTAGAACCATAGCCAAGATATATAAGATGGTGACAAGGTTGGGCACAGCCACATGAATGGGAGGTACCACCTTGTTCAATTCTCATTAGTCCACAGTCATCCACCATGAGCCACCTGGCTTTTTACCAGCCATACCAGGCTGTTGAAAACACTATGGGCAGGGCATACAGTACGCACTCAGTGCAGTTCTTGGATACTTTCTCCTATTTCCTTATAACCCCCAGGCGATTTATATTGACAGTTACCACTCTTGGGGGTGATAGACTTACTAGTTCTCATCTGGTATTTTTCCTCAGCACTGGTTTTATTATTCTAACCCAGAGGTGAAATTCACCAATAAATGTTTGCAGAGTTTGACCTTGTAGGATTTGAATGCCCAATATGTTATCTAGTATTGGGGAGATAAAAACCTCATTTCTTCTAACCCTCTGTAACCACTGATGGCACTGAGGGGGCCAGAAAACTTCTGACCGTTACCATGTTTTAGAGTACATTTGGCTCCAGTATCACCCAGAGCTGTTAACTTGTGTTTATTTCTTGGGGATCAGTGAATAGTGAGCTCAACATGGGGTCTCTGATCACCTCTAATGGCCCTCACTTGGAGGCATTCTTGCCCTGAATCCTATATCCAGGGAATAGGAGGCATCCATGTTGAATCAGACTGTATCCCTGAGACCTCTGCTGGAGCAGGGGGGCACTAGGGTGGTAGGGGCAGGTGGGGCAGATCTGAACTGTTTTTCAGGTATTAAGGCTTTCCACAGGCTGACTTACCCTGCATTGGGTTACCAGTCTGTCTTTTCAGGTGGGATCCTGGCAGCAATGAAGTCAAATCACATTTGCTTCTGGATTACTCTCACTGGATGCTTTATAGCAAATTGGGATAGAATTTTGGCTTAATAAGCTCCATCTCTGTCTCAAGTCTTTTCCACAGCCAAAACCCTTTTCTGGAATTTGTCAGTTTCCCCCAGATCAGCGTTGGACTACTCAGTTTCATAAATGTCTTGTCACGTGACTGGGCTCAGCGTGGATATCAGCATCCCATACCAGGTACTGGAGACAGACTGGAGCATCTTGGCTTTCATTTCTGCAGTAAATATTGCCTAATAAAGGCCTTCAAAGACAGGGGCATAGATGGCTTATTTCATTTCCAACTTCCTAAGAATTTTTTATACCTCCTCTATATTATTTCCAGGATCCCATGTGCTCCAGAGATCCTCCTCGTTGGGCCAAGCCTCTCTGCAGGCTAGAATAATCAAATCTATAAGAAAGTGAGTCACTTGAAACCCAAGTGCCATGCACGTGCTGCTGAAAGTCAGCGTGTTTGGTGATGTTGCTCATTTTCTCCATCTCCTGCCCAGTCAGAGAAATGCCATTGCCCCCATATCCCATAGCCACATTAACCATGCCTGGTTACTATCCTTAGCCTTTTGTTGGAACTTGGCAGCTGTATCAATCAGTTAAATCATCATGAATATTTTCTGAATTGGGGGCTGGCATGCTGGCTGGGGTTTTACTTTCCTTTGTATTAGCAGTCAAATGGCAGGGAGTATTTGATCCATTTCACTGTCAATCAACACAACATCCTCCTCTTCACTCTCTTCACTTTCCCAGGAATTCCACCTCCTAGCATAACAATCAGGCTTTGGCACAAGTGCTCTTCTGAGCACTATCCATGGCAGCTTGTGCCCACTTAATTTTGCAAAATGGCATGCTAAGGTTTCCAACCTACTATTCTGTTCTCCCGCCTTGTCTGATACCCTGAAGCTAGCAGAGTAGTGAACAACCACACATCCTTCTCTAACCTCAGGTCTTCTTCCAACTTTCTAACTTAAGCTTCAGCCTCTAGCTGGGCATTGGTGGACAGCCGAACTGTACACAGTAGAAGACAGCCCACTGTGGCAGCCATTTGTTTCCCTTCTTTGCCGAGTATGCTATGCACAGTTCTTCAAACAAATGCATTAAATGAGCTCATGTTTTGGGGTGTACCCATACTCACACGGCAATCCAAAAGCATCTAACCGACAAGTCACCCACCCCACATAGAGGTCAATGGCCAACCCAGGATTTTCTCCATGGATGCCTCTTTCCCAGGATCCACTTGTTAAGTCACATGGCTAGCCAATTGTTGATTTCCATCCTTAAAAGTTCCCTTGGTGAAATCTGAAACATGGCCCCCATACATTGAGGGCAAGAGGAGACCGAAGAAAGAGGCAAATCACTCCAGATTGGTTGTGGCCGGTTTAATAAGCAGGGGACTTAGATGTGAAGCTTGTCTTGGGTGGCTGCAACATAAGTAGATCTCTGTATCCACATGCCAAAATCTTAAAAGTTTATGTAGAGATTTTAATGAGGTTCAGTCACATACACAGTCCAGATGGTCTCAATAGCATCATTCTCTCAAGAGTGCATCCTTAAAATGGCTCCTAGTGTGGGAATTGTGGGTGTAACATATATTCCAAGGATAGGGGAGGGGCAAGGAGCTACAATTGCCCAGGACCCATTTGTGGGTCATCTGGCAGTCAAGTTCTCTTAATGACTTCATCCAACAATGAATAATGGGTCAATCCATAAATAAGATATAACAATTTAAGTATTTATGCACCCAATATCAAGGCACCTAAATATACAAAGCAAAACTAAGAGCTAAAAGGAAAAATAAAAAGTTACACAATAGCAGCTGGGGAATTGAATACCCCCTCTCAAAATTGATATAGACCAAATGAGCCTAACAGACATGTGGAGAACATTCTAACTGACAACAGCAGAATACACATTCTTCTCAAGCGCAAATTGAACATTTTCTAGGATAGAGCATATATTAAGCCACAAAACAAGTGTAGCAAATTCAACAACATTGAAATCATATCAAGTATCTTCTCTGACCACAATGGTATGAAACTACAAATCAACAACAGAAAGAAAACCCTGGAAAACTCACAAATACATAAAAATTAAACAACCTCTTGAACCATCAAATGATCAAATAATAAAATAACATGGAAATAAAAACATATCTCAAGACAAAAAAAAAAAAATGAAGCACAACATATCCAAACTTGTGGCATGCAGCAAAAGCAGTTCAAGTGGGAAGTTCATAGCAATAAATATCAAATGTCTATTTTAAGAAACAAGAAAGATCTCAAATAAACAACATAACTCTATGCTTCAAGGAACTAGAAAAAGAATAAAGTGAGCCCAAAGTCAGCATAAGAAAGGATATATTAAATATTAGGGCAGGAATAATAGAAATAGAGAATAAGAGAATGATAGAAAATATTAACAAAACTAAGAGCTGGATTTTTGAAAAGATAGATAAAATTGGCAAACCGTTAGAGAGACTAGCAAAGGGAAAAAACTTGAGGACACTAGTCAACAAAATTATAATGAAAGAGAAGACATTACAACTGATACCACAAAAATACAAATGATTATTTGAGGCTACTATGAACAACTATATGACAACAAACTGGATAACCTAGAAGAAATGAAAAAATTCTTAGAAACATAACAGCTTACCAAGACTGAATCAGAAAGATATCTGAACAAAACAATCACTACTAAGGAGATTGAATCAGTAACCAAAAATCTCCCAATGGAAGCTGGGCCAGTGGCATAGTGGTTAAGTTCACTTGTTCCACTTTGGCAGCCTGGGGTTCGTGGGTTTGGATCCTGTGCATGGACCTACACACTGCTTGTCAAGCCATGCTGTGGTCATGTCCCACATACAAAAATAGAGGAAGATTGGCACACATGTTAGCTGAGTGACAATCTTCCTCAAGCAAAAGGAGGAAGATTGGCAACAGATGTTAACTCAGGGCCAATCTTCCTCACAAAAAAAAAACCCAAAAAACTCCCAATGAAGGAAAGACCAGGACCAGATGACTTCATTGGTGAATTTTATCAAACATTTAAAAACGAAATATCACCAATCCTTTTCAACTCCTAAAAATCAAAGAGAGGAAGCACTCTCAACCTCATTTTATGAGCCAGAATTACCCTCATACCAAAGCCAGAAAAGTACACTAGAAAATAAAATTACAGGCTGAAGAATATAGACACTAAAATTTTCAATAGAATAGTAGCAGACTGAACTCAGCAGCACATTAAAAGCATCATTTACCATGATCAAGTGGGATTATCCCTGGGATGTAATGATGGGTTAGCATATGCAAATAAATAAATGTGATACCTCATATTAAGAGAATGAAAGAAAAAATTATGGATCATCTTATAGATGCAACAAAAGCACATGGCAAAATTCAACATCCTTTCATGATAAAAACTCTTAACAAATTAGTATAGAAGGAACATAACTCAACAAAATAAGGGTTACATATGACAAGTCTTCAGCTAACATCATACTCAATGGAGAAAGTGTAAGTTTTTCCTCTAAGAACAGGAACAAGACAAGAATACTCACTCTCACCACTCCTATTCAACATAGCATTGAAAGTCCTTGCCAGAAAAATCAGGCAAGAAAAAGAAATTAAAGGCAGAATTAGAAGGTAAGAAGTAAAATTGTGTCTATTTGCAGGTGACATGATTTTATATAGCAAGAATCCTAAAGATTCCACAAAAAAGTGTAAGATCTAAACAATGAATTCAATAAAGGTACAGGATACAAAATCAGCATACAAAAATCAGTAGGATTTCTATAAACTAATGACAAATTATCTGAAGAAGAAATATAGAAAACAATTGCCATTATAATTGCATCAAAAACAGTAAAATGCTTAGGAATAAATTTAACCAAAGATATGAAAGCTCTCTATACTGAAAACTACAAGATATTGATGATGCAAATCAAAGAAAACACAAATAAATGGAAAGATATCCCATGTTCATGTATTGGAAGAATTAATATTGTTAAAAGTGTCCATACTAGGGACTGGCCTCGTGGCATAGTAGTTAAGTTCACGTGCTCCACTTCAGCAGCCCACGGTTTGTGAGTTCAGATCCGAGGCACTGATCTACACATCACTCATCAAACCATGCTATGGCAGCTCCTACATACAAAATAGAGGAATATTGGCACAGATGTTAGCTCAGCAACAATCTTCATCATGCAAAAGAAGAGGGTGATTGGTAACAGATGTTAGCTCAGAGATAATCTTCCTCAACAAAAAACAAACAACAGGAAAATAAAAATTTTTTAAAAAGTGTCCATACTACACAAAGCCCTCTGTAGATTCAGTGTAATCCCTATCAAGATTAGAATAGCCTTTTTACAGAATTAAAAATATAATCCTAAAATTTATATGGACCCACAAAACACCCTGAATATCCAAATCAATCCTGAGAAAGAATACCAAAATGGGAAACATCACACCTCCTGATTTCAAGCTATGTTAAAGAGCAATGGTAATCAAAACAGTATGGTACTGCCATAAATACAGACACATAGACCAATGGAACAGAATGGACAGAAATAAACTCATTCATGTAAGTTCAACTAATATTTGACAAGGAAGCCAAGAATACTCAATGGATAATAGATATTCTCTTCAATAAATGCTGCTAGGAAAACTGGAAATTCACATGTAAAATAATGAAACTAAATCCCTATCTTACACCATGCAAAAAATTAACTAGAAATGGATTGAAAATTTAAATGAAGATTGGAAACCATAAAACTCCTAGAAGAACACATAGGAAAAAAATCTTCTCAACATGGTTTTTGGCAATGATTTTTTAGATATGACACCTAAAACATGAGCAACAAAATCAAAAATGAACAAGTGGGACTACATCAAACTAAACAGGTTCTGCACGGCAAAAGAAACAATAAAAAATGAAAAAAATGACCTACAGAATAAGAAAAACTATTTTCAAGCCATATATCTGATAAGGGGTTGATATTCAATATACAGAAAGAACTCCTATATCTCAATAGCAAAAAATCAAATAATCCAATTTAAAAATGGCATAGGACCTAAATAGAAATTTTCCCTAAGAAGATATGTAAGTGGCCAAGAAAAAGTGCTCTATATCATTAATCTTTAGGGAAATGCAAATTGAAACCACAATGAGTTATCATCTCATGCCTGTTAGAATGGCTATTATCAAAGACAAGAGCCAACAAATGTTGGTGAGGATGTGAAGAAAAGGGAACACTTGTGAACTCTTATTGGGATTGTAAATTGGTACAGGAAATATTGAAAACAGTACATAGGGGGACTTGGATCAAGATGGCAGAGTGGAAAGATCCATACCTCACCTCCTTGCACAGACACATCAAAACTACACCACATATAGAATAACTATCACTGAGAACAAACTGAAGATTAACAGAACAGATTTTCCACAACTAAAGATATAAAGAAAAGCCACATAAAGATGGGTAGGGGGGCAGAGATACAGTCTAGTCAGGATCCACACTCCCAATGTGGCAACCATAAGCAGAAAGGATATCATAAGTACAAAGTTCCTCCCAGATATGTGAGGAGCTCAAGCCCCACATCAGGTGCCCCAGCCCAGGGGACCTTCACTGGGAATACGAGAACCCAAAATACATGGCTTTGAAAGCCAGTGGGACTTACAGCTGGGAGAGGCAGAGGGCTATAGAAACCTAAAACTCCACTCTTAAACGGTGTGTGCACAAACATGCTATCTCCAAGTCCCAGCACAGAAGCAGCAGTTTGAAAAGCATCTGGGTTATATGTGAAGGAGATTCATTGGCTAATTTTAGTGCTTGTGCCGGAAGGACAGAGATGTGTTGGAATATTCTCTGGGAGTAGAAGTGCTGGTGAGCACCATTTTTTTAACCTCTTTTTCTACCTAGCTGGCCCAGCACTGGTAAGCACCATTTCTGACACTCTCCATCAATATTGCTACCACCACTCACCCTGTGTTCCCCTGTGGACCCACTCCACCTGACACCCCTCCAAAGCACCTCCTGCTTCACCCCAATATGAGGGTAGCCCTGGCTGGCACCAGAGCCCCTCCAATGTGGCTCCCACCTGGGGGGCCAGCCCCACACACCAGTGTACCCACAGCAATTATGGCCCAAGAACAACATAAATGTGCACACAGCCTACACAGGGGACACACCTGGAACAGCAGGATCTGGTGACCAATGGGGATTGCACTACTAGGCCCCACAGGACACCCACATAAGGCCACATCTTCAAGACTAGGTGATGCAGCTGATCTAGCTAATACATTGAAATAGACACAGAGAGTTAGGCAAAATGAGGAGACATAGGAATATGTTCCAAATAAAAGAACAAGACAAAAACCTCAGAAAAAGAACTAACAAAATGGAGATAAGCAATCTAGCTGAAAAAGTGTTCAAAGTAATTGCCATAAAGATGCTCATAGAACTTTGGAGAAGAATGGATGAACACAGTGGAAACTTCAACAAACAGATAGAAAATATAAAAAAATAACCAATCAGAGCTGAGAAATACAATAACTAAAATGAAAAATACATACACTAAGGGCATAAACGGCGGACTAGATGATGCAAAAGAATGAATCAGCAATCTGGAAAACAGGGTAGTGGAAATCATCCAGTTGGAACAACAAAAACAAAAAAGAATTTTAAAAATGAGCGTAGCACATCTGGGACAACATCAGGCATACTAACATTTGCATTATAGGGGTCACAGAAGGAGAAGAGAGAGAAAAAGGGACATAAAACCTATTTGAAAAAATAATGGCTGAAAATTTCCCAAACCTAGTGAAGGAAACACATCCAAGACCAGGAAGCACCAAGAGTCCCAAGTAAGATGAACCCAAAGAAACTCACACCAAGACACATAATTAAAATGTCAAAAGTTAAAGAGAGAATCTTAAAAGCAGCAAGAGAAAAACTACTAGTTATGTACAAAGAAACCCCCATAAGACTATCAGCTGGTTTTTCAGCTGAAACTTTATAGGCCAGAAGGGAGTGGTGCAATATATTCAAAGTGCTAAAAGGAAAAAAAAAACTTATAACCAAGAATAGTCTACCCAGCAAATGATAACGCAGCAAGGTTATCATTCAGAATTGAAGGAGAGATAACAAATTTCCAAGAAAAGCAGAAGCTAAAGGAGTTCATAACCACTAAACTGGCTTTATAAGAAATGCTAAGGGAAAGTTTTTTCTGAGGAAGATTAGCCCCAAGCTAACTGCTGCCAATCCTCCTCTTCTCGCTGAGGAAGAGTGGCCCAGAGCTAACATCCATGCCCATCTTCCTCTACTTTATATGTGGAATGCCTACCACAGTATGGCATGCCAAGTGGTGCCAGGTCTGCACCCAGGATCTGAGCTGGTGAACCCTGGGCTGCCAAAGCAGAACGTGTGCACTCAACCACTGTGCCACCAGGCCAGCCCCTAGGGGGAATTTTTTAAACATAGGAGAAAAGGCCATTACTAGGAATAAGACAGTTATGAAAGAAAAAATCTCACTGGAAATGCCAAACATACAGTATAGGTAGAGGATAAACCATCTATATACCTAGTTTGAAGGTTAAAAGACGCAAGTAGTAAAATCTAGATCTACAATAGTTAGTTAAGGAATACACAAAATAAAAAGATATAAAAATATGATGCTAAAAATGTAAAACCTTGGAGAAGTAAAAATGTAGTACTTTTAGAACTTAAGTGACCATCAACTTAAAATAGACTGCTATATACAAAGGCTGTTATATATGAACATCATGGTGACCACAAACCTAAAACCTGTAATAGATACACAAAAATTAAAGAGAAAGGAATACAAATACAATGCTAAAAAAAGTCATCGAATCAAGGAGAAAAGAATAGACAACTACAGAAACAACCAGAAAAAATTAACAAAATGTTAACAAATACATATAAATCAATAATTAAATGTAAATGGAGTAAATGTTACAATCAAAAAACATAAAGTGTGGGCCAGCCTGGTGGCATACTGGTTAAGTTCGCACACTCCACTTTGGTGGCCCGGGGTCACCAATTTAGATCCTGGGCATGGACCTATGCACCACTTATCAAGCCATGTTGTGGCAGGTATCACACATATAAAATAGAGAAAGGTGGGCACAGATGTTAGCTCAGGGTCATGTTTCCTCAGCAAAAAGAGGAGGATTGGTGGTGGATGTTAGCTCAGGGCTAATCCTCTTCAAAAAGATAAAAGCAAGACCCATTTAAGTGCTGCCTACAAGAGACCCACTTCACATCTAAAGATACACACAGACTGAAAGTGAAGGGATGGAAAAAGATATTCCATGCAAATGGAAATGGAAAGAAAGCTGGAGTAACAATATTTATATCACACAAAACAGTCTTTAAAACAAAGACTGTAATGAGAGACAAAAATGAGCATTACATAATAATAAAGGGATTAATCCAACAGGAGAATATAACACTTGTAAATATCTATGCACCCAAAGTAGGAGCATGTAAACACATAACGCGAATATTAGCCAACATAAAGGGAGAAATTGACAATAATACAATAGTAGGGGACTTTAAAAACACATTTTTATCAATGAACAGATCATCCAGACAGAAAGTCAACAAGGAAACGTTGTCCTTAAATGATACTTTTGACTGGATGGACTTAATAGATATATATAGAATGTTCCATGCAAAAAACAGCAGAATACATATTCTTTTCAAGTGTACATGGAACAGTCTTCAGGATAAAATGCATGTTAGGTCATAAAACAAGTCTCAATAAATTTAAGAAGGTTGAAATCATTTCAAGCATCTTTTCTGAGCACAATAGTGTGAAACTAGAAATCAATTATAAGAAGAAAATGGAAAAAAACACAAACAGGTGGAGGCTAAACACCATGATACTAAACGGCCAATGGGTCAATAAAGAAATCAAAAAATACCTTGAGACAAACTAAAATGGAAATACAATGTTCCAAAATTTGTGGGACACAGCACAAGAAGTTCTAAAAGGGAAGTTTATAGCAACACGGTCCTACCTCAGTGAGAAGAAAAATCTTGAATAAACAATCTAACCTTGTACTCAAAGGAACTAGAAAAAAAACAAGAGCAAAGTTAGTAGAAAGTAGGAAATAATAAAGATCAGAGCAGAAATAAATGAAATAAAGACAAAAATCATTAGAAAAGATCAATGAAACTAAGAGCTAGTTCTCTGAATATATAAACAGAATTGATAGTCCTTTAGCCAAACTCATGAAGACAAAAAGAAAGCAAGCCCAAATAAATAAAATGAGATATTAAAGAGACGTTACAACTGACACCACAGAAATGCAAAGGATCATAAGAGACTACTATGAGCAAATTGGACAAACTAGAAGAAATGTATAAATTACTAGAAACATACAATCTTCCAGGACTGAATTGAGAAGAAATAGAAAATCTGAACAGACTGATTACTAGTAGTAAAATTGAATCAGTAATCAAAAAGTTCTTAACAAACGAAAGTCAAGAACCAGATGACTTTACAAACATTAATAGACTTAACGCCTATCTTTCTCAAATGACCTCAAAAAATTGAAGAGGAAGGAATGATTCCAAGCTAATTCCATGAGGCCACCATTACCCTGACATGAAAATCAGTCAAAGACACTACCAAAAAGAAAATTACACATTAATATTCCTAATGAAATTAGATGCAAAACTCCTCAACAAATATTAGCAAATTGAATTCAATGATACGTTAAAAGAACCATAAATCCTGATCAAGTGGGATTTAATCCAGGGAGGAAAAGATGGTTCAATATCTGAAAATCAATCAATGTGATGCATCAGATTAACATAATGAAGAATAAACACCATATCATTATCTCGATAGATGCAGAAAAAGCATTTGACAAGATTTGGCATCAATTTATGATTAAAAAAACTCTCAATAAAGTTGGTATGGAGGAAACATAACTTTAGCATAATAAAGGCCAGAAGTGACAAACCCACAGCTAATATTATACTCAACAGTAACAAGTTGAAAGCATTTCCTTCAAGATCAAGAACAAGACAATGTTGCCCACTCTCACCATTTTTATTTAGCATAGTATTGGAAGTCTCTCAGTCACAGCAATCAGACAGGAAATAAAAATAAAAGGCATACAAGTTGGAAAAGAAGAACTAAAACTGTCACTATTTGCAGATGACCTGATACCATATATAGAAAACCTTAAAACTCCACCAGAAAAAGGTTAGAGCTAATAAATGAATTCAGTAAAGTTGCAGGATGCAAAATCAATATACATAAATCTGCTGTGTTTCTATACACTAATAATGAACAATCATAAAGAGAAATTAAGAAAATTATCCCATTTACAAGTACATTGAAAAGAATAAAATATCTAGGAATAAATTTAACCAAGCTTCTATGATGAAAACTGTGAGATGCTGATAAAAAAATTGAAGAAGACACAAATAAATGGAAAGATATATCGTGCTCATGGATTGTAAGAATTAATATTGTTAAAATGCCCATACTACCCAAGCAATCTACAAATAAAATGAAATTATCATCAAAAGTCCAATGGCATTTTTTACAGAACCAGAACAAATAACCCCAAAATTTGTATGGAACCACAAATGACCCCGAATAGCCAAAGCAATCTTGAGGATGAAAAACAATGTCAGAGGTATCATGTTCCCTGATTTCAAACTATACTACAAAGCTATAGTAATCAAAACAATATCGTACTGGCACAAAAACGGACACATAGATCAATGGAACATAATGAAGAGCCCAGAAATAAACCCACACTTATACAGTCAATTAATCTACAACAAAGCAGCAAAGAATAAACAATAGGGAAAGAATAGTCTTTTTAATGAACGGTGTTGGGAAAATTGGACAGCTACATGGAAAATAATGAAACTGGACCAATTTCTTACACAATACACAAAAATAAACTCAAAATGGATTAAAAACTTAAATGTAGGACCTGAAAATATAAAACTCCTATAAAACAAAGACAGTCACCTCTTTGACATCAGTCTTAGCAATATTTTTTTGGATCTGTCGCCTCAGGCAAAGGAAAACATAAGCAAAAATCAACAAATGGTACTACATCAAACTAAAAAGCTTTTGCACAGTGAAGGAAATTGTCAACAAAATGAAAAGACCACCTACTGAATATAAGGAGGCATTTTCAAATAACATATCTGATAAGGGGTTAATAGTCAGAATATATAAAGAACTCATACAACTCAAAAACAAACAAAAAATATTACAGTTAAAAAATGGGCAGAGGACCTGAATAGACACTTTTCCAAAGAAGATATACAGATGGCTAACAGACACATGAAAATATGCTCAACATCACTAATCATCAGGGAAATGCAAATCAAAATCACAATGAGATATCACATCACACCTGCCAGAATGGCTTTTATCAAAAAGAAAACAAGTAACAAGTGTTCGCGAGGAAGTGGAGAAAAGGCTACACTTGTATACTGTTGGTGGGAACGCAAATTGCTCTAACTACGGGAGAAAACAACATCAAGTTTCCTCAAAGAAAATTAAAAATAGAACTATCATATGATCCAGCAATTCCATTTTGAGTATTTGTTCAAAGTAAACAAAAGCACTAATTTAAAAATATATATGTATCCCTATGTTCACTGAAGCATTATTTATAAGAGTGAAGATATGGAAGCATCCTAAGTGTCCATTGATAGATGAAGAGATAAAGAAGATGTTATATATATCCATATATATGTACACTAAAATATTACTCAGCCAACATCATTAGCTACCAGGGAAATGCAAATCAAAACTGCAATGTGGTATCACCTCACTCTGGTCAGAATGGCTATAATTAGCAAGACAGGAAACAACAAATGTTGGAGACGATGTGGAGAGAAGGGAACACTTGTTCACTGCTGGTGGGAGTGCAAATTGGTGCAGCCACTATGGAAAGCAGTATGGAGTATCCTCAGAAAATTAAGGATAGATCTACCATATGATCCAGCTATTCCACTGCTGGGTATTTATCCAAAGAACTTGAAAACACAAAGGCATAGACATACTTGCACCCTTATGTTCATTGCAGCATTATACACCATAGCCAAGATTGGAAGCAACATAGGTGCCCAGCAAGGGACGAATGGATAAAGAAGATGTGGTATTTATACACGATGGACTACTACTCAGCCATAAGAAATGATGAAATCCGGCCATTTGTGACAACATGGATGGACCTTGAGGGTATTATGCTGAGTGAAATAAGTCAGAGGGAGAAAGTCAAATACCATATGATCCCACTCATAAGTAGAAGACAAAAACAATGAGAAACAAACACATAGCATTGGAGATTGGATTGGTGGTTACCATAGGGTAAGGGGGGAGGGGGGAGAACAAAAGGGGTGATTAGGCTCACATGTGAAGTGATGGAGTATAATTTGTTTTCCGGTGGTGAACATGATGTAATCTACACAGAATTCAAAATATATTATGAGGTACATCCGAAAATAAATACATAAATAAATAAATAAATAAATAAATAAAATATTTCTCAGCCATAAAAAAATGAAATCTTCCCATTTGAAACAACATGGATGGACCTAGAGGATACTATGCTAAGTAAGATAAGTTAGACATAGAAAGATAAATACCATATGATTTCAGTAAAATGTGGAATCTCAAACAAGAAACAAATCAACGAGCAAAAGAAAACAAAACTCATTGATCCAAAGAACAAATTGGTGGTCACCAGGGCGGGGGGAATAGGTGAAATGGGTGAAAGGGATTAAGAGGTACAAACTTCCAGTTATAAAATAAATAAGTTACGGGGATTAATGTACAGCATAGAGAATATAGTCATTAATATTGTAATAAATGTGCATGGTGACAGATGATTACCCAACTTGCTTTGGTGATCATTTTGTAATATATATACATGTAAAATCACCATGTTGTACATATGAAACTGATGTAATATTGTACATCAACTATTCTTCCATTAAAAAAACAGAAAAGTATGAAATTTCTTCAAGAAATTAAAAATAGAACTACCATATGATTCAGCAACTCCACTTCTGGGTATATATCCACAATAAATGAGAACACTATGTTTAAGAGACTTCTGCATCCCAATGTTCAATAATAACGTTATCTCCAAAAGTCAAGACATGAAAACAGCCTAAAAGTCCATTGAAAGATGATTGAATAAAGAAGTTATAGTGTATATATACACGTTGTGTATGTATATATATATACACACACATTGAAGTAGTATTCAGCAATAAAAAGAAAATCCTTCCACTTGTGACAACATGGATGGACCTTAAGAACATTATGCTAAGTGAATAAGTCAGACAGAGAAAGACAAATACTATATGATCGCACTTATATGTGAAATCTAAAGAAAAAATAAATGAAAAAAGAGATCAGATTTGTGATTACCAAAGACAGGTGGTGAGGGGTGGAGGAATAGCATGAAGCTGGTCAATAGGTACAAACTCCAGTTATAAGATGAATAAATACTGAGGATGTAATGACGACTTTAGTTAGCACTGATGTATGGTATACTTGAAAATTGTTAAGAGTTGTCATCACAAGGAAAATAAGATTTTTTAAAATTTATATGAATGTTAATTAAACTTGTAATCATTTCACTATATATGTAAGTCAATTCATTATGCTGTAAACCTTAACCTTATACACTGTTGTATGTCAATTTTATCTCAATAAGACTGGGGAGAAAAAACTTTGGAGACAAATTGCTGCTGCTGCTCAAGAAGTTATTAGAGATGCATTAAAGAGGGTAAGAAGAACAATTTCACTTTATCTGCCTCACCTCTACCCCAAAGTGACACAGCTCAGTTCCAAGAAAGAGTCCCTCAGTCAACAATTTCTCCCAAGGGCAAAATGAGAGTGTAGCAAGCACCTGACTTCCCCAGCCATGTAGGATATTGCCCAAGAGATTCACATATTTCTCTCCCCACTAAGAATAATGAAGAGACAAGAATTGTTGAATAGTCTGATGGGAGCTAGGAGCAGGGAAAAGGGCCAGGGGCTCACAGAAAACAGGGCATGGAACTCAACAAAGCATCACAATTTCTACTAAGCACTTCATGGACTCCTCCAACAGGCCTGCCCATAAACCTTGTAGAAAACTTCACCTGCAGAACTGCTCAACTAGCCAATGTGCACCACTAGCACTTAACACTACCCTCTCTCTAATAGCCAATGTCTTACACGTGCCCTTGCAGATAGCACCAGCCTCTGCAGTTCATACATGAGCACATGTAGACAGCTAGCTCCACTCTGCTGGATTAAGAGAAAATGCATAACCTTGAACACTTCAGGGCACTGCCATAGGGAAAATAATTGGTAGGTTCTCAATCACTGGCCTGATATTGCAGTATCAATAAAGGCAAAAACTCCTAAGACTCTCTTGCTCAGGAGGAAATAATAGGAGTGGAGTGGATGAATCTATAGAAGAGGTGTGAGATAACCCCCAGAATCCCTAGTCAGCCTGACTGAAGAAGGTCCATCTCTCCTGAAGCAACTCAGTAAAGTCTGGAGGAGGTAAATGCTTTTAAAAATGTGAAGACAGATCTCATCAAGATGGCAGTGTAAGCAGACTCTGAACTCATCTCCTCCCATGAACAGAATCAGGTTAAAACTATTTTTGGAAAAATTACCCTGGATAAAAAACTGAAAACTGGAGAAAAAGAACCTCCACAACAAGGAACTGTCCTGACTAAGGCAGAAGAGGCAGAAAAGCCTGATGGAGAGGACAAAAGCCACCTTTGGGAGCAGTGGAGCTTCTCAACTGGCCAGGCAGGAGCCACCCTAAGGTACACAGCCCTCCCTGGAGGAGTGAGGTCTGCAGCTGGGACCGATACTGCTATAAGCATCCTTCAGACTCAGCACAACTGAGATGACAGTCTTACTATCTGGCTTTTCTGGCTATTAACTGCAGTGAGGATACACCCAGAAAAGCTTTTGGATAAAAGCTGAAAAGACCCAGGTCTTAAAGGGCCCACACACAACCTCACCCATCTCAGCAACCTAAAGACTAGCAATCTTTCACCAGAAAGAAGGCTGACAGTCCTTTGGTGAAAAGAGATTCACCTGGTGGGCTCTGGGGGCATCTCAGTGAGAGGAGGGACCTCTTCGGAGACTGAGATGTTGGTGGGGGTCATTGTTCTGACCTGGTCCAGGCATGCTGACACAGACCCAGGGGGACGCCATAGAGGTTCTTCCCTTGGCCTGTTAGCCTAGGAGTTTACCACACCTACTAGAGTGCAGATTTAATCCAGTTCAGCCAGGGCAGGCAGCCTGCCCTAGGGACTGGCCCTGCCCAACAGCAAGGCTACTTGTTGGCCTGCATCGACTGTGTGCCTTGATCCCCTAGAGGCAGGTGAGTGTGCCTGCCTCTGTGGGGCAGGGCCTGTGTGAGGACCAGGTGAAACGTCGGGGCATTAGTGGTGAGGTGGGGACCTCTGCAGTGGGGCATCAGGGTACACTCCAGGGGCTTGGGCAGTGTGCACAGACCAGGACTGTGTTGATGGTGTGTTTTGTCCTGTGGGGGGTGAGGCTTATCAGTGGCAGAAGACCTGTGCTTCACAACTAGCCAGAAAAAGGATCAGCCCCACCTTCCAATGCCTGAATCGATTGAGTGTTCCCATGCCTAGGGCCAGCCCCACTCATCTGCATTCCTAAGAGAACTGACAACAGCCTTGTAGGCCTGAGGCCTATAGCAACTGTAAGCTGCCGAGCCTAGCAATCAGCTACACTGGGTACGTACCCAATTAACAGGAAAACTGCAACAGGTGTGTGCTGTTAGACTTTGTAGACAATTGTGCTGAGGCTCCCCAAACCAGATTTACAAACAGCTGGCCAGGGAAGGAAAGACTAGACTCCCTGGGTACCTGCATTAAGAGCAACCCTGCCACAGTGGAAGGACACAAGGAGCCCACAAAGGGGTCACTCCTGAATCATTTGGACTGGTGACGAGAGTGAAGCACATTGCTGGGACTCATAAGTCATCTCTTACATAAGGCCACTTCTCCAAGATCAGAAGACATAGCTGACTCACCTAATGCATATAAATAAGCACAGAGAAAGAGGCATGATGAGGAGACAGAGGAATACTTTACAAGCAGGGGAACAGGACAAAAACCAAGAAAAAGGACAAAATGAAACAGAAACAAGCAACCTGATGAACAGTTCAAACAAAATCTCAAAAGGATGCTCACAGGTATTGAGAAAAGACTGGATGTACACAGTGAGCTCATCAACAAGGAACTGGAAAATATAAAAAAGAACCAATGAGAAATGAAGAATTCAATACTGGAAATGCAAAATTCACTAGAGGGACTCAACAGCAGAATAGAGGATGCAGAAGGACAGATCAGTGAGCTAGATGAAAGACTAGAGGAAATCACATGAGCTGAACAGAAAAAAGAAAAAAGAATTAGAATGAGAACAGTCTAAGGGAACTCTGAGACAATATCAAGTGTGCTAACATTCATACTATAGGTGTCCCAGAAGGAGAAGAGAGAGACAAAGGGGCAGAAAATTTATTTGAAGAAATATTAGATAAAAATTTTCCTAACCTGAGTAAGGAAACAGACATTCAAATACAGGATACACAGAGAGCTCCAAGCAAGATAAGCCCAAAGAGGCCCACACCAAGAGACATTATAATTAAAATTCCAAAATTAAAGGTAAAGAGAGAATCCTAAAAGCAGCAAGAGAAAGGCAACAAGTGACATCCAAAGGAAGGCCCATAAGGCTATCAGCAGACTTCTCAGCCAAAACCCTACAGGTGAGAAGAGAATAGCATGATGTATCGAAAGTGCTAAAAGGAAAAAACATCCAGCCAAGAATACTCTATCCATCAAGGTTGCCATTCAGAATGGAAGGAGAGATAAAGAGCTTCCCAGACAAGCAAAAATTAAAGGAGTTTATCACCAAGACACCAGTTCTACAAGAAATGCTAAAGGGACTTATTTAAGTGGGAAAGCAATGACCACAAATAGGGATAAAAAATTATCAAAAAAAAAAAAACTCAGGCAATAAAATCAAGGGTAAAGGTAAAAATATAGTAAAGGTAGCAGATCAACTACCAGTGAAAATAATTTGAAGGTTAAAAGAGAAAAATATTAAAGTTAACTACTTCAATGATAAGAGGGTAATGGGTAGACACACACTAGACAAGAGATTATATATGATTTCATAAACATAAAATGTTGGAGGAGGGGAGTGAAAAAGTAGAACTTTTAGAAAGAGGTCAAGTTAAAAAGTCCATCAACTTGATATAGACTATCGTATACATAGAATATTACATCAGATCCCCATGGTAATGACAAATCAGAAACCTATAATAAGTCAGCAAATAAGTAAGACAAAAGAAATCAAACATATTACTAAAGAAAGCCATCAAACCACAAAGGAAGAGAGCAAGAGAAAAAGGAACAGAGAAGAACTTCTAAAAGACCCAGGAAAAAAGTAACAAAATGGCAATAAATACATATTTATCAATAGCTACTTTAAACATCAATGGACTAAATGCTCCAATCAAATGCCATAAGGTGGCCCATTGGATAAAAACACGATCCATATATATGCTGCATACAAGAGACACACTTCAGACCTAAAGACCCTCACAAACTGAAAGTGAAAGGATGGAAAAAGATATTCCATGCAAATGGCAAAAAAAAAAGCAGGGTTAGGAATGCTTATATCAGACAAAATAGACTTTAAAACAAAAACTGTAACAGGAGACAAAGACGGGCACTAAATAATGATAAAGGGGACAATCCAACAAGAAGATATAACACTTGTAAATATTTATGTACCCAACATAGGAGCACCTAAATAGAAAACAATTATTAACAGACATAAAAGGAGAAATAGACAATAACACAATAATAACAGGGGACTTTAACACTCCACTTACACAAATGGATATATCATCCAAACAGAATATCAATAAGGAAACACTGGTCTTAAAGGACAATTAGACCAGATGGACTTAGTAGATATATACATGACATTACATCCAAAAACCACAGAATACACATTCTTTTCAAATGCACATGCAACATTCTCCAGGATTGATAACATATTAGGCCACAAAACAAGTCTCAATAAATGTAAGAAGATCAAAATAGTACCATGCATCTTTTCTGACCACAAAGGTATGAAACTAGAAATCAACTACAGGAAGAAAACCAGAAAAGCCACAAAAATGTGGAGATTAAACAAAATGCTACTGAACAACGATTGGGTCAAGGAAGAACTCAAAGGAGAAAAAAAAAATTCCAGGAGACAAACGAAAATGAAAACATGACATGCCAAAATCTATGGGATACAGCAAAAGCAGTTCTAAGGGGGAAGTTTATAGGAATTCAGGCATACCTGAACAAAGAAGAAAAATCCCAAATAGACAATCTAACAGCTCATCTAAAGGTACTGGGAAAAGAAGAACAAAGAAAGCCCAAAATCAGCAGAAGGAAGGAAATAATAATAATCAGAACAGAAATAAAAGAAATAGAGACTAAAAAATCAATAGAATAGTGAATATGATGTAATATACACTGAATGCAAAATTTATTATGATGTACATCTGAAAGCTATACAATGTTATTGCAATTAAAAAAATTAAAAATTAAAAAGAATCAATAAAAAAATTAATGAAACCAAGAGCTGCTTCTTTGAAAAGATAAACAAAATTGACAAACAATTAGCTAGACTCATCAGGAAAGAAAGAGAGAAGGCTCAAATAAATAAAATCAGAAATGAGAGGAGAAATTATGACACCTCAGAAATAAAAAAGATAAGAGAATACTATGAAAAGCTATAGGCCAATAAATTGGATAACCTAAAAGAAATGGATAAATTCTTAAAAACATACAACCTTCCAAAACTGGACCAAGAAGAAGTAGAGAATTTGAATAGACCAATCACCAGTAAGGAGATCGAAACACAAATCAAAAGCCTCCCAAAAAATAAAAGTCCAGGACCAGATGGCTTCCCTGGTGAATCATACCAAACATTCAAAGAAGACTTAATACCTAGCCTTCTTAAATTCTTCCAAAAAGTTGAAGAGGAGGGGAGGCTTCCCAACTCATCCTATGAAGCAAACATTATCCTGATACCAAAACCAGACAAGGACACCACAAAAAAAGAAAATTACAAGCCAGTATCACTGATGAACATCGATGCAAAAACCCTCAACAAAATACTACCAAAGCAAATCAACAATACAATAAAGAGATCATACATCATGATCAAGTGGGTTTCATTCCAGGGATGCAGGGATGGTTCAACATCCACAAATCTATCAACGTGATACACCACATTAACAAAGTGAAGAATAAAAACCACATGAACATCTCAATAGATTCAGAGAAAGCATTTGAGAAGACACAGCACTCATTATTGAAAAAATGTCTAAATAAAATGGGTATAGAAGGGAAATACCTCAACATAATAAAGGCCATATATGACAGACCCACAGCAAATGTCATTCTCAATGGAGAAAAACTAAAAGCTATCCCTCATAGAACAGGAACCAGGCAAGGATGCCCACTGTCTCCACTCTTATTTCACATAGTATTGGAAGTGCTAGCCAGAGCAATTAGGCAAGAAAAAGAAATAAAAGGGATCCACATTGGAAAGGAAGAAGTGAAACTGTCACCCTTTGCAGACAACATGATTTTATATGTAGAAAACCCTAAAGATTCCACTAAAAAACTTTTAGAAACAATAAAGGAATACAATCAAGTTGTGGGATACAAAATCAATGTACAAAAATCAGTTGCATTTCTATACACTAACAACGAAGTTGCAGAAAGAGAAATTAAAAATACAATCCCATTTACAATTGCAACAAAAAGAATAACATACCTAGGAATAAACTTAACCAAAGAGGTGAAATATCTGTACACTGAAAACTATAAAACATTCTTGAAAGAAATTGAAGAAGACTCAATGAAATGGAAAGATATTCCATACTCTTAGATTGGCAGAATTAACATCATTCAAATGTCCATACTTCCTAAAGCAATCTATAGATTCAACGCTATCTCTATCAAAGTTCCAACAACCTTTTTCACAGAAATAGAACAAAGAATCCTAAAATTTATATGGAACAAGAAAAGGCCCCGAATAGACTAAGGATTCCTGAGAAAAAAGAACAAAGCTGGAGGTATCACACTCCCCAATTTCAAAATATGCTATAAAGCCATAGTAACCAAAACAGCATGGTACTGGCACAAAAAGAGACACACAGATCAATGGAACAGAATCGAGAGCCCAGAAGTAAACCCATACGTTTATGGACAGCTAATATTCAACAAGGGAGCCAAGAGCATATGATGGAGAATGGAGAGTCTCTTCAATAAATGGTGTTGGGAAAACTGGACAGCCACATGCAAAAGAATGAAAGTAGACCATTCCCTTACACCATGCACAAAAATCAACTCAAGGAGAAGATCCAAGATGGCAGCATGAGCAGACTTCTTTGTCTCTCCCCCTTAGAATCTACAACTAATTGGACATTCATCGCTTGACAAAGGATATCTATATAGAATCTCAGGATGTCGGAGAGACCCACACTGCTATACATAGGAAGGCAGACGGACTTCCCTCTGGGAGGAGGTGGAGATAGGTGAAAACTCTCTGACCCAGACCCCCAAACAGCCGAGAGCCTGCGGGTGGCTTTCTTCCAGCGGACGCCCCCAGAACATCATCACATGCCAAGGGCAGGAGGGAGCACACACCAGAGGAGCGACGGTGGATACAGGTGAACAGAGCCCTACCTAAGCCCCCCACAATTACACCTGAGCCCAGAGGGAAGCTCCAGAGTTACACACCCGAGGCAGTGGGGAAAACCCCTACCTGCCATTAGCGAGAGGGCCCCCCCAGCATCCACAACGCCTGGGGGCTCCTGGAGAGAATCCCAAACGGCGTGCAGGCCAGCCAGCTGCCGCCACCGGCTCCTCTGACCGGGCTTTTGCCCTGGAGGGGCTTGGGACTACCAGAGATCTCCTGGCAGAGGTCCGGGGCTGGGTGGAGCTCCAGCAGCCAGCTACGTGGCCTGGGGGAGAAACTCTGAAGTCCCGTCCAGGCAGCAGGCAGGGTCTTTGCCTGCCATAAGTGGCGAGGCCCTTCCCAACATCCACAATGCCTGGGGGCTCCTGGAGAGAATCCCAAATGGTGCGACGGCCTGCCAGCTGCCGCCGCTGGCTCCACTGACCAGGCTTTTGCCCAGGAGGGGATTGGGACTACTGGAGATCTCCTGGGAGAGGACCAGAGCTGGGTGGAGCTCCAGTGGCTGGCTACGCAGCCCAGGGAAGAAACTCTAGAGTTCCATCCCGGCAGCAGGCAGAGTCTTTACCGGCCATTATTGGAGAGGCCCCACTCAGCATCCACAATGCCGAGAGGGTTCCAAAGAGGAGAATCCCAGGCAGGGCAGCAGCCGACCAGCTGCCACTGAACTCGAGGTATCTGGCTATCCCCCAGACAGGGCAATGGGCTCCCCAAGATCCTAGGGGAGAGGACTGGGGCTGGGTGGAGTTCCAGCGACCCAGCTCTGTGGCCCAGGGGGAAACTCTACAGTCTCACAGAAGCCTCAGCGATAGCCTCTGCACAGCACTAGTAGAGAGCACCCACCCAGCAACCACAAGGCTGGAAGCCCCTGGGACAAAAGTAGCATAGCTAGGCGAGCTAACCACAGACTATAGAAAATGCCCCTAGCTCTGCTGTGACCCATAGTGGACAAGTGAGATTTTATGGGCACCGACAGTGACAGAGCTGCAAATATAAGTGATCCTGCCCCTGGCCGCGGGGAAAGCCCATAACACTGCTGCAGACCCTAAGGAGGGAGCACATCTAGGTGGTCTGCAACAGTAGGAACCAGCAGTCTGAAGCCCCCCTGTGATGGCCTCCACAGCTGAAGAGGGAACCCACAGCATCACTGTGACTGCGAGGAGGGGCCCAGGCCCAGTTAGCAACAGCTGATAGGGTTCCTGCTTGGAGCAGTATAAACAGCTGTCCCCCCCACCACACCAGTAGAAACAAATGGAAGCAGTAACTAAGCTCTATCTCTATGCGGAGGCACAAATCTACACCATCAAGCAATATGAAAAAATATATTAAATCTCCAGAACAGAAGGAAAATGACAAACACACAGAAAACAATCCCAAAGACAATGAAATATACAACCTAAATGATGATGACTTCAAAACAGCCATCATTAAAAAACTCACTGAGTTATAAGAGAATTCAGATAGACAACTCAACGAGTTGAGGAGCTATGTCACAAAAGAGTTCGATACTGTAAAGAAGAACCAAGCAGAAATACTGGAAATGAAGAACACAATAGAGGAGATTAAGAAAAATCTAGATGCACTGAACAGTAGGGCCAATAATATGGAGGAAAGAATTAGCAATTTGGAAGATATGAATATAGAAATGCTGCAGGCAGAGGAGGAGAGAGAGCTAAGACTAAAAAGAAATGAGGAAACTCTCCGAGAATTATCTGACGCAATTAGGAGATGCAACCTAAGGAATATAGGTATACCAGAGGGAGAAGAGAGGGAGAAGGGGGCAGAAAGCCTATTCAAAGAAATAATGGCTGAGAACTTCCCAAACCTGGGGAGAGAGATGGAACTTCATGTGACAGAAGCCAATAGATCTCCAAAATTTATCAATGCAAGTAGACCAACCCCAAGACATATAGTAGTGAAGCTAGAAAAAGTCAACAACAAGGAGAGAATACTAAGGGCAGCCAGGCAGAAGAAATTAACCTACAAAGGAACCCCCATAAGGCTTTCAGCAGATTTCTCAGCAGAAACATTACAGGCTAGAAGAGAGTGGAATGATATATTCAAAAATCTGAAGGACAAAAACCTGCAGCTGAGAATTCTCTACCCAGCGAAAATATCCTTCAAATACGATGGAGAAATAAAAACTTTCCCAGATAAACAAAAATTAAGGGAGTTCATTGCCACCAAACCTCCTCTTCAAGAAATGCTCAGGAAAACCCTCATTCCTGAAAAATCAAAAAAAGGAAAGGGACTACAAAACCAAGTGCAAAGGAGATAAGTAGAAGGACAACAACAGAGAGTAGCAGCTCTCCATCAGAACAGACTAAACCATGGGACGAGAAACAAAGGAAATTGAAGAGAACTGGAAAACAAGACATAAAATGGCAGCGGTAGGCCCCCAGATTTCAATAATCACTCTAAATGTAAATGGATTGAACTCTCCAATCAAAAGACACAGAGTGGCAGGATGGATCAAAGAACCAACAATATGCCGCCCCCAGGAAACACACCTCAGGCCCAAAGACAAACACAGACTCAGAGTGAAGGGATGGAAGACACTACTCCAAGCTAATAATGAACAAAAGAAAGCAGGTGTCGCTATACTAATATCAGACAAAGCAGACTTCAAAGCAAAACAGGTAAAGAAAGACAAAGAGGGACACTATCTAATGATAAAAGGGACTCTCCACCAAGAAGACATAACACTTGTAAATATATATGCACCCAATACAGGAGCACCAAAATTTGTAAAGCAACTCTTAACAGAACTAAAAGAAGACATCAACAACAATACTATAATAGTAGGGGATCTCAACACCCCATTAACACCAATGGATAGAACATCCAGACAGAAAATCAACAAGGAAATTATTGAATTAAATGAAAAATTAGACCAGATGGACTTAATAGATATATATAGAACACTTCATCCAAAAACAGCAGGTTACACATTCTTCTCAAGTGTGCATGGAACATTCTCAAGAATAGACCATATTTTGGGAAACAAAGCAAGCATCAATAAATACAAGTGAGTTGAAATAATATCAAGCATCTTTTCTGATCACAATGCTATGAAACTAGAAATCAACTACAAGAATAAAGCAGAGAAAGGTGCAAAAATGTGGAGACTAAACAACACGCTACTGAACAAACAATGGATTATTGAAGAAATTAAAGAAGCAATCAAATATTATCTGGAGACAAATGAAAATGAGAACACGTCACACAAAATCGTTTGGGATGCAGCAAAAGCAGTCCTAAAAGGGAAATTCATCGCAATACAGGCTCACCTCACAAAACAAGAAAAAGCTCACATAAGCAACCTCAAACGACACCTAATAGAATTAGAAAAAGAAGAACAAACAGAGCCCAGAGTCAGTAGAAGGAGGGAAAAAATAAAAATAGGAGCAGAAATAAACGATATTGAAACTAAAATGACAGTAGAAAGGAGCAATGAAACAGAGTTGGTTCTTCGAAAAAATTAACAAAATTGACAAACCCTTGGCCAGACTCACCAAGAAAACAAGAGAGAAATCTCAAATAAATAAAATTAGGAATGAGAGAAGAGAAATCACAACAGATACCAAAGAAATACAAAGGATCATAAGAGAATACTATGAAAAACTATATGCCAACAAATTGAACAACCTAGAAGAAATGGACAAATTCCCAGACTCTTACAACCTCCCCAAACTGAACCAGGAAGAAATGGCGAATCTGAATAGGCCAATCACAATTAAAGAAATAGAAACAGTAATCAAAAACCTCCCCAAAAATAAGAGTCCGGGACCAGACGGCTTCTCTGGAGAATTCTACCAAACATTCAAAGAAGATTTAATAGCTATCCTTCTCAAACTATTCCAGAAAATTGAGGAAGATGGAGTACTCCCTAACACATTCTATGAAGCCAACATCACTCTGATCCCCAAACCTGACAAGGACAACACAAAGAAGGAGAACTACAGGCCGATATCACTGATGAACATAGATGCAAAAATCCTCAACAAAATTCTGGCAGACTGAATACAGCAATACATCAAAAAGATTATACACCATGATCAAGTGGGATTTATACCAGGGACACAGGGATGGTTCAACATCCGCAAGTCAATCAACGTGATACACTACATTAACAAAATGAGAAACAAAAACCACATGATCATCTCAATAGATGCAGAGAAAGCATTCGACAAGATCCATCACCCATTTATGATAAAAACCCTCAAGAAAATGGGTATAGAAGGAAAGTACCTCAACATAATAAAGGTCATATATGACAAACCCACAGCCAACATCATACTCAACTGACAAAAACTGAAAGCCATCCCTCTGAGGACAGGAACAAGACAAGGGTGCCCACTTTCACCAATCCTATTCAACATAGTACTGGGGGTTTTGGTCAGAGCAATTCAGCAGGAAAAAGAAATAAAAGGAATCCAAATAGGCAATGAAGAAGTAAAACTCCCGCTGTTTGCAGATGACATTGTTTTATATATAGAAAACCCCAAAGAATCCATAGGAAATCTATTAGAAACAATCAACAGCTACAGCAAAGTTGCAGGGTATAAAATCAGCATACATAAATCAGCAGCATTTCTAAACACTAACAATGAACCAACAGAAAAAGAACTCAACAACTCAATCCCATTCACAATCGCAATGAAAAGAATAAAATACCTTGGGATAAATTTAACCAAGGAAGTGAAATATTTATACAATGAAAACTACAAGACTTTCTTGAAAGAAATTGATGACGACATAAAGAGATGGAAAGACATTCCATGCACATGGATTGGAAGAATAAACATAGTTAAAATGTCCATACTACCTAAAGCAATCTACAGAGTCAACGCTATCCCAATCAGAATCCCAAGGACATTCTTTACAGAAATTGAACAAAGAATCCTAAAATTCATATGGGGCAGTGAAAGACCGCGAATTGCTAAAGCTATCCTGAGTAAGAAAAACAAAGCCGGAGGCATCACAATCCCCGATTTCAAAACATACTACAATGCTACAGTGATCAAAACAGCATGGTACTGGTCCAAAAACAGGTGCACAGATCAATAGAAGAGAAGTGAAAGCCCAGAGATAAAACCACACATCTATGGACAGCTAATCTTTGACAAAGGAGCTGAGGGCCTACAATGGAGAAAAGAATGTCACTTCAACAAATGGTGCTTGGAAAACTGGACAGCCACATGTAAAAGAATGAAAATCGACCATTCTTTTTCACCATTCACAAAAATAAACTCAAAATGGATCAAAGACCTAAAGATTAGGCCTGAAACAATAAGTCTTCTAGAAGAGAATATAGGCAGTACATTCTTTGACATCAGTTTCAAAAGAATCTTTTTGGACATTATAACTCCTCAGATGAGGGAAACAATAGAAAGAATAAACAAATGGGACTTCATCAGACTAAAGAGTTTCTTCAAGGCAAGGGAAAACAGGATTGAAACAAAAAAACAGCCCACTAATTGGGAAAAAAAATATTTACAAGCTACTTATCCGACCAAGGATTAATATCCATAATATACAAAGAACTCACACAGCTTAACAACAAAAAAACAGACAACCCGATCAAAAAATGGGCAGAGGACATGAACAGACATTTCTCCAAAGAAGATATAAGGATGGCCAATAGACACATGAAAAGATGCTCATCATCACTAATCATCAGGGAAATGCAATCAAAACTACACTAAGATATCACCTTACACTCGTTAGATTGGCAAAAATATGCAAAACCCAAAGTGACAAATGTTGGAGAGGTTGTGGAGAAAAAGGAACCCTCATACACTGTGGGTGGGAATGCAAACTAGTGTAGCCACTATGGAAAACAGTATGAAGATTTCTCGAAAAGTTAAAAATAGAAATACCCTATGACCCAGCTATCCCACTACTGGGTATCTATCATAAGAACCTGAAATCAGCAATCCCAAGAATCCCATGCACCCCTATGTTCATAGCAGCATTATTTACAATAGCCAAAACATGGAAGCAACCTAAATGCCCAGAAACTGACGACTGGATAAAGAAGATATGGTATATATACACAATGGAATACTACTCAGCCATAAAAAAGGACCAAATTATTCCATTCGCATCAACATGGATGGACCTGGAGGGTATTATGTTAAGCGAAATAAGCCAGACAGAGAAAGACGAACTCTATATGACCCCACTTATAGGTGGAAGTTAACATATAGACATGGAGAACTGATCGGTGGTTACCAGGGAAAAGGGTGGGTTGGGGGAGGGCACAAAGGGTGAAGTGGTGTACCCACAACATTACAAACAATAACGTACAACTGAAATCTCACAAGGTTGTAATCTATCATAATCTTAATAAAAAAAATCAACTCAAAATGGATTAAAGACTTGAATGTAAGACCCAAAACCATGAAACTTCTAGACGTAAACATAGGCAGTACGCTCTTTGACATCGGTCTGAGCAGCATATTTTCAAGTCCCATGCCTGACTGGGCAAGGGAAACAAAAGAAAAAATGAACAAATAGGACTACATCAAACTAAAAGGCTTCTCCACAGCAAAGGAAACCATCAACAAAATGAAAAGACAACCCAACAATTGGGAGAAAATAGTTGCAAACCATATTTCAGATAAGGCGTTAATAGCCAAAATATACAAAGAACTCATACAGCTCAACAACCCTCCCCCCAAAAAAATCCAATAAGAAAATGGGCAAAATATCTGAACAGAGATTTCTCAAAAGAAGATATACGGATGGCCAACAGGCATATGAAAAGATGCTCAACATCATTAGCTACCAGGGAAATGAAAATCAAAACTACAATGTGATATCACTTCACTCTGGTCAGAATGGCTATAATTAGCAAGACAGGAAACAACAAATGTTGGAGACGATGTGGAGAGAAGGCAACATTTGTTCACTGCTGGTGGGAGTGGAAACTGGTGCAGCTACTATGGAAAGCAGTATGGAGTATCCTCAGAAAATTAAGGATAGATCTAAGATATGATCCAGCTATCCCACTGCTGGGTATTTATCCAAAGAACTTAAAAACACAAAGGCATAAAGATTCTTGCACCCCTATGTTCATTGCAGCATTATACACCATAGCCAAGATTGGAAGCAACATATGTGCCCAGCAAGGGGCGAATGGATAAAGAAGATGTGGTATGTGTACATGATGGACTACTACTCAGTCATAAGAAATGATGAAATCCGGCCATTTGTGACAACATGGATGGACCTTGAGGGTATTATGCTGAGTGAAATAAGTCAGAGGGAGAAAGTCAAATACCGTATCATCTCACTTATAAGTAGACAATAAAAACAGTGACAAACAAACACCTAGCAATGGAGAATGGATTGGTGATTACCATAGGGGAAGGAGGGGAGGGCAATGGGGTGATTAGGCTCACATGTGAGGTGATGGGCTATAGTTAGCTTTTGGGTCATGAACATTATGTAATCGACATAGACTTTGAAATATATTATGATGTACATCTGAAAGCTATATAATGTTATAATCCAATGTTACTGCAAAATAAAAATAAAAATAAATGTGAAGATGGAAACACAAGACTTCAAGGGGAACAAAAGATCAAGGAAATATGAAACTACCAAAGAAAAATAACAATTTTCCAGTAACCCATCCCAAAGAAATGTAGACCTTTGAATTGCCTGACAAAGAATTCAAAATAATTGTTTTAAGGAAGATCAGCAAGCTACAAGAGAATTCACATAGACAACTCAATGAAATAAGGAAAACAATACATAAACAACACAAGAAGTTCAACAAAGATAGAAATCATAAGAAACAAACAAATTCTGGAGATAAATAATACAATGAATAAAATTAAAAAGTGCAATAGAGTGCATCAACTGAGCACTCAATCAAGCAGAAGAAATAATCTTTGAACTCAAAGACAGGTCATTTGAAAACATCCAATCAGAAGAGAAAAAATAATGAAAAACACTGAAGAAAGACTATGTAATTTATGGGACATAATCTTGAGAACTAATAAACACACTATGAGAGTCTCAGAAGGAAAAGAAAGAGAAAAATGGATAGATGGCTTACTTAAAAACTAATGGTGATTGGTGGACTTTCTGCCTCCACATATAAGGAGCTTAGACTTCACCACTCTATCATACCAAAATCTAAAAAGCTGAGCAGACTAAAAAAATCAATAACTCTTCTTGGATCCATAGAAGAGGGGAAGACACAGGACAAACTGCTGCCTCCAAGATTAGACAGACAAACAAGCGAATACTTGGAGTCACAGATTTCATAGAAGAGACTAATGAGTAAAAACTGCTGAGGAAATCAGTGCTGGGTGAGGAAATCCTGAAATGGAATTTACAAATTGCTGGAGGATCAGCATGGACAACATTGAGTGTTAAAAACTCCAGGGGTCACAGTCATAGGGAAGACCTCATGCTTTTTTGAGTTTTACTTCCAGGTGGCCAACCCAGTTTCTTACAGGAAATATCAGAGAACAGTCCTCTCGTGCTTCTGGTAGAGTGAGGAGAAAAGAAAACATTTTGAAATGCACCAGAACACTCTGTTCTTTTTAACATGATTGACTCTCAGGAGAAACTAGTTAACCAGAGCCTAACCTATTGGGGTATTATTAGAGACTAACGGATGTGGAGAACAGAAATACCAAACTCCAGCCCACTCTAGACACCCTGTACCATGTAAGGTGGGGGGGGGGTGCCGGAAAACTGAGATACACTGGTTAAGTTCACAGTCCAGAGGCCTAGGCTTATTAAAAGACTGAGACATAATCATAAAAGTATAGAATGCTTCCCCTTCTCCCACACCACGCCAACACACTACTAAGGACCTATTTATAGCAGTTCTCTTTACTCATACATCATCTCTGACTCTCAAGAAAAAATTACAAGCTTACCAAAAGGCAAAAAACCCCACAATTTGAAGAGACAGAGTAAGCATCAAAATGAGACAGGGCAGGGATGCTGGAATTATCAGACTGGGAAGTTTTTTAAAACTATGATTAATATGCCAAGGGCTCTAATTGGTAAAGTAGAAATGCAAGAACAGATGGGCAATGTAAGCAGAGAGATGGAAATCCTAAGAAAGAACCAGAAAGAAATGCTAGAGATAAAAGAAAAAACACTGCAACAGAAATGAAGAATGCCTGTGGCAGGCTTATTAGTAGACTGGACATGGCTGAGGAAAGAATCTCTGAGCTTGAGGATATATCCATAGAATTCTCAAAAACAGAAAAGAAGAGAACAAAAACAGGAAAATAAAACCAGAATAGACTATCCAAAGACTGGGGCAACTACAAAAGGCATACTATGTATATAATGAGGATACCAGAAAAAGAAGAAAGGGAGAAAGGAACAGAAAAAAATATTTGAAACTATGGCAGAATTTTCAAAATTAATGTCAGACACCAAAGCACACATTCAGGAAGCTCAGAAAACACCAAGAAGGATGAATGCCAAAGAAAAAAATACACTTAGGCATATCGTTTTCAAGTCACGGAAAATCAAAGATAAAGAAAAAATTGAGAAATAATCCAGAAGGAAAAACCAACATATTTATAAAGGAACAAGGTAAAAATTGCTTTAGAGTTGTCCTCAGAAACCACACAAACAAGAAGAGAGTGGGATAAACTACTTAAAGTGCTGAGGAAAAAAACACCCACCAATAGAATAGAATTATATTCCCTTCGAAATTTTCCTTCAAAAGTCAAGGAGAAATGAAGACTTTCTCAGAGAAACAAAAATTGAGGGAATGTATTTCCTTTAGACCTGCCTTGAAAGCAATCTACAGATTAAATGCAATCTCTATCAAAGTTCCAAAAACATTTTTCACAGAAATAGAAAAAGGAATGCAAAAATTTATATAGGACAACAAAAGACCCTGAATCGTGAAAGGAATCCTGAGAACAAAGAACAAAGCTGGAGGTATCACACTCCCTGATTTCAAAATATACTACAAAGCTATAGTAACCAAGAAAGCATGGTATACTGGCACACAGACACACAGATCAGTGGAACAGAATGGGTGCCCAGAGATAAACTCACACATCTATGGACTGCTAATTTTTGACAAGTGAATCAAGAACATATAATGGAGAAAGGAAAGTCTCTTCCATAAATGGTGTTGGGAAAACTGGACAGCCACATGCAAAAGAATGAAAGTAGACCATTATCTTATACCATACACAAAAAGTAATTCAAAATGGATTAAAGATTGGAATGTAAGACCTAGAACCATAAAACTTCTAGAAGAAAACATAGGCAGTACATTCTTCAACATTGGTCTTAGCAGCATTTTCAAGTACCATGTCTGACTGGGCAAGGGGAACAATAGGGAAAATAAACAAATGGGGCTACATCAAACTAAAAACCTTCTGCAAAGCAAAGGAAGCCATCAACAAGAAGAAAAACGGTCTAACAATTGGGAGAAGGTATTTGCAAACCACATATCTGGTAATTGGTTAATATCCAATTACAAATTGTAAAATATACAAAGAATTCATACATCTCAACAACAAAAAACTAACAATCCAATTATAAAATGGGCAAAATATCTGAACAGACATTTTCTCAAAGAAGATATACAGAAGGCCAACAGGCACATGAAAAGATGCTCAACATAATTAACATTGGGGCAATGCAAATCAAAACTACAATGAAATATCACCTCATGCCCATCAGAATGGCTATAATTAACCAGACAGGCAACAGTGTTAGAGAGAATGTAGAGAGATGTGGATCTTCATACACTGCTGGTGGGAATTCAAACTGGTGCAGCCACTAGGGAAAACAGTACAGAGATTCCTCAAAAAATTAAGAATAGATCTACCATATGATCCAGCTATTCCACTGCTGGGTATTTATTCAAAGAACATGAAAACATGAATGCATAAAGATACATGCACCCCTATGTTCATCTCAGAATTATTCACAATAGCCAAGATTTGGAGGTAAACTGGGTGTCCATCAAGGGACAAGTGGATAAAGAAGATGTGGTATATATACATAATGTACATAGTGCAAAACTACTCAGCCACAAGACAAGATGAAAGTTGGCCATTTGTGACAACATGGATGGACCTTGAGGGTATTATGCTGAGTGAAATAAGCCAGACGGAGAAAGTCAAATACCATATGATCTCACTCATAATTAGAAGATAAAAACAACGACAAAAAACCACATAGTAACAGATATTGGATTAGTGGTTACCAGAGGGGAAGGTGGGTGGCAGGAGGATGAAAGGAGTGGTTAGGCACATGTGTGTGCTGATGGATTGGGTGGTGAACATAATGTAATCTACACAGGAATTGAAATATATAATGATGTACACCTGAAATTTATATAATGTTATAAGCCGATGTTACCACAATTAAAAAAATAAATGCTAAAGAAGTTCTTTAAGGAGAAGCAAAATATTATGGGTCAAAAACTCAGACCTTCATAAGGAAAGGAAGAGCATTATAGAAGGAGTAAGGTAAGGTAGATTTCTTCTTATTTTTTGTATTTATCTATTATCAATTTAATTGAGATAACAACAGTTTATTCAAAATAATAATATAAACAAAGTATTCAATTATGTATGCTTAAGTAAATAACTTAGGCTCACACTACCTATGGGAGCCACATTTGATTAATACTACCTGTGAAGTGGTATAGTGTTATTTGAGAGTGGACTTGGATTAGTTGTAAATGTATACTCAGTCAACCTCTAAAATAAAAGTAGAAGTGTAACTGATATACTAAAGAAAGAAAGAAAATAAAATTGTATAAAATGCTAAATTAAAGCTGTAGGAAAAAAGTGGAAGACAAAAATAAGTATAAAGAACAAGGGCAGCAAATAGAATAGAGTAAAAATATATGGTAGTTATTAATCCAGCTATATCAATAATCACTCTGAACATCAAGGGCCAAAATCAAACATTTAAAAGACAGAGATCTTCAAAGTAGGTCACTTTCGAACTACATGTTGTCCACAAGAAACCCACTTTAAATGTAAAAACATATATAGATTAAAATTAAATGGATGGGGAAAATATATCACGCTAACTCTAATCAAAAGAATGCAGGAGTAGCTGTATTAACTTCAGACAGATCGGTAGTCAAAGCAAGGAAAGTTATTAAAGATTGAAAAAGGCATTATGTAATGATAAAGGGGTCAACTATTCAAGAAGACCAAACAATCCTTAATGTGTATGCCTATAATAACAAAGCATCAAACTATGAGACAAGAACTGATAGATCTGTAAAGAGAAATAGATGAATCCACTATCAAAGTTGAAGACCTTAACACCCCTCTCAGAAATAAACAGATCTACCAGGCACAAAATCAGTAGGGGCATAGTTCAACTCAGCAACACCATCTATCAAGTGGATATAATCGATATCTATAGACTATATTATCCAACGACAGCAGAACACAATTTTTAAGCTCACATAGACCATTGTCGGCTATAAAACATACTTTAACAAACTTAAAATAATAGTATTCATATAATGTCTCCTCTCAGGTCACAATGAAATTAAACTGGAAATAAATAACAGAAAGATAACTGGAAAATACTAAAACACATAAAGATTTTATAATATCCTTCTAAATAACATATGGGTCAAGGAAGGAATCACAAGAGAAATTTTAAAATATTTTGAATTAAATGAAAATACAACTTAAAATTTGTGCAATGCAGTGCTCAGAGGGAAATTTATAGCACTGAATGAATACATTAGAAGAGACATCTAAAGTCAATAATCTAAATTTTCACCTTGGGAAACTAGAAAAAGAAGAGCAAGTTAGATCCAAAGTAGGCAGAACAAAAGATGTACAATATAGAGCAGAGATCAATGAAACTGAAAATAGGAACTCAATAGAGAAAACCAATAAAACCAAATGCTGTTTTTTTTAAAAAAGATCAATATAAAATTGATAATCTTCTAGCCAAGCTAACTAAGAAAAAACACAGAGAGGTCATAAGTTACTAACATCAGAAATGAAAGAGGGGACATCATTACAGACACAAGGGATAATAAAAAATACAACAAACAACTCTATGTCCACAAATTTGATAACCTAGATGAAATGTGCAAATTCCTTGAAAGATACAATCTGCCAAAAACTCAAATAAAAATAATTAGAAGATGTCAATAGGCCAAAAGCAGTAAAGAAATGAATGAATAATTAAGAACCTTCCCAAACAGAAAGTGACAGTCCCAGATGGGTTCACTGGTGAATACTAGAAAACATTTAATAAAGAAATTATACCAATTATCTAGAATCTCTTCCAGAGGGTAGAAGCAGAGGCAATACTTCTTAACTTATTCTATAAGGCTAGCATTACCCTAATACCAAAACCAAAAAAAGACATTACAAGAAGAAAAACTACAGATCATTATCTCTCTTGGACATAGATCCAAAACTTCTCAACAGAATATTAGCAAATCAAATCCAACAACAAATAAAAACAATTAAACATGACAACCAAGTGAGACTTATCCCAGGTATGCAAGGTTGGTTTCGCATAAAAAAAAACAATTAATATAGGGGCTGGCCCCGTGGCCGAGTGGTTAAGTTCGCCCGCTCCGCTGCAGGTGGCCCAGTGTTTCGTTGGTTCGAATCCTGGGCGCGGACATGGCACTGCTCATCAGACCACGCTGAGGCAGCGTCCCACATGCCACAACTAGAAGGACCCACAACGAAATATACAACTATGTACCGGGGGGCTTTGGGGAGAAAAAGGAGAAAAATAAAATCTTTAAAAAAAAACAATTAATATAAGCCATCACATCAACAGGATAAAAAATAATAATCACATGATTATGTCAACATGCAGAGAAAAGCATTTAATAGAATCTAACACTGATTCAAGATAAAAATTTTCAGCAAACTAGGAATAGGGGAGAACTTCCTTAACTTGATAAAGACTATCTAAAAAAAACCTACAGCTAACATCATACTTAATAGTGAAGAATTTGAAGCTTTCCCACTTACATCAGTTACAAAGCAAGGGTGCTGTCTCTCATCACTCCTTGTCAACACTTTACTGGACGTCCTTGTTAATGCAATAAGGCAAGAAATAACAATAAAAGTATATAGGTTGAGAAGAAAGATATATAAGTGTCATTGATCACATATGATATGATTATCTATGCATAAAATTGGAAAGAATCAACAAAAAAAATCTCCTGGAACTTATAAGCAATGAAAGGAAGATTGCAGGATACAAGATTAACATACAAAAATCTACCACTCTTCTATATACCAGCAAAAGTGCAATACCATTTACATAACCACCCAAAGAAATGAAATACTTATGTATAAATCTAACAAAACATGTACAAGATCTATAATGAGGAAAACTATATAATGTTGGTGAGAGAAATCAAAGACAAACTAAATAAATGGAGAGATATTCCATGTCCATTAATAGAAAGACTCAATATTGTCAAGATGTCAGTTCTTCCAAACTTGATCTGTAGATTCAATGCAATTCCAGTTAAAATCTCAGCAAGTTATTCTGTGAATATTGACAAAATGACTCTAAAGTTTATATGGAGAGGCAAAATATCCCAAATAGTCAACACATTGCTATAAAAAAAGAAAAAAGTTGGAGAATTGACATTTCCCAACATCCAGACTTAGTATAAAGCTACAATAATCAAAACAGGATGGTATAAGTAAGAGAATAGACAAATTGTTCAATGGTACAGAATATAGAACCCAGAAATAAATTCCTATAAGTGTAGTCAATTGATCTTTGAAAAAGGAAAAAAGGACAATGAATTAGAGCAAAGACAGTCTTTTCAACAAACAGTGCTGGAAGAACTGTATATACACATGCAAACAATAAATCTAGACACAGACCTTATACTCTTCACAAAAGCTAACTCAAAGTGGATCATAGACCTAAACATAAAACATAAAAATCCAAGAAAATAACATAGGAGAAGACCTAGGTGACTTTGGATATGGCAATGACTTTTTAGATACAATACAAAAGGCATGATCCCTTAGACATAATTGATGAGATGTTCATTAAAACTAAAAAATTCTGCTCTATGAAAGACAATGTCAAGAGAATGAGAAGACAAGCCACATACTGGGAGAAAATATTGGCAAAAGACATCTAATACAGGACTGTTATACAAAATATACAAAGAACACTTAAAAATCTACAATAAGACGAGAAACAACCTGATTTAAAAATTGGTCAAATACTTTAACAGACATCTCACCAGAGAAGATATACAGGTGGCAAATAAGCATATTAAAAGATGCTAAATGTCATATGTCATCAATGAATTGCAAATTAAATCAATAATGTGATACCACTATATATGTATTAAAATGGACAAAATCTAGAACACTGACAATAGCAAATGCTGGTAAGGATACAGAGCAATAACAATTCATATTCATTGCTGATTGAAATGTAAAATAATACAGTCCCTTTGGAAGACAGTTGGTCAATTTCTTACAAATGTAAACATAATCTTACCATATGATCCAGTAATTGTGCTTCTTAGTATTTTCCCAAGGGAGTTCAAAACTCACATCCACACAAAAACCTGCACACAGATTTTTATAGCAGCCTTATTCACAATGCCCAAAATGTGGAAGCAAACTAGATGTAGGTGAATGGATAAATAAACTGTGGTACCTTCAGACAATGGAATGTTATTCAGCAGTAAAAAGAAATGAGATATCAAATCATCAAAAGACATGAAGGAAACAAATGCGTATTGCTAAGTGAAACAATTCAAACTGAAAAGGCTACATACTGTATGATTTTAACTATATGACATTCTGGAAAATGCAAAAAAGTGGAAACAGAAAAAGGATCAGTGATTGCCAGGGACTAGGAGAGAAAGATATGTACAGGTGGAGAATAGAAGCTTTTTAGGGCAGTGAAATTATTCTATATTATATTATAATGTTGGATATTTGTCATTCGACAATTATCCAAACCCATAGAATGTACAACACTAAGAGTGAATTCTAAAGTAAACTATAGACTTTGAGTAATAATGATATGTTAATATAAGTTGATCATCTGTAACAAATATACCATTCTGGTGTGAGATATTAATAATTGGGGATGCTATGCATATGTGGAGGCAGGGTGTATATGGGAAATTTGTACCTTTCTCTCATATTGTTTTAAACCTAAAACAGCCTTGAAAAAACAAAGTCTTTCAAAATAAATATTAAGAAAAAGAAATAATGCCTAAAATTCTCCCAGATCTTGGTAGGTACATGGACATCCAGATTTGTAATGCACAATAGTCTCCAAGTGCTTTCAACCCAAATAAGATTTTACTGAGACATAATCAAATTATCAAAAGTCAAAGACAAAGAGAGAATTTTGAAAACAATAGAAAAGTTACTGGTCACATACAAGTGAACCTCCATACAGCTCTAGGTCTATTTCTCAGAAGAAACTTTGCAGGCTAGGAAACCGTGGGATTATATATTCAAAGTGCTGAAAGAAAAAATCCTGCAAACTATACCTGGCAAAGTTGTCCCAAGAAATAAAGGTGAGATAAAGACTTTCCCAGATATACAAAAGCTAATGGAGTTCATCACAGCTAGTCTTGCCCTACAAAAAATATTTAAAGGTGTTCTTCAAGTTGATGCTAATTAGTGACAGGAAAATATATGAAAGTATAAAATTCACTGCGAAATGGAACTATATAGCAAATTCAGGATCCTATAATATTGTAATGATGGTAAATAAATCACTTTAAGTATAAAAGTGAAAAGACAGAAGTATTACAAATATTGACATTTTGTCTTTTATGTAAAAGACAGAAGTATTTAAAAGAACAATTTGTTAATGCATACACCATATCAAAAGAGGTGGGTTGTGACTACAATAACATAATGTGGGGAGGGTGAGAAATAAAGATGTAAAAAAAGAAAAGAAAGCAACCAAAATGGAAAAGAAGAAATTTTTTTCTGTTTGCAGATGGCATGCTCTTATATATAGAAAAGCCCAAATCTTCAATAGAAAAAGTCATAACTAATAAACAAATTCAGCAAAGTTGCAGGATACAAAATCAACAAAAAAAAATCAGTTGCATTTTTACACTAACAACAAAGCATCTGTAAAAAAAAAATAAGAAAACAATCTCACATAAAATAATGTCAAAAGAATAGAGTACTTATAGATAAATTTACCCAGGGAAATGAACTATCTGTACAGTGAAAATAATAAAGCATTGATGAAAGAAATTAAAGATAATACAAATAGAAAGATTTCATGTCTTCATGGATTGGAAGAGTTAATATTGTTAAAAGGTCCATACTACTCAAAGCTATCTACAGATTCAATGCAATCTCTATCAAAATTCCATTGTCATTTTTCTTTTTCTTTATTTTTGTGAGGAAGATTGGCCCTGAGCTAACATCTGTTACCAATCTTCCCCTTTTTGCTTGAGGAAGATGGTCCCTGAGCTAACATCCGTGCCATTTTTCCTCTACTTTGTATATGGGGCACCACCACAGCATGGCTTGATGAACAGTGTGCAGGTCCATGCCTGGGATACAAACCTGCAAACCCCAGGCTGCCAAAGCAGAGAACCCAAACTTAACCACTACGCCATCAGGCTGGCCCCTTCATTGTCATTTAAAAAAAAATTAAGTCCTAAAATTTCTATGGAACCACAAAATATCCCCAATAGCCAAAGCAATCTCAAGCAAGAATAACAAAGCTGGAGGCATCACATTTCTAATTTCAAAATATATTATAAAATGACATTAATCAAAACAGTTTGGTACTGGCAAAAGAAAGACATATAGACCAAAGGAAATGAATAGAAAGTCCAGAAAAAAAACCCACTCATTTATGATCTAATGAATCTCATCATCTGATGAATCTCATTTATGAACTGATATTCAACAAGAGTGCCAAGAACACACAATGGGAAAATGACAGTTTCTTCAATAAATAGTGTTGGGAAACTGGACATCCGCATGCAGAAAAATAAAACCAGCCACTTATCTCACATCATATACAAAAATCAATTCAAAAAAGATTAAAGACTTAAATGTAAGACTTTAAACCATAAAGCTACATGAAGAAAACATAAGGGAAAAGCTAATTGATATTTGTTTTGGCAATAATTTTTTTGATGTGATACCAAAAGCACAGACAAGAAAAGCAAAAATGGGCAAGTGTAATTGGATAAAACTAAAAAGCTTCTGCACATCAAAGAAAAGAATCAGCAGAGTTAAGAGACAACCTACAGAATGGGGGAAAATATTTGCAAATAGCACATCTGATAAGGGGTTAATATCTAAAATATATAAGGAAATCAAACAACTCACTGGCACAAAAAAACAAATAACCTCATCAAAAATTAGGCAAAGAACCTGAATAGATATTTCTTAAAAGACAATATGAATGGTCAATTTATGAATATGTGAAAAAGTGCCCAATATCACTAATCATCATGGAAATACAAATCAAAACCACAGTGAGATATTTCACTGGCCATTATAAAAAAGACAAGACCCCGGGGCTGGCCCCGTGGCCGAGTGGTTAAGTTCGCGCCCTCCGCTGCAGGCGTCCCAGTGTTTCGTTGGTTCGAATCCTGGGCGCGGACATGGCACTGCTCATCAGACCACGCTGAGGCAGCGTCCCACATGCCACAACTAGAAGGACCCACAACGAAGAATATACAACTATGTACTGGGGGGCTTTGGGGAGAAAAAGGAAAAAATAAAATCTTTAAAAAAAAAAAAAAAACACAGAGAGCAATGTCTTATTAAAAAAAAAAAAAAAAAAAGACAAGACCCCATAGAAGAGAACTGCAGGTAGTCTCTAGGACCTGAGGTGACCTCCAGCTGACAGCCAGTAAGAAACTGAGACCCTCAGTCATAGAACCTCAAGGATATAAATTCTGTTAACAACCTGAATAAACTTGGAAGAGCATTCTTCCTTATTCAAGTCCACAGAGAAGAATACGACCTTGCTAAAACCTTGATTGCAGCCCTATAATATCCTGCGCAGACGACCCAGGTGGACTGTGCCCATATTCTTGACCCATGGATACTATGGGATAATATATGTGTCTTGTTTTAAGCCATTAAATGTGTGGTAATTTGTTATGCAGCCATAGAAAACTGATAGAATTACCAAAACTGACTCAAGAATAAATGGAAATTTTGAATAGGTCTGTTTCCATTAAAGTAATTTAATTTATAGTTAACAACTCTCACACAAAGAAAATTGCAATAAATGGTGCCACTGGTAATTTCTACCAGATTCTTAAGGTACCAATCCTACACAGTCTTTTAGAAAATAGATTGAGTGAACACTCAACAACTCACTTCTTTGTAGCCAGGTTTACCCTATATCATAAACAAACAAAAACATTACAAGAAAACTATAAAGTAACTCTCATTAACATAAATTCAACTGTTCTTTAAAAAGGTTAACAAATTAAATGCACCAACACATAAATGAAAATAATGCAACACAACTGGAGTTTATCCCAAAGATACAATAGTGATTTAACATTTAAAAATAAAATGACACAATTTACCACATTAAAATAAAGCTCTACTGCATCTTAGTAGATGCAAATAATATCCATTATACAATTCTCAGCAAACTAAAAATAGAAGACAAGTTTCTCAACTATATAAAGTACATCTAAAAAAACAGTAGAGTTAGCATATCTGTAACGGGAAAAGACTGAACAATTTCCACCTCAGAAATAAGGCAAGCATGTCTGCTACCACTACTTCTCTTCAACATCGTATTGGATCTCCTATATAATGCAACAAGACAAGAAAAAAATAAAAGACAAAAACTTGAAGGAAGGAAGTAAAACTGAACATATTCACAGATAACATGACTATGTACATGGAAAATCCCAAAGAATCTATACAAAATTTACTATAATTAATTAGTGATATAACTAATCAAGGATGCAAGACAAAATGTAAATATACAAAAATCAATCATATTCCTATGTACTATTGATGAACAAATGGAAAATTAAATGCTAAAAATACTATGTACAACAGCAACAGAAACATTCTTGTTATAAATATATTTATCAAAACATGTGCAAGATCTGTAAACTAGAAACTATAATGCTTTGCTGAGAAAAATCAAACATGTAAATAAATGGAGAAATAGACCACATTCATGGATTGAAAGACTCAAAATTGTTAGTGTTCATTGTCCCCATAGTGATGTATTGAATGAAAGAAATTCTGATTATAATCTGAGCAGAAACAATTTTTGGAGAAATTGAGGGGCTGATTTTAAAATTTATATAGAAATTTAAGGGCTTAAATTCAATTTTGAAATATAAAATTTTGAAATATAAGAATAAAATTGGAAGATGTACACTATCTGATTTTATGACATTGTAAAACTATAGTAGTATAGTGTAGTACCAGTGTAAGAAAATACATATAGATCAATAGAACAAAAAAGAGAGTCAAGAAAGAGACGTACATATATATAGTTAGTTGATTTTTGACAAAAGTGCCAAGATAATTCAATGGGGGAAAACATCTTTCATCATATTTCACTGGAATAATTTTACGCCCATATAGAAAAAATAAATTTTAATATTTGCCTCACATCATATACAAAACTTATCTTGAAAAATATCATACATCTATATGTAAAAGTTAAAATTACAAAACTTCTTGAAGAAAACATAAGAGAAATCTTCACAACTTTGGCATAGTCAAGGAATTTTTATCCAGGACACAAGATGTATGTGTAAAAGTCGATTGGAGGAAACTGTTGCTAAATGAGACCATCAAAATTAGCTTGTACTACTGAAAAATACTGCTATGAAAATGAAAAGGCAAGCCAGGAAGTGAGAAAAAATATTCACAGTAGATGTATATAACTACTCAATTATTTAAAAAATGTGCAGAAGTGAGTGACATCAGCATCATAGCAGTGTAAGACATCCATCTTTTTTGTCTCTCATTTTAACAACTAAATTTTGGCATCTATCCATTAACAAAGGTAACTCTGTGGGAGTTTTGGGATTCAGCACCATATTCCCAGTGATCTGGTAGGAGTTTTGCCCTACTGTGAAACTAGTAATAGCTCAGACAATACCTTGCTATGGGTTGCTGAACCAGCAAGGACTGGAGAACATACCCCAATCTCTCTCAGTTATGGTCAGGGAAAACTTGGGAAGTGCTGATTCCATTGAAGAGAAAAAAACAAGCTTACACACATTGGAGAGGACAAAAGTAACTTTGCCAGAGCTGTCCCTCCTCCAAGGTGGCACAGCATGGGACTGAACTAGCAGGTGGTGACTTCTCCCATGGGGGAAAGGGAGACTAGTGCATGAGTGCCCAGCTACCCAAGCTGTGCAGGATGCTGCTGGAGAAACCTAATTCTCCACAGCAGCATCCAGAATAGAGGCAGGACTTCCATGACTGAGGTGAGGGAGGATATTAGAAAAGAGGCAAATAAGAATATCATAGGACATTGATAGGATGCAGTTCCTGCTGATTTCACTGATGACTTCAGCAGTAAGCCTGCTCACAGGCCACTGGGAAAATCTCACCCGAGGATCCTGCACTGTGCCCACTGGCACTGCCAAAACCATGAGTGCTAAATCAACACCCACCACTACTCTGCAGGCAGCTCCTTGTGCACACTCTCAAGTATGATGATGAGAGTAAGCTCCAGTAAACAGAGTGCACTCAGAAAATCAGACCAGTGTCTGTGGGCAAGGGTGAAACCACAAACGTGAACTATAGCACCACCTTCTTGAAAACAAGAAAGATTTCCAGAAGCCATCCTGATGAGTTGTAAGAAATAGAAAAGATATAAAAGCTTAACAATTCTGCCACAGGAAAGAGCAAGAAGTGAGAAGCAGGTGTCCCCATACGAGGTCACAAGAAGACATGGATATAACAAGACCATCAAAGAGTATATCCCACCTGAAGGCAAATAATAAAGATTTGATTAGATGCCTGCTATTTCAACAGCATAAGCAGTGAAAAGAAACTCCAAAGTACATGAAGAATCAAGGAAACATGTCACTACCAAAAGATAACAATAATCCTCCAATAAACAAACCCAAAGACAAGGAATTTTGCAATCTAGCTGACAAAGAATTCAAATAGCTGTATTGAGGAAACTCAATGAGCTTCAAAAAGCAGAAAAAGAATTTGGCAAAATCAGAAAAACAATACATGAGCAAATGAGAGGTTCAACAAAGACACAGAAATCTTAAGAACCAAACAGATATTATGGAACATAATAATTCAATGAATGAAATAAAAATTCAATAGAGAGCATCTAAAGCAGAGTAGACCATATGAAAGACAGAATAAGTGAGTTACAGGACAAGAACTTTGAAATAATCCAATCAGAAAGGAAAATAAAGGATGAAAAAGAGTGAAAAGAGGTATGTAATATAAGTGATTCCAACAATATACAAATAAAGGAACAATTGTAGTTACTGTAGGAGAAGAAACAGAGAAGGGGGCAGAAGGTTTCTCTAAAGAAATAACAGCTGAGAACTTTCCAAAATTGGTAAGAGACTTGGACATCCAAGCTCACAAAGCTAATAGATTACTCTATTACCTCAATGTAAAATGACCTTCACCAAGCCACATTATAATGAAACTGGCAAAAATCAAAGACAAAGAATCCTAAAAGCATCAAGAGTCACAAAGAATGGGACATCAACCTGATGGCACTGTAATTCATTTCTCCTTTCTCCATCCTTTTTTAGACAACTAATTAGAAATCCATACACAAGCAAAAGTGCCTCAGGACTATGTGCTAAGAAACCTGGGAGAACACTTGCCTACCTGTGTATCTGAAAATGAACAAACAAGACCTCAGTAAAGGTTGCAGATCCAAGAGATTAGGCATACCTGCCCCACCCACACTTGCTGCAGTCTAGGAAGAAAATCTGGAGAATGCTTCCATAGGTAGATACCCATGGGCATGAGAGGATTTGTAGAAATTGCTTGCCTGAAGGGAGATTCCAGCATGCCAATGGAGTGAAAATGAGAAAGGTTTGGTCACAGAGGAAAGAGAAGAACTCTGCCAGGCCCACAAATCCAGTTTAAGCTGTCTGGGAGGGGAAGTAGCAACCTCTTTCATGGAGGAGATGGAAAGCAGTGACCCTTCCCGTGTAGTGGTGAGGGAGTTGCTAGCTACCCCAGTTGTTCACATTTTTTTTTTTTGCCTCCTGCCTGTGGCTGAGGCTAGGTTTGCCTGCTGGGGCTGTCAGACGAATTCTCTACTTCCTTTTTTTACTTTCCCTGAGCTCCAAGACATCTGCCTAACTACATCGTATTCCCTCCCTCAGCCTGCCACCCAGGAAGTGGTAGATGGAGACGCGGCCAGGCTGTGCGTGTGCCCACTGCTTCTGCTTCCGGAGGGTGTCCCAGGTGCAGCCACACAGCAGGCCCCAGGTGGGCCAGGAGGGTGCAGGGCACAGAGCCCAGCCGTTCTAAATAAATCTAGCTCCGCATTAATGCTGCATTCCCAAGGTCTTTTAAGGCAAAAAGAATTTGGAAGGAAAGTAACGCTTGGTCTGGAACTTGCAGGCCCTATTCAGTGGCAATTTGTCATTGGCTTTGAAGCTGGAGCTGCTCAGTAATGTGGGTGCGAAACAGCTGTGTGGGGCTCCATGAAATATCACCAGCTCAGCCTTTGCCACCTGCCTTCATGGTGTGCCATTTGCCTGTTGCTAGAAGATTGAAAATAAACAACAACAGCAAAAAGAAGAAATCAAATGTTAAGAACTCTATACATAATTTCCTGGATCATTTTGACATAATCATAAGTTGTCCAAAACAGCTAATTATTTACAATTCCCCCACCTACTCCTCACCTCTCCCAAACCAGCTCCTCTGCCTGACTTGATGACAGCCCACCACCCACCTCATGTTCCCCTCACCTGGATTTGAAGTCTAGGAATCCACAGACTCCTCCCTCACCCACCTACAGGTTTCATCCATTTGGATCTGACGGTCCTTTATTTTTTTTTATTTTTTTATTTTCAGTGAGGAGGATTGTCCCTGAGCTAACATCTGTTACCAGTCTTCCTCTTTTTGCTTGAGGAATATTGTCCCTGAGCTATCATCTGTGACAATCTTCCTCTATTTCATGTGTGGGATGCCACCAAAGCATGGCTTGATGAGTGGTGTGTAGGTCCATGCCTGGGATCTGAACTCACAAATCCCAGGCCACTGAACTGGAGTGCATGAACTTAACTGCTACTCCACCAGGCAAGCCCGTGACAGTCCTTTAGAGACAGGAGAACTTTGTTTTAGAGATAGCTTGAAGCCACATAAACAATATCTTTAGAGTGTGGATTACTAGACACTAAAAAGGTTACACGTAGTCTACAATATCCTTCAGGAAAATCTCTATAAATCTGAAGAGAATGATGCAAAAGGGTCATGGTCTCTTCCAGTTCCTTTTTCCATAATCTCTCACCCCAGAATGTAATAAATAATGTTCACTGTGGCCTCCCTAAGACTCAGTACCCTTCCTTACTGATAGGAACCTTGAGTTTGTTCGAGTATCAGGTGGCCCAGTCTTTCAGGGGGAACTTGCCTTCTGTTCCCAGCCCCAGGGATGAATCTCTACCCCAGTTGTTCAGATTTTAGCTGAAGAAATACATTTCTCTCCAACAGTACCCAGATTTCTGAGGCATGCCATCCATGACTTAGGGAAAAGAGGAGAAAATAAAGGAAACAAATAAGAAAAAGGACATTAAAGGAAACCAGTTCCTGCTGTCTTCTTCAGGAACTGAGCAAGAAGTCTTCCCATGAATTTCTAGGAGTACCCCACTGAAAGATCTCTGCACTGGGTCTACGGGAACCCTCAACACCCTAAGTGCTAAACCCACACCTACCCCCACTCTGTGTCCAGCTCCTTGTGTACATTCCCAAGTGTGGCAATGAGACAACAAGTCAGGTAACAAGAATGCTCTCAGAAATATGTACCAGGGACTGTGGGCAAGGGAGAAACCACAAACTAAGGCTACAGTACTACTTTCTGGAAAACAAAACATAGGTTTCCTACACCCAGCCTGGTGAGTTATAAGAACAAGAAAAAAATACAAAGGTTAAGAATTGTGCCACAAAAGGCAGCAAGAGGAGTGGAGTATGTCTAGCCATAATAAGCCTAGAAAGTTCCAGAGAATTAACACCAAGGAATAGTACCTCATGTGAAAATAACCTGTAAACGTACATAAAATGCAAAAGCAACAACAGAAAATATGCAAGGAACTTAAAATAAATCAAGGAACTATGCTGTTGCCCAAAGATATCAATAATTTTCCAACAACTCAGCCCAAACACAGAATACTGTAATCTATCTGAAAAAAAATTCCAAATAGCTATATTGAAGAAACTCAGTGCACTACAAGAAAACTCAGAAAGATAGTTCAATGAGATTAGTAAAACGCACATGGACAAAATGAACTCTTTACAAAAGAAATAGACACCATAAAAAAATAACCAAACAAATTCTGGAGCTTAGTAATTCAATGAATGAGATGAAGAATACAATAGAGAGCATCTGTAATAGAGTACAGCAGATGGAAAATAGAATGAATGACTTAGAGAATAAGAATTTTTAAATAACATAGTTACAAGAGAGCAATAAGAGAAGAAAAAAATGAGTGAAGAAATCCTGAGGGATCTATGGGACTCAATCAAAAAGGCAAATATCTAAATAATCAGGGTTCCAGAAGGAGAAGAGAGAGAGAGGGGACAGAAAATGTATTTAAAGAAATAATAGCTGAAAATTTCTAAGCTAGGGGAACGACTTGGAAATCCAAGTTCAAGAAGCTAATAGATCAACCTATTATCTCAATATCAAAATATATTCTTTAAGACACTTGTAATAAAACTATCAAAAATCAAAGATAAAAAAAGAATACTGAAGGCAGCCATAGAGGGAAAAAAAGAGTGTAATCTACAAAGGAAACCCCATTAGGCTATCAGCAAATTTCTCAGCAGAAATCCCACAAGACAGGAGAGAGTGAAATAACATATTCAACGCAATGAAAGATAAAAATTGCCATCCAAGATTACTCTCTCTGGCACAGTTATCCCTCAGATATGAAAGAAAAATAAAGACTTTCCCAGAAAAACAAACACTGAGGAAATTCATCACCACAAGACCTGCTTTGCAAGAAAAGCTGAGAGCTGAATCAAAAAGCTGCTAATCACTGACATGAAAACAAATGAAAGTATACAACATACAGGTAAAGGTGAAAATATATATAGCCAGATTTACATAACTCCAATTCAAAAACAGGATGGTGTATTAACCACCGAACTATAGTATAAAGGTTAAAGGAAGAGTATTAAAAATGGCTATAGCTACTATAATTTATTAAGGAATAAACAGCATAAAAAGAGGTAAATTGGGACATCAAAAATCTAAAATGGGAGGCATACAAAGGTAGACCCTTAATTAGCAAATAAAGATAAGGTGCTCTCAGCATAAAATGGACTATTTTATCCATGAGAGGTTTTATTTAAGTGTCAAGGTAACCAGAAACAGCAGACTCAGGAAACATAAAAAAGGGGAAACAGATCATACCACTATGGAAAACTACCAATTTGCAAAGGTAGACAGAAAAAAGATGGGGAAAGAAACAATAGAAATACAAAACAAGCAGAAAGCAATCAATAAGACAGTCTGGTAAGTCTTTACATGTGAATAATCCCTCTAAACGTAAATGGATTGAACTCATCATCAAAAAGCACAGTGCAGCTGGATAGATAAGCAAAGGACCCACCTATATGGTACCCACAAGAGACACATTTGAACTCTAAAAAGACACATAGACTCAAAGTGAAGGGAAAGTCATACTTATAGCAGACAAAACAGACTTTAAGCCAATAATAGTAACATGAGACCAAAAAAATCATTTTATAATTTCAAAGGTGTCAATATAGCAAGAAAATATAAAAATCATAAATGTATATGCACCCAACATCATAGCATCTAAATATATTAAGCAATACTAAGAGATCTCAACAGAGAAATATACAATAAAGGCAGGGAACTTCAATACCCCACTTTCAGCAATGAATAGATCAACCAGACAGAAAATCAACAAGGAAACAATGGAATTCAACCATAATTAAGACGAAATGGACTTAAGAAATATATGTAGAACATTCCATGCAACAGCAGCACAATACACATTGCTCTCAAGCACACATGCATTCCCTAGGATATATCATATATTAGAACACAAAACAAGTCTTAGCAAATTCGAGAAGGTTCAAATCATACTATCTTTTCTGATCACAATGGTATGAGACTAGAAATCAAAAACAAGAAGAAAACTGGAAAATCTACAAAGATGTAGAAACTAAACACTTTTGAACAACCAATGAATCAAAGAAAAAGTCAAAAGGGAAATAAAAATTATCTCAAAACAAATTAAAGTAGAAACACAACATACCAAATCCTATGGGATGCTGCAAAGCAGTTCTGAGAGGACAGTTTATAGTGATAAATGCATATATTAAGAAATTAGAAGGATCTCAAATAAACAACCAAACTTTACACCAGACAGAACTAGAAAATGAAAAATAAATTAAACACAAAATTAGTAGAAGGAAGGGAATAATAATGATCTCAGCTAAAATAAATGATATAGATCATAAAAACAATAGAAAGTATCAATGAAACTAAAAGCTATTTTTTTCAAAAGATAAACAAAATTGACAAAATTTTAGCTAGACTAAGAAAAAAAGAAGACTCAAATAAATAAAATCATAAATGGAAGAGGAGACACTACAACTGATACTACAGAAATACATAGGATCATAAAAGAATACTATGGACAATTACATGTCAACAAATTAGATAACCTAGAAGAAATGGGTAAATTCCTAGAAACATACAACATACTATGACTGAGTCAGAAAGAAACAGAAAATTTGAACAGACTAATAATGAGTAAGGGGATTGAATCCATAATCAAAAACTTCCCAGCGCAGAAAAGTTTAGGACCCGATGGCTTCACTGGTGACTTCTACCAAACATTTAAAGAAGAATTAATGACAATCCTCAATTGCCCAAAAAATTTAATAGGAGAGAACACTTCAAAACTGATACAAAACCAGCATTACCCTGGTACCAAAGCCAGATAAGGAAAAAACAAGAAAAGAAAAGTATAGACCAGGGGCCAGCCTGGTGGCGCAGCAGTTTAGTGCACATGTTCTGTTTCAGTGGCCCGGGGTCCACCAGTTCGGATCCCGGGTGTGGACAAGGCACCTCTTGGCAAGCCATGCTGTGGTAGGCATCCCACATATAAAGTAGAGGAAGATGGGCATGGATCTTAGCTCAGGGCTAGTCTTCCTCAGCAAAAAAAGGAAGATTGGCAGCAGATGTTAGCTCAGTGCTAATCTTCCTAAAAACAAACAAACAAACAAAACAAAAAAAGAAAAGTATAACCAATATCCCTGATGAAAGTAGAAGAAAAACATTCTTCACATAAAATATTAGCAAACTGAAATCAAGAACTCATTAAAAGGATTATACAGCACAACCAAGTGGGATTTATTCCTAGAATGCAAAGATGATTCAATATACACAAATAAATAAATGTGATACATCACATATTAGAAAGATAAAAAATCACCTGATCATCACAATAGATGCAGAAAAAGCATTTGAGGAAACACAACATCGTTTTACCATAAAAGCCTTATTATATTGGGTATACAAGGAACATATCTCAACATTATAAATGCCATATGCCACAAACCCACAGTCAAGATTATGCTCAATGGAGAATAAGTGAAAGCTTTTCCTCAAAGATCAGGAACAAGATAAGGATGCTCACTCTCGCTACCCTGTTCAACACAGTACTGAAAGTCCTAGTTAGAGTAATTATGCAAGAGAAAGAAACACAATGTATCCAGATTGTAAAGAAAGAAGTAAAACTGTCAGTATTTGCAGATGATATAATTTTTATGTGGAAAACCTTAAAGAAAACCAAAAAACCATTGGAACTAAACGATTTTAGTAAACTTGCAGGATATAACATCAACATACAGAAATCAGTTGCATTTCTACAGACTAATAATTAGACATCTGAAAATTTTTGTAAATTCCATTCACAACAGCATCAAAAAGAGTAATATACCTAAGAATAATTTTTTTCACTTTATACTTTTTATTGTAACTTTAACTTTGCACACATCTTTATTTTCTTAGGATGAATAACTTTGTCAAGATTTGTTTAATTTTCTTTTTTTATAAGTAATTTTATGGGATTATAATGGTTTATAACATTGTGTAATTTCAGGTGTACATTATTGTTTATCATTTCCTGAATACACTTCATTGTGCTCATCCCCAGTAGACTAACTTTTATCCATCACCATACATATGTGTGCCCCTTTTGCCCACCCCCAGCCCTCTTCCCCTCTGGTAACAACTAATCTGTTCTCTTTATCTATGTATTTGTTATCTTCCACATATGAGTGAAGTCATGCAGTATTTGTCTTTCTCTGGCTTATTTCGCTTAACATATTTTCAAGGTCCATCCATGTTGTTGCAAATGGGGCAATTTTTTCTTTTTTTATGGCTGAGTAGTATCCCACTGTATATATATACCAGATCTTCCTTATCCATTCATCTATAGAAGGGCACTTGGGTGGCTTCCACATCTCAGCTGTTGAGAATCATGCTGCAATGAACATAGGGGTGCATAAGTCTCTTTGAATCATTGATTTCAAGTTCTTTGGAGAAATACTCAGTAGTGGGATAGCTGGATTGTATGGTATTTCTATTTTTAGTGTTTTGGGAAATCTCCATACTGTTTTCCATGGTGGCTGCACAGTTTGCATTCCCATAAGCAGTCTATGAGTGTTCCTTTTTCCCCACATCATTTCCAAAATTTGTTGCTTTTTGTCTTGGTAATTATAGCCACTCTGACCAGTGCAAGGTGATATCTCATTGTAGTTTTGATTTGCATTTCGCTAATACTTAGTGATGTTGAGCATCATTTCATGTATCTGTGGGCCATCTGTATATCTTTGGAAAAATGTGTGTTCATATCCTCTGCCCATTTTTTAATCAGGTTGTTTGGGGTTTTTTGTTGTTGAGTTGTATAAGTTCTTTATATATTTTAGAGATGAACATTTTGTCTGATAAATGATTTGCAAATATTTTCTCCCAGTTGGTGGGTTGTCTTTCTGTTTGTTCATGGTTTCCTTTGCTTTGCAGAAGCTATTTAGTCTGATGTGGTCCCATTTTTTAACTTTTTCTTTTGTTTCCCTTGCTCAAGTAGACATGGCATTCGAAAAGATGTTGCTAAGACCAAGGGCAAAGGGTGTCCCGCCTATATTTTCTTCTAGGAATTTTATGGCTTTAGGTCTTGCATTCAAATCTTTAATCTATTTAGAGTTAATTTTTGTGTATGGTGCAAGAAAATGGTGTAGTTTCATTCTTTTGCATGTGGCTGTCTAGTTTTCCCAACACCATTTATGGAAGAGACATTCCTTTCTCTATTGTATGCTCTTGTCTCCTTTGTCAAAAATTCACTGTCTGTAGATGTGTGGTGTCATTTCTGGGCTTTCATTTATGATGCCAGTACTATGCTGTTTTGATTACTATAGGTTTGTAGTATGTTTTGAAGTCAGGGATTGTGATGCCTCCAACTTTGTTCTTTTTTCTCAGGATTGCTTTGGCTATTCGGTGTCTTTTGTTGTTCCACATAAATTTTTGGATTCTTTGTTCTATTTCTGTGAAGAATGTCAGTGGGCTTATGATTGGGATTGCATTGAATTTATAGACTGCTTTACATAGTATGGGCATTTTAACTATGTTACTTCTTCCATTCCTTGAGCAAGGAATGTCTTTCAATTTCTTTGTGTCTTTGATTTCTTTCAACAATGTTTCCTACTTTTCAGTGTACAGGTCTTTCACCTCCTTGGTTAAGTTTATTCCTAGGTATTTTATTTTTTTTGTTGCAAGAATAAATTTAACTAAGGAAGTGAAAAATCTATATAACAAAAACTGCAAGGCTTTGTAGAAGGAAATCAAAGCAGACACAAATGGAAATGCATTCCTTGTTCATGGATTAGAATTAATATTGATAAAATGCCCATACTACCCAAAACCCACATATAGATTCAACACAATCCCTATTTAAAGCCAATGGCATTCGCCACAAAAATAGAAAATACATTCCTAAAATTTGTACCGAACCACAAAAAGCTCTGATTAGATAAAGCAATCCTAAAAAAGTATAAAAAGCCAGAGATATAACACTTCCTGAATTCAAATTATAACAAAGCTATTGTAATTAAAACAGTATAGTATCGCCATAAAAACAGACACATACACCAATAGAACATAATAGAGATCCCTGAATTAAACCCTGAAATATACACCCAACTAATATTCAGCAAGTGAGCCAAGAATACCCACTGGGAATAGGATAGTCTCTTCAACAAATGTTGGCAAAGGTGGATAAAATTTTAGTCAAATGAAATTTGACCCTAAACTTATACTACTCACAAAAATTAACTGGAAATGAAACAAAGACTTAAATATAAGACTGCATACCATAAAACTCCTAGAAACACATGAAAGGAAGAGCTCCTTGACATTGGTCTCAGCAATGATTTTTTGGTATGACGCCAAAAGCACAAATACCAAATGCAGAAATCAATAAGAGGGACTATATCAAACTTAAAATCTTCTGCAAGGCAAAAGAAAGAATCAACAAAATGGAAAGGCAACCTACTGAATGGGAGAAAGGATTTGTGAACCAAATATTCAATAAGAGTTAATATTAAAAACATTAAACAAAATACTTAAAATATATAGAAGGGGTGATGTCACTAAGATGGAACACAGGTCATTTCCTAGTTTGCTTCCCCTCAAAGGAAGAACAACAGAGAACTATTCCTGGACAAGAAACCACTTAGAAAATTCTAAAATATGTGGGTAAGGCTGAAGCATCCCCTGCATCACAAAGACTGAGACAAACTTCATTAGAATAGTAAAAGGAGTGGCTATACACAGTGCATTTGCCCCTCTACCAGTTTGGCACAGCATTGCACCAATAAGTCTCCCTCAAGCCTACATTTCCTCCACTAGGACAAGAGTGCCTATGGTGGACCTCCAGCTTTCCCAGCCTTGTGAGTTGCTTCTTGGGTGTCCCTGTCCCCAAGAAGCTAATTATTTTCTTGCTTCACAGGGATTACAGGGGAATCTCTGGAGCTTTATCATTGGGAATCAGATTGTAATGGAGAAAGGAGAAAGGGCTTGCAGCAATCAGCACTCAAATCGTGGCTGACCAAGTTCCTACATAGAGAGCCCAAGCAGTAAACCCAACTAGCAGCTTTGCTCATCTGCAGAGCCAAAACAGCACAGTGTGACCAGGGAACACAGTGGGCCACAGATCTGCCTGACCTGGGAACTCAAGAAAGAGCCTTGTCATACCTGGAGCCTGGTCCTTCCTCTTACCCAGGCAGGAGATCTAAGTCATAGCCCCCTCCACTGCTGAGTGTAGTTCCTAGCCCTGCACAATGAGAAAGACCACCAGAACATCTGAGAAGCTATTTGGAGCAGGCTTTCCTGCTCCATACCAGCAGGGAAAATCACTCAAAGCACCATCCTCAGCTGAGTATAGCTACCAGCCGTGCATAACAAGAAACCCTGGCCAAAACACCTGAAAAGGTGCACAGCCTAGCAACCAGGGAGCAGAGAGTCCAGCAAGCAGAGCTGATGATCAGCAGAGTAAAGCCAGAGGCCTCATTTGTCCAGGGAACTTGGGACACAGGTCAGCCTGAGTCAAGACTACAAACAAATAACCTTACCAGCTTTGGAGCCTGTTCTCCTGCTCCACCTAGGCAGGGGAGCTAATTCATAGCCTCACCTGAACAGAAAGCCTGGCCAGAACACCTGGAAAGCTGCTTGGAACTGGCTGTCCAACTCTACCTGGTCAAAGGAGGTAATTAATAGCACCACCCACTACTGAATGTACCTCACAGCCCTGCCTGACAAAAAAGCCTGTGGGAATACATGTAAAACTGATTGGAACTAGTTCTCCTGCTCCACTTGGGCAGGGGAACTACATCATAGCCCTGTCCTCTGCTGAGCATATATCTAAGCCTTGTCCAAACAGGAAGTCTGGCCTGAAAAACTTGGGTGCTATATAGCCTTGCAACACTCAAGTAGAGAGTCTAACTAGCAGCACTGCCTATCAGCAAAGCAAAGTAGGTGGCCATGTTTGGCCAGAGAACTTGGGATGTGGTTCTACTTGAGCAAGCCCCTCAAAAAGGAGCCTGGTGGCCTTGGAAGTGGTTCTGACACCATGCCCAGCAAGGGAGATAATTCATACCCTTGCCCAGTGCTAAGGATAGCTTCTGGCCATGCCCCAACCAGAAACCTGACCTGAGTACCTGGGAAAAAGCTTGGCCCAGCAACAATCAAGCAGGGAGACCAGACAGCGTCTCTACTCCCCTGCAGAGACAAGCCAGCAACCCTTTCTGGCCAGAGAGTTCGGTGCACAGGTCTGTTTGATTAGCTTCCTGGAAAACAAGAGTCTTATCAGCCTTGGAGCCTGCTCTGTGTCCCCACCCCCAGACAGGGAAGGTAATTCATAGTTCTGACCACTGCTGAATACAGTCTCCAACCCTGCTAACAAGGAAACCTAATTAGAGCTCCCATAAATCTTGAGACCCCACTCTTCTTCCCTGATTACAGTAGTACTTGAGTAGAGAACCCAGCCAGCAGCTCTGCATCTTCAGGGCTAAGACAAAAGCCTCATCTGTCCAGGGAGATCAGGACACAGGTCTGTCTGATTTAATTCCCAAACAAAGAACTATGCCAGCCCTGGGGCCTGTTATGCAGCCCCAAGAAAGCAGGAAAGCTAACTTATATCACTGCCCAACAATGAATACAGCCTCCAGCCCAACACAACCAGGAAATATAACCAAAGCTTCTGGGAATCTGTGTAGCCAATCTTGCAACTCCGATTACAGTGAAGCATGGGTGGAGAACCCAGTTTGTGGCCCTACATATCTGCAGAACCAAGATGGTGGCTCATTAGGCCAGGGAACATGGTACACAGTTATATGTAATTTGATCTCCACACAAAAGCCTTGCCAGCCTTGAGGCCTTCAGAAGCCCTGCCTGGGCAGAGAAACTAATTCATAGCCCCACCCACTACTAAACAGCCTTCAGCCCACCTAACAAGGGACCTAACTGGAGCACATAGGAAGCTCCCTAGCCTATCCTACAGCCCTGCTTACAGTGGCACTTGAACAGAAAACAGAGCCCATGGATTTTACAGTCCACAGTGTGAAATTACTGGCTCCATCTGCCTATAAAATTCAGTGCACAGTCTAGCCTATTTTGGGTCTACAATCAACAAGCATTGCAGACCTTGGGGCCATTCTGCTGCCCTGCCAAGGCAGGGAAGCTAATTCATAGCCCTGCCTATTGCTGAGTACAGTACCCAGTCCCAACCATCTAGGATGACTGACCAGAGGAGCCGGGAAACTGCAGAACCCATCCTATAGCCTCACTTGGGCAAGAAACAAAGGCAACAGTCCTATCCAAGAGTTCACAGTCAGTAGCACCACCCCCCTAACCTCAGAGTGAAAGAATTTTGAAAGCAGTAAGAGAAAAGAGACAAGTTACATACAAGAGAACCCTCATAAACTATGGGCAAATTTTTCATCAGAAACTTATCAGAACAGGAGAGAATGGGATGATATATTCAAAATAGTGAAAGAAAAAACTGTCAACCAAGGAGTCTATACCAGGGAAAGCTGTTCTTCAGAAATGAAAGAGAGATAAGAACTTTACCAGAGAAACAAAAGCTGAAGGAGTTCATCACCAGTAGACTTGCCTTACAAGAAATGCTAAAGTGATTTCTTTGAGAGGGAGGAAATGATGCTAATTAACATCATAAAAATATAATAAGGTAATGAAAATCTACCTGGTAAAGGTAAATATATACTTAAAGTTAGATTATGTAATGTGGTACTGGTAGTGCCTAATTCAATTACAACTCTAGTTTAAAGTTAAAAACAAACACATTAAATATAACCATAGCTACAATAATCTGTTATTAGAGACAGTATAAAATATATGTAAAATGTAAAATCAATAACCTAAAATGTGAAAGGGAGAAAAAATGAAAATGTAAACCTTAGAAATATTAAGTTGTTTTATGTCCCAAATAGTGTTTTATAATTTTAAGATAGTTTATGTAAGCTTCATAATAATCACAAGGGGAAAAACCTGTAGTAATTACACAAATGTCCTTGATAAGTCAAACCATTCTGATACCAAAATACATCAAAATGCAAAAAAGACAGCAAGATAAGAAACAAGAAACAATAGATCTATAAAACAGTCAGAAAACAACAAAATGGCAAAAGTCCTTATCTATCAATAATTACTTTAAATATAAATGGATTAAACTCTACATTTAAAAGACAGAATGGCTAAAAATGCAAAATCCAGCAACATGCTGCCTACACTGACTCACTTTAGCTTTAAAGACAAACATAGACTGAGAGTGAAGGGATGGAAAAAGACATTTCAAGCAAATGGCAACCAAAAAAAAAAAAAAAGAAAGGTAGCTATAACAGACAAAACAGACTTTAAACTAAAAAGGGTAAAAAAGAGAAAAAGAAGGTCATTATTTCATGATAAAGGGATAAATCCATCAAGAAGACATAAAAATTTTAGATATTCATGTACCCAATATTGGAGCACATAAATATACAAAGCAAAACCTAACAGAACTAAATGGAGAAATAATAGTAATACAATAATAGTTGGGGAGTTTAATACCCTACTCTCAACAATGGATAGTTTGTCCAGATAGAGAATCAATAAGGAAACTGCAGATTTCAATAACTCTATAGACCAAATAGACCTAACAGACATATACAAAACATTCTATCAGAAACAGCAGAATATACATCCTTCACAATTGCACATTGCACACTTTCTACACTTTCTAGGATAGACCATATTATAGGATCCAAAACAAGTCTTAGCAAGTTGAAGAAGATTGAAACCATACCAAGTAACTTCTTGGACCACAATGGTATGAAACTAGAAATCAATAACAGGAGAAAAACTGGAAAATTCATAAATACATGGAAATTAAACAATCAATGGATCAAAAAATAATTTAAAGGGGAAATAAAAACATATCTGGAGACAAAGGTAAATGGAAATGCAACATACCAAAACAGGGGATTCAGCAAATGCAGTTGTAAGCGAAAAGTTTATAACAATATACACCAACATTAAGAAACAAGTGAGACTTCAAATAAACTATCTAACCCTATGCCTCAAGGATGCAAAAAAAGAAAAACAAATTAAGCCCAAGTTAGCAGAAGGAAAGAAATAATAAATATTAGAGCAGAAATAAATAAAATAGAGAACTAGAAAACGGTAGAAAAGATTAAATAAACTGATAATTGGATCGTTGAACAACATAAACAAAATTGACAACCTTTTGGATAGACTAACCGAGGAAAAACGAGAGGGCCCAAATCAACAAATGTATAAATGAACATTTATATACATATGGTGTATATAAATGGTGAACATCTATACAACAAAAGAAGAAAGGCATAGACAAAGTTTTAAAATTATTAGAAACATACAACCTACAAAGACCGAATCGGGAAGACAGAGAAAATCAGGAAGACAGTCACTGGTAAGGAGAATTAATTGGTAATCAAAAATATTCCAATGAAGAGATGTCCAGGATCAGACAGCTTCACAAGGTAATTGTACCAAACATTTTTTTAATTTTTAATCTTTTTTATTTATTTATTTTTTTAAGAATGGCACCTGGGCTAACAACTGTTGCCAATCTTTTTTTTCTGCTTTATCCCCCCAAACCCCCACTGTACACAGTGGTATATCCTAGTTGCAGGTCCTCCTAGTTGTGGGATGTGGGACGCTGCCTCAACATGGCCTGACGAGCGGCGCCATGTCCACGCCCAGGATCCGAACCCGGGCCGCCACAGTGGAGCACACGAACTTAAACACTCGGCCACGGAGCCAGCCCCTGTACCAAAAATTTAAAAAAGAATTATTGCCAGTCCTTCTCAAAATGTGCCAGAACTGTGACACTCAAACTCATTATACAAAGACATCATCCTGATACCAAAGCCAGAAAATGACTCTACAAGAAAAGAAAGCCACAGGCCAATAACACTGATGAACAGAGATGCAAAATTCCTCAATAAAATATTAGCAAACTGAATTCAGTAGCACGTTAAAAGTATCATCCACCACATTCACTTAGAATTTATCCCTAGGATGCAAGGATGGGTCAACCTATGCAAATTAATAGATGTGATGCATCACATTAATAGACTAATACAAAAAAAATTATAGGATAATCTCAATAGATGCAAAAAAATGCACTTGAGAAAATGAAAAATTCATTCATGATAAAAGCTTTTAACAAATTAGGTATAGAAGGAATATACCTCAAAATAATAAAGGCCATGTATGACAAGCCCATAGCTTACCTCATACTCAATGGTGAAAAGTTGAAAGCTTTTCCTCTAAGATCAGGAACAAAACAAAGATGCCCACTCTCACCACTCCTATTCAACATAGAACTGTAAGTCCTAGCTAGAGCAATTAGGAAGGAAAAAGAAACAAAAAGCCTCAGAACTGAAACTGAAGAAGTAAAACTATCTCTATTTTCAGATGTCATGATTATATATTTGGAAAATCCTAGACTTTACCAAAAACCTGTTAGATGTAATGGACAAATTCAGTAAAGTTGCAGGCTAGAAAGTTAACGTCCAAAAATCAGTAGGATTTCCATACACTAATGACAAATTATCTGAAAAAAGAAGTAAACAATTCCATTTACAAGATTATCAAAAACAATAAAATATTTAAATATAAATTTAACCAAGGAGGTGAAAGATCTCCACACTGAAAACTGCAAGACATTGATGAAAGAAATTGAAGAAGACATAAATAAATGAGAAGGTGTCCCATGTTCATGGATTGGAAGAATTAATACTTTGAAAATGTCCATACTACCCGAAATAATCTATCAATTCAATGCATTCTCAATCAAGATTTCAATGGTATTTTTGGCAGATGTAGAGAAAACAATTCTGCAATTTATATGGAACCACAGAAAACCCTAATAGCCAAAGCAATCTTAAGAAAGAAAAACAAATTTCAAGGCATATTATAAAGCTATACTAATCCAAAGAGCATGATTCTGGCATAAAAACAGACACATAGACTAGTGGAACAGCATTGAGAGTCCAGAAATAAACCCATGCATGTATGGTCAGCTAATATTTGCCAGGGAAACCAAGAATACACAATGGAGAAAAGACAGTCCCTTCAAGAAAAAGTACTGAGAAAAGTGGATATTCACATGCAAAAGAATGAAACTAGATCCCTATCTTACACCACTCACAAAAATTAACTCAAAATGACTTAAAGAGTTAAATTTAAAATCTGAAATACTAAACCTCCTAGAAGAAAGCATAGGATAAAAGCTCCTTGACATGGTTTTTGGCAATGATTTTTTGGATATGACACCTAGAGCATAAGCAACAAAATAGGAAATAAACAAGTGGGCCTACATCAAACTAAAAAGCTTCTGCACAAGAAAAGAAACAATCAACACAATTAAAAAGCAATCTATGAAATGGGAGAAGGTATATATCTAATAAGAGTTTTATATCCAAAATATTTAAAGAACTTCTACAATCATTAGCAAAAAACCAAATCATCCAATTAAAAAATGGGCAAAAAAAGGGAACTTAGTAGATATGTTTTCCAAAGAAGATATACAGATGGCCAACAGGTACATGAAAATGTGCTCAACATGACTAATCATTAGGGAAATGCAAATCAAAACCACAATGAGGTATCACCTCATGCTTGTTAGAATGGCTATTACCTAAAAGATGAGACATCAAATGCTGGTGAAGATTTTGAAAAAAGGGAAGGCTTGCACGCTGTTAGTGGGATTGTAAATTGATACAGCCACTATGAAAAACAGTATTGAGATTCATCAAAAAATTAAAAATACAACTGCCATATGATCCAGAAATTCCACATTTGAGTGTACATCCTAAGGAAAAACAATACTGTCATTGAAGACATATCTTTAGATTCATGTTTATTGCAGCATTATTTACAATAAACAAGACATGGAAAGAACCTAAGTGTTCACTGACAGATGAATTGATAAAGAATTTGTGAGGATATATATACATATATATATACATACATATATATACGCATATATATATATCTATATCTATCTATCTATATATATATATAATTCAGCCACAAGGATAAAGGACTTTCTGCCATTTGGGACAACACGGTTGGAACTTGAGGGCATTATGCATAATGAGATAAATCAGATAAACAGAAATATTGAATGATATCACTTATATGTCAAATCTAATAAAGCCAAACCCATAGAAACTGAAAGCAGAATGGTGGTTACTAGGAGCTGGGAGGTGGGGGGAATTTGGAGATATTGTTAAAAGGTACAAACTTGCAACCGGAAGATAAATAAGTCCTGGAGATCTAATACACAGCATAGTGATTTTCGTCAACAATACTGTATTGTATACTAAAATATTGCTAAGAGTATAGATCTTAAATGTTCTACCATAAAAAATAAATGAAAATTATGTGACATGGTAGAAGTTAGCTAAAGCTATGGTGGTAATGATATTGCAATATATAAATGTATTAAATCAACACGTTATACACAGACTTACACAATGTTATATGCCAATTATATCTCGATAAAATAAACAAAAAATAAACTTGACAAAACATTTAAAAAGGTATTTCATGAAAGAAAATAAATAAGTGACCCACAATTTTGTCGGACTGGGTACGGTAAAAATGAGGTGACCTCAGAACTTTACAAAATGATGTTTTGACTGGATATTGAAAGGCTAAAGACAAGAAGTCTGGTACATGAGCAATGTACCTTAGTTGGTAAAATTATTTCTCACAAAATTCTGAAACTAACATATACACTAGGGCTGGACAAGTAAACATATTGTAGGAAATGAAAGCCAGGCTTCTCACTACCAGAGAAAGAAATTACAAATAAACAAGGGGAAGGTAGAACAAACTCTGGTGCTAGATTAAATCCCAAAACATTCCTACAAACTGAAGGCCTTTTATGACAGACAGGCAGACAGACAGTTAGACCAATGATGTAGACAAAGAGGTAGATAGATAGATGATTGATATATAGGCACATGCATACATATATACACATAGAGATAGATACAGAATAAATGTGGATATGTGTGTTTCCATGGGTTAGTATACATACGCATATTTCATAGATAGATAGATAGGTAGATAGATAGATAGATAGATAGATAGATAGATAGATAGACAGATACCTTAGCTCTGGAAGATAAGAAGGACTAAGCAGTGACTCCCCAGTAGAAATAAACATACCTTATGCAAGTGACCAGGTTAATATCAATAGTAATAAGATATAACAACATCATGTAATCTCTGATATTATACACTGAGATGGGCACATCACCTCTGTGGTATTATTCCCAATAATGTATAACCGCAATATAATCATATAAAATATCAGACAAATATAAATTGTGGAACACTCTATAAAATGCCTGACCTATACTCTTCAAAGTGTCAAGTAATATCTTATGAAGTATCACAAGCTGAAGGAGACTAAGGAGACATGAAAACTAAATGCAGTTTGGGATCCTGAATTCATTCCTGGAACAGAAAAAGTACATTAAGAAAAACAATAGGTGAAATCTGGGTATGGCATACAGTTTAATTGATACTATTGTATCATCAATTTATATCTTTTTATAATTGTAGCATGGTTATGTAAGATGTTCCATTATAGAAACTACTTAAAGATATATGGTAACTCTGTTCTATTTTTCCATCTCTTCTGGAGGGATTACAGAATTCAAAATAAATAACAAAAATTAAATCAATATAACACTAGCCCCTTAGCATAGTAATTAGCACATATATACGCATACCAATAAATAGGAGGGAAAGTGTTCTCAGCAAGAGGGTAGCCCAAAGCTCTTCCTGATAAAAGCACTGAAAAATAAGCAGGAATTTTCAAAATCAACTTTGTCAGAACTATGGAAAGCAATCAAAGGCTTATAGAAACCAAATAAAGGTCAAGACAGGAAAAAGGCAACTTCAAAATGCTAGGAAGTCTTTGTGGCATGTTTACCTGCCCTAGTCTCACACACTCCACAGTGTTATGACAGTTGTAAGAGGGAATCTCACATTCTCAGAATGAGACTCAGGTTTCTGGTGCCAAGGGGTGCAGAGCACACTTTATTCGAAAACTATTGTGTGTGTCTATTTTAACCTATATAAGGGCTACTGAAGAAATTATGTAAGACATTCATCTCTATTTCATTGCACTTGAAACTCAGGCCAAAAAAGTAGGGGGAATTTCTCAAAAATGCTTAAAGCTGAACAAACAACAGATGCTTGAGGTAAAAAATAATGGTCAAAACATATTCTAGACGCCAAAACCCCAGGAGCAGAAGATGGAAAGAGAGTCTTTAGGAAATTAGGACATTCAAAAGCATCTTCTTATATGGGGGAATTTAGAAGACTATGCACATGCCCAAAACAGGACATATGTTCAGAAAAGACCTTAGAAAACCATGAGCTTTCACGTTGGGCTATTTGTTAGGCTCAGTATAAACCTTGTTATGTGTTGAAATGTGGATGCCTGCAAAGAGCCAATCTGCAAAGGCTGGGAGGGGCATTTTTAAAATTTGCTTCTTTGTTTTTGTTTTTGGCTCTTGCTGTTCAAGGAAATCTGTGTCAAAACAGCTGAATACAAGTTAAAGAACAGAGACTTAAATGATTACACATGACAAGGAATATAGTATTTCTGAAAAATAGTTTGAGAAATCACTAAACAAGCAGAAAATTTTAGCTGTAAACAATCAAAACAACGCTGAACCCTAGGAAAGGAGAACAATCTGATTTCCAGAGACACCACATAAATTTTAATATTCAAATGTTTATTTATCAGCAGTGACAATGCATGCAAAGAAACAGGAAATTATAGCCCATTCAAGAAAAATGAAATAAATTGACAAAAACCATCTCTGGCTAGGTACATACATTGGATTTACCAGACAAAGACATCCTAACTTATTCTATGAAGCCAGCATTACCCTGACATCAAGGCAAAGACATCATAAGAAAAGAAAATTACAGACCAATCCCCCTTATAAACATACATGCAAAAATCCTCAAGAAAATACTAGCAAATCTAATCCAACAGAATATTGAAAAGATTGTATACTGTGACCAAGTTGGATTTGTCCAATGAATTCAAGGGTGGATCAACATATGAAAGTCAATTAATGTGATATACCATATTCATAGAATGAAGGGGGGAAGTATGATCATCTCAATTGATGAAAAAGGGAAGATGACAAAATCCCACAATGTTTTATATGAAAATACTCACAAAGCTAGGAATAGAAGGAAAATTCCTCAACATGATAAAGGATATTTATAAAAAATCCAGAGCTAGCAACATTCTTAATGGTGAAAGACTAAAACAAAGCTTTCCACCTATGATTGGGAAGAATACAAAGATGCCCACTTTGACTACTGCCATTCAACATTGCAATGGAAGTTCTAGCCAGAGCAATTAGACCAGAAAGTAAATAAATGTCCTCCAAGTTGAAAAGGAAGTAAAAGTATCTCTATTTGCAGATGACATGATCATCCTGAAGAATCCACAGGAAAGCTACTAGAGCTAATAAACAAATTCAGAACAGTTGTGGGATATAAGACCAACACACAAAAATCATTTGTGTCTTTATAAAACAGCAATGAACAATCCAAAAAGGAAAGTAGTAAAGCAATTCCATTTTCAGTAGTATCAAAGAGACCAAAATACCTGACTAAATTTAACTAAGGAGATAAAGGGCTTATACACTGAACACTACCAAGTATTGCTGAAAGACATTTAAAAAGACATAAATAAATTAAAAGGTACCACATGTTCATGGATAGGAAGAAGTAATATTGTTGAGGTTTCAATACTACCTAAAATAGTCGATTGATTCAACAGAATTCCAACAGTATTTCACAGAAATACAAAACCCTATTTCAAAATTTATGTGGAAATGTAAGGGACCTTGAATAGCCAAACCAAACTTGAAAAAGGACAAATTTAGAGAACTCAGACTTCCTCTTTTCAAAACTTACTACACAAGTAGAGTAATCAAAGCAATATGGCAATGGCATAAGAATACATTGTGCCTACAGTCAGCAATAATCTATTGTATACTTAAAAATTTATTAAAAGGGCAAATCTCATGATCAGTGTTCTTACTACAATAAAATAAAATAAAGAATGTGATAATGGCATAAGAATAGATATAAAAACAAATCCAGAAATAAACCCACATATCTGGCCAATTAACTTTTGACGATGGTGTCAAGTCCACTCAATAAGGAAAGAACAGTCTATTCAACAAATGGTGCTATGACATCTGGAGTTTGACATTCTGAACATGATGTAATGTACACAGAAATAAAAATATAATGAAGTACAGCTGAAATTTATATAATGTTATAAGCCAATGTTACCGCAATAAAAAAAGCAACAAGTGGTAAATTTGGACCCTACTTCACACCATATACACAAATTAACTCAAAATGAATTGTATCCAAATATAAGAGCTAGAAACATAAAAATCTTAGAATGAAACATAAGGATACAATTTCATGACCTAGGGTTTGGCAATAGATTCCTAGATATTATATCAAAAGCACAAGCAACAAAAGAAAAAATAAATAAATTGGACATTATCAAAATTGAAAACTTTGGAGCATCAAAGGGCATTATCAAGAAAGCAAAAAGGCAACCCACAGAAAAGGAGAAACTTTGGAAATCATATATCTGATATGTATTTCATATCCAGAATTCCTAAAATTCAACAACAAAAAGACAATCAATTAAAAAATTATCAAAGAACTTGAATAGATATTTCTCTAAGGAACATATACAAATGGCCAATGAATACACGAAAAAATGCCCAACATTATTAGTCACTAAAGAAATGTAAATCAAAACCATTATGTGATACCACTTTACATTTACTAAGGCAGCTATAACTTAAAAAATTAAAAATAGCAAGTGTTGGCAAGGATGTGGAGAAATTGGACCTCTTATACATCGCTGGAGGAAATTTAAAATGGTACAGCTGCTGTAGAAAAGAGTCTGGTAATTTCTCAAAAGCTAAACCGAATTACCACATGAACCAGCAATTTTACTCCTGTGTATATACTTAAAATACTTTAAAACAGGAATCCAAAAGATACTTGCACACCAATGTTCATTGCAGTACTATTTATAATAGCCAAAAGGTAGAAGCAACTCAAGTGTCCATCAACAAATGAATGGATAAACAAATTATAATATATATGTACAATGGAATATTATTTAGCCATACAGAAATGAAGTTCTGATATTAACTACAAATTGATGTACCTTGAAAACATAACAGTGAAATAAGCCAGATAGAAAAGGGGCAAATATTGTATGATTTCCCTTATATGAAATATCTAGAATAGGCAAATTCATAGAGACACAAAGTAAAGTAGAGGATGCCAGGGCCTGGAGCAGAGTATAATGGGAAGTTATTGTTTAATGGGTATGGCGTTTCTGTTTGGGGTGTTAAAAAAAGTTCTCAAAATGGATAGTGGTTATGGTTGCACAATATGTGAATGTAATTAATACTGCTAAATTATACACTTAAAATAGTTAAAGTTGTAAATGTTATATATGTTTTTACCACAATAAAAATACAATATACACAGTACAGTTTCTTTATAGTGGGATTAATTCCAAATAAATATTTCAAAAATTGTTGATTAGTTTAAAATGAAAAGTTTAAAAATCATTACATCAATATAATGCTAGCTCCCCTGAACCAGTGCACTGATTGTCTCGGATATCCACGTACAAATAAACACAGGGTAGTCCCTTTGTAGTAGTGAACACATAGCTTAACTTCTTCCATTCTGAAGGATGTAAATAATTTAATTCTATATTTCATACAAAAGATGCTCTCCCTTCCCTACTGGATGTAAATAAGGAAGGTTTTAGTCCCTATTACTTTGTACATCCATCTTATTCTCATGAAACTATGTTGTCTGCAGTTGAAAAGCAGGATGAAGCTGAAATCATGAAAGAATTGAGGCATAAAAAGATATTAGGTCTCCAGTGATATAATTGAATACTAGATCATTTCCTGAAAACTGCCATACAGCTGAAGTTTTCAGTTACATGGGCCAATATATTCCCTTTGTTGTTTATGCAATTATATTAGGGCTTTGTAGCTTTAAACCAGAAGCATCATAAGTGATTCACAATTTGATAATTGGTTCAAGGTGTTGTGGTTTATACGTACTAAAATGTAAAATATACTAGAAGAAACTAAACTAGAAAACCACTATACTTTTTTTTGAAATTATAACAACAAAGAATATAAAAGCCTACTGAGACTGTGAAACACCCAAGTTGTTCCAAGGCTGCCAAATTCACATCCATATTAAGTGGGTTTCCAAAGCGATTTAACTGCTGAAGAGAGGAATTATCTATAATCCCCATGCCATAAAATATGAAGAACAATGTACAATTGATATAATTCTACCAAGCAGAAGCAAAGGCAGCCAAAATGACTGAGCAAGGACAGTCCCTACACAGCTAGCACTAGATTGTTCCCTAATTCTGTCAAGCAGCATACGTTTTGTGATGTAGTGTTTCCTATTCTTCCTTTTTCAAAATGGATGATTTTATAATGATTTTCATGTTCTCTCTCCATATTAGTATATTCAGTGTTTTAACACAAATAAATTAACATTTAATTATTGAACACTTGACCATTAAATGATACATATAGACCTGATGACAAGGTCTACAAATTGTCCAGAGACATTTGGAGTTGGATTCAATAATTTTCTTTAAAGCGTTTCCCATTGGGGAACTAGTATATTTTATTTATATAAGCATAGTTTAGAAAATATATTTATGTGAAGGGAGGAGAATGTGAATACTGGTTAGCCAAAGAAATACACTATAGTAGACATTTTTGGTTGACTTCCTACTATTGATACAACACTTCCCCTATTGTATATCTGCATTGTGGCATGAATGGAATTGACCCAATTTCAACTCCAAGAGTGAGCACTGAGTATTTTAAGCCATTAATCATAATATAGTCCTTCTTGCCACAATGACTGACATAGGGATGAGGAACCTGCCTAGGACTAAATTATTTAGTATAATGCCATTCTTAAGGACAAAATAATTGGATCAAGTGTGGGGACCAAGTTTGTCCAGACAAAATGAAGCCCATGACTTCTGTTTGGTGGTTGGGGAACAGAGGTCATATAAGATGTAAATTAATAAGATTGTGGTTAGTGGTGGCACTCACCTCACAACCACCAGGACAAACCAGAACAAGGATAAAGCTAACATCTTAGAAGATATAAAAAAAGACATAATCCCACATTCCATCACTAAGTTTCATTAAATCAAGTCGCAATTGAAGTGGATCCTGCCTCTGAACTTTTTATCATATAAGCCAATAGATTTCTTTTATTGTTGAAGCATATTTTCCATATTAGAATAAAAGGCTAAGCTTCTATAACAAGGAATGGAATACTAATGTGGCTTAAAACTAACGCTCATTAGAATGGCTACTATTTAAAAAACCAAAAGAACAAGTGTTGACGAGGATGTAGAGAAATTGGAAAATTTGTGCACTGTTGGTGGGGATGTAAAATGTTTCAGCCACTATGGAAAGTAGCATGGAAGTTCCTCAAAAAGTTAATATAATTCATCAATCCCACTGTTGGAAATATAACCAAAAGAATTGAAAGCAGGATCTCGAAGAGGTATTCACACAACTCTGTTCATTGAAGCATTATTCACAATAGCCAAAAAATGGAAACAACCCAAATGTACATCAATGGATGAATAAATAAAATATGGTATATGCATACAATATAATATTATTCAGCCTTATAGGAAAAAGAAATCCTGTTACGTATTACAACATGGATGAACCTTGAGGACATTATGCTAAGTGAAATGAGGTAGTCACAAAAAGACAAATGCTGTATGAGTCTACTTATGTGAGGTGTCTAAAGTAGTCAAACTTATAGAAATAGAAAGTAGAATTTTGTTTGCCAGAGGCTGGGGAAGGGAGAAATGGGGAGTTGTTCTTCAAAGGGTATAAAGTTACAGTTTTGCGAGATGAATGTTCTGTAGATTTGTTATGCAACAATATGAATATAATTTTCTGAACACACTTAAAAATGGTTAAGATGACAAATTTTGTTATTTCATCTTTACCACAATTAAAAACAAAAATATTACTTAACAAAGCTATGAGAGTTCTCAGAGTTAATACCCAGTACAGTGGTAGAGTATGCACCTCTCCCAAACATACAGGACCACTGATTTCTTTTCTCAAGAAGCAGATCTCTAGACTAGAGTTCCTTGAGAATTGCTGTTCTAAGCCATCAATGTCAAAATATGCATTCTGGTTTAGAGAACTATAAATGCTGTGGAAGAGGGGAAAAAAGCTATTTTTTTTTTTTTTTACATAATACTCTTAGGAGAGTGTTCCAGGTTGGCAGGTTAACAGAAAGTTTATTGGGAAATAAAGGTCTTTCCATTGTTCAGCTCCAAAATTTCTAACGGCTTTGTTTTAATCTGTAAGGTTAAATATTAGTCACCTACACATCAGGGTTTCAGCTGGCTCTAAGCAGGAAGAGAGGCATACCCACTTTCTTAAGAGCCCTACTCCAAAAATGGCATTCACCTCTTCTGCTTATATTCTGTTGGTGACAACCTGGTTAAATGTCTGGACCTACCGTGAAGATGGGATGGAAATGTAGTACCAAACTAGATTCTGATCATGGAAGGAGGAAAGAATGTGTTTTGGTGGTCAGCTGGTTATCTTCACTATTTTGGGATAGAATTTTCTCTTACTTAGAACAAAAGCATCCAGATACACATTATCAGAGTGCTCTTATTATTTCTTCTATTTTACTTTAAAATGTTTTCTTTAGTATATTAATGAACTGGTAGCAGCAAACCCTGATTCAAATGACTGAACAAAATACAATGTGGACTGTTTTCTGTGTTTGAATGAAGGAGTCTTGATAATTAGTTAAATCAAACTACTCATCAAACCACAAGGAGGAAGAAACAAACCTCCTGGCTTTGCCTGCCATCTCTTAATTTGTTATTTTTTATCGTTAAATAAACAAATAAACAATACATATATGAACTGTATAAAGAATACTAAGAAAGTAAATACATGGGCAACCACCACCCAGGGCAAACAGTCAATCTTTACCAGTACTTTAAAGGATTTTGTGTACCCATTTCCTGATTACATCCTCTTCACTACTCCCCTCAAGGAAATTACTATCCTGAATGTTTTGTAACTCATTTCCTTATAATTTTATTACTTGTGCATGTATTCATAAATAATATATAATTTGATTTTACCTATTTTCTAAAATTATATGAATATGTTCATACTGAATTTATTCCATGAATTTCATCTTTCATTGAACATTATGTTTCTGAATTTTATTCACATTGATGTGTAAAGGAGTTCACTTATTTCATTGGTCTATAGCAGTACTCTTGAATAGAACTTTCTGTAATGATTTAAGTATTCTATATGTGTGCTATCTAATGCAGTAGCCAGATGTGACTATTAACTACTTGAAATAAGGCTAGGGTGACTGAGAAACTAAAATTTTAATTACATTTAATTTTAATTAATTTAATTTTAAATTTGTATTTCCACATGTTGCTAGTAGTAATTGTATTAGAAACTATAACTGTATTGTATTATCTTATGAATACACAAAATAACTATCCATTTTACTCTTGATTTTTATGAATATACAAAATATCTATCCATTTTACTAGATGTATATATGGGTGATTTTAGTCATTTTTTTTCTATTGCAGTCACGCTCTTATAAACATTCTTGGACATATATTTGGGTATACATGTGTTCGAGATTACCTTGAATACAATCTGGGTTATAACATAGGCCTAAGTGTTTGTACAAATGTCCATACCAACCACAAGTGAATGAGAATTCCCATTGCTCCACCTCCTTAGAAACACGAGGAATTAGTTTGCCGACAAGATGGAAGGCTAGGAGGTCCTAAAGCTTGTCTCTTCCACAAAAACAATCATTAAACAATTAAATTCACTAATTTAAATTTTCATTGAATTATTATTTGCATGCAATGAAATTCACACAATAAACTTTGATGAATTTATGTAATTGTTTACAGTTGTGTAAATTATAATAGAATCTTTTATTTATCAAAAAATTCCTACTTCCTTACTGCACTGAGTCACTGCATCCCATCCCTCTGGCCCCAAGCATCCTCTGATCTGCCTTCAGTAATTATATTTATGCTTTTTCAGAACTGAATATATTTGGAATCATACAGTACAAAATCTTGTTTTACTTTTCATTTGGCATACTATTGTGAAATTCATACATGTTATTACATGTATTAATATTATATTTCATTTTTTTTCCTGAATGTTATTTCATAGTATGGCTATGCTATAATTTATCCCTTTACCACTTATGGGTATGTATACTGCTTCCAGATTTTGGTTACTTATATATCTGCATCTTTGTGTGTGCATATGATTTTATTTCTCTTGAGTAAATGCTTTGGAATGCAATTACTAGATTATATGGTAAACGTATGTTCACCTAAGATACGGCCGTACTATTTTGCAAAGTGGTGGTTGTTGTTAAATGCTGTCAAGTCAGATCCGACTCCTGGTGATCCTGTGAATAAGTGATGTCCATGATGGCTGTACCACTTTGCATTTGCTTCACTAATCTACAGTGTTCCCAGTTGATTCACATGTTCATCCATAGTTGGCATGTTAGTCTTTAACTGTTCTAGTGGGTGTGTACTTGTAGTTCATTATTGTTTTGATTTGCATTTCTCTCATGAGTATTGATGTTGAGCACATTTCCTGTGCACACTGGCCATTTGGAAGTATATATTCAAATATGTATTTTAATTTGGAGGTATATGTTAAAATAATTTGATCATTTTTATTGGGTTGTTTGTCTCCTTATTATTGAGTTGTAGTACTTCCGTATACATTCTGGATGTAGGCAATTTGTCAAATATATGTTTTCAAAAATGTTCTCCACTGCACTTGTCTTCTTGTTATTTTGAAAATATCTTCCATTGTGTTAAATAGTTTAATTCATAGAATTCCCTTTTATCATTTTTTCTATTGTAATATTTGCTTTTTTATCTTTAAAAGATCTTTGTGTAACAATATCACATATTTGTATCCTTCAAAATAAATGCTCCTTTATTGCCTATTAGCCTACATTGATTAAAACGAGGATTTATTGTCAGAGTGAGGACTTCATGCTACTTCTCTGTAAATCCAATTCTTTATAATAAAATGTATTTGTGGTGTGTCTACTTCATTTGCCTAGCAACAACAAAAAAATAAACCTCTGGTAAAACTCTGGACTACAGCAAAGCAGCAGCAGATAACCTATGGAGCTCAGAAACTGAGGGTGGCCAGTCCAGAGCAGCTTGGCACCAGGAGGGATCCCTTGGTAAAGATATTACCCCACAGGGAAAAAAAGAGCAGGGGAATCCCAGAAAGCCTCACTGCTATCGCTGTTTGCAGACTTTGCTTCCAAGGGCTTCCACCGTCTTTATCAATGCTGATGCCAGTTGACAGAGCTACCTGGAGTCTTCACCGCTGTATCACCTTCCAGGGGCTCAAGCTGTCACTGAGGTAAGACATGCCCCCAGGGGCTCCATTCACTGCTGTGCCCTGTTCTCTGGAATCAGGATGCCACAGCATATCACTATCTACAAGAAAAGAGCTACTCTGCAGCCAAACCCAGGTCCCATGGCATGGCTTTGACCCAGTGTCCCTGGGACAGCACTACTACTGCTCTGCACTGCACCCTCTGAGTCACAACATGTGGTTTTAATGGGCCATCACCAGCGATGTGTTGTTGCTATTCTGCAATTGACCTCTGGGGCCAGAGTTGGGATTTTGACTCACCATTCCCAGGCCATGCTGCTACTGCTACCTGCACCATAGGCCCAAGTCAGTGTTGCAACCTGTCATTTCAGAGCCCATGCTGCAGCTGCATTTCCCCATCCCCACAGCCTGAGTAATTATTACAAACCCCAGAGACCCAGAGCCCAGTTCTACAGGAAATTTGTACACATCCATACTTCATACACTGGTACTTTTGATGCAGTAAGTGCACCTGTGCCTCAGGACCCAAATGCTATTGTTAGCTCCATGTGTACTTGATCCCATGACCCTGGCTCCATTGCTACTGATGGTCAGTGTGCCAAAACTGTTGCCAAGAGGGACACCTCGAGCTACAATATCATCCCACAGCCAAAAAAGGAAAATATAAACACCAGAGCAGCTTTTACTTCCAAAGAACTCAACAGCATTGGCAACAAACTGCCACCCTCAGGACCTCCACAGTCTTAGCCACAGAAAGTCCCCGAGTCTTTGCTGAAGTTGACATCACCTAAAGGAGTTGCTTGGAGAATATGCCCCTGTGCCTTCCCAGGAGCCAAAGATGCTGCACTCCACCCAGCTGGGGCCCTCATAGCCACATTCAAGTGAAAGTCTTTCCACACCAAGCCAGTCCAAAAAGACTGGAAGAGGTGACTGCTCCCACAAATGTGCGGATATACAATAAAAGTCATGAGAAACATGAAAAAGTAGGGAAACGTGACATCACCAAAGGAACACAATAATTTCCTACTAACTTACCCAAAAGAAGTGAAAATCTGTGAGTTACCAGAAAAAGAATTCAAAATAATTATTTTTAGGAAGTTTCACCAAGATTCATGAGAACATAGATTAAACAATTCAATGAATTCAGGAAAATAATGTATTAACAAAATGAAAAGTTCAACGATAACCTAGAAATCATAAAAAATATCCAAACAGAAATTATGGAGTTCAATAATACAATGAATAAAATGAAAAATGCAATAGAGATTTTCAACATCAGGTTTTTTTCAAGGAGAAGAATCTGTGAACTAGGACACAGACCTCTTGACACTATACAATCAGGAGAGAAAAAAGAAAAAGAATTTTAAAAGAATCAAGAAAGCCCACGAGAATTATGTGGGAGAACCAGAAGGAGAAGAAAGAGAGAAAGGGAAATAAAAATAATTTAAAGTAGTAATGGCTGAAAACATCCCAAATCTGTGGAGAGATATGGCCATTCAGATACATGAAGCTAAAAGAACTCCAAACAAATTCAACCCAAAGATATTTTCACCAAGACACATTATAATTAGACTCGCAAAAGTCAAAGACAAAGGGAATTTTCAAATTACAAGAGAAAGAAGACTCATTACATGTAAGGAGACCCCAATACGGCTATGAGCAAATTTCACAGCAGAAACTTAGTAGACCAGGAGAGAGTGTGATGGCATATTCAATAGCTTTTAAAAAACTACCAACCAAGGATACTTTACCCAGCAAAGTTGTCCTTTAGAAATGAATAGGAAATACAAACCATCCCAGAGAAACGAAAGCTGAAGGAATTTACCACCACAAGACCTGCCTTAGAAGAAATATTAAAGAGAGTTCTTCAAGATGAAATGAAAGGAAGACAATCAGTAACATGAAAATTATTCTTTTTTTTTTTGAGGTAACATTGGTTTATAACATATAAATTTCAGGTGTACATCATTATATTTCAGTTTCTGTGTAGACTACATCATATTCACCAGCCAAAGATTAGTTACCTTCCATAACTGTACATATGTGCCCTATCACCCCTTTACCCTCCATCCAACCCCCTGCCCCTCTGGTAAAAATCAATCTAATCTCTGTATTTATGTGTTTGTTTGTTGTTGTTGTTTTTATCTTCTACTTATGAGTGAAATCACATTCTATTTGACTTTCCCTGTCTGAGTTATTTCACTTAGCATAATACCCTCAAGGTCCACCCATATTGTTGCAAATGGAAAGAATTCATCTTATTTTCCTGACTGAGTAGTATTCCATGGTGTATATGTACCACATCTTCTTTATCCATTTATACATTGGTGGCCAATTAAATTGTTCCCAAGTCTTGGTTATTGTAAGCAAAGCTACAATGAACATAGGGGTGCAAATATCTTTTTGACCTAGTATTTTCATGCTCCTTGGAGAAACACCCAGAAGTGAAATAGCTGGATCACACGGTAGTTCTATTCTTAATTTTTTTTAGGAATCTCTATAGTGTTTTCCATAGTGGCTACACCAGTTTACATTCCCACCAGCAGTGTATGAGGATTCCTTCTCTCCAGATCCTCTCCAACACTTATTTCTTCTCCTGTTAATTATAGCCATTCTGACAGGCATGAGATGACTCATCATTGTAGTTTTGATTTGCATTTCCCTAATAATTAATGATATTGAACATCTTTTTATGTGCCTGTTGGCCATCTGTATATCTTCTTTGGAAAAATGTGTATTCAGATCCTTTGGCCCATTTTTTAATTGGGTTTTTCATTTTTGTTGTTGTTGACTTGCACGGATATTAATCCTTTATCAGCTAGATGATTTGCAAATATCTTCTCCCAGTTGTTTCGTTGTCTTTTTGTTTTGTTGATGGTTTCCTTTGCCATGCAGAAGTTTTTAGTTCGATGTAGTCCCATTTGTTTATTTTGTCTTTTGTCACTGTTGCCTGAGAAGACATGGTATTCGAAAAGATACTGCTAAGACTAATACCAAAGAGCATACTGCCCATGTTTTCTTCTAGGAGTTTCATGGTCTCAGGACTTATATTCCAGTCTTTACTCCATTTTGAGTCAATTTTTGTGTATGATGTGAGATAATGGTCTACTTTCATTCTTTTGCTTGTGGCTGTCCAGTTTCCCCAACACCATTTATCGAAGACACTTTCCTTTCTCCATTCTGTGTTCTTGGCTCCCTTGTCAAAACTTAGCTGTCCATAGATGTGTGGGTTCACTTCTTGGCTCTCAGATTGGTTCCATTCATCTGTGTGGCCATTTTTCTGCCAGTACCATGCTGTTTTGATTGCTATAGCTTTCTAGTATATTTTAAAATCAAAGAGTGTGATATCTCCAGCTTTATTCTTTTCTCAGGATTCCTTTGCCTATTCAGAGTCTTTTGTTGTTCCATATAAATTTTAGGATTCTTTATTGTATTTCCGTGAAACATGTAATTGAGACTTTGATACAGATTGCCTTGAATCTGTAGATTGCCTTAGGAAGTATGGACATTTTAACTACTTAACTTTTCCAATCTGTGAGTGCAGACTATCTTTCCAGTCTTTGTGCCTTCAATTTCTTTCAACAGTGTTTTATAGCTTTCAATGTACAGGTCTTTCACCTCTTTGGTTTAATTTATTACTAGAGATTTCATTCTCTTTGCTGTGATTGTCAGTGAGATTGTATTGTTAATTTCTCTTTCCACTAGTAAATTGTTAGTGTATAGAAATGCAACTGATTTTTGTATGTTGATTTTGTACCCTACATCTCTACTATATTTATTTATTATTTCTAATAGTTTTTGGTGGATTCTTTAGGGTTTTTTATATATAGACACATGTGTCACAAATAGTGAGAGTTTTACTTCTTCCTGTCCAATTTCAATCATTTTTATTTCTTACTTAATCATTCTAGTTAAAACTCTCCAGATATTTTTTAAATTTCTCCTTTGATATCTTTGTTGATCTAGCAGTTGTTCAGTAGCATTTTGTTTAATAATCACATATTTGTCACTTTTCCATCTTTCTTCTTGTCATTGGTATCTAGTATCATACCTCTGTGGTCAGAAAAGATGCTTGGTATTATTTCAGTCTTCTTGTATTTACCGAGACTTGTTTTGTGGCCTAATATGTGATCTATCCTGGAGAACGTTCCATGTGCATTAAAAAAAATGTGTATTCTGCAGTTTTTGGATGGACTGTTCTGTACATATCTACTAATTTCTTCTTCTCTAGTATGTTTTTAAGGCCAATGCTTCCTTATTGATCTTCTCTGGATAATCTCTCCATTGATGTAAGTGTAGTATTAAATTCCCCTACTATTATTGTGCTACAATCAATTTGTCCTTTTATGTCTGTTAATAATTTCTTTATATATTTAGGTGCTCCTATGTTGAGTTCATAGATATTTTCAAGTGTTATGTCCTCTTGTTGGAATGTTTCTTTTATCACTATGCAGTGCCCTTCTTCATCTCTTGGTACAGTTTTTGTTTTAAAGTCTATTTTTTAGATGTAAGTATTGCCACCCCAGCTTTCTTTTCATTTCCATTTGCATAGCGTATATTTTTCCATCCCTTCACTTTCAGTTTATGAGTGTCTTCAGATGTGAATTCTGTCTCTTTTATGCAGCATATATATGGGTGTTGTTTTTTAATCCATTCAGCCACCCAATGTTTTTTCATTGCAGCATTCAGTCCATTGACATTTAAAGTAGCTATTCATAAGAATGTACTTATTGCCATTTTGTTACTTTTTTTCTGTGTCCTTCGGTAGTTCTTCTCTGTTACTTTCTTCTTCTCTTACTCTCTTCCTTTGTGATTTGATGATTTTCCTTAGTATTATGTTTGGATTTCTTTCTCTTTCTATTTTGTTATTCATTATATGTTCCTGGTTTGTAATTACAGTGAGGTTCATATATAATAATGTATGTAGATAGCAATCAATATTAAGTTGATTGTCTCTTAAATTTGACTTTTTACTAAAAGCCCTACGCTTATACTCCCTCATGCACAATTTTATGTTTGTCATATCATATTTAGCCACTTTGTGTGTGTGTGTGTGTATCCCTTAACCTCTTATCATGGAGATAGATGTTTTTAGTACTTTAGCTTTTGACTTTCATGCTAGATTTATAGGCAGTTGACCACTGCTTGTACTGCATATTTTCCTTTACCAGTGATATCTTTGATAATTTTCTTATTCCTGTTTGTGGTCTTTTTTATCCACTTATGTAAGTCTCTTTAGCATTTCTTGTAAGGTCAGTTTGTTGGTGATAAACTCCTTTCGTTTTTGCTTGTCTGGAAAGCTCTTTGTCTTTCCTTCCAGTCTGAATGATAAACTTGCTGGGTAGAGCATTCTTGGCTGTAGGATTTTCCTTTCAACTCTTTGAATATATCATGCACTCCCTTGTAGCCTGTAAGGCATCTGCTGAAAAGTCAGCAGATAGCCCCATGGAGTTTCCTTTTTATGTAACTTGTTTCCTTTCTCTTGCAGCTTGTAGGATTCTCTCTTTATCTTTAATTCTTGACATTTTAATTATAATGTGTATTGTTGTGGCCCTCTTTGGGTTCATCTTGTGTGGTGCTCTCTGTGCTTCCTGTTCTTCATTTCATTCTCTTTCTGAGGACTTTTCCTGTTCCCTTATTTGGAACATATTCCTTTTATTCTCATTTTGCCTATTTTCCTGTTCTTATATCTATGTATTAAGTAAATCAGCTACATCTCCTGATCTTGGAAATGTGGCCTTATGTAAGATATGCCTCATGGGAAACCAGCAATGTGTTTCCCTATTGTCACCTGTTCTAAATGTTCCAGGGTTGTACCTTGTGTAGGTTACATGTGCCCTTCTATCGTGGCAGGGTTGCTCTTGCTGTGGGCACATGGGTAGGCGAGACTGGTCCCAAGATTGAGTGGTTGTAATGCTCAGCTGTGTGTGGCTGCTAAGGTCACTTTATTGGGCAGGGCAAGCTCCAGCACAACTGGTTGCAAGATCTAATAGCAGGCAACTACTACTGCTTTGCCATTAAGTTACTCTGCCCCCCAGTGTGGTTGGTTGATTGGCTCATAGGCTCACAATTGCTGCAGTCCTCCAGGGTGGCTCTGTGCAAAGTGTGGTTGTTGTAGACTCTCAGGAGCACTGATGGGTGGGGCCAGTTCTAGGCATGGCACACACAATTGTTTCAGGAGTTGGAAAGCAGTGCAGATCCCCTGCATAGCTGGTTGAGATGGCCAGTGGCACAAGTATACTGTAGACAAGATGACCCCACCACAGACCCACACATTCTGCCAATGCTGGCCTGCCTGCATGCATGTCCCACCATTGCAGGGCAGACCCATTCTCCCCACTGCAGAGGTCCCACACACCCCAGATACATGCTGGAGCTAGTCCCTGGGGCGAGCTGCCTTCTCTGGCTGAATTCAATTAAATTGGTGCTCTAGTGGGCAGTGCAAACCCCTGCACTAACAGGCTACAGGAAAGAATCCAATGGAAGCTTCCAGTGTCTGTGTCAACATGACTGAACTTAGTCACAATAATGACTGCCCCCAGTATCTCAGTCCTTGGGGGTATGGACCCAGCTGCCTTCTGCCTCTCTAAGATGTGCTCTGAGCATAGTAACTGAGTCTCTTTTAGCAAGGGACTATGCACTTTTCTTTCTGATGTTTTTGTGTTGGTATACAGAATGTGAATCTGTGTGTGGGACCTTTAATAGCAGGTTTTTCTTTCTCCAAAGTTTGATAGCTTTTCTGGGCATATTCCATATTGCTTTTCAAATCCAGTAAGACTGAGTATTATGGGATCTCATCTCAGTTGTGCTGAATCTAAAGGCTAGGATGTTTATTGTGGCATAGATTCCCTGGTCAGATCCCCCCACCCCAGGAAAAGCTTCATACCTTTGAAATTGCTCCTGGCTGTGAAGCACTGTGGCTAGGATGTGGTTTCTTCTAGAGCAGAGATGCATTTCTGCCTCTTCTACCCCTGTCAGTGTTGTTCCTTGTTGTGGTTTCTTTTTAATCCAGTTTTGAGATCTCTCTCAGAGGAAATTGTTCCACAGGTAGTGGTAGATTTGTTGTGTCTGTGGGAGGAGGTGAGTTCAGAGTCTTCCTATGCTGCCATCTTCCCCAAATCCTCTCAGTGACATAAAAACTTTTGTAAACATAAAATTCACTAGTAAAGGTAAATATATAATCAAGTTCAAAATCCTCTACTATTGCAATGGTGTTGTGCAAATCACATTTAACTGGAGCATATAGGTTAAAGACAAAAGTGTCAAAATAAATATAGCTACACTATGTTGTTAATGAATATACAATACAAAAAAGATGAAAGTTTGTACATCAGCAACATAAAATGTAGAGGAGGTAAGTAAATATGTAGAACATTTTTTGCAATCGAGTTCAAGTTGTTATCACCTTAAAAGACTATTATAACAATGAGATGTTATATAAAAGACTCATGGTAATCACAAAGCAAAAAACTGTAATACATATACAAATAAAAAAAGGAAAAGGATCAAAACGTACCAATACAAAAATCATCCATTCACAAAGAAAGAAAGCAAGAGAGGAACAAAAGAACCACAAAACAATCAGAAAATAATTAACAAAATGGCTATAGTAAGTCCTCACCAATCAATAATTACTCTAAATATAAATGATTTAAATTCTGGAATTAAAAACGTAGTGTGACTGAATGGATAAGAAAACAAGACCCCACTATAAGCTGCCTACAAAAGACTGACTTCAGCTTTAAAGACATGCATACTCTCAAACAGAAGGAATGAAAAAAGATATTCTATGAAAATGGAAAGCAGGAGAGAGTGGAAGTGTATATACTTGTATCAGACTAAATAGATTTTTTTCTCAAGTAATTTTATTGGGACTATAATGATTTATAACATTGTGTAATTTGGGGTGTACATATTGCTTATCAATTTCTGAATACACTTCATCATGCTCATCCCCAGTAGGCTAATTTTCAGTCATCACCATAACATATGTGCCCCTTTATCCCTTTCACCCACCCCCCAACCCCCTTCCCCTCTGGTAACCACTAATCTGTTCTCTTCCTCCATGTATTAGGCATCTTCCACATATGAGTGAAATAATATAGTATTTGTCTTTCTCCAAGACTAAATAGATTTTAAATCAAAAGCTATAACAGGAGACAATTAAAGGTCAGTGTATAATGATAAAGGGGTGAATTCATCAAGAGGATTTAACAATTTTAATTAAACATACACCCAATATTACAACAAATAAACACATTAAAAATTATTAACAAATCTAAAGGCAAAAGTATAAAGCAATTAAATAATAGTAGCAATTCAAAACAATAAAGCAATTCAAAAATAATACCATGTTTTCCACAATGGATAGATCATACAGACAAAATCTATAAGAAAATAATGGAATGGAGCTACCCTTTAGACCAAATGAAACTAAGAGACATACAGATGATTTCACCTAACAGCATCAGAATACACATTATTCTCCAGCACACATGAAACATTCTCTAGATTAAATCATATGTTAGGTCAAAAAACAAGTCTAAACAAATTTTAAGTAACTGAAATCATATCAAGTATCCTTTCCAACATTAAAGGTATGAAAATAAAAATCAAAGGAAAAGAAAATCTGGAAAATTCACAAATATGTGGAAAGTAAGCAACACATGTCTGAATAACCAATAGGTCAAAAAAGAAATCAAAGGGAAATGAAAATATATATTGAGAAAAAGAAAAATGAAACACAACACACCAAAACTTATGGGAAGCAGCAAAAGCAATTCTAAAAGGGAAGTTTATACAAATAAGTGCCTGAATTAAGAAGAAATAAACATGTCAAACAAATAAACTCATGTCATACTTCAAGAAATTAGAAAAGAAAAAACAAACTAAGCCCAAATTTAGTAGAAGGGAGGATATAATAAAGATTAAAGGAAAAATAAATAAAATAGAGGCTAGAAAGACAGTAGAAATGATCAATAAACATAAAAGTTGGATATTCTGAGAGATAAACAAAATTAATAGACCACTAGGAAAAATACAGAGAAGGCAAATTAATACAATTTTAAATGAATGTAGAATTATTACAAGTGATACCACAAAAATACAAAGGACCATAAGAGACAACATAGAACAAATATAAGACAACAAATTAGATAGCTTAGAAGAAATGGGGAGATTTACAGAAACTTACAACTTACCAAGACTGGATCATGAACTAATAGATAATCTGAACAAACAAATAAAAAGTAAGGAGAATGTCAGTAATCAAAAATCTCCCAAGAAATACAAGCCCTGGTATAGATGACTTCAAGAGTGAATTCTAGAGATATGACAGCATCATGGTAGTGTGAGTTATTCCTTTTGTCTCTCCCCTGTAAATTATAACCAACTGATATCCTTTGACCAAGGACTCCCTACACACCACAACAGTACACCTAAGAGATCTCTGCATCTATACATCTGGAGGTGGGTGGACTAGACCTCCAGGAGGCAGTGGAACTAGGGGAACAGCCTCCACTCTTCCCCCAGCAAGGGTGATCCATAATACAGATCCTGTGCATGTGCCTGGGAAAAGACGGGCAAACACAGCACTTTTGGCTTAATTGTTGCCCCCTCCCAGTAGATCCAGAACATGTGCCTGAGAACAGTGGCTACAGGGGCAGACATGTCACTTGTGGCTTAGCCCCTGCCCCTTCCATCAGTGACAGGTGGTGCACATGTCCTGAAAATTCAGGACCCAGAGTGGACTCAGTGAGCCCTCCCTTCCCCTCCTCAAGCAGTGGCCTGGTCTTTCCAACATTGGCAACAGTGTACAAAATATGGATTTTCCAGGCTGGGATGGGGTTCCCTGACCAGAGTTTTCAAAACACAATGGATTGAACCAGTGACCAGAGGCTGCAAAAGCATAAAGCAATGACAATCACTACATGTTAGCCCCTGCCCCCCCTTCACAGTGGCAGGTGAAGCCTGCAATTTGAGACTTCAAGAACCACAGCAGAACTATTGACCAAGTCCCCACTTGCAACACCCACAACACCAGCTCTACCAGCCTAGGGGGCTGCATACAAGTCCCTGGGTCTCCAGGCCACAAGTAGTGACAGCAGCACTCATGAGCTCAGTGCCTCTGGAAGTAGCACAGCCAACACCCCCAGACTAGCCAGTGCAGGGGGTGCACACAACAGCAGCATCTGAGTCCATGGAGAGACCATGGAAAGTCAGTAAGGATCATCACACTCAGGCAACCCCAGAGCAACAGAAGTACTCACAGCCTGGTGGCCCCAATGATGACACCTGAGACTGCAGTGACATCATAAGCAACAAGACATCAACAAACTCAGGGGCAAAAGGAGGGCACTGACAATGTCTCTAACAGAAGCAGCGGTGGGTGGAAGTTGCAGGCTCTCAACTAAAATCAGAAGCATCTCAGAACCAAAGCAATCAAAGCCTTACCCAAATAAAAAAGGTGGTTACTATCACAAATGTCCCAGCAGAGGAACTTTTCACCAAGGACCATGAAGAACTACAGTAACTCGGCAAAACAGAAAGAAAATGGCAACTCCCCAGAAACCAAACATGAAGTAAAAGTAACAGGAGGTTACAATCTAACTGACAGTGAATTCAAAATAGTTGCCATGAAGAAACTCAACAAGTTAAAAGAAAATTCTTAAAAATATTTCAATGAGCTCAGGAATAAAATTAATGACCAGACGGACTACATCACCAAGAGATTGAAACTCTAAAAAAAGGAAAAACAAATTCTGGAGCTTAAAAACAAAATTAATGAGATGAAAAATAAATTAGAAAGCATTAACTACAAAGCAGATCATATGGAAGACAGAATTAGTAAGCTTGAAGATAGAAATCCAGGAAACATTCAGGTGGAAAGGAGAAATAACTAAGATTTTTAAAATTGGAGAAATTCTGAGAAATATCCAACTCAATTAGGAAAAGTAACACAAGGATAATAGGTATCCCAGAAGGAGAAGAGCAGGATAAAGGAGGAGACAGCTTATTCAAAGACACAATAGTTGAGAACTTCCCAAACCTGAAGAATGAACTGGATGTACAAGTACACGTAGTTAATAAAACCCCTAATTATCTCAATGCAAAAAGTCTCTCACCAAGGCATATAATATTAAAACTCTCAGAAATCAATGAGAAAGAAAGAATATTAAGGGAAGCCAGAGAGAACAAAATAACTTAAAAAGGTATACCCATCAGGCTATGAGTAAATTTCTCAGAAGAATCTCTATGGGTTAGGAGAAAGTGGAATGATATATTCAAAATATTGCAAGACAAAAACTATCAGCAAGAAGACTCTATCCAGCAAAGTTTTCCTTCAGATGTGAAGGAGAAATAAAAGCTTTCCCACACAAACAAAAGCTGAGGAAGTTCATCTCCAGTGGAATTGACTTATAAGAAATGTTGAAAGGAGCCCTCCTACATGAAACAAAAAGGCAAACGTTTACCAAGCTTTGAGAAAGTTGATAAATAGACAGAAAAAATCATAAAATTGCAGCTCTGTATCAGAATAAGTTAGTAAACAATTTTAATATATAGGCTAAAGGGAAAGAAAGCATAAAAATAGCTATAACCACTTTAACATGGTCACAAACTCACAAAACGAAACAAAGAATAATTTGTGACAACAAAAACATAGAAAGAGAAGAGGAAAAGGTTGGCACCTGCATAGGCTAGTGGAGGTAAGATGCTATAGGTATAAAAAGGACTATTTCCTGTATAAGATGTTTTATACAAACCTGATGGTAACCACAAAACAAAATTCAGAGCAGAGTCATAAATCATAAATAAAGAGGGAACAGAAAAACACCACAAAAAACCATCAAACTGAAATGAAAGAGAGAAATACAAAGAAAAATAAACAATGGAAATATAGAACAGCCATAAAACAAAAGATAAAATGGCCCTCATATATCAATAATCTCTAAATGTAAATTGATTGAATTCACCAATCAGAAGACATGAATGGCTAGAAGGATTAAAATAAGACCCAACAATATGCTGCCTCCAGGAGACACATCTCAGCTCTAAAAACAAACATAGGCTCATAATGAAGGGATGGAATATGATACTCCATGCAAATGACAACCAAAGGAAGGTAGGTGTACTGAAAACATCAGACAAAACAGACTTTAAGACGAAAAAGAGAACAAAAGACTATGATGGATATTATATATTGTTAAAGGGACATTTCACCAAGAAGATATGACACATTAATATATATATGCATGTAACATAGGAGCACCAAGTACAGAAAGCAACTATTAGAAGAACTAAATGGAGAAATTGATAGCAATGCAAAAATAGTAGGGGACTTTAACACTCCACTTACATCAGTGGATAGATCATCCAGACAGAAAGTCAAAAAGGAAAGAGTGGCATTCAGTGAAACACTAAACCAGACAGACTCAATTGATATATATAGGACATTCCATCCAAAATCCTCAGAAGACACATTCTTCTCGAATGCACATGGAAAAATCTCAAAGATAGACAATATGTGATGGGGAACACAAGCGTCATTAAATTCAAGCAGATTGAAATCATGTTAAGCATCTTTTCTGACCACAATGGTATGACAGTAGAAATCAACTACAAGAAGAAAGCTGGAAAAGTCACAAGTATATGGAGACTAAACTACACGATACTGAACATCTATTAGATCAATGAAGAAATCAAAGGAAAAACCAAAAATAACTACCTTTAGACAAATTAAAACGAATACACAGCATATCAAAATTTATGGATTACAGCAAAAGCTATATTAGAGGGATGTTTATCTCAATACAGGTCTACCTGTACTCCCAGACTGTACTTGTTTGTTGGTACTCCCAAAACTGAATCAAGAAGAAATAGAGAATCTGAATATACCAATCACAAGTAGAGACTGAAACAGTAATCAAAAACATTCCAAAAAACTAAAGTTCAGGACCAGTCGGATTCTCTGGTGAATTCTACAAAACATTCAGAGAAGATTTAATACTCATCCCTCTCAAACTCTTCCAAAATATTGAAGAGACTATGATGCTTCCTAATTCATTCTATGTGGCCAACATTACCCAGATACCAAAACCAGACAAGGAGAACAGAAAGTAGGAAAATGAAAAGCCAATAGTGCTGATGAACATAGATGGAAAAATCCTCAAGAAAATATTAGTAAATCAAATACAATACATAAAAAGGATCATACACCATGATGAACCAGGATTTATCCCAGGGATGCAGGGAAGTGATACAGTATGTTAACAAAGTGAAAGATAAAAATCACATGACCATCTCAATAGATGCAGAGAAATATTTGTCAAGATTCAACATCTATTTATGAAAAAATCTCAATAAAATGGATATAGAAGGAAAGTGCCTCAACATACTAAAGGCCATATATGACAAACTCACAGTCAACATCATAGTCAATCGTGAAAATTTGAAAGCTTTTCTTCTAAGAACAGGAACAAGACAAGGATGCCCAATATTGCCATTCTTATTCAACATAGTATTTTTTTGGATTTTTTTAGCTGGAGGAATTAAGGAAGAAAAAGAAATAAAAGGAACCCAAATTGGAATGGAAGAAGAAAAACTGTCACTATTTGCAGATGACACAATTTTATACATAGAAAACTTAAAGAATCCACTAAAACACTATAGTTAATACTGTATTGAATGCTTGGAAGTGTCTAAGAGAGTAGATCTTAAAAGTACCCATCACAAGTAAAAAATAAAAAAATTATAACTATATATGATGATGGATGTTAACCAGACTTATTGTGATGATAATTTAGCAATATATACAAATATCGAATCATTATGTTGTACACGTGAAATTGATATAATGTTATATGTCAATTAGATCTCAATTAATAAATATTGACCACTGTCAAAAAAAGAATCCACCAAAAATAATTAAAAATAATTACCAAATACAATAAAGCTGCAGGGTACAAAATCAACATAGAAAAATCAGTTACAATTCTATACACTAATAATGAACTAGGAGAAAGAGAATTGAATAATATAATCCAATTTACAATCACAACAAAAAGAACAAAATATCTTGGAATAAATTTAACCAAGGAGGTGAAAGACCTATACACTGAAAATTTTAAGACACTATTGAAAGAAATTGAAGAAGACTTAAAGAAAGGGACAGATATCCCATGCTCATGTATTGAAAGAATAAACATAATTAAAATGTTCGTATTACCTAAAGCAATAAACAAGTTCAATGTAATTTCAATCAGAATCCCAATGACATTCTGCAGGAAATAGAACGAAGAATCCTAAAATTTATATGGAACAACAAAAGACCTTGAATAGCCAAAGGAATCCTGAGGAAATAGAACAAAGCGGGAGTTATCACACTTTCTGTATTCAAATTAGACTACAAAGCTATAATAGTAAAAACAGCCTGGTACTTCCACAAAGACAGACAAACAGATCAATGGAATGAATCAAGAGCCCAGAAATACACCCACATATCTATGGACAGCTAGTCAACAAAGGAGCTAGGAACATACAAGGGAGAAAGGAAAGTGTCTTCAATAAATGATGTTAGAAAAACTGGACAATCACATGGAAAAGAATGAAAGTAGACCATTTTCTTACACCATACACCAAAATTAACTCAAAGTGGATTAAAGACTTGGATGTAAGACTTGAAACTACAAACCTACTAGAAGAAAACATGGGCAGTATGCTCTTTGATAGTGATGTTAGCAGTATCTTTTTTGAATATCATGTCTTTTCATGGAAGGGAAACAGAAGAAAGAATTGAAAAATGGGACTACATCAAACTAAAACCTTCTGTATAACAAAGGAAACCATAAACAAAATGAAAAGACAACCCACCAACTGGGAGAAAATATTTGCCAATCATATATCTGACAAGAGGTTAATTTCCAAAATATATAAAGAACTCATACAACTCAACAACAAAAAAGTGAACAACCCAATCAAGATCTGAGCAGAGGATATGAACAGACATTTTTCCAAAGAAGATATACAAATAGTCAAAAAGCAGATGAAAAGATGTTCAAAATCACTACTTATTATGAAAATGCAAATCGAAACTACAATGAGATATATTACTTCACACCCATCTGAATGACTATTATTAAAAAGCAAGAAATGCCAAGTGATTAGAAGGATGCAGAGAAAAGGTGACCCTCATATACTGCTGATGGAATGTAAACTGTTTGAATCAGTATGGAAAAGAGTATCAAGATTTCTAAAACATTAAAAATGAAACTATCATGTAATCCAGCTATCCCACTCTGGATATTTATCCAAAGAACATGAAAACAGTAATTCAAGACATATATGCATCTCTATGTACATTGCAGCATTATTCATAATAACCAAGACTTGGATGTAACACAAATGCTTATCAATGCATGAATGGATAAAGAAGATGGGATATATACATATATATACAATGGAATACTACTCAACCTTAAAAATGACAAAATTGTGTCATTTGTGACAACATGGATGGACCTTGGGCATATTATGCTAAGCAAAATGTCAGACAAAGAAAAATAATATACAATTTCACTCGAATGTGGAAGATAAATAAACACGTAGATAAGGAGAACAGATTGGTGGTCTTACCAGAGGGTAAGAGGGTGAGGTGAGGGCAAAAAGTGTAAAGGGGTACATATGTATGATGATGGATGGAAACTGGATTTTCGTGGTGAATACAATGCAGTATACACAGAAACTGATATATAATAATGTACACCTGAAATTTACACAATCTTATTAACCAATGTGCCCTTAATAAAATAATTTTTTAAAGTGAATTCTACCAAAAATTTAAGAAGAATTAATACCAATCCCTCTCAAACTCTCAAAGAATGGACTATGAAGAAACACTTCCAAACCCACTTTACAATGCCCGCATTACCATCATTCTGGAGCCAGACAAGGATGCTACAAGGAAAGAAAATTACAGGGCAAAATCCCTGATGAACATAGATGCAAAAATCATCAGCAACGCACTAGCAAACCAAATTCAACAACACATTAAAAGAATCATGCACCAAAATCAACTAGGTTCATCCCTGTAGTTTATAGATGGTACAACATATACAAATAAATAAATGTGGTACACCGCATTAACAGAATGAAAGATAAAATCGTAATAACATTTCAATATGTAGAGAAAAAATTTAACACATTTCATGATAAAAACCTTTAAAAATTAGCTATGGAAGAAATGTAGCTCAGCATAGTAAAGGCCATATATGCTAAGCCCAGAGCTGACATAATACTCAACAGTAAAAAGTTAAAATCCTTTCCTCTAAGATCAGGCACAAGACAAAGATACCCACTCTCATCACTTCCATTCAACATACTACTGGAAAACCCTAGCCATAGCTTTTAGGTAAGAAAAGAAATAAAGGTCATTCAAATAAGAATGATGAAGAACAATTATCTGTTTGCAGATAAAGTGATATTATATATAGAAAACCCTAAAGACTCTGTCAAAAACCTCTTGGAAATAATGAATGAATTCAGAAAATTTTCAGGATACAAAATAAAACTAGAAAAATTACTTGTGCTTCTATACACTAACAAAGAACTATCTGAAAGAAGAAAAATTAAGAAAGCAACCCCATTCCCAATAACATTAAAAACATTAAAATACTTTAGAATAAATTTAATCAAGGAGGTAAAATACTTATACACTGTAAACTATGAGACGTTAATGAAGGAAACTAAAGTCACAAATAAATGGAAAGATATCCTTTTCTTAGACTGGAAGGATTAATGTTGTGAAAATGTCCACATACTATGATCCAAAGCAATCTACAGATTCATTGAAATCTCTATCTAAATTCCAATGACATTTTCCCTACAAATAGAAAAAAGTATTCTAAAATTTGTATGGAACCACAAAATGTCCCAAATATACAAAGCAATTTGGAGAAGGAGCAAAACTAGAGGCATCACACTTCCGGATTTCAAACCATAGTACAAAGCTATAGTAATCAGAACAGCATAATACTGGCATAAAAAGAGACAAATATATCTATGAGACAGACTATAGAGCCCAGAAATAAACCCATGCATCTACAGTCTACTAATTTTTGAGCAAGGCTGCCAAGAACACACTATAGGGAAAGGATAACCTCTTCAATAAATGGTGCTTGGAAAACTGGATATCCACATGCAAAACCATAAAACTGGACCCCTATCTTACATCAATCACAAAAATTAGCATAAAATGGATTAAAAACTTAAATTTAAGAACAGAAATGGTAAAACTCCCAGAACAAAACATAGGAGAAAACTGACACTAGTCTTGGCAATAATTTCTTGAATAAGACACCAAAAGCACAGACATCGAAAGCTGAAATAGTCAATGGTATTACATCAATCAAAAGAGCTTCTGCACAGCAGAAAAAAGCAACAAATATATTGAAAAGGCAAATGAAACATCTAGGAATAAATTTAACCAAGGAGTTGAAATTCTTGTTCCATGAAAACTCTAAGACATTGATGAAAGAAATTGAAAAGTAGAAACAAATGGAAAGATATTCTGTGCTCAAAAATTTAAAGAATTAGTATTGTAAAAATGTCCATACTACTCAAAAAAATCTACAGATTCAATGCAATCTCTGTCAAAATTCCAATGGCACTTTTCACAGAAATAGAACACTAAAACTTGTATGGAACCACAAAATGCACTGAATAACCAAAGCAATCCTGACAAAGAAGAACAAAGCTGGAGGCATCACATTCTCTGTTTTCAAACTGTATTAAAAGCTATAGTAATAAAAAAAGTATGATATTAACATTAAAAAGACACATAGGTCAATGGAATATAATAGAGAGCCCAGAAAAAAACCCACACGTATATGGTCAAGTAATTTATGACAAATCATCCAAGAATACACAATGGGTAAAAGATTGGGTCTTCAATAAATGGTTTTGGGAAAACTGGACAGCCACACGCAAGAGAAGAAACTATCTTACATCATACACAAAAATTAACTCAAGAAGGATTAAAGATTTGAATGTAAGGCTTGAAGACATAAAACTCCTAGAAGAAAACATATGCAGTAAGCTCCTTGACATCGGTCTTGTTAATGATTTTAAAAGTAAAAGCAACAAAAGCAAAAACAGAGAAATGGGACAACATCACACTAAAAACTTCTGTTCAGCAAAGGAAATGATCAACAAAATAAAAAGGCAACATACAGAGTGAGAGAAAATATGTTCAAATCATGTATCTGATAATGGGTTAATATCTAAAATATATAAAGAACTCATACGATTGTATTGCAAGAAAACAAAAAATCCAATTAAAAAATGGGCAAAGGATCTGAACAGAGATTTCTCCAAAGAAGATAGACGGATGGCCAACAAGCATATGAAAAGATGCTCAACATTATTAGCTATCAGGGAAATGCAAATCAAAACTACAATGAGGTATCACCTCACTCCGGTCAGAATGGCTATAATTAACAAGACAGGAAATGACAAATTTTGGAGAAGATTTGGAGAGAAAGGAACACTTGTTCACTGCTGGTGGGAGTGCTAACTCGTGCAGCCTCTATGGAAAGCAGTATGGAGTATCCTCAGAAAATTAAGAATAGATCTACCATATGATCCAGCTATCCCACTACTGGCTATTTATCCAGAGAACTTGAAAACACAAAGGCATAATGATACTTGCACTCCTATGTTCCATGCAGCATTATACACAGTAACCAAGACTTGGGAGCAACATAGGTGCCCGTGAAGGGACGAATGGATAAAGAAGATGTGGTATTTATACACGATGGACTACTACTCAGCCATAAGAAACGATGAAATCCGGCCATTTGTGACAACATGGATGGACCTTGAGGGTATTATGCTGAGCGAAATAAGTCAGAGGGAAATAATCAAATACCATATGATCTCACTCATAAGTAGAAGATTAAAAACAATGACAAACACATAGCATTGTAGATTAGATTGGTGGTTACCATAGGTTACCAAGGGGGGAGGGGGGAGGGCAAAAGGGGTGATTAGGTTCACATGTCAGGGGATGGTCTATAATTAGTTTTTTGGTGGTGAACATGATGTAATCTACACAGAATTTGAAATATATTATGATGTACATCCGAAAAAAATTAAAAAAATTAAATGATGAAAATGAACAGTTTCCAGATCAAGATGGCAACAAAAGAATATTCTGAACTCACCCCCTCTAAGGACATCCAAAATCTACATCTACATATGGAAACGTTTCCTCTAAAAACCCCCCAAAATACTACCGGATTGACTCCTACACATTGAGTGAAGGAGGAAAGGAACCCACATTGAAGCAGGTAGGAAAGGCTGAAACACAATCTTTCCATAAACCCTACACCTGGTGTGGCAATTCACAACCAGGAGGAAACCCAAAACACAGAAGTTCCCCCTTAAAGAGTGCAGGGTTTGAATCCCACATTGAGCACCCCAACTTTAAGACCTGTATCTGAGAGATAAGCAAAACACACAGCTTTGAAATCCAAGGAGGTTTACATCCATGAGACTCACAATGCTACAGAAAACTGAGAAACAGCTCTTAAAGAGCTTGCATATTTAGATTCAGCCACCCCAAGCCCAGCACAGAGGCAGCAAACCCAGATTTTCTGTGAAAGATGCTCATTTGCTTACCTTAAAACATTAGCCTGAGGAGCAGGCATCTAATTCAATGCACATCTATGGGCCTACTAATACATTTATGGGCCTATACTCTCTTGGGTTAGAGGCTATGGGTGCTATCTTTGCAGTCTTCCTTTGCATCACGAATGCTCACAATTATTTCCTGGAAAAGAGCTAGTACTTCATCTGGCACCCTGATTTTTGTGTCTGCTACTCAAGGGGCAACCCTAGATTGCCTGGCTCTAGTAACCAGTGAGGCTTATGCTTGCAGGTTCCACAGGACTGTAACCAACAGGAAAAAAGTTCTTAACCAACTACCAATCCTAGGGCATTGCAGAGAGGCAACACACTGAGGCATCCAATTTATCTCTGAATGAGGCCTGCTGATTCATCTTCATACCTGCAGCCTGAGTGTCAGGGTTCAATTAAATGCATATCTAAGGGCTGATTGTAATCCTCTACAGAGACCTCAGAAGATGAATACTACCTTCCTGCTCTCCATCTGCCATGTTCCAGAATGCCAGTATCATCCAGAGCGGAGCTTGCTCACATGTCTGGTACCAAGGTTTTTATATCTTGTGCCCCAGTATTTGAGGCTGCTACCAAGGGGATGCCCCTTGATTGCTTGTCTCTGGTAGCCAGTGACACAACACTTGTGTATATAGTTGCACACTTTGAAAGATGCTGACTGAGGGTTTGGCTTCCAATCAGCCTGAATCTAGGTGCTGGCTGAGGTCCTCCCCTTTGGGACACAGACAGTTCTTGACATAACTCCAACTACTGGGAGGCACTAAAAATAAAATAGGCTGCTTGAAAGATCAAAAAGGTTTAAGAGACAAACAAGAGCTAGGGAAAATTTGGACAAAAAAAATTTATCTTCTACATGAGGCCAATCCTTCAAGACTGAGAGAAGTGACTTTCATCTAATGCTTAGAAAACAACATAGAGAGTCAAAGAGAAATGAAAAAATTGAGAAATATGTTCCAAAAGAAAGAACAGAAAAAACCTCCAAAATCTTAATGAAATGAATATGAATGATTTACCTGATGAAGAGTTCAAAATAGTGGTCATAAAGATGCTCGCTGAACTCAGAAGAATGGATTAACAAAGTGAAAACATCAAAAAAGAGATATAAAATATAAGAAAGTACCAAAAATATTTCGCAGAACTGAACAAAACAATAAATGAACTTAAAAAGGGTTCAGCAGCATATTACATGAAGCAGAAGAAAGCGTCACTGAACTCAAAAGCAGACAGTGGAGCTCACCCAATCAGAGAAGCAAAAGGAAAAAAGAATGAAAAAAGTGAAGATAACTTAAAGGCCTAACATCAAATAGAACAACATTCGCATTATAGGGATCACAGGAGAAGAGAGATAGAAAGAGGTATTCAAAAAATATTTGAAGAAATGATGGCTGAAAATTTATTAACATGAGCATAAGAAAAGACATCCAGGTCAGGAAGCCAAGAAATTTCTAAATAAGATGAACCCAAAGATGCCAACACCAAGACATTTTATAATTAAAGTGTCAAAGTTAAAGATAAGGAGAGAATCTTAAAAGCAACAAGAGAAAAAAACTTATGTACAAGGGAACCTCCATAACACTATCATCAGATTTTTTAGCAGAAACTTTCCAGGCCAGAAGGGAGTGGCACAATATATTCAAAGTACTGAAAGGGAAAAAACTTCAAACCAAGAATACATGGCAAATTTGTCATTCAGAACTGAAGGAGAGATAAAGAGCTTTCCAGACAAGCAAAAGCTAAAAAAGTTAATCACCACTAGACCATCCTTACAAGAAATGTTAAAGGATTCTTTTAAGCTGAAATGTACTGGCACTAATTAGTAACAGGAAAACAAATGAAAGTGTAAATCTTACTGGTAAAGGTAAATATATAGTAAAATTCAGGATAATCTACTGTTGTAAAGATGATGAGTTAATCACTTATAAATTTATCATGAAGGTTGAAACACACAAGTAGTGAAAACTGTAAATACAATAATTTGTTAAAGGATATACAAGATAAAAAGATGCAAATTGTGACATCAAAAACATAAAACACATGGAGGTGTAAAACTGCAGAGCTTTAGAATGTGTTCAAACTTAAATTCTTAGTGATTTAAAATACAATGTTATAAGTATAAGTTATTTTATGTAAGCTTCATGGTAGCCATAAGAGAAAATCTATAGTAAATACATGACAGTCAAAGCAAAGGAATCTAAGCATACAACTATGAAAAAATCATCAAATCACAAAAGAAAAAAGCAAGAAAAGAATAAAGGAATAGAGGAACTACAGAAGAGCCAGAAAACAATTAACAAAATGACAATAAGTACCAACCTATCAATAATTACTTTAAATGTAACTAGAATAAATTTTTCAATGAAAACACGTAGAGTGACAGAATGGATTAAAAAAACATGACTCATCTATATGCTGCCTAAAGACTCACTTGAGATGTAAGGACACATAGATTGAAAGTTAAGGGATGGAAAAAGATATTCCATGCAAATAGAAACCGAAGAGGGACTGGTGGCAAGACAGCAGCATAGGCATAGTCTGAATTCCTCTCCTCCCATGGACACAACCAATTTACAACTACTCTTGGAAAAATTACCCCTGAGAGAGAACTGAAAACTGAATAAAAAGAACCCCTGCAACAAGTAGCAGTGCTGACTGAGGTAGAAGAGGCAGAAATTACTTTCTGGGGAGAAAAAAGTGCACCTTCATAAGCTGTGGTGCTTCACAGATCGTTGGGAGCAATCCTAACGTACATAACCTTCCATAGAGGAGTAGGGGATCTGAGCAAGGGAGTGTTATCACTATAAGCATCTTTTGGACTCAGCACAACTGAGACAAGCATCATAATATCTGCCTTTGCTTGTTATTAACAATGGGGAATAGCCCCAGAAATGCTATCAGACATAAGGGGAAAAAAGCCAGCTCTTAAAGGGCCAACACACAAATTCACCCATTTCAGAAAGCAATCTAAAATCAGCAGACAGAAAGGTGCACAGTCATTTGGTGAAAACAGACTCACTTCATATGCTCTGGGTGGATCTCCATGAGAGGGAGACCTCTTTAGGGACTGAGACATTGGCAGCAGCCATTATTGTGTGGAGTGTTGACACAGATGCTGGCAGATGCCATTGGAGCTCTTCCACCAGCCTGTTAGCCCGTGGTCTGCCCAACCCACTAGGGCACTGATTTAATCCATCTCATCCAGGGCAGGCAGCTTGCACTAGGGACTGGCAAGGCCCAACAGCAAACACTCAGACTACTTCTAGGCCTACAAAGGTTGGGTGCCTGGATACTCTGCAACCAGGTGAGTGGGTTTACCTCTGAGTGCCAGGGCAAGCACAAGGAACAGGTGGAGTGTGTGTGGCATTGGTGGAGTGTGTTGGCCTTCTGTAGTGGGCTGATTAGGTCTGCTTCAGTGGGTCACTGTGCATGCATTGGGCAAGAGTGTGTTGACCATGTGAGTGGCCCCATGGGTGGTGGAGATTGTCAGCTGCAAAAGACTTATGCTAATCAAACAGCCATATAGGGGTTGGGGCCCACCTTCCAAAGCCTGAAACAATCGGGTGCTCCTGTGCCAGCAGCCAGCCACACTCATATGCAATCATGACAGAGCTAACAAGACACTTGCAGGCTGGAAGCCTACAGCAATTGTAAGCCCCTGAGCCTAGCAAACAGCAACACTGGAGCCCTACTTACTTAAAAGCAAAACTGCAACATTAATGTGCTATTAGACCTTGAAACAAACTGTGCTTGGGCTCTCAATTCCTGAGAAAGTGACTGAAGTGTCTATAGCAGACACATGCAGCTGAGCATTACAACCAGCTGGCCAGGGGTACACCCTAGAATCCCAGGGCACCTACAGCAAGAGTAGCCCTGACACAACAGAATCACACATGTAGCACACACGGGGGTCACTCCTGGAACATTTGGAACTGGCGACAAGAGGGAAGCACACTGATGGGCCTCATAAGGCATCTCTTATGTGAGGCCACCTGTCCAAGAACACAAAATGTAGCCGACCCACCTAAAACATAGATATAAGCACAGAGAAAGAAGCAAGATAAGGAGAGAAAGGAACACTTTCCAAGTAAGGAAAGAGGACAAAATCCCAGGAAAAGAACTAAATGAAACAGAAATAAGCAATCTACCTGAAAAAGTGTTCAAAGAAAAAGTTATAATGATGCTAACTGATCTTAGGGGAAGAACGGATGAACTCAGTGAGAACCTCAACAAATAATTGGAAAATATAAAAAGGAACCAATCAGAAAGGAAAAGTACAATAATGGAAATGAAAGAAATCACTATATGGACTCTATGGCAGAGCAGATGATACAGAACAGTTCAGCAAACTTGACAAAAGACTGGAGGAAAGCACCCAAGGTGAACAGATAAAAGAAAAGAGAGCTAAAAAGAATGAGAACAGTCTAAAGGCCCTCTGGGACAACATCAAGTGCACTAAGGTTCTTACTATAGGTGTCCCAGAAGAAGAGAGAGACAAAGGGGCAGAGAAGCTATTAGAAGAAATAATAGCTGAAAACTTTCCTAACCTAAGGACAGAAACAGATATCCAGGTATAGGAAGTGCAGAGAGCACCAAACAAGAAAGATCCAAAGGAGCCCACACCAAGACACATTACAATTAAAATGTCAAGAATTAAAGATAAAGAGAGAATCCTAAGACCCACAGGAGAAAGATAACAAGTGACATACAAAGGAAACACCATAAGGCTATCAGCTGACTTCTCAGGAGAAATCTTACAGGCAAGAAGGGAGTGGCACAATATATTTAAATTGCTGGAAGAAAAAACCTACACCCAAGAACATTCTACCAGCCAAGTTTATCATTCAGAATGGAAGGAAAGGAAGAGTTTCCCAGATAAGAAAAAATTAAAGGAGTTTATTACCAAGAAACCAGTCTTACAAGAAAGAGTAAAGGGAATTATTTAAGTGGGAAATGGAAAACCACAAATGAAAATAAGAAAATTATAAAATAAAAGCAGTACAATCATCAGTAAAGGCAAAAATACAGTAAAGGTAGCAGATCAATGACCTATGAGGATAATACAAAGGTGAAAAGAAAAAATTCTTAAAATTACCTATGTCCATGATAAGTGGGTAACAGATAAACACACACAAAAAGAGGATAGATATGATATCAAAATCAAAAAAATGCATGAGGAGAAGAATAAAAGACAAGGGCTTTTAGAAAGAGGTCAAACTAAAGGGACTATGAACTTAAGATAGATTCTATATACCATAATATACATATGCTTTGTATATGAACTTTGTAATCACAACCCAGAAACCTATAATACATATACAAAACATTAAGAGAACAGAACAGAAACATAATAATAAAGAAACCCATCAAAACAGAAGGGAAGAGAGCAAGATAAGAAGACATGAACAAACAAGAACCACTAAAGCACCCAGAAAAAACTAATAAAAGGACAATAACTACATATTTATCAATAGCTACTGTAAATGTCAATGTATTAAATGCATCAATCAAAATAAGTAAGGTGACTGGGTAAAAAATAAGACCTTGATATATGCTTCACACAAGAGACACGCTTTGGACCTAAAGACATTCAAAAACTGAAAGTGGAGAGAGGAAAAAAGATATTCCATGAAAATGGCAAAGCAAAGAAAGCTGGGGTAGCAATACTTACACAAAATAAACTTTAAAACAAAAACTGTAAGAAGAGACAAAGAAGGGCACTATATCATGATAAAGGGAACAATCCAACAAGAGGATACAATAATTGTAAATATCTATGCACCCAACATAGGAGCACCTAAATATATAAAGCAGCAATTGACAGACATAAAAGGTGAAATAGACAGTAGCACAATAAAAGTAGGGGACTTTAACACTCCACTTACACCAATGGATCGATGATCCAAACAGAAGATAAGAAAAGAAAGATTGGTCTTAAATGACACATTAGACCAGACACACTTAGTAGATATATACAGAACAGTCCATCCAAAAACTGCAGAATACACATTCTTTTCAAATGTATATGAAACATTCTCCAGGATTGATCACGTATTTGGGCATAAAACAATTCTCAATAAATTTAAGAATACTGAAATAATACCACGCATCTTTTTTGAACCACAATGGTATGAAACTAGAAATCAACTACAAGAACAAAATCAGAAAAGTCAAAAACATGTGGAGATTAAACAAAATGCGACTGAACAACACTGGGGTCAATGAAGAAATCAAAGGAGAAATCAAAACATACCTGGAAAAAACTAAAAATGTAAATACTACATGCAAAAATTATGGGATAGAACACAAGTGGTTCTAAGAGGGAAGCTCATATCAATACAGGCAAACAAGAAACATCTCAAATAAACAATCTAAACGTGTACCTAAAGGAACTGTAAAAAGAATAATGCACAAAGCCCAAAATCAATAGAAGGAAGGAAATAATAAAAATCAGAGCAGAAATAAGTGAAATAGAGACTTAAAAAAATAGAAAAAATTAATGAAACCAAGAGCTCACTCTTTGAAAAGATGAAGTTGGCAACCCTTTAGATAGACACACCAAGAAAAAAAGAGGGAAGTCTCAAATAAGTAAAGTCAGAAATGTAAGAGGAGAAATTAGACTGCACACCTCAGAAATACAAAATATTATAAGAAAATACTATGAAAAGCTATATGTCAACAAATTGGATAATGTAGAAGAAATGGATAAGTTCTCAGAATCATACAACTTTCCAAAATGGAATTAAGAAAAAATAGAGAACTGGAATAGGCCAATCACCAGTAACGAGATCAAAACAGTAATCAAAAATGTCCCCAAAAGTAAAAATTCAGCATCAGAAGGCTTTCCTGGTGAATTGTCCCAAACATTCAAAGAAGACTTAATTCTTATGTTTCTCAAACTCTTCCAAAAAATTGAAGAGGAGGGAAAGCTTCCTTTCTCACTCTATGACGCCAACATTCCCAATACCCAAACAGGACAAAGACAACATAACAACAAAACTACAAGGCAATATCACGGATAAACAATGATGAAAAAGTCTCAACAAAATCCTGGCAAATCGAATAAAACAGTAAATTGAAAAATGGTACACCTTGAACAACTCAAGTTTATCCCAGGGATGCAGTGATGACTCACCATCTGCAAATCAATCAAGGCGACACACTGCAGTAACAAAATTAAGAATAAAATTCACATGATCATCTCCATAGATGCAGAGAAAGCATCTGACAAGATACAGCATCCGCTCCTGATAAAAACTCTAAATAAAATGGGTATAGAAGGAAAGTACGTCAGCATAATAAAGGGATATATGAAAAACGCACAGCTAATATCATTCTCAATGGAGAAAAACTGAAAGCTACCCCTCTAAGAACAGGAACCAGACAAGGACTCCCACTTTCACCTCTTATTTAACATAGTATTCGAAGTCTTAGCCAGAGTAATTAGGGAAGAAAAAGAAATAAATGGTATCCAAATTGGAAAGGAAGAAGCGAAACTGTCACTATTTGCAGATGACATGATTTTATAGAGAGAAAACCCTAATAAATTCACCAATCAAATTTTTTAAATAATAAATGAATACAGTCAAGTAGCAGGATACAAAATCAACATACATCAGTTCTGTTTCTATACACTAACAAGGAAGTAGCAGAAAGAGAACCTAAGTATACAATCCCATTTACAATTGCAACAAAATTAACAAAATATCTAGGAATAAACTTAATGAAAGAGGTGAAAGATCTGTACACTGCAAACTATAAAACATTGTTCAGGGCTGGCCCAGTGGCGCAGCGGTTAAGTGCGCACATTCCGCTTTGGCTGCCCAGGGTTTGCCAGTTCAGCTCCTGGGTGCAGACATAGCACCGCTTGGCATGCCATGCTATTTTAGGCGTCCCACATATAAAGTAGAGGAAGATGGGCACGGATTTAGTTCAGGGCCATTATTCTTCAGTGAAAAGAGGAGGATTGGCAGCTGTTACCTCAGGGCTAATCTTCCTAAAAAAAAAAAATGTTCAAAGAAATTGAAGCCCACACAATGAAATGGAAAGATATTCTGTGATCAAGGATTGGAAGAATTAACATAGTTATAATTTCCATGCTTCCTAAAGCAATCTACAGATTCATTGCAACCAGTCTCAAAGCTCCAACAACATTTTTCACAGAAATAGAGCAATTTTCATAAAATTTATATGAAACAACAGAAGATCCTGAATAGCCAATGGAATTCTGAGAAAAAAAGAATAAAACTAGAGATATCACCATCCCTGATTTAAAAATATGCTACAAATCTATGATTACCAAAACAGCATGGTACTGGCACTAAAACAGACACGCAGATCAATGGAACAGAATCGAGAGCCCAGAAATAAACCCACATATTTATGGACAGCTAATATTCAACAAGGGAGCCAAGAGCATACGATGGAGAAAGGAGAGTCTCTTCAATAAATGGTGTTGGGAAAACTGGACAGCCATATGCAAAAGAATTAAAATACACCATTATCTTTCGCCATACTCAAAAATTAACTTAAAATGAGTTAAAGACTTGAATGTAAGACCTGGAACCATAAAAAAGCCAGAAGAAAACATAAGCAGTACATTCTTTGATATCGGTCTTAGTGGCTTAGTTTCAAGTACCATGACTGACTAGGCAAGGGAAACAGTAGAAAAAATAAACAAATGGGTCTGCATCAAACTAAAAGTCTTCTGCAAATCAAAGGAAACCATCAATAAAATGAAAAGACAATCTAACAATTAGGACAAGATATTTGAAACCAAATATCTGATAAGGGATTAATATGAAGAATGTATAAAACACTCAAACATCTCAACAACAATAAAACTAACTCAATTAAAAATGGGCAAAAGATATGAACAGACATTTCTCTAAAGAAGATATACAGAAGGTCAACAAGTGCATGAAAAGATGTCGAACATCATTGACCATCAGGGAAATACAAATAAAAACTACAATGAGATATCACCTCATTCTCGTCAGAATGGCTATAATTAACATGAGAAGAAATAACAAGTGTTGGAGAGGATGTGGAGAAAAGAGGACACTCATACACTGCTGGTGGGATTGCAAACTGGTGAAGTCACTATGGAAAGCAGAATGGAGATTCCTCAAAATACTAAGAATAGATGTAACATATGATCCAGCTATTCCACTGCTGGTTATTTATCCAAAGAACATAAAACACAAATGTGTAAAGATGCATGCACCCCATGTTCATTGCAGCATTATTCACAATAGCCAAGAATTGGAAGCAATCTAGGTGCCCATCAATCAATGAATGGATAAAGAAGAGGTGATATATACACACAATGGAATACTACTTGGCCATAAGAAATGATGAAATCCAGCCATTTGCGACAACATGGATGGCCCTGGAGGGTATTATTCTAAGTGAAATAAGTCAGAAGGCCAAAGATACTGTATGATCTCACTCAAAAGTGAAAGATAAAAAAATCAACAAAGAATCACATAGAGACAGGATGTATTGGTGGTTACCAGATGGGAAGGGGTGAGGGAGGAGTGCAAAAGAGGTGATTAGGCACATGTGTATGGTGATGGATTGTAATTAGTCTTTGGGTGGTGAACATGATGTATTCTACACGGGAATTAAATATAATATGTAAACCTGAAATTTATACAATGTTATAAACCAATGTTACTGCACTAAAATAAATTAAAAATTTACCCATCATGTTTATAGCATAACGTAGTAAAGACAAGCTTACCTAAAACAAGCATGTGAACACAAAGTTATATAAATGATTTGAAATATCTTTATCTGCTATGCAATGTTTAAAGTAAATAAAAACTGATGAAATAAAAAAATTACAGCATACCAACTATTATGAGATACAGCAAAAGCAGATCTAAGAGGGAATTTCATAGCATAACAGGTGCACCTCAACAAACAAGAAAAATCTCAAGTAAGTAATCTTAAGCTACACTTACAAGAACTAGGAAAAGAAAGACAAACAAAGCACAAAGTCAGCAGAAGGAGGGAAATAATAAAAATTAGAACTGAAATAAATGAAACAGAGACCAAAACCCCAAGAACAAGAGAAAGGATCTGTGGAACTATTAGCTGGTTCTTTGAAGATAAACAAAATAGATAAACACTCAGACAGATCCAATAATACTATATGCCCACAAATTGAATAACCTAGAAGAAATCAATAAATTCTTAGACTCATACAACCTCCTAATACTAAATCAAGAAGAAATAGAGAATCTGATAGATCAATCACAAGTAAAGAGATTGAAACAGTAATCAAAACTTCCCCCAAAGCAAAAATCCTGGACCACATGGCTTATCTAGAATTCTAGAGAATTCTACAAACATTTAAGGATTTAATACCTATGCTTCTCAAAATATTCCAAAAAATTGAAGAAGAAAAATGTTTCCTAACTCACTCTAGGAGGCCATTACCCTAATACCAAAACCAGTCATGAACAACACCAAGGAAGAAAGTTGCAGGCCAATGTGACTGATGAACATGTGGGATTTATACCAGGGACGGTCCAACATCCACAAGTCAGTGTGACACACCACATTAACAAAATTAGGAATAAAAATCGCATGATCATCTCAATAGATGCAGAGAAGGCATTTAACAAGATCTAACATATATTTATGGTAAAAACTCTGAATAAAATGGGTATAGAAAGAAAGCACCTCAACATAATAAAGGCCACATATGAGACAAAGATTGTATTGGTGGTTACAAGAGGGGAAGGGGTAAGAGGGAAATGCTAAAGGGGTGATAAGCACATGTGTGTGGTGATGGATTGAACTTAGCCTTTGGGTGGTGAACATGATGTAGTCTTCATGGGACATATATGACAAACCCACAGCCAACATCATACTCAGGGAAAACCTGATAGCCATTCATCTGAGAACAGGAACAAGACATGAGTGCCCACTCTCACCACTCATATTTAACATACTACTGGAGGTTTGGGCCAGAGCAATTATGCAAGAAAAAGAAATAAAAGGAATCAAAATTGGAAAGAAAGAAATGAAACTCTCATTGTTTTTGGATGAGATGATTCCATACATAGTAAACTCTCAAGAAACAACCAGAAAACTGTTAGATATAATGAACAACTACAGAAAAGTTGCAGGGCACAATATGAACCTATGAAATTCAGTTGCATTTCTATAAACTATAACAAACCAGCAGAAAGAGAAGTCAAGAATACAATTCCATTTATAATTGCGACAAAAAGAAAAAATCTAGGAGTAAATTTACCCGCATAGGTAAAAGATCTATTATACATTGAAAACTATGACATTATTGAAATAAATTGAAGAAGACATTAAAAGATAGAAACACCATCCGTGCTCATGGATTGGAAGAATAAACATAGTTAAAATGTCCAAATTATCTAAAGCAATTGACAGATTCAATGCAATTCCAATCAGAATCCAAATGACATTCTTCACAGAAATAGAATAAAGAATGCTAAAATTTATATTGACAAAAGAACAAGAATAGCTAAAGTGATCCTCAGAAAAAAAGAACAAAGCTATAGTAATTGAAATACCAATGTACTGGCACAAAAACAGATGCACAGATCAATAGAACAGAATTGAAATCCCAGAAATAAAACCACACATCTGTGGACAGTAGCCTTCAACAAACCAGACAAGAAAATACAATGGCTAAAGGAAAGTCTCTTCAATAAATGGTATTGGGAAAACTGGAGAGCCATATGCAAAGAATGAAAGTAGACTGTTATCCCATATACAAAAAAATTATCTCAAAATGTATTGAAGATTTGAATGTAAGACCTAAAACTATAAAACCCAGAAGAAAATATAGTCAGTCCACTCTTTGACATCAATCTTAGCAGCATCTTCTTGAATACCATGTCCATTCAGGCAAGGGAAACAAAAGAAAAAATAAACAAATGGGAATACATCAGATTAAAAAGCTTCTGCAAGGCAAATGAAACAATGAAGAAAATGAAAAGGCAACACATGACCTGGGAGAAAATATTTGCAAATCATTTATCTGACAAGGGGTTAGTTTCCAAAATATATAAAGAACACATACAACTGAACCACAAGAAAAGATACAACCCAATCAAAAAATGGAAAGAGGATATGAACAGACATTTTTCCAAAGAAGATATACAGATGGCCAACAGGCACATGAAAAGATGTTAAATATCACTAATAATTAGGTAAATGAAAATCAAAACAATGAGATATCACCTAACACCTGTCAGAATGGCTATAATCAACAAGACAAAAAATAACAAATGTTTGAGAGGATATGAAGAAAAGGGAACCCTCTTACACTGCTAGTGGGGATGCAAACGGGTGAAGCCACTATGGAAAATGTTATGGAGATTTCTTCAAAACTTAAAAATAGAAATACTATATGATACAGCTATCCCACTACTTGATAATTATCTAAAGAAGTTGAACTCAACAATTCAAAGAGATTTATGTCCTCCCCTATGTTCTTTGCAGCATTATTTACAGTAGCCAACTCATGGAAGAGACCCAGGTGTCCATCAGTGGACGAGTGGATAAACAAGATGTGGATTATATATACAGTGGGATACTACTTAGCCATAAAAAAGACAGTCACTTGCCATTTGAGACAACATGGATAAACCTTGAGGGTATTATGCTAAGTGAAATGTCAGTGAAAGACAATGACAATATGATTTCACTTACATTGGAAGATAAAGAAACACATAGATAAGGACAGATTAGTGGTTACCAGAGGGGAAGGGGGGGAGGGCAAAAGGGGTAAAAAGGCAGATATGTATGGTGACAGATAAAAAGTAGAATATTGGTAGTGAACATGATGGAGTCTATAGAGAAACTGGAATATAATAATGTACACTGAAATTTACACAATGTTATAAGCCAATATGACCTCAATAAAATAATTTAAAAATCTCAAACAAATGGAAAAATATCCTATATTCCCAGAATAATATTGTTAAAAAGTCCATATAACTCAAAGTTATCCCTAGATTCAATGCAATCACTATTAAAATTCCAATGATGTTTTTCACAGAAATAGAAAAACAATCCCAAAATTTGCATAAAACAAAAAAAGATCCAGAAAGATAAAGCAATCATGAGAAAGAAGAAGAAAGCCTTGGGCATCACACTTACTGATTTCAAACTATACTACAAAACTATTGTAATTAAAATAGTATAGCTCTGGAACAAAATAGACACATAGAATGATGAAACAGAATACAGACCCAAGAATAAGCCTTCACATAGACAGTCAACTAATATATGACCAGTGAGACAAGAATAATCAAGTAAAAGATTGTCTATTCCACAAATGGTTTTGGATAAACTAGATAACCACATGCAAAGAAATAAATTTGACTCCTCCACCTTATACTTCTCACAAAAATCAAGTTAAAATGCATTAAAGACTTTAATACAAGACTTGATACCCTGAAATAATATCAAGTATATTTTCTGATCACAATGATATGAAACTAGGAATAAGTTACAATAAGAAAACTGGAAAAACTACAAATAGATGGAGATCTAACAACATTTTACTGAACAGCTACTTGATAAATTAAGAAATCAAAGAAAAAATTAAAAAATACCCAGAGACAAGTGAAAACAGATATACAACATACCAAAATCTATGCAAACACATAAAAGTAATTTTAAGAGGGAAGTTCATAGTAACACTGGCCTATCTCATGCAACAAGAGAAAGCTCAAATAAACAATTTAAATTTACACCCCCCAAAATTTAAAAACAGAACAGCAAATGAACCCCAAAGCTAGTAGACGAAGGAAAATAATAAAGATCAGAGTGAAAATAAATACTAAAAAGACAACAGAAAAGATGAATGAACTTAAGAGCTTGTACTTTGAAAAGATAAACAAAATTGACAAACTCACCAGTTTAGTTAGACTCACTAGCCATAGCAAATAGGCAAGAAAAACAAATAAAACCATTCAAATCAAAAAGTAAGATTAAAACTTTATTTGCAGATAACATAATATTATATATAGAAAACCATAAAGACTCCACCAAAAACCTGTTAGAACTAATAAATGAGTTCAATAAAGTTGCAGATATGAAATCAATATACAGATATCTGTGTCGTTTCTATAAAGTAATAGTGAAATATCAGAAAGAGAAATCAAGAAAAAATCCCATTTACAAGTGCATCAAAAAGAATAAAATATCTATGAATAAATTTAACCCAGGATGTGAAAGACCTATACACTGAAAACTATAAGACATTGCTAAAAGAAATTGAAGACACAAATAAATGTTAAATATGTTATGCTCATGAGTTGGAAGAATTAATATTGTTAAAATGTCCATGCTATCCAAAGCAATCAACATATTCAATTTAATCTCTATCAAAATTCCAATGACATTCATCTCTGAACTAAAAATTAATAATTCTAAAATTTGTATGGAAACAGAAAAGACCTTGAATAGAAAAGTAATCTAGAGAAAGAAGAACAAAAATGTAGGTATCATTTCCCTGATTTCACACTATACTATAGTAATCAAAAGATTGTGGTATTGGCATAAAAACACGCATATCAATGAAAAAGAATCGAGGGCACACAAATGAACCCTTACATATATGGTCAATTAATTTATGACAAAGGAGCCAAGAACATACAATGGAGAAATGATAGTCTCTTCAACAAGTGGTGTTTGGAAAACAGGACGACCACATGCAAAAAAATGAAACTAGACCACTATCTTACACCATACACAAAAATTAACTCAAGATTATTTAAAGACTTCAATGTAAAACCTGAAATCATAAAATTCCTGGAAGAAAACATAGGCAGTAAGCTTCTTGACATCAGTGTTAGTGATGTTTCTGCGGGTCTGGCTCCAAAGGCAAGGGGGAAAAAAGCAAAGATAAATAGGATTATATCAAACTCAAAAACTTCTGAGCATAGAAGGAAACCATTATCAAAATGAAAGGTGAACATAATGAATAGTAGAAGATGTTGGTAAATCATATATTTGGCAAGGTGTTAATATTCACAATATATAAAGAACTCATAAGTCAACAACAAAATAAACAATTAGATTAAAAAATGGGCAGAGGAGTGAAACAGACGGTTTTTCCAGGGAAAACATATAGATGGCCAACAGGCACATGAAAAGATTTTCAATATTGCTAATCACCAGGGATAGACAAATCAAATCTATCCATGATCCAATAATTCCTCTGAGTATATATCCAAAGGAAATAAAAATGGGATGTAGAAAACACATCTGTACTCTCATGTTTATTACAGCATTATTCACAATAGCCAAGATATTGAAACAATCTAAGTATCTGTTAATGGATGAATGGATAAAAATGATGTTATGCAGCCATGAGAAAGAAGGAAATCCCGCCACTTGAAACAACATGGGTGGGCCTTGAAGGCATTACACTAAATGAGATAAGTGAGACACAGAAACAGAAATACTGTGTGATATCATTTATAAGTGGAATCTGAAAAAGTCTAACTCATGGATACAGAAAGTAGAATGGTGGTTACTAGAGGCTGGATGTTGGAGGTATTTTGGAGATGTTTAAATCTACAAACTTGCAACTAGATCATGAATAAATTCTGGAGATCTAATGCACAGCACAGTAATTATAGTCAATAATATTGTATTATAAACTTCAAAGTTACTGAGAGACAAGATCTTAATTGTTCCCACCAAGAAAAAGAAATGATAATTGTTTGATGGAATAGAAGTATTATCTAATGCCGTTATGGTAATGATTTTCAAATATATAAATGTATAAAATCAACACATTTTACCCCTTAATCTTACACAACATTTTATGGCAGTTGTATCTCAATAAAAATAAACTTAAATATAATAAAATAAATAATAAAAAATAAAAATGATAATATATATGATATTGACATGCAAACATAAACTTTCACATACGCTACTTTTACTTCAGCAAGTTTTGATAAGATAACCCTTACCTTGAAAATAACTAACAAGAGAAGCACAGAATAAACATGTATATGTCTTCTGCAATGCAAATCTTCTAAGTGGTAGGTGTGGTAAATTCAAGGAGGATATATGCATCTTAAACTACAAAGACAAATGTAAGTAAGCTAAAATACTTCACAAATAGTAAGAAATCAGAATTTACTTGGAAAGAAGATCAAGTTCTTTTGGTGATACAATTTAAAGATAAGAAATTCAGAAAATAAAGTTAGAGTCACTTAGAAAAAAATCCCAATTAAAATAACATCAAAAACAATAAAATACTTAGCAACAAGTTTAACCAAAGAAAGATCTACACACTGAAACAATAATACATAGATGACATAAATTGAGGAAGACACAAATAAATGAACAGATATCCTATATTTATGAAATGGAAGAGTTAATGTTAAAATGTCCACACTATCCAAAGGCATCTATAGATTCAATGCAGTCTCTATCAAAATTCCAATTGTATTTTTCACAGAAATAGAAAAGACAATCTTCCTTTTAATTGATGTCATAACATTTTATAATATTGTGAAACTTCAGTTATACATTATTACTTGTCAGTCACCATACATATATGCTCTTTTACCTCTTATGCTCACTCACAACCCACTTACCCTCTGGTAACCACTAATCTATTCTCTTCGTCCAAGTATTTATCTTCCACATATGAGTGAAATAATATGGGATTTTTCTTTGTCTGGCTTATGTCACTTAACATAATAAGTCAATTTCAACAATAGATACATCATCCAGAGAGAAAATCAATAGGAAAATAATGGATTTGAATAAAATTTTAGACCAAATGGCCCTAACATGTATATAGAACATTCCATTCAACAGCAGGAGAAATCACATTCTTCTCAAGTGCAACTGGAACATTCTCCAGGATACATCACGTGATAGATCACAAAACATGTCATAGCAAATTTAAGAAGATTTATATCATAGCAAGTATATTTTCTAACCATAATAGCATGACACAACAAATCAATAACAGGAGGAAAGCTAGAAAATTCGCAAATACCTGGAGATTAAAAGACATTCTCCTGAACAACCAATGGATCAAAGAAGAAATCAAAAGAGCAATCAGGAAATGTCTTGAAACAAACAAAAGTGGAAGCACAACATACCAAAACCTATGAAATGCTGCAAAAGCAGTTCTAGGATGGAAGTGTATAGTGATAAATTCCTACATTAAGAAACAAGAAAGATCTCAAATTAAAAAAAACTCGCTTTACACCTCAAGGGACTAGAAAAAGAACACTCTAATCCTTAAACTGGCAGAAGGAAGTAACTAACAAAGATCAGAGTAGAAATAAATGAAATAGAGACCAGGAAAAACAACAGAAAATATCAATAAAACTAAGAGCTCATTCTTTGAAGGGATAAAGGAAATTGATAAACCTTTAGCCAGATTACTAAGAAAAGGAGAAAGAAGACTCAAATAAATAAAATCAGAAAGGAAAGAGGAGATAGTACAACTAATACTACAGATATACAAAGAATTATGAGAAACTACTATGAACAGTTATATCTCCACAAACTGGACAACAAAGAAGAAATGGATAAATTCTTAGAAAGAAATAACCTACCAATACTGAAAAACGATGAAATAGGAAAACTAAATAAACTAATGATGAGTAAGGAGATTAAATCAGTAATAAAAAACTACCAACACAGAAAAGTCAAGGATCAGAGATCTGGTGAATTTTACCAAACATTTAAAAATAATTAATGCCAATCCTTCTCAAATCTTCCAAAAAAATTGAAAACGAGAGAACACACCCAAATTCATTTTATGAGTCTAGCATTACCCTGATATTGAAATCAGATGAAGATACCACAAGAAAATGAAATTACAGAACAATATCCCTGATAAATATAGATGCAAAAAAGCAAAAGAAAATATTAACAAAATAAATTGAACACCACATTAAAAGGATCATTCACCATGATCAAGTAGATTTATCCCCATGATGCAAGGATGGTTGAACATACATAAATCAATAAATATAATATACTATATTAATAGAATAAAATGTAAAATTATATGATCATCTTTTCAGATCCAAAAAGCACCTTACAAAGTACATTTTTTTTACGATAACTCCAAAAATTGGGTGTAGAAGAAATATTCCTCAGCATAATAAAGGCTGTATGTGATCAGTCCACAACTAACATCATACTAGTTGATGAAAAGTTAAAATCCTTACCTCTACAATCAGGAAGAAGAAAATGATGCCCACTCTCACCATTTCTATTTGACATAGTACTAGAAGTCCTAGCCATAGCAATTAGGCAAAAAAAGAGAAAGGAAAAACATACAAATTGGAAAGGAAGACGTAAAATTGTCTCTACTTACAGATGACAAGATCTTATATATAGAAAATCCTAAACACTCCACTAAAAAACATTATAACTAATACGTACATTCAGTAAAACTGCAGGATACCAAATCAAGATATAGAAATCATTTGCATTTCTATATAATAAGAATTATCTGAATAGAAATTAAGAAAGCAATCTCATTTACAATAGCATTGAAAACAATAAAATACTTAGAGAAAAATTTAATGAAGCATATGAAAGACCCGTACACTGAAAACTATCAAACACTGATAAAAGAGACTGAAAAGGACACAAATAAATTGAAAGATATCCTTTGTTCCTGGACTGAAAAAATTAATATTGTAAAAATGTCCATAATCCAAAACAATCTACAGAATCAATGAAATCTTGTTCAAAGTTCCAATGATATTTTTCACAGAAATAGAAAAAAATGATCCTAAAATTTGTTTGGAGCATGAAAGTTCCCAAATAGCCAAAGTAATTGCGAAAAAGAACAAAGCTGGAGGCATCACAATACCTGGTTTCAAGCAATTTTACAAAACTATAGTAATCAAAACAGTACTGTACTGGCATAAAAACATGCACATAGGTTAGTGGAAACAAATAGAAAGCCTAAGACATAACCATCCACGTATACAGTCAACTAATTTTTTATAAGGGTGCCAAGAACATACAATGGGTAAAGGACAGTATCTTCAGTAAATATTGCTCTAAAAACTGGATATCCACATTCAAAAGAATGAAACTGGAACCCTACCTTACATCACTCAAGCAAATTAACTCAAAATTGATCCAAAGACTTAAATGTGATTTGGATTTTCATTTCCCCATTGAACAGTCGTTTTGAGCATCTTTTCATATACCTGTGGGCCATTCATATATCTTCTTTGCAAAAATATTATTCGGGTCCTATGCCCACTTTTTAATTAGGTTATTTGTTTTTTTGCTATTGAGTTGTATGGGTTTCCTGTATATTTTGGATATTAATTCTTTATCTAGTGCATGGTTTGTAAACATTTTTTCACAATTCCATAGGTTGGCTTTTCATTTTACTGATTGTTTCTTTGGCTGATCAGAAGCTGTTTAGTTTGATATAGTTCTATTTGTTTATTTTTTATTTTCTTGCTTATGCTTCAGGTGTCATACCCCCCAAAATTGCCAAGAGCCATAAGAAGGAAGTTTTGTCTATGTTTTCTTCTAGGGGTTTTATGGCTTCAAGTCTTACATTTGAGTCTTTAATTCATTTTGTGTTATCTCTGTGAGTGGTGTAAAACAGGGGTCTAGTTTTATTCTTTTACATGTGGATATCCAATTTTTCCTTCACCATCTATTGAAGAGACGATCTTTTCTTCATTGAGTATTCTTGGATCTCTTGTCAAATATTAGTTGATTGTATATGCTTAAGTTTATTTCTCGGCTCTCAATTCTGCTCCATTGGTCTATGTTTCTACTTTTATGCCAATATCATACTGTTTTCATTACTATAGCTTTATAATATAGCTTAAAATCAGGCAGTGTGATGCCTCCCATTTTGTTATTCTTTCTCAGGATTGCTTTAACTATTCAGGGTCTTTTGTGGCTCCATGAAACTGCTAGGATTGTTTTCTACATTTGTAAAAAATGCCATCAAAATCTTGATATAGATTGCATTAAATCAATAGATACAGGTAATATTGACTTTGCACAGTATTAATTCTTCCAATCCATGAACATGAGATACTTTTCCATTTATTTGTGTGATCTTCAATTTCTTTCATTAATACCTTGTAGTTTTCAGTATAGAGAACTTTCAACTCTTTGGTTAAATTTATTCCTAAATATTTTATTGCATTTGATATTATTGTAAATATGATCATTTTATTTCCTTTTCAAAATACTAATTGTTCATGTATGTAAACACTACTATTATTATATATTAATTTTGTGTCCTCAAACTTTGCTGAATCCATTGATTAGATCAAATATATTTACCAAAAATTTTAAAACATTTCATGGAGTCTTCTAGAATCATGCCATCTGTAAATAGAGATAATTTTACTTCTTCCTTTCCAATTATGATGCCTTTTATTTACTTTTCTTACCTGATTTCTCTGGCTAGGTCTTTCAGTTTATGCTGAATAGGATTGGTGAGAGTGGGCACACTTGTCTCGTTCTGATCTTAGCAGAAAAACTTATAACTTTCACATCTGAGTATGATGTTGTCCACGGGATTGTCATATATGGCCTCTATTATATTGATGTATATTCCTTCTATACCTAATTTGTTAAGAAATTTTATCATGAACGGATGTTGAATTTTCTCAAATGCTTTTTCTTCTGTGTCTATTAAGATGATCATACAATTTTTTCATTCCATTGATATAATGTACCACATTGATTTGCTTATGTTGAAACATCTTGGATCAAAGGAATAAATCCCAATTTGTCATGGTGAATGATTCTTTTAATGTGCTGCTGAATTCTTTTTGCTAGTTTTTTTTTTTTTGAGAATTATGGCCTGTATTTTACTTTTAGTTTCCTTTTTTGTCCTTGGTATCAGGGTAATGCAAGCCTTGCAAAATGAGTTTGGGAGTGTTCACTCTTCTTTGATATTTTGGAAGACTTTGAGAAAGATTGATATTAATTCTTCTCCAAAGGTTTGGTAAAATTCACCAGTGGAGCTGTCTGGTCCTGGGCTCTTTCTTAGGGAGATTTCTGATAACTGAATCTGTCTTCTTACAAGTGACTTGTCTTTTAATATTTTCCATTTCTTCATTATTCAGTCTTGATATGTTGTATGTTTCTAAATTTTTTCCAACTTACTTAGGTCTTTCTGTTTTTCGGGATATAGTTGTTCACAATAGCCTCTAATTATCCCTTGTATTTATGCAATATCAGTTATAATAACTGCCCTTTCATTTACAGTTTTGTTGAGTTGGTCATCTCTCTTTTTTATTTGGTTAGTCTAGCTAAAGTTTTGAAAATTTTGTTATCTTTTCCAAGAACAAACTCTTAGTTTGATTAATCTTTCCTACTGTTTTCCTATGCTCTAATTTATTTTTTCTGCTCTAATCTTTTTTGTTTCCTTTCTTTCACTAACTTTGGGGTTAGGATGTTGTTCTTTTTCTAGTTCCTTAAGGTATGCATTTAAGTTGTTTGTTTGAGATCTTGTTGATTCTTAATGTAGGTGTTTATTTCTATGAACTTTCCTCTTAAAACTGCTTTTGCAACGTCCCATAAGATTTGGCATCCCGTGTTACACTTTTTTGTCTCAATATACTTTTTTATTTCCTCTTTAATTTATTTTTGATCCATTGGTTGTCAGACTATTGTTTAATTTCTATACATATGTATTGATGTTTATTTCTCCTTTTAGCTCTGTTAGTTTCTCCTTTATGTGTTTAGGTTCTCCAAAGTTGGGCGCATAAATACTTACAATTATTATATCTTCTTGATGAATTGACCCCATTATTATTTTATAATGACTTACTTTGTCTTTTTCTACCATTTTTAGTTTAAAGTCTATTTTTTCTGATATAAGTATAGCTACTCCTGATTTTTGGGTGGTTACTATTTGCTCAAAATATCTTTTTCTATTCCTTCACTCTCAACTTATGAATGTCTTTACAGCCAAGGTGAGACTCTTATAGGTGATATATCATTGGATCTTGTTTTTTATCCATTCTCAAACCACTAACTCAAAATAGGTAAAATATTTAAAGTAAGACCAGAAATCATAAAAGAAAATATAGAGGAAAAGATTCTTTACATTAGTCTACGCAATGATTTCTTGGCTAAGTCACCAAAAGCACAGGCAGGAAAACCTCAAATAAACAAGTGGAATGACATTAAACTAGAAAGCTACTTCACAGCAAAGAAAAAATCAATAAATTGAAAAGACAACCTATAGAATGGGAGTAAATATTTTCAGGCCATAAATCTGATAAGGGACTAATATCAGAAATATATAAATAACTCATACAATACAAAAGGAGAAAAAGAAAATTGTTCAATTAAAATATAGGCAATAGAAATGAAAAGACATTTTTGCCAAGAAGATATTCAAATGGCCAATGAGTATCTGAAAAGGTACTCAACATCACTAATCATCAGGAAAATGCAAATGAAAACCACCATGAGATATACCTCACATCTGTTAGGACAGCTTTTATGAGAAAGAGAAGTGATAACAAGTGTTGGTGAGGATGTAGAGAAATGGGACCCTTACACACTGGTGATAGGAATGTAAATTTGTACATCCATTATAGAATAGAGCATGGTAGTTGGTCAAAAAATTGAAAAAATTTAACACCATATGATCCAGCAACCCCACTTTTCAGTATAAATGTGAATGAGTTGAGTTTTCTACCTTGAAGGGATATGTACACACTCATATTTATTTCAGCATTATTCAGAATAGTCAAGCTATAGAAACAACCTAAGTGTCTGTCAATGGATAAATGAATGAATAAAGAACACATGATTGTGATATATATATATATATATGTACACGTAGATACATACATGGATTTAAAGGCATATTTTTCAGCCATGAGAAAGAAGGAAAACCTGCCGTTTGTGAAAACATGGATGGAACTTGAAGGAATTAGACTAAGTTAGATAAATCAGACAGAGAAGGACAAATACTCTATGATATTACACATATGGAGTCTAAAAAAACTGAACTTGTGAAAACAGATTAGAATTGTGGTTACCAGGGGCAGAGGGTAGGGGATCAGGGATATTTCTTTAAAATTTTTTTATTGTGGTCTGAATAGTTTGTAACGTTCTGAAATTTCATTAGTACATTAATATTTGTCAAACACCATATAAATGTGCCACTGCACCCCTTGTGCCCACCCTCCCCTCTTCTCCCTGGTAATCAATAAATTATTCTCTTTGCCCATAAGTTTGTTTATATTCCACATATGAGTGAAATCATATGATGTTTGTCTTTTTCTATCTGGCTTATTTCGCTTAGAGTGATGCCTTCAACGTCCATGCACGTGGCTGCAAATGGGACAATTACACCTTTTATGTATGAATAGTATTCCATTGTATATGTATACCACAAGATCTTTATCCAATCATCAGTCAATGGGCACTTGGGTTGCTTCCAGGTCTTGGCTATTGTGAATCACGCTGCAATGAACATAGGGTTGCATAAGCCTCTTCGTATCATTGATTTCAGGTTCTTTGTATAAATACCAAGTAGTGAGATAGCTGAGTCATATGGCAATTCAATTTTTAATTTTTTGAGAAATCCCCGTACTGTCTTCCAAAGTGGCTGCACCAGTTTACATTCCCACCAGCAGTGGATGAAGGTTCCCTTTTCTCCACAACCTCTCCAACATTTATTATTTTTTGTCTTGGTGATTATAGGCATTCTAATGGGCATAAGATATCTATGTGTAGTTTTGATTTTCATCTCCTTGATGAGTAATGATGTTGAGCATCTTTTCATGTGCCTATTGGCCATCTGTACATTTTCTTTGTAAGAATGTCTCTGTTCATATGAAGAATGTTCATATCCTCCGCCCACTTTTGGATTGGGTTGTTTATTTTTTTTGCAGTTCAATTGTGTGAGTTCTTTATATATTATGGAACTAACGGCTTATCAGATATATGATTTGTAAATATTTTCTCCAAGTTGGTGGGTTGTTTGTTCATTTTGATCCTTTGCCTTCCAGAAGCTCTTTAGTCTGATGAAGTCCCACTTGTTTATTTTTTCTTTGGTTTCCCTTGTCTGAATGGACTTCTTATGTGTAAATCTCGTTTTAAGGCTGATGTCAGAGTGTACTTCCTATATTTCCTGCCAGAAGTTTTACGGTTTCAGGTCTCACCTTTAAGTCTTGGATCCATTTTGAGTCTATTTTTGTGTATGGAGAAACATAATGATCGACTTTCATTCTTTTGCACGTGGCTATACACTTTTCATAGCACCATTTATTGAAGAGGCTTTCCTTACTCCAGTGTATGTTCTTGGCTCCTTTGTCAAAGATTAGCTACCTGTAGATGTGTGGTTTTATTTCTGGGCTTTCAATTCTGTTCCACGGATCTGTGTGCCTGTTTTTGTACCAGTATCATGATTTTTAGATTACTGTAGCTTTGTAATATGTTTTGAAGTCAGGGATTGTGATCACACCAGCTTTATTCTTGTTTCTCAGGATTTCTTTGGCTATTCAGTCTCTTTTGTTGCCGCATATGAATTTTAAGATTCTTTGTTCTATTTCTGTGAAGAATGTCATTGGGATTCTGATGGGGATTTCATTGAATCTGTGGATTGTTTTAAGTAGTATGGACGTTTTAACTATGTTTATTCTTCCAACCCATGTGCAAGGAATATCTGTCCATTTATTTATGTCATTATCGATTTCTTTCAGTAATATCTTATAGTTATCTTTGTATAGGTCTTTCACCTCCTTGGTTGAATTTATTCCTAGATATTTTATTCTTTTTGTTGTGATTGTAAATGGGATTGTATTCTTGAGTTATTGTTCTGTTATTTCGTTATTAGAGTATAGAAATGTTACTGATTTTTGTAAGTTGACTTTGTACCCTGCAACTTTGCTGCAGTTGCTGATTATTTCCAATAGTTTTCCAAAGGATTTTTTAAGTTTTCTATATATAAGATCATTTTGTCTTCAAACAGCATGAGTTTCACTTTTTTCAGTGACTATTTGGATTCCTTTTATTTCTTTTTCTTGCTTAACTGCTCTGGTGAAAACCTCTAGCACTATGTTGAATAAGAGTGGTGAGAATGGGCACCGTTGTCTTGTTCCTCTTCTCAGAGGGATGGCTTTCTGTTTTTCCCCATTGAGTATGATGTTGATTGTGGGTTTGTCATGTATGGCCTTTATCATGTTGAGCTACTTTCCTTCTATACCCATTTTATTGAGAGTTTTTATCATGAATGGATGTTGGATCATGCCAAATGTTTTCTCTGCATCTATGGAGATTATCATGTGGTTCTTCTTCCTCATTTTGTTAGTGCTGTATCACACTGATTGATTTGCAGATGTTGAACCATTCCTGTGTCCCTGGTATGAATCCCACTTAATCATGGTGTATGATCTTTTTAATGTATTACTGTATTTGGTTTGACAATATTTTGTTGAGGATTTTATATCTATGTTCATTGGCGATATTGGCCTGTAATTTTCCTTCTTTGTGTTGTCCTTATCTGGCTTTGGGATCAGGGTGATTTTGGCCTTGTAGTATGTGTTAGGAACATTTCCATCTTCCTCAATTTTTTGAAATAGTTTGAGAAGAATAGGTAATAAATTGTCTTTGAATGTTTGTAGAATTCTCCAGAGAAGCTTCCTGGTCCTGGACTTTTATTTTTGGGGAGAGTTTTGATTACTATTTCAATCTCTTTACTTGTGATTATTCTTTTCAGATTCTCTATTTCTCCTTGATTCAGCTTTTGGAGATTGTAAGAGTCTAAGATAACATTTCTTCTAGATTGTGCAGTTTGTTGGGGTGTAGTTCTTCATAATATTCTCTTATAATCTTTTGCATTTCTATGGTATCAGTTGTAATTTCTCCCCTTTCATTTCTAATTTTATTTATTTGAGCCGTTTCTCTTTTTTTTATTAGTGAGTCTGGCTGAGGGTTTGTCAATTTTGTTTATCCTTTCAAAGAACCAGCTGCTTGTTTCATTGATCCTTTTACAGCCTTCTTTGTTTCAATTTCATTTATTTCTCCTCTAATTTTTATTATTTCCCTACTTCTGCTGAGTTTGGTCTTTTTTTTTCTTTTTGTTTTTCTAATTCTGTTAGGTGTAGTTTAAGATTGTTTATTTGAGCCTTTTATTATTTGTTAATGTGGGCCTATATTGCTGAAAATTTCCCTCTTTGGACCACTTTTGCTGCATCCCATAAGAGTTGGTATAGTGTTTTGTTCTCATTTGTTGACAAATATTTTTTGATTTCTCCCTTTATTTCTCTGATGACCCATTGGCTGTTCAGTAGCATGTTGTTTAGTCTCCACATTTTTGTCCTTTTTCCAGCATTTCTCTTGTAGTTGATTTCTAATTTCATGGCATTATGGTTGGAAAAGATGGTAGATATTATTTCAATCTTCTTAAATTTGTTGAGGTTTGCCTTGTTTCGCAAAATCTGGTTTATCATTGAGAATGTTCCATGTGCACTTGAGAAGAATGTATATTCTGCTGTTTTGGGATAGAGTGCTCTCTATATATCTTTTAAGTTCATCTGGTGTAGTCTTTCATTTAAATCCATTATCTCCTTGTTGACTTTTTATCTGGATGACCTATCCATTGATGTAAGCAGAGTACTGAGGTCCCCTATTGTCACTGTGTTGTCATTGATATCTCCTTTTAGCTTTGTTAATAGTTGCTTTATGTACTTTGGTGCTCCTGTGTTTGGTGCATACATGTTTATAAGTGTTACGTCTTCTTGGTAGAGAGTCTCTTTTGTCATTACATACTGCCCCTGTACATCTCTCTTTACTAGTTTTATCTTGAAGTCTACTTTGTCTGATATAAGTATGGGAACACCTGCTTTCTTTTGTTTGCCATTAGTTTGGAGCATTTTCTTCCATCCCTTTACTTTGAGCCTATGATTGTCTGTAGAGGTGAGATGTGTTTCCTGGAGGCAGCATATTGTTGGGTCTTTTTCTTTAATCCATCCTGCCACTTTGTGTATTTTGGTTGGAGAATTCAATCCATTTACATTTAGAGTGACTATTGATATATGAGGGCTTAATACTGCTATCTTATTGCACATTTCCTGGTTCTTCTGCATTTCTTTTGTTTCTTGTCCTGTGTATTTCAAATAACCAATTTGGTTAAGTAGTTGTCTCTGTTGGTTTTCTTCATTTTCTCCTTGTTTATTGTAAATATCTCTGCTCTAAATATTTATTTAGTGGTTACCCTTAGGTTCATATAAAAAAATCTCATAGTTGAGATAGTCCATTTTCTGATAGGTTTTTATTTTTTTAGACTACAGTGATTCCATCCCCCTCTTCTTCCCCTTCTAAGTTATTTTTGTCATATATTTTTTCATCTTCTGTTGTGAGTTTGTGTTTAAAATGATGAGATCATTTTTGTTTTGGTGTTTTCCTTTTCTTCATCCTTGATGTTAAAGTTACGTGCTTATTAACCTGATCTGATAGAGAGCTGGCATTTTCTGATTATTACCTACCTATTCATCTTGCTCAGAGCTTTGTAGCCCCTTTCCTAACTTTTTATTCAGGTATGAAGGCCTTATTGAGGATTTCTTAGGGAGAGGGGTCTTGTGGCAATGAACTCCCTTAGCTTTTATTTTTCTGGGAAAGTTTTTATTTCTCTATCATATCTGTGTCAGTGTTGTGATCCAATGTACACACCAGGATATATGCGGAGAGGGCTGATGGCCACTCTGAGTTTATCATAACCAGCATTTCAATATATACATAGCTTACATCTGTTGAACATACACAGGTGTTCTGGACAATGTAATTAGTGAATGCCAAAAATTCTTAGTGATTTCTAAAGGAGCCCTCCCTTGGCCTCTGTTTTGATATTATCATGTTATTGCTGTGCTCATATGTTTTTATCTCGGAGCATGCAAGGCCTCCTAGGCAATGGCCCCTCCTGCTCCTGATATTGTGTCTCCATCTGTGCCCCTGGGCGACCATGCCTGGCTTAGGTTGCCTCCCATTGGAGGTCTTACCCGTCATTGGCTAACTGGCCTTCTCACCTCCAGGTCACAGTTTGTTGTCAAGCCTTTTCCAGTGATTATTAACCCTTCCTGCGTCAGGGATGGTTACAATCTGAAGGAGATTTTCACTGGATAGAGTATTCTTGGCTGAAAGTTTTTGTCTTTCAGGATTTTGAATATATCATTCTACTCTCTCCTCACCTCTAAGGTTCCTTCTGAGAAATCCCCTGAAAGCCTGATAGGGGTTCCTTTATAAGCTATTTTCTTCTGCCTTTCTCCTCCTAATATATTTTCTTTGTCCTTGACTTTTGCTAGTTTCACTACTATATGCCTTGGAGTGGGTCTTTCTACATTGACAAAGTTAGGAGATCTGAGGTCTCTTTCACATGGATTTCCAGCTCCCTTCCCTGGTTTGGGAAGTTATCAGCTATTAGTTCTTTGAAGAAGCTTTCTACTCCATTCTCCTTCTCTTCCCCCTTTGGAATACCTATCATCCTTATGTTGCATTTCCTAATTGAATCAGATATTTCTCTGAGAGTCTTTTCATTTATTCTTAGTCTTAGTTCCCTCTTCTCTTCCCTCTGAATCATTTCTATACTACTATCTTCTAACTGCTTGATTCTGTCCTCCATATTGTCAGCTCTGTTGTTTAGGGAATCTAGATTTTTCTTTATTTCATCCACAGTGGTTTTCATCTCCAACAATTCTGATTGGTTCTTCTTTATGGTTTCAATCTCTTTTGTGAAGAAGCTCCTGAATTAATTAATTTGTCTTTCTGTGTTTTCTTGTAACTCATTGAGTTTTTTATGATAGCTGTTTTGAATTCTTTGTTATTTAGGTTATGGATTTCTATGCCTTCAGGGTTGGTTTCTGGGTACTTGTCACTTTCTGTCTAGATATTTAATATACTTACTCCTACTGCTTGATAGAGTGGATTTTTGCTTGCTCATGGTGCTCTTATCTTGTTGTAGCTGCTGTATACATCCACTGGGTGGGTATCAGGTGCTGTGTATTTTGGGCCTGGCACAAGCAGGGGCTCCCTAGCCCCAGTCACTGACTACTTTTCTCTCTGAATGACTGATTGATGGCAGATCTGGATCACTGGACAAGAGGACTGGTACTCTCCTTCACCAGTGCCACCTCCAGCCCCCACTTGCCTCTCTGTACAGAGCTCTGGGAAGTTACAGAACCGTGCACTTTCCCTTTCCCTAGCCATGGCTGCCTTACTCTCCACTCCATGCTCTGAGAGATAGTGAAGCTGGAGTGCTGGGCAGGGATGGGGAAACTCTCCTCACCTGTGCACTTTCCCTGCTGCCACTGCCACACTCTCCACACTATGCTCCAGATAATTCTGGGGCTGGAGTATCAGGTGGGGTGGGGCACCTCTCTTCACCTGTACACTTTCCCTGCCATCACTGCCAAGCTGTCTGGGCTGTGATCTGGGTGATCCTGGGGCTAGAGTGCCAGGCAGGGATGGGACAGTTCCCTCACCTGTGCACTTTCCCCTCTGCTGCTGCCACACTCTGTGCCATGCTCTGGATGATTCTGGGTCTGTGCAGTTTCCCCATAACTACCACCAAGCTCTCTGTGGTTTGCTCTGGGTGATTCTGGGGCTGGAGTGCTGGGGAGATGGGGTGTTCTTTTCACCTGCACCCTTCCTGCCACCGTGGCCCATTTCACTCCACAGAGCTCCTGCAGATCAGCTTCCACTTCCTGCAGAGTATCCAGCCCCACAACCACCTTCAAGCACATGGCTGCATGGGTCTCTCAGACATGTTTTGTGGTGTGTATATGTCTTCTATTAGTGTATGAATGTCCTTTTGGTGGTATCTTAGAAGGGAGAGTCCAAAGAAAGAATTCACTCAGCCATGATGCTGATGCCATGCTTATGCTTCATTTATTAACCTAGAGTGATAACTCTTAGTATATCAATATATAAAAATATGCTTTAAAATGGCACCTTGCTGACCTTACAATAGTTCAGCTCTATGAAAATTCTGTGATGGGTGTAACTTCAGAGAATCTTGCGAGTTAAAGGACTTGGGTGACTCCAGATCTGGGTTTCACTGAGCAATGGGATGAAGTCTGAGGGCATTATAGCTTGACGTAGCCCAGCCCAAGGACATGGGGAAAGGGTGAGCAGCAGTGGTGGTGGCATCTACTCTCCAGGACCACAGGCACCACCCAGGGGTAGGAAGGTGAGGGAAGCTACCACTTCCTCCTCCTCAAGGGCAGTGACTTTCACCTGACCAAGCACTGCGGAAATGGAAGTGAGGAGGAGGGAAAACTCCACAGGGATTAATGCCTGGCAATATAGGACGGGGCTTCAGGGCAATGAAAGGGAGGGGAGAGAGACAACAGGTCCATTTTGTGCTTCTCCTCAGCAAAAACTGAGGGAGATTATGTTTTAGTATACAATCCTATACCTAATAGATAAATTCTGGAAACCTAAAGAACAATATAGTGATTATTGTCAACAATGCTGTATTATGAATTTCAAAATTAGTAAGAAACTAAATCTTAACTGTTTTCAACACCAAAATATTATAAATATGTGACACAATAAACATGTCAGCTACTGTTACTATAGTAATCATATTACAATATATAAATGTACCAAACCAACATGTTGTACACCTTAAACTTACACAGTATTATATGTTATAACTCAATTAATAAAAACACAGAGATGCTGACTACATTTAGAAAAATTCAGCTATATACTGCTTACAAGAGACTCACTTTAGCTTTAGGGCACACATAGCCTAAAAGAGGAGGGATGTAAAAAGATATAGCATGCAAATGGTAACCAAAAGAAAGCAGTGAAGCAGTGGTGGCTATACTTATATGAGATAAAATAGGCTTTCAGTCAAAATCTGTTACAAGAGACAGAAAAGGTCATTATATAATGAAAAAGGGGTCAATACATCATGGGTATGTGACAATTATAAATATATATGCACCCAACCTTGGAGTACCTAAATATAAACAGCAAATATTAATAGAACCTGAAAGGGGAAAGAGATAGCAATGCAATAATAATAGGGAATTTCAACACCCCACTTTCAAAAATGAATATATCATCCAGATATAAAATCAATAAGGAACGAGCAGATTTAAATAGAAGAATAGGACAAATGGACTTAACAGACATATGAAAACCATTGAATCAAACAGCAGCAGAATAAACACTTTTCTCACATTTACATAAAGTATTTTAAGGATAGAACATATATTAAGCCACAAAACAAGTTATCAAATTTAAGAAGATTGAAACCATACCAAGTATCTATTCCAACCACAATAGTATGACAATAGAAGTGAGTACTAGAAGGAAAACTGGAAATTTCACATATATGTGGAAAACTAAAGACCACACTCCTGATGTGTTCCAATGGGTCACAGAAGAAATCACAAGGAAGTCAAAAATATTTTGAAACAAATTAAAATGGAAACACAACATATCAAAACTAATAGGATGTAGTAAAAGTAGTTCTAAGAGAAAAGTTCATAGCAAGGAATGCCTACATACAAATATAGAAAATATCTCAAGTAAACAACTTAACTTTACGCATAAAGTACCTAGAAAAAGAAGAACAAACTAAATCCAAATTTAGAAGGAATGAAATAAAGATTAGAGCAGAAGTAAATGAATTGGAGACTACAAAGACAACAGAAAATATCAAATAAAATTGTCAAAATTTTTCTTGGTTAGCTACTCTATACAAGGAAAAAGAAGAACTGAAATATATCAAATCAGAAAAGAAAAAGGAGACATTGCAATTAATAACACAGAAATTTGAAGAGTATGACAAAAAGCTATAATAAATTATATGCAAGAAAATTGGATGTCCTATTAGAAGTGGATATATTGTTAGAAACATACAATCTACCTAGAGTGAATCTTGAAAATAGAAAATCTGAATAGACCAATAATGAATAAGGAGTTTGAATCAGAATCAAAAACTTCCCAATGAAGAAAAGCCCAGGACCAGACAGCTTCACTGGTAAATTCTAACAAACATTGTTAAATTAATACTAATCATTATGAAACTTTGAAAATCTGAGAAGGTGGGAACACATCCAAACTCATTTTATGATACCAGAGTTACCCTGATACAAAAGCCATAAAAGGACACTACAAGGAAAAAAAGACTGTGGATCAATATCCCTGCAGAATATAGATGCAAAAATTCTCATCAAAATATCAGCAAACTGATTTCGACAGTACATTAGAAAGATCATACACCACGAGCAAATAGGATTTATTCCTGTGATGCAAGGATGGTTCAACATATACAAATCAATAAGTGTGGTATATCACATTAACAGAATGAAGTATAAAAATTATATGATCGTCTCAATAGATGCAGAAAAAGCATTTGACAAAATACAACATCCTTTCATGATAAAAACTTTACTAAATTTATGATAGAAGAAATGTGCCTCGGGGCTGGCCCCGTGGCAGAGTGGTTAAGTTCGCGCGCTCCGCTGCAGGCGGCCCAGTGTTTCGTTGGTTCGAATCCTGGGTGCGGACATGACACTGCTCATCAAACCACGCTGAGGCAGCGTCCCACATGCCACAACTAGAAGTACCCACAACGAAGAATATGCAACTATGTACTGGGGGGCTTTGGGGAGAAAAAGGAAAAAAATAAAATCTTAAAAAAAAAAAAAAAAAGAAATGTGCCTCAAAATCACAAAGGCTATATATGAAAAGCCCAGAGCTAATATCAAGCTGATATCATACTCCATGGTGAAAATTTAAAAGCTTTTCCTCTTTTAAAACTTGTCAGGAACAAGAAAAGGATGCCCAGTCTCACCACTTCTATTCAATACTGTACTTGAACTGCTAACCACAGCAATTAGGCAATGATAAGCAGCCAAATCACAAAGTAATAAGTAAAACTTATTCTTGACAGATATATAAAAAAACTCCAATGATACCACCAAAACAATGATAGAACTTATAAACTAATTCATAATATTGCAGAATACAAAAGCTACATCAAAAACTCTGCTGTGTTTTTTACAAAACAATGAACTATCTGAAATGTAAATTAAGAAAACAATTTTATTTACAATAACATCAAATAGTTCCAAATACAATTTGCACTAAAAAAGACTGACATTATTTTTTTATCAGCAGAATTGACAATATGGTTTATAGTACCTAGAAATACTGATATATTCAATTCCATACTGGAAGGCACTAAGCAGTTAATGAAGTTAATTACTGAACGAACTTGAAAGAAAAAATGGAAAAGAAACTAAAACATTGGATGAATTTTACCAAAGTCTGCCATGATGGCTGCACTGGCACAGAATATTCAACTGAATGTGACTATCTTTACTACAACAAATAAAAAAACAAATGTTCCTGATATTTCAAGCATTCAGTAGAGGTCTGGTGAAGCTACTTGTTTTTTCTTTACCACTCATACTCTGAGGTCATACAGTAACTGAGTGCTTGTTCAGACAGCGCAAAAGGGGGTGGGAGTATGTTTCTTAGCAAATTTCAATCACTCATAGACTTTCATTATTGTGTGTAAATATTAGAAAACTTCATTTACCAATAAATTTCAAGTATTTTTCAATTATTTTATTGAGATCATAATGGTTTATAATATTGTGTAATTTCATACATGTATTATTATTTATCAATATCTGTATTGACTGCATAGTGCTCAGCAGCAGCAGTCTAAGTTTTATCTGTCACCATACATATGTACCCATTTTCCCCTTTCACCCAAACCTCAACCCCATTCCCCTCTGGTAACCACTAATCTGTTTTCTTTATCCATATGTTTTTTTATTTTCCACAACTGAGTGAAATGATGCAGTATTTGTGTTTCTCTGGCTTATTTTGCTTAACATTATACACTCGAGGTCCATCCATGTTGTTGCAAATGGGACAATTTTGTCTTTTTTATATGGCTCAGTATACACACACACCACATCTTCTTTATCCATTCATCATTTGATGGGCACGTGGGTTGCTTCCACATCTTGGTTACTGTGAATAATGCTGCAATGAACATTAGTGTGCATAAATCTCTCTGAATTGCTGATCTCATGTTCTCTGGGTAAATACCAAGTAATGGGATAGCTGTGTTGTATGATAATTCTACTTTAATGTTTTGAGTAATCTCCATACTCTTTTCCAAAGTGTCTGCACCAGTTTCTGTTTTCATCAGCACTGTATGTGGATTCCCTTTTCTCCACATCATGGCCAACACTTGTTATTTTTTTGTCTTGTTAATGGTAATGATGCCATTATGACAGGCAGAAAGTGATACCTGATTGTAGATCTGATTTGCATTTCCCAATAATTAGAGAGGTCCAACATCTTTTCATGTGCCGGTTGGCCATCTGTATATCTTCTTCGGAAAAAAATGGCTTTTTATATCTTCCACCCATTTTCCAATGGGGTTGTCAGTTTTTTTGTTGTTGAGTTGTATAAGTTCTTTATATATATTGGAAATTAACCCCTTGTTAGATATATGATTTGCAAATATTTTCTCCCAGTTGGTGAGTTGTCTTTTCGTTTGCTGATGGTTTCCTTTGCCCTGCAGAAGCTTTTTAGTCTGATGTAGTCTCATTTGTTATTTTTTTCTTTTATTTCCCTTGCCTGTGTAGACATGGTATTTGAAAAGATGCTGCTAAGACCAATGTGAAAGAGTGTAGTGCCTATATTGTCTTCTAGGACTTTTATCGTTCCAGGTCTGACATTCAAGTCTTTAATCCATTTTGAGTTAATTTTTGTGTATGGTGCAAGATAATGGTCTGCTTTCAATCATCTGCACGTGGCTGTCCAGTTTTCCCAACACTTTTTATTGAAGAGGCTTTCCTTTCTCCATTGTATGTTCTGGGGTTCTTTGTTGACGATTCGCTGTCCATAGATGTGCTATTTTGTTTCTGGGCTTTCAGTTCAGTTCCACTGATCTGTGTGTCTGTTTTTCTGCCAGTACCATACTGTTTTTGGTTTTGTTTTTGAATTTTTATTGAGTTAATGATAGGTTACAATCTTGTGAAATTTCAGTTGTACATTATTGTTTGTCAGTCGTGTTGTAGGTGCACCCCTTCACCCTTTGTGCCCACCCCCACCCCATCTTTCCACTGGTAGCCACTAATCTGTTCTCTTTGTCTACATTTTTAAATTCCTCATACGAGTGGAGTCATACAGAGATTGTCCTTCTCTATCTGGCTTATTTCACTTAATATAATTCCCTCAAGGTCCATCCATGTTGTTGCAAGTGGGACGATTTTGTTCTGTTTTACTGCTGAGTAGTATTCCATTGTATATATATACCACATCTTCTTTATCCAATCATTTGTTGATGGGCACTTTGGTTGCTTCCATGTCTTGGCTATTGTAAATAATGCTGCAATAAACATTGGGATGCATAGGACTTTTGGAATTGCTGACTTCAAGCTCTTTGGATAGATACCCAGTAGCGGGGGAGCTGGGTCGTATTGCAGTTCTATTTTTAACTTTTTGAGGAATCTCCATACTGTTTTCCATAGTGGCTGCACCCCACCACCAGTTTGCATTCCCACCAGCAGTGTATGAGGGTTCCTTTTTCTCCAAAACCTCTCCAACATTTGTTACTATTAGTTTTAGATATTTTTGTCATTCTAATGGGTGTAAGGTGCTATCTTAGTGTCGTTTTCATTTGCATTTCCATCATGATCAGCGATGATGAACATCTTTTCATGTGCCTATTTGCCATCCATATATCTTCTTTGGAGAAATGTCTGTTCATGTCTCCAGCCCATTTTTTGATCGGGATGTTTGATTTTTTGTTGTTGAGTTGTGTGAGTTCTTTATATATTATGGATATTAAGCCTTTGTCAGATGTATGACTTGCAAATATTTTTTCCCAGTTAGTGGGTTGTTTTTGTTTGTTTGTTTCAATCCTGTTTTCATTTGCCTTGAAGAAGCTCTTTAGTCTGATGAATTCCCATTTGATTATTCTTTCTATTGTTTCCCTTCTCTGAGAAGACATGGAGTCCAAAAAGATCCTTTTAATACTGATGTCAAAGAGTGTACTGCCTACATTTTCTTCCAGATGCCTTATGATTTTATGTCTCACCTTTAGGTCTTTGATCCATTTTGAGTTTATTTTGGTGAATGATGAAAAAGAATGGTCAATTTTCATTCTTTTGCATATGGCTTTCGAGTTTTCCCAGCACCATTTCTTGAAAAGACTTTCTCTTCTCCATTGTATGCCCTCAGCTCCTTTGTCGAAGATAAGCTGTCTATAGATGTGTGGTTTTATTTCTGGGCTTTCAGTTCTGTTCCATTGGTCTGTGCACCTGTTTTTGTACCAGTACCATGCTGTTTTGATTACTGTAGCTTTGTAGTATGTTTTGAAGTCAGGGATTGTGATGCCTCCCGTTTTGTTCTTTTTTCTCAGGATCGCTTTAGCAATTCGGGGTCTTTTGTTGCCCCATATGAATTTTAGGATTCTTGGTCTATTTCTGTAAAGAATGTCAATGGGATTCTGATTGGGATAGCATTGTATCTGTAGAGTGCTTTAGGTAGAATGGACATTTTAACTATGTTTATTCTTCCAATCCATGTACATGGAATGTCTTTCCATCTCTTTATGTCATCATCCAATTTTTTCAGAAAGGCCTTGTAATTTTCCTCGTGTAGGTCTTTCACTTCCTTAGTTAAATTCACCCCGAGGTATTTTATTCTTTTTGTAGCGATTGTGAATGGTATTGTGTTCTTGAGCTCTTTTTCTGTTAGTTTGTTATTAGATATAGAAATGCTACTGATTTTTCAGATTGATTTTACGTCCTGCAACTTTGCTGTAGTTGTTAATTACTTCTAAAACTTTACCAATGGATTCTTTGGGGTTTTCCATATATAAGATCATGTCGTCTGCAAACAGTGAGTTTCACGTCTTCCCTCCCTATTTGGATTCCTTTTATTCCTTTTTCTTGCCTGATTGCTCTGGCCAGGACCTCCAGTACTATGTTAAATAAGAGTGGTGATAGAGGGCATCCTTGTCTCATTGCTGTTTTCAGGGGAATGGCACTCGGTTTTTGCCCATTGAGTATGATGTTGGCTGTGGGTTTGTCTATATGGCCTTTATTGTGTTGAGGTAGTTCCCTTCTATGCCCATTTTTTTCAGAGTTTTTATCATAAATGGCTGTTGGATCTTGTCAAATGTTTTCTCTGCATCTATTGAGATGATCATGTGGTTTTTATTCCTTAGTTTGTTGATGTGGTCTATCATGTTGATTGATTTGCGGATGTTGAACCATCCATGTGTCCCTGGTATGAATCCCAATTGATCATGATGTATTTTCCTTTTGATGAATTGCTGAATTCTGGTTGCCAAAATTTTGTTTAGAAGTTTTGCATGTATGTTCATCAGCGATATTGGCCTGTAGTTCTCTTTTTTCATGCTGTCCTTGTCAGACTTTGGTATCAGCATGCTGTTGGCCTCGTAGAATGTCTTAGGAAGTGTTCCATCCTCCCTAATTTCTTGGAATAGCTTACAAAGGATAGGTATTAAATCCTCTCTGAAAGTTTGGTATAATTTCCCAGAAAAGCCATCTGGTCCTGGGGTTTTATTCTTTGGGATGTTTTTGATTGCTGTTTCAATCTCTTTCCTTGTGATTGGTCTGTTCAAATTGTCTGCTTCTTCTTGAGTGAGCTTTGGAAGATTGTAGGAGTCCAAGAATTTATCCATTTCCTCTAGGTTATACATTTTGTTGGCATATAGTTTTTCATAGTATTCTCTTATAATCCGTTGTACTTCTGTGGAGACTGTTGTTATTTCTCCTCTTTCATTTCTGATTTTGTTTATTTGAACTTTCTCCCCTTTTTTCTTTGTAAGTCTGGCTAGGGATTTGACAATTTTATTTATCTTCTCAAAGAACCAGCTCTTTGTTTCATTGATCCTTTCTGCCACCATTTTTGTTTCAATAGCATTTATTTCTGCTCTCATATTTATTATTTATCTCCTTCTTCTGACTTTTGGCTTTGTTTGTTCTTCTTTCTCTAATTCGATTAGGTGTAATTTAAGATTGCTTATTTGGAATTTTTCTTGTTTGTTAAGATGTGTCTGTATTGAGATGAATTTTCCTCTTAATACAGCTTTTGCTGTATCCCATATGAGTTGGTATGGCATGTTATCATTTTCATTTGTCTCCAGGTATTTTTTTGATGTCTTCTTTAATTTCTTCAATGGTCCATTGCTTGTTCAGTAGCGTATTGTTTAGTCTCCACATTCTTGTGCCTTTCTCAACTTTTCTCTTGTAATTAATTTCTAGCCTTATAGCATTATGATCAGAGAAGATGCTTGTTATTATTTCAATTTTTTAAAAAATTTCTAGAGGCTTGCTTGTTTCCCATTATATAGTCTATCCTTGAGAATGTTCCATGTGCACTTGAGAAGAGTGTGTATTCTGCTGTTTTTGGATGAAGTCTTCTATATATGTCTATTAAGTCCAATTGTTTTAGCTTTTTGTTTACCTCCACTATTTCCTTGTTGATTTTCTGTCTGGATGATCTTTCCATTGATGTGAGTGGGGTGTTGAGCTCCCCTGCTATTATTGTGTTGTTTTTAACATCTTCCTTTAGGTCTGTTAATAGTTGCTTTATTAACTTTGGTGCTCCTGTGTTCAAGTATTTTATAAACAAGTTGAATTTTTCAATAATTATTTCTCATATGAAACTGTGTCCAGAGCCATGTTTACTTTTAGAGAGTTCAGATGAATCTCCATACTCAATATCTTTCCATTTCTTTATAGATGTGTAGGTGTTTAGGTCTTTCACCTCTTTGGTTAAATTTATTCACAGATTTTTATTCTTTTTTAGGGGATTGTATTCTTGACTTCTCTTTGTGCTAGTTTATTATTAGTATGTAGACATGCAACTGATTTTTGTAAGTTGATTTTCTCCCCTAAAACGTTGCTGTAGTTGTTGATTATTTCTAATAGTTTTCGGATGGATTTTTTAGAGTTTTCTATATATAGAATCAAGTCATCTGCTAGCAGTGAGAGTTTCATTTCTTCCTTTGCAATTTGGATTCCTTTTATTTATTTTTCTTGCCTCATTGCTCTGGCTAAAACCTCCAGTACTATCTTGAATAGGAGTGGTGAGAGTGAGCACTCTTGCTTTGTTCTTGTTCTCAGAGCAATGGCTTCTGGTGTTTTCCTGTTGACTATAATGTTAGCTGTGTGTTTTTCATCTATGGCCTTTATTACGTTGAGATATTTTCCTTCTATACTCATTTTATTGAGAATGTTTTCATAAATGGATGTTGGATCATGTCAAATGCTTTCTTTGCATCTATTGAGATGATCATGTGTCTTTTATTCCTCATTTTGTTAATGAGGTGTATCACCTTGATTGATTTGCAGGTGTTGAACCATCCCTACGTCTCTGGTATAAATCCCAGTTGATCCTAGTGTATCATCCTTTTAATGTATTGCTGTACTCAGTTTGCCAATATTATGTTGAGAATTTTTGCATCTATATTTATCAGCAATATTGGCCTGTAAGTTTCCTTCTATGGACTTTCCTTGCCTGGTTTTGGCATCAGGGTAATTATGGCTTCATAGAATGAGTTTCAATGCATTCCATCTTCTTCAAATTTTTGGAATAGTTTCAGAAGGATAGGCATTAAATCTTCTTTGGATGTTGTTAGAATGCTTCAGAGAAGTCATATTATCTAGGACTTTGTTTTGGGGGAGGTTATTGATTACTGTTGCAATATCTTTACTTGTAGTTGGTCTATTCAGATTCCCTACATTTCTCTATTCAGTTTAGAGATGTTGTATGAGTCTAAGAATTTATCTATATCTTCTAGGTTACCCAATTTTTGCCATATAGTTTTTCACAATGTTATCTTATAATCCTTTGCATTTCTGGGGTATCCATTGTAATTTCTCTGCTTTAAATTCTAATTTTATTTTTTTGTGCCTTCTCTCTTTTTCCTTAGTGAGTCTGGCTAAGGTTTTGTCAATTTTGTTTATCTTCTCAAACAACCAGCTGTTAGTTTCTTCAATCATTTCTATTATATTTCTAGTTTCTATTCCATTTATTTCTGCTCTAATTTTTATTATTTCTCTCATTCTGCAGACTTTGGGCTCTGTTTGTTTTTCTTTTTCTAGTTCCGTATGTGTACTTTAAGATTACTTATTTGAGATTTTTCTTGTTTGTTTAGGTGAGCTTGTATTACTATGAATTTCCCTCTTAGAATCACTTATCCTGAATCCCGCTAGTGTGCTGTATTTTCATTTTCATTTGTCTCCAGATGCATTTTGATTTGTCTGTTGATTTCTTGATTGATCTGATGGTTGTTCTGTAGAAGGCTGTTTACTCTCCACATCTTTGTGATTTTTCCAGCTTTCCTCTTGTAGTTGATGTCTAGTTTCATAGCATTGTGGTAGAAAAAGATGCTTGATATGACTTCAATCTTCTTAAACTTATTGATTGTTTCCCAACGTATCTTTGAGAATGTTCCACGTGCACTTGAGCAAAATGTGTATTCTGCTATTTTTGAATGTAATGTTCTATAATTATCTATTAAGTCCATCTGATCAAGTGTTTCATTTAAATCCACTATTTTCTTGTTGATTTTCCTTCTTCCACCTAATGATCTACCCATTGATATAAGTGGGGGTGTTGCCGCTATTAATTTCTCCCTTTAAGCTTGTTAATAATTGCTTTATGTACTCTTGTGTTCTATGTTGGTGCATTTATATTCAGAAATGTTACATCCTCTTGGTGGAAAATCTCTTTTATTATTATATATTGTCCATCTTTGTCTCATTGGCTTTTTTCTCTTGAAGTCTGCTTTGTCTGATATAAGTATAGGGACACCTGCTTTGTGGGGTTTGTTTGCCATTTCTTGGAGTATCATCTTCCATCCTTTCACTCTGAGGCTATGTTTGTCTATAGAATTGGTATGTGTTTCCTGGAGGCAGCATAATGTTGGGTTTTGTATTTCACCCATCCAGCCACGATGTGTCTTTGATTTGAGAATTCAATCTATTTACATTTTGAGTGATTTTTGATATATGAGGGCTTAATACTGCCATTTTATCTCTTATTTTCCAGTTGTTCTATATTTCCATCGTTTCTCTTCCTTCGTATTTCTGACTGCCATTTCATTGTGGTAGTTTTCTCAGTTTTCACTTTTTTACGAATTGTGACTCTGCTCTGATATTTTGTTTAGTAGTTACTGTGAGGTTTGTATAAAAGATCCTCTAGATGAGAGAGTTGATTTTAGTAGCCTCTTATCTCCGTTAGCCTAAAGATGTTCTGTCCTTTTCCTCTTCCTCATCCAAGTTGTTACAAATTTTTGATACTTTCATTCTCTTTGCTTTTAAGTTATAATTAAATATTTGCTACCCTGTTCTGAAAGAGTGCTGCAGTTTTCTGATTTTTTCTATTTATCTCCTTGGTCAAAACTTTGTAGATCTTTGCCTTCTTGTTTCAGATATGAGGGCATCCTTGCTCATTTCTTATAGGGGAGGTCTAGTGGCAATGATCTCCCTCAGCTTTTTTTCCCTGGGAAAGTTTTAATTTCTCCATCGTATCTGAAGGATAGTTTCACTGGATAGAGTATTCTTGGCAAAGTTTTTGTCTTTCAGAATTTTGAATATACCATTCCTTTCTCTACTAGCCTGTAAAGTTTCTGCCAGGAAATCCACTGGAAGCCTGATATGGGTTCCTTTGTAGGTTACTTTCTTCTGCCTTGCTGCCCTCAATATTTTTCTTTGTTGTTGACTTTTGCCAGTTTTACTATTATATGCCTTGGAGAAGGTCTTTTGCATTGATGTAATTAGGATTTCTAATGCGATTGGCTTCATGTATTTGTAAGTCCAGTTTCTACCCTAGCTTTAGGAAGTTCTCAGCTATGATTTCTTTGAACAAGCTCTCTGCTCCTTTCTCCTTCTTCTCTCTCTAGAATACCTATAATCCTTATGTTGTTTTTCCTAATTGAATCAGATATTTCTCAGAGAACTTCATTTTTTAAAAAATTTTGGTCCCTCTCTTCCTCTACCTGAAGCTTTTCTATGTATCATCCTCCACATCACTAATTATTTCCTCCCTTTCATCAGCTCTATTTTTTTCAGAATTCTAGACTATTTTTAATCTCATTAATTGTGTTGTTCATATCCAGAATTTCTGTTTCTTGTCTATACTTTAAATCTCTTTGGTGTAGTATTCCTTCTTTAAATTAATTTTATTCCTGAGCTCTTTAAAATGTCTTTCTGGGTTTTATTTAACTCATTGAACTTCTTTATGACAGCTATGTTAAATTCTCTGTCCTCTAGATTGTAAATTTCTGTGATTTCAGAGTTGGTTTCTGGAGAGTTGTCATTTTCCTTCTCCTCTGAATTGTTGTTGTAGTTTCTCATGGTGTTTGATAAATTAATCCTTTGCCATTACATTGTGGTAACATCAGTTCACAGCTTCCACCTGCTACCACTGGAGGGTAGCAGGAGCTGTGTTTCTGATCCTGCCCCGCCTACTGAAAGCTGTGAGGATATGATGGGTGCTCCCACTCACCAGGAAAACATTATCACATGGGCTCAGGGCAGCCATCACCACTTCCTACAGTCATGCTGAGGTACTTTCCCCCTTGTGGGGCAGCTGTGGTACCATGGGCTCTCCCACCAACTTGAAAAGCATTCATGCATGCATGTAGATCTTCTGTTGCCTCTTCTTATGGCTGCTGTGCTTGGTGGGCTGGGCTTCTTCATGGGTATGAGCTTGAGCCACTCATTGGGACCACATCAGCACAATGGGCTCTGCTGTGGGCCAGGAAAGCATTTGTGTGCAGGCTTAGGACTGCTGCTGCCCCTTCTTACAATCATGCCAAGGCACATTCCAACTTGTGGGACCAAAGTGGCACTATGGGCACTCCCACCACCTGGAAAGCATTTGCATCTGCACATAGGGCTGCTGAGGAAGAGTAGAGGAGTGATTACCTATATCCACTACTTCTCTGGGGTCCAGTCCATCCTCCTTCAGATGTATAGCTCTGTGAGTCTCTCAGATGTCCTGATGTGCTGAGTAGCTGCCCTCCATTGGTCAATGAGTGCCCATTTAGTTGTAGATCAAAGAGGGAGAGATAAAGGGAACTCTCTCCACCATGTTGCTGACATCCTTTATAACATCTGTCTTGTCTAGATAATACCTAGGGATTTCTGGAATACAAAATTGGAGGCGAAAACTTCTCATAGACTGCCTTAGCAGCTTTTGGGCCCCAGAGTCTGAATCCAGAGACAGAGAAAATATTGTGTTCAGGCACCAGGCCTAGGGGGATCCAGTGTCAAGGCTGGCTTGGGCTGCACAGCCACCATCACTGTGATGTCTCTTACATACTCATGGCCCTCTCACCCAGATGAATTCTAAAGCTTCTTCATAGCACTATTTTTTCCTTTATGTAGTTTCAATTTTGTATAGTGCTTGCAAGTGTATTAAAATAAAAAGTTGATATTTAAGGTACACATGATTAAGGATGTAATTTTTTTGTGTTCTACCAATAATTTAAAAATGGATATACTAAAAACAATTTGCACAGCAGTAAAGCCTGAGAAATCCTGTGAAAATATAAAAAGTTTTATATTTTTTTACTGAGAAGAAATTCTTACTGGATGAAATTGCAAATATAGATTACATTAAATATAATCTACTGTTTCATAAAAAATTTATAAAATAACTAACTATATAAATTAAATATAAATTGGGATGTAGTATATAGAACAATATGCCATATAAATAAGCTTAGCCTTTATAAAAGTATAGCTGTAGGCTGACATTATGTTCTGCACTTAATAAACGTCTGGCTCTTACAAACTTTTAGTGTAAATGGTTTTTAATGGTCAGCTTTGTTCAAAGATAATCAGGTTATTTTATTCACTGTTAATGCTTCAATGAAAAGACTTTATATGCAGTAAGCTATTTAAATATTTTTCATACTTAGAATTAAATTTGTACAGAGCAGAGTTGTAAAATGAATGTAAATAGAACTAAATATTGCCTTTCTATGAACTCTACTTCTAAGATTCCTTCTGTAAACTAAATTAAAAACAGCACTGTCTCATACATGTTAAAATTGTTTTCTACTTTTATTTCTGAAATTTTAAAATTTTTTAAAATTAATATTCAATTGTTGATTTGTGGAGTATTCCCAATGTATTTTTGCATTTAGCCTGGTTCATTTGTGCACAGTCACAACAATGGATAGAAATATGTACAGTCATGTGCTGCTTAATGGCAGGGATACATTCTGAGAAATGTGCCATTAGGCGATTACATCATTGGGCAAACATCACAGGACGTACTTACATAAACCTAGATGATATAACCCACTAGATACCTAGACTCTATGGTATAGCCTAGTGCCCCTAGGATACAAACCTGTACAGGATGTTACTGGACCAAATGCTGTAGTCAATTGTAACACAAAGGTAAATATTTGTGTATCTACACATATCTTAAAATAGAAAAGTTACAGTAAAAATACAGTATGAAAGACAAAAAATGCTACACTTGTATAGGCACATACCATGAATGGAGCTTGCAGGAATAGAAGTTGGTATGGGTGAAACAGTGAGGGAGTGGTGAGTGAATATGAAGGCCTAGGACATTATTGTACACTACTGTAGACTTTATAAACACTGTACATGTAGGCTACACTAAATTTATTTTTTTAAAAATATTTTTCTGTCTTCAATAATAAATTAACCTTAACTTATCGTAACTTTTTAACTTTACAAACTTTCTAATTTTTTTAACTTTTCAACTCTTGTGTAATAACACAGCTTAAAACACAAACAGATCATAACAGCTGTAAAAAATTTTTTAATATTCTTATTCTATAAGTTTCTTTCTGTTTTTAACTCTTTCTTTTTTTCACTTTTTAAACTTTTTTGTTAAAAACTAAAACACAAACACAAACATTAGCCTAGGCCTACACAGGGTCTGGATCATTAATATCACTGTCTTCCACCTCCACATCTCGTCCCACTGGAAGATCTTTAGGGACAATAACATGCATGGAGTTGTCATCTCCTGAAACAATGCCTTCTTCTTGAATACCTTCTGAAAAACCTGCCTGATGCTCTTCTTGAGTAGATGTCACTCTTTCTAGAAATATGTCCATGATGGTTAGCTTCATTTGTTTCTTTATTATCATAGATTTGCCTGTAAGCAGATAATGTACTATGAACCTTCCTCTTTATTAATTAAAACCTTTCAATGTTGGGGTCCATGTTTTCAAACTTTGTAGGGAGCTTGTTGAGGACTACAAAAGCTTCTGCTAAACCCCTCACTGTGAATTTCTCTGGGGCTTTTCTTCTCCTGGAGTTTTCTTTTCTTTCTACTCTTCAGCTATGCATTTCTGTTCCAGTTCCAACAAGTCCCCATTAGTCAATTCCTAAGGAACCACTTCTAGGAGCTCATTAATGTCATCCTCATCCAGATGCAGGTTAAAGTTGTTTGCCATCACAACTACAGCCTTGTTGATTTTCACAATCTCCTCCTTAGAAATTCCTTTGAAGTTGTGGACAAACCTCTTGAGTGTCTTCCAGATGCCATTCATACCTTCTTAGGTGACATAACCCCAAGCCCAAGCAAGGTTATTGATGCAGTCACAGATATTGTAATCTTTTCAGAATTGCATCAGAGTTTTCTCAGTGTTTTCCTCAGTTGCGGTGATAACCTTGGCAACGGTCCTCCAGGTAGTAGGCATGAAAAGCTGCTGTAACTCTTTGATCCATTGACTGGATCAAAGAAGTGGTGTTTAGAGGAAGAAACACGACTTTTATATTGAGATAACCAATGAGGGGAGGATGTCTGGAAACTTTATCAGAAATAAGCAAAATCTTCAAAAGTATTTTATTCTCCAAACAGTACTTCTCCCTTTCACTGGCAATTCAGGAGGGCATCTTGGAAGAGGAGCTGGGCCATCCATGACTTCTTATTTCTCCTATGGTACACTGACAATGTGTGAATATTGATATCTTGAATACCCTGGGTTTGTCACTGTGCCAGATCACAGAGGATTTTAATTTGTAGCCTATAATATTGCCCTCAAGCAATACTGTTATCCCATTCTTAAAATACTTGAAACCTGGCATCGACTTGACTTCCTTATGGATGAAGATCCTTTCAGGCATCTATGTCTAGAATAAGGAGAGTTCATCCATATTGAATATTTTCTCTGGCAAGTGGTTTTTCCTCCATGATCAGCTTATCTAGAGTTTTAAAAAATTCTTTGTGCTCACTTTCATAGTATGTAATGAATAGCAATTTTTCAACAGTTTACACCACCCAGAACTAGCAGAAAATTCAACATTGTAGTTAAGTTCAGTCTTTTCTTTCAACATCATAAACTTTTTCCGTGGTTATGATTGTCACGATGCTGAGAGGAATATACTTCTTTGTTACTTCTTCAATCCAGGTCATCAGAAGTTTCTCCTTGTCTGATGTAGGCCCTTCTCAAATTTTTGTTAATCTCTTCGCTTTCATTAAAGCAGATCCTTTGACAGCATCCATTATTTTGTTCTTGTTCTTCAAGATTGTAGGTAGGGTGGAATTGGATGTGCCTAACTGGCAAGCAATAATCATCACTGATTTTTTACCTTCATAATTATTAATCATTTTTAATTTTGTTTCCAGGTCAATAACTCAATATGGCACTAACAGTGGATTTTGTATGCTTAGGGGTCATGATAAACAAAACAACACAACACTAAATCAAGAAAAAGGGAAATGATGCAATGAAGAGATGTGGTAAACATGAGATTTAAGAAGCTGCTGCCAGTGTAACACACAATACAGTTTTACAGCAATTTATTTCTATAAGTAGAAAGACAACACTCTAAAATAACAAAAAGTATAGTACAGTATAGTAAATATACAAATCAGTAACAGTCATTTATTATCATTAATTATTGTGTACTGTATGAAATTGTATATGCTATACTTTTATACAACTAGCAGTAGAGTAGGTTTGTTTACACCAGCATGACCACAAACATGTGAGTAATGTATTGCACTATAAATTTATAGTGGCTACACTGTCACAAGGCAATAGAAATTTTTCAGCTCAATTATAATCTTAAGGGACCACTGTCATTGACTGAAAGATCATTGTGTAGCAAATGACTGTGTAAAAAAGTGAAAGAGAAGTCACAGAGCAAAGAAGTACAAAAACAGAACTGAAAAACACACTAGAGTGGTTCAAAAGCAGTCTAGATGAAACAGAATAAGAAATCAGTGATCTGGAGGACAGGCAATGGAACTCACCAAAACAGATCAGCAAAATAAAAAAAATAAAAAGTGAAGATAGCTTAAGTGATCTATGGGACGTCAAGTGGAATAGCACTCACATTATAGGGATACTAGAGGGAGAAGAAAGAAAGAAAGGAGCAGAAACTTTATTTAAAAAAGATAATGGCTGAACATATTTCTAACCTGAGAAAGAAAAAAGACATCCAGATCCAGGGAGCTCAGAGAGTTCCAAGTAAGAAGAACCCAAAGAAACCCATACTGTGACACAGTATAATGAGAAGTTAAATATAAAGAGAGAATCTTAAAAGTAGCAAGAAAAAAACAACTTGTTACATACAAAAGAACCTCTGCAAGACTATCAGCAGACTTCTCAGTAGAAACTTTGCAGGCCAGAAGGGAGTAGCATGATATATTCAAAGGGATGAAAGGAAAAAATTTCCAACCAAGAATACTCTACCTGCCAAAATTATGATTCACAATTGAAGGGGAGAGAAAGCGCTTTTCAGAAAAATAAAAGCTAAAGGATTCATCACCAGTAAGCCAGCCTTACAATAAACATTAAAAAGACTTCTGTAAGCTGAAAAGAAAGGGCAATAATTAGTAACAAGAAAAGATATGAAAGCAAATATATCACTTGTAAAGGTAAATATACAGTAAAGGTTATGGATTAATCCATTACAAAGCTAGTATAAAAGGTTAAAAGACAAAACTAGTAAAAACAACAATAATGATAATAATTATTTAAGGGGTACACAAAATAAAACATGACATCAAAAAACAAAACATGGAGAGGGAGTAAAAATGCAGAGTTTTAGAACATGTTAAAAAGTTTAACATTTTATCAACTTAAAACAGACTTTTACATATATATAGGCTCTTATACGTGGGCCTCATAGTAACCACAAAGCAAAAACCTAGAGTAGATACACAAAATATAATGAGAAAGGAACCTAAGCATAACACAAGGGAAAAAAACAGGAGAAGGAAAAAGAATGGAGGAAAGCTACCAAACAACCAGAAAATAATTAACAAAATGGCAATAAGGACATAACTATCAATAATTACTTTAAATTGTCCAATCAAAAGATAGAGAAGCTGAATGAATAAAAAAATGGAACCCATCTAGATGCTGCCTACAAGAGACTCATTTCAGATGTAAGGACTCACAGAGACTGAAAGCGAAGGGATGGAAAACGATATTTTATGCAAATGGAAAGCAAAAGAAAGGTGAGGTAGATATACATATAACAGAAAAAAAGAGACTTTAAAACAAAGAATGTAAAATAAGACAAAGATGGGCATTACATAATGATAAAGGGGACAATCCAGCAAGAAGATACAATGTTTGTAAATATATATGCACCCAACATAGGAGCACATAAATACATAAATAAAATATTAATAGACTTAAAAGGAAAAAGTGACAGCAATACATTAATAGTGGGGAGTTAATACCCCACTATTGCATCAATGGATATATCATCCAGACAGAAAATCAATAAGGAAACATTAGTGGGAATGCTGGGAAGATGGTGGTGTGAGAGGACTCAGAACTCATCTCCTCCCACAGAAACAACAAACCTATAACTACCTGTGGAACAATTTCCTCTGAGAGCAAACTGGAAAAAGAACCCCCACAACAAAGGACATCCCTGACAGAGATGGAAGAGGCAGAAACACCCTTCTGTTGAGGAAAAAAACACATTATAGCTGCAGTGCTTCATGGCCAGGAGAACTCTTAAGATATGAAGGTTTTCCTGTAGGAGCAGGATATTCGAGCAGGAGATCTATGTCATAATAAGTAGCCTTTGAATCCAGCACTACCAAGATGACCGTCATAAAACCTGGCTCTGCTGGTTATTAACACCAATGGGGAACACCTCCAGAAAAGCTATTGAACATAAGAGAAAGAAAAGCCTGCTCTTAAAGGCCCCATGCCCAGGTTCACCTTTTCCAGAAAGCAACACAAAATCACACAGAAAGCAACACAAAACCAGAAAGAAAGATGCATAGTACTTTGGTAAAAGGGATTCACTTGAAAAGCTCTGAGCACATCTTAGAGAGGCATAAGGTACCTGGGCCCACACCCAAGGGACTGAGACACAGGCAGCAGCCATTATTGTGACCTAATACAGTCTTGCTGACACAGGTGCTGGCAGATGATGTTGAATTTCTTCCTGTGGCCTGTTAACACAGAGGTTTGCCCCAGCTATTAGAGTACCAATTTAATCTAGCTCAGCCAGGGCAGGCGGCATGCCATAGGGACTGCTCCCATGCACCAGCAAGACCATGTGGAACTTGTAGGTCCCTGTAGCTTGGTTGTATGGCACCTTTGTAGCAGGGTGAGTGGGTCTGCCTCAGTAGGGCAGGGCTTATGTGGGTGGCAGGACTGCATTGGTGGGTTGTATGGGCCCAAGGGCAGTGAGGATTATCAGCTGCAGCAGACTTGTGCTGCTGGCCTTCTCAAACAGCCACACAGGAGATCTGTCCCATCTTCCAAAGCCCAAAATGACTGTCTGCTGATACACCTGGGGCTGGTCCCACCAAGCTGCACTCCTGAGAGAGCTAACAACAGCCTTGCAGTCTAGAGGCTTACAACAATTGAGAGTTCCTGAGGCTAGCAACCAGCAACACTGGGGGTGTGACCCACTTAACAGTAAAACAGCAGCAGATGTGTACTATTAGACCTTGCAGCCAGCTGTACTGGGGCTTGCCCTGACCAATATAGTGACTAAAGTGACTGTAGAAGCCATACACAGCTAAGCCTTACAGCCAGGTGGCCTGGGAGCCAACCTAGCCTACCCATGTGCCTGCAGCAAGAGCAATGCGACCTCAACAGAAAAGGACATGTAGCAGACCCAGGGAACATGCATGGAACATTTGGAACTGGTGATGAGAGGAAAGCATCTCTTATATAAAGACACATCTCCAAGATCAGGAGATGTAGGTGATCTACCTAATACATAGACATAAACACAGAGAAGTAGGCAGAATGAGGAGACAAAAGAATATGCTCCAAATAAGGGAAGAGGAGAAATCCTTAGGAAAAATAACTAAATGAAACAGAGATAAACAATCTATCTGATAGTCTACAAACTAAAAACCATAATGATGAAGACTGACAGTGAGAAAAGAATAGATGAACACAGAACTCCAACAAAGAATTGGAAAATATGAAAAAGAACCAATGAGTACTGCAGAATACAATAATGGAAATGAAAAATTCACTAGAGGGAATCAACAGTAGGGTAGATGACACAGAAGAATGGGTCAGCAAGCTGGATGAAAGAGTAGAGGAAATCACCCAGCCTGAACATAGAAAAGAATTTAAAAGAATGAGGATGGTCTAAGGGACATCTGGGACAACATCAAGCACCCAAGCATCCATATTTTAAGTGTCCCAAAAAGAGAAGAGAGAGACAAAGGGGCAGAGAAGCTATTTGAAGAAATAATAGCTGAAAACTTCCCTAACCTGGGGAAGGAAACAGACATTCAGGTATAGGATGCACAGAGAGCACCAAATAAGATGAACCCAAAGAGGCCCAGAGAAATACATTAAAACTAAAATGTCAAGGATTAAAGAGAGAATTCTAAAAACTGCATGCAAGAGAGAGGCAACAAATTACATAAAAAGGAAACCCCATAAGGCTATCAGCTGACTTCTCAGCAGAAAGCTTACAAGATAAAAGGGAAGAGAATGATATAATCAATGTGCCAAAAGGAAAAAAATCTATAGTCAAGAATACTCTACCCAGTACAATTACTATTCAGAATGGAAGGAGAGACAAAGAGTTTCCCAGACAACCAAAAACTAAAGGAATTTATCACCAACAAACCAGCCTTACAAGAAATGCTAAAGGGACTGTGATAAGTGGGAAAAGAAAGCCAACAAATAGAAATAAGAAAGTCATGAAAGAAAAAATGCTACTGGTAAAGGCACATATGCAGTAAAGGTAGTGGATCAACCACCGACAAATCTCCTATGAAGGTCAAATGACAAAAATACCAAAAATATCTATCTCCACGATAAGTGGTTAAAAGATAAACACACAAAAAGAGGTTAAATATCATATCAAAAACATAAAATGTGGAAGGAAGGGAATAAAAAATAGGGCTTTTAGTAAGAGGTCAAATGTAAGAGACCATCAACAGTTTAGATTGCTATTTACATAGGGTTCTATATATGAACCTCATGATAATTATGAAGCAGAAGCATATAATAAATACACAAAAAATTAAGAGAAAGTAACCCAAACATAATACTGAAGAAAGCCATTAAATCACAAGGAAAGAGAACAAGAGAAGAAAAAAGGAACAGAGAATAACTACTAAAACTCCCAGGAAAAAAGTAACAAAATGACAATAAGTACAGACTTATCAATAGCTACTTTAAATTTCAATGGACTAAATGCTGCAATAAAAAGGCAATAAAATAGTTATGGCTGAATGGATAAAAACACAAGACCTATATATGTAGCATACAAGAGACACACTTTGGACCTAAAGACACTCGTAAACGGAAACTGAAGGAATGGAAAAAGATACTCCATGCAAAGGCAATGAAAAGAAAGTTGGAGTAGCAATACTTATGTCAGACAAAATACACTTTAATAGAAAAATTGTAATAAGAGACAAAGAAGGGCACTACAAAATGATAAAGGGAACAATCCAACAAGAGGACATATTTGGAAATATCTATGTACTTAACAGAGGAGCACCTAAATATATAAAGAAATTATTAACAGACATAAAATGACAAATTTACAGTAACACAATAATAGTAAGGGACTTTAACAATCCACTTACATCAATGGATAGATCATACAAACAGAAGATCAATAAGGAAACATTGGCTTTAAATGACACATTAAACCAAATGGACTTACTAGATATATACACAACATTCCATCCAAAAACTGCATAAATTACATTCTTTTCAAGTGCACATGGAAGATTCTCCAGGATTGATCACATATTAGGCCACAAAACAAGTCTCAATAAATTTAAGAATATTGAAATAATACTCAGCAATTTTTCTGATCACAGTGATATGAAACTGGAAATCAACTGCAAGAAGAAAGCTTGAAAAGCCATAAATGTGGAGATTAAACAAAATTCTGCTAAATAACTATTGGTTCAATGAAGAAATAAAAGGAAAAATCAAAAAATACCTGGAGACAAAAGAAGATAAAAACATGACATGTCAAAATGTATGGATTACAGCAAAGGCAATACTAAGAGAGAAGTTTGTAGCAATACAGGTCTACCTTAAATAACAAGAAAAATCTTGAATAAACAATTAACAGTGCACATAAACGAACTAGAAAAAAGAAGAACAAAAGCCAAAATCCACAGAAGGAAGGAAATAATAAAAATGAGAGCAGAAAAAAAATGAAATAGAGACTAAAAACAGCAATAGATAAGGAAATGATGAAACTAAGAGTTGGTTCTTTGAAAAGAGTAACAAAATGGACAAACTTTACCTAGAATCACCAAGAATACAAGAAAAATAAATAAAATCAGAAATGAAAGAAGAGAAATTACAACAAACATTTCATAAATATGAAAGATTACCAGAGAATACTACAAAAAGCTACAATCAGCAAATTAGATAATCTAGAAGAAATGGATAAATTCTTAGAATCATATAACCTTCCAAAACTGAATAAAGAGGAAATAGACAATCTCAATAGACTGAACACCAGTAAGAGATTGAAACAGTAATCAAAACCATCCCAAAAAGCAAAAGTCCAGGACCAGATGGCTTCCCTGGTGAATTCTAGCAAACATTACAAGAAAACTTAATACCTATCCTTCTCAAACTGTTCCAAAACTTAGAGGAGGGGAAGCTTCTTAACTCATTCTATGAGGCCAACATTACCCTGATACCATAACCAGAAAAGGACAACACACACAAAAAAATTACAAGCCAACATCACTCATGAACACAGATGCAAAAATCCACAAGAAAATAGTAGCAAATTGAATACAACATTAAAAAGATCATACGCCATGCTCAAGAGGCATTTATTTCAAGGATGCAAGCATCTTTCAAATCCACAAATCAATCAACATGATACAGCACATTAACAAAATGAAGAAAAAACACATGATCATCTCAATAGTGTCAGAGAAAGCATTTGACAAGATTCAGCATCCACTTATGGTAAAAAAAAAAAAAAAAATCTGAATAAAATAGTTATAGAAGGAAAGTACCTAAACTTAAGAAAGGTTATATGAGACAAACCCAAGGGTAATATCATACTCAACACAGAAAAAGTCAAAGCTATTCTTTCAGAACAGGAACCAGACAAGGATGTCTACTTTCAACACTTTTATTTAACATATTATTGGAAGTCCTAGCAAGAGCAATGAGGCAAGATAAAGAAAGAAAAGGGATCCAAATTTGAAAGGAAGCAGGAAAATTGTCACTCTTTGCAGATGACATGATTTTATATATAGAAAGCCCTGAATAATCCACCAAAAACTGGTTAGAAGTAATAAGTGAATACAGTACAGTTTCAAGATACAAAATCAATATACTAAAATCCGTTACGTTTTTATACACTAACAACAGAATAGCAGAAAGAGAAATTAGGAATACAATCCCACTGGTAATTGCCAATAAGAATAAACTACCTATGAATAAATTTAACCAAAGAGATGAAAGACCTGCACGCTGAAAACTGTAAAATATTCTTGAGAGAAATTGAAGAACACACAAAGAAATGGAAAGATATTCCATGTTCATGGATTGGAATAATTAACATAGTTAAAATGTCCATACTTCCTCAAGCACTCTACATATTCAATGCAATGCCTATCAAAATCTCGATGGCATTTTTCACAGAAATAAAACAAAGAACCCTAAAATGTATATTGAACAACAAAAGACTCCAAATAGCCAAAGGAATCCTGAGAAAAATTAACAAAGCTGGAAGTATCATACTCCCTGATTTCAAAATGTAGTACAAAGCTATAGTAAGCGACACAGCTGGTATTGGCACAAAAACAGACATAGATCAATGGAAGAGAATCAAAAACCCAGAAATAAACCCATGCATATATGGACAGCTAAATTTTGACAAAGATCCAAGAATATTCAATGGAGAAAGGAAAGTTTCTTCAATAAATTGTGGTAGGAAAACTGACAGTCACATGCAAAAGGCAAAGTAGATCATTATTTTACACCACACACAAAAATTAACTCAAAATGCATTAAAGAATTGAATGTAAGACCTGAAACCATAAAACTTCTAGAAGGAAACATAGGCAGCATGCTTTTTGATATTGGTCTTAGCAGCATCTTTTGGAATGCCATGTCTCACCAGATAAGAGAATCAAAAGCAAAAATAAACAAAAGGGACTATGTCAAACTAAAAATCTTCTCCACAGCAAAGGAAAACATCAAATAAATGAAAGACAACCTAACAATTGGTAGAAGAAATTTGAAAATCATATATCTCATAAGGGGTTAATATCCAAAATATATCAAGAATTCATACAACTCAACAAGAAAGAAATGAACAACACAATTAAAAATGGACAAAGGATCTGAACAGACATCTTTTTCCAAAGAAGATATACAGATGATCAACAGGCACGCGAAAAGATGTTCAACATCACTAATTATTAGGGAAATGCAAATCAAAACTACGAGATATCACCACACTCCCATCAGAATGGCTGTTATCAAAAAGACAAGAAATAACAAGTGTTGGGGAGGATGTAGAGAACAGGGAACTCTCATACACTGCTGGTGGGAGTGCAACTGGAACAGCCACTAGGAAAATAGTATGGAGATTCCTCAAAAAGTGAAGAATGGAACTACCATATTATCCAGCTATTCGACTTCTGAGTATTTATCCAAGGAACATGAAAACAGAAATGAGAAAAGATATATGCACCTGTATGTTCATTGCAGCATTATTCACAATAACCAAGACTTGGAAACAAAATACATGCTCATCAATGGTTGAATAAATAAGATATGGTATATATACACATTGGAAACTACTCAGCTATAAAAAAAGATGAAGTCTTGACATTTGTGACAACATGGATGGGCTTTGAGGGTATTATGCTAAGTGAAACAAGTCAGATGAAGAAAGTCGAATACTGTATGATTTCACACATAAGTAGAAGATAAAACCAACAACAACAAAGCACATAGATACAGAGGTTAGATTGGTGTTTACCAGAAGAGAAGAGAGGAGACAGGAGGGCAAAAAGGTGTATGGGTATCATGGCAGACGTCTTTGGTTGGTGAACATGATGAAGTCTCCACAGAAATTGAAATATAATGATGTATATCTGAAATTTATATAATGTTATAAACCAATGTTACTTCATTAAAAAAGATAAAAATATAAAATGAAATACCAAATAAATGAAAAAAAGGAAGCGTTATAGACCACATGGGCTTAATTGGTATATCTACAGAACATTCCATTTAAAAGCAACAGAATACACTTCCTTCTCAAGTGCACATGGAACATTCTCCATGATATATCATATGTTAGCTCACAAAACAAGTCTCAATACTTTAATAAGGTTGAAATCATATCAAGCATATTTTTCTAACACAATTGTATAAAACTAGACATTAATTACAAAAAGAAAACTGGAAAAACACAACTCTGTGGAGATTAAACAATATGAAACTGAATAACGAATGGGTAAAGAAATAAATCAAAGTAGAAACCCAAAAAAAGTCTTGAGACAAATTAAAATGGAAATATAAGATATAAAAACCAATGAGACGCAAGAAAAGCAGTTCTAAGGGGGAAGTTCATAAGAACAAATGCTTACTTTAACAAAGAAGAAAAATCCCAAGTAAACAATTTAAGTTCACATCTAAAGGAAGTAGTAAATGAAGAACACACACAGTTTATCATTAACAGAAGGAAGAAAATAATAAAGATCAGAGGTAAAATAAATGATACAGTGATTAAAAATACAACAGAAAAGATTAATTAAACTAAGTGCTGGTTCTTTGAAAGATAAAATAATTGACAAACCTTTAGAGAGACTCACTGAAGAAATAGAGAGGCCTCAAATAAATAAAATCAGAAATGAAAGAGAAGTTACAACTGATACCAAAAAAATACAAAAGACAATAAGAGACTACTATAAACAATTATATGCCAACAAATTGAACAACCTAAAAGAAATGGGTAAATTCCTAGAAACATACAATCCTCCAGGACTGAATTATGAAGAAATAGAAAATCTCAATAAATCAATTAGTAGTAAGGAGATTGAATCAGTAATCAAAAAATCCCCAACAAACAAAAGTTCAGGACCAAACAGCTTCGCTGGTGAATTCTACCAAACATTCAAAGAAGATTTAATACCTATCTTTCTGAAACTTTTGCAAAACTTGAAGAGGAGAGAATGAGCCCAAACTCATTTTATGAGGCCAGTATTACCCTGATACCAAAACCAGAAAAAAACACCACAAAAAATGAATTTACAGAAAACTATCCTTGATAAACATAGATGCAGAATTCTCAACATAATATTAGCAAACCAAATTCAACACTACCTTAAAAAGATCATATACCATGAAAAAGTGGGATTTATTCCAGGGATGCATGGATTGTTCATCATCCTCAAATCAGTCAAAGCGATAAACTGCATTAACAAAATGAAGGATAAAAATCATATGCTCATCTCAATAGAAGCAGAAAGAGAATTTGAAAAAATTCAACCTTCTTTTGTGAAAAAAATTCTCAACAAAGTGGGTATAGATGGAATGTACCTCAAAATAATAATGGTCATATGTTACAAGCTCACAGCTAACATCATACTCTGGTGAAGAGCTGAAAGTCCTTCCTTTAAGATGGGGAACAAGACAAGGATGCCCACTCTCAACATTTCTATTCAACATAGTATTGGAAGTCCTAGCCAGAGCAATCAGGTAGGAAAAAAATAAAAGACATTGAAATTAGAAAGGAAGTAGTAAAACTCACTATTCGTAGATGAGATCATTGTATATATAGAAAACCCTAAAGACTACATGAAAAAACTATTAAACTAATAAATTCAGTAAAGTTTTAGTGTACAAAATCAATATACAAGAATCACTTGCATTGTTATACACCAACAATCAACTATCAGAAAGAGAAATTAAGAAAACAGTCCACTTACAGTTGGATCAAAAAGAATAAAATATCTGGGAATAAATTTAACCAAGGAAGTGGATGACCTGTACATTGAGAACTATAAGATATGGATGAAAGAAATTGAAAATGACAGAAATAAATGGAAAGATATTTCATGCTCACAGATTAGAAGAATTAATATTGTCAAAAGAACCTGGATAGCCAAAGAAATATTAAGAAAGAAGAACAAAGCTGGAGGCATCATGTTCCCCTATTTCAAACTATATTACAAAGCTATAGTAATCAAAACAGTATGTTACTGGCATAAATCCAGACATATATGACAACGGAACAGGATAGAGAGCCCAGAAATAAACCCACAAATACATGGTCAATTAATTTATGAAAAGGGAGGCAAGAATATACAATGGGGAAAATCAATTTTTTCAATAAATGGTGTTGGGAAAACTTGACAGCAGAAAATTACACTGGAACACTATCTTACATCATACACAAAAGTTAACTTAAAATAGATTAAAGACCTTAATGTAAGACCTGAAAACAAAATTCCTGGAAGAAAATATAGGTGGTAAGCTCCTTGACATCGCTCTTAGTGATACTTCTTTGAATCTGACTCCAAAGTCAAGGGAAACGAAAGCAGAAACAAACAAATGGGATTACATCACACTGAAAATCTTCTGCACAGTGAAGGAAATCACCAACAGAATTAAAAGGCAGCCTATTGAATGGGAGAAGATATTTGCAAATCATGTATCTGATAAGGTGTTAATATCCAAAATATATAAAGAATTCATACAACTCAGCAATGAAAGACCAACAATCTGATTTTAAAATGAGCAAAGGCAGCCCTGATGACCTAGTGGTTAAAGTTTGGTGCTCTCACCACTTTGGTGACCTGGGTTCATTTCCTGGTCAGAGAACCACACCACCCATATTTCAGTTGCCATGCAGTGGCAGTGGCTCACATAGAAGAATTAGAAGGAGTTACAACCAGGATATACAACCATGCACTGGGGCTTTGGAGAGCAAAAATAAAAAGAGGAAGATTGGCAACAGATGTTAGCTCAGGGCAATTCTTTCCCTGAAAAAAAAAATGGGCAAAGAATCTGAATAGACATTTTTCCAAAGAATACATACAGATGGCCAACAGTCACATGAAAAGATGCTTACCATCACTAATCATCAGGGAAATACAAATCAAAACCATAATGAGAGATCACCTCACTCCTGTCAGAATGGCTATTATCAAAAAGACAGGAAATAACAAGTGTTGGAGAGGATGTGCAGAAAAAGGAACTCTTGTGCTTTATTGGTGGGAATGTCAATTGGTGCCATCATTATGGAAAACAATACGGAGGTTCCTCGAAAAATTAAAAATAGAACTACCATACAACCCAGCAATTCCTCTTCTGGGTATTCATCCAAAGGAAATAAAGACTAACTCAGAAAGAAATATGCACTGTTATGTTTATTGCAGCATTATTTACAGTAGCCAAGATACAGAAACAATTTGTGTCCATTGATAAAAGGGTGGATAAAGAAGATGTGGTGTATGTATACAATGAAATACTACTCAGCCATAAGAAGCTAAATCTTGCCATTTGCAACAACACGGATGGACTTTGAGGGTATTATGCTATGTGACATAAACCAGATAAAGACAAATACCGTGTGATTTCACTTATATATGAAATCTAAAACAAACAAGAAACACAACGAAGCCAGACTCACAGATACAGAGAACAGACTGGTGGTTGCCAGAGGCGAGGGAGGTTGATGAGTAGGTGAAATGGGTGAAGAGGATCAAGAGGTACAAAGTTCCAGTTATAAAATAAGTCATGGGGATGTAATGTACAGCATGGAGACTCTAGTAAATAATATTGTATTAACTTTTTGTGGTGACAGAGGGTAACTAGACTTATTGTGGTGATCATTGTGCAATGTATTCAAATGATGAATCATGATGTTGTACACCTGAAACCAATATAATATTGTATGTCAATTATACTCAGTTAAAAAAGATGAAGAGGGTCATATGTAAAGGAATGGGGGTCCCCTATAGAAGATAAGGGCAAACTTTGGCTGGCAGTCATCAAGGAAATAGGGACCTTAGTTTTAAAACTGCAAATAACTGAATTCTGCCAACAACATACGTAAGCATGGAAGCACATTCTTCCGTACACTTTCTAGGTAAGATTCCAGTCCAGTAATCTGAATTTAAGCCTTGTGCGACCAAGGGCAGGGAATCCCTTTCAAGCCTTCCCAGACATCTCACATACAAAACTCTGAGATAATATATTTGTGCTCTTTTAAATCACTGCATTTGTGGTTGTTACGAAGCAATACAAAGCTAAAAACTAGTACAATTTTGAAGATAAAGCATATGAAAACACATTTCAAAATTTGTAGAATGTAGCTAAGCAATGTTTAAAGGTAAATTTATATATTACATGCTACAAAAAGAAAGTTCTCAAATCAATGATCTAATGTTCCAACACAACAAATAGGAAAATAAATTTCAATTAAACCCAGATCAAATACGAGTAAAGGAATAATGTAAAAAGAGAAATCAATAAAAATAAAAATGGAAAAAACAATGAAATTAAAATGGGTTCAACTAAAGTACAAAAACTGATAAATGACTAGTAACACATCCAAAAATAGAGAAAAAACACAATTTGCTAATATCTGTTATAAAGCAGGGATATCACCACAGACCATAGACATGTTGAAATGATAGTTACAAGATACAGAACTTTATGGACACAAATTTGAGAATGTCAACAAAATGGACCTGTTTCCTGAAAGATAAAAACTACTAAAGCTCACTCAAGAAAAAAAAGACAACCTGAATAATCATACATTATTCTGTATTAACTGTATCTAATTCATAGTTAAAAAATCTTCAAAGAAAATTGCCCTGGCTCTAATGGCTTCACTGGAAAGTTCTAATAAATATTTAAGGAAGAAATAATACCAATTCTACATAAACTCTCCCAAAAAATAGAATAGGGAACACCTTCTAAGTTATATTGTGAACCCAGCATTACTGATATCAAAGCCTTACATAAATGCTGCAAGAGAAGGCTACACATCAATACTTCTCATGAACATAGACACAAAAATCCTAAACAAGATATTAGCAAGTGTAATCCGGAAATAATAAAGATCAAGTTGAGTATATTTCAGGAGAGCAAAGATTAACATTCAGAAATCAATGAATATCGAGGTATTTTCCATAATGACAAATAAGGACCTTCAAAAATCCAATTATTCATAAAACCTATAGCAATGGCAAAGACTATTGAAATAAGTGTTTTTAGAACTGGGAAAATTAAGAAAAGGCATGAAACAACACAGGAGTGTTTATTGAAGGAAAAAAATGGTTGAATCTCAGTAAGAACAGAGTGCTTTGTGGAAATTAATCTTCCTCTGTTCCCAACACCCTCCCAGTTCTATGGTATCCTTGAAAACCAACAATGTTACAGCAAGATCAGATGTATAAATCAGTAGACTAAAAGCCTCTGGAGGGGACAGAATGGGCTTGGAACTTTTCTGAAATCTTCATCTCCAGAGAATGTAAATTATATGCCTGTCAACTCCTCAAAAATCTCCATTCTCAGGACATGAATTTATTTGATCTTAGAGTCCACTCTCTAGGAATACCACTATCTACAGGGATACAGAAACAAAACAATCAACAACATTTGTTTAACACTGCAGTTGTCTAAGGCAGATAAAGTACTTGGGGGTAACCCACTAGAAAAAAAAAAACCTAAAAGGAAAACTGAGAAAATAGATGCTATTAGGAGGCTTCAAAAAATTCTGACATATTCCTGGGAACCTAAAAGGCCACACACACGTGCAGAGCTATGCGTATGCTCAGGAAGGACCTAAGAAGGCCCTAGGCTCTCAACTTGGCCTGACCTTGAGGATCTGCATAACAAAAAGTGAAGGCTGAGGAAGAGTTATAAACAGTCTGCTGGAACATTGAAGACATGCCCCAAGAGACACAGAGATCCTCTAAACAAAGACTAGAAGACTTACTAGACCAACGTTGTGGTGCTTAATTTTATGTGTCAACTTCACCAGGCCACAGGGTGCCCTGGTATCCAGTAAATCATTATTCTGGGTGTTTCCGTGAGAGTCAATTTTAATGAGATGACATTTTAAATCAGCAGACTATGAAAAGTTGATTGCCCTTCCTAATGTGGATGGGCCTCATCCAATCAGTTGAAGGCTTCAATAGAACAGAAAGGCTAACCTTTTTTTTTAATTTTATAGCTTTTTTTTATTTGAAATGTTTTCCTTTCACAGAATACAAGATATCCACTCTTTTTATATCCGTTTTCCTTTCTTATTGAGGTAACATTGGTTTATAACATTATATAAATTTCAGATGTACATCATGTTTTGATTTCTTTGTAGACTATATCATTTTTACTATTCCAAGGCTAATTACCATCTGTCACCATAAATAAGTGCTCTATTACCCCTTTCACACTCCTCCTTCCCCTGTTAACCTCTGATAACCACCAATCTAATCTCCGCATCTATGTGTTTGTGTACTGTTGTAGTTGTTGTATCTTCCACTTATGAGGGAAACTGTACAGTGTTTGATTTTCTCTGCCTGACCTACATGGTTTAGCATAATACCCTCAAGGTCCATCCCTGTTGCTGCAAAGGTCAAATTTCATCTTTTTTGTGGCTGAGTAGTATTCCATTGTGTATATATACAACAACTTTACCCATTCATCCATTGATGGGAACTTAGGTGGCTATCAAGTCTTGGCTACTGTGAATAATGATGCAATGAGCATAGGGATGCAGAAATCTCTTTGAATTGTTGATTTCATGTTCTTTGGATAAATATCCACTAGTGGGATAGCTGGATCAAATAGTGTTTCAATTTTTAATCTTTTGAGAAACCTCCATACTGTTTGCCATAGTGGCTGCACAAGTTTATATTCCCACCAGCAGCGAATGAGGGTTCCCTTTGCTCTACATCCACTCCAACACTTGTTATTTTTGTCTTGTTAATTATAGCCATACTGACAGTCATGAGGTGATATCTTGTAGTTTTGATTTGCATTTCTCTAATAATTAGTGATGTTAAACATCCTTTCATGTGCATGTTGGCCATCAGTATGTCTTCTTTGGAAAAAATGTCTGTTCAGATCCTTTGCCCATTTTTTAATTGTGTTGTTTGTTTCTTTGTTCTTGGGTTCTCTGAGTTCTTGATATATTTTGGCTATTAATCCCTTACCAGATATATGATTTGCAAATATCTTCTGCCAAGTTTTAGGTTTTTTCTATTCTTTTTTTTTTTTTGAGGAAGATTAGCCCTGAGCTAACTACTGCCAGTCCTCCTCTTTTTCGCTGAGGAAGCCTGGCCCTGAGCTAACATCTGTGCCCATCTTCCTCTACTTTATATGTGGGACACCTACCACAGCATGGTGTGCCAAGCAGTGCCATGTCCGCATCTGGGATCCAAACCAGTGAACCCTGGGCCACTGTGAAGTGGAACGTGCAAACTTAACCACTGTGCCACTGGGCAGGCCCCTGTTTTTTCCTTTTACCGATGGCTTCCTTTGCTGTGTAGATGCTTGTTAGTTTGATATAGTCCCATTTGATCATTTTTGTTTTTGTTTCCCATGCCTGGTGAGACATGGTATTCAAAAATATACTGCTAAGATGGATACCAAAGAGTGTACTGCCTATGTTTTCTACTGCAAATTTTGTGGTTTCAGGTCTTACATTCAAGTTTTTACTCCATTTTGAGTTAATATTTGCATATAGTGTAAGAAAACGATCCACTTTCATCCTTTTGCATGTGACTGTACAGTTTTCCCAACACAACTTATTGAAGAGACTTTCCTTTCTCCATTATATAGTCTTGGCTCCTTTGTCAAAGATTAGCTGTTCATAGATGTGTTGGTTTTTTTCTGGGCTCTCAAATCTGTTCCATTGATCTCTGTGTCTGTTTTTGTGCCAGTAACATGATGTTTTGATTATTATAGCTTTGCAGTATATTTTGAAATCAGGGAGTGTGATACTTCCAGATTTGTTCTTCTTTCTCAGAATTACTTTGGCTACTCAGGGTCTTTTGTTGTTCCATATAAATTTTTGGAGTCTTTGTTCTATTCCTATGAAAAATATTGTTGGGATTTTGATAGGGATTGTATTGAATATGTAGATTACTTTAGGAAGTAAGGACACTTTAACTATGTTATTTCTTCCAATCCATGAGCATGAAATATCTTTCCATTTCTTTGTGAGTACTTCTACTTCTTTCAACCATATTTTATAGTCTTCAGCATACAGGCCTTTCACGTATTTGGTTAAATGTATTCCTAAGTACTTTATTGTTTTTGTTGTGATTGTAAAAGGACTGTATTCTTAATTTCTCTTTCTGCTATTTTGTTGTTAGTGTATAGAAATGTAACTGATTGTAGTATGTTGATTTTACATCCTGAAACTTTACCATATTCATTTATTAATTCAAATAGCTTTTTTGGTGGATAAAGTTTTTTGGCACATAAAAACTCTAAAGTGTTTCTTTAAGATTTTCTATATATAAAATCATATCATCCACAAATAGTGACTATTTTATTTCTTCCTTTCAAGTTTGGATCCCTTTTATTTCTTTTTCTTGCCTGATTACTCTGGCTGGGACTTCCAGTACTATGTTGAATAAGAGTGGTGAGAGTCGGCATCCTCATCTTCTTCCTATTCTTAGAGGAGTAGATATCATTTCATCACCATTGAGTATGATATTAACTGTGGGTTTGTCATATATGACATTAATTATGTTGAGGTGCTTTCCTTCTATAGCCATTTTATTCAGAGTTTTTATCATAAATGGATACTGTGTTTTGTCAAATGCTTTCTCTGCATGTATTGAGATGATAATGTGATTTTTATTCTTTATTTGGTTAAATATTGTTTATTAACAAAAAATAAAATAAAACATTGTTTATTTTGTCACACTGAATGATTTTCAGATGTTGAACCATCCATGCATCCAAGGAATAAATACCACTAGACCATGGTGTCTGATAATTTTAATGTATTGTTGTATTTGATTTGCTAATATTTTGTTGAGGATTTTTGCATCTCTGTTCACCAGTGATATTGGTCTGCCATTTTTCTTTTTTTGTGTTGTCCTTGTCTGGTTTTGGTATCAGTGTAATGATGGCCTTGTAGCATGAGTTAGGAAGCTTCCCCTTCTCTTTAATTCTTTAGAAGAGTATGAGAAGGATAGGTATAAACTCTTCTTTGAATGTTTGGTAGAATTTTCCCAGGTATCTCTCTGGTCCTAGACTTTTCTTTTTGGGAGGTTGTTGATTACTTTTTCAATCTCCTTCCTGGTAATTAGTTTATTCAAATTCTCTACTTTGTCCTGTTTTGGTCTTGGAAAGTGTATGATTCTAAGAATTTATCCATTTCTTCTAGATTATCTAATTTGTTGGCATATAGATTTTCATAGTATTCTCTTATAATCTTTAGTAATTCTGTGCTGTCCATTGTAATCTCTCATTTCTGATTTTATTTATTTGAATCTTTTTTCTTCTTTGTTTGATGAGTCTAGCTAAGGGTTGCCAATTTTGCTTATATTTTCAAAGAACCAACTCTTAGTTTCACTAATTTTTCTAATGTTTTAATCTCTATTTCATTTCTTTCTGCTCTGTTTTGTTATTTCCTTCCTTCTACTGATTTTGGGCTTTGTTTTTTTCTCTTTTTCTAGTTTTTTAGGTGCACTGCTCGATTGTTTTTGAGGTTTTTCTTGTTTCTTGAGCTAGGACTCTAAAAATTCCCTCTTAGAGGCTGGCCTGTTGCCACAGCAGTTAAGTTTGCATGTTCTGCTTCGGCAGCCCAGGGTTCACTGGTTCGGATCCTGGGTGCAGACATGGCACCACTTGGCAAGCCATACTGGGGTAGGTGTCCCACATATAAAGTAGAGGAGGACGGGCACAGATGTTAGCTCAGAGCAAGTCTTCCTCAGCAAAAAGTGGAGGATTGGCAGCAGAGAGCTCAGGGCTAATCTTCCTCAAAAAAACATTCCCTCTTAGTGTTGCTTATGCTGTATTCCTTAAATTTTGGCATGTAACATTTTCATTTTATTTTATCTCTAGGTATTTTTTTTATTTCTCCTTTTGATTTCTTCATTGACCCAATGGTTATTCTGTAGCATTTTGTTTAATCTCCATGTATTTGTGGCTTTCCCAGCTTTCTTCTTGTAGTTGATTTTCAATTTCATGCCTTGTGGTCAGTAAAGATGTTCGCTATTATTTCAATCTTCTTAAATATATTGAGACTTATTTTGTGGCCTAATACATGATCTATCCTGGAGAACACTACATGTGCAACCAAAAAGTGTGTGTATTCTGTAGTTTTTGGTTGGAATTTATCTATTAAGACCATCTGGTCTAGAGTGTCATTTAAGGCCAATGTTTCCTTGTTGATCTTTTTGTACTGTCTATCCAGTGACATAATAGGATTGTGAAAGTCCCCTACTATTATTGTGTTATTGTCGATTTTTCCTTTTATGTCTGTTAATAATTGGTTTATATATTTACCTGCTCATATGTTGGGTGTGTTGATATTTACAAGTGTTGTATCCTCTTGTTAGATTGATCCCTTTGTCATTATGTAGTGCCCTTCTTTGCCTCTTGTTACAATTTTGTATTAATGTCTATCTTGTATGATATAAATATAGCTACCCCAGCATTCTTTTCATTGTCATTTGCATGGAGTATTTTTTTTCACCCCTTCACTTTCAGCTTATGAGTGTCTATAGGTCTGAAGTGTCTTTCTTGTATGCAGCATATATATGGTTCTTGAGTTATCATCCAATCAGCCACCTTCTGCTTTTTGATTGGCACTTTTGGACATTTAAAGTAGCTATTGATAAGTATGCATTTATTGCCATTTTGTTACTTTTTTTGATGCCTTAGTAGTTCTCTATTCTTTCTTCTTCTCTTGCTCACTTCCTTTCTGTTTTGATGGATTTCTTTAGTATTATGCTTGGGTTGCTTTCTCTTTAATTTTCATATATTTATTGTAGGTTTCTGGTTTGTGATCATCATGAGGTTCATACATAATAACCTTGGTAAATAGCAATCTATATTAAGTTTATAGTCCCTTAAGGTTGACCTCTTACTAAAAAGCCCTGCAGTTTTACTCCCCTCTTTCCATATTTTGTTTTTGATACCATATTTAACCTCATTTCTGTGTGTGTTTGTATCCCTTAACCTTTTATTATGGAGATAAATATTTTTGGTACTTTTTTGTTTTGGCTTCCATATTAGCTTTGGAGGTGGTTGATCCACTACCTTTACTATATATTTGACTTTACCTGTGATATTTTTTCTTTGAAAATTTTCTTCTTTCTATTTGTGGCCTTTTCTTCTCCACTTAATGAAGTTCCTTTAACATTTCTTGTAAGGCCAGGTCGATGGTGATGAATTACTTTAGGGTTTGTTTGTCTGGAAAGCTCTTTATCTCTCTTTCCATTGTCAATGATAAACTTGCCAGGTAGAGTATTCTTGGCTGTAAGGTTTTTTTTCCTTTCAGCACTTTGAATATATCATGCTACTCCCTTATAGCCTGTAAGGTTCCTGCTGAGAAGTCAGCTGATAACCCTATGGGGTTTCCCTTGTATGTAACTTGTTGCCTTTCTCTTGCAGCTTTTAGGATTCTCTCTTCATCTTTAATTCTTGACATTGTAATTATAATGTGCCTCTTTGTGTTCATCTTGTTTGGTGCTCTCTGTTCTTTCTGTACCTGGGCATCTGTTTCCTTCCTTAGGTTAGGAAAGGTTTTAGCTATTACTTTTTCAAATAGGTTATCTGCCCCTTTGTCTCTCTCTTCTTCTATGACACCTAGAATGCAGATGTTAGTATGCTTGATGTTGTCCCAGAGGTCCCTTAGATTTCCTCATTCTTTTTATTTTTCCTCTTTCTAGTCTTCTGTGTCATCTCCTCTGCTGTTGATACCCTATACTGAATTTTTCATTTCCATTCTTGTATTTTTCAGTTCTGATTTGTTCATTTTTATATTTTCCAATTCTTTTCTTCAATTTTCACTGTGTTCATCTATTCTTTTCTCAAAATCAGTGAGCAGCCTTATTACTATTAGTTTGTACTCTTTATCAGGTAGATTGTTAATCTCTGATTGATTTAGTTCTTTTTCTGAGGATTTGTCCTGTTCCCTTATTCAGAACATATTTCTTTGTCTCCTCACTTTGCATACTTCTCTTTGCTTATAGTCTGTGTATTAGGTCACTCAGCTACATCTCCCTATGTTGGAAATGTGGCATTATGTAAGAGATTCTTTATGGGGAGCAGCAACGTGGTTCCTTTTCATCACCAGTTCCAAATGCTCCAAGAGTGTCTCCGGTGTTGGGTTACATATGCCCTTCTGTTGTCTCAGGGTTGCTATGGTTGTGTTCACATGGTTAGGCTAGGCTGGACTCCAGGCTGGCTGGTTGTAAGGCTTAACCATGTGTGGCTGCTATAGTCACTTTATTCAGTAGGGCCAGCCCTAGCAAGCCTGGCTCTGAGGTCTAATAGCTCACAACTACTGCTGTTTTTCTGTTGAGTTAGGCCCCCCATGTTTCTTGTGGCTAGGATGGGGCTTACAATTGCTGCAGTCCTCTGTTGCAGCCCCCTGCAGGGTGTCACTGTTGTTGGCTCTCTCAAGAGCGCCAATGGGTGGAGCTGGCCCCAGGTACAGCTGCACAGAATCATTTCAGGCATTTGAAAGTGTGGTAGGTTCTCTGTATGATTGTGATGGTCAGTGGCACATGTCTGCTTCAGCCAACACACCCCACTGCCCATGGGCCCACACATACCACCAATGCATGCCTGCCCTTCACACATGCCCTATCAATGTGGACCCACTCACCCTGCTGCAAGGATCCCACACATCCTGCCTATGTGGACCCACAAGTTGCTAAGGGCTTGCTAGTTGGCAGTGCTTATCCCTAGGGTTAGCTGCCTGCCCTGGCTGTACTAAATTAAATTGGTACTGTAGTGGGTGGGCAAACCTTGTGCTAATAGGCTAGAGGAAAGAATCCAATGCCACCTTCCAGCGTCTGTATCAGCACAACTGAACTAGGTAATAATACTGGCTGCCATCAGGGTCTCAGTTCCTGGGCGATTGGACACAGGTGACTTCTGCCTCTCTTGAGATTCACTCAGAGCTTAGTGAGTCTCTTTTACCAATGGACTATGCAAATTTCTTTCTAATGTTTTTCTGCTAGTTTCTGGAATGGGTAAATCTGTGTGTGGGCCTTTAAGACCAGGTTTTACTTTCTCTGAAGTTCAATAGTTTTTTCTGGGGGTATTCTCTGTTGGTTTTCAAAGAGAGCAAAGCCAGGCATTGTGGGATCTTGTCTCAGTTGTGCTGAATCTAAAGGCTGAGGTGCTTATTATGGCATAGATTCCCTACTCAGATCCTTGTGTTGCTCTTGGAAAAGCTTCATAACTCTAAATTGCTCCTGATCATGAAGCGCCATGGCTAGGATGTGTTTTTTTCCTCATCAGATGTGTATTTCTGCCTCTTCCACCCCTGTCAGTGATTTTCCTTGTTGTGGAAGTTCTTATCCAGTTTCCATTTCTTTCAGAGGAAATTTTTTCACAGGTAATTGTACATTTGTTGTGTTCATTGGAGGAGGTGAGTTCAGAGTGCTATTCTGCCATCTTCCCAGAATCTTTACCTTTCTTTTGAATAAGAAGGAATTCCTTCTACCTGACTGCCTTTTAACTAGAGTATCAGGATTTTTTCCTACCTTCAGACTCAAATTTAAACATTGATTCTTCCTGAATCTTGAGCCTGCTGGTCTTCACCCTAAAATTACACTATCAGCTCTTTTGGTTATCAGGCCTTTGAACATGGACTAGGATGAAACCATTGGTTTTCCTGGGTCTCCTGCTTACTGACTCAACCTGCAGATTTGGGGGCTTGCTGGCCTCCATAATCACATAAGCCTTGAGATTTGAATTCCCAGCTCAAACACTGCATAAATGACCTGAGAGCTTTCATATGTGCCTGAAGGAGACCCTTATTTACTGTAGCTTCAGGGTTAAGATTATTGAAAATCAAAACCAGCATCTCATCCTGTGAAGGCTGAATTACAACACAAGTTGAACTCTCACCTTCACAGAGTGTCTGCTGTTAAAGAGAGGTCCTGATTGGGAAGGAATAGGATCCTGAAAGTTGGAATGGAGGCATGTGGGAAGATTCTAATGAAACTGGGGACATTGAACTGCTAATTCTTATGTTTCTTCTTTGCCAGTGGATGCAGCCTCCCCAACTCCCAGTGGAAGTAGCCCTTCCACTCCCAGGCAAACTATGCCCACTTCAGGAGATTACTCATTCATTGACTGAGAAAACTATAATGGCCTTCCCTGAGGCAGTTGCCTTTCAAGACAATACTGATTCTCTCTAAGACCCACCCCCACAACCCCTCTTTGCTTTTAGACCTGTCACTAGACTCAAGAACCTGCAGGGCCCTAAGGGTGAGAAGCAAAGTGTGACTCATGAGCAGTTATACTATACTTCAGAAGAACTACTTAAATTTTCTAGTTTTCACAGACAGAAATCTGGGGAACATGTAGGGGAATGGATATTAAGAGTGTGGGATAATGGTGGAAGGAACACAAATTTGGATCACACTGAATTTATGGATACGGGCTCACTAAGCAGAGATTCTGTATGTTGCAGCTCAGAGATTAGCAAAAACTCTAACAGTTTGGTTGATTAACTGAAACATGGGCCAAAAGGTGGCCCAGAGGGAGTTAAAAATTCTCGCCTTTGTTTAATGTACAGGAAAGGATTCAAAAGCTTAGAAGGACTGAAATGTTAGAATAAATTTGTCATTTAAGACATATTCACCAACCTGGAGAAGGTCCAGAAGATGTACTTTTCACTATCAGCGTGAGAAACAAGTTTGTGAAAGTCCTGGCATCCTTGAAGAGCTCTGTGATCAATCTCTGTAGGCCAGAATTTACAGTGGGAACTACATCACTGAATTGAGAAATCTAAATGCAACGGGAGTAATTGGTTACCAGGATGGTAGGAGCAAAGTGGCAGCAATAAACTGCCAAAAGCAAGGTGGGAGAGGTTATCATAATGAAGAGGAGAGACAAATAGCAATCAAAATAGTCCAACTCACAGAGGTCTATGGCATTGACTAGTTGATCATGGAGTTCCCAGAAATGAAATAGATAAGAAGCCTACTAAATTCTCACCTAATCTGTATAAGTAGAAAATTTCTAGTTTAAATAAACAAAAATCTAAATTGAATCATAAGAAAGTCACAAATCCTCCATTACTCCCAGACTTGAGCCAGTTTACAAAGCCAAACTTGTTGAGTGAAAAGGTGGCTGGAACTGCTAATGGAAGAACTTTGGTCCAAAAATTTCTACTGATAATCTTTTTCTCAGTCTTTCCTAATGTGACCTATGATCTTTACCAGTGTCGACGAAAATAATCCATAACCAATCTATTAATGAAAATTTGGGTGAGCTTATTCTGAGCTGAAATCTGAGGACCATGGCCCGGGTCCTTTCTTCCCTAAGGAAGAAAGGGCACCGAAGAAGTAGGGTACACAGAGTGGTTATATACAACCAGAGAGGATGTTTCACATAGGATTGAAATGTCCCTTTTACAATAGTCACGAGACTGCTCTGTTGGCACAGCGATTGATGGAAATAGCAGGAAGGTCTTCTGTCTCAGTGAACACAGCAGGGTGGCAGTCTGTTGTCTCCAGCTGGGTGGTCACAGGTGAGCTGGGTGGTCAAAGGTGAGTGCAGCAATCAGCTCCTAGCCTAAGGAAAGATGCTTATCCCTAAGGAAATGCCAATGTGGGGGGAAGTTGCACCTTTATCTCAAGGGCCTTTTTTCTGGCCATAGGAAATGTCTAAGCAGATACACAATGCGTGCTCAATAGCCACAGTCAGGCCCTTTTGGAAAAAACAAAGTCAGGCCGAATTAGGTTTATACCAAATGGCTTCCTCATATACTCCAATATATCCTATTGATTGCCATTTTTATTTGTCACCAGATAAATTGTACATTGTGGGGAAAACATTGAAACTTTTGAGGACTATGAGATACTGGTTCTGAACAGACTACCGGCAGGAGACCCAAAAAGGCACCGCAGTCCACCATTTTGAGTAGGGACTTATGGAGGTGAAGTGATCAATGGAGTTTTAGCTCAGATCCATCTCACAGTGGGGCCAGTGGGGCCTCAAACTATCCTGTTATTTCTCCAATTCTGAAATGCATAATTGGAATAGACATATTCAGTAGCTGGGAGAATCCCCACATTGGTTTCCTGACCTATGCAATGAGGGTTGTTATGGTGGAAAAGGCCAAATAGAAGCCACTAGAATTGCCTCTACCTAGGAAAATAGTAAGCCAAAAGCAATATCACATTCCTGGAGGGATTGCAGACATTAGTATCACCATTTGCTGGAGGACTGGTGATTCCCACTACATACCCATTTAACTTGCCTCTTTGACCTGTGCAGAAGACAGATGGATCCTGCAGTATGACAGTGAATTGTCATAAGTTTAACCGAGAGATGATTCCAACTGCAGCTGCTATATCAGATGTGATTTCATTGCTTATGCAAATTAGTACATTCCCTGGTAACTAGTATGCAGTTAATCATTTGGTGCATGACTTTTTTCTCCATATCTGTCAATAAACTTTATCAGAGGTAGTTTGATTTCAGCTGGCAAGGCCAGTAAAACACCTTTACTGTCCTACCTGAGGGATGTATCAACTCTCCAGCCTTACATTATAATTTAGTTCACAAGAGTCTTGGCCACCTTTTTCATCCACAAGATTTCATACTGGTCTATTACATTGATGGCATTATGTTGATGGTAACTAGTGAGAAAGAAGTAGCAACTACACTAGACTTATTCATAAGACATTTGTAAGTCACACTGTGGGAAATAAATCTGACAAAAATTCAGGGACTTTCTAACTCAATGATATTTCTAGGGTTCCAGTGGTGTGGGGTATGTTGAGATATCTCTTCTAATGTTAAGCAGAAGTTTTTGTATGTTGCTCTTCTTACAATCAAAAAAGAGACAAAACACTTAGTGGGCCTTTTTGCATTTTGAAGGTCACCTGTTGCTCAACTGGTTGTGCTACTCTGGCTCATTAACCAAGTGACACAAAAAGCTCTGAATTTTGAGTGGGGCTCAGAACAACAGAAAGCTAGGCAAAAGGTAATGTTTGTTGTGCAAGCTGCTCTGCCCCTTGGGTGAAATTGACCTGCAGAATAAATGGTGATTAAAGTATCAGTGGCAGATAGGGATGCTGTTGGGAGACTGTGGCAGGCTTCCATAGTTGAATCACAGCACATATCTTTAGGATTTTGGAGGGAAGCCCTGCCATAATCTGCAGGTAACTACTCTCCCTTTGAGATACAGCTTTTCACCTGCTACTGGGCCTTAGTAGAGATTGAACACTTAACCATGGGCCACAAAGTTCCCATGTGACCTGAGATATCCATCATTACAGAATCATGAAAACAGCAAGACAAAAGTGACTCAGCACATACAATGGATCCTCAATAATATTAAGAGCAGAGTTCTCATCAAAATTATGAAGGCAAGAAGGCAGTAGAATGATATATTAAAAGTTCTGAACGAAAAAAAAAACAGTCAACTAAGAAGTCTGGCATTAGGATTGACACAAATATCAATGCAAGACAATTGAGAATATAAAAATAACTCTTAAAAATAAATTCACCTGAGAAAGTGGCAAGATGGTGGTGTAGGCAGACTCTGAACTCACCTCCTCCCACAAACACAACCAAATTACATCTATTTTTGGAACAATTACCCCTGACAAAGAACTGAAAACTGAATAAAAAGAACCCCTGCAACAAGGGACAGTCCTGACTGAGATGGAAGAGGCAGAAATTCCTGTCTGAAGAGAAAAGAAGCCACCTTCATGAGCCACAAAGCTTCATGGCTGGCTGGCTGGGAGCAATCATAAGGTACTCAGCTTTCACTGGAGAAGTGGGGGAGCTGAGTAGGGTGGTGTTGCCACTATAAGCATCCTTCAGACTCAACACAACTGAAATAGTCTCAATATATGGTTTTCTTGGCTATTAACTACAATGGGGTATACCCTAAGGAAAGGTATTGGACAGAAGCAGAGAAAAGCCAGCTCTTAAAATTCTCATGCATAAATTCATCTGTTTCAGAAAGCAACTTGCAATCATCAGAAAGAAAGGTGCATAGTCCTTTGGTGAAAAGAGACTTACCTGGTAGGCTCTGGGTGCATCTCAGTAAGAGGTGAGATCTATCCAGGGACTGAGACATTGGTGGCAGCCATTATTGTGATCTACAGGCATGCTGACACAGATGCTGGCAGACACTATTGGAGTACTTCACCTGGCCTGTTAGCCGAAGGTCTTACCCACCCACTAGGGCAGCAATTTAATCCAGCTCAGCCAAGATAGGCAGGCCACCCTAGGAACTGGTCCCACACAACAGCAAACCCTTGGGAAACCTTTCAGCATGCATGGACTGGATGAATGGATCTTCTGCATGTAGGCAAGTGGGTCTGCCTCTGTGGGGCAAGACATGCATGAGGAGTCAGTGGAGAGTATGGGGTGTGGTGGAGTGGGAGAGGGCCTCTGCTGTGGGGCAACTGGGTCCACTTCAAGGGGTCTGGAAGTGTGCATTGGCCAGGACTGTGTTGATGGTGTGTGTGGACTTGTGGAGCATGGGGCTTATCAAGGGCAGAAGACATGTGCTTCTCAAACAGCCTCATAGGGGATTGGCCCTGGCTTCCAAAGCCTGCAACAGTTGTGTAATCCTGTGCCTGGGACAGCTACATTCAGTTGCAATCCTGAGAAACCTGGCAACAGCCTTGCAGGACAAAGGCCTATAGCAATTTTAAGCCCCTGAGCCTAGCAACAAACCACATTGGGGGCCTACTCACATAACAGGAAAACTGAAACACGAGTGTGGTATTATAACTTGAAGTCAACTGTGCTGGGGCTAACCAAATCCAATAGAATGACTGAAGCATCCATAGCAGCCACACACAACTGAGCACTACAACCAGCAGGTCAGGGGGACAGCCTAGATTCCCTTGGAAACTGTAGCAAGAGCAACCCTGTCACAACAGAAGGACACACATAGCCCACACATGGGTCACTCCTAGCACATTTGAAGCTGGTGATAGGAGAGCAAACTACTGGACATCAAAAGGTGTCTCCTACATAAGGACACTTCTCCAAGATCAGGAGATAGCTGACCCACTTAATACATAGATATAAGCACAGAGAAAGAGACAAAATGAGGAGGCAATGGAATACTTTCAAACAAGGGAACAGGACAAAATCCCAGAAAAAGAAGTAAATGAAACAGAAATAAACAATCTACCTGAGAAAGAGTTCAAACAAAAAGTCATAAGGATGCTCACTGATCTTGGGAGAAGACTAGGTGAAGACAGTGAGAACATCAACAAAGAATTGGAAAATATAAAAAAGAACCAATCATAAATAAAAAATAAAATACTGGAAATGAAAAATTCACTAGAGGGACTCAATAGCAGAGTAGATGATACATAATGGATCAGCAAGCTAGATGAAAGACTACAGAAAAACACCTAAGCTGAACAGATAAAAGAAAAAAGAATTAAAAAGTATGAGAACAGTCTAAGAGAAGTCTGGGACAACATCAAGTGCAGTAACATTCGTATTATAGGTGTCCCAGAAGGAGAAGAGAGAGACAAAAGGGCAGAGAATCTATTTGAAGAAATAATAGCTGAAAACTTTCCTAACCTAAGGAAGGAAATGGACATTCAAGTAGAGGATGCACAGAGACCACCAAACAAGATAAACCCAAAGAGGCCCACAACAAGAGGCATTATAATTAAAATGTCCAAAATTAAAGATAAGGAGAGAATTAGAATTTGGCCTTTAGAAAAAGGCCACAAGAGAAAGGCAACAAGTGATATAGAAAGGAAATCCCATAAGGCTATCAACTGACTTCTCAGCAGAATCCTTATAAGCTAGGAAGGGAGTGATATGATATATTGAAATTGCTGAAAGGAGAAAAGCTATAACTAAGAATGCTCTATCCAGCAAGTTATCATTCAGAATGGAAGGAGAGATAAAGAGTTTCCCACACAAGCAAAAATTAAAACAGTTTATCACCAAAAAAACAGGACTTACAAGAAATGTTAAAGGGACTTATTTAAGTGGGAAAGAAAAAAACACAAAGAGAAATAAGAAAATTATCCAAAAAAAAACAAGCAAGAAAATCACTAGTAATGGCAAAAATACTGTAAAGTTAGATAAACCACCAAAGAAGATAATATGAAGGGCAAAAAGAAAAGCACTAAAATTATCTATTTCAATGATAAGAGGTTAATGGATACACACACAGAAGATAAGAGGTTAGTATGATATCAGAAACAAAAGGTGAGAGAAGGGTAGCAAAAGAGTAGAGCTTTTAGAAAGAGGTCAAACTAAAGAGACCATCAACTGAATATAGATTACAATATACATAGAATATTATATGTGAACCTCATGGAAATCACAAACCAGAAACCTATAGGAAATACACAAAAAATTAAGATAAAGGAACCCAAATAATACTAAAGAAAGCCATCAAACCACAAGGGAAGTGAGCAAGAGAAGAAGAAAGGGACAAAAAAGAACTACTAAAAGACCCAGAAAAAAGTAACAAAATGGAAATAAGTACATATTTATCGATAGTTACTTTAAACGTCATGTACTAAATGCTCCAATCAAAAGGCATAGGGTAGCCAACTGTATAAGAGAACAAAAACCATACATATGCTGCATATAATAGACACACTTCAGACCTAAAGACACTCACAAATTGAAAGTGAAGGGAAGGAAAAAGATACTCCATGCAAATGGCAAAGAAAAGAAAGCTGGGGTAGCAACCGTATAACAGACAAAACAGACTTTAAAACAGAAACCATAACAAGAGACAAGAGGACTACATTGTGAGAAGAGGAACAATCCAACAAGAGGATATAACACTTGTAAATATCTATGCATCCAACATAGGAGCACCTAAATATATACCACAATTATTAACAGACAAAAAAGGAGAAACAGTCAATAGCACAATAACAGTAGGAGACTTTAACACTCCACTTAAACCAATGGATAGATTATCCAAACAGAAGATCAACATGAAACATTACCCTTAAATAACACCTTAGATAAGATGGAGTTAGTAGATACCTATAGAACATTCCATTCAAAAACCTCAGAATACATATTCTTTTCAATGCACATGGAACATTCTCCAGGATTGATCACATATTAAGTCACAAAACAAGGCTGAATAAATTTAACAAGATTGAAATAATTCCAAGCATCTTTTATGACCACAAAGGTATGAAACTAGAAATCAACTACAGGAAGAAAGTCAGAAAAGCCATAAATATGTGAAGATTAAACAAAACACTGCTGAACAATAACTGGGATGATGAAGGAATCAAAGGAAAAACCAGAAAATACCTGGAGACAAATGAAAATGAAAATATGACATGCCAAAATCTATGGGATACAGTAAAAAGTGGTTCTAAGAGGTAAGTTTATAGCAATTCAGGCCTACCTCAATAAAGAAGAAAAATCCCAAATAAACAATCTCATAGTGAACCTAAGAGAACTGGAAAATGAAGAACAAACAAAGCCCAAAATCATCAGAAGGAAGGAAATAAAAATCAGAGCAGAAATAAATGAAATAGAAACAAAAAACAATAGAAAAAATCAATGAAACCAAGATCTGATTGTTTGAAAAGATAAACAAAATTGAAAAGCCTTTAGCTAGACTCACCAAGAAAAGAAGAGAGAAGGCTCAAATAAAATCAGATATGAAAAAGAAATTACAACAAACATTTCAGAAATACAAGAGAATACTACAAAAATCTATATGCCAACAAATTGGATGATCTAGAAGAAATGGATAAATTCTTAGAATCACGCAAGTTTCCAAAAGTGAATCAAGAAGAAATAGAGACTTTGAATAGACCAATCACCAGTAAGGAGATAGAAACAGTAATCATAACCTCCTCAAAAACAAAATTCCAGTACTCGACAGCTTCCCTGGTGAATTCTACCAAGCATTCAAAGAAGACAATACCTATCCTCAAACTCCTCCAAAAAATTGAAGAGAGATAGCTTCCTAACTCATTCTATGAAGCCAACATTACCTTGATACTAAAACTACACAAGAACAACACAACAAAAGAAAAATACAGGCCAATATGAATGTTGAACATCAAGACAAAAATCCTCAACAAAATACTAGCAAATCAAATACAACAATACATTAAAAAGATCATACACCAGGATCAAGTGGGATTTATTCCACAGATGCAGGAATGGTTCAACATCTGTAAATCAATCAATGTGGTACACCACACTAACATAATGAAGAATAAAAATCACATGATCATCTCAATAGATACAGAGAAAGCACTTAAGATACAGCATCCATTTATGATAAAAACTCTGAATAAAATATGTATACAAGCAAAGTACCACAACATAATAAAGGCCATATATGATAAACCTACAGCTAATATCATTTTCAATAGAGAAAAACTGAAAGCTATCCCTCTAAGAACAGGAACCAGACAAGGATGCCCACTTTCACCACTCTTATTTAACATAGTATTGGAAGTCCTAGCCAGAGCAATCACACAAGAAAAAGAAATAAAATGGATCCAAATTGGAAAGGAAGAAGTGAAACTGTCATTATTTGCAAATGATATGATTATATATAAAGAAAATCCTAAAGAATCTACCAAAAACTATTAGAAATAATAAATGAATATAGTCAAGTAGCAGGATACAAAATCAACATACAAAAATCAGTCATGTTTCTTTACACTAACGACCAAACAGCAGAAAGAGAAACTAAGAATACAATCCCATTTACGATTGCAACCCAAAGAAATACCTAGGAACAAATTTAACCAAAGTGGTGAAAGATCTGTACACTGAAAAATATTGTTAAAAGAAATTGAAGACGACACAAAGGTATGAAAAGATATTCCATGCTCTTGGATTTGATGAATTCTCATAGTTAAAATGGCCATACTTCCTCAAGCAATCTACAGATTCAATGCAATCCCTATCAACAAAATTTTTCACAGAAACAGATCAAAGAGTCCTAAAATTTATATGGAACAACAAAAACCCCAAAAGCCAAAGCAATCCTGATAAAAAAGAACAAAGCTGGAGGTATCACACTCTCTCATTTCAAAATATACTACAAAGGTATAGTAACCAAAACAGCATGATACTGGCACAAAAACAGACACACAGATCAATGGAACAGAATTGAGAGCCCAGAAATAAACCCTTACATCTATGGACAGCTAATTTTTGACAAGGGAGCCAAGAACAAGAAACGGAGAAAGGAAAGTCTCTTCAAGAAGTGGTATTGGGGAAACTGGACAGCCACATGGAAGGAATGAAACTCCACCACTGTCTTATACCAAACACAAAAATTAACTCAAAATGGATTAAAGACTTAAATGTAAGAACTGGAACCATTAAACTTCCAGAAGAATACATAGGAAGTACACTCTTCGACATCAATCTTTGCAGCATATTTTCAAGTACCAGGTCTGACCAGGCAAGGGAAACAATAGAAAAAATAAACAAAAGGACTACATCAAAGTAAAAGGCTTCTGCACAGCAAAGGAAAAAATCAACAAAATGAAAAGACAACCTCACAACTGAGAGAAGACATTTGCAAATCATATATCTGATAAAGGGTTAATATCCAACATATATAAAGAACTCATACATCTTAGCAACAAATTAACCATGGATTAGAATGCTAATAGAGTTGGGATATCAATTCTTCATCACCAACCTGTCTCATCATGAAGAGGTAAATATATTCTAAATGTTCCAGAATATGACTTTCTTATTTTCACGGCAATGGAACAATGATAATCATAGGTGTACCTGAGGGGCCATACATCAACTCGATTTTAATTGATAAAGCTTAGAGCCCCAAGGAAACCAACCTAACATTAGCACAGCAATTACCAAGTATAAGCCATTGCCCAGTGAAAATTAGGCATATTCAGTACCTGCATTAAATCTTTCAGGTCACTGGGTCAGACATTAAATGGTAATAAGAGAATAAATAAAGATTACTGAATGTCAAGAACTGTATCTATTAGAAGAATCTGTCCTGGGACAGTGGTAATTTGACTTTATTTAAATCTTATTGTCTTCCTCTATAGGCTATTCTCAGAAAACTGTAACAAGATCTACTTCAATATAATCTGCCTGGCTGCCTAATGTTAATGGGGGGATTTTTCTCGTTAGGAGAAAAGGGTAACACTAAGAAGTACTCTCCTACCAAAGAGAAAATATTTCAAAAAAAAAGAAAAGAATGCTAATAGTGTTGGGATATCAATTCTTCCAGTTTGATGTACAGACTGAACAAAATCTATCAAGATTTTTGTAGATATCAACAAGCTTATTAAAAAATTTGTATAGAAAAGCAAAGTAACTAGACCAGCCAAAGAAGTGTAGAAAAATAAAAGGACAACATTATAAGAGTCACACTGTCCGATTTCCAGACTTATTCTAAAGCTCTGTAATCAAGAGAGTGAGTTTTTATTTAAAAGAAGGAAACTAGGTGAGATGTGTTATTTGAGTTGATTGTAGTAATCATTTCACAGTGTATACATATATTAAAACATCACATTGTACATCCTTAAAAATTCATGTTGTACAATATGATAGGATATGTCAATCATATCTCAATAAAGCTGGAATAAAAGGAGTGGGATTTCAGCGAAAAGATAGACAACTTGTTCAGTGGAACAACATAAAAAGGGCCAAAAGAGATGCACACGAATATGGTCAACTGATTTTTGACAAAGAGGCAAAGGCAATTCAATGAAAAAAGGTAATATTTTTAACAAATGGTACTGGAAAACTGGACAACCACATGGGAAAAGGGGACCTCAAAACATACCTCGTTCCTTAAACAAAAGTTAACTCGAATAGGTCATACACCTAAATGTACAATGTAAAACTTATAGAAGAAAACATTGGAGAAAATCCACATTGGTTTGGCAAAGAGTTTTAGATATGAAACCAAAAACTCAATCTAGTTTTTAAAAAAAATTAATTGGACTTTATTACAATCAAAAACTTCTGTGAAGAGCACTGTTAAGAGACTAAAAGGACAGGCTACAGACAGAGAGAAAAATATTTATAAATCACATAGATAAAAACACTCAAAACTCAACAATAAGAAAACACAAACTCAATTTTTAAAAAAGGCAAATATTCAGACAAGACACTTTACCAAAGAAAATATACAGATGACATATAAACTCATATAAAGATGTTCAGCATCATTAATCATTAGGGAAATACAAATTAATATCATGATGCAACTGGTCACTGCACACCTATGAATCTGGTTAAAATAATAATTCTGACAATACCAAATGCTGACGAGTATGCAGAGCAAATGAAACTTGTACATTGCTGGAAGGAATGCAAAATGATAAAACTACTTTGGAAAACTTCATAAGAAGTTTCTTATAGTTAAATATACAGTTACCATACAACCCACCAATCCCACTCTTATATATTTACCCAAATAAATTAAAACTTATGTTCCCAAAAAACTACTCAGATGTTTATAAAAGCTTTATTTCTAATTGCCAACAATTGAAAACAACTCAAATGTCCATCAAAAGGAATAAATAAATTGTGATACACTCATACAATGGAATACTACTCAGAAATAAAAGGAATGGACTATTCATTCACATACATCATGAATGAATCTTAAATAAATTTTGCTAAGTGAAAGAAGCCAGACTCCAAATGCTACATATGTATGATTCATTTACAATGACATCATGAACAAGGTAAAAGTATGGAGATGGAAAAGAGATGAGTCGTTGCCTGTGATTTGGAGTGGGAGGAGGTGTTGATTACAAATAAGCAATATGAAGAAATTGTTAAAAGTGATGGAACTGTTTGTATGGTGCTATGGTATTGGACATATAGTTTCACGAATGGGTCAAACCCATAGAATTGCACACCGAAAAGAGTGAATTTTACTGTATGTGAACCAAAAGAAAAAAACAACTAGAATATCAGTAAAACCAAAGATACAGACAGTGACAAATGAACCCAACTCTATTACAATGACATAAGCACAATGAAAGGGATGGGGAAGAAAAGTAACTGTAACTAAGTGACTTTGGAAAACAGTATCTTATCTGAATACTGTGTGGCTAGAGACAAAAAGAACTATACACTAAGACCAGTATCTATTCAAGTTGGTAAATTGGGAAATTTGTTTCTTACATGGGCATGGGTTAGAAATTCTAAAACCACTTTACATGTCCATGGGTTGAACAGTTAATTAAATACATTGCAGATAATACGACCCAGGTTTCTCACTGTTGGATAAAGAAGTTACAAATAAGCAAATGAATAATGGAATAAATTCTGTGGTCAACATAATCAAATTGAACATGTCCCCAATTGTCACATTGGGAATAATTTGGGAATAATATTGAATACTTTATTGGGCATAAAATAAATTTGTACTTGATTATTACCCAGAGAATTCAATAAATATCTATGAGTCCATATTGATGTTAATAAATGTTTGAATAAGTAAATAAATGAGAGAGAAAGAACACCTTTGCCGAGAACTATGAAAGGTTCAATATTTCACCCCACTTAGTACTGTGGCAGAAATTATGTTCAGATATATTGTTTTTTCTCATCTTTTCCTGAAGTATTCAGCTAATTTGAATTTCCTAGATCTCTTCCAGTTAGATTGGGAATTTGTGTCCGAGTCCTGGCCAGATGGAATTTTGGTAGAAATGATAGGTACCATTTAAAGGCCTATGCCATAGGATGTCTAGAGCTATGCCTACCAATATGGTTGCCTCTAGCCACATATGGCTATTAAGCATTTGAAAGATGGCTTGTCTGAATTGAGATGTGTTATAAGTGTAAAATACACACTAGATTCTGAAGACTTTGTATAAAAAAATAACAAAATATCTCATTAATAATCCTTATATTGATGGTTAAAGTTCAATATTTTGGGTATGTTGGGTTAAATACATTATTGCAATTAATTTTACCTGTTTCCTTTTCTTTTTTAATGTGATAGTTTTATAAATTTTAAATTACACATATGACATTTTTTCAGTTTTATTGAGATGACATATAACATTGTATACATTTAAGGTGCACAATGTAGTGACATTACATATGTACATATTTCAAAATGATTACCACAATAAGGTTAAACACATTCATCATCTCACAGTTACATTTTTTTAAATGTGTGTAGTGAGAACTTTTAAAATCTACTCACTTAGCAACTTTCCATTATACAGCACAGTATTGTTAACTATAGCCAGCCCTGGTGGTCTAGTGGTTAAGATTAGGTGCTCTCATTGCCATGGCCTGGGTTTGTTTCCTGGTCAGGGGACCACACTACACACCTATCGATTGTCGTACTGTGGTGGCTTTATCTTGCTGTGATGCTGAAAGCTATCACACAAGTATTCCAAGTACCAGCAGGGTCACCCATGGTGGACAGGTTTCAGTAGAGCTTCCAGACTAAGACAGACTAGAAAGAAGGACCTGGCTGGCCATCCACTTCCAAAAAAATTGACCATGAAAACCCTATGAATAGCAACAGAGCCTTGTCAGATACAGTGCCAGAAAGTGAGAGGATGGTGCAAAAAGACCCGGTACGGTTCAGCACTGCTGTACACGATTTCTAAGAGTTGGAATCAACTTGATGGTACTAACAACAAATTGTTAACTACAGTTACCATGCTGTACATTACATCCTGAGAACTTATTCATCTTATAACTGACCAGCTTCACCCATTTCCCACCCCACACCCCACAACCCTGGCAACTACCAATCTGTTCTCTGTTTCTATGAGTTTGGGTTTCTTAGATTCCACATATAAATGAAATTATACAGTATTTGTCATTCTTTGTCTGATTTAAATCACTTAGCATAATGCCTTCTACATCCACCTATGTTGCAGCAAATGACAGGATTTCCTTCTTTTTTATCGCTTATATAAATATATCTCACATCTTCTTTATCCATTTAGCCATCATTGGACTCTTAGGTTGATTCCATGTCTTGGTTATTGTTAATAATGCTGCAATGAACATAGGGCCATCTTAACAGGTGCGAGGTCATATCTCATTGCGCTTTTGATTTGCATTTCCCTAATGATTAGTGACGTTGACTAGCTTTTCATGGACCCATTGGCCACTTGAATATCTTACTTGGAAAAATGTCCTTTTTTTGCCCATTTATTAATTGGATTTTTTGGTTTTTGACTATTGAGTTGTATAAGTTACTTATATATTTTGGAGATTAACCTGTTACCAGCTATGGGGCTTGAAAATATTTTCTTTCACTCTGTGTGTTGCCTTTTATTTTGTTGATTGTTAATTTTTCTGTGTGGGAGATTTTTAGTTTGATTTAGTCCCACTTGATTTTTGCTTTTGTCGTTTGTGCTTTGGGTGTCGTATCCATAAAATCATTGCAAAGACTGATGTCAAGGAGTTTTTTCCTTACATTTTCTTGCAGGAATTTTGTGGTTTCAGGTCTCACATTTAAGCCTTTTATCCATTTCAAATTAATTTTTATAAACAGTGTAAGATAGGGGTTCAGATTTATTCTTTTGCATGTGAATATCCAGTTTTCCCAGAACCATTTATTGAAGAGACTGTCTTTTTTCCATTGAGTATTCTTGGCTCTCTTCAGCCTAGAACTCATCTTAATATTTCTATTAGACAGCATTTCTCTAGAAAACCTCTCCTATCTCTCTCTTTCTTCAATTCTTGGCCAGTTGGATGGAGAGAATTTGGCCGAGGACCAGGAAGTCACAAAAAATGGATGAGGTTTGATGAGATCAAGTGACTTCTTCCCTGAATTACCAATTCTAGGAAATCTGCCCACTGACCAGAAACACCTGCATTGAACTGTTTCATGTGTGAGAAATATCTTTTTTTATTTTACACTTTTTATTTAAGGTTCGGATAGTATTTGTAAAAGAAGTAAGCATACACTGATTAACACAAGTAATGTGCATAAGAGTTGAGCAAGATGAAGATTGGGAGCATTGAGGTAGTGATTTTAAATGAAGTCTTCAAGGTAGCCCTCATTTTGAATACGAGGAGCATAAAACTGAAGATAATGAATAAGAATATTCAATAAGAAGGAATGCCAGTGCAAAGACCTGGAGGTGGAAGAACATGTTGCTTGTTCAAGGAGCACCAATGATGCCAGTGTACAAGGAGCACAATTGGATGATATGTCGAACCATCTGGAATTGCTGATATTCAACCTATCTGATCAATGAACACAGAAATTTTATATACGTCAATGTTATGAGCCAGAGTAGTAGATGATGATATCAGAAAGATAATAGAGTAGGGGCAAAAAGGATGGATCATATATAGTCTTATAAGAAACTACAAGTACTTTGCCTTTTTCTTTGAGTGAAATGGGGAGCCATTGTAGGTTTTCACCGATATATGAGATCAGACTATAAAGGAACAAAAGTGCAAGCAATCAGTCTAGTAAAGAGTCCTTTGCAATGAACTAGTTATGGAATGATGACTCAAATTAAGGTGGTGCTAGTTTGATGAAAATGGTTAGATTTTGGATAAATTTTGAAAGTAGAGGCAACATAGTGATGATGAATTAGACATAGGCTGTGAGAAAGAATGACATTAAGTCTATAGCCTGAGCAAATGGGAAGATGAATTTGCCATCTACTGTGATGGAGAGGTAGGTCTGTGGGTGAAGCAGGTTTTAGGGGAAATATAAGAATCTCAGTTCTAGTATACTGACTTTGTTAGACAGCCCCATGGAGATGTCAAGTAGGTAACTGGACTTACAAGTCTGAAGTACAGAGAGAAGTCAGACCAGAGATATAAATTTGAGACTTTTCAACTTATAGATGACATTTAAAGCCATGAGCCTGCATGAGATTACCAAAGGAAAGAGCTTAGAAAAGATGTCTATCAACTGAGCCCTGAGATAAAACGTTAGGATATGGGAGTGATAATGAAGAGTGAATAAAAACAGGCTAAGCAATAGCCAGTGAGTTCCCAGAAAAACATGGAGAGTGTGGGATCCTGAGTGTCAAATAGAGAAGTTTTTTAAGGAAGATGAGATGACCAAAGGCTGCTGATAAAGTTAGATGGAGATTAATAAATGAAAATTGGACATCACAGATGACCTTAAGAAGAGCAGTTTTCATGGAGTGGTGGGGAAGTGGGCGGGGCAACCAGAGTACAGTAGGAGTACGTTTTAGAGACAATGGGAGGAAAAAATTGAAGACAATGAATAGGCAATTCCTTCAAGGAGTTTCATTGCAAAAGGGAGTAGAAAAATGAGGTGGAAGCTGGAAATGTAAGTGGAATCAGAAGGAGGGTGTTTTTGAGATGGAAAAATTCACATGTTTTTATGCTGATATAACCCAAAAACATACTGCTTGATGCAAAAATAAGCAAGTTGTAGAAAACAGAAGAAACATGACACATCTTATTTTTTAAAAAATTCACCTATAAGGGCTGGCCCAGTGGTATAGTGGTTAAGTTCACACGTTCCACTTCAGCAGCCCAGGGTTTGCAGGTTAAGATCCAGGGTGTAGACCTACACAGCACTCATCAAGCCATGCTGTGGCAGCGTCCCACATAGAAAATAGAGGAAAATTGGCGCAGATGTTAGCTCAGCGACAATCTTCCTCAAGCAAAAAGAAGATTGGCTACAGATGTTAGTTCAAGTCCAATCTTCCTTCCAAAAAAAAAAAAATACCAATAATGCCATACTTCATCTAATTTAAGACAAAATTTTCAAATATGTTTTTAGAGAAAAGAGTAGCATTCTATTATACCCATTTACTTTCTTTATTTTTTCCTTTATTTTAGTTTTTCACATTTTAACATCTCTAAATGTGTTATATATCTTACACTTCACGGCTTATCACAGTTTAATTGGTGGTCATTTTTTATTAGCATACAAAATAAAAGTGCGTTTCAAAATTAATATTATGTCACATACACTGATATGCAAAATATATTTTCTATGGGTACATAAGTAGAAAAGGCAAAACAACAAGTTCATAACAAGGATAACAATCAGAGGAGTAAACAACTGTGATTGTGAATGCTTGTAAATATTTATTTGCAGTATTCTAATCATTTAAAAAGGGAAGGGACTCCAATATTTTATGTGTAAATACAAAATTTTATATAGAATATGTGAAACTGACTAACTTTAGAGTCATCAATGTTTACATGAATGAAAAAATATGTAAACAATTCAAAAATATGTGAAGAGAAACTCATATGATAGGAATACTGAATGGTCAAAAAACGCAGGAAAATAAGTTTAAACTCAGTAATAATCAGAAAACTGTAAACTAAAACAACGAGCTGCCATTCCTCACTGACTAGTTTGGCATACACTAAAAATATGAAAATATAAAAAGGTGACTAGGATGTAGAGAAAATGAAATACCTATTATGCTGATTATACCATAATTTAGCACAGTTAATTAATGCAGCAATTTGGCACCATTTGGGAACTTTGAAGTGCTTATACATACATCAATATTTCTTCTTCTAGTGTATACACTGCAGAAACTCTGGAACAAGTACAGGAAGATATACTGTACTTGTTGAAAATATATAATGTTCATTGTAGCATTGTTTGTAATAATGAAATATTGAAATGAACCAAAATGATCGTCAAGAGCAGAATGGATGTTTGAATATATGGTTCACTAGATGACAAAAATGTCATATATGTATACTCTGCAATAAAGTATGAAGGTAACAAGGAATGTTAGAGATACAACATAGAGAAATTTAAAAATCAAAATATTGAGTAGCAAAAGCAAGATGCAGAAAAATAGCATACATGTGATAAAACATTTAAAATAAATCTCAGCCAAGTTACATTATGAGACATATCATAATTCTATTTCAGGCTTGCTGACAATATAACCATTAAGAAAAAACAAAACACTATCTTGAATATCTGTAACAGTGGATTTATATAGTTAAAAAAAGTGCTAAATAAGATTGTTTAATGAAGTACATATTGATTAGTTTTACAAAGTGTAGAGATGTCATATTCTTGTTAGTTGCACAGTATATACACCTGGGTCATAACGACCCAGGGCCATCTCCCAGAAATGTCAACTGTGGGCCATTGAAAGAGAATTATTCTTTTTCCCCCACGGTATGAAGTAATGATCCTTCGTAGTGCACACTTAAAAAGTAAATATGAGACAAAAAATGCATAGTATCCATTTGTAAATATAAATATATATTTATATAATTATATATATAAACATATTGTTAAAGATACACAAAAATTGAGCGACAGTGTTAGGGGGAAGGAAATAGGATCAGAGCTAGAGGAAAAAATAATTACGTTTTATTGGTAATATTTTATTTCTACTTTCAAATGCTTCAATAAAAATAAGCAAAATTAATTTTGAACGGAGAGTATTTAGTATTTCCATTATTGTTATTTCTACTGTATTTTCAAAATATCGGAAAATGATTTCAGGAAGATTTTTTTAACAACTGAATTTGCAAAATAATCCCAGATATCTAAGAGATTAGAAAAAAGTGAAGGAAATAACAAGTATTGATATTTTGCTGCAAGCACTGGGAAATGAGAAGTGAATTTAGGGTAGATTATTTTCGAGTAAATTTTCTAGATTTTACACATTGTCCACACTGTGCATGCATTTCTTTTGCAATCGGTGAAAAACAGGAAAAAGAAAAAATTATCTCCAAGAAGTAAAGTCTGGGAACGACCATACAGTAAAAATTACCTACAGATTAGGTCAAGATGGCAGGTTGAGCACCAGCCCATTTCTCTCATCCTACCTCAAATCCCCTTAAATGACGGGAAAAACAGGGTTCTCTATATAAAGAATAACTCCAGAAGGGCACCTGGCAAAGAGAACAGCAAATTCTTAGAAGACGGAAAGCAGAAGCGGCAGGGGCACTGAGGTGGGGGTGGGGAGTCTGGGAGGGAACGCTAGGTGGTTGGAGAGAAGGGTTGTGGGCCCGGCTGCTCCTGATTTTGGAAAGAGGCGGGGCGGGACCAGGAGCCTACGAAAGCCTTCCCGGCCCAGGGCAGTGCTGGGTGTGAGAACTGGGGAAAGGGTGGGCCGCGGGCGGTTTGGCAGGAAGGGGAGGCCTGTTTCCTGGCAGGAAGCTGCGCTACGGAAAGAGGGAGGAGACTGCGGCGGCGACAGCGGCTGGTGGGAGCCCAATGTGGCGGAGGCGCCGCTGCCGCCGACAGGGAGGCGGAGGGCCCGCGAGCCGAGCGCTGGAGACACAACCGCCATCCTCTTCGCCTGCCCCGCCGCACTCCAACACACGCTCCTCGCCTACGGATCCTGCCCTCCCAGGTCTTACAAGCACCCAATTCCTTGGCTGCTTATCCTCTTTCACCAAAGGCTCACAGCGGAGACAGCAGCAAGGTGTCCAATTTGGGCACGTGAGGCCCGCGATCCCTGGCCTTGGGGAGGTGGGCGCGGGCCTAGAAAACCGGAGGACGGGGTCGGTGGGTGCAAGACGGGAAAATTGGGGTAAGTGCTGGATGGGAGATGAGGGAAACTGAGAAGGGTGATTTGTGGACTGGGAGAGGGGGAGCCAAAGAGCACCTGGATGGTGTACAAAGGTAGCCAGAAGGGAAATAGGTTTGTTGTGGGCGCCCAGCGTGAACAAGGGGATGACCAAGAAGAGACGCGAAGGAGCGGCGAATACCACGCAGAAGACGTGAGGATGGGAGGCAAGAGGGATGAAGAGCAGATGGCAGTGGTCAGGGGACAAGGGGACTATATTGTTGGAAATGGAGAGATGGATTGGGGTAAGCAATGGTAAATATTTGTCTTTGGTGTGGGGATGCTAGGATGGCAACACAGGATGAGACATTATGCAAAGGAGCCTGCTCTCTCTTGTTGGGGCCTCAATCACCACAACCACCTCTCTAACCCTACAGCACAGCCAAAGGAGCCTGGAGGGAGGGCACTGCAGACAAGCATCCAATAGTGTCTTGATATCCAGTATTCCGGCTGGACACATCTGAATAACTTGGTTAGCAAAGTACCTGGTGCCCAGGGACTTTGCAATACAGAGAAAAAAAAATCTCACGCTATAATACACTAAATGTTTCTCCCTAGCTTGTTTCCTCCCACTGCAGGTATGAAGACCCCTCACAAAAAGACAGCTGCAGGGCAGCAAACCAGGGAAGCTGTCGATCATCACACCCGATCGGCAAATATGAGGAAGAAAAAGAACTCTCAAAAGAAGCAGAGGTGCAGACCTTCATCCCAGGCCAGCAGAAACATCGTGGGCTGCAGAATTTCACACGGATGGAAGGAAGGTGATGAGCCCATCACCCAGTGGAAAGGAACCGTTCTGGATCAGGTGCCTATAAATCCCTCTCTTTATCTGGTGAAATATGATGGAATTGACTGTGTCTATGGACTGGAACTTCACAGAGATGAAAGGATTTTGAAACTTAAAATCCTTCCTGATAAGGTGCCATTTTCTCGAGTTAGAGATGTACGCCTTGCAAATACCATAATTGGTAAAGCTGTGGAACATATGTTTGAGGGTGAACATGGTTCTAAAGATGAATGGAGAGGGATGGTCTTAGCCCAAGCACCTATCATGAAAGCCTGGTTTTATATTACCTATGAGAAAGATCCTGTCTTGTACATGTACCAGCTTCTAGACGATTATAAAGAAGGAGACCTCCGTATTATGCCAGAGTCCAGTGAGTCTCCTCCAGCAGAGAGGGAGCCAGAAGGAGTTATAGATGGCCTGATAGGTAAACATGTGGAATATACCAAAGAAGATGGCTCCAAAAGGACAGGTAAAGTCATTCACCAAGTCAAAGCTAAACCATCTGTGTATTTCATCAAGTTTGATGATGATTTCCATATCTATGTCTATGATTTGGTGAAAAAGTCCTAACTGTTTGGGTAAGACTTGCCACATTTGTGGAAAGTGTATACTTTATAGACATGCAAAATAATGTTGCTTTTCAGTGTACTGAAAGCTCAAGGGTCCCTGTTAATTCAGCATCTTTGCCCGCCTAACTGTTGTTTTGTTCTGAAAAATACAAGTGTATGTGGATATGACATGCTGTGTGTCAGGACTTTGTCATGTTGAAAAGATTGGGTGTGTTTGGCAGATGGGGCATGAAGGAAGGAACAGCTGTAAATTCAGGCTGTGAATAAGTTCAGTGAGTATCATAGTCAGCCATCTAAAAATGGAAGAGGACTTAGCTGGTCTGGTCTAGGGAGGGGGAAGGAGAAGGAACTAGAGATGGACTGTAGGGGAAGGGAGAAGGGGAGATGACTGCTTAGGAAGAGGTGGGGAGGGGCCCTCCCTACCCCCATCCCTGGGGGGGAGGGATGACTTAAGAGAGGGAGGCACCCACCTGGGAGGGGTTGAAGAATAACAGAGGGAGAGTGAGATCTTGGGGCTTAGAGGAAGACAGACAGAATAAATTGAGTAGAGATGGACACAAGGAAGCTTAGAAGAGGTCCAGAGCAAGGGGGAGAAAGACAAAGTTGGCAGGGATCTGGGGAGAAGCTAAAGGATACTCACAGGGAGGGTCTATGCATAAGTGAGGGGCCAGAAGGGGAGGGACACGGAGGAAGGAAGAATTCTAAGAAGAAAGGCTGACAAAGGAAGTGAGAATACAGAAAAAGAGGTATAGGGACTGGGGCCCATGAGAGATAGGAAGGCCCCAGGAAAAAGTTGAACTTCTGGCAGTATCCATGATGCCCTCCCTGGCTCTGTGCGGAAAGGATGTGGCAACTTTCAAGAAGCCAGATGGACTGGTGGTTCCCTAGAAGGGCGGTGTGACAGGAATGACTCCATAGTTAAGCAGAAGCCAAGTTTATACCTGAAAGGCTTTTCTTATTTCAGGGAGTTGCGCCACACCTGCCAAGCCGAACCCCAACCCTCAGCCTAAACACATTAACATGGCACCCCATAAGCACAGGGCTGTGGGTCGCCTTCTCACATTTCCCAGAAGACCCAGTGCAGTAAATCTTGGACCTGAAGGCCTTGGTTCGTTTCCCCTACATTGGATGAACAATTCTTGGGGGGAATGGGTCAGTGGGGCACTCAGGACTTGAAGAGATGTGCCACCTTGCATTTGGAAAGTATTTTATCCAGAAAAATGGAAGCTTGCTGACCCCAGGTACAGCAGTCCCCTCGCAGTTCTTCCTCCTGCTGGACTGTACCTTGTTCTTCCCTATAGAAGAGGGGCATCAGAGGATGTTTCTCTCCAGGGCATGGGGAGTACTTGACAGTGCGTGCCTCTCTCAGCAGCTGCCTGAAACCACAGGTGGCTCCACCCAGCGCTCCACCAAATGGAGGTCTGCTGCCTCCAGAAGCCCCACCTTGGCTATACCCTGACAAAGCTAGTGGCTACTGACCACCCTTCACAGGTACCTACTGGCCAGTCTTGCCCACCCCAAGCACACAGGGAGCTGTGATGGAAGTTTGTGCACCTCTGTTTCCAGGTGAGATAGATGGCATGGAACAGTCGGGCTGGGAGTTGTGACTCTGTATAACTAACTCCTTCGGCTGTATAGTGCCATGCAGAGGGGTGGTGGTTGGTGGGGAGAGGGTGCAATAACCCCCATAAATTCCCTCAGAGATAGGGTGTCCAGACATAAGTCTGTGTCCTTCTCTTCTATCCCCGTTGCCTTTCCCCCATCCTGCTGTGGAAGTTCCCTTCAAAACCCTCTCTCTGGTTTCCCCACCCTACACTTCACTAAAATATACCCTTGCCCTCAAAGAAAGAGTCCTAGTGACTTCCCACTGCCCAGGCTTCCCTAACTCCATGCATAGCAGGGGGAGGGGGAGGCAGGGAGCTTTCAGGAGTTGGAAGAAAGTGGTAATTCCAGTTCATTCTCTCTACCCTACATGACCTCAAACTGTTTGCCTCAAGAATTACACAAGGCAAGCCCACCTCACCATAGCAAGGATTAGTTTACTTTCATACATCACACAATTTAATCTAACAGGTACCTGCAGGCCACCCATGAGCCAGTTTCAGCCAGCTGTCATGTTTTGTTTGATCTTTGTGCTTTTATCGTTTTCTGTTTTTAAAGTAGCTACTTAGACATTTGGGAGATTTCACATTACGAAAATCCACATTTCTGGCTCACCTGGAAAAACCCCGAAAAACAAAAACAATAAACTGAGGATTAGGACCCACATTCCAACAAGGACACTGGCAGCTGGGTCTGAGGTAGGGCTGCCCCCATTTTAGACTCTGAGTGCTTTCTCAAGTTGGCCACACCCCCAGCTGGCCTGCTTCACTCTAATAAAATGCCAAGTTGTCCCCTGGAGGCATTTGCTTTTGTAGCTTTGGGGCTACACCCAGGGAAACTGCCTAGCCCCCCTCTTGGCTTACTTTGACCCCATTTGCTTTTTAATGTATTTGCTTTATCATCATCCCCCCAACCTGCCCCCATTCCCCCACCCCCTACTCCCTGCCCATGCTTTCTTCAGGTAGGCTCTGTGCCAGTTAGTCTTTCTTCTAGGCACAGGTACTTATGATATGATAATTAACAAAAGAAGCAAATAATCTTACCCTTATGGAGCTTTCATTTTAGTGTGGGAGACAGACAATAGCCCAGATAAAATGAGTGTAATATAAAGTATTTTCAAAATGACAAGTGTTAAGAAGGAACAAGTAAAGCAAGGAATGGGAAATTGAAATTCCCAGAGAGCAGGCCGATACTGGATAGATAGGGAGGCCAGGGCCTTCTCACTGAGAACATGGCTTTTGAGTAAAGAGCTGAAGGCAATGAGAGAACTAACCCTGTGGCTGTCTAGGGAAAGAGCATTCCAGATAGAGGGACAGCAAGTGCTGAGGCCCCAAGGCAGGAGTGGAGCTGGCATGTTGGAGAAACACTGAGGGTACCAGCATGGCTGGAGCTGAGTGAGCAAGGTAGAGAATATCAGGAAGTGAGTTCAGAGAGGTGATGGGGATCCAGGAGAAGCAGATAGGTCAGAGCCTTGGAGGTCAGAGAATAGAATTTGGCTTTTACCCAGAGTGTGATGGGGAGCCATTCGAGTATTTTCAGCAGAGGTGTGATGTGATTGGTCTCATATTTTAACAGGATCACACTGGCAACTCTGGAGCTTAGTCTGTAAGGAGGTCAAGGGTGGAAAAAGGGAGGCTACATATGCCAATGAAACAGGGGAGACCTAGCAACAGATTTGCATATAGGAAACTGGAATCATAATAGTGATGACATTTCTAATGAATGACAAAAAAGCATTTTATACAATAAACGATGCAGGATTAATCTCTTTTTTAATATGGCCTTACACAAAATAAATTCTAAGTGAAAAAATGTTAGTAGTTAAATTTCAAAAATAACATTATAAAACTTTTAGAAGAAAATGTAAGAGGATATTTATTATTTTTATGGAAATGGGGAAGATTTTGTTTAAAGGAATTACAGTGCACAGGTAATAAAGGAAAAGTTTGGTAAATTTGATTATTTTAAAATATGCAAGCCCCTAATTTCAAAATCATCATATACAACTAGAGTAAAATGAGATCAGGCTACAAACTTTGATAGTTAAAATGAATGAAATAAAAATACATTCAGGGGTCGGCCCCATGGCCAAGTGTTTAAGTTCACAGGCTCCACTTCAGTGGCCCAGGGTTCACTGGTTCAGATCCTGGGCATGGACCTACGCACAGCTCATCAAGACATGCAGTCACCGCATCCCACATGGAGGAACTAGAATGACCTACAACTAGGATATACAACTATGTGCTGGGGCTTTGGGGAGGAAAAAAAAGAGAAAGATTAGAAACAGATGTTAGCTCAGGGTCAGATCACACAAAAAAAAGGCATACCTTTAGCAAATATATATATATATATATATATATATATATATATATATATATATATACAATGTGAAAAAAAATGGTCCATAGAAAACTTGGCAAAAAATATGAACAGGCAATTCACAAATAGATCACCTGGTCAATAAACATGTATCTGTTCCCCATTACCTAATTCTATCTTCCATAACATATATCATCTTCCCACATCCTATATAGTTTACTTTGTTAATATGGTTGTTTCCCTACCAGAATGTAACCCCTGAAAGTGCATGATTTTCTTCCTTTACACTCACCAATGTTTCCCCAGTCCTTAGAAGAGTACTTGGCGTATAATAGATACTTAATAAATATTCGTTTACTATGTGAATCTCATCAGTAAGTAGGAAAATGGAAATTAATATAACCTGATTTCACACACGTTGGATCAGCAACACACGTGAAGTTTGAAAGTATGTACTGACCAGTTAAACAAGTGGGAGGTCCTATACACTGTAGGTGAGAGTTTAAGTCAGAGAGAAATTTGCCATTAACTAGTGAGTTTGAAGATGGCATATTTCCAGCAATTTCAGTCAGGTATTGTTGGAAGGCAATTCTGCATGTGTCTCACGTGTTTCTCTATATCTTGCAAGCAAGACACTGACTATTCTTTGTTTTAAGCTACCTTTTAAAAGATGTTTGAATGGCAAACGGCTTTGGAAGATAGAGACAATGTGTGTCTCTGAAGTAAAGAGCAGGTTTGCTTAGAATCTTTGGAAGATAAGAGAGTGGAGCAAAGGACAAGAATGCTTGTTCCAATATAATAAGGATAATGTGTCCTTCAAGAGCAAAGGGAAGGGATGCTTACTGCCCATTATAAAAGTTTGAGGTTCCCAAACTGAGGTTTTCTCTCCTGTAATGCAAACCTATTTTATATGTAAGTGTCATGTGACCATTTTGTGTCACCCTGTGGGAAGTGGAATTCAGGCTTCTAGGGCGAAAATGCAGGTATTTAGGCTATTGCTATTACTGTGAATAATAAACTATTCTCTGTCTCTGATCTAGAAGTCTTGTATCTTCTACCAGCATCTGAGAAACCTGGCAGCCTACCTTGTTAGCTCAAAAATAGAGTAAACTTTAATAATTTTCACAGTTCTTGATACTTGTAGCAATGAGGATAGGATGCTGACAAAGAATGGCTTTCTGTAAGAAGAAGAATGAGGACCTCACAAGCCAATTAATAGAATTTGAGGGTAATTTATGAGCATTGGTGGTCAATGTACAGACAAACTCTGCAATAAATAGTCCCCCCTCTTTTAATAAGGAGGATTTGGGGAAGTGGTTGCAGGATAAGAGCTGAGAACTCCTTGTACCCAGTGGAGATCAAAGGTCATATGCACCTATCTGAATATACTGGGGAATTTTGGCAAAGGGAGAGAATTAAACTTTTAGGGCCCTATTATATATGGATGCTCAAGTGACTATTCCACTCAGACCTGTGGAAGAAAATGACATCAAGAATGAGCTAATGGGGGTCTTTCCCAGTGGCATGGTGGTTAAGTTCATGCACTCTGGTTAAATGGCCAGGTGTTTGCCAGTTTGGATCCTGGACTTGGACCTACACACCTACATCAAGCCATGCTGTGGCAGCATCCCACATAGAAGAACTAGAAGGACTTATAACTAGATTATACAACTGCACTGGGGCTTTGGGGAGAAAAAATAAAAAGTGGAAGATTGGCAACAGATGTTAGCTAAAGGCCAATCTTCCTAAGGGGAAAAAAAAAAGAAAATGAGCTAATGGGGTTTGGGCTGGGTTTACAGTGGGGGAAAGGAAGCCAATATAGCCTTGTGAGTGAAACGTTTTGTGCCAGTTCTGTGCACTCTAGGTATTACCTCTAAATCTGAATATATAGTTGGAAGAGATGCTTGTATTTCCCTGCCCCAAAAGTGCCAGATAAGATTCAGCTACATGTAGGGAAGTATTAGTGGAACACATAAATCTTTCTTCCACCAGCCTCCCTGCACCCTCTGGAGTGTATAGAATCCCAACAGGAAAAAAAAAAATCACATCCCAGATTAAAGACTAAAAGGAAGCACAGGTAGTAAAAGGTTCAAGGACAGCTATGTGCAAAAGTCTAAGGGGAGCTGAAGGCTTATAGTAGATTGTTTTCAAATAACTTCAGTTGTTTCTCCTATAGTCTCAGCTGTCTCAGACAATGTGATTCTAACTGAATCCATTACACACACTAATGACTCATGGTACACTGTTTTAAACATTGTACTGGCCATACTACTGGCACTTGAGAATCAAGATCTTTTTGCATGCATGTGAAAACGTCTCCAATATGTGTTTCTCATACTTTTTCAGGGTTATGTAAACTCCACTGCCATTTGCCAAAATTAGATAGGTCAGGATTTAGCACAAGTGCTGCTACACTCTGTTTTCCAAAACTTTCACTATATACATGATATCCTGATGGTTGGTAGTCAGAAGCCTCAGTCTCAACAGCCCAGCCTGTGGTGTGACACATCCCCCAGGAAGAGTGGCCAAAAATCTCCAAAAAAATTCAGGAGCCTGCTTGCCAAGTACTATGTAAGCATATTTGCAATACTCAGTCTTTCAGGCAAAGAAAAATTCTCTCTTCATCCCCACACCACCAAAAAAGAGGCCCAGCACCTAACGATACTTTGGATATTGGAAGTTCTTTGTGATTCTTTGGGCATTCTGCTTGGTCCTTTATATCAGACACCCACAAATCATCATCTTTTGAGTGGGACCCAAAGCAACATTTTGCTATGGAAACTGTCCAGCAAGCTGTGTCATGCTCTCTACCTTTTGGGTCCCACAGCTGTAATGACCTCTTTGAGCTATAAGGCTATGGGACTGATGACTATCCAAATGGAGTCTCTAGCAACAGGAAGCAGTCTCTGCCTGGATGAAGATAGCTAACATTAATGAAAATTTTAAAACATTCAAGACAATTCTATCTTTTTAGTAGGTATAAGCATATACTAAAAACATTATAACATACATAGGAAAGAAAAATAATCAACCTTGATTATTGAAAAATAATCAAGTTGGGAACTTCATCAGAACCAAACCATGCTGGCACCCTGATCTCAGACTTCCAGCCTACAGAACTGTTGAAAAATAAATTTTAGTTTATAAGACATATGTTATGGTAATTTGTTAGAATAGCCTGAATTGACTAAGACATATAATATAGACATAAAATGGAATATTACTCTGTCAGAAAAGGGAATGAAGTTCTGAGACATGCTGCAATGTTGATGAACAATGAAAAATTTGTGCTAAGTGAAATAAGCCAAACACAAAATAACAAATATTGTATGATTTCACTCATAGATTAAATATGGCAAATTCAGAGATATAGTAAGTTAACAATTGCTAAAAGGCAAATTTTATGTTATGTATTTAATGAATTTCTTTTAAAAAGGTTAATAGTGGAGGCGTCCATAAAAAGGTCAGAGTAAGGACCTCCAAATGTTTGCCCCTACCTGAAAGCAGTGTAGGCAAAAGTTATCAGAATCAACATTTTGAGAACTCTGGAAATTAATCAAAGGCTTGTAGCAACCCAGGGAATATTTAGTCAAGAAAAATGAATGAATCTCAGTAAGAACAGTGAGCTTTGTGGTATTGTAACTAATCCTAGTCTCATCTCCCATTCTCCAGTCTTCAGTAGCTTGACTAGTAACAGGCTACATTCTGAGTACTGAAGAGAGCAGAATGAGGCTGAAGCTCTTTCAAAGCCTTGTTCCCAAAGAAGAGACATAAATTGACTTGTTTGGTAGCTCTCTGGAAGACATCAGTCAAAGGCTTGTCTTTTGTTGACCTCACTCAAACTTATCCACTACTAATAGCTTCTTGAGGGGTAGGAGGGGCATTTGTTTAATGTTTTCACATTATGGCTGCCTGAGGCAATAGATAACAGTTGGGGGCAAACAATAGACTAAATAGCTTAAAATAAATGAATGAAGTGTCCCTAGAGGCTTTGATAATCTCTGATATATTCATGAGAATATGGAAGGCCACCTGCATTTGTAGGGCTGTATGCATGCTCAGGAAAGACATTAGAAGGCCCTAAATTCTGACTTATGGTGGACCTTTAAGATCTCTGAAAGCAGTAAACAAAAGCTAAGGCAGAGTGGTAAACTACCTGGTGGAGTGTTGGAGGTATGCCCCAACGTACTCAGAGACTGGTAGACTTATTGCTCCCAGGTGATTAAGGAAATCACTGACAGATTATTGTTGACTGCTAAGCTGATTGAATTTGGGACCTCAATGGCCACACATGAAAGAGCATAAATATTACAGAATTAGTTGAGAAAAGTGTGAAAAAACCCAACAACTACTGTAACAAACAGCAACAAAACAAACCTTGAGGAAGGAGGATAAACTTAATTCCAAAGTTGCCATATTATGTTGACAAATAAAAATGGCAAGCAATAGGATATATTGGAGTATATGAGGAAGCCATTTGGTATAAACCTAATTTGGCCTGACTTCTTTTTTCCTCCTTTTAAAAGGGCCTGACTGGCTATTGAGCACGCATTGCATATCTGCTTAGACATTTCCTATGGCCAGAACAAAGGCCCTTGAGATAAAGATGCAACTTCCCCCCAACATTAGCATTTTTCCTTAGGCTAGGAACTAATTGCTGCACTCACCTCCCAGCTCACCTGTGACCACCCAGCTGTAGACAACAGACTGCCACCCTGCTGTGTTCACCTAGACAGAAGACCTACCTGCTATTTCCGTCAATCGCTGTGCCGACAGAGTAGTCTCGCGACTATTGTAAAAGGGACATTCCAATCATATGTGAAACATCCTCTTTGAGGGTATATAACGACCCTGTATACCCCCCCCCCCACCTCTTTGGAGTGCTCTGTTCCTTTGTGGAAATACTCTCCCGGGTTATAATCCTCAGATTTAAGCTCAGAATAAACTCACCCAAATTTTCATTTATAGATTGGATATGGATTATTCTCGTTGACAGTTCTTGGCGTAGTTGCGGCAGGATTTCAGAGAAACCCACCAGAGGCCACCTGGAATCTACACTGAACCGGCATTCGGTACCAATAAGGGCCCATTGAGCCCCCTGGATCACTGCATTCTTCAGGTGACCTTGGTGAGTTCTCCTGAAACCCGGACCTCCTTACTTTAAGTTGACGGTCCAAGAGTTTATATGAGCTGGGTAAAGTCTTAAGACTAGAGGTTTTGAGGGGTACCAGTACAGTTCCTAGGTAGAAAAAAACCTAGAGAGAATTCCTAAGCCTCAGGGGCTTAGAGGAGCTTGGAGTGAGCTGGGTTGGTTGTCCTTTTAATTTGGCTTTGAATTGGAAAGAATTGTGTTTATAGAGTCTGAACAAACTGCTTGATAGAGAAATGAGAGACTGAATGTCTTCAGCTCCGAAGAAAAGGAACACTTGCTCCTCCCAGCCTTTACCAAAAGGCACCCTTAGGTGACTAAGGACCTCAGCGGGAGTGTCAGAGGATTAATCCTCGCAACGTGCAGCAGTCCCATAGGGAACTCCACTCTCATTCATGGTAATTAATTACAGGCTCACCCGGGGACACACACATAAGGGCTGGTCACCCCGCGCTCCGAGCTCCCACGGCAGTATTAGTTGGCTGGAGGGAAAAACCGAGGCACGTAAGAGAGTGTTTATGACCTTTCTATGGGGAGTAACACTCACAAGCAGCACACTTCTGACCCACTACACTGTCCTTAGAAGTTGTTCAGACTTTATTTAAAAAAACAAAAAGAAAAACAGACAAGCAAAAAGAAAATGGGAAACCCGTGCTTTTTAAAGCCGGCCAGCTCCCGGATGGACGACCTCCCAATGGAACTCCAGCTGGTTTCCTGTATGAAAACAATGCTTGCAAGTATCTAACAAAATGGGAAGGATTAACTAAGGATGACTTAAGTGGCCAAAGTGGGGAATGTTCGATATCTCAAAGCTACTGTATTTGCGCGCACAGGTAGAGAGAGCTGGCTCTAAAACTAAAGCAAAAGAATGGGAAGCTTATTATGATTGGCATTTAGAGGCTTCAAAACGTAATAATGATAAAGTGAATTCTTTACAGGAGACTAACCATAAATTGGCAGAGACTGTATCTGAATTTAAAAAGGATAAGAAGCCAGAAACCGTCCCACCCCGCTTATCCCTTCCATCTCCTCTGCAGCTGCCTTTGGAATCTCAGAGCTCATCTCCTTCTTCTTTTCTAAAGAGCTCTAGTCCATTGACTTAAAGTAAGCACTTACAAAAAAGTTTTTCTGAATAGAACTAACCCAAATGTCTTCATCTCTCGTAGAGTTACAATGGCCATTTTCGCCTCCTTTTTAGCTTTGCAACCGGGAAACAAAGAAATCTTTAAAGAGTCAAAGGCTCCACCCCTGGGAGCCCCAACTTTGGGTTTCTGGGCCTGATCACCCCAGCAACCCTAAGTGGGGTGCCCTCTCTTGACAGTTGACTCATTGAGTATTTTAGTCACCTAGTGAGTCAGTTATAAGGGTAGGAGACCTGTGATTTATTCTGTGAACTGTCCTGCTGGGGTTGTGTGCCCAGCATAGGAACTGTTGTGTGACTCTTATCTTGATAACCCTCTGGAAGAGGCCATGAGGGCGAGGTATGATCTCATCTCTTCTTTTCTTTGTCTGTTTTGCTCATCATCTCTTCTGTTGTCACCAAGTTGAGGTTAAGTTCAGGCTGGACCTGACCAGAACCTGGACCTTCTGTAAAATTGAAAACTTGTGTTTCTCTGTGCCTTTGTGATGCAGTTGGACAGGTAGATCAACCTGGAATGTAATTTGAGTTAAAACCCAGTTTCTGAGAAATCAAGAGTTTTGGCTTAAAGTAAGTGCTTACATAAATTCTAAATGTAGTAGAAATTAACCCAGTATCTTTCAAAGTTAACGTCTTGTGAATTAACCTTTGGTAAATGAAAGCTTGTTTAAGTTTGTTGGTTTGATTGAAAATAGTGTTGTTGTCAGAGTTGTTGGCATTTGCATATGATGCAGGCATGCAGCCTGGGTTTACTAGTCAAATAAGTTCATGTTGTCTGTTAGAAATTCGTCAGCAAAATAATAGCTTTAAATGAGGACCAGTTTTGTCTAATGTCTCATGAGGTTTTCGTAGGTAATCTGAACATAAGTGTTGGAAACAAACGGTTTAAATAGATAAAAGTGGGTACAATAACTGTTTTATGGTCTGTATACTTGGGGAAAAAAACACCTTCAAATTCTTTTTGGTAACAATCTTGAGTTTTGCCAAGTTAAGTTAAATGATAAAAATCTGAGTATCTGGGTAATTTTTGGATTGGATAGAACAAACATTGCTAAACATCTAAGTTTATCTGCTTTTGGTTTTTATTGCAGAGATGCTAAAAGTCTTTGGGTCTTTTACTGTAAAGTGATGTGTTCCTAGAAATTATGAAGTGTTTAGAATGCTGATATAAAAGACAATTTGTAATTGCTTACCTTTTAGTGTTTACTAGGGTCTGTTAATGGTTAAAAGTTCTAATTAACATATGTAATTAAAGCTATTGGAAATTAATAAGGAAAACAGCTCTGCATTCAAGGAAACTTAAAATGTAAGTTTTCAGTAAAGAAGGTATAAAGAATGGAAATATTTTTGTTTGGTTGGTTAAGAAAGATAAATTTGTCCTAATGTACTAGAAGGGAAGAAAGAAAGCATGGGACAAATTCTGAAGGCAAAAAGAAAGTTGTAGAAGTTTTGTGAAGGAGAAATTCTGAAAGGAGTTTTATGCCTGGTCACATAGACTGACATTAAAGTAAATCCAATTAAGCAAATGAGTTTCAATGTTAAAAAACAAAACTGCTAACAGAGATTAAGATCAATAACCGGTTATACAGGACTGAATGAACTGAGGATGATTATAATTTTTTTATGACTTTTGTTTGAAATATTGTTTTTGATGTGTTGTTTTGTTTTCTCAGATTTAAGGAAATCTTTTCTCTTATGCTAACCATGTCTTATAGCAATCAGTGAAATTATACCTTTGTGAGCAAAACTGAAACATTTGTCTTTTTCTCCCTACCTGATCCCTCGAGAATTTGGAAACTCTTTGTGAGTGAGTATGGTTATTTCGTGGCAATATAGTTATTTGCATAAGTTCAATAAGAATCTGTTCTCCTTGTAACAGGACACATTTGTTATCTTACCAAAACTTTGACTGGAATGTCATGTTTGAGAGAAAGATACAGACTCAGATATGACAATACTGCCTTTGAGGAATAAGGTTGACTTTCTGGAAATAAAGCCACTTGGAAATATGGGCCTGGTACCTTGCTTTACAGAGAGAGATTCCAGCAATCTTACCTGGTAAGTAAGGAAGCTTGCTTATGTGGCAGGTGCAATGAACCTCGAAATATTCTGGGGAACCTCAAGAAAGGAGAGAAAGTCACCCAAATCTAAGGTATTGCAGGCAAGGCCTCATGGCACAAATACTTGGCTTGGCTTTTCTGGCCTCAAGAAGTTTTTAAAGTTCAATCTGAGATTCCTCATAAAAAATTCCAGCAAAGCAGATTTAAGAGCCTATATGATCAATTGCTATTCTTGCTGCACTTATGTAAATAATCGGGCCAAGTTTCTTGAAACTAAACTTATTTTGGGAAACCAATTAGTCTTAACTTGACTATCTTTGGTAAAAATGAGGGTGATTTTAGAGAGAAAAATTGTTTCAGTGAAAAATTATAATACGCATTTGTGGATATTAGATCCTAGTTCTGTTAATTGTCTTTGAGGCTTTTTCTACCTGTGAACTGAGCTGCATCCTGAATTCTTCTACTGAAATATCTGGTTACAAACTTCCAAACTAATGTTTTCAATTTTTCCCTCATTTTCATTTGGAATCATTGAGAATTGGTCATGCTCTTTTTCCTGAAACCTTGCAAACTGAAGCTGAACAACTTGATAGAAACTTAAGAGAGATTCCTATCTGTTGCTGTGTAAGCTGTAAGCCACTCAAAAAGATACCTGAATGCCCGATGACATCATCAGAGACCTTTCATGCTGCAAAAAGATGCTTTAACTCTGACATCTAGAAGTCTTCTTGACTGCCTGCCCCCTGGACACAGGAACTAATTTATAATTTGCTCCAACCATTAACCTTGTTACCTTGTTTCCAACATCACAAGGGAGAGAAGACCACGACTGCATTCTATTGTTTAATTTGGTTTACAAATGAGTCTTACTTAAATGATAAGTGAGGATGTTACACTGTCTAGCCTCAAGAATACCTGCTACTTTCTGTTAACTCTGCTAACCCAGTAAAAGATTTCCTTCTACAGGCTCAAGAAATTGCCACGGAACAAGAGAAGCAGATATGGCAGTCAAAAGGGGGAATTTTTGACACCCCCTCGCAGATGTGGTTCGGGCCCAATAAGAAACCCACTCTATGGGTCACAAGGCCACTTTCCCTCCCTAAGGGACACTTTGAGGTATGACAATTGGACTTTGTCCAAATGCCCCCATCTCAAGGATAAACATATCTTGTAATGATCTGTATGTTCTCACATTGTTTTGAGGCCTTTCCTTGCAGAAGAGCGATGGCTTTAGGTAAATTATTATCGAAAAGAATAAATTCCTGTTTGAGGAATTCCTCCCGAGTTACACAGTGACTGGGGGGACTCAAATCTATTTGTAATGTTTGGCCAATATTGCAGCATTTCTACTGTGCTTACCATCCTCGATCCTCAGGACTGGTAAAACTAATGGCACAACTAGAACTTAATTGGCAAGCTTTCAGAAGCATTTACTCTCTCATGGCCAAAACTTCTTATGCTAGTGCTCTTTAATCTTAGATCTATACTTTTTGTAAACATCAGCTGTCTCCTTTTTAAATAATACAACAGCCTATGCAATTAAATGAAGAAATATATGAACCAGCTTTGCTTAAGGGATGTATTACATTGTTTTCATGGTCTTATTGTGGTGCTTAAAAGAAATGAAAGATTTGTAGCTGATTGTTTCACAGAGAAGTCCCAGAACTTAAGGATCATGGACTGTAACCTGAAGAATTTATTTATTGAAAGAGACATCAAATAAGACTCTTTGCAGCCCTGTTGGAAAGGACAATACCAGGAGGAGAAGAAGACAAGATCTGTTGTAGACAGCTGTCCCAAGACTCAGGACCAGGCCTGTATTCCCAACCTTATATCTCGTCATTTAAACCTTTGTTATGCTTAAACTGTATACCTATTTTATAATTGTTTGGAATGCTATCATACTTAAAGTGATTAATTTGGAACAGACTGGTCTTGAAAGCCAGGAATTTATCGAGTGACTCCTAATGGAACTCAATGGTTATGTGGAACAAATCTTTGGCCTTGGCTACTGCCTGGATGGCTAAAACACTTCACCCTGAGTTTCCTTTAAAAGCAGGGAAGGAGTCAGGCTGAGTTAAAACCTGTTGCTAATCTCCCTCTCTTTAAGGCCAGATGGGCTTGTTCAGTGTTTCACTGGTATGACTGTATTTGCAGCTATGTTTGCTCCTTCCTCGGGGCTAGAAGATGTCATATTACATATAGAAGCTCTGACTAAATTTACTCAACAAGCCCTTAATGATAGTCAAGCAGGAATAGCCTTATTAAATACTGAAATGACTTTAATGTGAAAGGCTGTCCTTCAAAATAGAATGGCCTTAGATATTCTTACAGCATCCCAAGGTGGCACGTGTGCAATCATTCAGACTGAATGCTGTGTTTTTATACCTGATGAATCTTCCAATGTGTCATCTCTGCTAAAGCACATGAAGAAGCAGGTGGATGCCTTATGCGATCCTGCACCTAGTTTGATTTGTTTCATTGGTTCCCTTTCAGTACCTGTTCCCTTTTTCAATGCGGATTGGAATTCCTATTTCTATTACTTATTGGAATCCTTGTACTGATCATAATATTCAAACTAATTGTTGTTTTCTTTACTCAGTGTTGTAAGAGTAGCAATACAAACTAAAGTAATCATTGCTCGACAGCTTGAGATGGTCAGTCTGTCTTATAACCCTGGACAAATTTCCTTTTCTGATACGGACTATGACTAAGAATTCATTTCAGACTAATCCTTACAAAAATGCTGTTCTTATCATTACTGTACTTGTTCTATAATCATATACAATGTAAATGCAAGGTGTCATAGAAAAGTGCATATGCAATGTTTGTGCAACAATCTAAATTAATTACATAACATATGAAATGCTTCCTCTGTTAATAAATATACTTCCATGCTTGTCCACTATTTCCCCCCAACGTGGACGACTAGGCAAATAAATAACATAAAAGCCTAGCACCGAGGGACATGATGGACCCAGGGCAGGCAGCAACCACCCTGGTGCTGAGGGACAATATTTTATCATAAATACTTTCTATCGAAAGATTAGAGATCAAAAGGGGGAAATGACAAATAAAAATGGCAAGCAATAGGATATATTGGAGTATATGAGGAAGCCATTTGGTATAAACCTAATTCGGCCTGACTTCTTTTTTCCTCCTTTTAAAAGGGCCTGACTGGCTATTGAGCACGCATTGCATATCTGCTTAGACATTTCCTATGGCCAGAACAAAGGCCCTTGAGATAAAGATACAACTTCCCCCCAACATTAGCATTTTTCCTTAGGCTAGGAACTAATTGCTGCACTCACCTCCCAGCTCACCTGTGACCACCTAGCTGTAGACAACAGACTGCCACCCTGCTGTGTTCACCTAGACAGAAGACCTACCTGCTATTTCCGTCAATCGCTGTGCCGACAGAGTAGTCTCGCGACTATTGTAAAAGGGACATTCCAATCATATGTGAAACATCCTCTTTGAGGGTATATAACGACCCTGTATACCCCCCCCCCACCTCTTTGGAGTGTTCTGTTCCTTTGTGGAAAGACTCTCCCAGGTTATAATCCTCAGATTTAAGCTCAGAATAAACTCACCCAAATTTTCATTTATAGATTGGATATGGATTATTTTCGTCGACAATGTTATCTGAAAAGTCCATTTTTCAGAAAAATTATGAAACATGCAAGAGACAAGAAAGCATATACCATATACCAGATAAAAGAGTAATCAATATAAACTATCCCTGAAGAAGTGCAGAGGTTGGACTTAGTTAAAGACAAAGACATAAATCAGCTATTTTTAAAATGTTCAAATGGCAAAAATATATTGTCTTCAAAAGTAAAGTATGAGAACAATGACAAATTAGAGAATATAAATAAAGTGATATAAATTATTTTTAAAAAACCAAATTGAAATTCTGGAGATGAAAAGTACAATAACTGAAATGGAAAATTTACTAAAGGGGCTCAGTAGAAGATTTGAGCTGGAAAAAGGAAAAACCAACACACTTGGCAATAGGTGAATTAAGATTATCAAATCAAAGTAATAGAATGAAGAATGAAAAGAACATTGGAAACGTATAGAAACAAACATAACAACATATGCATAGAGTCCCAGAATTACAGGGGAAAGGGGAAAATAGAGTATGTGAAAAAAACAATGGCCAAGAAATTCCCAAATTTTATAAAAAACATTAACCTACATATCCAAGAAGCTCCACTTGATGTAGGATAAATTCAGAGATCCACATGTAGACAAACAGAAATCAAACTGTTGAAAGACACAACCATAGAGAAAACATTGAAAGCAGCAAGAGTAAGGCCTCATCATGTACAGAGATCTTCAATAAGATTAATCACTGATTTCCCATGAGAAACCATAGAGGTCAGGAAGTAATGGGTTGACATAGTCAAAATGCTGAAAGAAAAGAAAAATTGAAGAAATAATTCTGTTATGAGTAAAATTATCCTTCAAAAATGGAGAGTAACATCAGCAGAATAGCAGACTGAGAAGCTCCAAGCTCTCATTCTGCCACAGAAACATCAAGAGAAAACAATAAAAAGCTGTATGAACCAATGTTTATAGCAACCAAACAACAAGCATAATCGAGAAAATTTCATCTTTGAAATACTGAAAAAGTTTTGTGGTGTTTTTTTTTTTTTTTAAAGATTTTATTTTTTCCTTTTTCTCCCCAAAGCCCCCCAGTACATAGTTGTATATTTCTCATTGTGGGTCCTTCTAGTTGTAGCATGTGGGATGCCGCCTCAGCGTGGTTCGATGAGCAGTGCCATGTCCGCGCCCAGGATTCGAACCAACGAAACACTGGGCCGCCTGCAGCGGAGCGCGCGAACTTAACCACTCGGCCACGGGGCCAGCCCCAGTTTTGTGGTGTTTTTATATACTGTCCTCCCACCCTGACCCAGTGGCTGTGAACAAGGTCTTAAGCAGGCAGCAGCTTTGTTACCAGTACTCTTCTCAAACAGGAAGTAGCATAGCAGGCCTTGTTTGCAAATTATTGAGTATGTCTGTTCTAAAGAGTCTGAGGAATGTCTGAAGGACCTAAGCGAGGTACTTGTTCAGCACAACTCAAGATTGAAGCAGAAAAAACAGTGGGCAATGACTGTAAAAGACACAAGGCAGACTACAAACCTACAGGTGCCTAAGGTAAGAGATTATAGATGGAGATACACATAGAGAAGCTAGGGTAAGACTCTGGAAAATTAGATAATTCAAAAGAAACTTTTAATATGGAGGAATTTGAAAAGCCACACACCTGCCTAGGCAAGACAGATGTTCAGGAAAGACTTCAGAAGATCTTTAGCTTTTAACTTAGTCTGGTCCTTAAGGCATAGAGCAAATCTTGCTGATCAGTGAAGGACTACTCCACCACGGAGTTATTCTGAAAATACTGATGGAAGCTCTATTTTTTGTGTATTTTCTGTTTGTTTCTTCAAGCTCCTGGCATATAAGGAAATATCTGCCATATATTAACTGAACACAAGCTAAACGCAAACAAACTGCAGTGATCACACATGACAAGCAATAGTCCTTGCAAATAACTTTTAGAAAAGTTCGATTTCCACAGTTGTCACATTATAAGTCAAATATCTAATTTTCAAGAAAAGTTGACAAACCGTACAAAGATATATAAAAATATGGCCCATTCAAAGAAAGAAAATAAAGTGGCAGAAGTTATCCCTGAAGAAACACAAGCATCAGGGGCTGGCCTGGTGGTGTAGCAGTTAAGTTCACATGCTCCACTTCAGTGACCTGGAGTTCACCAATTTGGATCCTGGGCATGGATGTGTCCACCACATATCAAGCCATGCTGTGGTAGGTGTCCCACATACAAAATTGAGGAAGATGGGCACAGATGTTAGCTTAGAGCCATTCTTCTTCTGCAGAAAGAGGAGGAATAGCTGTGGATGATAGCTCAGAGGTAATCTTCATCAAAAAACACAAAAAGGAAACAAGCATAAGATTTAAGACACAAAGGCTTTATTTTTTAATTTATTTTATTTATTTCTTATTTTATTGAGGTCACATTGGTTTATAACATGCACAACAGCCAAGATTTGGAAGCAACCCAAGTGCTCATCAACAGATGAAGGGATAAAGAAGATATGGTGTATATATGAACAATGGAATACCACTCAGCCACAAAAAAGGACAAAATCATGTCATTTGTGACAACATGGATAGACCTTGAAGGTATTATGCTAAGTGAAATAAGTCAAATGAAGACTTTAAAACAAATTTTAAATATACTCAAGAGCAAAGGGAAAATATGAACAAAGAACGAAGGTAAATTATGAAAATGATATAGTGTGAAAATAAGAATGTCAACAAAAGATACAAATTAAACAAATGAACCAAACAGAAATTCTAGAGCTCAAAAGTACAATAAATTAAATGAAAAAAATATTAGAGGGGAGAAACAGCAGATTTCAACTTGCAGAAGATAGAATTAGTGAACACAAAGATAGAATAAATGAAATTGTTGAGTCTGAGCAGGAAGAATAAAGAATGGAATGAACAGAGCTTATGGGACAGCAGGAAACCATCAAGTGGACCAACACACACATTACGGGGGTCCCTGAAGGAGAAGAGGGAGAGACAGTTGCAGAAAAATTATTTGAAGAAATAATGGCTAACTAACCAATTTGATAAATACATGAATTTATAAATCCAAGAACTGAGGGTATGATGTTGAGCAAAATTAGCCAGATAGAGAAAGACAAACACCATATGATTTCACTCATATGTGGAAGATAAACATATGAATAAGGAGAACAGATTAGTAGTTACTGGATGGGAAGGATGTTGGGGGGGTGAGTGAAAGGGATAAAGAGGTACATATGCACAGTGACAGATAAAAACTAGACTATTGGTGGTGAGCATGATGCAGTCTATACAGAAACTGATATATAATAATGTACACCTGAAATTTTACAATGTTATAAACCAATAAGACCTCAATAAAATAAATAAAAGATATGCTGGAGAGGGGGAATCATTAGGCCCACAATCTCCCCTTCCACTAGCCCCATCTGGCTAATAATTAAGCCAGGCTGTAATGTATTGCACCACACCATTGACTATTGGAATCTCAATGCGAAAGTTCCCCTGATTAAGGCTCCAATTCCTAATATTATAGAACTGATTGAGGCTATACAGCAGGCCCACGGAGAATCCTTCTCAGTCATTGATCAAGCTAATATGTTCTGTTCCCATCACAGAGGAAGGTCAAGCCCAATTTGCTGTCACTTTTGAAGGGACTCAATATACATTTGTGCAGCTCCTATTTAGATATTTAACCAGCCCTGCAACTGCACATAACCTCTTCCACCAATGTTTAAAAACCTTACATTTGGAAAGGTGCTGTTTTGTCATTATATTGATGGTATTATGCTAAAGGATCCCTCTGAGGAAGCAGTACAGGCAGATTTGCACACCTTCACAGACTACCTACACCAGCATGGCTGGATGATCATTCCTCACAAGACCCAAGGCCCCACCTCATCTGTCAAATTTCTAGGCATCATCTGGTCCTCTCAGGGCCTTGAAATTACCCCCAAGTCAAACATCAGTTGCTCACCATTAAACCAGCTACCACATTTAAGCACAATACATACTAGATTTGTTTATATTGTAGAGACAACTCATCCCTCATCTCTGACTAATTCTTCACCCTATATATGCAATCATACACAAGTCTGCCATCTGCCATTAGGGTGAAACTCAACAGCGTGCTTTGGAAGCTTCTGACAAACAAATGGTGAGCGATAGGATGTACTGGAGTAGATGAGGAAGCCATTTAGAGTAAATCTAATTCGGCCTGACCTTGTTTTCCTGAAAGAGCCTGACATGGCCACTGAGCATGCATTGTATATCTGCTTTAAGCATTTGCTATGTCCCAAAGAGAAGAACAAATAGCCTTAAGATACAGATGCAACTTCCCCCACATTGGCATTTCCTTAAGGATAAGCATCTCTCCCTAGGCTAGGAATTGCTTTGCTGCACTCACCCGTGACCAACCAGCTTGAGCAACAGATCTGCTTCCTGCTGTGTTCACCAAGACAGCAGACCTACTACCTGCTGTGTCCATCAATCATTGTGCCAAGAGAGAAAACTTGTGACTATTGTAAAAGGGACATTTTAATCAGATGTGAAACATGCTCTTTGAGGGTATATAACCATTCTGTACATCCCATTTCTTTGATGTCCTTCCTTCCGTGGGTAAGGAAGGCCCTAGGCTAAGCTCGTCCTCAGATCTGGCTCAGAATAAACTCACGCCAATTTTCACTTTATAGATTGATTATGGATTATTTTCATCAACACTTCTTAGTAGGCCATCGAACAAGCCTTACTTTTAGTCCTTGCTCTACATCCCAAGTCGAGTCCTTGGCCACATCTGATTTTGCCTCCTGGAGTCTCTGGACCAAACATGACTCCACCTGGCTTCCTATGGAGTTTTTGTTTGAGGGTCTAACCCCAATGGCAGCACGACACACTTCCTTGAATGCCGGATTTTGCATCTTCTTGGTCTCTTTTAGAAACCAAGGTCCTAACCAGCCCCCACCCAGTACTACTCTGTACACAAGTTCCTATAATCCCCTGGGTTAGAGATGCCTCCAAGGAGAAGCTCAGCACAACCACTGATGCCTCTTTGGTGAATTGGAAATGGTAACTTCAGGAGAGAGCTAAATCTGACATCAAAGGCCTTTCCAAATTACAGGAGGATGTGGCTTTCACCAGACTCAGCCCCTTGCCCTAGAGCCTTCAGGAAGTCATAGCAGCACCACCCCCTCTGTCTAGCTGCTTGAGGAGCCCCTTTGGACCAACTGTCTGAGAAGGACAAAGAATCAGTGTTCTTCACTGATGACAGCACCACCGTTGTATGCAATGTAACTGTCTGGAGGCCTTGGGCATTCCACCTGCCCTTTGGTACCTCTCCAGGCAAGGAGGGCACTCCCGGCTCAGCCCAATTGGTGGAAATTGTATCTGTTCACCTAGCCCCTAAGAAAGCCATAAAACAGGGGTTTTTGCAGCTTTACATTATCACAGATTCCTGGGCTGCTGATAATGGCCTGGCAGTTTGATTGGCCGATAGCTAAGGGACCATTTTCTCATAAGAGGCAAGCCCATCTGGGGTGCCCAGATATAGAAGAAATTAGCAGAGCCCCCAATTCCTATAATTGTTACTCATGTTTCCACACACACTAACTACTCCACACCAGAAGCTATTTTTAACAATATTTCAGACTTCTTTACTAAGCCCTCCACATTTTGCCAGGTACAGACTCTTCAGGGTAACAACCCTTCCAAGAAATTCATGAAATGGGCTCACACAAGCTTGGGTCATCAGAAAATTTATGCCTTAACAACTTGGGCTCAAGTAAGGGGACTTTCCCTCTCAGCAGCAGCCAAGTTGTGATAGATGAGTGCATTCTCTGTTCCCAAACCAAATACTGGAAACTATCCAGATGGGGACATATTCCCCAAGGAGACAGACTATACTTCCCCTGGCCGATTGATTTTATTGGCTCACTGAACCCCTCTGCTGAGGCTTCCAGATGCCATCACAATCATCAATACTTTCACAGAAAGTATTGGTGACTCTTGGCGACTCCTGCCCAGAATTCCTCCTCAAAAGAGGTAATCTCTTTTATTAGTAAATTTATTCTTATTCATTTTGGATCACCAGACATTATTGACTTTGACCACGGGCACCCACATTACCTCTCAAGAGACTCAACAATGGGCTTTCCATCATAATATTCTTTGGAATTTCCATCTAGGCTACTGCCCCAAGGCGGCTGGCCTCCTTGAGCATCACAACGGCCTTCTTAAAGAGACACTACTTTAATTATTTTCAGGCAAATGGTCCCTGAAATAGAATTAACTCTTGCTCCATGCCCTCATTTTACTTAATTTTCACCCCCTGGGCCTTCATACTCCATATATCAATTATTATATACCCCTCAAATTTCCACTTTTTCTCATTTCTGGCAATTCTCAAGCTTTTACCCTCCAAGATGATGTCCTTTTTATTTTTTCCTCTGACTCCACTTCCCTCTTCCACTATGAATTTTTGATCATCTCACCATCTGCTTCACGCTGACCTAATCCAGGGTGGATACTCCAGTATGAGCTTCTCACCATTGAATGCCCACTGGCCAAAAGCCCACTAAGTTAGTGCAAGATCATTTCTTTGAAAATACTGACAATGGTGAGGACTCTCCCAAAGGAGCTGTTACCAAAATCAAAGTGGGTTCATCTCTTGGCAAGTTAAATAAGACTCTCCACCAGAAGTAGTGTCTCACACAGTAAAGTATATATGCAGCAAATAGGAGACCATGCAGAATCATTTCCAAAGTAATGGTGTCCCTGAACAAAGGAAAGTAGAGAACTTTTATTTCAGATGGAGAATGAATATTCAAGAGGGAGAGGTGGGTATTCACTTGTGCATGCTCAGTTGGCAAACATGCTTCCACATACACTGCAGGTTGCAGTAATAAGGCCTAAGCTCCCCCTGGAGAGATTTTAGCACTAAAAATAAGGCAAAGGCCATAGGTGTAGCTTTTATGGTGAGGCTTGGTCTGGTTCAGGGTGGTTGGTGATTGCATCTCCTTAACATAACAAAAGGAAAAAACAATTTGGAAAAACAGTGAAATACTTCCAAACAAACCCTTGAGTTCCTCAGGGCTACTAGTCAATGACAGAGCCACCTACACGCTGGCCACTTTTTATGAATATAGTGCCTAAAAGTGCTGGCTGATAAAATTAAATTTTGCTCCTAATTTACGGGAAGTAGAAATCAGCACTCCAAGACCAACCAGTGGCTCAGTTTGGGTGTCTGAAAGAGGAAAAGAAGCTCTCCACTTTGTAGATCTAAGCCATGTTCAGAGATGAGAGTATGGTGAGAAAGCTACAAATTGTGGCCTTACCCCAGGCTAGATGAGGTAACCCATGGTTTTCTCACTGAGAGCAACCACCTTCAGCTGTTAATCAATATAAAAATAGCTCAGCCAGAAAGAACCCAACCCAAACTCATCAAGTGTTGATGCTCTGTATGGCTATGTCTATTCTTATTGCCTTGTATGACCTGGGTGATAGGGTTACTGGTAGACCCCTTGGGCCTAACCATCACACAGATATAATGCTGGAATAATACTGATCCAGCTCACAGTTGCATCACAGGGTAGAAAAGCAGGGAATGCTAGAGAGCCCTCTTGGAGGGACTCAGGCTAGCATGACACTGAGTCTGACTGACAAAAGGATTGAATCCTTTTACAGGGAATGGGCCCTCTGGATGTGATGTTTAAATGACACTCATCCCCCCTGATTTCTGTACATAAAATATTGCTAGAAGCTAACTGGCCCGGTGACTGCCTGTACATAAAACCATCTGCTTACAAGGACTGTGCTCTCATGATTTGTCCATTGCCATCATGGGTTAGTCTTAAGAATGCCTAAATAGCATCCATAAGATTTCCCTTAGCTTGGGATATAAATGTGCCCAGAAGCCTTATGTGCTTTGGATGAACTCCTCAGAGAATGAAGAGGCAGCCACCCATTCCATGGCTAAATGTGTCCTTAATGACCCCAGCGAGCTCTTAACAATGTCTTACACTAGCGGAAGGCATCAGATATTCAGTTCAATCCTCAGGGAAGCCTCCAGGTTATATCAGGCTAGCCTACCCCCAGCCAATGACCAATACCCCAACTAGATAGCAGCATAGGAGGATCACCCGCCCCTGAGTGGCCACCATTCCAGAGGACCTCACTCCTGAAGGAAACAGACTCATCACTAGAGAGGACACCATTTCAGATGACATTGCCACAACCCAAGAGCTCACTGCTGGAGATGACTGTGCCTCCTACACTGGAGATGACACCTCAGAGACATATCACCACATTGGAGACGTACCACTCATCCAGATGGCACCACTTCCCAATTTACAGCAAGCTCCGCAGAACACCAAAAGGGGGACTAAGACTTTCTAGGAACAGTGGACAAAATGTATTGCCCTGATGGAATCAAGGGATGGTCCACTGGAATATTATTTTGCCATATTTGCCTGGTGCTTGCCAGCTGACCCTACCCTATACCAAGAAGGCTGTAAGACTATGAGTATGTCTCCTGCTGACTGCAGGGCAGCATTGCATCATATTTCTTCATTGTGGCAGGCCAAAATATGCACTCAGAAGCAGATAGCTCCCCAGCCTACACATACAGCCTATTTAGACTATGGCCCTTACGGGCTCCCCTTGACTTTCCAATTTTATGTGCTTACAAAGGAATTCCTGATCATGGCTTCTGCTGGCCAGAGCAAGCTCTTAAGCTCTTACCATGATTTCCTCCAACACTATTATGATCTCTTCCATGATTACTCCAATGCCACTATGACCTCTTTCACCACACTTCCCTCTATATCTTTCATGACACTGGCAAAACACTTCACAAACACCACAAACATTTTCATCCAATGGGCTGAGAAGGCTACCTACATCCTGGGAGTCAGAAATTGCTAGACTTGTTTGGTCTTGAACCACCTGTATCCCACCTTAAATGCTTACTCAGCTGATATATTCAATTTCAGCCAACTCTAACAACAACATTATAGCCCCAGACTCTTCATCAATTAGATGCCCCACCCATTTTTCACTCCAACTACTCCTCAAGGAGTCATTTTGGAGTAGCCTTTGAGGCCACCTTGTTCATTCTGTGCCCAGGCACAAGCAGCTGTTGGCCTGTAGACCCCTTTTACTGTACCACCAGAACTCATACAGCAGAGATGGCCAATGAATGGGTGCAAATTCTCGGGTTTCTTGCCAGAGGCTCTAGTGAATACTTTACACTGGGAATTTCCACTTTTGGATTTTATTGAGGGCCCATGTTGCAAGGCTCTCACCTAGTGCATTATTCTCTTTCTCGGCCCTCTGATCAGCTTCCCCCTGGCCACATATTACAAGGCACCATTGTCTCCCTTGGTTTGCTACTGGAAGTTTGTCCTGCAGTTTAAAAATCCCCTGCATTTGTTAACCTGGCTGGTTACCACCAACCCAAAAGAGCTATTTTCATTCCTTTAGTCCTGGGTATTTTAGTTCTTACTAGGACTAGCTGAACTGGGCACAGGTGCAATGGCCCTAGCCACCCAGAATCAGGTAATTGAGGCCAACCAACAATTATTGGCCACCTTAACCCAACATGTACAGTGACTCCATAAAACACTTGTCCTTGTACAACAGTCTTATAAATTTGCTAAAATGGTTTTGAATAACTGCTTGGCCCTAGATTATCTATTGGCCAAGGAGGGAGGAGTTTGTGCCCTCCCTGAGACCACTTACAGCATGTAAATCAACAACTCAGGACAGGTTCAAGCCTACTTACAGCAAATGACCCAATATTACCCAAATCTTTGAACAGATTCCCAGGGCCCCCAAGATCACCAACCTATTTTCATGGCTGGACCCTTCAAGTTTGGGACAATGGCTATGGACTGTATTTCAGATTATTGGCTGTATAATTATTATAAGACTCATTCCTATAATTTTATTTAGATGTATATTTTCTTGGTTACAATGCATCCTACTCCTGACTTTTAACATATCTGTTACCCAGGCTGTTAATGTCCTCACTATTGACTCTGAAGCCTTGGCATCACAGGGTGGATTGTAGTATAAGCCCTGACAGTTGTATTTAATTTTTGTAATGCAAGTACTTGACTTAAGCCTTGATTGCCAAGGCATCCATTTCAAAGAGGCATCCACTTCATCAAAGTCTATCTCAAATAAACACGTTGCCAGCCATCTGACTAGACAAAGAGCTAGGATGTGCACTCCCACCCCCACCATGAGGCAAACTGGTTTTAGAAATCTTTGTTGTTTTAGATAACTGGCCATTTGGGCTGCTTTTTTCTTTTTCTTTCTTCCTATGATTTAAATTCCTGCACTTATGTTTTAAATTGGCCAATTAAAAAAATTGGCCAATAATGAGTGAGCCTGTGAAACCTTAGACTCACACCCTCAACACGGATAAAAGCACAACCCCAGGCCCATTCTCTATCTCTACCTACAACCTTGCTGTGTGCCAGGTGTGCCTTGTATGCTTCAGGGCCTGCAGGTAATATAAACTCCTTTTTTCTTCAAAATTTCGGAATGGTTGTTTTGAAGGGCATCTTGTAATCATAATGAGAACCAAAAGTTTTGGTCCAGTTGTAACATTGATTTCAAAATGGGAGATGCCTGTGGGGAGTTCACCAGGGCCTAAGTGAGTGCCCTCAGGCATTTGTAGCCAATAGCATTACTATCAATAGGCTGAGACTGACACAAAACAGTAATCCATAGCAGTAATGACTTCAACTGTAAATAAATTAAACTCTCCAAATCAAAACACTTAGATTGGAAGAATCAGTTTTAAATAACCCTGGTCCAATTATATGCTTCATACAAGAGACTCACTTTAGATCTAAAGACACAAATAGGTTAAAAGTGAAAGAATGGAACAAAATATTCTGTCCAAATCATAAACAAAAACAATCTGAAATGACTAAGCTAATATGAGAAAAAGAGACTTTAAGTCAAAACCTGTTAAAGGACACAGAGAATGACATTATATATTGATAAAAGGATCAATTCATCAAGAACATATAATAATTATAAACATATATGCACCAAACATCATGATGAATATATGAAGCAAACATTACAAGAATTGAAGGGGAAACACACAGTTCTAGAAAAATAATCGGAGACTTCAATATCCCACTTCCAATAATGGATAAAACAACCAGATAGAATATCAATAAGGATATGATGGACTTAAAGAATAATCAATTGGACCTAACAATCATATACAGAACATTCCATCCAACAGAAGGTGAATACACATTTTTCTCAAGTGTACATGGAAGATTCTCCAGCATAGACCAAAATAATAGGTAAAACCACAAGTATTATTAAGTTTAAAATATTGAAATCATACAAGTATATTCCAATCCCAGTGGAATAAAACTGGACATAAATAAGAAAAAACTAGAATATTCAGAGATATGTAAAAAAACAAATAACACTCTTAAACAATGAGTCAAAGAACTGTTGATGCAAATAATCCGTAAACAATCTATAAATCAAAATTGGAGTGAGTTTATTATGAGCCAACCCTGAGGACCAGATTGCCTAGGAGTGTCCCTTCACAAAAGAAGGAAGCACTCCAAAGAAGTAGGGGGTACAGAGTGGTTACATACCTTCTTGGAACAAAGAGCATACATCACATATGATAGGAATGTCCTTTTTATAATAGTCATAAGATTGCTTTGCTGGCACATCAGATTGGTGAACACAGTACGTTGGTGGTCAGATGGTGAGTGGTCACAAGGTGAGCACAGTAGGTCAGTAATTAATCTTTAGTTTAGTGAGAGATGCTTATCCTTAAGGAAATGCCCAATGGGGAAAGTTACATCCCTATCTTGAAGGGCATCATTCTCTTCTCCTTGGAACACACTAAATATTTACAGCAGATGTACAATGCATGCTCAAAAGGTCACATCAGGCCCTTTTAGAAATACAAGGTCAGGCCAAATTAGTTTTAACCCAAATGGCTTCCTAATATACTCCAATATATCTTATTTGTTGTCATTTATATATCAGAAAAAATCACAAGGAAAATTAGAAAATACCTTGAAACAAATGAAAATAAAAAGCATAACATGCCAACACTTATAGAATGCAAATAAAGTAGAGCTAAGAGGGAAATTTACAGCTACAAATGCATACATTTTAAAAGCAGACAAACAACAAAATAATCTAACTTTCAATCTTAACGAACTAGTAAAAGAAAAGCAAGCCAAACTCAAAGATAGCAGAAGGAAGGAAATAGAGTGGTGATAAATAAAACAGAGACTAGAAAATTGAGAAAATAAATGAACCCAAAAGTTGGTCATTGGAAAAAGTTAACAAAATTGAAAAGACTATAGCTAAGAACACAAAGGAAAGAACAGAGAAGATTCAAATTATAAAGTCAGAAATACAAGTGGAGATATTGCTATCTATTTTACAGAACTAAAAAGGATTATAAAAGCATATTAGAAACCATTGTATACCAACAAATTGGATAACCTGGATGAAATAGACAAATTCTTAGCAAAACAAAGTCTACCAAAATTAAATTGTAAAATAGTGGAAAATCCCATTTGACCTATATCCCATAAGGAGATTGAATCAGTAATCAAAGACCTCTCAACAAAGAAAAACCTGAGACCAAATAATTTCACTGGTAAATTCTACCAAATATTTAAAGAATCAAAACCAATCCTTATGAAATTCTTCCAAAATATTAAAATAGAGAACAAATTGTAACTCATTCCTGATACCAAAGTCAGACAGAGACAAGACAACTACAGAGAAATATCCCTTATGAATATTGATGCAAAAATATGCAAAAAATTACTAGCAAATCAAATTCAGGAGCATATTAAAATAACTATACAATATGAGCTAATAGAATTTATTTTGGGAATACAAGAATGGTACAACATATGACAATCAATAGGTGTAATACACCACATTAACAAACTGGAGAAAAAAAGCTACATGATAATTTTAATTGATAAAAAAAAGCACTTGAGAAAATTCAACACATTTTCATGATAAAAACACTCAATAAACTAGGATTAGAAGAAAATATCTCAACATAATAAAGGCCATATATGAAGAGCCCACAGGTAACATCATACTCAATGGTGAAAAACTGAAAGCTTTTCCTTTAAGATCACAAACAAGACAAGGATGTTCATGTTTGCCACTTGTATTTAACATAGTACTGGAAGTCCTAACATGAGCAATCAGACATTAAAAGGAAATAAAAGGCATTCAAACTGGAAAGCAAGAAATAAAATTATCTTGTTTCATAGATGACATGGTTTTATATGTAGAAAATCCTAAATATTTCACCAAAAAACCCTGTTAGAAGTAATAAAATAATTCAGAAAAGTCACAGGATACAAAATCAACGTGAAAAATCTGTTGCATTTCTATATACTAATGATAAACAATGCAAGAAGGAAGTTAAAAAAATTGATTTCATTTACAATATCAAATAGATTAAAATATGTAGAAATAAACTTAACCAAGGAGATAAAAGACCTGTAAAAAGAAAAATGCAAAGTGTTCCTGAAAGAAATTAAAGAACAAAAAATAAACAGAAACACATCCTATGTTCATGGATTGGAAGACATTATTCTTAAAATGTCAATAGCATCCATAGCAATCTACAGATTTAATTCAAGCTCTATCAAAATCCCAATAGATTTTTCTGCAGAAATAGATAAATGACTCCTAAAATTCATATGGAATCACACGGGACTCTAAATGGTCAAAACAATCTTGAAAGACAAGAATAAAGTTGGAGGTCTCACAATTCCTGACTCTAAAGTTTATTACAAAGCTACAATAATCAAAATCCTGTGGTATTGGCATAAAGACTGATGTAGTAAAATAGACAAGCAAGAAATAAATCTTCCCAGATATGGCCAAATGATTTTCAACAAGGTTGCCAAGGCCATTCAATGAGGAAAGGACAGTCTTTTCAACAAACAGTGGCGGAAAACTGGATATCCACATCCAAAAAATGAAGTAGGATCCTTATCCTACACCCCATATAAAAATGAGCATAAAATGGATCAAAGACATAAAGATAAGAACTAAGAATATAAAACTCTTAAAAAAAACCAAATGCAAAACACTTCATGACATTGGCTTAGCAATGATTTCTTGAATATGACACCAAAAGTGAAGGTAATGAAAGTAAAAATAGGTAAATTTGAAGACATCAAAATTAAAATTTCTGTGTATCAAAGAACACAATCAAAAGGATGGAAAGGCACCCTATAGAATGGGAGAGAATATTTTAAATTATGTATAAGTAGTCAATATCCACAATATATAAAGAATTCCCACAACTCAACAACAAAAAACTCTGTTAAAAATGGGCAAATGGCTTGCATAGAGATTACTTCAAAGAAAATGTACAAATGGCCAACAGGTATATAGAAAGATGCTCAACATCAGTAATTATCAGGGAAATGCAAATTAAAATCACAATAAGATATCATCTCATACCCATTAGTATGGCTATTTAAAAAAACAGAGAAAAGAACAAGTGTTGGTGGGAATGTGGAAAAATTGGAACCATTGTGCACAGTTGGGGGGAATGTAAAATGGTGGAGTCACTATTAAAAGCAGTATGGCAATTCATCAAAAAATTAAAAATAGAATTTGAATATAATCCAGTAGTTCTATTTCTGGGTGTATATCCAAAACAATAAAATAAGATGCTTAAGAGATATGTATACCCATGTTCATAGCAGCATTATTCACAATATCCAAAAGGTGGAAGTAATCCAAGTGTCCATCAGTGGGTAAATCGCTAAAAAAATGTGATATATACATATAATGTAATATTACTCCACCTTAAAGAGAAATAAAATTATGATACCTACAAAATGGACAGACCTGAAGGATATCATGCTGGGGTAACCTAGACATAAAAGGACAAGCATTGTATGATTCTACTTATACTAGTTACCTGGAAAAGTCAATTTCAAAGAAACAGAAAGTAGAATGGTGGTTGGCAGGGGTTGGGAGAAGAGGGGAATGGGGGTCATTGTTTAAAGGGTATGGAGTTTTGGGTTGGGAAGATGAAAAGTTCTGTCGATAGATGGTATTGATAGTTGCATGACAGTGTCAATGTATTTAATGCCACTACATTATACATTTAAAAATGGGTAAAATGGGGGTTGGCCTGGTGGCATAGTGGTTAAGTTTATGCACTCAATTTTGGCAGTTTAGGGTTGGCGGGTTCAGATCCCGGGTGTGGACCTAAACACTGCTCAGGTCATGCTGCGGTGGCATCCCAAATACAAAATAGAGAAAGATTTGCACAGATGTTAGCTCAGCAACAGTCTTCCTTGAGCAAAAAAAGGAAGATTGACAACACATGTTAGCTCAGGGGTAATCTTTCTCACCAAAAATAAAATGGTAAAGCGGCAAATTTTAGTTACGTTTATTTTAAACAGCAAAGAAGTAATTTTAAAAATGTATTATCTCTGCTGACATCACCAAATGGCCAGATAGGAGGCTCCTGACTTTTCCTCCTTGCATGGATGAACTAAATATATGGTTGTACATGGATCAATTTTCTCTGAGAAAAATTCAGAAACTAGTTGACTGACTCCTACACATTGCACACCTGAGAAAATATCTACAACAAAATGGGTAAGAAAGGCTGAGCCATACTCTCACCATGAAGCCCATTCCTGGCACAGTGTCTTACAATAAGGAGGAAACCCTCAACTCCCAGCTTCTCCCTAAAGAGTGAAGTGAATGATTTAGAAAACATGTCTAGCACCCTGACTTTTAAGGCTACCACTGAAGAATGGGCCCTGAAATCTCCTAGCACTGGTAGACAATGAGGCTTGCATTCACAAGTCCCACAGGACTATAGCAAAAGAAGCAGTTTGTAAACATGTGTGTGAGGACTCCTAAATCTATACCCCCAGGCTCAGTGCAGAGGGAGCAGGCAAAACCATTCATCCCTCAGTTATTTCCAAGAAGGGATTTGACTGCATACTTTCCCAATCAGTGGCTGCCACCTGAGGAACAGGCTCCCAAATCATCTACATCTGGGAGCTGATGAACTTTGGCACTCATGAGTCCCTTGGGACCACACACAACAAAGAGATGGTTCTATTTGGGCACACGAGCACTCCCAGTGATTATTCCCTCTGGCTCAGTACAGAGTGAGAAGGAAAATCATCCTGCTCCTGGTTTCTCCATCATAGGGGTTAGACTTCATATCTAATGTTCTGACTTTACAAGATGCTGCTTGAAGGTCAGCTTTCAATTAGTTTATATCAAAGAACTGAAGGACCAGGCAATTAGTACCCCTCTGGGAGTCAGAACAGGTGTGTGGGCATTTCCTATGCATTTTGGACACTGCTGGGAGCCACTAAGCAAAAAAGATGGCAACTTGGACAATCACAAAGCTTTAAGAGAAACCAGGAGCACAGGCTGGGCTAAGTGATGAAGTTCATCTTGTACATGAGGCAAGTCTGTTTTATCTAATGTACAGACCAAAACAGAGAGTCAAGAAAACCAAAGAAACAGAAGTATATGTTCTAAACAAAAGAACAACATAAGTTTCCAGTAACGAACCCTAATGAAAGGTATATAAGTGACTTATACCAAACACAGCGATCAAGATAATAGTCATAAAGATGCTCACTGAGGTCAGGAGAGCAATGCATATAAAGGTAAAAATTTCATCAAGGAGATATAAAATATTTTTTTAATTATCAAATAAAAAACACTGAGCTGAAAAACGCAACAAGTGAACAGAAAAATTCAATTAGGGGTTCAATAATACACAAGATCAAGCAGAAGAAAGGATTAGCAAACTTGAACACAGGGCAGTGGAAATAATCTGAGAGAAACAAAAGTAAAAAAGGAATAAAAATGGAAGATAGCTTAATGGTCTTATGGGAAACCATCAAATGGATCAATATATGCATTATAGGTATTACAGAAAGAGAGAAAGGAAAAGAGAGAAAGAGGAAAGAAAAAGCTTATGTTTTTTGCCTATCACAGTAATAGTAGCTGAAAATTTTCCAAACCTAAGGAAAGAAATAGATATCCAGATCCAGGAAATCTAATGAATACCAAATAAAATGAAGCCAAAGAGAGAAACATCAAGACACATTTTAGTTAAATTGTAAAAAGTTAAAAACAGAATCTTAAAAGTAGCAAGAGAAAAATCATCTTGTTACATACAAGGGAACTCTTGTAAAGCAATCAGTGGATATTTTAGGAAAAATCTTGCAGCCCAGAAGGGAATGGGATGATAAATGCAAAGCACTGAAAGAAAAATACTGCCAATCAAGAATACTCTACCCAGAAAGGTTGTCCTTTAGAACTGAAGATAAAAATTTCCCTGAAAAACAAAAGGTGAAAGAGTACATCACCACTAGATAGGCCTTATAAAAAATATTAAAGGGAGTTCTTCAAGCATAAACAAAATGATGCAAATTAGTGACATGAAAGACCATGAAAATGCTAAAGGTAAATATATAGTAAAACAAAGAATACTTGAATATTGTAATGGTGGTGCATAAATAACAACTTAAATGTAGAGGTTGAAAACCAAAAGTATTAAGGTAACTATTTCTACACTAATTTGTTAATGGATACACAATATAAACAGATGTAAATTGTGACATCAAAAACACAAGATGGGGGAGGTGACGTCAGCATCATGGCAGACTAAGCCCTCCCTGTAAACTCTCCCCTCTGAGATAGAATGAAAAGGACATTCATACTCCAACAAAGGGTATCCACACAACATAAAAGATGTCTGAGAGATCCATGCAGCCACATGTGGAAAGGTGGAGGTGTGAGAGGCCCCCACAAGGAAGTGGAACAAGGGAAGAGAAAGCTTCTCATGCTCCTTGAAGGGCAGTGACCCAGGGATTGCATGCACCTTCTGAGGGGAAAGAGAGGGAAGAGTGGCAGCCCTCTGCAGGAACACCATAAATCTCTGAGGTCCCTCACAGCACAGGGTAAAGGCCCACACAGAAGTGACTAGCTATCTCAGGGGTGTCTTCATCAAGCAAACACACCAGGAGAGAATAGAGTGATGGCAGAATGAGAAGCACCTGAGATCATGCAAGAGAAAGCAAGTGCCCCTTGCCCCTGCCCAGTGGCCCAGCCCAACACCTGGGCACCGTCCTTCAGATAACAACAGGCTCAGAATATGCAGCTCCTGAACCCCACCCACTGGTGACAGTTGGGAGTGGTGAACAAATACTACCACAATGTGGAAGCACAAATCTATGCTGTCCAGCAGTATGAAAAGATATATTAAATATCCAGAGCAGAAGGAAAATGACAAGTACACAGAAATCAATCCTTAAGAAACAGAAACCTATAACCTAAATGACAGGGAATTTGAAATAGCTATCATTAAAAAACTCAATGAGTTAAAAGACAATGCAGATAGACAGTTCAAGGAATTCAGGAGCTACTTCACAAAAGAGATTGAAACTATAAAGAAAAAAAAATCAGAAATATTGGAGATGAAAAACACAATGGCAGAGATAAAGAAGAATATGGATTCCCTGAACAATAGAGCTGATATCATGGAGGAACAAATCAGCAAATTGCGGACAGAAATATGGTAATGCTTCAGATGGAGGAGGAGAAAGAATGAAGACTCAAAAGAAATGAAGAAAGTCTCCAGAAAATATGTGACTCAATTAAGAAATGCAACATAAGGATTATAGGTATTACAGAGGGAGAAGGAAGGAGAATGCAACAGAAAGCTTGGGCAAAGAAATAATAGCAGAGGACTTCCCAAACCTGGGGAAGAAGATGGATATCAACATGGAAGAGTTCAACAGATCTCCTAACAATATCAATGTAAAAAGACCTACTGCAAGGCATACAGTAGTGCAGATGGCAAAAGTCAATGACAAAGAAAAAATACTAAGGGCAGCAAGGCAGAAGAAAATAATCTCAAAGGAACCCCAATCAGGCTTTCAGCAGACTTCCCAGCAGAAACCTTACAGAATAAGAGGGAGTGGAATTATATATTCAAATCTTTGAAAGAAAAAATTTTCAGCCAAGAATACTCTATCCAGAGAAAATATTCTTCAGATATGATAGAGAAATAAAAACTTTCCCAGATAAACGAAAGCTATGGGAGTTCATCACTGCAAGATCCCTCCACAAGAAATCCTCAAGAAGGCCCTCATACCTGAAGAAAAGGAAGAAAGGGGTTACAAAGTCCTGAGTAAGGAGACAAATAGGTAGACAAAACCATAAAATTGTAGCTATCCCTCAGAGCAGCTTAGCAAATACTGAAGTAAAACATTGAAGATAAAGGGAAGGAAAACACCAAAAACAAAGATAATCTTGTCATTTTAACTACAAACTCACAACACAAGATGGAATAAGATGTCAAAAAAAAGATAGGAGGGTAAGAGAAAAGTGACTGAATTGGTTGAGTCTAAGGAAATAAGGGGTCATCAGAAAATGGACTATCTCATCTATGAAATTTTGCCTACAACTCTCATGGTACCCAGTAAACAAAACAGAAGAACAGAGACATAAATAATAAATAAGGAGAAAACCATCATAAAAACTACCTAAGTGAATTGGTAGTCTGAAGTACACAGGGCAAGAAAAAAAGTAAATGAAGGAGAACTGGAAAATGAGGGATACAATGGCAGCATTAAGCCATTATATATTAATAATCACTCTAAATGTAAACGGATTGAATTCTCCAATCAACAGACACAGAGTGGTGAGATGGATTAAACAACAAGACCCAACCATATGCTGCTTCCAAGAAACATATCTTAGCTCCAATGAGAAGTACAGGCTCTGAGTGAAGGAATGGAAGATGATACTCCAAGTTAATGGCAAACAAAAGAAAGCAGAGGATGCAATATGTATATCAGACAAAGAAGACTTTAAGATCAGATAGGTGAAAAGAGACAAAGAGGGGCAGTATACAATGATCAAAGGGACACTACACCAAGAAGACAAAACACTTATAAATTTCTATTCATGGGCCAGCCCCATGGTGAGTGGTTGGGTTTTCATGCTACACTTCAGAAGCCTGGGGTTTCTCTAGTTCAAATCCTGGATGCAGACATGGCACTACTCATAAAGCCATGCTGAGTCAGTGTCCCACATAGCACAGCCAGAAGGACCTACAACTAGAATATACAACTATGCACTAGGGGACTTTGGGGAGAAGAAAGAAAAAAAGAAGACTGGCAACACAAGTAAGCTCAGGGGACTATCTTTTAAAAAATTCATAGTCTTTGTACTTAAAAAAAAAATCTATCCACCCAACACAGGAGCACAAAGTACACAAAGGAACTATTAACAAATCTAAAAGAAGACATTAACAATAGCACAGTAAGAGTCAGGGATGTCAACACTCCACTCACATCAGTGGATACATCATCTAGACAGATAGTCAACAAGGAAGCAGTGGAATTAAATGAAAAACTAGACCAGATGGACCTAATAGATATATATATAGAACACTCCATCTAAAAACAGCAGAATACACATTCTTCTCAAGCACACATGGAAGATTCTCAATGATATACCACATGTTTGGAAACATGGCAAGCCTCAATAAACTTAATGATTGAAATAATACCAAGCATCTTTTCCAACCATAATGCTATGAAAATAGAAATTAAAAAGAAAAAAGCTGAGAAAGGGAAGAAGACGTGGAGACCAAACAACATGCTACTGAACAACCAATGGTTCATTGAAGAAATTAAAGGAAAAATCAAAAAATATCTGGAGACAATGAAAATGAAAACATACCACACCAACTCATATGGGTTGCAGCAAAAGTGGTACTAAGAGGAAACTTCATCACAATACAGGCTCACCTTAACAAACAAGAATAATTCCAAATAAACAATCTTAAACTATACCTAACAGAATTAGAAAAAGAAGAACAAACAAAGCTGAAAGTATGCAGAAGGACATAAATAATAACAAAAAGAGCAGAAATGAATGTACTTGAAGCAAAAAAGACAGTAGAAAGGATCAATGAAACAAACAGCTGGTTCTTTGAGAAGATAAAAAAAATTGACAAACCTCTATACAGACTTAAAAATAATAAAAGAGAGAAAGCTCACATAAATAAAATTAGAAATGACAGAGGAGAGGTTACAATGTATACCACAGAAATACAAAAGATTACAAAAGAATACTATGAAAAGCTATATGCCAACAAATTGGACAATCTAGAAGAAACGGATAAATTCTTAGACTCTTATGACCTCGCAAATCTGAACCAGGAAGAAATAGATAATCTGAATAGACCAATCACAAGTAAAGAGATTGAAACAGTAACCAAAAACATCCCAAAAAGTAAAAGTCCATGACCAGATGGCTTCCCTGGAGAATTCTACCGAACATTCAAAGATGACTTAATACCAATCCTTCTCAAACTATCTCAAAAAATTAGAAAAGACAGAACACTTCCTAACACATTCTCCAAGGCCAACATCACCGAGATACAAAAGGCTGACACAGATGCCACAAAAAGAGAAACTATAGGCCAATATAGCTGAGGAACATAGATTCAAAAACCCTGAACAAAATATTGGCAAGTAGAATACAGCAATACGTCAAAAAGATCATACACCATGATCAAGTGGGATTTATACCAGGGACACAGGGATGGTGCAACATCCACAAATCAATCAATGTGATACACCACATTAACAAAATTAGGAATAAAAACTACATGATCATCTCAATCGATGCAGAGAAAGTATTTGACAAAATTCAAGACCCATTTATGATAAAAACTCAACAAAATGGGAATAGAAGGAAAGTACCTCAACATAATAAAGGTCATATATGACAAACCCACAGCCAAGATCATACTCATTGGGGAAAAATTGAACACCATCCCTCTGAGAACAAGAACAAGACAGGGTGCCCACTCTCACCACCCTTGTTTGACATTGTACTGGAGGTTTTGGCGAGACCGATTAGACAAGAATAAGAAATAAAAGGAATCAAAGAGGAAATGAAGAAGTGAAACTCTTGCTGTTTGCAGATGACATGATTTTATATATAGAAAGCCCTAAAGAATTCATCGGAAAACTATTAGAAATAATCAACAAGTACAACAAAGTTGCAGGGTACAAAATCAACTTACAAAAATCAGTTGCATTTCTATACTCCAATAATGAACTAACAGAAAGTGAACTCAAGAATACAATCCCATTTACAATTGCAAAAACAAGAAAAAAAATTCTAGCAATAAAAATAACAAAGGAGGTGAAAGATCTATATAATGAAGACTATAAGACATTACTGAGAGAAATCAATGATGACATAAAGAAATGGAAAGATATTCCATGCACATGGATGGGAAAAATAAACATGGTTACAATGTCCATACTACCCAAAGCAACCTAAAGATTCAGTGAAATCCCAATCAGAATCCCAAAGACAATCTTTATAGAAATGGGACAAAGAACCTGAAAATTCATATGTGGCAACAAAGGACCCCAAATAGCTAAAGCAAACTTGAGAAAAAAGAACAAAGCTGGAGGCATCACAATCCCTGACTTCAAAATGTACCCCAAAGCTATAGTAATCAGAACAGCATGGTAGTGGTACAAAAACAGGCACACAGATCAGGGGAACAGAACTGAAAACCCAGAAATAAAACCACACATCTCTGGACAGCTAACCTTTGACAAACGTGCTAAGAACATACAGTGGAGAAAAGATAGTCTCTTCAATAAATGGTGATGAGTAAATTGGACAGCCACATGCAAAACAATGAAAGTAGACCATTATCTTATGCCATATGCAAAAATAAATTCTAAGTGGATCAAAGACTTGAAGGTAAGACCTGAAACCATAAAAATTTCAGAAGAAAATATACGTAGTACACTCTTTGCCATCAATATTAAAATGATCTTTCCGAATACCATGTCTTCTTGAACAAAGGAAACAAAAGAAAAAATAAACAAGTGGGACTTCATCAGACTAAAGAGCTTCTGCAAGGCAAAGTAAATGAAGATCAAAACAAAAGGACAACCCACCATTTGGGAGAAAACATTTGCAAATAATATATGCAACAAGTGGTTAATGTCCATAATATATAAAGAAAACACACAAGTGAACACCAAAAATCAAACAACCCCATCAAAAAATGGGCAGAGGATATGAACAGACATTTCACCAAAGAAGATATACAGACGGCCAGTAGGCACATGAAAAGATGTTCAACATCACTAATCATCAGGGAAATACAAATGAAAACTACACTAAGATATTACCCTATACCCATTAAAATGGCTAGAATCACTAAGACAAAAAATAACAAATGTTGGAGAATTTGTGGAGAAAAGGGAAACTTCATACACTGCTGGTGGGAATGCAAAGTGATGCAGCCACTATGGAAAACAGTAGGGAGATTTTTCAAATAGAAATATGACCCAGCTATCCCACTACTGGGTATCTATCCAAAGAACTTGAAATCAACAATTCAAAGTGACTTATGTGCCCCTATGTTCATTGCAGCATTATTCACAATTGCCAAAACCAGAAGCAACCCAGGTGCCCATCAACCGAGGATTGGATAAAGAAGATGTGGCATACACAAACACACACACACACACACACACACACACACACACACAGGAATACTACTCAGCCACAAAAAAATGCAAAATCATTCCATTTGCAACAACATGAATGCATCTGGAGTATATTAGGTTAAGCAAAATAAGCCAGAAAGAGACAAACATCAGATGATTTCACTCATATGTGGAAGATACATAAACACACAAAGAGAACAGTTCAGTGGTTACCAGGGTGAAGGGGGTCTGTGGGTCGGCACAAAGGGTGAAGGTGAGAACTTAAAAGGTGGCACACAACTAATAATGTACAACTGAAATTTCACAATGTTGTAAACGCTTATGAACTCAATTTAAAAAGCACAAGATAGGAAGAGGAGAGCAATAATGTAGAGTTTTTGCATGTTTAAAGTTAAGTTGTTATGAGCTTAAAATAGACAATTATATCTGTAAGATGTCTTCTGTAAGCCTCAAGGTAACTACAAAACAAAAACCCATAGTAGACACAAATGAAAAGAGACAGGAATCAAAGCATCCCACTACACAAAATCATCCAATCACAAAGGAATAGAGCAAAAGAGGAAGAAAGAAACAAAGGAAAAACAAAACAGCCATAAAACAACAAACAAGATGGCAATCGTAACTCATTACCTATCAATAGTTACATTAAATATGAATGGAATGAATTCTAAAATCAAAGAGCAGACTGGCTGAATCGATTTAGAAAAGACTCAACTGTATGTTGCCTACAAGAGTCTCAATTCAACTTTAAGAACACACATACACTGAAATAGAAGGATGGAAAAGATATTCTATGCAAGTGGAAACCAAGAGAGGAGGAGTAGGTACACTTACATCAGACAACATAGAGTTTAAGCCAAAAATTGTAAGAAGAGACAATGAAGGTCATTATATAATGGTTCAGTTCATCAAAACAATATAACAATTGTAAATATTTATGTACCCAACACTGGAACACCTAACGATATTAAGATCACACTAACAGCTCTGAAATATGCAGCAATAAAATAATAGTAAGGTACTTACATACCCCACTTTTATCAATGGATAGATCCTCACTGAAATTAACCTACATATTAGGCCAGAGGAACCCACCAGACATAAATAGAACATTCATCCAACAGCAATAGAATATACACTATTTGAAAATGCACATGGGACACTCTCCAGGATAGATCATATTTTAGGGCACAAAAGAAGTTTTCAGAAATTTAAGGTGATTAAAATGAGAGCAAGCATCTTTTCCAACCACAAGGCTATGAAACTAGAAATCAATAACAAGAGGAACACCAGAAAATTCACAAATATGTGGAGATTAAACAACATGTTTCTGAACAACCAATGAGTCAAAGAAGCAATCAAAAGCAAAATTAAAAACAAATAACTTGAATCAAATGAAAACGGAATACAACATACCAAACTTCAGGGATGCCACAAACGTGATTCTAAGAAAAAAATTTACAGTGATGAACTTGTATTCTAAGAAAAAGGAAAGATCTCAAAAAAACAACCTAACTTTAAACTATAAGGAACTAGAAAAACAACAAATGAAGCCTAAAGTTTGCATAAGGAAGGAAATCATAGATGAGAGCAGAAATAAATGAAATAGGAAAACATCCAAAACCAGCAATAAAACTAAGGGGTTTTTGAAAAGATTAACAAAATTGACAAAAGTTTAGCTAGACTGAGAAAAAAAGAGAGGTGTCTCAAATATATAAAACCATAAATGAAAGAGGAGACATTACAACTAATAAGAAAGTAATATCAAGTATTATAGGAAGCTGCTATGAACAATTAGAGGCCAACAAATTAGAAACCTAGAACAAAAGGATAAAATCCTAGAAACTGCAACCTACCAAGACTGAATCATGAAGAAATAGAAAATATGAACAGAACAATAATGACTAAGGAGCTAGAACCAGTAATCAAAAATCTCCCAATAGAGAAAAGTTCAGGACTAGAAGGCTTCATCAGTGAATTCTACCAAACATTTAAAAATTAATACCAATGCTTCTTAATCTCTTCCAAAAAATAGAAGAGGAAAAAATATTTCCAAACTCGTTTTATGAGGACATTGCCCTGATACCAAAGCCAGACAGGAAGACTACAAGAAAAGAAAATTACAGACCAATATTTCTGATGAACAGAGAAGCAAAAATCCTCAAAAAAAAATTAGGAAAATGAACTCAACAATACCATACAAGGATCATACGCCATGACCAAGTGGGATTTAACTGTGGGGTGCAAGGATGGTTCAACATACACAAATCAATAAATGTGATAAACCACATTAACAAAATGTAGGATAAAAATTATGTCATCATCTCAATAGATGCAGAAAAGGCATTGGACAAAATTTATCATCCTTTCATGATAAAAACTCTCAAAAATCTAGGTTTAGTTAAAATGTAGCTCAACATGATGAACGCCATATATGACAAGCCACAGCTAACATCATACACAACGGTGAAAAGCTGAAAGTTTTCTCTTTAAGATCAGGAACAATATAAGGATGCCCACTCTTGCTACTTCTAGTTAAGATATTAATGAAAGTCCTAACCATAACAATTTGTCAGAAAAAGAAATAAGAGCCATCCAAATTGGAAAAGAAGTAGTAAAATGTGTGTTTATAGATGACGATAATTATTTATAGAAAACTCTAAAGAATCTACTGAAATCTGTTAGAACTAAGTTCAGTAACATTGAGGATATAAAATCAATACACATAATTCAGCTGCATTTCTATATACTAATAATGAACTATTGGAAAGAGAAATTAAGAAAATTTCACTTACGATAACATCAAAAAGGATAAGGTACTTAGGAATAAATTTAAACAAGGAGGTGAAAGATTTGAACACTGAAAACTATAAAACATTGATGAAAAACTGAAGAAGACACAAATAAAATGGACAGATATTCAGTGCACTTGGATTGGAAAAATTAATACTGTTAAAATGTCCCTACTACCCAAAGTCATCTACAGATTCAACGCAATCTCTATCAAAATCCTAATGGCATTTTTCACAGATGAAAGACAAACAATCCTAAAATTCACATGTAACCACAAAAGACTCCAAATAGCCAAAGAAATCTTGAGAAAAAAGGACAAAGCTGCAGGTATCATGCTTCCGAATGACTTCAAACTATAGTACAAAGTGATAATGATCAAAACAATATTGTATTGACATAAAAAAAGAAATATATCAATGTAACAGAATAGGCAGCCCAGAAATAAACCCATGCATTTTTGGTCAATTAATTTCTGACAAGGCACCATGAATACAGAATAGGGAAAGGACAGTCTAATCAATAAATGGTGCCGGTAAAATTGGATGTCCACAGCAAAGGAATAAACCTGGACCCCCATCCTAGACCATAAACACAAATCAACTCAAAATGGATTAAAATATTAAATATAAGACCTGAAACCATAACAATCCTAGAATAGAACATAGGGGAAAACCTTCACGTTGGTCTTGGCAACAAATTTTTGTATACAAAACAAAAAGCACAGCAACAAAAGAAAAACTAAGCAAGTGGGACTACATCAAACTAAAAATCTTCTGTATAGCAATGGAACCATCAGCAGAATGAATAGGAAACCTATGCAATGGAAGAAAATATTTTCTAACCATATATCTGATAAGGAGTTAATATCCAAAATGCAAAGGACTCAGACAAGTTTAACAAAAGCCACAAATATTCCAATTTAAAAAATGAGCAGATGAACTGAATAGACATTTTTCTTTTTTTTTTTTTTTTTTTTAGGAAGATTAGCCCTGAGCTAACTACTGCCAGTCCTCCTCTTTTTGCTGAGGAAGACTGGCCCTGAGCTAACACCATGCCCATCTTCCTCTACTTTATATGTGGGACACCTACCACAGCATGGCATGCCAAGTGGTGCCACGTCTGCACCTGGGATCCAAACCAGCGTACCCTGGGCTGCCAAGAAGCGGGACGTGCAAACTTAACCGCTGCGCCACCTGGCCAGCCCCAACATTTTTTTTTTTCTAAAGAAGACATACAAATGGCTAACAAGAACATGAAAAAAATGCTCAGCATCACTAATCATCAGGGAAATACAAATCATTTCCACAGTAAGATCTTACCTCACAACTTTAAGAATGGTTATCATAAAGGAAACAAGTGATAACAAGCTATGCCAAGGATGTGGATAAAAGGGAACCCTTGTTCACAGTGGGAATGTAAATTGGTATAACCACTATGGAAAGCAGTATGGTAGTTCCTTAAGAAATTGAAAATAGAACTACCATATGATCCAGCAATCCTACTTCTAGGTATACATCCAAAGGAAATGAAAACAGGATCTTGAAGAGACATCTGAACTCCCATGTTTATTGCAGCATTATTCACAATAGCCAAGATATGGAAACAACCTAAGTGTTCATCAACAGACGAATGGATAAAGAAGATGTGGTGTATACATATATGATGGAATATTACTCAGCCACAAAAAAGAAGAAATGCTGCCATTTGAGACAACATGGATGAAGTTGGAGGGCATTATGCTAAGTGAAATAAGTAAGACAAAGAAAGACAAATACTGCATAGTATCACCTACAAATGGAATAAATGTAATGCACTCGAAGAAACAGAGTAGGATGGTGGTTTCCAGGGGATGGGGCGGGGTGGGGAAATGCGGAGAGGTTGATGAAAGAGTATGAACTCTCAGTTATAAGATGAATATGTTCTGAAGATCTAATGAATAGTATTGTGACTTTAATTGATAATACTTATTTTATAATTGAAATTTGCTAAGTAGATCTTTAATGTTCTTAACAAAAAAAGTACGTGTGTGTTGGAGCTGTTAATTAACTTGATTGTGGGAATCCTTTCACAATGTATATATACATATATATATATATCAACATCACGTTGTACACTTTAAATATATTACAAGGATTTTTTGTCAATTATATGCTAATGAAGCTGCACAAAATAAAAATGAAAGGGTATTATCACCAGGGAAACCTAGGTGAAACAGAAGAGAACTCTGTAAAATTTTTCAAATTTTTGTGAGTCAAACTATTTCAATATAAAATTATGTTTTATGTGATAGATTTATAGCTACTTATCTTGGTGGGGAGTGACAAAGATAATGTATTCCTGAGTAAGTAAATTTCATAATAATAGATATAATATGAAAGCAGCCCTATTGCATATGTGTTTATCTGAACAGGGGAAAGATGTGGAAGTATACAAATCAGACCGTGTTGAATATAATTTAGGTTTTTAATATTTTGAAGAGAAATTTAATGAAAATCCAATCTTATCTTGGAATATGTATTCCTTTTTTCCATTCTCTCTCTCTCTCTCTAGTATCAAGATTATCTTCTGTCTTCAGAAATATATTTCTGAGGTAAATTGAGATGGCTATTCAAGGAGAGACACAAAAGATAGTGAAATCAGTTTCTTCCTGGGAAGGAACAGGAGATAGATGTAGATTCAGTGATATGATGAATATCATTCCTTTAAGGAGGCATTTTTTCCTATCTCTGTAGTTTTCCTCTTGATTGATACGTTGTCTTTTACCACTCACCTGTTCTTCAGATATCTTCTTGGTGTTTGTCATCAATTGGACCCCTAGTTTTCTGAGCTTAGGAGACAATGTTCTATTTTTGATTGTTGAAACAGAAGTGTGAAGCTTTTAGACATGTAAAAATATCATCCATGGAAGCCCATTGCTATTTTATCCATTGAAAGGAGGAAGTAGTTTGCATGCAGATTGAGGAGAATTTGCTCTGGTGCAGGTAGATCAGAAGTCCTGGGAGTCATCTGACTCAAGACAGTATTCCTTAGAGACCTAGGCCTCACTTCCCTCAGAAGGGTTCTCCTGTTTTCTGTGGAGTCCCTCTCTGCCCTCCCTTTGCATTTCATAAGGAAGACCTTAACATGATTAAATCATACATTTTTAAGTGTCTTCCATTATCCTAGCTCACCCTCTGCTGTGTGTGCCTGTGCACATATTTGCCAGGTATTGATAAGACAATAATGTCTCCAGCTCTGTGCCAGGTATTGAGGAGGCACAGGTTAGTAAGAAGTGGTCTTTGCCTTGTAAGAGCTCATAATTTTTGTGGATAAGGGCCACCTATACAATCCAATATACTACAGTGACAACTGCCATTAAGCTGGGTCAGAATATCACACACCAGGAGTTAGTGTCACGATGGTGGCATAGGGAGACTCTGAGCTCACCTTCTCCCACAAACACAACGAAGTTGAAACTATTCTTGCAAACATTACCCCTGAGAGAGAATTGAACAGTGGATAAAAATAACCTGCAACAGGGACAGTCCTGACTGAGGTGGAAGAGGCAGAAATCCCTTTCTGGAGAGAAAAAAGCAACCTTCATAAGCCATGGCACTTCACAGCCATCCAGGAGCAATCCTAAGGTACACAGCCTTCCCGTGAGCAGTGCGGAACCTGAGTGGTGGAAAATTATCACTATAAGCATCCTTCAGACTCAGCACAACTGAGATGAGTATCATAATATTTGGCTTTGCTCATTATTAACTGCAACAGGGAATACCCCTAGAAAACCTGTTCCACATAAGCAGAAAAGAAACAGCTCTTAAAGGGCCAATGCATAAATTCACCTGTTTCAGAAAGCAATCTAAAATCACCAGAAAGAAAAGTGTCCTTTGGTGAAAAGACACTAATTTGATAGGCTATGGGTGCATCTTGGTGAGATGTGAGACCTCTCCAGAGACTGAGAAATTGGCAGCAGCCATTACTGTGACCTAGTACAGGTGTACTGACACAGACACTGGCAGATGTCGTTGGAGTTCTTCCTCAGGCCTGTTAGCCAAGGATCTTCCCTGCCCACTAGACTGCTGATTCAATCCAGCTCTTCTAGGGCAGGCAGCCTTCCCTAGAGGCTAGCCCCACCCAACAACAATCCCTTGGCAACTTTTCAACCTGCATAGACTAGGTGAATGATCCTCTGCAGACAGGTGAAGGGGTCTGCCTCTGTGGGGCAGGGCATGTGAGAGGAGCAAGTGGAGTGGGTGGGGCATTGTTGGAGTGCGTGGGTGCATCTGCAGTGGGGCAACTGTGTACACACCAGGGGGTCGAGACATGTGCATGGGCAAGGACAGTATTGATGGTGTGTGTGGACCTGTGGGCCAAGCAGCTTATCAGGGGCAGACCTGTGCTTCTCCAACAACCACATAGAGGATGAACCCTGCCTTCAAAAGCCTGAAACAATAGGGTGCTCTCATGCCTGCAGCCAGTCCCACTCAGCTGCAGTCCTGAGAGAGCTGACAAAAGCATTGCAAGTCAGAGGCCTAGAGAAATTGTATGCCCCTGAACCTCACAACCAGCCATGCTGGGGGCCTATTCACTTAAGAGCAAAACTGTAACAGCAGTGTGCTATTAGACCTTGCAGCCAACTGTGCTGGGGCTCCCCAAACCTGATAAAGTGAATGAAGGGTCCATAGCAGCTATACACAACTTAGCTTTACAACCAGCCAGCCAGGGAGACAGCATAGACTCCCGAGGCACCTGCATCAAAAGCAACCCTATCATAACAAAATGACAAACACAGCCCAAATAGGGGTCACTCCTGGAATATTTGGAAGTGGTGGGAAGAGGGAAGTACACTGCTGGGCCTCAAAAAGTGTCTCTTACATAAGGCCACTTCTCCAAGATAAGGAGTCATAGTTGACCCACTTAATAAACAGACAAAAGCAAAGAGAAAGAGGCAACATGAGGAGGCAAAGGGATATGTTCCAAGCAAGGGAGCAGGACAAAACCCCAGAAAAAATCTAAATGGAACAGAAATAAACAATCTACCTGACAAAGAGTTCAAGCAAAATGTCATAAGGATGCTCACTGATCTCGGAAGAAGACTAGATGAACATGGTGAGAACATCAACAAAGAATTGGAAAATATAAAAATGAACAAATAGAAATGAAGAATACAATAATGGAAATGAAAAATCCACTAGAGGGACTCAATACCAGAGTAGATGATACAGAGAATGAATCAGTGAGGTAGATAAAAGACTAGAGGAAATCACCCAAGCTGAACAGATAAAAGAAAAAAGAATTAAAAAGAATGAAAACAGTATAAGGAACAATGGGACAACATCAAGTGCACTAACATTTGTGTTATAGATGTCCCAGAAGGAGAAGAGAAAGACACAGAGATAGAGAATTTATTTTAAGAAATAATAGCTTAAAACTTTCCTAGCCTAAGGAAGGAAACAGACATCCAGGTATAGGAAGAACAGAGAGCACCAAACAAGATAAACCCAAAGGGGCCCACAAGGACAAAATTAGAATTAAAATGTCCAAAATTAAAGATGAAGAGAGAATCCTAAAAGCTGCAAAAGAAAGGCAACAAATGATGTACAAAGGAAATGCCATAAGACTATCACCTGACTTCTCAGCTGAAACCTTACAGGCTAGAAGGAAGTGGCGTGATAGATTTAAAGTGCTGACAGGAAAAAAACCTGCAGCTAAGAATACTCTACTCAGCAAGGTTATCACTCAGAATGGGAAGAGAGATACAGAATTTCCCAGACAAGCTAAAATTAAAGGAGTTTATCACCAAGAGACTCGTATTACAAGAAATGCTAAAGGGACTTATTTAAGTAGGAAATAGAAGAGCACAAATATGAATAAGAAATTATTTTCAAAAGGCAATAAAATCACTGAAAAGGCAAAAAATACAGTAAAGGTAGTAGGTCAACTGCCTATGAAGATAATATGGAGGTCAAAGGAAAAAAGTATTAAAATTTTCTATTTCAATGATAAGAGGCATTGACATAAAATAAGATGTTAGATATGATACCAAAAACAGAAAATGTTGGAGGAGGTGAGCAAAAGATAAGAGTTTTTAGAACGACGTCAAGCTAAAGAGACAATCAAATGAACAAAGATTGCTAAATACGTAGATTGTTATATATGAACGTCATGAAAATCACAAACTGGAAACCAATAATAAACACACAAAAATTAAAAGAAATGAATTCAAATGTAACACTAAAGCCACCAAACCACGAGGGAAGACAGCAACAGAGGAAGAAAGGAAAATAGAAGACCTACTAAAACACCCAAAGAAAGAGTAACAAAGTATCAATAAGTATATTTTTGTCAATAACTACTTTAAATTTCAATGGACTAAATGCTCCAATAAAAAGGCATATAGGGTGGCCAACGGGATAAAAAAAACAGGACCCATATATATACGGCATACAAGAGAGTCACTTAAGACCTAAAGACACTCAAAAACTTAAAGTGAAGGGATGGAAAACGATACTATACACAAATGGCAAAGAAAAGAAAGCTGGGGTAGCAATACTTATATCAAAAACAAAAGAATTGAAAACAAACACTGTAACAAGAGACAAAGAAGGGCACTACATAGTGATAAAGGGAACAACCCAACGAGAGGCCATAACACTTATAAATATATATGCAGCCAACATAGGAGCACCTAAATATATAAAGCAATTATTAAAAAACAAAAATGGAGAAACAGACACTAACACAATAATAGTACAGGACTTTACCACTCCACTTACACCATTGAATAGATTATCTGAACAGAAGATCAATGAGGAAACATTGACCATAAATGACATTTGACCACATGGACTTAGTAGATACATATAGAACATTCCACCCAAAAACCACAGAATACACATTCTTTTCAAATGTACATGGAACATTCTCCAGGATTGATCACTTATTAGGCCACAAAACAAGTCTCAATAAATTTAAGAAGATTGAAATAATACCAAGCATCTTTTCTGACCACTAAGGTATGAAAATAGAAATCAACTACAGGAAGAAAATCAGAAAAGCCACAAATATGGGGAGATTAAACAAAATGCTACTGAACAACGATTGAGTCAATGAAAAAATCAAAGGAGAAATCAAAAAGTACCTGGAGACAAATGAAAATGAAAATACCACATGCCAAAATCTACGGGATACAGCAAAAGCAGTTCTAAGAGGGAAGTTTATAGAAATTCAGGCCAAGCTTAACAAAAGAGAAAAATCCCAAATAAAAAATCTAACAGTGTACCTAAAGGAATTGGAAAAAGAAGAACAAACAAAGCCTCAAATTAGTATAAGGAAGGAAATAACAAAAATAAAAGAAGAAATAAATGATACAAAGACCAAAAAAACAACAGAAAATATCAACGAAATCAAGAACTACCTCTTTGAAATGATAAACAAAGTTTACAAACATTGAGGTAGGTTCACCAAGAAGAAAAGAGAGAAGGTGCAAATAAAATCAGAAATGAAAGAAGAGAAATTACAGCAGACACCTCAGACATACAAAAGATTATAAGAGAATACTATGAAAACTTACACGCCAACAAATTGGATAATCTAGAAGTAATGGATAAATTCTTAGAATCATACAACCTTCCAAAACTGAATCAAGACGAAATAGAGAATTTGAATACACCAATGGCCAGTAAGGAGATCAAAACAGTAATCAAAAATGTCCCCCAAATAAAAGTCCAGGACCAGACAGCTACCTTGGTGAATTCTACCAAACATTCAAAGAAGACTTTGATACCTATCCTTCTCAAAGTCTTCCAAAAAATTGAAGAGGAGGGGAAGCTCCCTAATTCATTCTATGAAACCAACATTATCCTGAACCAAAACCAGACAAGGTCATGACACAAAAATAAACTTACAGGCCAATATCACTGATGAACATCAATGCAAAAGTCCTCAACGAAACACTAGCAAATAGAATACAACAATACATTAAAAAGATCATACACCAGGATCAAGTGCAATTTATTCCAGGGATGCAGGGATGGTTCAACACCCACAAGTCAATCAACGTGATACACCACATTAACAAAATGAAGAATAAATATCACATGATCATCTCAATAGGTTCAGAGAAAGTGTTTGACATGATACAGCATCCACTTATGATAAAAACTCTGAATAAAATGTGTATAGAAGGAAAGTACCTCGACACAGTAAATGCTGTGTATGACAAACCCACAGCTAATATCATTCTCAATGAAGAAAAACTAAATGCTATCCCTCTAAGAACAGGAATCAGACAAGAATGCCCATGTTCACTACTCTTATTTAACATAGTATTGGAAGTCCTACCCAGAGTAATCAGGCAAGAAAAATAAGTGAAAGGGATCCAAATTGGAAAGAAAGGAGTGAATCTGTCACTATTTGCAGATTACATGATTTTATATAGAGAAAACCCCAAAGAACCCACCAAAAAATGTCTAGAAATAATAAATGAATACAGTAAAGTTGCAGGATACAAAATCAACATACAAAACTCGGTTGCATTTCTATACACTAACAACAAAGTAGCAGAAAGAGAAATTAAGAATACAATCCCATTTGCAATTGCAACGGAAAGAATAAAATATCCAGGAAAAAATTTAACCAAAAAGTTGAAAGATCTGTACACTGAAAACTAAAAAACATTGTTGATAGAAATTGAAGACACAAAGAAATGGAAAGATATTCCATGCTCTTCTATTGGAAGAATTAGCATAGTTAAAATGTCCATACTTCCTAAAGCAATATACTGATTCACTTTTGAAGTAAAATAGCCTTCAATTTGTGCTTTCTGATGTTTTCTGTCAAGCAGGTGGAGGTCATGCATTTTTGGCAAGAATATCATAGAAGAAATGTTTTATCCTCTTCAGTGCATTATGTTAGGGAGTACGTGATACTGCTATGACTTGTTATTGATTATAAACTTGATTACTTGGTTAAGGTTTTCTCCACTGTAAATTTACCCTTTTTCTCATTATAATTAATAAATATCTTGGAGGAAATACTTTAAATCTTTGCAAATATCCTGTTTCTCTTACAACTTTTGCCCACCAATTATAGCATTTACTGGTAAATCTTGCCGGTAAAAATTATTATTGTGGTGTCTGTCTGATAGTGATCTTATATTTCCCTCAATCCTTCTACATTTATTAACTGGAATTTTTCCATAAGTCATAGCTGTCTCTTCTCCTTTATTAATTAAATTATTTATTTTTTAGCAGTATGAACTAAAAATACTTAGTTTATACCATCAGTTATAATACAATGCCATCATTATGTATTTTGAGAGTGTAATGGATAGGATTGTGTTCCCTCAAAAGGTATATTTAAGTCCTGTCTCTCAGCACCTGTAAACATGAGCTTATTTGTAAATAAAGTCTTTGCAGATATAATCAAATTAAGATGAAGTCATACTGGATTATGGTGGGCCTTAATTCAATGACTGGTATGCTTACAAGAGAGAAATTTGGACAAAAGACACAGGGAAGAATACCATGTGAAAATGGAGGCAGAGATTGGAGTGATGTGTCTACAAACCAGGGAACTCCAAAGATTGCTGGTAACCACCAGAAGCTAGGCTAGAGGCATAGAACAGATTCACCCTCAGAGCTTCCAGAAGGAACTAACCCTGCTGAAACCTTGGACTTCTGGCCTCTAGAACTGTGAGAGAATAAATTACTGTTGTTTTAGCTGCCTCAGTTGTGGTAATTTATTATGGCAGGCCCAGTAAGCTAACATAATTACTAATTTTTTTCCAACCTGTTAATATTCATAGCTTTACCAATGTATTCTGTTCTCTGTTAATAGAACTCTGTCGTTAGAAGTATAATTTGAATAAAAGATTGTTTAAGAACGCCTAAGTTTAAGAAATTGTTGCCATGTCCAGTAAGTGTATTCTTCATGAATCATTCTGTAATTCTGATTTATTGTCATATTTGATAATTTTTCCTTGGTAATAATGTTTTAATTTATATCTCTGTGATCTTAAAGTAAATATTTCTAAAATTGCTCTATCAAATCATAAAATGGCCATTGATATATTCCTCTTCTCCTACATGCATGATGGGGGGAAAGTTGATTAATCTGCTAGATTTCTGATTTTAAAAAAGATATAGTATTATTTTATTTAAATATTGAGTCCAGGAAAGCTTTTTTCCAAGTAATTTTATTGAGAGCATAATGGTTTATAATATTGTGTAATTTCAGGTGTACATTATTATTTATCAGTTTCTGAATAGACTTCATTGTGCTCATCCCTGGTAGTCTAATTTTTATCCATCACCATACATATGTACTCCTTTATTATCCATTTTGCCCACCCCCAAACCCCTTCCCCTCTGGTGACCACTAAACTGTTCTCTTTATCCAAGTATTTATCTTCCACATATGAGCAAAATCATGCAGTATTTATCTTTCTCTGTTTGGCTTATTTCACTTAACATCACACCCTCAAGGTCCATCCATGTTGCTGCAAATGGGACGGTTCTGTCTTGTTTTATAGCTGAGTAGTATTCCATTGTATACATATACCACATCTTCTTTATGCATTCATGTGTAGAAGGGCACTTGGGTTGCCTCCACATTTTGGCTATTGTGAATAAGTCTGCAATAAACATATGGGTGAATAAGTCTCCTTTTATCATTGATTTCAAGTTCTTTGGATAAATATACAGTAGTGTGATAGCTGGGTCGTATGGTATTTCTAATGTTTTGAGAAATCTCAACATTGTCTTCCATAGTAGCTGCATGAGTTTGCATTCCCACCAGCAGTGTATGAGGATTCCCTTTTCTCCACATCCTCTCCAACATTTGTTTTTTGTCTTGGTAATTATAGCCATTCTGAGTGGGGTAAGGTGATATCTCATTGTAGTTTTGACTTGCATTTCCCTAATAATTCGTGATGTTGAACATCATTTCATGTGTCTATTGGCCATCTGAATATCTTCTTTGGAAAACTATCTATTCATATCCTCTGCCCATTTTTCGGTTGGGCTATTTGTTTTGTTTTGGTTTGGGTTTTTTGCTCAGTTGTATGAGTTCTTTATATATTTTGGAGATCAACCTCTTGTTGGAAAATGATTTGCAAATATTTTCTTCCACTTGGTCTGTTGGCTTTTCATTTTGTTCATGGTTTCCTTTGCTTTGCAGAAACCTTTGTCTGATGTAATCCCATTTGTTTATTTTTTCTTCTGTTTCCCTTGCCTGAATAGAAAGATACTCAAAAAGATACTGCTAAGACAGATGTCAAAGACTGTACTGCCTATATTTTCTTCTAGGAGTTTTATGATTGCAGGAGTTACATTCAAGTCTTTAATCAATTTTGAGTTAATTTTTGTGTATGACAAAAGATAATGGTCTACTTTCATTCTTTTGCATGTGGCTGTCTAATTTTCCCAACACCATTTATTGAAGAGACTTTCCTTTCTCCATTGTATGTTCTTGGCTCCTTTATAAAAAATTAACTTTCCATAGATGTGTGGTTTTATTTCTGGGCTTTCAATTATGTTCCATTGATCTACTTGTCTATTTTTGTGCCAGTACCATGTTTTTTTTATTACTATAGCATTGTAATATGTTTTGAAGTCAGGAATTGTGATGCCTCCAGGTTTTTTCTTTTTTCTCGGGATTGCTTTGGCTATTTGGGATCTTTTGTTGTTCCATACAAATTTTTGGATTCTTTGTTCTATTTCTGTGAAGAATGTCATTGAGATGCTGATTGGTATTGCACTGAATCTGTAGATTGCTTTAGGTAATATGGACATCTCAACTATATTTATTCTTATGATGCATAAACATGGAATATCTTTCCATTTCTTTATGTCTTCTTCAGTTTCTTTCAATAATGTTTGATAGCTTTCAGTGTACAGATTTTCACCAGGAAAGTTTTTTATGCTTAAAATTACATGCCCTGTTTTGAGTATGGTGGCTAGTACAATATGGCTAAAGAATATGATTGATTGAAATAAGTCACAGGACATGAAATTGGAAAAGTAGGCTGATGCTTAATTGTGAAAGGCTTTGAATGCTGGAGTTTGAAAATAACTTTGTATATGTATCTTATGTTGAGTTTACTCTCTTTGGATAGAATACTAGAAAATTTTCCCATTTCCAGTGTTTTTTCCTTTACTAGGAACAACGGACAACTGACAGCTCCTAAGAAATTCTGTTCTAGTAGTTCTTAAATGACATAATAACAAGGTCATTTATATCTCCAGACTCTCTGTCCTGGTTTCATATGCTCCCAAAGGAATCTCATCTCTTTCCCCTAGTAAAAGGAATCCTACTAAACCAATCAATGAAATGTGAAGGCAAAGAATAATAGACTCCATAACCCTGGAGTGGGTAATGTGGTATTGTCTGAAATATCTATTCTCCTATTTCCCCTTGTGGAACAGCGACATACCACACTCTTTGGGTGGGTTCTGACTAATATAAGCTTCTTATGTTAATGTAATTCTCTTTATCAATGTAAATTATTAAAGTAACCCAGGTCTAATTTCAAAGATACATCTAGAATCACCAAATAAAAATACCGTAGTTCAGAGTTTGTGGAATAAATTCTATTTCTTTCTATGATAAGAGAGCATGTAACTTGGTTTGTCACTGCTATAAGAGAAATCAGACTGAGGATCAAGGCAGTATATAGAGGAAGGAAGAGTTAAGAGAATACTAGAGAAAAGGCATGAGTGTCTTAACAAAACAGTCTCCTGACCAAATTTGAGAATTGTATTACATGAGAAAATAAATTAACCATGCATTCTATTTTGAGTTCAGTTTCTATGGTTTGCCTCCAAAACCATTTTAACTAATACAGTCACTTTGCAGCATTGTATGGAAACTTTGTTGAAACTTAAGATCAGGCAGAGTCAATAAATACCTCTCTTCACTTCTCACATTTTTTACCACGACTATTGACTATTTTTACATTAAAAAGTGATAAATCCTGTACTAAACATATATACACAAATATACTAAACACACACACACATAAAGACATTCAATATTTCTACTACATTGGGGTTATATGCAAATATGTGTTATGTGCTACTGCTTCTATGTTCTGTTACACATTCTATGTGATACTGTTTAGCATAGTATATTTTAAGCATTTCAAGTCATTCAATAATCTTTGAAATTTTATGTACATAGTGGAAATACTAATACATGGATGTGCCATCATGTAACCATTAGCATATCACTGGGGATTTATATTATTTCCAATTAATTATATACCTCTCTTTTAAAAATGAATGCCCTCTAAATTGAATCACTTACTGTACCTCTGTTTGTTTGTTCATGATAGATCTTAATGGTAGAACTATTTGCTCAGGTAATGGTCATTTTTATAGCTTATAAATAATGAAAACTGCTCTCTGGAGACGTTTACGAATTTTACCAAAGCCATATATTTCTCCCAAGCCATATATTTCTGTCTTTTATCTCATGCTTGTGAGCACAGATAAAATTATTATGTCTTAAAATTACATCAGTGAATGGGGCTGGCCCCGTGGCTGAGTGGTTAAGTTTGCGTGCTCCGCTGCAGGCGGCCCAGTGTTTTGTTGGTTCAAATCCTGGGCGCGGACATGGCACTGCTAATCAAACCACGCTGAGGCAGCATCCCATATGCCACAACTAGAAGGACCCACAATGAAGAATATACAACTATGTACTGGGGGGCTTTGGGGAGAAAAAGGAAAAAATAAAATCTTTAAAAAAAAATTACATTAGTGGAATCCGCTATTCTTGGATCTTCTTAGCCTGAGGACTGACCAGGCTTCATCCTGATAGCTTAAGTGAGTGTGTTTCTGGTCCAGAGGAACTTTCAGTTCTGGCCAAGATGGAGTAGCCTCACTCCTCCCAGGTCCTCCTCCTTACAAGTAAAAATCCCTGGACATAAGACTACAAATATAGGAAATCTCTGACAAGTGGAAAAAAGTAGGTGAACTATCTAGGGAACTTCAGTCCTGAGAAATGACTTGACAGTGCATTCTCTCTGTTAATTTAATGGCCTCCCATATATCCCAGACAAAGCATTGCAGAGGCCTCAAAACCAGTACTGCCAACAAGCACAGACGAAAACGGCTCCAAGAAAAGCCTGTTCACTCTATCCAGAAAACTGAGAAAAGTGTGGCCTAATAGAATAGAAAAACATTTTGGCAATACTTACCCTATCTTAGCCAAGTACAAAGAGAAAAACACCTCCATCATCAATTTCAGTGGGACAGAGTGGAGTGCTGATCTTTTACCCAGCTCCTGTCTCTTGGAAGTAGGCAGCAGAGCTCCAATTACTCCACCATGGTAATATTGGTAAAGATAAATGGCGAGATGATTTATCCCCCATTCCGCAGAAGTGGGAGATTATCCAATTACTTACCAGAGTCATGTTGGCATGGTTGAACAGGCAGTTGAACATCCCACCTCCACCCAGTGGAAATAGGTGATGCTGCAACTCCCCTCCTAGGGTAGTGCCAGTGGAACTGAGCAGAAAGGTTATTTTCGATCCCATGTCTGGAAAAAGAAGCCAGCACTCCAATTCTTAGCCAGAGCAGTAGCAAGAAGAGGCAGCAGGGAAGCTGAGCCTACACTTTCACTTGGCATCAGTGAGGCAGAATAAAGCAATGAGAGGTTGATCTAGACAGCACTCCTCACTCATCCCAGTGTCAGCAAGGCCCAGTGGGGAGCTGAGTTTCCACCCAAATAATATAGTAAAATTCAACCCTTCACTTTCCACTTCTTTGGTGACAGTAGGGCCTAGTAGAAATCTGAACATCCTCCAGCACCAGGAATGGCAGGCAACACCTAAACAGGGTGACTATCTGCAAAAAAGGAAGATTAATTAGGATTCCAATTCTAACAATATAGTACACAAAATGCCCAGGATACATCAGAAAATTACTCATTATACTAAGAAACAAGAAAATCACAACTTGAACAAGAAAAGATAATCAACAGACATCAACATTGACAGGACTCAGATGTTAGAAGTAACTGCCAAGCACTATAAGCAAAGTCATAAAATCCTTCAGTGAGCAATTACTAACACTCTCAAAACAAATGAAAGTGTAGAAAATAATAGCTCAGATATAGAAAATAAGAAAAAGGGTTAAAGGGAACTTTTTTGCTGAGGAAGATTCACCCTGAGCTAACATAGATGCCAATCTTCCTCTATTGTTTTTTAGTATGTAGGCCACCAGCACAGCACAGCTGCTAACAGAGTGGTGTAAGTCTGTGCCTGGGAACCAAATCTGGGCTGCCAAAGTGGAGCATCCTGAACTTAACCACTAGGCCACTGGGGCTGGAACAAAGGGAACTTTTATAACTGAAAAATAGAATAACAGAAATAAAAATTTTACTGGATGAGTACAATAATGGATTCAAAATTAAAATGAACCCAAAAGAAGACCAAAAGAAATTATCTAATCTGAGCAACAGAGAGAAAATAGACTAAAATGAGGCAGGGGTACAAAGTCTCTGGACTTGTGGAACAATGACAAAAGATCCAACTTTTGCATCATCAGAGTCCCACAAGAAGAAGAGAAAAAGTGTGGGTCTGAAAAAAATATTTGAAGAAAGACTGACTGAAAACTTCCCACTTGTGGTGAAAGGCATAAACTTACAGATTCAAGAAGGTAGTGAACATCAAACAATGTAAACCAAATGAATTGCACAGCAAATCACATCATAATCAAACTTCTGAAACCTAGAGAAAATGAACAAATTATGAGAGAGGCTAGACAGAGATGGCATATTGCCTAATAAGATAACATCAATATGAATAACAGCAGAATCCTCATCTAAAACCATGGACTTCCAAAGGAAAAGGTATACTATTTTGCAAGCGCTAAAAGAAAATAACTATCAATCAAGAATTTTATATCTGGTAAAAATATGCTTCAGAATAAAGGTGACACAAACATTATTAGAAAAGGAAACTTAGGAGAATTTGTTGCTCCCATATCACCCTTAAAGAATGGCTAAAATAAGTCCTTCAAACAGAAAAGACATGATAATAGAAGAAGTCTTGGAACCTCAGGAAGAAAAGAATTTTGAAATGGGTAAAACTATGGGTAAAGATAAAAGATTAAAATTCTCCTCAAGAGTTGTTTAATTCATATTTGATGATTTAAGCACAAATTATAACAGTTGAAGTGGTGCTCAATGCATGCAGATAGAATATTTAAGATGGTTATATTGAAAAAGTGGGGAGGAAAAAGGAATTTAAATGGAAGTAAGGTTTGTACACTTCAATCAAAATAGTAAAAAGCCAAAACCAGTAGAATGTGATAAGATATACATCTATATTGTAATAATAAGAACAACTACTAAGAAAATTACACAAAGTGGTGTACTCAAAAACACTATAAAAATCAAAAAGGAATTTTTAAAAAATGTTCAAGTAACTCACAGAAATGAAAAAAAAGGAGAAATATAGGAAGAAGAAACAGATGAAGTGAACATAAAAGAATAAAAAATGGCAAACTGAAGCCCTAACGTAGCAATAATTACTTTAAATGTAAATAATCAAAATACATCAATTACAAGATAAATTTGCTAAGTGGATAAAAAACATGACCAATAAGGAGGCTAAAAGTAAATGAATGGAAAAACATATGTATCATGCAAACTTTCATTAAAATAAAGCATGCATGGTCACAACAGCAGCAGGAAAAAATAAATAACACAGCAAAGAACAATACAAGGAGAAAAGAGGAATAATGATAATGACAAAAGGATCAATTACAAAGAAAGCACACTGATCCTAAATGGGTATGCATCAAACTACAGAGCTTCAAATTACATGAATCCAAAAGTGACCCAGCTGAAGGAGATACAAATTCACCATTATAGCTGAGGACTTCAACATCCCACAATTAACAACTGATAGAATGACAAGACAAGAAATTTTTAAAAGATATAGAAGAATGGAACACCACCATCAACCAAGAGAATCTCATTGACATATATAGAACAATCCCCTCAACAAGAACATAATACACTTGTTTCCAGTAACCATGAAGCATTTTCCAAGAAAGACCATATCCTGGACCACAAAACAAACCTCAACATTCAAAAGAATTGAAATCATATGAAGTATGATCTCCGACCACAAGGGAATCAATCTAGAGGTCAATAACAAAAAGACAAAAGGAAAATCTCTAAATACTTGGAAATCGAACAACATACTTTTAAATACTCCATGATGGAAAAGGAAGTATCAAGAGAAATTTTTAAATACATAGGAATTCTGGTTCAAGATGGTGATGTAGGAGGATCTTACCTCCTCCCACAGGCACACCAAATCTACAGCTACATACAGATGATAAATAAGTGAAAAGTAATTGGATATATTGGAATATATGAGGGAGCTATTTGGCTTAAAACTAATTTGGTCTGACCTTGTTTTTCCAGAACAGCCTGATGTTCCTGTTGAGCATGCATTGTACACCTGCTTTAAACATTTACTATGTCCCAAAGACAAGAATGATGCCCTTAAAGATAGGGATGTTGCCTCCCCCTTATCAGTATGTATTTAAGGATAAACATTTCTTACCAGAAACTAAGGATTTATTACTGACCTGCTTTAACTCATCTTGTAACCATTGATATGCTGACTGCTGACTTGCTGTGTTCTTATAACTACTGACCTGCTGTGCTAGCTAAGTATCTCACGACAGGAGTAAAAGAGATATTCCAGTCATATGTAACGCATGTTCCTTGTTCCAAGATGGTATATAACCACTCTGTACATCCCACTTCTTTAGAGAGCTTCCCTCCTGGGTGGAAAAGATTTCATGAGCTATAGTCCTCAAATGGGCTCATAATAACCTCACTTCAATTTTTATTTATAAATTGATAATGGATTAGTTGCTTCAACACAAGCCAATTTCCTTTCAAAGAAACCCAAAAACTAGCTGAGCGACTCCTACACATCAGGCAAATGAGAAAAATCCCACACCAAAGCAGGTGGGAAAGGCTCAGACAACCTCATCATAAACTCCACCCCTGGTGCAGCAACCCACAATCAGGAGGGAATGAAAAACTTTACGTTTCTCCCTGAGGAGTGGAAGGTTTGAACTCCACATCTGAAACCCAACTTTTAAAAACTACTCCTGGGAGATGAGCCCCCAAAACATCTACCTTTGAAAGCCAATGGGGCTTGCATCCATGAGGCACACAGGCTATAGCAAACTGATAAACAATTCTTAAAGGGCATGTGAGCTTGGACTCACCTGCCCCAGGGATAAGCATAGAGGCAGCTGACTGAATGGAGTGCATGCAGCCTTTCTGTGAAAGCAGCCTATTAGCTTATCTTCATAACTGTGGCCTGAAGGGCAGATTTGTAGTTTAACACACATCTAGAGGCTGACTAAAATCCTTTCCAGAGACTATGGATGCTGGTGGCTGCCACCTTCACTCTTTCCCTTTGCCCCATGTTTGGTTTCCAGTGTCGCTGAGAAAGCAGCTGGTGCACAGGCATGGCATGCTGGGTTTTTTGGCTGCTTCCCAGAAGACACATCCCTTGGTAGCCTGGCTCTGGTGGCCAGCAAGGCTGGTATTCATGGGTTCAATGAGATGGTAGCAAGCAAAGAAACACCGGCTATTACCACAGGACGCAGTGGAAAGGGAGAAGATAGAAATACCCGTTTCCCACTCTTCCCCTGAAAGAGGTAAAAGTTGCCTCCTTAGTGTCTGGCTTCCAATCAGCCTTAATCTAGGTGCTGATCGAGATTCTTCCCTTTGAGACACTGGCAGGTCTTGTCACACAATCAACTACTGAGAGCCCTAAGAACAAAGTAGGCTAGTCAGACAATCACAAAGGTTTGAGAGACAACAAAGAGCTAGGACAGGGTTAAACAATAAGGTTTATTCCTACATGAGGCCACTCGTTCAAGACTAGTAGCAGTGGCTGTTTTATCTAATGCTTAGAAACCAACACAGAGAGTCAAGAAAAATGAAGAAACAAAGGAATATGTTACAAATGAAAGAACAAGATAAGACCTCAGAAAAAGACCTTAATAAAACAGAGATAAGTGATTTACTTGATAAAGAGTTCAAAATAATAATCATAAAGATGCTCACTGATGTCAGGAGAACAATAAATTAACAAAGTAAGAATGTCAACAGATAGAAAATATAAGAAAGTTACAAAAGAAATCACAGAGTTGAAGAATAAAATAACTAAACGGAAAACTACAATAGAGAGGTTCAACAACAGACTCCATGAAGCAAAAGAAAGAATCAGCAAACCTGAAAACAGGGCAATAGAACTCACTGAATCAGAGCTGCAGAAAGAAAGAAAGTGAAGATAGCTAACGGGGCTTACAGAATAACATCAAGCAGACCAAAATTCACATAATAAGGGTTCCAAGAAGGTGAAAGACCTGTACATTGAAAACTATAAGACACTGACAAAAGAAATTGAGGAAGACACAAATAAATTGAAAGATGTTTCACAATCATGGATTGTAAGAATTAAGGAAGTGAAAATGTCCATACTACACAAAGTAATGTACAGATTCTAATGCAACTAGAATCAAATTCAGTGCGATTTTTCATAAAAATAGAACAACCAAGTCTAAAATTTGTATGGAACCACTAAACTCCAAGTAGCCAAAGCAATCTTGAGAAAGAAGAACAAAGATGGAGGTATCACACAGTTCTTGATTTCCATCTATATCACAAATGTATAGTAATCAAGACAGTATGGTGTTGGAATAAAAATAGACACATCGATCAATGGAAAGGAATAGAAAGCCAAGAAATAGACTTATACATTCATGGTCAATTAATTTATGATAAAAGACTCAAGAATATCTAATGGGGAAAGGACAGTCTTTTCAATAAATGATGTTGATCCGAAAGAATAAAATTGGACACTATCTTACACCATACATAAAAATCAACAAAAAAATGGATTAAAGTTGAACATATGACAAGAAACCATAAGACTCCCATAAGAAAACATAGGCTCTTTGACATTGGTCTTGACAAACTGAAAAGGCAATCTACCAAATGGGAGAAAATATTTGCAAATCATATATCTGATAAATAGTTACTACCCAAAACATATTAAAAAATCTCAAAGAACTCAATAGCAAAAATAAATAAATAGCAATCATATTTAAAAATGGACAAGGGAACTAAACAGACAACTTGCCAAAGAATACATCCAAATGGTAAATAGGTACACGTAAAGATGCTCAATGTCACTAATTATCAGGAAAATGCAAATCAAAATCACAATGAGATATCACTTCACACTTGCTAGAATAGCTATTATCAAAAAGACAAGTAATAGAAAGTCTTGGCAAGGATATGGAGAAAAAGAGACCCTTGTGCCCTGTTAGTGGGAATGTAAATTAGTGCAGAAACTATGGAAGGCAGTATGGTAGTTCCACAAAGTATTAAAAATAGAACTGCCATATGATCCAGCAGTTCCACACCTAAGGTCAATCCAAAGGAAATGAGAACAGACACTGGCGGACACCATTGGAGTCCTTCCCCTGGCCTGTTAGCCCAGGGTCTTCCTCCCCGACTAGAACACTGATTTAATCCAGTCATCCAGGGCAGGCAGCCCACCCTAGGGAATGACCCCACACAACAGCAAGCCCTTGGGCAACCTTACAGCCTGCATGGACTGGGTGATTGGACCATCTGCAGGCAGGCAAGTGGGTCTTAATCTGTGGGGCAAGGCACACATGGGGAGCAGTTGGAGAGTGTGGGGTGTTGTTGGAGTGTGTGAGGGCCTCCACAATGAGGCAACTGGGTCCTCTCCAGGGAGTCTGGAAGTGTGCACTGCCCAGGACTGTGTTGATGGTGGCTGTGGGCCTGTGGGCCGTGGGGCTTATGAGGGGTAAAATACCTGTGCTTCTCTAACAGCCACATAGGGCATGAGCCCCAGTTTACCAAGCCTGAAATAACTGGGTACTCCCATGCTTGGGGCCTGCTCCACTCAGCTGAAATCTTGAGAAGGATGACAACAGCCTTGCAGACCAGAGGCCTAAAGCAATTGTAAGCCCCTGAGCCTAGCAACCAGCCACACAGGGGGCCTACTTACTGAACAGAAAAACTACAATAGGATTGTGTTATTAGGACTTGTAGTCAACAGTGCTAGGGCTCCCCAAACCTGACAAACTGACTGAAGAGGCCATAGGAGCCACATGCAGCTGAGAACTACAACCAGCAAGTCAGGGGGACATCCTGGACTCCCTGGGCAGCTGAAGCAAGAGCAACCCTGTCACAACCCTGTGATATCCCAAACAGGAGTCACACCTGGAACATTTGGAACTGGTGACAAGAGAGAAGCACACTACTGGGCATCAAAAGGTGTCTCCTACATAAAGCCAGTTCTCCAAGATCAGGAGACGTAGCTGACCCATCTAATACATAGATATAAGCACAAACAGGCAAAATGATCATGCAAGGAAATACATTCCAAGCAAGGGAACAGGAGAAAACCCCAGAAAAACACCTAAATGGAACAGAAATAAGCAATCTATCTGACAAAGAGTTCAAGCAAAAAGTCATAAGGATGCTCACTGATCTTGGGAGAATACTCAAAGACGATGGTGAGAACATCAACAAATAATTGGAAAATCCAAAAAAGACCAATCAGAAATGAAGAATACAGTACTGGAATGAAAAACTCACTAGAGAGACTCAATAGCAGGATAGATGCTACAGAAGAATGGATCAACAAGCTGAACAAAAGACTAGAGGAAATCAGCCAAGCTGAACAAATAAAATAAAAAAGAATTTAAAAGAATAAGAATAGTCTAAGGGAACTCTGGGAAAACATCAAGTGCATTTAAATTCGTATTATGTGTCCCAGAACGAGAAGAGAGAGACAAAGGGGCAGAAAATCTATTTGAAGAAATAATAGTTGAAAACTTTCCTAACCTAAGGAAGGAAACAGACATCCAAGTACAGGAAGTGCAGAGAGTACCAAACAAGATAAAGCCAAAGAGGCCCACACCAAGATACATTATAATTAAAATGTCTAAAATTAAAGATAAAGAGAGAATCCTAAAAGCTGTAAGAGAAAGGCAACAAGTGACATATAAGTGAAATTCCATAAGGCTATCAGTTGACTGATCAACAGAAACCTTATGAGACAGAAGGGAGTGACATGATATACTTAAATTGCTGAAAGGACAAAACCTGTAGCCAAGAATACTCTACCCAGTAAGGTTATCATTCACAATGGAAGGACAGAGATTCCCAGACAAGCTAAAATTAAAGAGTTTATCACAAAGAAAATAGTTTTATAAGAAATGCTTGAAGGGACTTATTTAAGTGGTAAAAAGAAGACCACAAATAGGAATAAGAAAATTATCAAAAAATAAGGCAATAAAACCACTGGTAAAGGCAAAAATATAGTAAAATCAGCCAATCAACCACCTATGAAGATAATATGAAGGACAAAAGGCAGAAATACGAAAATTATCTACTACAATGATAAGAGGTAATGGAAACCCAGAAACAAAGTAAGAGGTTAGATATGACATCAAAAACATAAAAGGTTGGAGGAGGGGAGCAAATGAATAGAGCTTTTAGAAAGAGGTCAAACTAAAGAGACAATCAACTCAATATAGATTGCTAGATGTGTAGACTGTTATATATGCACTTCATGGAAATCACAAATCAATAACCTATAATAAATGCAAAAAATATAAGACCAAGGAAAGAAAGAATAATTCTAAAGAAAGCCATCAAATCACAAGGGAAGAGAGCAAGGGAAGAAAGGAAAAGAGAAGACCTATTAATGCACCCAGAGATAAAGTAACAAAAGGGAAATAGGTACATTTTTATCAATAAGTACTTTAAATTTCACTGGACTGAATGCTGCAATCAAAAGACATAGGGTGGTCAATTGGATAAAAAACAAGAGGACAATATATGCTGCATACAAGTGACATACTTCAGACGTAAAGACACTCACAAACTGAAAGTGAGGGGACGGAAAAAGATACTACATGCAAATGACAATGAAAAGAAGGCTGGGGTCGCAATACTTATATCATAAAAAATAGACTTTAAAAGAAAAGCTGTAACAAGAAACAAAGAAGGGCACTACAAATTGATAAAAGGAACAATCCAACAAAAGGAAAAACACTTATAAATATCTATGCACCCAACATAGAAGTATCTAAATATATGAAGCAATTGTTAACAGACATAAAAGGAGAAATAGACAGTAAGACAATAATAGTAGGGGACTGTAACACTCCACATAAACCAATGGATAGATCATCCAAACAGAAGATCAATATGAGACATTGGCCTTAAGCAACACATTAGACCAGATGAACTTAGTAGTTACATTATAGAACATTCCATTCAAAAACCACAGAATACATATTCTTTTCAAGTGAACATGGAACATTATCCAGGATTCATCACATATTAGGCCACAAAACAAGTCTCAATAAATTTAAGAAGATTGAAATAATGTCAAGCATCTTTTATGACCACAAAGGTATGAAAATAGAAATCACATACAGGAAGAAAATCAGAAAAGTGATAAATATGTGGAGATTAAACAAAATGCTGCTGAACAATGATTGAGTAAATGAAGAAATCAAAAGAGAAATCAAAAAGTACCTGGAGATAAATGAAAATGAAAATATGACATGCCAAAATCTATGGGATACAGCAAAAGTCATTCTAAGGGGGAAGTTTATAACAATAGAGGCCTACCTCAACAAACAAGAAAAACCCCAAATAAACAATTTAAAAGTGCACCTACAGGAACTGGAACTGGAAAAAGAAGAACAAAACCCAAAATCCGTAGAAGGAAGGAAGTAATAAAAATCAGAGCAGAAATAACTGAAATAGAGACTAAAAATCAATAGAAAAAAGTGAACGAAATCAAGATCTGTTTGTTTGAAAAGATAAACAAAAATGACAAACCTTTAGCTAGACTAACCAAGAATAAAAGAGAGAAGGTGCAAATAGATAAAATCAGAAATGAAAGAGAAGCAATTACAACAGACACCTCAGAAATACAAAGGATTACAAGACAATACTATGAAAAGTTATATGCCAACAAATTGGATAATCAAGAAGAAATGGATAAATTGTTAGAACCATACACGTTTCCAAAACTGATCAAGAAGAAATAAAGAACTTGAATAGACCAATCACCAGTAAGGAGATCAAAACAGTAATCAAAAATCTTGCCAGAAATAAGAGTCAAGGACTGGACAGCTTCACTGGTGAATTTCATCAAATATACAAAGAAGACTTAATACTTATCCGTCTCAAACTCTTCCAAAAAATTGAAGAGGAGGGGAAACTTCCTAACTCATTCTACAAAGCCAACATTACCCTGACACCAAAACCAGAAAAGGACAACACAAAAAAAGAAAATTACAAGACCCATATCACCGATGAACATGGATGCAAAAATCCTCAACAAAATATGATCAAATCAAATCAAATACAACAATATATTAAAAGGATCATACACCAGGATCAATTGTGATTTAGTCCATGTATGGAGGGATGGTTCCATATATGCAAGTCAATCAACATGATACACCACATTAACAAAATGAAGAATAAAAATCATATGATCATCTCGATAGATGCAGAGAAAGCACGTGACAAGATACAGTATCAATTTATGATAAAAACTGAATAAGATAGATATAGAAGAAAAGCACCTCAACATAATAAATTCCATATGTGACAAACGCACAGCTAATATTCTGAATGGAGAAAAACTGAAAGGTGTCCCTCTAAAAATAGGAAACAGATAAGGATACCCACTTTCACCACTCTTATCTAATGTAGTATTGGAAGTACTAGTCAGAGTAATCAGGCAAGAAAATGAAATAAAAGGGATGCAAATTGGAAAGAAAGAAGTGAAATTGTCACTATTTGCAGATGAGATGATTTTATATCTAAAAAACCCTAAATAATCCACCAAAAGCTGTTAGAAATAATGAATATTGTCAAGTAGCAGGATACTAAATCAGCATACAAAAATGAGTCATGTTTCTTTACACTAACAATGAAGTAGCAGAAAGAGAAATTAAGAATACAATCCCACTAGAAATTGAAACCTAAAAACAAAATACCTAGGAATAAATTTAACCAAGGTGGTCAAAGTTCTGTACACTGAAAACTATACAACATTGTTGAAAGAAACTGAAGAAGACAAAAAACAATGGAAAGATACTACACGCTCTTGGATTGGAAGAATTAGCATAGTTAAAATGTCCATACTTCCTAAAGCAATATACTGATTCCATGCAATCCCTATCAACATTTTTCACAAAAATGGAGGAAAAAAATCCTAAAATTTATGTGGAACAAAAAAACTCTGAATAGCCAAAACAATCCTGAGAAAAACGAACAATGCTGGAGGTATTACACTCCCTTATTTCAAAGTATACTTCAAAGCTATAGTAAACAAAACAGCACGGTATTTGCACAAAAACAGATATGCAGACAAAGGGAACAGAAGCAAAAGCCCAGAAATAAACCCACATATCTATGGACAGCTAATTTTTGACAAGGGAGCCAAGAATGGAGAAAGGAAAGTCCCTTCAATAAATGGTGTTGGGAAAACTGGACAGCCACATGCAAAAAATGAAACTAGACCACTATTTTACAACATACACAAAAAATAACTCAAAATGTATTAAAGGCTTGAATGTAATATCTGGAACCATTAAACTTCCAGAAGAAACACAAGCAGAACAGTCTTCAACATCTGTGTTAGCAGCATATTTTCAAGTACCAGGTCTGACTGAGCAAGGGATACAATAGAAAAAATAAACAAATGGCACTACATCAAAGTAAAAAGCTTCTGAACAGCAAAGGAAATCATCAACAAAATGAAAAGACAACATAACAATTGGGAGAAGATATTTGCAAACCATATATCTGATAAGGGGTCAATATCCAAAATATATAAAGAACACATACAACTCAACAACAAAGAAACTAAAAGCCCAATTAAAAAATGGGCAAAAGATCTGAACAGACATTTCTCCAAAGAAGAGATACAGATGGCTAAAATACTCATGAAAAAATGTTCAATATCACTAGCTATCAGGGAAATGCAAGTCAAAACTACAATGCTATATCACCTCACTCCCGTCAGAATGGCTATAATTAAGTAGACAGGAAGCCATAAATGTTGGAGAGGATGTGGAGAAAAGGAAACCCTCATACACTGCTGGTGGGATGCAAACTGGTGCAGCCACTGTGGAAAACAAGGTGGAGAATCCTCAAAAAATTAAAAATAGTTATGATCCAGCTATTCCACTGATGGGTATTTATCCAAAGAACAAGAAAACACGAATGCATAAAGATGTATGCACCTCTATGTTCATTGCAGCTTTATTCACAATAGCCAAGACTTGGAAGCAACCTAGGTGCCCATAAAGGGATGAATGGTTCAAGAAGATGTGGTATATATACACAATGGAAAACTACTCAGCCATAAGAAATGATGAAATCGAGCCATTTGTGACAACATGGATGGAACTTGAGGGTATTATGCTGAGTGAAATACGTCAGAGGGAGAAAGTCAAATACTATAGGATCTCATAAGTAGAAGATAAAAACAACGACAAATAAACACACAAAAACAGAGGTTGGATTGGTGGCTACAGAGTGGAAGGGGGGAAGGAAGAAGGAGAAAGGGGTTATTAAGCACATGCGTGTGGTGATGGATTGTAATTCGTCTTTGGCTGGTGAACATGACGTAATCTACACAGAAAAGAAAATATATAGTGATGTACGTCTGAAATTTATATAATGTTATGAACCAATGTTACCGCAATTAAAAAATGTCAGATTGTCAGTTTGGATAATAAAGTAAGACTAACCTAAAAAAAATTAAATAAAAATTAAATGCTTAGTGCTACCTTTAAAAAAAATCAGAAGACAAACACAAAAAACATCTTGCTTTTTGTGACACCATGGATGGACCTTGAGTGTATTATGCTAAATGAAATATCAGATGGTGAAAGACAATTACCGAATGATTTCTGTCATATGTGAAAGATAGATATAGAGAATAGATTGGTGGTTACCAGAGGGGAAGGTGGAAGGAGAGGGTGACAGAGGTAAAAAGGCATAGGTGTGTGGTGACAGATGGCAATTAGAATCTGAGTAGCGAACACAATGTAGTCTATACAGAAATTGAAATATAATGATGTACACTTGAAATTTTTACGTTATAAATGAATGATACATAAATAAAAAGAAAAATAAATAAATATAGATATATTCCTATACATAGGTTAGTAAACATATAACATTCCCTAGCTCTGTCTACTGAAAGGACCAAAAAGAAGTAACACTCCAGCAGCAATGAACACACCTACATCTCAGATATGGGTTTTTAAATACCATTCTCCAAAAAAAGGAACTAGTGCTTTTTGGAGCAGTGGTCAACTCTAGCATTGGGGCAGGAAAGAAAAAACATGCACCAGGAGCCCAAATAGATGGGCTCCTGATACAAAAGCTGTAACAATGTGAGCAATAAAATAAATAAAATAATAGATCATTTCTCAAAGAATAAGACAAATATCCAAGACGCCATATTAATATATAAATGATTGGAATAATAAGTACATGGAGCAGGGACAACTCTTCCTTACAAAATAATTACAGCTTATAGAATAAATGAGGGAAATTAAAAATCACCATGAGAATGGAACAATAATAATTACTTCAGGCAAGATTCACTGCTGAATGCTAAAATTAGTGGGAGAAACTTTAGGAAGAAAGAGGATATTTGTATAGCCTCAAAGTATCTCCTCCAAAATATTTATTGATTACTATGATAATCAATAAATCAATAATTTTTAACTTATGTCAAATACTTTGATATTCCTCCCTCAAGAGATATAGAATTTAATTCCCCACCCCTTAAGCATATATTTAGTGACTCTCTTCTAATGAAAAGAGCAGAGATCAGATAATTTTATTGAAACACACATTTGAACATGCTTTTGTATTGTCTATGGCTGCTTTTCTACTATTTAGGCAGAGTTAATATGGTCTATCAGATGAAACCATATGGCCAGAAAGAGGAAAATATTTGCTATCATCTTTTTACAGAAAAAAACTGCAGACCTCCGGAGGAGAGTATGGAAAGAGGAAAGGAATAACTTTACAATAGAGAATCTGGCAGACACCGCCTTAACCAAGTGAGCAGGGTTACCAGTGATAATTCAAGTTGATGTGATGGACACTCTGATATGACACAAATATGAATGTACGTCACCTCTCTGCTATCCTTCCCCAAAATCCATAACCAGTAGTCTTCAAATGTGTCAAGGTCATGAAAGACAAGGAAATATGGAGAAACTATCACAGATTGGTGGAAACTAAAAAAAAATGACGATTAAACGCAATGTGGGATCCTTGATTGGATTCTGGAACAAAATGGAAAAACTTTTAAATGAACAAAGTCTGTATTTAGTTGAAAAAATACATAAGGCATCCAAATTGGAAAGGAAAAAGTAGAATTATCTTTATTTGCAGATAATATGATTTTGCTTGTAGAAAATCCTAAAGACTCAATCATGAAACTGTTAGAACTAATCAACAAATTCAGTAAAGTTGCAGGATATAAAGTCAACATACAAAAATCAGTTGTTTTTCTATATGTTAGTGAAATATCTGAAAAAGAAATAAAGAAAATAATCTCATTAAAAATAGCATCAAAAACAATAAAATACTTAGGAACAAATTTAACCAAGGAGGTAAAACATTTGTACACCGAACACTGTAAAACATTGGTAAAAGAAATTGAAGAAGACCCAAGTGAATGGAAAGATATTCCATGTTCAGGGATTGGAAAACCTGATACTGTTTAAATATCCCTACTACCCAAAGTGATCTACAGAGTCAATGCAATCTCCATCAAAATGCCAATGGTATTTTTCACACAAATAGAAAAAACAATGCTAAAATTTGTATGGAAACATGAAAGACCCTAGATAGCGAAAGCAATCCTGAGTAAAAAGGACAAAGCTGGAGGCATCAGAAGTTCTGATTTCAAGTTATACTACGAAGCTATAGTAATCAAAACAGTGGGGTACTGGTACCATAATAGATACTTGGTTGAATGGAACAGAGTCAATAGTCCAGAAATAAAACCTCGCATATATAGCCAACAAATATTCAACAAGGGAACCAAGAATACTCAATGGAAAAACCATAGTTTCTTTAATGAGTGGAGTAGGAAAACTGGATACCACATACAAATGAGTGAAATTGAACCAATAATTTACACCACTCACCAAAAGTAACTCACAAGGGATTAAAGTCTGAAATATAAGACCTGAAATGGTAAAAATTTTCAAACAGAGAAAAATCTCCTTGACATTGGTCTTAGAAACAATAGTCTAGATATGAAATTAAAAGCACGAGAAACAAAGGCAAAAATAAATAAGTGAGACTAGACTAAACTGAAAAGCTCCAACACACACACACACACAAAAATCAACAAAATGAAGAGGGAACCTACAGAATGGGGGAAAATATTTGCAAGCCATATATCTGATAAGGGTTCATTTCAAAAAGAGAAAAAACTCATACAACTCTAACAAAAAACCCAAACAATTCAATTGAAAAATGGGCATGGAAACTAAGTAGACGTCTTTCCAAAGAAGACACTCATATAACTAACAAGTATATGAAAAAATGCTCAACATCACTAATCATCAGGGAAATGAAAAGCAAAGCCATAATGAGACACCACTTCACACCTTTGAGAATGGCTATCATCAAAAATACAAGAGATATGTTATGGCAAAGAGGTGTAGAAAAAATGTTTTGTGCACTATTGGTGGGATTGTAAATTTGTATAACCACTATGGAGAACAGTATGGAGGTACCTCAAGAAACTGAAAATATAACTACCATATGATCCAGTAATCCCAATTCTGGGCATATATTCATAAAAAATGAAGATAGGATCCTGAAGAGATATCTGAACACCCACCTTGATTGCAGCACTATTTATAGTAGCCCAGAAGACATGGAAACAACCTAAGTGTCTATTGACAGATGAATGGATAAAGAAAATGTGGTGTATATATAGATATAATGGGTTATTATTCAGCCATAAAAAAGAAGGAAATCCTGCCATTTGTGACAACATGGATGAACCTTGAGGGCATCATGCTAAGTGAAATAAGTCAGACATAGAAAGACAAATAGTGTATGATCTCACTTATATGCTTATATGTGGAATCTAAAAATGTCAAACTTGTAGAGACAGAGACTGGAATGGTTGTTATCTGGGACTGGGGTATGGGCGAAATGGGATGATGTTGATCAAAGAGTACAAGCTTCCAGTTATAAAATAAATAAGTTCTTAGGATCTAATGCATAGCATTGTGATTATAGTTAGTAATATTGTATTATACACTTGAAAGTGCTAAGAGAATAGCTCTTACAGGTTCTCATCACAAAAAAGAAATAGTAATTTTCTGACATACTGAAGGTGTTAGCTAATGCTTTATGCTAATCTTATTGCAATATACAAGTGTATAAAATCAACACATTGTACACTTTAAACTTATACAATGTTATATGTTAATTATATTCAATATAGCTGGAAAAATAATTACATAGTGGAATTGGGTATGCAAATGGAAAAACAATAAACCTTAACTCTTACCTTATATTATACACAAACAATTAATTCAAGATGGATCACAGACCTAGATGTAAATGTGAAAACTATAAAGCCTCTGGAAGAAAATATAGAAGATTATCTTCACAACTTAAGTATGCAAAGATTTCTTAGACAGGATACAAAAAACAATAACCATATAAAAATTGATAAATTTGATTACAACAAAATGTAAAATTTTTGCCTATAAAAATACAGAGTTAATCAAATACAGAAGCAATCTGCAGACTGAGATAAAATGTTTGCAAAACATTTTTGACAAAGAATCAGTATCTATAATATGTAAAGAATTCCTATACCTCAAAAAGTTTTTTAAAAATAAGTCATTTTGGATTGACTTGAACAGGACAATTCACAAAGATATATAAATCGCCCATAAGCAATTTAAAAGATGCTTAATACCATTAATCACAAGTAATATACAAATTAAACCACAATGAGATATTACTACCCACATGAACGGCTAAAATAAAAAAAGGCTGACAACACTAAATGTTGAAAGAATGAAGAACAATGTAAACTCTAATATGCTGTTGATAGTATAACCACTTTGGGAAAATGTTTGACAGTTTCTTATGCAACTAAACATACACCTACTCATAACCTAGCAATTCCATTCCTAGGCATGTAGCCAAGATTTGGGAAAGCATTTCCACAAAGAGGCTCATAAAAAAACATTCATAGCAGCTTTAATTGCTAAACAAAATAAAGTATACTAATACAATGGAATACTAATCAGCAATACAAAGAAAAATTCTGATACACATAATAGTGTGGACGAAGCTTTAAAACATTAAGCTGAGTGAAAGAAGATATATTTAAAAAGTACATACTGTGTGATTACATTTATATGAAATTCTAAAACAGACAAAACTAATCTATGCTGACAAAAAAAATTCAAAGTAGCTACCTCTGAGGTTGTGGAGATGAAAGAAGGGTAATGAGGGAACTGCCAGAATGATGGTAATATTCTGTTTTCTGATAAGAATTTGTGTTAAACAAATATATTCATTTGTCAAAAAATTTGAATGATACACTTTAAAAAAATAAAACTATGTAAATGCATAGAACCAAATACTATTTAAAATACAATATATTACAACTTGTGGGATGAGGTTAAAACTGTGATACGAGGAAAATTTAAAGCACTTAATGTTTACATGCGACAATGGGAAAGGCCTTGAAACAATAATCCATGTTCCTAATTCAAGAAACTAGAATTAGAAGAGTAAATTATTCCCAAAGCAAGCAGAAGGGAAAATAATAATAAAGATAAGAATAAAAATTGGTAGAATTGAAAAAAGTCAATAAAATAAAAAGTTTATTCTTCAGAAATATCAATAAAATTGATAAACATGTAGCAAGCTAAGATGGACATAGATGCAAAGAGGGTAGACACAAATCACTAATATTAGGAATGCAACAAAGGATATCATTACAGTTCTTACAGCCATTTAAATGATAAGGAAATTCTATAAACACTATTATGCTCATTAATTTGACAATTTGGAAGGAATGTATCAAATACTCAACAACCACAAAGTATCAAAACAAAACCAAGATAAAATAATCTGAATAGTCCTATAAAAATGAAAGAAATTGAGTTGAGTGATGTCAACAACACAGTGGAGTGAGTTATTCCCTTTGTCTCTCCCCTTTAAGTTACAATGAATCAGACGTCCACTGGCCAACAGAGGATTCCCTACACAGCACAACAGGATGCTTAAGAGAGCCATGCATCTATACATTAAAAGGTGGGTGCATTGGACCCCAAGGAGGCAGTGAACTAGGAGAGCAGGCTCCTCCTCCTCCCCCAGCAGTGGTAATCCAGGGCATGGATCCTCACACCAACATGTGTACCTGGAAGAGGATACTGCAGGAGCAGAAACAAAAGGCATCTCTACACATCCCCTAGCATACGTGGTCTGCACACTTGTGAGAAGATGCTGCAGGGGCAGAAAAAAACAGGTGCCGCTTGCTCCCTGTCCACCTGCCAGTGGACCCAGCATGTGCACCTATGACTAGAGACTACAGAAGTCAATACAGCAGGTGCCACTGGGTCCCTAAACCTCCCCCAGTGGATCTGGCTCATGTAACTCTGATTGGACACTACATGAGCAAAAACAATATGCAGCCTGTTTGCCTGCAAGTGGATGCTGCAAGGGCAGAAAAAAGTATGTGGCTTGCTCCCTGTCCATCCATGGATAGATTCAGCATATATTCCCCCTTCCTCTCCCTGGCAGTGGCCAGGTCTTTCCAACAGTGAGGACAGCATGCAAAACTCGAATTTTCCTAGCTGAGGTGGGGCCACCTGACCTGAGTTTTCAAAACACACCAGCTAACACCAGAAACAGAGGCTGCATGAGCAAGCAGCACCAACACCCTCTTCCTGCTTAGCCCCTGCTCCCCCAAAGCAGAGGCAGGTAAAACCTGTGATCAAATGCTTCAGGAACCACAGAAGAACTAGTGACCCAGCCTGCAGTGGCAGCACTCCTGACACTGGCTTCAAGAGCAGTGAGGGCTGCATACAACTCCCTGGAGCCCTGGGCCTCCAGCAGAGACAGCAACACCTGTGACAGCACCCACAGACAAACTGGGAGCAGAAGCAGAGGTGGCATCTGGGCAGTAGCATATGATTTCGTGGAGAGCCTGCAGAGAGCCAGTGGAGGAACACTAGACCCGGGCAACCTAAGAAGCAGAAGTGTTCACACCCTAGTGACCCCAGTGGCAACACCTGAGACTGAAGAGACACTGTAAGAAGCAAGGCACTAGAAAGTACATAGGCACAAGTGGCACAAGGAGGGCACACACAATGCCTCTAGCAGAGGCAGTGGAGAGTGGAAAGTGCAGACACTCAAAACCAGAAGGTGCTCAGAACAAAATCAACAAAAGACATAGGCAAATAAGAAAGGTGGTTACTACCAAAAATGTCTGGCAGAGGATAAATTCATCAAGTACCATGAAAAAATACAGTAATATGGAATAACAGAAAGAGAATGACAACTCTCCAGAAACCAAACTAGAAGACACAGATTACAATCTGACAGAGAATTCAAAATACTTGTCATAAAGAAACTCAGTGAGTTGCAAGAAAACTCAGAAAGACACTTCGATGAGCTCAGGGTTAAAATTAATGAACAGAAGAAGTACTTCACCAAGGAGAATGAAACTCTAAAAAAATCCCCACAAATTCTGGAGATGAAGAACAATTAATGAGATGAAAAATAATGTAGAAAGCATTAAAAATAGAGGAAACCATATGGAGGAGAGAATTAGTTAGCTTGAAGATAGAAATCTAGAAATGATGAAGGCGGAGGAGAGAAAACTAAGATTTGTTTTAAAATGAGGAAATTCTTTGAGAAATACCTGACTCAGGAAAAGAAACACAAGAGTAATAGGTATCCCAGAAGGAGAAGATAGGGAAAAAGGAGGAGAGATCTAGTTCAAGGAAATAATACCTGAAAATTTCCCAAACCAGGGAAAGGCACTGGATATACAAGTACATGAAATAGAACTCCTAATTACATTAATGTAAAGAGACCTTCTCCAAGACATAAATATTAAAACTGTCAAAACTCAATGACCAAGAAAATATATTAAGGGCAACAAGAGAAAAGAAAATAACCTACAAGGGACCACAATCAAGTTTTAGTGGATTTCTCAGCAGAATCTCTACAGGCTAGGAGAAAGTGGAATAATATATTCAAAATATTGAAAGACAAAAACTATCAGCCAAGAATACTCTATTCAGTGAAATTATCCTTCACATATGATGGAGAAATAAAAGTTTTCCCAAACAAACAAAAGCTGAGGGAGTTCATCACCACTAAAACTGCCTTATAACAAATGTTGAAAAGAGCCCTCCTACCTGAAACAAAAATTCAAAGATTTACAAAGCTTTGAGAAAGGAAATAAATAAACAGAATCAGAAAATTGCAGTTCTATATCAGAATAGGTAGGTTAACACTTAATTATAACATAGAGGATAAAGGGAAAGAAAGCATCAAAAATAACTAGAACAACTTCAATTTGGTCACAAACTGACAACAGGATAAAGAATAAGTTGTGACGACAAAAACATAGAAGGGGAAGAGGAAAATGACAGAATCTGCATAATCTAATGAGATAAGAGGCTTTCAGAAAAAGAACTATCTCAACTATGAAATATTTTATACAAACCTCATGGTAATAGTAAAACAGAAAATGAAAGCAGAGTCACAAATCATAAGGAAAATGAGAAAAATATTACAGAAAACCACCAAACGGACAGGACAGAAATACAAGGAAACAGAAACATTAGAAATATAGAACAACCAGAAAACAAAAGACAAAATGGCAGTATTAAGAACTCATATATCAACAATCACTCTAAATGTAAACGGACTGAATTCATCAATCAAAAGTCACAGAATGGTTGAATGGACCGAAAAACAAGAACCAACAATGCTGCCTCCAGGAAACACATCTCAGCTCTAAAGACAAACATAGACTCAGAATGAAGGCACAGAAGCAAAAAGCATGCAAAAGGCATGAAAAAGAATGTGGGTGTAGCTATACTTATATCAGAAAAAAAAGACTTCAAGACAAAAAGAAAAACACAAGGGCAAGCATTATATAATGATAAAATGGCCATTTCACCAAGAGGACATAACACTTGTTAACATATATGCACCTAACACAGGAGCACCAAAGTATATACAGCAACTATTAAGAGAACAAAAGGGAGAAATTGACAGCAACAGAATAATAGTATGGGACTTTAACACCCCATTTACATCAATGGATAGATCATCTCGACAGAAAGTCAACAAGGAAATAGCAGCCTTAAATGAAACACTAGACCAGATGGACTGAATAGATATATAGAGAACATTGGATCCTAAACAGTAGTATACACGTTCTTCTTAAATGCACATGGAACATTCTCAAAGATAGACCATATGTTGGAAAACAAGCCATCTTCAATAAAGATGAGAAGATTGAAATAATGTCAAGTATCTTTTCCAACAATTGTATGAGACTTGACATCAACTACAAGAAAAAAGCAGGAAATGTCACAAATATGTAGAGACTAAACAATATGCTCCTGAAAAAACATTGGATCAATGAAGAAAACAAAGGAGGAAGCAAAAACTACATAGAGACTGATGAAAATAAAAATACAACATACCAAAATGGACGGGATGCAGCAAAAGTGGTACTCGCAGAGAAGTTTACAGTAATAAAGGTCTACCTGAGAAAATAAAAATCTGAAATAAACAATCCTACACTATATCTGAAAGAAGTAGAAAGATAAGAACAAACAAAACCCAATGTCAGTAGATGGAAGGAAATATAATTCAAATCAGAAAGAAATTAGACTAAAATAAAATAGAAATGATCAATAAAACTAAGACCCGAGTCTTCAAAAAGAAACAAATTTGAAAAATCCTTCACTAGACTCACTAAGAAAGAAGACTCAAATAAACAAAATCAGAAATGAAAGAGGAGAAATTACAAAGGACACTACAGAAATACGAAGGATTATAAGAGAATACTATAAAAGCTATATGCCAGTGAATTGGATAACCTACAAGAAATGGACAAAACCTTAAAATCATACAACATTCCAAAACTGAACCAAGAAGAAATAAATAATCTGAATGGACCAATCACAAGTAAAGAGATTGAAACAGGAAGCAAAAATCTACAAAAAAACAAAATTCCAGGAGCAAATGGCTTGTCTGGTGAATTCTACCAAATATTCAAAGAAAATTTAACACCTATCCTTCTCAAAGACTTCCAAAGAATTGAAGAGGATGGGATGCTTCCAAACTCATTATGAGGCCAACATTACCCTGTTTCCAAAACCAGACAGGGACAACACAAAAAAGGAAAAATTAGAGGACAATCTCTCCGCTGAACATAGAGGCAAAAATTCTCAACCAAATATTAGCAAATTGAATACAACAATACATTAAAAGGATCATACAGCGTGATCAACCAGGATTTATTCCAGGGATGCAGAGATGGTTCAATACCTGCAAGTCAATAAACACACATTAACAAAACAAACACTAAAAATCACGTTAATGAGAGATGCAGAAAAAGGATTTGACAAGATCCAACATCCATTTATGATAAAAATTCTCAACAAAATGATTATAGAAGGAAAGTCTCTCAACATAATAATGGACATATATGAAAAATCCACAGCCAACATAACACTTAAAGGCAAAAACTGAAAGCTCTTCCTCTGAGAAGAGGAACAAGACAAGGATGCCCACTCATGTCACTCTTATTCAACATAGTATTGGGAATCCTCGCCAGAGCAATTAGGTACGAAAAAGAGACAAAAGATATCCAAATTGGAAACGAAGAAGTAAAACTGTCACTATTTTTGGATGAGAGGATTCCCTATATAGAAAACCATAAAGAATCCACCAAAAAACTGTTACAAATAATTTTAAAGTACAGTGAAGTTGCAGGGTACAAAATAAACATGCAAAAATCAGTTGCATTTTTATACACTAATTATGAAAGAGCAGGAGGAGAAATCAAAAATACAACCCTTTTTACACTCACAATGAAAAGAATAAAATATCTAGGAATAAATTCAACCAAGGAGGTGAAAGCTTATACACCGAAAACTCTAAGACATTATTGAGAGAAATTGAAGAAGACATAAAAAACAGAAAGATATTTCATGCTCATGGATTGGAAGAATAAACATAGTTAAAATATCCATATTACAGAAAGTAATCTACAGATTCAATGCAATCTTAATCAGAATCCCAATGGCATTCTTCACAGAAATAGAATAAGAATACTAAAAGTTATAAGGAACAAGAAAAGACCCAAATACCCAAAATAAATCTGAGAAAAAAAGAACAAAGTTGGAGGTATCACATTCCCTGAATTCAAATTAAACTACAAACTATACTAATCAAAACAGCATGGTACTGGCAGAAAAACAGACACATAGATCAATGGAACTAAACTGAGAGCCCAGAAATAAAACCACACATCCATGGACAGTTAATCTTCGACAAAGTAGCCAAGATCATACAATGGAGAAAAGAAAGTCTCTTCAACAAATGATGTCAGGAAAACTGGACAGCCACAAGGAAAAGAATGAAAGTAGACCATTATCATACATCATACACAAAAATTAACTTAAAATAGACTAAAGACTTTAATGTAAGACCTGAAACCATAAAACTCTTAGAAGAAAATATAAGCAGTATACTTTTGACATTGGTCTTAGCAGTATCTTTTCAAATACCATGTATACTCAGGCAAGAGTAACAAAAGAAAAAATTAACAAATGGGACTGCATCAGATTAAAAAGTTTCTGCACAGCAAAGGAAACCATCAACAAAACAAGAAGACAACCCATACGCTGAGAGAAAATGTTTGCAAATCACATATCTGACAAGGGGTTAATTTCCAAAGTATATAAAGAACTCGTACAGCTCAACAAAAACAGAATGAAGAACCCTATCCAAAAATGGGCAGAGTATATGAACAGACATTCTTTCAAAAGAAGATATACAGATGGACAATAGGCATATGAAAAGATGTTCAACATCAATAATCATTAGGGATAATTAAACTTAAAACTACAATGACATATCACCTTAGACCTCTCAGAATGACTATAATTAACAAGATCAGTAATAAGAAATGTTGGAGATGTGGGGAAAAGGGAACCCTCATACATTGCTGGTTAGATTGCAAACTTGTGAAGCCACTATGGAAAACAGTATGAGATTTCTCAAAAAATTAAAAATAGAAATACCATATGACCCAGCTATCCCACTAGTGTTCTTTTGTATCTAAAGAACATAAAATCAACAATTCAAAGAGATTTATTCATCCCTATGTTCACTGCAGCATTGTTTACAATAGCCAAGATTTGGAAGCAACCCAAGTGCCCATTAATGGATGAATGGATAAAGAAGATGTGGCACATACACACATACAATGGAATACTATTCAGCCATAAAAAAGACAAAATTTGCAACAACATGGGTGGACTTTGAGTGTATTAAACTAAGCAGAATAAGTCAGACAGAGAAATACAAATACTGTATACAAGATAACAGATTAGTGGTTACCAGAGTAACCAGTGGGTGGGTGGAGGACAAAAGAGATAAAGTAACACATACATATGCTGATGGATAAAAACTAGACTATTGGTGGTGAACACAATGCAGTCTATACAGAAACTGAAATACAATAATGTACACCTGAAATGTATACAGTGTTATAAGCCAATATGGCCTCAATCAAACAATGTTTTAAAAAGAGAAATTGAGGGGCCAGCCTGGTGGTGAAGTGATTAAGCTCATGCAATCTACTTCAAGGGCCTGGGGCTTACTGACTTGGATCCCAGGTGTGGATCTACACACCGCTCATCAGGCCATGCTGTGGAAGCATCTCACATACAAAATAGAGGAAGATTGGCACAGATGTTAGCTCAGTGACAATCTTCCTCAAGCTAAAAAGAGGAAGACTGGCAACAGATGTTAGCTCAGGGCCAAACTTCCTCAACAACAAAAAAAAAAAGAGATAGAGAAAAGAAAAGAAATTGAATACATAACTTGCAAATATCCCCAAAGGAAATCTCCAGGCCTGCATAGTTTCACTGGGTAATTCTGTCAAAAGTTTAAAAGATAACGATTATACACTATGTCTTGCAAAAAAAAAAATGGAAGCAGAAGGAATACTTTACAAATCATTTTTTGAGGCCAATATTACTCTGGTATCAAAACCACAGTATCAAAAACAAGGAAACTTCATCCTGATAATTCTCGTGAACATACATGTAAAAGTTATCCACAAAATATTAGCAAACAAACTCTAACAAAGTTTGAAAATAATTAAACCACCAAGTGGGATTTGCTGCAGGTACACAATGCTAATAATCTACCATATCAACAAGATAAAGAAAAATTATACAATCATATCTATTGATGCAGAAAATGTATTTGTTGCAGTGCAATATCTATTCACAATAACAATTTTAAACACTTTAAGCACATAGGGAATAGAAGGGAACTTCCTCAACTTGATAAAGAACACCTACAAAAAACCTACAGGAACATCATAATTAATGGTGAAAGACTGAATGCTTTCCCCTAAGATCAGGAAAAGAGCAAGGATATTCACACTCATCAATTTTATTAAACATAGTACTGGAAGTTCTAGCCAGCATAATAAGACAAGAAAAAGAAACAAAAAGCATACAAATTGGAAAGGAAGAAATAAAAGTATATTTGCAGATGACATAATTATCTATGTAAAGCATCCTAAGGAATCGAAAAAAAGTTCCTACAACTAATAGAGTGCAGATGAGTTCAGGAAGGTCACAGAATCCAAGCTCAGCATATACACAATCACATTTTCACATATTAACAATGAAAACATGCAAACTGAAATTAAAAACACAACACTGCTAGCAATCACTCCAATGAAAAAGAAATAGGAATAAACCTAACAAAACATGTACAGGATTGGTATGCTGAGCTTTAAAAATGCTGATGAAAGAAATTAAATAAGATCTAAATAAAATAATAGGTAGTCTAGTGGTTAATATTTGGCTCTTCTCACCGCCATGGCCCAGGTTTTTGCCCTGTCAGGGAACCACACCACCCATCTGTCAGTTGTCATACTGTGGTGGCTGAGTGTTGGTATAATGCTTAAAGCTATGCTACTGGAATTCCACATACCAGCAGGGTTACCCAAGGTGAACAGGTTTCAGCAGACCAGAAAGATAGACTAGAAAGAAGGATCTAGCGGGCCCCCCACTTCTGAAAAAATTGGCCATGAAAACCCTATAAATAGTAATGACACATTGATATAGCACCTGGAAGGTGAGAGTATGGTGCAAAAAAGACTGGGAAAGGTTTTTCTGCTCTGCTATAGACAGGGTCATTAGGAGTCAGAATTGACTCATGGCACTAACAACAAAATAAAGGAATGGACATACCATGTTCACAGATCATAAGGCTCAACACAGTAAATATATCAGCTCTCTACTTGATCTATAGGTTTAATGCCATTCCTGTCAAACTTTCAGCAAGATTTTTTTGTGTACAGACAGAGAAAGGCTTATTATAAAATTTATATGGGAAGGCATAGGCCCTAAAAGAGCTTAAACAGTTTTGAAAAAGAATAAAGAAGGATAAATCAATCTACTCAATATTAAGGCTTTGTATCTAGCTACATTAGTCAAGACATTGTGGTATTGGCAGAAAGATAGACACACAGATCAATGGACAGAATATAGAACTGAAAATTAGACCCACACAAATATGCTCAGTTTTATTTACTTACTTACTTACTTTATTTATTTATTTATTTATTGAAGAAGATTAGCCCTGAGCTAACATCCATTGCCAATCCTCCTCTTTTTGCTGAGGAAGACTGGCCCTGAGCTAACATCTGTGCCCATCTTCCTCTACTTTATATGTGGAACGCCTGCCACAGCATGGCTTGATAAGTGATGCATAGATCCGTGCCCAGGATCCTAACTGGCAAACCCTGGGCCATGGAAGCAGAGCATGTGAACTTAACTGCTATGCCACTGGGCTGGCCCCTCAATTTATTTTTGATTAAAGAGAAAAAGTACTTCAATAGAGGGATGGTGTCAGCAAGATGGCAGAATAGGAAGTCCTAGACCCTCCTTCCTCCCCTGGAAACACTGATTCGACAACAATACACAAAATTGTTATTTTATGGAAAATCCAGAAACCAGTTAAGAGACTCTGCACTCTAGGCAATTGTGAAACCAACCAATTCAAAGCCAGGAGGAAAATTTATGGCACCTTCTCACTATAGCTCTCCCTTTGCAACAGAATCACACAATAGGAAGGAAACTCCCAGTTCCTGTCCACTCTCTGGAGAAGACTGGATTCTACATACAACATTCTCACTTTCCACGGGAGTGGACCCAGGGACTTCTTTCTGTCTAGCCTGACACAGGGCACTGACGAGACCTGGCATATTCTAAATTCCTGGGGGCTACTAAGAACAAAACAAAGCTAGGTTGTGTGCCACTGCTTCAAAAGACTCATATGGTACAGCAGACAAACACCTAGGGAACAATAGTTTATGAGCTCCTGAAAAAAAGGAAACCAGCAAACCCCTCTAATTAGGATTCTACACACAAAAGTCTAGAGAAGGTATATCCAAAAAGAATGTTTGAAAGGTCCCCAGAATCTCTTACAAGTTCTACATTCTACCCAATGATAGCATTTGGCTACATTTTCTGCTATTTTATAACAAGGATCACCTTTTCTCTATTATCCAATAATGTGTTCCTCATTCCCATCAGAGACCTCACCAGAATGGCCTTTATTGTTTATATTTCTACCCACATTTTGTTCATAATTATTTACATATTTTCTAAGAAGATGGATGTTTTCTCTACAGCTCTCCTCTTTTCCTTCTGAGTTCTCACTAGAATTGCCCTTAACGTCCATATTTCTAGCATGTACTTTTAAATTCCTCCAGCCTCTACCTATTACTCCATTCCAAAGTTGCTTCCTCATTTTATATATTTGTTACTGTAGCACCTCCTTTCTTGGTGCCAATTACTGTAATAGGTTTCTCCAGATAAACAGAACCAATAGTACACATATATTGTAGGGAATGAGCTCATACACTTATGGAGGCTAAGTCCCACAATCTGCAGTCAGTAAGCTGGAGACCTAGGAGAGTCAGTGGTTGAGTTTCAAGTGAAGTCTGAGGGCCTGAGATCCAGGAAAGGAGGTGTTGTAAGTCATAGTCTGAGAGCAGAAGACTGATGTCCCAGATCAAGCTGTCAGGCAGCGAGGGAGAGAGAGAGCAAATTCTCTGTTCCTCTGCCTTTTTGTTCTATGTGGGCCCTCAATGGATTTGATTATGCTCACTCACATTTGGGAGGGCAATCTGATTTAATAAATCTACTAATTCAAGTGCTAATCATATCCAGAAACACCTTCATATATCCAGAAATATTGTTTAACCAAATATCTGGACACTTTGTGGCCTAGTTAAGTTGACACATAAAATTAGCTATCACAGAAATGCAAATGAAAACAAGATGGAACACCAGAAAAAGTCATTTGAATAGGCAGGCACTAATGGAGAAACTGAGGAGTAAGGAAGGTATAATGGATGTAGAAAACAAATAGCAAAGGGCAGAAGTAGCTCCTTATCAGTAACTACTTTAAATGTAAATAAATTAAACTTTCCAAATATGCCACCAGCAAAAGACTTACTTGAGATCCAAAGAAACAACTAGGTAGAAAGTGAAAGGATGAAAAAAAATATTCCATGCAAATAGTAACCAAAAATGATGGGTGGTTGCTATACTAATAAAAGGGAAAATAGACTATGTCAAAAATTGTTTTAAGAGACAAAGACATTTTATATTGATAAAAGGATCAATCCATAAATAAGATATAACAATTGCAAACATATCCACACCTATCAACAGATTCCCAAATATGTGAAGCAAAAATGGAGGGAATTAAAGGGAAAAATGTAGGGAGAAATAGTTCTACAACAATAGTTGGAGACTTTAATACCTCATTATCAATAATGTATTACAACAACTAGACAGAACATCAGTAAAGAAAAGAGGACTTGAACACCAAGATAGAGCAAAGATACCTAACAAACATCTGTAGAACACCCATGAAACAAGATCAGAATACACATTCTTCTCAAGTGCACATGGAACATTCTCCAGGATAAATCATGTGTTAGGCCACAAAGCAAATCTCAATAAGTTTAAAAAGATTGAAATCATACAAACTATCTTCTGTGACAAAAAAAAAAATGAAAATAGAAAACAATATTATAAGGGAAACTGGAAAATTCACCAGTAGGTAGAAATTAAATAACACACTTAAATATCCAGGGGGTCAAAGGAAATTAGAAAACACTTAGCAGTGATGACAAAAATAAACCATATCAAAATGTATGGGATGCAGTGAAAGTAGTGGTTAGAAAGAAATTTTTAGCTATAAACACATCCATTATAAAAGAATAAAGAGACCATTTCTGAGGGGAAATGAGACAGAAAAGTGAAGCTCCCCATGTATACTCAGCCCTCTCTCCTGGTTCCATCCTCTTCCCTGTATCTCTGTCTCCTGAGATCCTGACCCTCAGTGTCCCCTGTTCTCCAGCCTTCTATAACTCTCACTACCTGCTCAGGTCACTCTTCCTGCTATTCCCAGTGGGTGCTTCCAGCAGGCATGTTCTCCCAGGGACTCAGGCCTCCCAGGGTGTCACGACCCTACCCAAGGGTCTCATGCTGACCTGGTCCCCTCTTTCCTCCAGCTCCCACAACCCAGTCCTCCCTCCTTTCTGGCCCCCCGGGAAGACAGTGAAATGTTTTGGCTTTCAGTTCGGTCCTCCTATGAGGGAGGAGACCAAAGAAGAGGGAACCTGGAAGGCTCCTTCCTCTGATTCTGTCATTCCCTGGCATACTTGGCCATGAGGGCCAATGAAAAGATTAGCCATCCTAATCTGAGCACACTGAGCACTCACTGAGTGCCAGGTGCATTCCAGACATCATCTCATGTCATCCTCCCCAGAAACATGAAAGAGCCCAGGGAGAGCAGTTTTCAGCAGGGAACCATCCAATCAAAAGCCTACCATTGACAGCTGTCTGCTCACCAGGCTCACAATATGGACTCAGGTGATCCCAGACCTGCAGATCTGGGGAGATCAATCAACCCTAGCCACACACAGAGCCATTCCCCACAAAAGTCCACCTCAAATTCTGTTTTTGTCTATGTTTTCGGGAAATCAAGAGAGGACACTCAACCTCCCAAGCTTTCATATGGTGGATCTGAAGTCCCAGAGACTGGGACAGTGGTGTGTGAATTCTCTGGGAATCCTCGATGTATGAGACACAGTCAGAGCTCAGCTTCCCCTCCCAGATGATTGTTAGGGAGAACTCCCTGTCCTGTCTGGCTTTCTGATGCACTCTTCCACCATGCTTCCCATGGCCCCATATGCAAATACAAACCTAGAAGGGTGGGAAAGGGAGGCCAGTGTGGGGGAAAGGGAGACCCACTCCAAGCGTCACACACTGTACTCTAGTCATTTTCCTCCTTCATTAAATACTCCCTCCTTCATTCAGTTCACATTCTGGAGTCCTTGGGCTGATCTGGGGGCTTGGGCTGCCAAAATACAAAGCTTGTGAGCTGGTGGAACTCCCAGTTCAGTAGGGTAAGAAAAGTTACAATTTGTCATGCAATATGATGATTGCACTACCAGAAGAATATCCAAAATACAATGCTAACCCAGACAAGGGAATGATTGACTTGGGGGGGGTGCCAAGTCAGGGAACTCTAGGAAGATAATTTTAAGCAGGATGTGAACTTGGAACACACAGGCCAAAGTTCTCCTCTTCTCTGAAGCCCAACCTGGCCATTCCTGCCATTCCCAGTCTCTCCTACTCAGGATGCAAATAGCATGTCTTCTTTCATATCAGAGCTGCTTTCTTAAATCTGCTTTATTTACAATGTTTTTTTGGTCCATGACCTCCTCCCATAAGTGGACTTTAAGTTCTTTGAAAGCAGGGACGGTTTCTGGTATTTTCTCTCCCCTACAAGGCCAAGAGAGTGTTGAGCATCCTGGAATCCACAATAAACACTTAGTGAGTTAGTGACTGTGAGACGATTGTAGCATTCAGACCTCCGAATTTGACAAGCAGTTCCAGGCAAGGTATGAAACCTCAAATGATGGTAAAATTAAAAAGGGAGAAGTGTTGCTAAAATTGATACTTTTCATCAGAGAAACAGTAACGTTAACCGGTAAACTGCAGGATGAGGCACGTGGGAAATGTGGACAGCTTTTAAATTTTTCACAAGCTGGCTTTTTCACAATATAATTTATGTCCTAAGTGTAGTAAAATTAACCATAAAATTAATTTCAGTGTCAAATATTGGGTTGAGTTTGGAGCAATTAAAACTACTGCTCTAGTATCTTTTTGAATATGTCTCCACAGGCAAGGGAAACAAAAGGAAAAATAAACAAATGGGACTACATCGGGACCAAGAAGCTTCTGCACAGTGAAGGAAATCATTGACAAAATGAAAAGATAACCTACCAATTGGGAAAAGATATTTTCAAATCATACATCCAATAAGGGGTAATATCCAAAATATATAAAGAACTTATATAACTAAAAAAAAAACGATTAAAAAATGAGCATGAGGATGTCAGTATCATGGTGAAGTGAGTTATTCTGGCAATCTCTCTCCTCCACCATACAATAAAAAAGACATTCATACTCCAACAGAGGACATCCATACAACACAAAAGACATCTGAGAGACCCATGCAGTCACATGTCAGAAGGTGGAGAGGCTGGAGCCTCCCTCAGAGGAGGTGGAAGGGGATAAGAGAAAAATTCACTCACTCCCCAAAAGACAGCGATCTGGGACTGCACACAGCCTCCAAGAGGGAAGGCAGGTGGGAGGGGATGCTCATTCATGAGAACATCAAAGATCACTGAGCTTCCTCAAAGCCTAGGGGAAAGCCCCTGCCAAGGTGAAAGCTGACATGGGGATGAGCTCATCAAGCCAACAACCCAGGAGAGAAGATAACAAGAGCAGAGCAAGTAAGCCTGCAAGAGCATGCAGAATAAAGCTCTCCTCCTTCCCACCCAGCACCCAGCTCTATTGCCTGGGATCCTGGCAAAAGGCAGAAGGCTCAGAATATGTGGCTCTTGACCCCCATGCAGTTGCAATAGGTGGTAACTGAGACCAAATAATACCAGGATGTGAAAAAACAAAGCCACAACCTCTAGCAGTATCAAAAATTATATTAAATCTCCAGACCAGAAAGAAAATGACAAGTACCCAGAAATCAGTGGTGAAGACACAGAACCATATAATCTAAATGACAGAGGATTCAAAATAGCTATCATCAAAAAGCTCAATTACTTAAAAGAGAATGTAGAGAAACAACTCAATGAGTTCAGGAGCTACTTCACAAAAGAGATTGAAACTACAAAGAAGACTCAATCAGAAATATTGGAGAAGAAAGACACAATCAATTAGATAAAACAAAATATGGATTCCCTGAATGTTCCAGTGGATGTCATAGAGGACCAAATAAGCATAATCGAGGATAGACATATTGAAATGCTCCAGATAAAGGAGGAGAGAGAAGAGAGACTAAAAACGAATGAAGAAAGTCTCTGAGAAATATCTGACTCAACTAAGAAATGCAACATAAGAATTATAGGTATTCAACAGGGAGAAGAGAAGGAGAATGGAGAAGAAAGCTTGTTCAAAGAAGTAATAGAGAACTTCCCAAACCTAAAGAAGGAGATGGAAATCCATGTGGAAGAGTCTGTCAGATCTCCTAAGTATGTCAATGTAAAAAGACCTACTGTAAGGCATGTAGTAATGAAACTGGAAAATGTGAATGACAAAGAAAAAATACTAAGGGGAGAAGGCAGAAGAAAATAACCCATAATGGAACCCATAGCAGGCTTTCAGTGGATTTCTCTGCAGAAACTTTACAGGCTAGGAGAGACTGGAATGACATATTCAAATCTTTGAAGGACAAAAACTTTCAGCCAATAATACTCTATCCAGTGAAAATATCCTTCAGATATGATGGAGAAATAAAAACTTTCCCAGGTAAACAAAAGCTAAGGGAGTTTGTAGCCAGAAGTCTCCTCTTACAAGAAATCCTCAACAATGCCCTCATACCTTAAAAAAAAAGAGAAAGAGAAAGGGGTTACAAAGCATGGAGTAAGGAGATAAATAGGTAGACAAAATCAGAAAATTGTAGCTATATATTAGAAGAGGCTAGCAAATCTCAAGTATAACATTAAAGATAAATGGAAGGAAAACAAAAACGAAGACAATCTTGTCATTTTAACCACAAACTCACAACACAAGACGGAATAAGATGTGAGAAAAACAATTTAGGTTGGGAAGAGGAAAGAGATTGAATCAGTTTAGCTGAAGGAGATGAGACCATCAGAAAATGGACCATTTTATCTATGAGATTCTGAATACAAACCTCATGGTACCCACTAAACAAAAAAGCAGAACAGAGACACAAATAATAAACAGGGATAAAACAAAGAAACACAACATAATAAACTACATAACTCAACTGATAAACCAAAAAACACAAGACAAGAAACAAAGGAAATTCAGGAGAATCAGAAAACAAGTGATAAAAAGGCAGCATTAAGCCCTCATATATCAATAAACAACCTAAACATAAATGGATTGAATTCTCCAATAAAAACACACAGAGTCGTGAGATGGATTAAAGAAAAAGACTCAACATTATGCTGCCTCCAGGAAACACATCTCAGCTCCAAAACAAACACAGGCTCAGAGTGAAGGGATGGAAGATGATACTCTAAGCTAATGGCAAACTGAAAGCAGGTGTCAGAATACTTACATCAGAGAAAGTAGACTTCAAGATAAGACAGAGAAAGAAAGACAAAGAGGAGCAATATATAATGATCAAAGGGACACTCCACCAAGAAGACATAGTACTTATAAATATCTATGCACCCTATACAGGAGCACCAAAGTACATGAAACAACTATTAACACACCTAAAAGAAGATATTAATAACAACACAATAATAGTAGAGTACCTCAACACTCCATTCACATCAATGGATAGATCACCCAGACAGAAAATCAACAAGGAAACAGTGGAATTAAATGAAAAGCTAGACCAGTTGGACTTAATAGACATATAGAGAACAATCCATCCAAGAACAGCAGAATACACATCCTTCTCAAGTGCACAGGGAACATTCTCAAGGATAGACCATATGTTGGGAAACAAGGAAGCGTCAATACATTTAAAAAGACTGAATAATAACAGACGTCTTTTCCAATCAGAATGGCAGCAAGCAAGAAATTAATTACAAGAAAAAAGCTAAGTAAAGGACAAAAATGTGGAGACTAAACAACATGCTATTAAACAACGAATGGATCATTGAAGAAATTAAAGAAGAAATCAAAAAATATCTGGAGACAAGTGGAAATGAGAACATACGATACAAACTCATATGGGATGCAGCAAAAGCGGTACTAAGAGGGAAATTCATTGCAATAGGGGCTCACCTTAACAGACAATAAAAATTCCAAATAAGCAATTTCAAACTATGCTTAACTAAATAAGAAAAAGAACAAACAAAGCCCAAAGACAGCAGGAGAGAAATAATAAAAATCAGATCAGAAATAAATACAACTGAAACAAAAAAAGTCAGTAGAAAGGATCAGTGAAATAAAGAGCTTCTTCTTTGAGAAGATAAACAAAATTGACAAACCTCTAGCCAGACATACAAAGAAAAAAAGAGAGAAAGCTCAGATAAACAAAATTAGAAATGGAAGAGGAGAAATAACAATGGATACCACAGAACTACAATGGATTATAAGAGAATACTATGAAAAGCTATATGCCAACAAAATGGACAGTCTAGAAGAAATGCATAAATTCTTAGACTCGTACAACCTCTCAAAGCTGAATCAAGAAGAAATAGATAATCTGAATAGACCAATCACAAGTAAAGAGATTATAAGTGCAATCAAACGCTTCCCAAAAAATAAAAGCCCAGGACCAGATGGCTTCCCTGCAGAATGCTATCAAACTTTCAGAGAGGATATAATACCTATCCTTCTCAAGCTATTCCAAAAACTCAGGGAAGATGGAACACTTCCTAACACATTCTACAATGCCAACATCACTCTGATACCAAAGCCTGACAAGGACAACAAAAAAAGGAAAATTACAGGCCAAGATCACTGATGAACATAGATGCAAAAATCCTCATGAAAATATTGGCAACCTGAGTAAAGCAATACATCTAAAAGATCATACATCATGATCAATTGGGATTTATACCAGGGACACAGGTATGGTTCAAGATCCTTAAATCAATCAATGTGATACACCACATTAACAAAAGGAGGAATAAAAATCACATGATCATCTCAATAGATGCAGAGGAAGCATTTCACAAGATCCAATGGCCATTTCTTTTTTTTTCAGTCCATAGAATTGATATTTTAATAATAATACTAAGCGCTGCAATAGTGTGATAAGGCAGGCATCATAATGCATTGCTTGTATGATTATAAACTGTTATAGTCTAGAAAGGAATTTAACCACAGGTTTGAATAAGCCCTAATAATATTCAAACTCCATTTAAGGTTCCATAGCTTTCAAAAAAGGAGATATGTAGATATGGACTGAAATACAAGGATATTTTTTTGCAACATTAGGACTTTTAAATAAAGGATTCATGCCCATTGAAAAACATTTCAAACAAAAACAAGTACAAAGAAAGAGAAAAACAATCAACCAAAATCTTACCACTTAGTATCCACCACGATTAAAATAAAGTGACCACATTCCAGATACATTTCCGAACCTGTATGCAGAAAGAGGTCAGTTGGTAAGTGTTTGGATTAAATGGAAATAATTTCATAAAATAGTCTCATATAATGTTATTATTAGGAAAATAAACCATTCCACAGATTTTACTTAATTTTACAGAAAAATATATAAATTGAAGTAAAACTGGGGTTTATTAAACTTTGGAAAAGTGTTTCTATACTATAAGAGAGTTCATTTATTCCACAATACCTTTAAACATTGTATTAGTTTCCTAGGGCTGCTGTAACAAAGTAGTACAAATTAGGTCATACAGCAGAAATTTACTGTCTCACAGTTCTGGAGGCCAATTGCCATTTCTGATAAAAACTCCTAAAAGAATGGGGATAAAAGGAAATTACCACAACACAATAAATATGACAAACCCACAGCCAACATCATACTTAATAGGGAAAAACTGAACGCCATCCCTCTGAGAACAGGAACAAGACAAGGATGCTCACTATCACCACTCTTATTCAACACAGTACTGGAGGTTTTGGCCAGAGTAATTAGGCAAGAGAAAGGAATAAAAGGAATCCAAATAGGGAGTGAATAAGTGAAACTCTCACTGTTTGCAGATGACATGATCTTATATATAGAAAACCATAAAGAATCCATTGGAAAACTATTAGAAATAATTAACAACTGCAGTAAAATTGCAGGGTACAAAATCAGTTGCATTTCTATACTCTAATAATGAATTTAGAGAAAGGGAACTCAAGAATACAATTGCATTTACAATCACAGCAAAAGAATAAAATATCTAGGGATAAATTTAACCAAGGAGGTGAAGGGCTTATACAACGAAAACTATTACATTATTGAAAAAAATAGATGATGACATGAAGAGATGGAAAGAGATTCCATGCACATGGACTGGAAGAATAAACATAGTTAAAGTGTACATACTACCCAAAGCAATCTACAGATTCAATGCAATTCCAATCAGAATCGCAGTGACATTACTCACGAAAATAGAACAAAGAATCCTAAAATTTATATGGGGCAACCCAAGACCCAGAATTTCTGAAGCAATCCTGATAAAAAAGAACAAACCTGGAGGCATCACAATCCCTGACTCCAAAATGTAATACAAAACCATAGTTATCAAAACAGCATGGTAGTGGTACAAAAACAGGCACACAAATCAATGGAACAGAACTGAAAGCCCAGAAATAAAACCACACATCTATGGACAGCTAAACTTCAACAAAGGTCAAAAAACATACAAAGGAAAACAGATAGTCTCTTTCATAAATGTTGTTATGATATCTAGACAAACCCTTGCAAAAGAATGAAACTAGACCATTATCTCATGCCATACACAAAAATAAACTCAAAATGGATCAAAGACTTGAAGATAAGTCCTGAAACCATAAAACTCCTGGAATATAATATACGTAGTACACTCGTTGACATAGAACTTAAAAGGATCTTTTCAAATAGCATGTCTTCTCGGATAAAGGAAACAATAGAAAAAATAAACAAGTGGGAATTCATCAGACTAAAGAGCTTCTGCAAGGCAAAAAGAAACTAGGATGAAAACAAAAAGACAACCCATCAAGTGGGAGAAAATATTTGCAAATCATATTTCAGACAAGGGGTTAATCTCCATAAGATATAAGTAACTCACACAACTGAACAACAACAAAGCATACAGCCAGATCAAAGAATGGGCAGAGGATATAGACAGATATTTTTCCAAAGAAGATATACAGATGGCCAATAAATACATGAAAAGATGTTCAATATCACTAATTATCAGGGAAATGCAAATCAAAACTACGCTAAGATACCACCTAACACCTGTTAAAATAGCTATAATCACTAAGACTAAAAATAACAAATGTTGGAGAGAGTGTGGAGAAAAGAGAATCTTCATGCACTGCTTCTGAGAATGCAAATTGGTGCACTCACTATGGAAAACAGTATAGAGATTCCTCAAAAAACTAAAAATAGAAATACCGTATGACCCAGCTTTCCCACTACTGAGCATCTACCCCAACAAGTTGAAATCAACAAACCTAAGTAACGTGTGTACCCTTATGCTTATTGCAGCACTATTCACAATAGCCAAGACATGGAAACAACCCAAGTGCCCATCGACAAGTGATTTGATAAAGAAGATATAGTATACATATATGCAATGGAATACTACTCAGCCATAAAAAGGACAAAATCATTCCAATTGTAACAACATGGATGGACCTGGAGAGTATTATGCTAATTGAAATAAGCCAGACTGAGAAAGACAAACACCATATGATTTCACTTATATGTGGAATATAAACAAACACACAAAGAAAACAGTTCAATGGTTTCAGGAGAAGGGGGTGGGGATGGGCACAAGGGGTTAAGGGGAACACTTATGTGGTAACAGGAAATAACGTAGAACTGAAATTTCACAATGATGTGAAGTATTATGAACTCAATAAAAAAATGGGCAGAGGATCTGAACATTTTTCCAAAGGAGATATGCAGATGGCCAACAGGCACATGAAAACATGTTCAATATCACTAGTTATTAGGTAAATGCAAATCAAAACCACAATGAGATATCACCTTACACCTGTCAGAATGGTTATTATTAAAAATACAACAAATAACAAAGAGGATATGAGGAAAAGGGAACCCTTATACACTGCTGGTGGAAGCGTCAATTGGTGCAGCCACTATGGAAAACACTATGGAGATTCCTCAAAGAATTAAAAGTAGAACTACCGTATGATCCAGCTATTCCACTTCTGGGTGTTTATCCAAAGAATACAAAAACACTAATTCAAAAAGATATATGCACACCTATGTTCATTGCAGCATTATTTACAACAGTGAAAACATGGAAACAAGATAAGTGTCCTTCTACAAATGAGTGGACAAAGACGATGTAGTATATATATATATATATATATATATATATATATATATATACACACACACATAATGGAATACTACTCAGTCATTAAAAGAAGACAAAATTGTCCCATTTGCAACAACATGGATGGACCTTGAGGGTATGACTTTAGGTGAAATAAGCCAGACAGAGAAAGACAAAGACTGTCTGATTTCACTCATATGTGGAAGATAACAAATACATGGATAAAGAGAACAGATTAGTGATTACCAAAGGAGAAGGGGGTTCAGGATTGGGCAAAAGGAGTAAAGGGGCACATATGCACGGTGATGGACAAAAAGGAGACCACTGGTGGTGAGCACAATGAATTCTATTCAGAAATTGATAAAAATGTACACCCCAAATTACACAATGTTATAAACCATTGTGATCTCAATAAAATTACTGGAAAAAAAGAGATATATGCACCCCTATGTTCACTGCAGCATTATTTACAATAGCCAAGACATGGAAACAACCCAAGTACCCATCAACAAGTGATTTGATAAAGAAGATATAGTATACATATATGCAATGGAATACTACTCAGCCATAAAAAGATGAAATTTTGTCATTTGCAACAATGTGGATAGAGCTTGAGGGTATTTTGCTAAGTGAAATAAGTCATACAGAGAAAGATGAATACTGTATTATTTTACTCATATATGGAAGATTAAAAACAACAATAACAAACAAACAAATACATAGATGCAGAGAACAGATTGGTGGTTACCAGAGGGGAAGGGGAGTGAGGGGAGGACAAAATGGGTAAAGGGAGTTATTTGTATGGTGATGGATGGCAGCTAGACTTTTGGTGGTGAATACAATTTAGTGTGTACAGAAGTCAAATTATAATGCTGTACATCTGAAATCTGTCTTATGTTATAGACAGATATTACCTCAGGTAAAAAACAAAAACAGAAACAAAACTACTGCTCTGTTCTAAAATAGTGGAGAAGAGGAAGGAATAAGACAGTATATCTTCTATTCAAATACAAAAAAAGCCCAAGGAGGTAATGTTTTCCCATTCTAGTTCTAGTATTATGAGAGGGGGGAAAAGACAAGTAATAAGCTTATATTAAAATTACCTTCTAATATTAATTTTGAACATGGTATTAAGTGGATCTTTTGTAAATGAGAAAAGGAATTACAAGGCTTGTAAGAAAAAAACAGAGAGAGAAGTGACTTATCATGTGTAAGGGATCTTCAGAAAGATTTTCAGTTGTTTATCAGCAGAAACCTTGGAGTCCAGAAGCCAATGAGATAATATATTTAGCGTGATGAAAATAAAATGAACTTTAACTGAAAATTCTATAATGGCAAAAATGTCCTTCCAAAATGAAGGTGAAATAAAGATATTTTCAGACAAACAAAAACCAAGGGAGCCCATTAACTAGACCTGTCCTAAAAGAAATGCTAAAGTTAGTCCTTTAGGATGACAGTAACACTGAGAGCTATCTACAGATTCAATGCAATTTCTATCAGAATCCCAATGATGTTTCTGCAGTAATAGAAAAGACCATCCCAAAAGTTATATGGAATCTCAGGGACCCTAATAGGCAAAAGCAACTTGAAAAAGAAGAACAAAGTTGAAAGACTTATACTCCCTGATTTCGAACTTACTACAAAGCTACAGTAATCAAAACAGTGTGGTACTGGCATGATGACAGATATATAGATCAATAGAATGGAATAGAGAGTCCAGAAATAAATCCTTGCATATATATGTCAAACCATTTTTTTTTTTGCAGGGAAAGATTTTCCCTGAGCTAACATCTGTTGCCAATCTTCCTCTTTTTTTTTCATCACCAAAGCCCCAGTGCATGGTTCTATATCCTGGTTGTAAGTCCTTCTAGTTCTTCTATGTGAGCCACTGCCACAGCATCTCAACTGACAGATGGGTTGCATAGTTTTGCAACTGTGAAACAAACCCAGGCTGCTAAAGCAGTGAGAGCACCAAACCTTAACCAATAGGCAATCAGGGCTGGCTCTATATTAAAGGATTCTTGACAAGGGTGCCATAACCATTAAATGAGAAAAGGAAAGTCTTTTCAACAATCATTTCTGGGAAAATTAGATATCCACATGCAGAAGAATAAAGCTGGACTCATCTTACATCACATCCAAAAAATGGACTCAAAATGAATCAAAGTCATAAATGTAAGAGTTTTATAAAACTGTAAAACTCTTTGAAGAAAACATAGAGGAAAACTTTCATGATAATAGATTTGGCAATTATTTCTTGGATATGACACAAAAAACAGACAACAAAAGAAAAAATAGATAAATTCTATTTCATCAAAATTAAAAAACTTGTGCATCAAAGGATACTATCAACAGAGCGAAAAGGTGACCCACAAAATGGGAGAATATATTTGCAAATCATATATCTTCTAAAGGATTAATGTCCAGAATATAGAAAGAATTCCTACAATGCAACAATGAAAAACAAACCACCCAATAAAAACTGGACAAATGACTTGCATAGACATTTCTCCAAAGAATGTGAACAAATGGCCAATAAGAATATGAAAAGAGGGGGACAGACCTGTTGTCAAGTGGTTAAGTTTGCACGCTCTGCTTCAGCAGCCAGGGATTCACCAGTTCAGATCCTGGGCCCAGACCTATGCATCACTCATCAAGCCATGCTGTGGCGGCATCCCACACATAGGAGCTAGAATGACCTACCGCTAGGATATACAACTATGTACTGGGGCTTTGCAGACAGAAAGAAAGAAAAAAAAAGGAAGATTGGCACAGATGTTAGCTCAGAGCCAATCTTCCAGAAAAAACAAAAAAGAAAATGAAAAGATATTCAGCATAACTAATCATTAGTAAAATGTAAATGAAAAGCACAATGAGATACTATTTCATACCCAAGTGAATGGCTCTTACCAAAAATAACAACTGTGCACAAAGACATGGAGAAATTGGAATCTTTGTGCATTGTCAATGGGAGTGTAAAATGGTGCAGCCACTGTGGAAAAACGTTTGGCAGTTACTCAAAATGTTAAATATAAATTACCATATGATCCAGCAACTCTACTTCTTAGTACATACCCAAAAAAATTGAAAACAGGAATTTGAACAGATACTTGTACACTAATGTTCATAACATCATTATTCACAACAGCCAAAGGTCGAAAACAACCCTAATGTCTACTAAAAGATGAATAGACAAACAAAATGTGGCATGTGCAATAGAATATTATACAGACTTAAAAAGGAATCAAATTCTGATACACACTATAACATGGATGAACCTTGAAAACATTATGCTAGGTTAAAAGACAGAAGAGAACAAATATTTTATGAATCCACTCATGTGAAGTGGAATCAGAATCAAGAAAAGGCAAATTCATAGTGATAGAAAGGAGAAAAGAGTTTACCAGGGGCTGAGGGAGGGAGTAATGGGAAATTATTTTTTCATGGGTATATATTTCCTGTTTGGGATAATGAAAAATTTCTGAAAATGGAGTGTGGTGATGGTTGTACAACAAGGTGAAAGCACTTCATGCCACTGACCTGTACACTTAAAAATGGTTAAAATGGTAAATTTTATGTTATGTCTATTTTACTCCAGTTAAAAAATCCAAAAAGAATCAATGACTGTAATACATCTAATAGTATGAAGAAAAAAAACACATGCACCCCCCCCCCCATACACACAGGTAACTATGTAGACGTGGATAAGTTATTTAGCTTCATTGTGGTCATCTTTTCACAATGTGTGTGTGTGTATATACATACATCAAAAGACAAAGAGAATATATATTTATATAAACATATATATTAACATCAAGTTGTACACCTTAAATACATATAATTTCTATATGTCAAAGATATCTCAATAAAGTTGTTAAAAAACACATGATCATTTCAATTGACAAAGAAAAGGCATTTAACAAAATCCAACTCCTTTCATGATAAAAAGCAATCAACAAACTAGGAATAGAAGATTTCCTCAACAAGATAAAAGACATATGTGAAAAATGCAGAGCTAACTTCATATTCAATAGTGAAATATTTAATCTTCCCCTAAGATTAACAGGAGAACAATAGTTCCTCTCACCATTTCTATTCAATATTATACTGTAGTTTCTAGCCAGGGAAATTAGACAAGAAAAATAAATGAAAGGCATTCAGATTAGAAAGACAGATGTAAAACTATCTCTATTTGCAGATGACGCAATCTTATATATAGATGATCCTAAAGAACCCTTGAAAAACTATTAGAACTATTAAAAGAATTCAGCCAAGTTTCAGGAACAATATCAATGCACAAAAATCAATCGTATTTCTATACACAGTCAGTGAACAATTCAAAAAGGAAATTGAGAAAACAATTCCATTTATGATAGCATCAAAAAGTACAAAAGCTAGGGCCGGCCCCATGGCAGAGTGGTTAAGTTTGTGCGCTCTGCTTCAGCGGCCTGGGGTTTCACCAGTTTGGATCCTGGATGCGGACGTGACACTGCTCATCAGGCCATGCTGAGGTGGCGTCCCACATAACACAACCAGAAGGACCACAACTACAATTGGGGCACTTTGGGGAGAAGAAGAAGAAAAGAAAAAAAAGAGATTAACAACAGAGGTTAGCTCAGGTGCCGGTCTAAAAAACAAAAACTACAAAATAATTTAGAAATACACTTAACTAAAACTACAAACGTTGCTGAAAGAATTTAAAGAAGACCTACATAAATTGAAAGATACCTCATGCTCATGAAACACCCTATGTTCACGGATTGGAAGACAATATTGTTGAAATGGCAATTCTCCTCAAATTTATCTACAGATTCAGCATGCAAATCTTATCAAAATCACAATGGCCCATTCTTTTTTCAGAAAAGGAAAAGTCAATCCTAAAATTCATATGGAATTGAAAGGGACCGTGATCTGCCAAAACAATCTTGAAGAGTAGCATTTTTGGAGAACTCTCACTTCCTGATTTCAAAACTTACTATACAGCTACAGTAATCAAAAAAGTGTGGTCCTGGCACAGGATAGACCTATATAGATCAGTGGTATAGAATTGAGAGTTCAGAAATAGACCAATGTATCTATGGTCAATTGATTTTCAACAAGGGTGCCAAGACAATTAAATTGGCTAAGAACTGTCTCTTCAACAAATGGTTCTGGGATAATGGGATATCCATGGGTAAAATAATGAATTTGGTCCTATTCCTCACACCAAATATAATAATTAGCTCAAAATAGATCAAAGACATAAATATAAGAGCTTAAAACTAAATATTTATAAGAATACATCCGGGTACATCTTCAAGACCGAGGATTTGATAATGTCGTCTTAGCAATGACATCAAAAGAACAGCAATAAATAAAAAATATGTAATTGGATTTCACCAAAATGAAAAACTTTGTGCATTAAAAACACTGTCAAGAAAGTGAAAAGACAATCCTCAGAAAGGGAGAAAATATTTTTAAATCACATATCTGATAAAGGGTCTCAAATCCAGAATTTATAAAGAACACTTACAACACAACAACAAGAAACGAAACCAATTTCAAAATAAACAAAGAACTTGAATAGACATTTCTCCAAAGATACACAAATGTCAAACAAGCATATGAAAAGACGCTCATCATTAGTCATTAGAGAAATGCAAATTGAAACCACAAGGAGATACTACTTTACATCCACTAGGAGGGCTGTAATGGAAAAAATGGTTGAAACATTTCTAAAATGAGTCATTAAAGATGTATAATCTCACAAATCTAGTGTTGAAATACTAAATTCCTATTATAATTATAGTAAAAGTTTTGATTATAGGTTTGTTATCTAGATTATTCTGTTCAAGAGAACAGACTAATAATTTGTGTGCAAGGATCATTTATAATCTTTTTTTTAAAAAAACTAAACATCTTAAGATCAGATGGAATGGTTAAATTATGAAAATGTTCTTATGCTGATTTTAATGAAACTACTATAAAACCTGTTTAAGATAGTATCTAATAACCTAAGCAAATGCTTATTCTGTATGGAAAAGGGCATGCCATGAAAATGCATATGCAAAGTTATCCCAACTTTGTAAGAGCTTATTAAAAATGGAATGTAAAGTGTTAATATTTTGCTACGAGCCCTTGCAAATAGGAGGTGGGTTTATAGTTGATCATTTTCTTCTTCACGTAAATTTTCTGAATTTTACGCCATGCCCACATAGTGCATACAATTCATTTGCAATTGGTGAACAAGAGAAAAAAGGAAAAAGAAAAAAATCTCCTCAAGAAATAAAATCCAAGAATGACCAGTCGGTAAAAATTACCTAGAGATGGGGTCAAGATGGCAGATTGAGCACTAGCGCATTTCTCTCGCCTACCTCAAAGCCCCTTAATGATGGGAAAGGGAGGGTTCTCTAAATAAAGAATAACTCCAGAAGGGCACGTGGGAAAGGGAAGAGCAAATTCCTAGAAGATGGAAAGCAGATGGGGCAGGGGCACTGAGGTGGGGGTGAGGGTGGGGAGCCTGGAAGCCCTGAACCGGGAAGGGAAGCCAGGCAGTTAGGCAGAAGGGTTATGGGCCGGCTGCTGCTGATTTTGGAAAGGGGCGGGGCGGGACCTGGAGCCAATGAGCGCCTTCCCGGCCAGGGCAGTGGTGGGCATGAGAATTGGGGAAAGGGTGGGCCGCGCGCTGTTTGGCAGGAAGGGGAGGTCTCTTTCTTGGAGGGAAGCTGCCCCTCGGAAAGAGGGAGGAGATGGCCACGGTGGCGACAGCGGCTGCTGGGAGCCCAATGTGGCAGAGTGGCCGCTGCCGCCGACAGGAAGGCGGAGGGCCCGCGAGCCGAGCGCTGGAGACACAACTGCCATCCTCTTCGCCTGCCCCGCCGCACTCCAACACACGCTCCTCGCCTACGGATCCTGCCTTCCCAGGTCTTACAAGCACCCAACTCCTTGGCTGCTTATCCTCTTTCACCACAGGCTCACAGCGGAGGCAGCAGCGAGGTGTCCGATTTGAGGCCTGTGATTCTCGGCCTTGAGAAGTCTGTGCCCCTGGGCCTGGACAGCGTTGGATGCCAGGCGGTAGGAATAGGGGGCTGCGCCCTATTTCGTTGACTCTAACCGCACCTCCCTTGCTTTAGCTGAGGCGGAATGAGCTGGGGAAGAAGATTACTGCAGGCACGCAGCCAGGAGGCCCTGATTTCAAGCTTTCCTGTGTAGCTTTCGGGAAAAACAGGCGCGGGTGCACGGAGTGCACTAATTAGGAGAAAAAGCTCACCGTGTCATGCACTGAATTTTTTTCTTAATTTCGTTTTTCGGCCCGCCTTGCTGTTGTGCTCCTCACAGGCATGAAGACCCCGTTTGGAAAGGCAGATGCAGGGCAGCAGTCCAAAACAGGCGCAGGTGATGCAAGTGTGTCTGTTACCGTGATGAAGAGAAAGGTTGCCCACAAGCAGCATAGGAGCAGACCCACCTCCCAGCCTCGGAGGAACATCGTGGGCTGCAGAATTCAGCATGGATGGAAGGATGGAGATGAACCTCTGACACAGTAGAAGGGAACTGTTTTGGATCAGGTACCTGTAAATCCCTCTCTGTATCTCATCAAATATGATGGATTTGACTGTTTATGGATTGGAACTTCACAGAGATGAAAGAGTGTCCTCACTTGAAGTCCTTCCTAGTAAAGTTGCATCATCTAGAATTAATGATACACACTTAACAGAAATTATGATTGGCAAAGCAGTGGAACATATTTTTGAGACAGAGGAAGGTTCCAAAAATGAATGGAGGGAAATGGTCTTAGCTCAGGCGCCTATCATGAGCACGTGGTTTTACATTACCTATGAGAAAGATCTTGTATTATATATGTACCAGCTCTTAGATGATTATAAAGACAGTGACCTACACATTCTTCCAGATTCCCCTGATTCTCTTCCCTCAGAGAGGGAGCCAGGAGAAGTCATAGACAGCTTAGTAGGCAAACAGGTGGAATATGCCAAAGACGATGGCTCCAAGAGAACAGGCATGGTTATTCATCAGGTAGAAGCAAAGCCCTCTGTGTACTTCATCAAATTTGATGATGATTTCCATATCTATGTCTATGATTTGGTAAAAACATTTTAGAGATCATCTTGAAAATTGCCGCATATGTGAGACTACTTGTAAAATTTGTGCACGCAGAAAGTCTTGATTGCTTTCCAATTTATAAGAACCATCTTCTCCCTTTTTGCATGCTTTTGCCTGGCGTCCAGTTGGAACTTCTACCCTCTCAGACATTTTTGGAAGAAACTTTTTGCCCTTCTCTCCAAACCTTTTACTTAGTTCCTCCTCCCAAGAGAACGTTTGATTGATCTAATTAGTGAAAAGAGTAAAGTCTGACATCTACTGGCCCATATTTTTATCTTTGGTGGTGTTAATAGGTTAAAGATAGCTAAACACTTCTTGCTTCATTCTTTTGGGCGATTGGACTGTCTGCACTTAATGAAGTGTCAAGCTTCCTGAGATATTCAGTGTGACTAGCTGTGTGTCTTTGCAACTTCAACTCTCCCCTCAGGTATTTTTTTTTTTTTTTGAGAAAGCTCAGCCCTGAGCTAACATCTGCCAATCCTCCTCTTTTTGCTGAGGAAGACTGGCCCTGAGCTAACATCCGTGCCCATCTTCCTCTACTTTATATGTGGGATGCCTGCCACAGCATGGCTTGATGAGTGGTGTCATGTCCACACCCAGGATCCGAACCGGTGGACCCCAAGCCACCAAAGCGGAACGTGCACACTTAACTGCTGCACCACCAGGCAGGCCCCTCAGGTAGCTTTAAAAGTCTGGTTTGAGGAGGAGTGGGAAGCCTATTTTGGTTTCCTGTCCAAATTGCGTTTTCAGTTCTAACTGTACTAAAAGTAAGGCTAACATTTTGCCCCCTTTCTGATTCTTGAACCTATTGCTCAACTTGGTTCAAAATCAAGAGGGTAATTACTTTGCATTTTAATACATGAGCATAGGCTGAGAAACTTTACAAAATTGATAAGAGGGCAAGCATTTGGGAACCAAACTAGAAGTGGAGAAATTAAGATTGGTCGTCAGTGGCATTTAGGGTTTCTGTTGTCTGCAATGGCTCTGTCTGGTGCCTGCAGACATGGAATGGTTTTTTACAGACGCAGGCTGTGCAGACAGACTTTAGCACACATGGGCTTTGCCAGCCCAATGGAGCATTAAGCCAGGTTCTAAGTAGAGTCCTCAGTCACAGGGTAAAGGCTGGGTTTAGCAAGGATTCGTAGATCTGTCCAAGACCTCAAAGTGAAAGAGCAAAAATTTGGAATCAGACTGAGATACAAATTTCTTTCCTATACCAAGAGAGACTCTGAGAAATTTTAGATTAGGTTTTAGATTTGATTCCTAGGGGACTTCCGAGTTCCAGCATATGAGGTGTGCAAGGCACTTGCTAGAACTAAGGGAGGCTGAAAATAGGCTTTGCTCCCATGTAGGAACTGGTGGGCTCATCTATTATGGTGTCCTAGCAAGACTGTGGAACACATAGATTAGAATCAGTGCTGGATGATCAATAGGCTTAATGATGTTTTAAGTGCTGGCATTGGTAGATAGAAATTTAATAGATATTTGTTAGTGTTGTGTTTCAACTTTACCTTCTTTGTTTGCTGGCCCTAAGAAACTCCTGTGCAGATAAGGGTGAGCCCTACTGTAGCAGAAAAATAAATAATGGAACAGGCCTTGTACCTTCCATTATTGAAGGATTTAGTGAAGGTTAGCCAAAGCCTAGGAAAGCAAGATTGAAAAGTAAGCAAGGTTTTGGAGAGAAGCACCTAGCCAAAGCCAATGCTTTCTCATTGGGCTTCTGATAGAAACTACATTAGCAGTAACAGGCCTTGGACTTCTGAAAATTTGGGGTTGTGACTTATGGCATTTACAATCAAGCACTTGGGAAATATCTTCCAAGTTAGTTTAAGTTCACAGGCCATAAAGTCCAGACTACCAGCACAGACAGACGGGCAGCCCACTGAGGATGAAACCAAAAAGATATTCTCTTTTCTCTTATGTTTTCTCTGTCTACTTCTCTTATCTTTGATGCCCCTAAGTCTCTGCTCAGATATTTTACTGACAACAGCAATGTGCATCTGTACTACCCAATGTACTAAGTCCTGGGGACATAAATTTGCTTGGAATATCTGTTCTAGTGACTGGAGATTACTATGCTTTCTAATATTTTGGATGTGAGGCTGATACTGTGATAGTCTTATGTCCTATTAACCCTGTGGACTCTTAAAAATGTATGACATGCAGTTGTAGGGTTAGATTAATTCAGCCCTTGAAGACCTGAAGAAAGTATACCCAATCATGGGGAAGACAGCCCAGGCTGCAGCTGCTGAAGGAACCCTATATCTGTCCAGACATCTTTATGAGATCTGTATGGCTGAAATGAGAAAAACAAGAAATTGAGAAAGGCAGAATTTTGGACTTTAATTCCTTTGGACTTTTAAATAGAAATTTAATTTGGGGCATTTATTTCTCCCTTGGAGTTTAATAGTTGGTATGGATTACATATAGTTCAAATTAAGGCATTTTTATATTGTTGTTGACATTGTACTATTTGAAGTCTTATATTGCTATCTTTGGGGCTCATTATATAATCTTTGTAAGCTAATTCCAGATAATATGGCTGGACATAATTGTAAATCGAGACTAACATAGTGAATTTTCAGCCTAGAGTGTAATGTAACCTTGGAGTTAATGTAATTGCTCTTCTTTTCTAACTTATTTCAGAGGTTTCTAGGGGCAAAAGCAGAACTACTCACCAGTCTTACACAGAGATGATCAAGACATTCCTAAGATATTGCTGGTCTCCCCCAAAGGGGACAGCCAAGCCCTCTTTGTTAACCATAGTCTTGGGTGTTGACCACTGTGGCTTAAGAGAATAAAGATCCAAGAGTATGATGGGATCTATCCTCTGCCTTTCTCCATGATCCTGACCAAAAAAACGGACTTGAACTTCTCAAAAATATTTGGAAGAAAATTTCTACCCATCTCCACTTGCCACCCATTCAGTCTTCCATATGGGAGGAGGAATAACTTGGTGAAATTGGGGAAATGGTTATTATGGAGAAGCAGCATATGCCCCTCTTGGCTCTTGAGCTAATTCCTTATGGTAAGGTATGGGAAAGACTGCAGTCCTTCACTACGTGGCTGGGTAAATGTCACTCTATAGACTCCTCTCTCCCTCTGGAGTGAGATCTCGTTGTCTTTAGACTTGGGGTAGAAGCTCGTTTCAGGCTGAAATCCAAACCATGTACTCCAGTCCAGATCTATCTGCAATAAAGCTGGTATCTGTTTTTATTCTTTTAAAAATTTTAATATATAAATTGTTTTTGAAAAAAAGACACATGCCTCTGGTAAAATCCAAATAATACAAAAGGGTATACAGTAAAAAGTAAGTATCCTTTCTTCCTTCCTACTCCTGGCCTCAGTCTCCCAGTCCTACTTTCCAGAGGAAACCACTGTTAGCAGTTACTAGGTATCTATCCTTCCAGAGATAATCCATGTATTTACAAGCATATTATATATGTATGTGTATCGGTTTTTTAAGACAAATGGTGGCATCTGTACATGCTGTTCTGAATTTTGCTTTTTCACTTAACAATATATTAAAACTGGTATTTTAATCCCTCTTTTATTGCTGTGTATATTTTTTAGTTGATTCTGAATCTATAAGGGAAGGAGGTGTAATTAATTCAAACCTTCAAACCTCAACCTAATTTAATGAAAACTTACATGTCCCTGAAAACCCATTATTTCTTCCAGGCAAATTTTTATGATTAGTAGAATGTGAAATATATGTGAAGATGATCAAATTTGTTAAAGGATCCCCTTGAGAGAGGCCAGTTTATTTTTAGTGAGGGAAAATAAGGGAAAATCAACTATAAATTGAAGCTGTGGGAAAAAAGAGGGTAACATAATCAACAATACAAAAATGACATGAACAATCATGTTTTTATTCCAGCTTGCACTCACATCTACTGGCATATGCAAATTAATGCTGATAGTTTTTATTTGCCTTTTCTGACAGAATGCTTTCCTGTTTGTAATAGGAAGACCATTTTAAACAGGTTTAAACAGTTACCAAGCACCACTGATTCATGTAACTAAAATAATCCAGAGGTTAGATGGGCTTCATGCACAGTTTGATTGGTCTTCAGGCTCAGTCTATGATTCTTTAGCATTGTCCCTCCTCTGTATGTCATTTTCATTCTCAGGCTTCCTTTCTTCACAGTAGCAAAATTGGACCAGCAGTTCCAGGCTATAGCAGTTCTAGTCTAGAGAAAGACAATCTATGTCCTGTGATGCATTCTGAATTGGCTTACCTGGACTAATCATTGAAGTCTCATGGATAAAATGCACTGATTGGCTTAGCCAAGGCATGTGTTCCATCCCTGAACTCTAGGATATATCTCCCTAAAACCAAATGGATTACTAATAAAATCAGTGACATGTGGAGTGAATGCCATGAACTAATCAGAAATGTTTAGTATAGCTTCTTACTTTAGGTAGTAAGCATCCATGGACACCGTTCTTCCCACAGATCTGCTTTCAAAAATGCCCACACCTACATGTAGTGAATTCATGTCCTCAGAGGAGAAAGAACCTAAAGTCTTATCCAGTTACTGCATTTAGTATTAAATTTAGGATCTCTAGTTGGTATGAAGCCATTTTCAGATCTATCATCCTAGTGGTCTCATCATTTGTAATTAAGTTACAAACTACCCTTTACCCCAACATAGCCAATATGCAGTTGTGGAGAAATAACCAAAGAAATATAATGAAAACTACCATTTGAAAAAGGGAGAAAATAGGAAACAATACACAGTAGTTTCTGACTCGAAGCTTATATCCTAACCTGTTAGACAAAGACTCTCTGCCCTGGCAGGGGTTCTCTGGTCAGCCAGCCTCTTTTTGTTCTCTGAAAAGGTCTCCCTTGGAGACGTATCTTGAATGGGTGCACTTTAAGGGGGATGAACATGTTTACCAGTCTACTTCATCTTATGCCATTTTTTGTGCCTTAGAGTTGTCTTGGGTTAAATAATCAGGTTTTTTTGTTGTTGGCCAGGGCTGGGGTTTCTTTAATATAGTAGTTCTCAAACTTTAGCACATATTAGAATCACCTGGAGAACTTGTTAAACTACAGATTACTGGGACCCATCAACAGAGATTCTGCTTCAGTAGGTCTAAGGTGGGGTCCAAGGATTTATATTTCTAACAAGTTCTCACAGGAGACTGATGCTGTTGGTCCTGGGACCCAACATTGAGAATCACTGACTTGTAGGTGGAAATTGAAGGCAGAGTCATTATTTCCTTAACTTACCTGAAATGAGTTTACTTTGAATTCTTGCTAAAATATAAATTCCAGAGCCCCACCTTAAATTTAATGAATCAAAATTTCTTGGCAGGGTAGTGGAGGGACCTGAAAAAGGTCTGCCAGACATCCCAGATGATTCTTATCATCATCAATACCAATTGGGAAATTAGTCTTTTCTTGCCCCTAATCTTATTTCCTGATAAATCTCCCATCACCTTGCCCTTGCTCTCAGAAAACCTAGTTTAGGGTAAAAAAGTTTGGCTTCTCCAATCCTCAAGTTTCCAAATTACCCAGATCTCTTTCAACTAGGATTTCAGCAAACAAGTAACTAAGCTAGCAAAGCTCTATTTTCTTCCCTATTTTCAGATAGACCAGTTTCAACTATGGAGATAGTATGGTTAACTTTGGCCTAAGAAACATAGATCTGAAGGCCACATGCTCCTCAAAAGAACATAGACTAGGAGAAAGAGTGAGGTCAGTAGAGTGGGCATTAATTCCTGACTCCACTAGCTCTGTGATTTTGGGCAAGTGACCTAATCTTCCTAAGCCTATTATTGTGGATAATAATCCTTATCTTACTCAGTTCTGTTGAAAACTAAACAAGAAACTGCATATAACTTAGAAACTTGCATATAACATAGTGCAGTGCAGGTACTTAATAAAGATGAATTCCATTTAGTTCTCAAGAGGGTAGAGCCCATGTCCTTTTGGTAAACCTTTATATTTAGGAATGCACCAGTGACATTTAGCTAGTGAATACAGTCCAGAAATTCTGTTACTGAAATGTGACTTTAAATAATTCTTTGGATGTACAAAGCTCTTTCCTTTCCTGAGAACTTTCTCAGAGAACTCATTAATCTTCATAACATTCCTGGGTGGTTAGGAGGGCAAGGTGTATCCTATTTTGTAGGTTAAATCATTCATTTATTCAACTACATTTGATGGACTTGGCCAATAGTGATGAAGGAGATAGATAAGGTCCATACTTTTAGGGGGCTTAGATTCTCAGAGAGGGGGAAAAACAACAATTATGTAGATAAATAACCTATACAATTTCAATAATGTTAAGTCATATGAAGAAAACAAAGCAAAGCAGTGAGATAGAGAGTAACTGAAATAAGGGAGCTATTTCAGCTATGGCTTTTCAGAAAAAGGCCTAACTGAGTAGATATTTGAGCAGACAACTGAATGATGAGAAACCAGCCCATGCTGGCTTTGAGGGAGGAGGAGGAGTGATCTAGAAAGAAAAACAAGTGGGAAGGCTGGGATAGCTGAAATTATTTATCCATGGTTATTAATTCAGCCGTGTGTTTAATACTGAGACCTATAGCTGATGATTCTTCTCCGCTGTTCTCTACAGCTGAGTCACTATGTCCCTGTTGTTTTCAGGGTTTTGTTTTGTTTTGTTGGAGATCAAAGGCTATTACAGACAACATGTTCGTGCATTTTTTCAATTGTTACCCTGATCCTGGAAATGAAATGAAGAGGCTTAAGAGGTCACTGATTAAGTAGAAATTGGGCAGATTTCTTCCCCTACCCCAAATTCATGAAACAGGGATGCAGCACAGAGTTAAATTTGAAGCCCATATGTAATATAATGAATGTGAGTACCCATTTTTGTGTTTATTGTTTCAAGCACACACTACATGACATTTGCACAATTTAGTTTATATCATTCATCTCTGGAGGGTGATGGGATGGCAATAAGTATTCATTGAACACCTAGTATGTGCCAGGCACATGTTCTTAATCTCCACAGGGTACTGGGAGCTAAGTGTTACTACTTCCATTTTACAGATAAGGAAATCAAACTAGAGAGAAAAAGAAAACAAGGGTCATAAAGCTAGTAAGAGTGCTGGACATGAACCTAGGTCTCCTGATGCCAAGTGCTCTTCTAATTATTATTTTTGCTAACATTTACATAAATAAATGGGAAAGAAACAAGATCACCAAGCGAGAATTCAAAGTGATTTATAACTATGGTTTTCCCATTCTTCTTTCTCTAACACCCTCCCTCAATACACACTTTGTTCATACTGTTAAATCTCCTTTATTCATTTATTTATTCAACAAATTTACTTAGTACCTACTTTGTTCCAAGTACTTGGGATATAACTAGGCACTCAGGATATTTTGGTGAACAAAACAGTCAATGATCCCTGTCTTCATGGAGCTTACATGCAAACGAGAGGAGGCTGACAATAAACAATAAACATAATAAGTAAATAAATTGTGTGGGATGTCATAAACTGACATTATGAAGTTTTTTTTCTGCTGTGAGCAAAAAGAATATTAGAGCAGGATAAGAGGTAAAGGAAGCAGTAGTTTGCAATATTAAATAAGGAGATTGGGGTAGACTTCATGGAGAAGGTGATTTTGAGTAAAGAAATGAAGGAAGTAAGGGAATTAGTTGAGCATATATCTAGAGAAAGAGCATTCCAGGCAAAAGGAACTGCTAAAGGAAAGTCCCTAAGGTATATGTGCTCTAAGCATATTCAATGACCAGCAGGGAGGCTACTTTGTCTGGAGCTACATAAGTGAGGGAGAGAGACGTAGAAGTCAGAGAGGCCATAAAGGACCAAATCATATAAGGACTTGTAAGGCATTGTAGGGACTCAGTATTAAATGAGGAGCCTGTCACAGGTTGGATTCCTCAGGAAGAAAACTCTGAAACAAAATTAATCCTTCAGAAAGTTTGTTAAGCAATGTTTTTGGGGTGAATACCTGGAAGAAATGAGAAAAAAGCAGTAGCACCTAGGGAGAAGTCAAGCTCTGATAAGGACTCAATGACAATGTCAGCCACAAACCCATACACTGATCAGTCATTGGATATAGGCTGCCCTGGGAAAGGATGTAACCTTGGACAAGGATGATCTCTGCAACTGAGGCAATCCTTAATGGGGATGACTGCTGAAGCTGGGGTAATATGTCTGTCAATGAAAAAGAACTTGGGTGTTACATCTCCATGTCCACAGAGTTGTTGCAGGTTTTGAGCAGATAATTGACCTGACTTATGTTTTTAAAAGGTCTCTGTGAAGTTTTGAGCACAAGCTGTAGAGGGAAAAGTGTGGAACCAGGGAAACTAGTCAGGGTGTTGTAGGAACCCAGGTGTGAGATGATACCTGAGAGGTAACAATGGAGGTGGTGAGAATTTGGACTTTGAATATATTTTGAAGGAAGAGGCAGCAGGATTTTCTCACAAATTAGAAGTGGAATATGAGAGAAATGGTGGAGTCATGGATGGCTCCAAGATTTTTGGACTAAATAACTTGAAGGATGGAGTTGACATCAACAGAGATGAAGAAGGCTACGGTTTGGGTGGGTGTAGAGGGTTCAGCAGAAATTCACTTTTGAACAAGTTGAGTTTGAGGTGTTTTTAAAACATCTAAGTGGAGATGTTGAGCTGTTATTGAATATATGAGACTGCAATTGAGAGGAGAGGTCTGACTGAGCTGGATACACAAATTTGGGAGTTTCTGTATATAAATGGTATTTAAAGCCATGGGACTTTATGAGATCACCCTTGGGAATGAGTGCATACGGAGAAGAGTATATGACCATGAGCAGAGCGCTGGGCCACAAAGAGATCAGGGAGAAGAGGAGACAAGCAAAAGAGAGTAAGAAGTCAAGACAAGTGAGGAAGGAGTTAAACGAAGGGTGTGGTATCCTGGAAGTCCTTCATTTTTAGCCACCTACCTGCCCCCCTAAACCTCTTTCTGACAAGTTATTTACATCCCATCTCAAATTTCCTCTCCAATATGTTTTATTTTTCTTTTCAGCTCCTTTGAATAAAAATGCCCATCACCAAGAACCAATACATGACATTGTCTTTTATGTAGCAAAGTAATGTGTCCACCAGTATGAGCACCCTCAACTTATTCCTTCCTCAGATACCTCTAGAGCTGGAAAGATTTTGAGGGACAATGTGGTTTCCCTCAACCCACGACAATGTTATGAATGAGATCACCAGGATATCAGCAAACACCTAGAAGGTAAGAGGTTTATATTTTAAATATCTTTTTACTCCACAACACAGCAGAAAGCAAATGGAGTAGATGAGGTACTCTGTCACAGAAGAGAGTGTCTTAGTCAAAGGGAGAGAGGGGAGATGGGCCACCAAAGCCTAGCTCAAAACTCAGTTGACTAAGCACAAAGAAGACAGGGCCAGTGAAAGAGAGCCTTTGCTCATCTGAGACTCTATTATATTAGTCCTTTGTGCTTTATACACACAGCCAAGCCCTATCCAGATGCTGTAATTCAGTGATTTGGCTCTTCTTACCAGTATTTAGTTATGGAACACAGAATATTTCTGGTGCAGATAGTCTCTGCAGGGACCTCAGTAGTCACCTCCCATACTAGCATAGTACTGACCTTGCAGAGCCTTCACCCTTCCCACTTACCCAGGTCTACTCAAGTTGTTGATTCCCATGGATATTTGTTGGTTTGTTATTTTTTGCATATTTGTTGATTCTCATGGCTCTATTCCTTGGCTATAAAATCTCCCTTGCTTAAACACTTAAGTAGACAAATCATTGTACACACACTTTCAAACTGACCCAGTCATATAATAATTCACATCATTCTTAGCCTACTCCTTTCTAAAACCTCATATACTTGGGATAGCATCAGTTCCCCTGAGTGATATTGTGACTATTCCTTTTGAGATTCCATTTTGCATATGAAGAGAAGAAGTCTTAGCAAATTTAAGAAGGTTGAAATCATACCAGCTATCTTTTCTGAACATGATGGTATGAAACTAGAAGTTAACACAAGAAAAAAGTTGGAAAATCTACAAATATGTGGAAATTAAACAACACACTGCTGAACAACCAGTAGATCAAAGAATAATTAAAAGTGAAATAAAAAAATGTCTTGAAGCAAAAGAAAATGGGAAGACAATGTACCAAGTGTAAGGGATGCTGCAAATGCAATTTTGAGAGGGAAATTTATAGTTATAAATGCATATATTAAGGAAATAGAAAGATCTCAAATAAACAACCTCACTTTAAAGAACAATGAACTAGAAAAAGAAGAACAAACTAAGCCCAATGTTAGAAGAACTCCCTTCAGCATTACTTGCAAGGCAGGTCTAGTGATGATGAAGACACCAAGCTTTTGTTTGGCTATGAAACTCTTCCCTTTCCCCTTCACATCTGAAGGATAACTCTGCTGGATAGAGTATTCTTGACTGGCAATTTTTTCTTTCAAATTTTCAATATGTCATTCTACTCTGTTCTGACTTACAGGGTATCTGCTGAGAAATCTGGTAGTAGCCTAATGGGGGTTCACAGTAGGGTACAATCATTTTTTCCTAGCTTTTGTTAAAAATCTTTCTTTGTCCTCAATTTTTGAACGTATCATTATAATGTGTCTTGGATAAGGTCTTTTTGCATTGAGATGGTAGGGTGATCTATAAGCTGTGTGAACTTGGATGTCTAAGTCTCTCCCACGTTTGGGAAGTTCTCAGCCATTATTTCTTTAAATAGGTTTGCTGCTTCCTTTCTCCCTCTCTTATCCTTCTGGAAGCACATTCATTCTAATATTTGTTCCTTTTATGGGATCCCATAGATCACATAAGCTTTCTTCACCCTTTATCATTCTTTTCTCTTTGTTCTGTTCTAAGTGGGTTATTTCAACATTCCTATCCTCTAACTTAGTTATTCTATGTTCAATTTCCCCTACTCTACTACAGATGCTCTCTCCTGCATTTTTCATCTCATTCATTGAGTCCTCAGCTCCAGAATTTGTGTTTGGTTCTTATTTATGATTTCTATCTCTTTGGCAAAAATCTCACTTTGATTATATATCTTATTAAGACTGCATTGAATTATCTTTCTGAGTTTCCTTCTAGTTCATTTAATTTCATCAAAACAGCTATTTTGAATTCTTTATCAGCTAGTTTACAAAATTCAGTGCCTTTAAGTTCAATGATTAGAGAATTATTTTCTTCTTGTGAGGATATGTTTCCTTCATTTTTAATATTCCTTATAGTTTTGCATTGCCACTTTCACATTTGAAGTAGCACACACCTCAGTGAATCTATGCTAGTTGCCATCACATGAGATAGTCTGTTTGATGATATTGTTATTATAATGCAGTTTTCTCTGTCTTTGTATGGGTATGTCTATTCCATTCTTCTTTCTCCCTGCTGTGTCATAATTTGAATTTTTTTGTATTGAGGTCATAATAGTTTACAACATTGTGAAATTTCAGTTGTACGTTATTATTTCTCAGTCACCATAGACATGCATCCCTTCACCCCTTGTGCCCACCTAAAACTACCTTCACCTTGGTAACCACTAAACTGTTGTCTTTCTCTGTGTGTTTGTTTATCTTCCAAATATGAGTGAAATCATATGGTGTTTCTCTGTCTCTGTCTGGCTTATTTCACTTAACATAATACCCTCAAGGTCCACCCATGTTGTTGCAAATGAGATGATTTTGTCTTTTTTATGGCTGAGTAGTATCCCATTGTATATATAAACCACAACTTCTTTATCCAATTATCAGTTGATGGGCACTCGGGTTGCTGCCACATCTTGGCGATTGTGAGTAATGATGCAAAGAACATTTCAACTTCTTGAGATAAATACCCAGTACTGAGATTGCTGGGCCACATGGTATTTCCGTTTTACGTTTTTTGAGAAATCTCCATCGTGTTTTCAATAGTGGCCACACCAGTTTGCATTCCCACCAGCAGTGTATGAGGGTTACCTTTTCTCCACAACCTCTCCGACACTTGTTATTTTTTGTCTTGGTGATTATAGCCATTCTAACGGGTATAAAGTGGTATCTTACTGTAGTTTTGATTTACATTTCCCTGATATTAGTGATGTTGAACATCTTTTCATGCGCCTATTGGCCATCTGTATATATTCTTTGGAAAAATGTCTGTTCATATCCTCTGCCTATTTTTTGATTGGGTTGTTTGTGTTTTTTGTTATTCAGTTATATGAATTCTTTATATATCATAGAGATTAACCCCTGTCAGATATGTGATTTGCAAATATTTTATCCCAGTTGATGGGTTGTCTTTTTCTTTTATTCCTGGTTTCCTATGCCTTGAAGAAGTTCTTTAGTCTGATTAAGTCCCACTTGTTTATTTTTCCTTTTGTTTTCCTTGTCCAAGGAGACATGGTATTTGAAAATATCCCTCTAAGGCCAATGTCAAAGAGTGTACTGCCCATATTTTCTTCTAGGAGTTCTATGGTTTTAGATCTTACCTTCATATCTTTGATACACTTTCAGTTAATTTTTGTGTATGGTGAAAGATAATGGTATACCTTCATTCTTTTGCATGTGGCTGTCCAATTTTCCCAACACCATTTATTGAAGAGACTTTCCTTTCTTCATCATGTGTTCTTAGGTCCTTTGTTGAAGATTACCTGTCTGTAGATGTGTGGTTTTATTTCTGGGCTTTCAGTTCTATTCCATTGATCTGTGTGCCTGTTTTTTCTACCAGTACCATGCTGTTTTGGTTGAAATAGCTTTGAAGGATATTTTGAAGTCAGGGATTGTGATGCTTCCAGCTTTATTCTTTTCTCTTAGGATTGCTTTATCTATTCAGGGTCTTTTGTTGCTCCATATTAATTTTAGGATTCTTTGTTCTATTTCGATGAAGATTCTCATTGGGATTCTGATAAGGATTGCATTGAATCTGTAGATTGCTTTAGGAAGTATGGACATTTTTACTATGTTTGTTCTGATCAATGTGCATGGAATATCTTTCCATTTCTTTATGTAATCATCAATTTCTTTCAGTAATGTCTTATAGTTTTCATTGTATGGGTCTTTCACCTCCTTGGTTAAATTTATTCCTAGATATTTTATTCTATTTGTTGCGATTGAAAATGAGATTGTATTCTTGAGTTCTCTTCCTGTTAGTTCATTATTAAAGTATAGAAATGCAACAGAATTTTGTAAGTTAGTTTTGTACGCTGCAACTTTGCTGTAGTTGTTGATTATTTATAATAGTTTTCTGATGGATTCTTTAGGGTTTTGTATATATTAAATCATGTCATCTGTGAACAGCGAGAATTTCACTTCTTCATTGCCTATTTGGATTCCTTTTATTTCTTTATCTTGCCTAATTGCTCTGAACAGAACCTTCAATACTATGTTAAATAAGAGTGGTGATAGTAGGGACCCCTTGTCTTGTTCCTGTTCTCAAAGGGATTCCTTTCAGTTTTTCCCCATTGAGTATGATGTTGGCTGTGGTTTTGTCATATATGAACTTTAATATGTTGAGGTAATTTCCTTCTATACCCATTTTATTGAGAGTTTTTATCTTAAATGAATAGTGGATCTTGTCATATGCTCTGTCTACATGTATTGAGAGGATCATGTGGTTTTTATTCCTCATTTTATTAATGTGATATATCACCTTGATTGACTGGTGGATGTTGAGCCATCCCTGCATCCTTGGTATAAATACCACTTGATCTTGGTATGTGATCCTTTTAATGTATTGCTGTATTCAGTTTGCCAATATTTTGTTTTGGAGTTTTACATCTATGTTCATTAGTAAGATTGGCCTATAATTTTCCTTCTTTGTGTTTTCCTTGTCTGGCTTTGGGATCAGAGTGATGTTGCCCTCATAAAATGTGTTAGGAAGTGTACCCTCTTCTTCAGGTTTTAGGAATAGTTTGAGAAGGATAAATATTAAATCTTCTTTGAATGTTTGGTAGAATTCTTCAGAGAAGCTACCTGGTTGTGGATTTTTGTTTTAGGGGAGATTTTTGGTTACTGTTTCAATCTCTTCTGATTGGTCTATTCAAATTTTCTATTTCCTTTGATTCAGTATAGGGAGGTTGTATGAATCTAAGCACTTATCCTTTTCTTCTAGATTGTGCAATATGTTGACGTCTAGTTGTTCATAGTATTCTCTTATAATCCTTTGTATATTTGTGGTATTCATTGTAATTTCTCTTTTGTTTCTAATTTTACTTATTTGAACTTTCTCAGTTTTTTCTGAGTGAGTCTGGCTAGGGGGTTGTCAATTTTGTTTATCTTCTCAAAGAACCAGGCCTTCATTTCATTGATTCTTTCTATTTTCATTTTTGTTTCAATTTCCTTTATTTCTCCTCTATTTTTTATTATTTCCCTCCTTCTGCTGACTTTGGTTGTTCTTCTTTTTCTAATTTTGTTAGGTGTAGTTTAAGACTGCTTATTTGAGATTTTTGTTTGTTGAGGTGGGCCTGTGTTGCTATGAATTCTCCTCTTAGGATGGCTTTTGCTGCATCCCATATCAGTTGCTATGTTATATTTTAATTTTCATTTGTCTCCAAATATTTTTGATTTCTCCTTTAATTTCTTCAATAATCCATTGGTTGTTCACTAGCATGTTATTTAGTCTCCACATCTTTGTCCTTTCTCAGCTTTTTTCTTGTATTTAATTTCTAGTTTCATAGAATTATGGTCAGAAAAGAAGCTTGATATGACTTTAACCTTCCTAAATTTATTGAATCTTGCCTTGTTTCCCAACATATGATCTATTTTTGAGAATGTTCCATGTACACTTGAGAAGAATGCGCATTCTGCTGTTTTTGCATAGAGTGTTCTATATATATCTATAACATCCATCTCGTCTAGTTTTTCCTTTAAATCCACCATTTCCCTGTTGAATCTGTCTGGATGACCTATTCATTGATGTAACTGGGGTGTTAAGGTCCCCTACTGCATTGTGTTGTTGTTAATATCTCCCCTTTAGTTTTGTTAATAGTTGCTTTTTGTACTTTGGTGCTCCTTTGTTGGGTGTGTGCATATTTATCTGTGTCACGTCTTGTTGTTGCAGTGTCCCTTTTATCATTAAATACTGCCCTTCTTTGTCTCACATAGCCTTTTTTATTTTGAAGTCTACTTTGTCTAAGTATGGCAATCCCTGCTTTCTTTTGTTTGCCATGAGCTTTGAGTAGAGTCTTCCATCCCTTCACTCTGAGCCTGTGTTTGTCTTTGGAGCTGACATGTGTTTCCTGAAGGCACCATATTGTTGGGTCTTGTTTTTTTAATCCATCCTGCCACTATGTGTCTTTTGATTGGAGAATTCAATCCACTTACATTTAGAGTGATTATTGATATATGAGGGCGTAATTCTGCCATTTTATCCCTCTTTTCCAGTTCTTCTACATTTCCTGTGTTTCTTGTCCCATGTGTTTCAGACTACCAATTCTGTTAGGTAGTTTTTTATGATAGTTTTCTTAGTTTTCAATTTATTTAACATTTGAGTCTCTGTTCTGATTATTTATTTAGTGGTAACCATGCGGTTTGTATTTAAAAAATCTCATAGAAGAGATATTCCATTTTCTGATATCCTCGTATTTCCTCAGATTAGGGTGATTCCATCTCTGTCATCTTCCCCTTCTAAGTTGTTTTTGTCACAACTTATTCCATCTTGTGTTGTGAATTTTTGGTTAAAATGAGATTATATGTATTTTTTAGGTCTTCCTTCCCTTTATCCTTATTGTCATAATTAAGTGATTGCTAACCTGTTCTGATAGCTGCAATTTTCTCATTTTGTCTGCCTATTTCTGTCCTTTCACAAGGCTTTGTAGCCTCTTTCTCTTTTTTTCAGGTATGAGGGCCTTCTTGAGCATTTCTTGTATGGGGTGGTCTTATGGCAAAGAACTCCCTTAGCTTTTGTTTATCCAGGAAAGTTTTTATTTCTACATCATATCTGAATGATATTTTCAGTGGATGGAGTATTCTTGGCTGAAAATTTTTGTCTTTCAGAATTTTGAATTTATCATTCCACTCTCCCCCAGCCTGTAAGGTTTCTGCTGAGGTATCCAGTTAAAAGTTGTTAGAGGTTCCTTTGTACATTATTATCTTCTGCTTTGCTGCCCTTAATACTTTACTTTGTCATTGACTTTTGCCAGTTTTACTAATATATACAATGGAGGGGGTCTTTTGAGGTTGATATACTGAGGAGATCTCTTGGTTTCTTCCACTTGTTTTTACAGCTCTGTCCCAAGTTTTGGGAAGTTGTCAGCTATTATTTCTTTGAACAAGCTTTCTGCTCCATTCTCATTCTCATCTTCCTCTGGAATACCTATAATCTTTATGTTGCATTTCCTAATTGAGTTGGATATTTGGTGAATTTCTTCATTTCTTTTTAGTCTTTGTTCACTTTATTCCTCCATCTGAAGCATTTCTATATTTTTGTCCTCCAGAATACAGATTTGTTCCTCCATAATATCAGCTCTATTATTTAGGGAGTCCAGATTCTTCTTTATCTCAACCATTGCGTTTTTCATCTCTAACATTTCTGATTTTTTTCTTCTTTATGGTTTCAATCTCTTTTGTAAAGAAGTTCCTGATTTCATTGAACTATCTGTAGTTTCTTGTAATTCGTGAGTTTTTTTATGATAACTATTTTGAATTTTGTCATTTATATTGTAGATATCTGTGCCTTGGGGATTGATTTCTGAGTGCTTGTCAGTTTCCTTCTGGTCTGGAGATTTAATATATTTTTTCATGCTGTTTCACGGCATGAATTTATGCCTCTGCATAGTGATAGTATCTGATCACAGCTTCCACCTGATGCCACTGGGTGGGGGTCAAGAGTTGTGTATTCTGAGCTCACTGTGATCCAAGGCTGGCTCGTTCCCAGCTTCTGCTTTTCTATCTGTGTGGCACTCTAGCCAAGTGGCTGAGCTGGAGTGCCAGAAGTGGAGAAGGGCACTTTCTTTTGCCTGTACAATCCTAGGGGCATTCTTGCTCTGCCTTCACTATATGATCTCTTGGAGTGCTAGCTTGATGAAGAAACACCCCCAGTCACTTAAGCCCCTCTGGGTGGGGCTTTCCCATGGGTTATGAGGGACTTTGAAGAGCTAAGGTGTTCCCACGGAAGGCTGTCCCTCCCTCTCCTCTCAGAGCCACACAGTCTGGAGCACAGGGTCACTGGTGTAGGAGGAGGGAAAAGAAATTTCCCTTACCTCCTTCTACTTCTGTTGGGTGCCCAGTACCTGCACCCTCAGACATATGGCTGCATGGGTTTTTCAGACTTCTTTCATGTTATCTGAATGTCCTCTGTTTATATATTAATGTCCTTTTCATTGTATCTTAGGAGGGAGAGTCTGAGGAGAGAGCTCACTCTGCCATGATGCTGACATCACCTTGTGTCACAATTCTTAAGCTTTTGCGTATTCTCTGGTTCTTACGATTAATGAAGCTGGGTACTGGAAACCTTCCTATTGTTTTCTGGAAGGTAACTCTATGTGTTTGAGACTTTTCCCTTCCCCACAGAGAGTGGACTGTTTTTATGAACACAATCTCTGTCTACCAGAGCTCTCTCTCACTGCTGCACAGGAAGGTCTGCACAATGAGAAGACTGCAGAGTGAAGAGAGGTGTGGATTTAGAACTTGGGGCTTTGGGCATGCCTATGACCCAGTAGAGAGTTCCCTGAGTGTGGTACTCCCAGAGGCTTGAGGGTGGACTTCCTGATGAGCACAATCCCTTTAATGTATTTTGAAATTCTTATCTGCCTATTTCCCAACTTCCCCCACCCTATAGTCAGAGAGGTTTCACCTTTGTCCTCTGGGTACTCCTGGGGAGAAATAGGTTTTTCCAGCTATGTCCTACAAAACTGCTGTGACTGGGCACTCACTCATGGCCCTCCTTTTCCTCCAGGGAGCTAGCACCCCCACTGGCTAGATCAGCCCCATGCAGTGTTTCCTTGGAGGGGAGGAGTGGTGCCAGGAAATTTTCTTTTACCTCCATCTCTGTTCAACCAAAATTGTATATTTTGCTTCAATGGTGTGCTATACTCTCCCCTCAAGAAGGCTGGACTTCTGACAATTCTCTCTCAAGCATGAGTCTGCCAATGTCAACACTCCCCAGGTTTTTTTCCTACCAGGTGGAGAGGGGTCTGGGAAGGTTCACTGACTCCATTGGTTCTGCAGTCCATATTGAGGTCTGTTACCAGATGTGAGGTAGGTGAGACTCCTCCTCAGTCTCTTGCTGTATGGTGCTAGAACCCACAACACCCATAAAGGCACTTCATTCTTGGATGAATGTCTAATTCATTGTTAAAATAAGAAGATAAAAAAGAGGAATGCCTTAAGGTACCACAATGCTGATTTCACTCACTATATTCCCTATTTGTCTCTTTAATTCCCTGCCATATTCTCTACTAATAGGTGAAATACCAATCTGTTAATTAGATAATTAATAAATAATTAACTGGGTACATGGAAATTAAGGCTTTAAGTTTCAAGTGGAACCAATATCTGCCCTACATACCTCACAGTGTTTGGTAAGTATCTAGGCAGAAAAAGAGTGGGGAAACACCTATAAAGTTGTCAACAGTGCTGTGTATTAATCATGAGGGGCAATATTAAGTCAGTGTTTGGACATCTCAGTCCACACTAATTATAGGTAGATACTGGATAAAGGATCAACTCTTCCTATAAATTAGTTCCTAGTAGTATCTCTTCCTTATAGAATCAGCAAAAATAGAGGAGTTTGGAAGATGGTAGCATAGGAGGATACTGAACTTGCCTCCTCCCACAACAAATCTATAACTACCTGTGAAACAATTTCCTCTGAGAGAGATCTGGAAGTTAGATATAAGGAACCTCAGCAGCAAGGGACAATGTGAACAGGGGTGGAAGAGGTGGAACTACAGCCCTACTGAGGAAAAAATCCACACTTTAGTTGTGGTGCTTCATGACTGGGAGCAATCTCAAAAATACAGAGCTTTTCCCAGAGGAGCAATGGAAGGAGTGGAGTCAGGATCATGGTGCAGTGAGCTCTTCCCTTAAACTCTCTCCATAACATACAATGAAAAGAACATTCATAAACCAACAAGGACATTCACACAACACAATAGACTTCTGAGAGACCCACACAGCCATAAGTCCAAAGGTGAAGGTGCTGGACCCCAAGGGAGTCAGTAGAAGGATTTAAGGGGGCCTCATTTCCCTCCCCCAATGGCAGTGAACTAAGCCATGGGACTGTGTGCACCTCTGAGAGGAGATGGGGAAGGGGGCAGTCCTCTATGGGAAAACCTTCACTCTCTGAGTTACCTGCCGGCCTGTGGGAATGCTCCCCACCAAGGAGCCTAAGCAATCAGAGTGTATTCACCAAACTGAGCAGCCTGGGAGGGCAAAATAAAGTTTGACCAGGATCAGGCACATGTAAGAAAGTGATCCTCCCTCCACCAGGCACACCAGCTCAGCTGGTCAGCCAGAGCAAGGGATGCCTGCCAGAGCACTTGTGCATAGTGTTTGTAAAGCAGCAGCAGCAAGCAAGCAAATGCAGATGGGCTGTGTAAGCATAGCTTCCAAAGTACAGGCACAGTGGCAAGGGACCTTGGTGGGCTCACAATACACAACTCCTGCACCCTCAGTGGTAGCAGGTGGAATCTGCAACCAGATACTACCACTATGCAAAGGCAGAATCCACACCATCAAAAGTATGAAGAGGTATATTAACACTCCACACCAGAAAGACAATGACAAGTTCCCAGAAATCAAAATTGAGAACACAAAAATTTATAATCTCAATGACATACAATTCAAAATAGCTAACATAAAAAATCTCAATGAGAAAACTCAGAGAGATAGTTAATTAAATCAGGAATAAAAGTTATGAACAGGGGGAATTCTTCACAAAAGAGATTGAAACTTTAGAGAAAAACCAATCAGAAAAGTTGGAGGTGAAAAGCACAATGAATGAGATAAAGAAAAATCTAGTGTACTTAAATAAGAGAGCTGATATTATAGAGGACAGAATTAGCAATTTACTGTATAGAAGTATAGAAATGCTTCAGAGGGAGGAGAGAGAACTAAAACTTAAAAGAAATGAAGAAATTCTCCAAGAACTATCCGACTCAATTAGGAAATGCAACATAAGAATTGTAGATATTCCAGAGGGAGAAATGAAGTAGAAGGAACAGAGAGCTTGTTCAAAGAAATAATAGCTGAGAACTTCCAAAATCAGGGAAGGCCTTGGAACTACAAATAAAAGAAGCTAATAGAACCCCTAACTACAAAAGTGTAAAAAGACCTTCTCCTAGGCAAATATTAATAAAACTGGCAATAGTAAATGACAAAGAAAAAAGTATTAAGGGCAGCAAGGAAGAAGAAAATAAGGTACAAAGGAGCCTCTATCAGGCTTTCAGTGAATTTCTCAGCAGAAACCCTACAGGCTAGGAGAGGGAGGAGTGATATATTCAAAATTCTGAAGGACAAAAACTTTGAGGAAGGAATACTCCACCCAGCGAAAATATCCTTCAGATATGATGGAGAAATAAAAACTTTCCCAGGTAAACAAAAGCTGAGGGAGTTCATTGCCAGAAGACTCCTGCCTACAAGAAACGATCAAAAAGGACCTCATACATGAAAAAAAAGAAAGGGGCTACAAAGCCTTGAAGAAGGAGATAAATAGGCAGACAAAATGAGAAAGATTAGTAAACACTTAAATATAACATTAAAGACCAAGGGAAGGAAAAGATCAAAAATAACAATAATGACTTCGTTTTAACCACACACTCACAACACAAAATGGAGTAAGTTGTGACAACAATGACTTAGAAGGAGAAGAGTAAAAAGAGGGAAACTGATTAGACTAAGGACATAAGAGGCTATCAGAAAACAGACTATCTCATATATGAGATCTTTTATACAAACCTCATGGTATGCACTAAACAAAAAATCGGAACTGAAGCACAAATGAAACATAATGAGAAAACAATCATAGACAACCACTGAACTTAATTGGCTGACCCAAATACACAGGACGATAATAAGGGAAATACAGAGCAACCACAAAACAAGTGATAAAATGACAGCATTAAGCCCTCATATAGCAATAAAAAATAATTACTCTAAATGTAAATCTATTGAATTCTCCAATCAAAAGACATAGATTAGTTGGATGGATTAAAAAACAAGACCCAACAACATGGTGCCTCCAGGAAACACATCTCCATTCTAAAGACAAATACATGCTCCGAGTGAAGGGATGGAAGACAATACTCCAAGCTGATGGCAAACAAAAGAAAGAAGGTTTTGCCATACTTATATCAGACAAAGTAGACTTCAAAGTAATAAAGGCAATGTGAGACACAGAGAGGCAGTATATAATGATAAAAGGGAAACTATACCAAGAAGACATAACACTTATGAATATATATCCACCTAAAACAGGAACACCAAAGTACATAAAGCAGCTATTAACAGAGCTAAAAGAAGATATTTACAGCAACAGAATAATAATGACCTTAGTGTGACACTTACATCAATGACTAGATCATACAGATGGAGAGTCAACAAGGAAATGGTGGAATTAAATGAAAAACTAGAAAAGATGGAGGTAATCAATATATATAGAACACTCTGTCCCCAACCAGCAGAACACACATTCTTCTCAAGTGCACATGGAACATTCTCAAAGATAGACCATATGTTAGGAAACAAGGCAACACTCAAAAAGTTTAAAAAGATTGAAATCATATCAAGCATCTTTTCTGACCATAATGCTATGAAACTGGAAATTGACTACAAGACAAAAGCTGGTAAAGGAACAAAGATGTGGAGCCTTCACAACATGCTACTGAACAAACAATGGATAATTGAAGGAATTAAAAGGGAAATCAAAAATATCTGGAGACAAATGAAAATTAAAATACAACATAGCAACTGATATGGGATGCAGAAAAAGCGTCCTAAGAGGGAAATTCATAGCAATATAGGCTCACCTTAACAAACAAGGAAAATCTCAAATAATCAACCTTAAACGACACCTAATAGAACTAGAAAAAGAAGAACAAACAAAGCCCAAAGTTGGCAGAGGGAGGGAAATAATAAAAATCCAAATAGAAATGAATGAAATAGAAACCAAAAACACAGTAGAAAGTATCAGTGAAACTAAGAGCTTCTTTGAGAAGATAAACAAAACTGACAAACCTTTAGCCAAACTCACTAATAACAGAGAAGGCTCAAATACATAAAATTAGAAATGAAAGAGAAGAGATTAGAACAGATACCACAAAAATACAAAGGATTACAAGAGAATACTATGAAAAACTATATGCGAACAAACTGGACAATCTAGAAGAAATATATAAATTCTCTTACCCACACAACCTCTCAAAACTAAATAGAGAGGAAATAGAGTATCTGAATAGAATACTCACAAGTAAAGAGATTGAAACAGCAATCAAAATCATTGCAAAATAATAAAAGTCCAGGACCAGACAGCTTCTCTGGAGAATTCTACCAAACATTCAAAGATTTAGTACTTATCCTTCTCAAACTATTTAAAAACCTGAAGATGATGGAACATTTCTTAAGACATTTTATGAAGCCGACATCACTCTGATCCCAAAGCAAGACAAGGACATTGCAAAGAAGGAAAATTACAGGCCAATCTCGCTGATGAACATAGATGCAAATATCTTCAACAAAATATTGGCCAACTGAATACAGCAATACATTAAAAGGATCATATACCATGATCAAGTAGGATTCATACCAGGGATGCAGGGATGGTTCAACATCTGAAAATCAATCAATGTGATACACCACATGATAAAACCACATGATCATGTCAATAGATGCAGAGAAAATATTTGACGAGATCCAAGATCCATTTATGAAAAAAACTGTCAATAAAATGGGTATAGAAGAAAAGTACCTCAACATAATAAAGGCCATATATGGCAAACCCACAGTCAACATCATACTCAATGGGGAAAAGCTGAAAGGAATCCCTCTGAGAACAGGAACAAGACAAGTGTGCCCACTCCACCACTCTTATTCAACATAGTACTGGAGTTTTTGGTCAGAGCACTTAGGCAAGGAAAGGAAATAAAAGTTATCCAAATTGGCAAGGAAGAAATCAAACTCTTGCTGTTTGCAGGTGACTTGATTTTATATATAGAAAACCCTAAAGAATCCATCAGAAAATATCGAAAATGATCAAAACTACAGCAAAGTTGTAGGGTACAAAATCAACTTACAAAAATGTGTTGCATTTCTATATGCTAATAAGAAATTAACATAAAGAGAACTCAAGAATACAATTCCATTTACCATCGCAACAAAAACAATAAAGTATCTAGGAATAAATTTTACCAAGGAAGTGAAAGACCTATGCACTGAAAATTATAAGACATTATTGAAAGAAATCGAAGATAACATAAAGAACTGGAAAGATATACCATTCTCATGGATTGGAATAATAAACATAGTTAAAATGTCCATAATGCCTAATGCAATCTACATATTCAATGCAATCCCAATCAGAATTCCAAAGACATGCTTCATGGAAATAGAACAAAGAATCCAGAGGAGTAGGGGATCTGAACTCCAATTGGGCACCCAGCCCTTCAACCCAGCACAAAAGAGACATATCCCTTAATACCTGGCTTTGCTGGCTTTGCAAACCTAAAAGAAATACATCTAGGAAAACTGTAGAAGTTCAAGGAAAGAAGAATCTGCTCTTAAAGGGCCCATGCAAAGACTCAATCTACCCACAAACTAGCAAAAAAAACACAGATAGAAAAGAAGACAGACCCAGTACCCCACCCCCAGGGACTGAGACATTGGCAGCAGCCATTATTGTGACCTACTTCACTTGTGCTGACACAGATGCTGGCAGGTGCCATTGGAATCCTTCCTCTAGCCTGCTAGCACTGGGGTCTGCCCTGAACACTAGAGCACTCAAAGCAATCAGGTGCAGCCAAGCAGCAGGCAGAATACCCAGGGACCAGATCCCCTGACAAGCAAGCCCATAGCTGACCCTTGGACCCACAGCAGTGGGGTGTATGGGCCCATGGCTGCAGAGCATGTGGGCTTGCAGCAGACTTGTGAGGCTGGCCATCACAAACAGCCACACAGTGGATCTCCCCCACCATCCAATGCCTGAAACAATTGTGGGAAGCTGCACCTGGGTCTGGCCCCACCCATCTATGCTCATGAAACTATTACCACAGGTTAGAATAACTAGAACTTTCCAGAGGCCTGCCCTGCCCCAAAGAGAGCTGACAACAACAGTACAATACAGGGAGCTGCACTGAAAGCTTGCAGCAATTGTGAGTGCCCCAGCTTAGCAACCAGCAGAGGAAGAGCAGAGCAATGAGGGGAAGGCAACTGGCATCTGTACAGTCTGTTGGGGAAGTGGGAGAGTCCCCCCTCCCACTTTCCTTAAGGTTCTTATGGCTGGTCAAATTATTAAAAACACAGGAGAAAATAAAACAAAGTTTAATAGCATGTATACATGGGAGAAACCCAGGAGAAAGTAAACCCAGCCTTCTGGCTGAGGCTGCCTGTTTAAGTGTCTTCAACTACACACAAGGAGGATGTGGAGGCTAGTGATTTGGAATTTCAGAGGGGAAGACAATTTACATGGAGATGGGATGCAAATTTTTGTTAAACAGGTTTTGCTGGGCCAAAAAATGGGTTTGTCCATGTTTTTCTATCACACGTATTTTACATCATACTATAGCTATCATATGGTATGAGCTCCTTCCTGGAACAGGACTTCTATGTTAAATTCCTGTAGGCAGTTTGGGGGAATGGAGGTCAGAGGCTCTTCCTGAGTATTTTGAGCCTTTATTGTCTTCAGCTCAAAATAATCCACATACCAGAGTAGCACATATTGGGGAGGACTGCCCTGAAACCCATCAAGTCTGTGTGGAGGACAGGCACATCTAAAAGACTAGCATGTCAGGATGCCTCATTCTTTAATCCAACAAATACATCAGGGCTCTCTCTTTTCCACATTATAGTCATTGGCTTTCCCCCCAAGGTATTCAGAACTCACTGTGGATGGGATTTACCACATCCACGGGCCACTCCATCACATGGTTATATCTTGGCTCACCTAGTGACTTCCTTCATGCAGAGCTACTCCGAGGCAGGATTATTCTAAGTAACTATGAGGAATATTTTTGGGCACAAACCTCCTGTGTATTTCAGAGTGTTTTGCTTTCCGTTTTGTTTTTTCAGAGTTCCCCAGGGGGCCTTACTGGGACAGAGCCTGTGATTGTTTCAAGGCAGCTGGCTTGCATGGTACTTTAAAACTGACCTGGGCCTGCTTTCCTCCTTCCTCTATCATCCTAACAATTTTATCAGGCCAGCCGGTGGTAATTCGCATTTCCTTTTTTCTTACATTCATTGTCCTGCCTGCTGTTGTGATTAGGATATAATGAAGTACTTAGAACGCATTCCTTCACATTTGTCTAACTGGATATGTGGAACTTATATAAAACTGTTTTTTAGCATGCCAATGCATCTGAAAATTCATCAGTATATTCGTGGTGGTAGTGCCCTCCGCAAAAGCTTTAACTCTATTGATATGGCTTTTAATGATTGATGGCGTCACAGTGTGTGAATTCGAACTTTCTAGGTGTGCCTCAGGAGGATGCTGACCTGCCGGACACTTGTAAAATGCCCCCCCCCTTGACTGAAGACCACCTTCTCAGCCTGGCATCCAAGGCCCTTCATGACCTGAGTCCTTTCTCCCTTTCCAGCTTCACTGTTTCCTATTCCTGCACTATTTACTACTATTTCCTGATCCTTATGCTACAGGCTCTTTCCCTCAGCATTCCAAGTTGTTTCAATGTTTATATTACAATAATATATTTCCTTTTTGTTTTCTCTTCAATTCCCTGCCTCATCTGAAGCAGTAGACAAAATGTCAATTTGTTAATTAGATACGTAGAAGATTACTAACTGGGTACATGGAAATTAAGGCGTTAAGCATGCACAAACAAGGACCCTTGTTGAGAACAGAACCATAGAATTCTAGAGCTGTTTGTGGCTTTGAGATTATATAGCCCACCTCCTCATTTGTACCGAGTATGAAACAGGTACAGAGAGACGAAAGGATTTAAGGTAACATAGTAATGTCCTATAAGAGTCAGGCCTTGAACAAATATTTCTTGATTCTTGGAGCAAGCTGCTACTGCTGCTACTTCTCCTTTCCTCCTTCATTTTTTAAAAAGGAAATAAAATGTTTGAGATATATTTGTATCCCTTATTGTGTCCCTTCTCCATTTTTTCCCTTTGCCCCTGAACTAAGGTTGGTGTGTGTTGACAAATAGAAATGGCAAGCAGTAGGATATATTGGAGTATATGAGGAAGCCATTTGGTGTAAACCTAATTCGGCCTGACTTTGTTTTTCCAAAAGAGCCTGACGTGGCCATTGAGCATGCATTGTATATCTGCTTTAAACACTTACTGTGGCAAGAACAAATGCCCTTAAGATAAAGGTGCAACTTCCCCCCACATTGGCATTTCCTTATGGATAAGCATCTTTCCTTAGGCTAGGAACTGACTGCTGTGCTCACCTTTGACCACCCAGCTCACCTGTGGCCACCCAGCTTGAGACAACAGACCTGTCGCCCTGCTGCGTCCACCTAGACAGCAGACCTACCTGCTGTGTCCATCAATCACCGTGCTGACAGAGCAGTCTCATCACTATTGTAAAAGGGACATTTCAATCATATGTTAAATATCCTCTTTGAGGGTATGTAACCACTCTGTACACCCCACTTCTTTGGTGCCCTTCCTCCCTTTGGGAAGAAAGGCCCAAGGCCATGGTCCTCACATTTTGGCTCAGAATAAACTCACCCAAATTTTCATTTATAGACTGGTTATGGATTATTTTCTTCAACAGTGTCCTTCCTACTAATGTTTATAATTTCATTACATATGTATCCCCAAAATGTATATAATAGTGATTTTTCTGATGCAACACTGTTTCTCATCCCAAATTCATTCATGTACCACTTTTGTGATTTTTCCATACTTTTGTACTACCTATGCTATACTATTTTCTTGAGAAGATGCATTTGACTATTAAATTATTTCCCACAATAATGTGCCATCTAGTGGCATATGGGCAAGTGCCCTCATATATTTGAGATACCTTACGCCTTAGATCATCTAACATTCTACCATTGGTACTGCAGTTTAGGAACCGTTATACTACACTTCACATGGGTTAAATGTGTTGTCAACACAGTGTCATTTATCTCTAATTAATAAACTTTTCATCTTTCATACTTTTCACAAGGAAATTCTACCTGTAGCTTCATCTTCAACATGACACTCTTGACCTACTGACAAAGATTCTCTCCTTGACCAAACTCAACTCGGGCTCTTTTAAACTCTCTTCTCAACTAGGCCCTGACTTTTGGGCTTCCATATTTGTCCCTGCATTGTCAATGTTAGCCAGAATCCTGCTAAGTAAGTTTAGCCAGAATCCCCCATCCTTGACATCTGACCACCCTCACTATTCAATTGAGTTCCTCATCCTGCACCATCCTCCCAGATAATGTCTGATCACCCTGGCCTGCCTTCAACAAGAATCCCGTTAGGTCAGTTTAGCCAGAATCCTCCCCGGTTACCCCTGATGTTTCCTCTTAGTAATTTTCCATCCACTGACCCCTCCCCCACCACCCTGCTCCTTGGCTAAAAATTCCCATGTTTTCCTTGTTGTATTCAGGGTTCAGCCTGTCAGCTTTCTTCCCCGCTGCAAGACCCCTTTGCAGTAGCACTATAATTATCACAATAGTTCTCCCTTGAATGAAGTTTTTCTTACCATCTTTAACAAGGGCCATGAATAATTTTTTCTTTAATAGTTATGGTGCTGCGACTCAGATAGGATCAGATTCATCATTGGACCTCTCACCCAGCACCCTAAATGTGCACGTTTGAAGCCTTTCTCTTCACTCTTGACTGATTAGTTGGGTATCCATTGGTGAGTCTGACTCCTGAACCATTGCTCTGGACAAACATCTGTTGAAGCTAGTAAGGGCAGATTTTGATTCTTAAGCTTTTGTGTATACTCTCTGAAGCTGGGTTAGAGTTCCAGGCTTCTTTTGAAAGTACCTCCTGGGCTGGAAAGTCTTCTTCCTGGCTTCTTGTCCTCCGTGGGGATTATTCCCTGTCTCCCTAGGCTGGAAGTCTTTTCTTCCTGGTCCTTTATGAGAACTTTCTGTTCTCTGTAATGGATCCCGTTTCTCCCATGGGCATGTCCCAGTTGACTGGAACTCCGTTCTTGAACCCCTACTGACTATATGCAATGGGAACTCTTTTTCCTTTCTTGTTGGCATGATTTTGCTGAGGATAACTGGGAAGTTTTTTGGCTTCTTTGGGAAACTTCTAGTCTCTCCAAACTGTCTCTTCTAAGGCCTCTCGTTTCCCATTGTTTCTGCTCCTCCTTTCCCCCCTTTCACCTTCAATTTTCCTTCCAACTCCCTTGAAACCTTTGATATGTCCCTCTTCAAATCCTTACTTCCTCTATCCCTCTGTCCACCCCCATCATACTTTTGCCTTTCCACTTCGGCCTCGAAGCCCCTTAAAGCACTTGAATTTTAGGTCCCATACCCACCCCATTGGGAGCTCTCAAGGGATTCAGTGACCCCTGAAAGCAACCACCTGAGGCTGAAAAGAAGAAAAAGGGCTATTTGGAAACAGAACTGGATTTTTTTTCCACTCATATGCACTTTGGAGACATCCGGACAGCTGGTAAGTATTTTCCCTGTCACTCTCCTAAGATTTAGTCCACAGCCTCCGTAAGATTACATATCATGGCAAAAGAAAATCTTAACGTCTCCTCCACAAATATTACTAAACAGGTAACCTTAACTTACCTCACTTGCTGGAAACACAATTTAAATAAAAATATAAAGTACAGATAAACCAGTGATTTTATATTACTATGCTTTATTGACTCATGACTAAAATTTTCCAATGAAAACTGTAAGATCTCAGTTTGCATCTGTCTGTATGTTCATGTGTGTTACATATTTGTGATATTTTTCTCTCTCTGGATGGTATTGCCAAGTTAATTCATAAAATCCCTTAAAGGATTTGTATTAAATTTGTTTAGAGAGAAATGAGCACCATATAAATTATTTTCCTAAAACTGTCAGAAATATAGAAAGTAACTCAAGTGGTTTTTAAAATTTTTTATTATGTTCACATGGTCTGAGATAATCTTTGGTAAACAAAGTTAGTTTTAAAATTGCTGATAAAATAAAAACAGATATGTATTCAGAGTTGTCAACATTAAACATAATATAGATGTAAAAATTTTTCTACCTAGGCTTACTAGTCAGACAAGCTTATGTTATCCATACTAGATGTTGAAAACTATAAAACTATAAATCCAATCTAAGAACAAACGGTACGATAAAAATTAACTGCTTAATGAATATCAAGTGTGGAAGACAGCAATAGAAGAATCAAATGTTTAACTCTTTAGGTTCTTTGATTCTGGTTAAAATTTTTTTGGATACTCACCTGATTTGTCAACAAGAAAAGTGACTTAAGATGATGGCTATCTTTGTTTAATGTCTCATGAAATTTTCATGATCAATTCAAGCATAACTGCTAAGGACAAATTGAATTAAATAGACGCAAGTGGGATAAAAGTTAACAAATGACCTTCTCAGCAACAATTATGTTTTATAATATGTGTACTTGAAAATGGTTCAAAAATATTTTTGGTAAGTTGAAACCTTAAAAATATAACAAATTAAGTTAAATGATGGCTATTCATTGAATATCTAGATCATTCCCAAATAGGATAGAATATTGGAACATTAATTGCTAAAATAAGTTTAAGTTTACTTACTTTTGGATTCTTATTTTTATATGGTATAGAAAATCTAAATTTATTTGAGTCTGTTAATACACATGAGAAATTCTACTATGAAAAAGACATATGCCTCTAGAAAATTATGAAATAATGTATTCATAATTTTGCAACAGAATGATAGTATGAGGCAGACCGTCCACAATTCTCTGCTTCCTAGATTTCACTGAAAATTAGGATTGCTAATGGTTAAAAATTGTAATACATATGTAAATGAAACGACTAGGAATAATGAGAGTGAAGGAAAAACACGCTGTATGCAAAGAGATTCAGATGTGCTTTCGATTAGGAAAGATATGAAGGGCTTTGGCGCTTTTTTGTTTTTGTTTTTTTAAAAAATGAGTTTATTCAGACAACAAATGGATTTTTGTCTTTTATTTTATTTATTTTTTCCAGTAATTTAATTGAGATCATAATGATTTATAACATCGTGTAATTACGGGTGTGCATTATTGTTTATCAATTTCTGAGTAGACTTCATTGTGCTCACCACCGGTAGTCTAATTTTTGTCCGTCACTGTACATATGTGCCCCTTTACCCCTTTCGCCAACCCCCCAACCCCCTAACCCTCTGGTAACCACTAATCTGTTCTCTTTGTCCATGTATTTATTATCTTCCACGTATGAGTGAAATCATGCAGTATTTATCTTTGTGTCTCTGGCTTAGTTCACTTAACATCATACCCTCAAGGTCCTTCCACGTTGTTGCAAATGGGAGGATTTTGTCTTTTTTATGGCTGAGTAGTATTCCGTTGTATATATATATCACATATTCTTTATCCATTCATCCATAGAAGGGCACTTGGGTTGCTTCCACGTTTTGGCTATTGTGAATAGTGCTGCAATGAACATAGAGGTGCATAAGTCTCTGGATCATTGATTTCAAGTTCTTTGGATAAATACCCAGTAGCGGGATAGTTGGATCATATCATATTCTTATTTTTAATTTTTTGAGAAATCTCAAGATTGTCTTCCATAGTGGCTGCACCAGTTGGCATTCCCAACATCAGTGTATGAGGGTTCCCTTTTCTCCACATCCTCTCCAATATTTGTTGGTGTTTTTCTTGGTAATTATAGCCGTGTGTGAGGTGATATCTCATTGTAGTTTTGATTTGCATTTTCCTAATATTTACTGATGTTGACGTCATTTCTTGTGTCTGTTGGCCATCTGAATATCTTCTTTGGAAAAATGTCTGTTTATATCCTCTGCCTATGTTTTGATCGGTTTGCTTGTTTTATTGTTGTTGATTTGTATGAGTTCTTTATATATTTTGGAGATCAACTCCTTGTTGGATAAATGATTTGCAAATATTTTCTCCCAGTTGATTGGTTGTCTTTTCATTTTGTTCATGGTTTCCTTTGCTTTGCAGAAGCTATTTAGTCTGATGTAGTCCCATTTGTTAACTTGTTCTTTTGTTTCCCTTGCCCAAGTAGACATCGTATTTGAAAACATGCTGCTAAGACCAACATCAAATAACCTACTTCCCATATTTTCTTCTAGGAGTTTTATGGTTTCAGGTCTGACATTCAAGTCTTTAATCCATTTTGAGTTAATTTCTGTGTATTGTACAAGATAATGTTCTACTTTCATTCTTTTGCAGGTGGCTGTCCAGTTTTCACAACACCCTTCATTGAAGACACTTTCCCATCTCCGTTGTATGTTCTTGGCTCCTCTGTCAAAGATTAGCTGTCCATAGATGTGTGGTTTTATTTCCGGGCTTTCAGTTCCGTTCCAAGGGGCTTATTTCTCTTAAGGGAAAAAGAGACTAATTTTATTCTAAATTAGAATAACTAGTCATTCCAGAATGATAAAGAATAAAAGAGTAGGCCAAAAACTGAATGGATTTTTTTTAAAAACATGTTTTTTTGAAGTTTTATGGAAAAGGAATCTTTTCTTGTGTGGTCAAAGCTGCCGAAAGTTGGATGGATTTATTTATAAGGTTTTTTTTTTTTTAACTAACCTTAGTATTAATAGTACAGTGATACAAAACTAGAATTTGGTTTTCTTTCTGTAAAAATGAAAAAGTTTTCTTAGATTATTGATCTAGTCATAATTAGAGATTGTAAAAAATATTTTTCTTTATCTTTTAGTAATTTGCCTGAGAAATCAAGACTTTCTGTCTTCTCAGAACGATTTCCTGTGCTTCATGTTGTCTTTATCAGGTCTTTCGTTACTTAGGAAAATTGAGTTTTCTCAATAATAAGAGAGCTAATTTTTTTTCTTTTGAGAATCATGCAACCTTCTATATTTATATTTGAAATTGTTTATTGCCACTTTTGCCAAATGGATAACTCGTGTTTCACAGTGACCTGTGATCTTATTTCACAAAGTATTCAATCCTTTGACATTTTTGGAACGTCTCAAAATCAAATTCTAAATGGAGTCTTTTTGTCCTCAAACTACCTTTGAGATTTTTCAGAGGGCCCCTGGAAAATCTCAAAGGGTTTGGCTTTCATCTTGTGAAAGAGGGATGTCAAACTATTTAGGTTTAATTGGTCTGCTAAATTATGTGGGAAGCACTGTCACATAAGAAGTGATGATAAATCTTCTTAGGTTATGTGTGTATGGATATATGTTATTAATATAGGTATTTTGGAATTTATATGAAGTTCACAGAAATTTGTTGCTACTCTCATCTAATTATTATCTTAAAATTTTGTATGCCACAGAAATAACTAAATTCCCTTACCAAATGAACTCTAATCAGATCTTTAACCATGGCCATTTTAAGTCTTTTGTCATTCACAGTTATTGTTTTACTCTAATTCTCCTTTGAAAGTATTTATAATTAGCTACAAATGAGAATACTCTATGATGACATCACTTGAATAACTTTGAGACTATGCTAGTGGACTGAATCAGAATTTCGAGAACTAACAAAGAAACTTATGGATTCATAAAACTGCTAAGCCAAGATCAAACAGAACAAGAATTGATTACATGGGACTGAATGAACTGATGAGGATGATTAGAATTTTTAAGTTAACTTTTTGTTTGAAAGGTTGCTGGTTCTTTGATGTTTTGTTTTCCAGATTTAAGGAAACCTTTTTCTTTTCTCTTAAGCTATCTATAACTTACAGGACTTTGGTAAGTTACACCTTTGTAAACAGAATTGAAGCATTTATCTTTTCTCCTCACCTGATCCCTCCAAAATTTGGAAACTCTTAGTGAATATTCTCATTTTTCTGGCAATATAGTTATCTGCATAAGTTCAATAAGGATCTGTTCTCCTTGTAGCTGGATACAATTGGAAACATTGGTGATATTACCAAGGCTCTGACTGGAATGTTAAATTTTAGAGTGATGTCCATTGAATCAGATGTGACCAGGCACCTTTAAGGAACTAAGCTTGACTGTAAGGAGCCAGTGTTTATAAAGCTCCCCTTAGAAAAACCTGATATATCTATACTATATACCTGCATGAAAAACCCTGTACCTGATCTATAAGGTACCCTGCCATACCGGTGAGTAAGAAAGGTCACTTCCTGGCAGGCCCAGGAAGCTCAGGATATTTTGGAGACTTCAAGAAGAGAGAAATTCACCCAAACCTATAGCTCTTGCAGGCAAAATCTGGTGGAGAGTTCTTGGCTTGGCCTCCTGGCCTTAAGAGACTTTACTTTAACAGTTATCAAGGCACCTGGCTTACATGGTATTTTAAAATTGACCTGGGTCTGCTTTGCACCTTCCTCTATTTTCCTAATAATTTTATAGGGCCAGTCAGTGATAACTTCCATTTCCTTTTGTCTTAGAGCCATTGTCCTGTTTGTTCTTGTGATGAGGGTATAATGAAGTAGCAAGAATGCATTCTTTCACGTCTGTCCAGTTGGATATGCTGAACTTACATAAAATCAGTGTGTGGTATGCCAATGCATGTGAAAATCCATCCAAGTATTCCTTCAGTCTTATTTTAGAATTTGAGGAAAGCATTAAGCGTCTTTCCTCAAAGTGTAACTCTTTAAAACGTGAGCAGATATCAAATCTATCTTTTGAATAAATATATTTCTTCTAATGATGCAACATCAGTATCACCTTTATGCTCCTCTTAATCACTTTTATTTTCACCACCTCTCCTGCCTTATGATTAAACACACATCGTATATAGACTTCTTCCTTTAGAAAACATGTACTGACAGGGAGCAGGAAACTGTGACCAGGGAACCAAATCCAGCCTACCAGCTGTTTTTGTAAATAAAGTCTCATTGAGACATAGCCACATACTTTCATTTACATACTGTCTATAGCTACTTTTGATACAAAGCTGAGTAGTTGTGACTGAGACCATATGGACTGCAAAGCTTAAAATATTTACTATTTGATTCTTTTTTAAAGCTTGCCAAACCTGTTATAGAGTATTAGGACATTTTGCAGTCTTCCTTAACTCTATACAAGAACATCCATTAGAGAGTGATGTCAGCATGATAGCAGAGTGAGCTGGTCCCTTTGTCTCTCCCTCTTTACCTTACAACTAGACGGACATTCAGTAAACAACAGAGGATTCCCACACAGCACAACTGGATGCCTGAGAGATCCATGCAGCTATACATCTGAAGGTAGGTGGGCTGGATCCCCAGGAAGCAGTGGAATTATGTGAGCACACCCTTCCCCCTCCCCAGCAGCAGGGAGCCAGGGCACAGAGCCTCACACAGTGGCTGGGAGCAACTGCAAGAGGAGGCAGGGACAACCCAGTGTGGTAGCCCAGCCCATGGGAGTGCCCACCATTCCACAGTGGCCCTGCCCATGGGTACACTCCCCACTGACTTGCAGCAGCTCAGCCCCCATGAAGGAGCCCCGCCCACCAAGCTCAGCCACCAGCACAACTGTAAGAGGAGGTGGGGGCAGCCTGGTGCATGTGCAAATGTCTTCAGACATAGCCAGGCATGTAGGAGTCCTCACCACACCAAGGTGGCCCTACCCATGGGAATGCTCCCCAACAAGTGGCAGCAGCACAGTTCCCACGAAGGAGCCCTGCCTACCAAGCACAGGAGCTCAGCCCATCCACTCATGAGTGCAGGGCTGGCCTGCACCTGCACAACCCACCCACTGAGCATAGAGGCCCTGTCCCCATGAGAGTGACCTGCCAAGCAGCTGTGGCCAGCCCATGCAAATGCAGGGCAGCCATACCTGCACAACTTCCAGCAGAAGGGGCAGGATTGGAAACACAGGTCCTCCTCCCCACTAATGGTGGCAGGTGGAATCTGTGACCTGATATTACCGCAAATGCACCAGCAATGGATCAGTTCATCAAACACCATGAAAAACAGCAGTAACTGTTCAGAGCAGAAGGAAAATGACAAGTCTCCAGAAACCAATCCTGAAGTCACAGAAAATCTTAATCTAAACAACAGGGAATTTTAAATAGTGGTCATAAAGAAACTCAAAGAGTTATAAGAAAACTCAGAAAGATAGCTCAATGAGCTCAGGAATAAAATTAATGAGCAGAAGGAATACTTCTCCAAAGAGATTGAAGCCCTTAAAAAGAAAACTGTGCAGAAATTCTGGAGCAGAAGAACACAATTAACGAAACAAAAAATAATCTGGAAACCATAAAAAATAGAGCTTATCTTATGGAGGACAGAATTAGTGAATTAGAGGACAGGAATCTAGAAATGCTTCAGGTGGAGGAGGAGAGAGAAGTAAGGTTTTTTAAAAATGAAGAAATACAAGAGATATTTGACTCAATTAGGAAAGGCAACATAAGGATTACAGGTGTTCCAGAGGGAGAAAGGAGCAGAGAGCTTGTTCAAAGAAATAATAGCTGAGAACTTCCCAAACCTGGGGAAAGGACAAGACTTACAAGTACCTGAAGCCAATAAAACTCCTAATTGCATCAATGCAAAAAGGCCTTCTGCAAGGCATATATTAGCAAAACTGGCAAAAGTCAATGACAAAAAAGAAAATATTAAGGGCAGCAAGGCAGAAGAAAATAACCTACAAAGGAGCCCCCGTCAGGCTGTCAGCAGACTTCTCAGAAGAAACATTACAGGCTAGGAGACAATGGAATAATATATTCAAAATACTGAAAGACAAAAACCTTCAGCCAAGAACACTCTATCCAACAAAACTATGCTTCAGTTATGATGGAGAAATAAAAGCTTTCCCAGATAAACAAAAGCTGAATGAGCTCACCACCACTAGACCTCCCTTACAAGGAAAGATGAAGGAAGCCCTCCTGCATGAAACAAAAAGGCAAAGGCTTACAAAGCTTCAAGCAAGGAGAAAAAGAGACAGGAAAAAATGAGAAAATTGCAGCTCTCTATCAGGGCAGGTGACCAAACACTTAAATATAACTTAAAATATAGAGGGAAGGAAAGCATCAAAAATGACTATAAACACTTCAATTTAATCACAAACTCACAGCACGAAAAAGAATAATTTGTGACAACAATACTTCAGAATGGGAAGAGGAAAAGGATGGGACCTGCTTAGGCTAATGGAGATAAGAGGCTATCAGAAAATTGACTATCTCATCTATGAGACCTTTTATGCAATCATCTCTGTAACCACTAAACCAAAAATCAGAGCAGAGACACAAATCATAAATAAAGAGAAAACTGAGAAAAGCATCACAGAAAATCACCAAACTGAAACGGCAGTCAGAAATACAAGGGAAGAGGGCTGGCCCCTTGGCCGAGTGGGTACGTTCATGTGCTACGCTGCGGCAGCCCAGGGTTTTGCTGGTTCAGATCCTGGGCTTTGACATGGCACTGCTCATCAGGCCATGCTGAGGCGGCATCCCACATGCCACAACTAGAAGGACCCACAACTAAAAATATACAACTGTGTATTGGGGGGCTTTGGGGAGGAAAAGGAAAAATAAAAAAATATTTAAAAAAAAGAAATATAAGGGAAGAGAAACAACGGAAACATTAGAACAAGCAGAAAACAAGAGATAAAATGGCAGTATTAAGCCCTAATATATCAATAATCACTCCAAATGAAAATGGATTGAATTCTCCAATCAAAACACACAGAGTGACTGGATGGATTAATAAACAGGACCTGAGAACATGCTGCCTCCAGGAAACACATCTCAGGTCTAAAGACAAACATGCTCAGAGTGAAGGGATGGAAGATAATACTCCAAGCAAATGGCAAACAGAAGAAAGCAAGTGTAGCCATGCTTATATCAGACAAAGCAGACTTCAGGATAAAAAGGACAATGAGACAAAGTGAGGCAGCATATAATGAGAAAAGGGACTTCCCACCAAGAGGACTAACACTTATGAATATATATACGCAGCTAACACAGGAGAACCAAAGTATATAAAGCAACTATTAACAGACCTAAAGGGAGAAATTAACAGCAACACAATAACAGTGAGGGATCTCAACACCCCAGTTACATCAATAGTTAGATCATCCAGACAGAAAGGCAACAAGGAAATAGTGGACTTAAATGAAACACTAGACCAGAGAGACCTAATAGATATATAGAGAACATTCCATCCAAAAAGATCAGAATACACATTGTTTTCAAGTGCACATGGAGCATTCTAAAAGATAGACCATATCTTGGAAAACAAAACAATATTCAAGAAATTTAAGAATATGGAAATCATATTTTATTTCATAAAAAATCATATTTTAAATCATCTTTTTCCAACCACGGTGTTATGAATCTAGAAATCAACCTCAAGAAAAATGCTGGGAACGTCACACACATGTGGAGACTAAACAACATGCTAGTGGACAATCACTGGATAAATGAAGAAATCACAAAACAACTGGAGACATATGAAAATGAATATACAACATACCAACTCTTATGGGATGCAGCAAAAGCAGTTGTAAGAGGGAAATTCATAGCAATACAGGTCCACCTCAATGATCAAGAAAAATCTCAAAGAAGTAATCTTAAACTAGTCCCAACAGAACCAGAAAAAGAAGGACAATCAAAGCCAAAAGTCAGCAGAAGGAGGGAAATAATAAAAATTAGAGCAGAAGTAAATGAAATAGAGACTAAAAAAACAATAGAAATGATCAATGAAACTAAGAGCTGTTTTTTTTGAGAGGATAAACAAAATTGATAAACTCTTAGCCAGACTCACTAAAAAATATAGAAGGCTCAAATAAATAAAATTAAAAATGAAAAAGGAGAAACTACAATGGGCACTACAGAAATACAAAGGATTATAAGAGAATAATAAGAAACACCATACACCAACAAATTGGATAACCTGGAAGAAATGGATAAATTCTTAGATGCATACAACCTCCCAGAACTGAATCAAGAACAAATAGAGAACATGAATAGACCAAACACAAGTAAGGAGTTTGAAACAGTAATCAAAAACATCCCAAAACACAAAAGTCCAGGACCAGATGGCTTCTCTGGAGGATTCTACCAAACATTCAAAGAAGATTTAATACCTATCCTTCTCAAACTAATCCAAAAATATTGAAGAAGATGGAATGCTCCCTAACTCATTCTATGAGGCCGACATCATGCTGACCCCAAAACCAGACAAGGACAACACAAAGAAGGAAAATTACAGGTCAATATTGCTGATGAACATAGATGCAAAAATCTTTAACAAAATATTGGCAAATCAAATACAGCAATACATTAAAAGGATCATGCGCCATGATCAAGGGACGAAGGGATCCTTCAACATCCACAAATCAATCAGTGTGATACACCACAGTAACAAAATGAGGAATAAATGTCACATGATCATCTCAAGAGATGCAGAGAAAGCATTTGACAAGATACAGCATCCATGTATGATAAAATCTCTGAATAAGATGGGTACAGAAGGAAAGTACTTCCTCATAACAAAGGCCATATATGACAAACCCACAGCCAACATCATACTTATTGGTGAAAAACTGAACACCCTCCCTCTAAGAACAGGAACAAGACACCAGTGCCCACTCTCACCTCTCCTACTTGTCATAGAACTGGAAGTTTTGGCCAGAGAAATTAGGCAAGAAAAAGAAATAAATGGTATCTAAATTGCAAAGAAAGAAGTGAAACACTTGCTTTTTGTGGACGGCATGATGCTAGATATAGAAAACCCTAAAGAATCCACGGTAAAATTATTAGAATAATCAACATCTACAGCAAAGTTGCAGAGTAAAAGATCAACTTAAAACATCAGTTACATTTCTATACACTAATAATGAACTAGCAGAAGGAGAAGTCAAGAACACAATCCCATTTGCAATCACAACAAAAGGAATAAAGTATCTACCAATAAATTTAACCAGGGAGGTGAAAGACCTATATACTGAAAACTATAAGACATTATTGAAAGAAATTGAAGAAGTTATAAAGAAATGGAAAGATATTCCAAGCTTATGGATTGGAAGAATAAGCATAGTTAAAATCTCCATGTTACGTAAAGCAATCTACAGATTCAATGCAATCCCAATCAGGATCCCAATGATATTCTTCACGGAAATAGAACAAAGACTCATAAAATTTTCTACGCAACAACAAAAGACCCTGAATGGCCAAAGGAATCCTGAGAAAAAAGAACAAAGCTGGAGGCACCACAACCCCTGACTTCTAAATATATCACAAAGCTATGGTCATCAAAACAGCATGGTACTGACACAAAAACAGACACACAGATTAATGGAACAGGATAGAGGGCCCAGAAGTAAAGCCACACATCTGTGGACAGTTAATTTTCTACAAAGGAGCCAAGAACAAACAATGGGGAAAGGAAAGTCTCTTCAATAAATGGTGTTGGGAAAACCGGACAGCCACATGCAAAAGAATGAAAGCAGACCATTATCTTTCAACATACACAAAAATTAACTCAAAATGGATTAAAGCTTTGAATATAAGACCTGAAACCATAACACTTCTAGAAGAAAACATAGGCAGTACACTCTTTGACATCAATCTTAGCAGCACTTTTTCAAATACCATGTCTACCCAGGCAAGGGAAACAAAAGAAATAATAAACAAATGAGACTACATCAGACTAAAGAGCTTCTGCAAGGCAAAGGAAACCATGAACAAAATGAAAAGACAACCCACCACCTGAGAGAAAATAGTTGCAAATCGTATATCTGACTAGGGGTTAATTTCCAAAATATACAAAGAACTCATACAACTCAACAAGAAAACAAACAACCCGATCAGAAATGGGCAGAGGATATGAACATTTTTCCAAAGGGGATATACAGATGGCCAACAGGCACATGAAAAGGTGTTCAGCATCACTAGTTATTAGGGAAATGAAAATCAAAACTACAATGAGGTATAACCTTATGCCTGTCATAATGGCTCCCATTGCCAAGACAAAAAATAACAAGTTTTGGAGAGGATGTGGAGAAAAGGGAATCCTCATACACTGCTGGTGGGAATGTAAACTGGTGCAGTCACTTTGGAAAACAGTATGGAGGTTTCTCAAAATGTTAAAAACAGAAACACCATACGATCCAGCTATTCCACTGCTGGGGATTTATCCAAAGGACATGGAATCAACAATTCGAAGAGATCTATGCACCCCAATGTTCATTGCAGCACTATTCACAATAGCCAAGATGTGGAAGCAACCCAAGTGCCCATCAATTGATGAATGGATAACGAAGATGTGGTATATGTATACAATGGAATACTACTCAGATGTTGGCCATCTGTATATCTCCTTTGGAAAAAAGACAAAGTCATCCCGTTGGCAACAACATGGACAGACTTTGAGAGTATCATGCTAAGCAAAATAAGCCAGACAGAGAAAGACAAATGCTGTATGATTTCACTCATATGTGGCATATGAACAAACTCATGGCTAAGTAGAACAGATTAGTGGCTACTAGATTGGAAGGGGGTGGAGGGGTGGACGAAAGGCGTATACTGGCACATATATATTGTGATAGATAAAAAATAGACTATTGGTGGTGAGCACTATGCAGTCTCCACAGAAACAGATATATGATAATGTAAACCTGAAATTATACAACGCTATAAACCAATATGACCTCAGTGAAAGAATTGGGGAAAAAAAGAGTTGAAATACAGGAAAAAAAAGAGGATCCTTTATAAATGATTTTTATACTGAATAATTTTTTTGAGCTGCTTACTTTCCTGTCATTAATTTAGCAGAACATCACTGTGTAAGAGAAAAACTGGAAGAATTAAGCTTGAAGAGCTATGATAATGCCTACGCAGGATTATTTTATGAATTAAAGATAAATGAATGTGAAATGTCTAGAACATAAAGATTAAAGATTATCATGAATCTGGAGATAAAATCGGATCTTCCACTGAAGAGGAATTTGTATTGTAAATAAGAGAGCAAACCACCTTTGTGGGATCCTTAAGGATCACTCCAACATGCTTGTGGAAATTAAACTGAGAGATATATGAAAATAAAGGATTTATTATACTCACAGGTCTTAGAAGAGGGAGGCATGGCACATCATGCAGGATATGGGAGGAGTGGCAAGGGAGTTAGCTCAACCAAGCAGGTGGGGAGCCAAGAGAGAGTAAAGACTGGTGGGCAAGTGCTTTTAATTGGGGGTCAGGATGGATTATACAAGTGAGGGGCATGAAGGGATTTCATTGGTGCATTTGAATGCCGCTAGGTCACAGCTAGGGGAGGGCAAGAAGGGGAATTTGTGGCAAACTCCAGCCTTGGTGTGGCTGGATGTCTGGAAGAGGTGCTCACATCCTGATGTTGAAGAATTCATTCAGGACAGTTGTTAAAGACAGTAAGGCAGACTTTATTCAGGACCATCAAGATAGGCATAGGGACCTCCGCAATGGTGTCTTCCAGTAGGGGAGAGAGATCAGGCTGTACCCTGAATACAACAAGAAAAAATAGGAAGTTTCAGCCAAAGAGCAGGGTGGTGGGGGAGGATTACTAAGGTGGTGGATGGAAAATTACTAAGAGGAAACATCAGGGGTAAGCAGGGAGGATTCTGGCTAAACTGACCTAGTGGGATTCTTGTTGAAGGCAGGCCAGGGTGATCAGACATCATCTGGGGGATGGTGCAGGATGAGGAACTCCATTGAATAGTGAGGGTGGACAGATATCGAGGATGGGGGATTCTGGCTAAACTTACTTAGCAGGATTCTGGCTAACATTGACAATGCAGGGACAAATATGGAAGCCCAAAAGTCAGGGCCTAGTTGAGAAGAGAGTTTAAAAGAGCCTGAGCAGAGTTTGGTCACCAAGAAAATCTTTGTCAGTCCCTCCTGTCGTTCAAGGAAAGAAGAGACATTCTTCTTGGCCCTGAACAATAGAAGTCCGTTTCTTATACCGTTGCCTTTTGTTTATTAAAGACCAGCTGAATTATTTGTTGCAACTTGATAGTAGAGGGTATTTACTGAATGATTCAGTCAGGCATTTAATGAGGGGAATTTCTATGAAAGGAAAAGAAAAACAAAGATCAGTATTTGGAAACCCGGTTGCAAAGTTCAGAGGGCAGCTATTAGACAAGATTTATATACTTGAGCTGGAAGCATTTTTAGATGATGGAGTTAAGGATGGCAGTGGGAATCTGATAAATTTCTTGATTAGCAGTTTGAATGTCTTTGGTGATGGAATAGACATCAGTGTCACAGTCATGGTTATTTCTAAGAGTACAGCATGGAAATATCCAGCTTCAGGTCATATGAGCTTCTCTAGATAGTCCCAATAAGGATCTGGGGAGGCAGGTTTTAGTTATCAGTGGCACTAGTTCAAGAGGGTGGGAGAAAAATTGTAAATGTTATTTTGGAGAGTTGCAACCAGATATTGGAGGAAACTAGAAGAATTGAGAACCCACAAGGGTGTGCTATAGTTTTATAGTGAAACAAAATTTCTCTCTACAATTACCCCCCCCCCACACACACACACACAGACACACACCTTCATTTGGCTTGATTATTTGCATAAATGCAGCAAGAATGGTAATTGACCACACAGGCCTTTTTTTTTTTTTAAAGCAGTTTTGTTTTTTTTAAAGATTTTATTTTTTTCCTTTTTCTCCCCAAAGCCCCCCAGTACATAGTTGTACATTCTTCATTGCGGGTCCTTCTAGTTGTGACATGTGGGATGCTGCCTCAGCGTGGTTTGATGAGCAGTGCCATGTCCGTGCCCAGGATTCGAACCAGTGAAACAGTTCCGCCTGCAGTGGAGTGCGCGAACTTAACCACTCGGCCACAGGGCCAGCCCCCACAGAGGCCTTTTTGAGTTTGCTTTACTGGAACTTTTGTAAAGTAACTCAGATTTGACTTTTTAAAAGCCTCTTGAGCCTAGGAAGCCAAGCCAAGAACTCGCCACCATATTGTGCCTTCAATACCTATAGATTTGCGTGAATTCCCTCTCCTTAAGGTCCCCGAGTTATCTTATAGTTCCTATCCCTTACAGGAAGTGATCTTCTTTACTCACTTATAAGGCTGGGAACACTGTAACTCAGGCACCCAGCCAGTTTTCCGAGGCCTTGGCTCCATAATATCAACCTTAGTTCCTTAAACCTGTATGGTCATATCTAATTCTATTCATCATTTTCAAATATGACATTCCAGTCAAAGTTGGGTTTTTTTTTTACTATATTTTAATATTTTATTTTTTTTATTGTGGTAACATCGGGTTATAAGCTTATATAAATTTCAGGTGTACATCATTGTATTCTGATTCCTGCGTAGATTACATCATGTTCAACACCCAAAGGCTAATTACAATCCATCACCACACACATGTGCCTAATCACCCCTTCACCCCTTCCCTACCCCTTCCCCTCTGGTAACCAGCAATCCACTCTCTGTCTCTAGGTGTTTGCTTGTCATTTTATCCTCCACTTTTGAGTGAGATCATATGGTATTTGACTTTCTCCCTCTGACTTATTTTGCTTAGCATAATAAGGTCCATTCATATTGTCACAAATGGCCAGATTTCATCGTTTTTTATGGCTGAGTAGTATTCCACTGTGTATATATACCACATCTTCTATATCCATTCGTCCCATGATGGGCACCTAGGTTGCTTCCAAGTCTTGGCTATTGTGAATAATGCTGTGATGAATATAGGGGTGCATGTATCTTTACACATTCGTGTTTTCACACTCTTTGGATAAATACCCACAGTGGAACAGATGGATCGTATGGTAGTTCTCTTCTTAATTTTTTCAGGAATCTCTATACTGTTTTCCATAGTGGCTGCACCAGTTCGCATTCCCACCAGCAGTGTATGAGGGTTCCCTTCTCTCCACCTCCTCTCCAACACCTATTGTTTCCTGTCTTCTCAATTATAGCCATTCTGGTGGGAGTGCAGTGATATCTCATTGTGGTTTTGATTTGCATTTCCCTGATAGTTAATGATGTTGAACATCCTTTCATGTGCCTGTTGGGTGTCTGTATATTTTCTTTTGCAAAATGTCTGTTCATATCTTTTGCCCATTTTTCATTTGGGTTTATAGTTTTCTTGTTGTTGAGATGTATGAGTTCTTTATATATTTTGGATATGAACTCCTTATCAGATATGTGGTTTGCAAATATTTTCTCCCAGTTGGTGGGTTGTCTTTTCATTTTGTTTGTGGCTTCCATTGCCTTGCAGAAGCTCTTTAGTCTGATGAAGCCCCATTTTTTAATTTTTTCTTTTGTTTCCCTTGCCCAAGTAGACATGGCATTTGAAAAGATCCTTCTAAGACCGATGTCAATGAGTGTACTGCCTATATTTTCTTCTAGGAGTTTTATGGTTTCACGTCTTACCTTCAAGTCTTTAATCCATTTTGCATTAATTTTTGTATATGGCAAAAGATAATGGTATACTTTCATTCTTTTGCATGTGGGCTCTCCAGTTTTCCCAACACCATTTACTGAAGAGACTTTCCTTTATCCATTGTGTATTCTTGGCTCCTTTGTTGAAGATTAGCTGTCATAGATGTGTGGTTTTATTTCTGGGCTTTCAATTCTGTTCCATCGACCTGTACATCTGTTTTTGTACCAGTGCAATGCTGTTTTGATTACTATAGCTTTGTAGTATACTTTGAAGTCAGGGATTGTGATGCCTCCAGCTTTGTTCCCTTTTTCTCAGGATTGCTTTAGCTATTTGGGGTCTGTTGTTGCCGCATTTGAATTTTAGGATTCTTCGTTCTATTTCCGTGAAGAATATCATTGGGACCCTGGTTGGGATTGCATTGAATCTGTAGATCGCTTTAGGTAGTATGGACATTTTAACTATGTTTATTCTTCCAACCCATGTGCATGGAATATCTGTCCATTTCTTTGTGTCATCATCAATTTATTTCAATAGTATCTTGTAGTTTTCATTGTATAGGTCTTTCACCTCCTTAGTTAAATTTATTCCTAGATATTTTATTCTTTTTGTGGCGATTGGAAATGGGATTGTATTCTTGAGTTCTTTTTCTGCTAGTTCATTATTAGAGTATAGAAATGCCACTGATCTTTGTAAGTTGATCTTGTACCCTGCAACTTTGCTGTAGTTGTTGATTATTTCTAATAGTTTTCTGATGAATTCTTTAGGGCTTTCTATATATAAAATCATGTCATCCGCAAATATCAAGAGTTTCACTTCTTCCTTGCCAATTTGGATACCCTTTATTCCTTTTTCTTGCCTAATTGCTCTGGCCAAAACGTCCAGTACTATGTTGAATAAGAGTGGCGAGAGTGGGCACACTTTTCTTGTTCCTGTTCTCAGAGGGATGGCTTTCAGTTTTTCTCCATTGAGTATGGTGTTGGCTGTGGGTTTGTCATATATGGCCTTTATTATGTTGAGGTACTTTCCTTCTATACCCATTTTATGGAGAGTTTTTATCATAAATGGATGTTGGATCTTGTCAAATGTTTTCTCTGCCTCTATTGAGATGATCATGTGGTTTTCATTCCTCGTTTTATTAATGTGTTGTATCACTTTGATTCATTGGTGGATGTTGACCCATCCCTGCATCCCTGGTATAAATCCCACTTGATCATGGTGTATGATCCTTTTAATGTATTGCTGTATTCAGTTTGCCAATATTTTGTTGAGGATTTTTGCATCTACGTTCATCAGCGGTATTGACCTGTAATTTTCCTTCTTCGTGTTGCCCTTGTCTGGCTTTTGGATCAGGGTGATGTTGGCCTCGTAAAATGTGTTAGGAAGTGTTCCGTCTGCTTCAGTTTTTTGGAATAGTTTGAGAAGGATATTAAATCTTCTTTGAATGTTTGGTAGAATTCTCCAGAGAAGCCATCTGGTCCTGGACTTTTATTTTGGGGGAAGTGTTTGATTCCTCTTTCAATCTCTTTGCTTGTGATCAGTCTATTCAGATTCTCTTTCTTCTTGATTCAGTTTTGGGAGGTTGTATGAGTCTAAGAATTTATCCATTTATTCTAGATTGTCCAATGTGTTGGCATATAGCTTTTCATAGTATTCTCCTATTGGTAACTGGTAACTGTTGTAATTTCTCTTCTTCCACTTCTGATTTTATTTATTTGAGCCTTCTCTCCTTTTTCTTAGTGAGTGTGGCTAAGGATTTGTCAATTTTGTTTATCTTCTCAAAGAACCAGCTCTTAGTTTCATTGATCTTTTCTCCTGTTTTTTGTTTTTTGGGTTCTTTTTGGTCTCTATTTAATTTATTTCTGCTCTAATTCTTATTATTTCTCTCCTTCTGCTGACTTTGGGCTTTGTTCTTCTTTTTCTAGTTCTGTTAGGTGCAGTTGAAGATTGCTTATTTGAGATTTTTCTTGTTTGTTAAGGTGGGCCTGTATTGCTGTGAATTTCCCACTTAGGACCACTTTTCCTGCATCCCATATGAGTTGGTTTGGTGTATTTTCATTTTTATTTCTCTCCAGATACGTTTTGATTTCTCCTTCAATTTCTTCAATGATCCATTGGTTGTTCAGTAGCATGTTGTGTAGGCTCCACATATTTGTGACCTTCCCAGCTATTTTCTTGTAGTTGATTTTTAGTTTCACAGCATTATGGTCGGAAAAGAGGCTTGATAGGATTTCAATCTTCTTAAATTTTTTGAGGCTTGCCTTGTTTCCCAACATATAGTCTATCTTTGAGAATGTTCCATGTGCACTTGAGAAGAATGTGTATTCCGCTGTTTTGGGATGGAGTGTTCTATATATATATATTAATTCCATCTGATCTAGGTTTTCATTTAAGTCCGCTATTTCCTTGTTGACTTTCTGTCTGGATGACCTATCCATTGGTGTGAGTGGGGTTTTAAGGTCCCCTACTACTATTGTGTTGCTGTTAATATCTCTTTTTAGGTTTGTTAATAGTTGCTTTATGTACTCTGGTGCTCCTGTGTTGGGCGCACATATATTTATGTGTTTATGTCCTCTTGGTGGAATGTCCCTCTTTTCATTATATACTGCCCCTCTTTGCCTCTTATTGCCTTTTTTATCTTGAAGTCTGCTTTGCCTGATATAATTATGGCAACACCTGCTTTCTTTTGGTTGCCATTAGCTAGGAGTATCGTCTTCCATCCCTTCACTCTGAGTCTGTGTTTGTCTTTAGAGCTGAGGTGTGTTTCTTGGAGGAAGCATAATGTTGGGTCCTGCTTTTTAATCCTTCCAGCCACTCTGTGTCTTTTGATTGGAGAATTCTTTACATTTATGGTGATTATTGATATGTGAGGGCTTAATGCTGCCATTATATCACTTGTTTTCTGGTTGCTCTGTATTTCCCTTCTTTCTCAGCCCATGTATTTTAGACTGCCAATTTAGTTTGGTAGTTCTCTATGATGGTTTTCTCAGTTTTCTCTTTATTTATCATTTGTGTCTCTGTTCTGATTGTTTAGTGGTTACTGTGAGGTTTGTGTAAAAAATCTCGTAGATGAGATAGTCCTTTTTCTGATGGCTCTTATTTCCTTAGGGTAAGCAGGTTCCATTCCTTTTCTCTTCCCCTTCTGAGTTATTATTGTCACAAATTATTGTTTTGTGTTGTGAGTTTGTGACTAAATTGATGTGTTTCTAGGTTTTTTATGCTTTCCTTCCTTGTATCTTTTATGTTATAATTAAGGGTTTGGTAACCTGTCCTGATAGAGAGCTGGCATTTTCTGATTTTGTCTGCCTATTTATCTCCTTGCTCAAGGCTTTGTAAACCCTTTCTTGATTTTTTTCTCAGGTACAAGGGCCTTCTTGATCATTTCTTGAAGGGGGGGTCTTGTGGCAATGAACTCCCTCAGCTTTTGTTTATCTGGGGAAGGTTTTATTTCTCCATCATGTCTGAAGGATCATTTCCCTAGATCGCATATTCTTGGATAAAAGGTTTTGTCTTTCAGAATTTTGAATATATCATTCCACTCTCCCCTAGCCTGTAAGGTCTCTGCTGAGAAATCTGCTGAAAGCCTGATAGGGTTTCCTCTGTAAGTTATTTTTTTCTGCCTGGCTGCCCTTAATGTTTTTTCTTTATCATTGACTTTGCCAGTTTTACTAATATATTTCTTAGAGAAGATCTTTCTACATTGGTATAATTAGAAGTCCTGTTAGCTTATTTTACTTGAAAATTCAGCCCCTTACCCAGGTTTGGGAAGGTCTCAGCTATTGTTTCTTTCAACAAGCTCTCTTCTCTATTCTCCCTCTCTTTTCACTTTGGAATACCTATAATCTTATGTGACAGTACCTAATTGAGTTCAGATATTTCTCCAAGAATTTCTTCAGTTTTTCAAAATCTTAGCTGTTACTCCTCCTCCACCTGAACAATTTCTATATTTCTATCCTCTAAATCAGTGACTTTCTCCTCCATATCATCAGCTCTATTGTTTACAACCTTCCAAATCTGGATCACGGAAAAGTAGATGATTTGAATAGGACCAGTCACCAGTAAGGAGATTGAAGCAGTAATCAGAAACCTCCAAAGAATAAAAGTCCAGGATCAGATGGCTTCTCTGGTGAGTTCTACCAAACATTCGAAGAAGTCTTAATATCTGTCCTTCTCAAACTGTTTCAAAAAATTGAAGAGGAGGGGAGGCTCCTAACTCATTCTACAAAGCCAACATTATCCTGATACCAAAACCACACAATGACGACACAAAGAAAGAAAGTTACAGGCCAACATCACTGATGAACATCAATGCAAAAATCCTCAACCAAATACTAGCAAATTGAATGTAACAATACATTAAGAAGAGAATACACCATGGGGCTGGCCTGGTGGCACATCAGTTAAGTTCACACGCTCCACTTTGGCAGCCCTGGGTTTGCCAGTTTTGATCCCAGGTGCAGACATTGCACCACATGGCAACCCATGCTGTGGTAGGCATCCCACATATAAAGTAGAGGAAGATGGGCATGGATGTTACTTCAAGGCCAGTCTTCCTCAGCAAAAAGAGGAGGATTGGTTGCAGATGTTAGCTCAGGGCTAATCTTCCTAAAACAAAGAGCATACATCATGATCAAGTGGGTTTTATTCCATGGATGCAGGGGTGGTTCAACATCCACAAATCAATCAATGTGATACACCACATTTACAAAATGAGGAATAAAAATCACATGATCATCTCTATAGATGCAGAGAAAGCATTTGGCAAGGTACAGAATTCACTCACGATAAAAACTCTAAATAAAATTGGTATGGAAGGTAAATACCTCAACATAACAAAGGCCATATATGACAAACCCACAGCTAATATCATTCTCAATGGAGAAAAACTGAAAAGTATCCCTTTAAGAACAGGAACCAGAAAAGCATGCTCACTTTCACCACTCTCATTTAAAATGGTATTGGAAGTCAGAGCCAGAGCAATCGGGCAATAAATAGAAATAAAAGGGATCCAAATTTGAAGAGAAGAAGTGGGATTGTTACCATTTTTTTATGGCATGATTTTCTGTGTAGAAAACCCTAAAGAATCCACTAAAAAAAACTTTTAGACACAATACATGAATACAGTCAAGTCCAGCATGAAAAATCAACATACAAAAATCAGTAGCATTTATATACACTAACAACGAAGTAGCAGAAAGAGAAATTAAGAATATTATCCCATTTACAATTGCAACAAGAAGAATAAAATACCTAGGAATAAACTTATCCAAAGACGTGAAATATGTACGCTAAAAACTATGAAACATCATTGAAAGAAATTGAAGAAGACACAAAGAAATGGAAAGATATTCTGTTCTCTTGGATTGGAAGAATTAACCTTTTTAAAATGTCTGTACTTCCTAAAGTAATCTATAAATTCAATGCAATTCCTATCAAAGTTCCAACAACATTTTTCACAGAAATAGAACAAAGAATGCTAAAATTTAAGTGGAACAACAAAAGACCCCGAATAGCCAAAGGAATTCTGAGGAAAAAGTAGAAACCTGGAGGTATCACATTCCCTGATTTCAAAATGTACTACACAGCTATAGTAACCAAAACAGCATGGTACTGGCATGGAAACAGACACAGAGATCAATCAAACAGAATCAAGAGCCAAGAAATCAACCCACACATATGTGGACAGCTAACTTTTGACAAGGGAGCCAAGAGCATACAATGGAGAAAGGAGAGTCTCTTCAATAAGTGGTGTTGGGAAAACGACAGCCATTATCTTACACCAGGCACAAAAATCAACTTAAAATGGATTAAAGCTTTGAATGCAAGCCCTGAAACCATGAAACTTCTAGAAGAAAACATAGGCAGCATGCTCATTGACATCAGCCCTAGCAGCATATTTTCCAGTACCAAGTCTGACTGGGCAAGGGAAACAAAAGAAAAAATAAACAAATGGGACTACATCAAATTAAAAAAGCTTCTGCACAACAAAGGAAACCATCAACAAAATGAAAAGACAACCTAACAATTGGAAGAAGATATTTTCAAACCATCTATCAGATAATGGGTTAACATTCACCATATACAAATAACTCATACGTCTCAACAACAAAAAAACCCAACAACCCAATTTAAAAATGGGCAAAAAATCTGAACAGAGATTTCTCCAAAGATGATACACAGATGGCCAACAGGCACATGAAAACACATTCAACATCAGTAACTATCAGGGAAACGAAAATCACCAGTACAATGAGATATGACCTCACTCTGGTCAGAATGGCTATAATTAACAAGACAGGAAGCAACAAGTGTTGGACAGGATGTGGAGAGAAGGGAACACTCATACACTGCTGGTGGGAGTGCAAACTGGTGCAGCCTCTATGGAAAACAGTGTGGAGTATCCTCAGAAAATTAAGAACAGATCTACTGTACGATCCAGCTATTCCACTGCTGGGTATTTATCCAAATAGCTTGAAAACACAGATGCCTAAAGATACATTCATCCCTTTGTTCATCATAGCATTATTCACCATAGCCAAGGTTTGGATGCAACCTAGGTGCCCATGAAGGGACAAATGGATAAAGAAGATGTGGTATATATACACAATGGAATACTACTCAGCCATAAGAAATTATGAAATCTGGCCATTTGTGACAGCATGGATGGACCTTGAGGGTATTATGCTAAGTGAAATGTCAGAGGGAGAAAGTTAAATACCATATGATCTCACTCATAAGTAGAAGACAAAAACAACGACACACAAACACATAGCAACAGAGATTGGATTGGTGGTTACCAGAGGGGAAGGGGGAGGGAGGAGGGTGAAAGAGGTGATTAGGCTCACATGTGTGGTGATGGATTATAATTAGTCTTTGGGTGGTGAACATGATGTAATCTACACAGAATTCGAAATATGATGTACATCTGAAAGTTACATAATGTTATAATCCAATGTTACTGCTATAAAAGTAAAAATTAAAATAAAAAATCAAAACTTTCAACTATCCAAACCTCCTCCTTCCCTGAAGGCCCCAAATAGAAGAGTTGTCCTGGGCAATCCTATTTGCCATTTATCTCATTCTTAAAAATAAGGAGGGTGTCTGGGTGTAGGTAGAGCATAAATTAAACTTTGTAGTTGTTTTAACTCTGGATATATGAGAACTTAATATTAAAGATATTAGGAAGTGTCAAATCATTTGAATAGATGAGTGAAGAAACTCAGAATTATGTGTGACTATTGTAAAAAGCCTAGATTTTGATAATTAATATTAGACAAACAAATTAATTAATATTTACAAACAAAAGTACAGGGGATGGCCCAGCGGCATAGCAGTTAAGTTTACACTCTGCTTCAGTGGCCTGGGGTTCACCAGTTCAGATCCCAGGCGCAGACCTACACACCACTTATCAAGCTGCACCGTGGCAGGCATCTCACATATAAAGCAGAGGAAGATGGGCACAGATGTTAGCGCAGGCCCAATCTTCTTCAGCAAAAAGAGGAGGATTGGTGGTGGATGCTAGCTCAGGGCTAATCTTCCTCAAAAAAACAAGGAAAAAAACTACAGGCTTTGAAGTCATACACAGACCTGAACTTAAAGCCTGGCTCCACCACTTGGTTACTATGAATTTTTGGCAAGTTAATTTCACATAATTGAGCCTCGGTTTCCTTCTCTGTAAACTGGGAAGTGTCTACTGACGGATGACTGGATAAAGAAAATGTGGTATACACACACGATGGACTATATTTCAGCCATGAAAAAGAATGAAATCTTGCCATTTGTGACCACATGGATGGACCTTGAGGGCATTATGCTAACAAAATAGGTCAGACAGGGAAATACCGTAAGATCTCACTCACATGTGGAATCTAAAAAAAAAAAAAAAAAAAAAAAAAAACTGATGGAAAAAAATGAATTGTATTTTGTTTTTTACGTAACTGTTTTCTTCGTGTCCAGAATTTCTGTTTTTTTTTTTTTTAAAGATTTTTTTTTTAATTTTCTTCCTTTTTCTCCCCAAAGCCCCCCAGGACATAGTTGTATATTCTTTGTTGTGGGTCCTTCTAGTTGTGGCATGTGGGATGCTGCCTCAGCGTGGTTTGATGAGCAGTGCCATGTCCGCGCCCAGGATTCGAACCAACGAAACACTGGGCCGCCTGCAGCGGAGCGCGCGAACTTAACCACTCGGCCACGGGGCCAGCCCCCAGAATTTCTGTTTTTTAATATTCTCAATCTCCTTGGTGAACTATTCCTTCTGCTCATTAATTTTATTGCTGAGATCATTTAACTGTCTTTCTGAATTTTCTTGGAGCTCATTGAGCTTCTTTATGATGTCTTTTGAATTCTCTGCCATTTACAGCATAAATTTCTGTGACTTTAGGATTGGTATTTGGAGACTTGTCATTTTCCTTCTGCTCCGTATTGTTACTGTAGTTTTCATATTTTTTGATGAACTGATCCTTTACTAGGGCCTTTTTAATAGTATCAGGTAGCACATTCCACCTATCACCTCTGAGGTGGGCAGGAGCTGTGTTTTCTGAACCTGCTGCGTGCTAGAAGATGTGCCAGTAGGGCTCATCTGCATTTGCCCACTGTCGGCAGCTGCTTGGCAGGTCACACATACATGCCCAGGTGCTCTTGTGTGGGACCACTGCATTGGCATGGGACCAGCTGAGCTGGTGCACTAGGCAGGACAGGATGAGCACTTTCTTTCACGTGCGCAGACTGGCTGTGTGCTCACAGGTGGTTCACCTGAGCTGCTGCACTTGATGGGGCTCCTTTGCAGGGGCTAAGCTGCACCATTCAGTAGAGAGCATTCCTGGGGGAGGGGCCACCATGGCACCATTGATGTTCCCACTGCCAGGTTGCAACTCCAAATTCAAAGGCATTCAAATGCAGGCTTGTCTGCCCCCAGCCTCCTCTTTCAGTCATGAACCAGCTGCTGTGTGAGGACCCACGACCTAGATTGCTGCCACCAGGAAAGGTGGAGGGATCTGCTCACCTCTCTACCCTGCCTCCCAGGTATCCCATCCCCTCACCTTCAGATGTATGGCTGTGTGGATCTCTCAGCTGTCCTATTGTGCTTTTTAGGGAATCCTCTGTTGGTTAATGAATGTCCATTTAGTTGTAACTTAAAGGGGAGAGACTAAGGAAACAATTCACTCTGCTATGATGCTGATGTCACTTTCTGGCCATTTTCTTCTTTCTATTGTGGCATTTTCTTTCTCACTTAAAGAAGTCCATTTAACATTTCTTGTAAGGCTGATTTAGTTGTGATGAACTCCTTTAGTTTTTTTCTTGCCGGAAAACTCTTTATTTCTCCTTCCATCATGAATGATAAACTTAAACTTGACAGGTAGAGTATTCTTATTTGTAGGCTTTTTCCTTTCAGCACTTTGAATATTTCATGCCACTCCCTTCTAGCCCATAAAATTTCTGTTGAGAAGTCAGGTGATAGCCTTATGGGGTTTCCCTTCATCATAACGTGTTGCTTTTCTCTCACAGCTTTTAAGATTCTCTCTTTACATTTAGTTATCGATGTTTCAATTATAATGTGTCTTTGTGTGGACCTCTCTGGGTTCATCCTGTTTGGTACTCTCTGTGCTTCCTCTACCTGGATGTCTGTTTCTTTCCCCAGGCTAGGGAAGTTTTCAGCTGTTATTTCTTCAAATAAGTTCTCTGGCCTTTTATTTCTCTCTTCTCTGGGACACCTATAATACAAATGTCAGTACGCTTGATGTTGTCCTGGAGGTCCCTTAAACTCTCCTTATTATTTTTAATGTTTTTTTTCTGGTCAGCTTGGATGATTTTCTCTACTCTGTCGTCCAGATTGCTGATCCATTCTTCTGTGTCATCTACTCTGCTGTGGTTTCCCTATAGTGAATTTTTCATTTCCATTATTGTATTATTCAGCTCTGTTTGGTTCTTTTTTATGTTTTCTAATTTCTTGTTGAAGTTCTCACTTTGTTCATCTTTTCTTCTCCTGAGTTCAGTGAGCATTCTTAAGACCATTATTTGTACTCTTCATCAGGTAGATTGTTTATTTTGCTGAGTTTAGTTTTGTTCTTTAGTTTAGTTTAGTTTAGTTCTTTTTCTGAAGATTTGTCATGTTCTTTTATTAGGAACATATGCCTTTGTCGTCTCATTTTACCTACTTCTCTGTCCTTATTTCTGTGTATTAGGTAGATCAGCTACATCTCCTAGTCTTGGAAATGTGGCCTTATTTAGGAAATGTCTTAAGGGGCTCAGCTATGTTCTCCCCTCTTGTCACCCATGCCAAATGCTCCAGGGGTGTCCCCTATGTGGGCTGCATGTGCCCTTCTGTTGTGTTGGGACAGGTGTTGCTGGCATGCAGGTAGGCTGGGCTGGCCCCTGGGCCAGCTCATTGTGAGGCCCTGCCATGTCCATCTACCATGTGCATATTATTGGGCAGGACAAGCCCCCAGCACAGCTGGCTGTGAGGCCTCGTAGTGCACAACTACTGTGGGTTTGCTGGTGAGCAAGTCATGCCCCTGGTGTGGCTGGTGTGCACCTGGCAGTGTTTGCAGCTGTAGCTAGTTTGCTGTTGGGTTGGGCAGGCCTCCAGCATGGGCTGGCTGTGTGTCCTGGCAATGCACAGCCGTCTTGGTTGAGCTGGTGTGTAGGGCAGGCCCCTATTGTGGCTGGGTATGCCACCTGGCATCACAGCTGTTTCTAGCTTATTCTTGGGTTGGGTAGGCCTCCTGCATGGGTTGGCTATGCAGCCCAGTCTGCACAACTGCCTTGGGTGTGCTCCCGGGTTGGTCAGGCCCCCAGTGTGGGCTGGCTGGGTGGCCTCAGGCATGGTCTTGCTTCAGGTGTGCTGGTGGGCAGTGCAGGCTGCCATCACAGCAGTGTGCCACTGTTTCTGATGCTTTGGTGGGTGAGGTAAATGCCCTGTGTACCTGATTGTGAGGCCCATTGGTGAAATTCTGCTGCATGCTCACTGGTGGTGGGGGCAGCCTGCCCCACCTGGTTGTGCTTGATTGCCTTGGGTGCCCTAGTGAGTGGAGCAGGCTGCTGTGCTAACAGACTAGAGGAAAGATTCAAAATGGTGCCTGCCAGTGTCTGTGTCCTCATGGCTGAACTAGATCACAATAATGTCTGCTGCCAGTGTCTCAGTCCCTGGAAAGGGACCCCAGCCACCTCCTGCCTCTCTGGGAAGTTGTCAGAGCTTAGTAAGTGAGTCTATTTTACCAATGAACTATGAACTTTTCCGTCTGGTGTTTTGTTCGGGTTTCTGGGTTGGATGAGTCTGTGCATGGACCCTTTAAGAGGAAGTTTTTCTTTTCCTGAAGTTCTATAACTTTTCTGGGGTTATTCCTCATTGGTTTTCAAAGCCAGGTGTTTTGAGATCTTGTCTCTCTTGTGCTGTATCTAAGGGCTGATGTGGCTAATGTGGAGCTCGAATCTCCTGCTCCTCCAGGAAAAGCTCTGTACCTTTGAGTTTGTTCCCAACTGTGAAGCACTGCAGCTAGGGTGTGTTTTTTTTTCCCTCAGTGGGACTGTTTCTCTGTCTCTTCCACCCCTCTGTGTCTTGTCCCTTGTTGTAGAGGTTCTTTTCATCCAGTTTCCAGTTCTCTCAGAGGAAATGGTCCCATATGTAGTTGTAATTTTGTTGTGTCCATGTAAGGGGGCAAGCTCAAGATCCTGTTACACTACCATCTTTCAAACTCCTCCTCTAGACGTCTTTTCTTGAAAGATACCTACTGGGGTGGAAGTCTTTCTTCTTGGCCTTCTGCCTTTATTGGGGATTATTCTCTGACTTTCTGGGCTGGAAGTTCTTCTGGCTCCTTGTTTTGATTGGGGTTTATTCCCTGACTCCTGAACTGGAAGGATTTTTTTCTAGCTCCTTGTTTGGTATAGGGTTCACTCCCCTAGTCCTGGGCTGTAAAAAATTTTTTCCTGGCTTTTTGTGGAGTGTCTCTGTTCTATTTGTTCCTTCTTTTCCAATGGGAACTTCCCAGTTCATTGAAAGCCCCTCCTGAATCTCTGCTGACTATATGTTCTGCCAACTCTGTCCACCACCTTCTTTTTTTTTTTTTTTGAGGAAGATTAGCCCAGAGCTAAGATCTGCTGCCAATCCTCCTCTTTTTGCTGAGGAAGACTGGCCCTGAGCTAACATCTGTGCCCATCTTCTTCTACTTTATATGTGGGATGTCTGCCACAGCATGGCTTGACATGAGGTGCATAAGTCTGCACCTGGGATCTGAACCGGCAAACCCCAGGCTGTGCAAGTGGAACATGCGAACTTAACTGCTGCACCACTGGGCTGGCGCCTCACCTCCTTCTTGTTGGCATCACTTTACTGAGGATAATTTGAAACATTTTGGCCTCCTGGGACCCTTGCGATCTCCCCAAGGTGGCTCCTCTAAGACTTCTCCCTTGCTTTCACTCCTCCCACCTTTGTTTACCACCTTTAATCTTTTCTTTGCCACCTTTAATCCTTTGATATGTCCCTCTTTAATTTCCTACCCTCTCCATCCCTCTGTCCATTTCTTCCAGACTTTCCCCTTCCCACTTCAGCCCCTCAGGTCCATACAGTCACTTGAACTTTAGGACCCCTGCCCCTATTTGGTTGTCCAAGGGACTCGGGGTCCACCAAAAGCAACTACCTGATGCTGAAAAGGAAAAGGAAAGAACTAATTGCAAATAGACTGAATATTTTATCCACTCAGATAAATTTGGAGACATCCAGACAACCCCTAGATGTCTCTTCAGCCTAAGAGATAGTCTACAGCCTCCTTAAGATTATACATCACTACCAAATAAAATCTTAGAAGTCTTCTCCACAAATTTGAGTAAAAAGCATTAGTACTATTAGTTACATATTGAACAGGTAAACTTAACTTGTCCTATTTCATCAAGAAATATAATTCAGATAAAAATAAAAGTGGAGTAAGATGAGAGTCAACTATTTTATATGAACTAGTGACTTTTGTATTACTGTGTCGCCTGATTCATGGTTAAAATTTTACAATGAAAGCTATAAAATCTCTGCATATGTCTGTCTGTATGTGTATGTATGTATTTATATTATGCATATGTGATACTTTTCGCTCCACTCACTAGGGCACCCAAGGCAATCAAGCACAACCAGGTGGGGCAGGCAGTCTGCCCCAGGGGCTGCCCCCACCACCAGTGAGCATGCAGCAGAATTTCACCAATGGGCCTCACAATCAGGTACACAGGGCATTTACCTCACCCACCAAAGCATCAGAAACAGTGGCACACTGCTGTGATGGCAGCCTGCACTGCCCACCAGCACACCTGAAGCAAGACCATGCCTGAGGCCACCCAGCCAGCCCACACTGGGGGCCTGACCAACCCGGGAGCACACCCAAGGCAGTTGTGCAGACTGGGCTGCATAGCCAACCCATGCAAGAGGCCTACCCAACCCAAGAATAAGCTATAAACAGCTGTGATGCCAGGTGGCATACCCAGCCACAATAGGGGCCTGCCCTACACACCAGCTCAACCAAGACGGCTGTGCATTGCCAGGACACACAGCCAGCCCATGCTGGAGGCCTGCCCAACCCAACAGCAAACTAGCTACAGCTGCAAACACTGCCAGGTGCACACCAGCCACACCAGGGGCATGACTTGCTCACCAGCAAACCCACAGTAGTTGTGCACTACGAGGCCTCACAGCCAGCTGTGCTGGGGGCTTGTCCTGCCCAATAATATGCACATGGTAGATGGACATGGCAGGGCCTCACAATGAGCTGGCCCAGGGGCCAGCCCAGCCTACCTGCATGCCAGCAACACCTGTCCCAACACAACAGAAGGGCACATGCAGCCCACATAGGGGACACCCCTGGAGCATTTGGCATGGGTGACAAGAGGGGAGAACATAGCTGAGCCCCTTAAGACATTTCCTAAATAAGGCCACATTTCCAAGACTAGGAGATGTAGCTGATCTACCTAATACACAGAAATAAGGACAGAGAAGTAGGTAAAATGAGACGACAAAGGCATATGTTCCTAATAAAAGAACATGACAAATCTTCAGAAAAAGAACTAAACTAAACTAAACTAAAGAACAAAACTAAACTCAGCAAAATAAACAATCTACCTGATGAAGAGTACAAATAATGGTCTTAAGAATGCTCACTGAACTCAGGAGAAGAAAAGATGAACAAAGTGAGAACTTCAACAAGAAATTAGAAAACATAAAAAAGAACCAAACAGAGCTGAATAATACAATAATGGAAATGAAAAATTCACTATAGGGAAACCACAGCAGAGTAGATGACACAGAAGAATGGATCAGCAATCTGGACGACAGAGTAGAGAAAATCATCCAAGCTGACCAGAAAAAAAACATTAAAAATAATAAGGAGAGTTTAAGGGACCTCCAGGACAACATCAAGCGTACTGACATTTGTATTATAGGTGTCCCAGAGAAGAGAGAAATAAAAGGCCAGAGAACTTATTTGAAGAAATAACAGCTGAAAACTTCCCTAGCCTGGGGAAAGAAACAGACATCCAGGTAGAGGAAGCACAGAGAGTACCAAACAGGATGAACCCAGAGAGGTCCACACAAAGACACATTATAATTGAAACATCGATAACTAAATGTAAAGAGAGAATCTTAAAAGCTGTGAGAGAAAAGCAACACGTTATGATGAAGGGAAACCCCATAAGGCTATCACCTGACTTCTCAACAGAAATTTTATGGGCTAGAAGGGAGTGGCATGAAATATTCAAAGTGCTGAAAGGAAAAAGCCTACAAATAAGAATACTCTACCTGTCAAGTTTAAGTTTATCATTCATGATGGAAGGAGAAATAAAGAGTTTTCCGGCAAGAAAAAAACTAAAGGAGTTCATCACAACTAAATCAGCCTTACAAGAAATGTTAAATGGACTTCTTTAAGTGAGAAAGAAAATGCCACAATAGAAAGAAGAAAATGGCCAGAAAGTGACATCAGCATCATAGCAGAGTGAATTGTTTCCTTAGTCTCTCCCCTTTAAGTTACAACTAAATGGACATTCATTAACCAACAGAGGATTCCCTAAAAAGCACAATAGGACAGCTGAGAGATCCACACAGCCATACATCTGAAGGTGAGGGGATGGGATACCTGGGAGGCAGGGTAGAGAGGTGAGCAGATCCCTCCACCTTTCCTGGTGGCAGCAATCTAGGTCGTGGGTCCTCACACAGCAGCTGGTTCATGACTGAAAGAGGAGGCTGGGGGCAGACAAGCCTGCATTTGAATGCCTTTGAATTTGGAGTTGCAACCTGGCAGTGGGAACATCAATGGTGCCATGGTGGCCCCTCCCCCAGGAATGCTCTCTACTGAATGGTGCAGCTTAGCCCCTGCAAAGGAGCCCCATCAAGTGCAGCAGCTCAGGTGAACCACCTGTGAGCACACAGCCAGTCTGCGCACGTGAAAGAAAGTGCTCATCCTGTCCTGCCTAGTGCACCAGCTCAGCTGGTCCCATGCCAATGCAGTGGTCCCACACAAGAGCACCTGGGCATGTATGTGTGACCTGCCAAGCAGCTGCCGACAGTGGGCAAATGCAGATGAGCCCTACTGGCACATCTTCTAGCACGCAGCAGGTTCAGAAAACACAGCTCCTGCCCACCTCAGAGGTGATAGGTGGAATGTGCTACCTGATACTATTAAAAAGGCCCTAGTAAAGGATCAGTTCATCAAAAAATATGAAAACTACAGTAACAATACGGAGCAGAAGGAAAATGACAAGTCTCCAAATACCAATCCTAAAGTCACAGAAATTTATGCTGTAAATGGCAGAGAATTCAAAAGACATCATAAAGAAGCTCAATGAGCTCCAAGAAAATTCAGAAAGACAGTTAAATGATCTCAGCAATAAAATTAATGAGCAGAAGGAATAGTTCACCAAGGAGATTGAGAATATTAAAAAACAGAAATTCTGGGGGCTGGCCCCGTGGCCGAGTGGTTAAGTTCGCGCGCTCCGCTGCAGGCGGCCCAGTGTTTCGTTGGTTCGAATCCTGGGCGCGGACATGGCACTGCTCATCAAACCACGCTGAGGCAGCATCCCACATGCCACAACTAGAAGGACCCACAACAAAGAATATACAACTATGTCCTGGGGGGCTTTGGGGAGAAAAAGGAAGAAAATTAAAAAAAAAATCTTTAAAAAAAAAAAAAACAGAAATTCTGGACACGAAGAAAACAGTTACGTAAAAAACAAAATACAATTCATTTTTTTCCATCAGTTTTTTTTTTTTTTTTTTTTTTTTTTTAGATTCCACATGTGAGTGAGATCTTACGGTATTTCCCTGTCTGACCTATTTTGTTAGCATAATGCCCTCAAGGTCCATCCATGTGGTCACAAATGGCAAGATTTCATTCTTTTTCATGGCTGAAATATAGTCCATCGTGTGTGTATACCACATTTTCTTTATCCAGTCATCCGTCAGTAGACACTTCCCAGTTTACAGAGAAGGAAACCGAGGCTCAATTATGTGAAATTAACTTGCCAAAAATTCATAGTAACCAAGTGGTGGAGCCAGGCTTTAAGTTCAGGTCTGTGTATGACTTCAAAGCCTGTAGTTTTTTTCCTTGTTTTTTTGAGGAAGATTAGCCCTGAGCTAGCATCCACCACCAATCCTCCTCTTTTTGCTGAAGAAGATTGGGCCTGCGCTAACATCTGTGCCCATCTTCCTCTGCTTTATATGTGAGATGCCTGCCACGGTGCAGCTTGATAAGTGGTGTGTAGGTCTGCGCCTGGGATCTGAACTGGTGAACCCCAGGCCACTGAAGCAGAGTGTAAACTTAACTGCTATGCCGCTGGGCCATCCCCTGTACTTTTGTTTGTAAATATTAATTAATTTGTTTGTCTAATATTAATTATCAAAATCTAGGCTTTTTACAATAGTCACACATAATTCTGAGTTTCTTCACTCATCTATTCAAATGATTTGACACTTCCTAATATCTTTAATATTAAGTTCTCATATATCCAGAGTTAAAACAACTACAAAGTTTAATTTATGCTCTACCTACACCCAGACACCCTCCTTATTTTTAAGAATGAGATAAATGGCAAATAGGATTGCCCAGGACAACTCTTCTATTTGGGGCCTTCAGGGAAGGAGGAGGTTTGGATAGTTGAAAGTTTTGATTTTTTATTTTAATTTTTACTTTTATAGCAGTAACATTGGATTATAACATTATGTAACTTTCAGATGTACATCATATTTCGAATTCTGTGTAGATTACATCATGTTCACCACCCAAAGACTAATTATAATCCATCACCACACATGTGAGCCTAATCACCTCTTTCACCCTCCTCCCTCCCCCTTCCCCTCTGGTAACCACCAATCCAATCTCTGTTGCTATGTGTTTGTGTGTCGTTGTTTTTGTCTTCTACTTATGAGTGAGATCATATGGTATTTAACTTTCTCCCTCTGACATTTCACTTAGCATAATACCCTCAAGGTCCATCCATGCTGTCACAAATGGCCAGATTTCATAATTTCTTATGGCTGAGTAGTATTCCATTGTGTATATATACCACATCTTCTTTATCCATTTGTCCCTTCATGGGCACCTAGGTTGCATCCAAACCTTGGCTATGGTGAATAATGCTATGATGAACAAAGGGATGAATGTATCTTTAGGCATCTGTGTTTTCAAGCTATTTGGATAAATACCCAGCAGTGGAATAGCTGGATCGTACAGTAGATCTGTTCTTAATTTTCTGAGGATACTCCACACTGTTTTCCATAGAGGCTGCACCAGTTTGCACTCCCACCAGCAGTGTATGAGTGTTCCCTTCTCTCCACATCCTGTCCAACACTTGTTGCTTCCTGTCTTGTTAATTATAGCCATTCTGACCAGAGTGAGGTCATATCTCATTGTACTGGTGATTTTCGTTTCCCTGATAGTTACTGATGTTGAATGTGTTTTCATGTGCCTGTTGGCCATCTGTGTATCATCTTTGGAGAAATCTCTGTTCAGATTTTTTGCCCATTTTTAAATTGGGTTGTTGGGTTTTTTTGTTGTTGAGACGTATGAGTTATTTGTATATGGTGAATGTTAACCCATTATCTGATAGATGGTTTGAAAATATCTTCTTCCAATTGTTAGGTTGTCTTTTCATTTTGTTGATGGTTTCCTTTGTTGTGCAGAAGCTTTTTTAATTTGATGTAGTCCCATTTGTTTATTTTTTCTTTTGTTTCCCTTGCCCAGTCAGACTTGGTACTGGAAAATATGCTGCTAGGGCTGATGTCAATGAGCATGCTGCCTATGTTTTCTTCTAGAAGTTTCATGGTTTCAGGGCTTGCATTCAAAGCTTTAATCCATTTTAAGTTGATTTTTGTGCCTGGTGTAAGATAATGGCTGTCGTTTTCCCAACACCACTTATTGAAGAGACTCTCCTTTCTCCATTGTATGCTCTTGGCTCCCTTGTCAAAAGTTAGCTGTCCACATATGTGTGGGTTGATTTCTTGGCTCTTGATTCTGTTTGATTGATCTCTGTGTCTGTTTCCATGCCAGTACCATGCTGTTTTGGTTACTATAGCTGTGTAGTACATTTTGAAATCAGGGAATGTGATACCTCCAGGTTTCTACTTTTTCCTCAGAATTCCTTTGGCTATTCGGGGTCTTTTGTTGTTCCACTTAAATTTTAGCATTCTTTGTTCTATTTCTGTGAAAAATGTTGTTGGAACTTTGATAGGAATTGCATTGAATTTATAGATTACTTTAGGAAGTACAGACATTTTAAAAAGGTTAATTCTTCCAATCCAAGAGAACAGAATATCTTTCCATTTCTTTGTGTCTTCTTCAATTTCTTTCAATGATGTTTCATAGTTTTTAGCGTACATATTTCACGTCTTTGGATAAGTTTATTCCTAGGTATTTTATTCTTCTTGTTGCAATTGTAAATGGGATAATATTCTTAATTTCTCTTTCTGCTACTTCGTTGTTAGTGTATATAAATGCTACTGATTTTTGTATGTTGATTTTTCATGCTGGACTTGACTGTATTCATGTATTGTGTCTAAAAGTTTTTTTTAGTGGATTCTTTAGGGTTTTCTACACAGAAAATCATGCCATAAAAAAATGGTAACAATCCCACTTCTTCTCTTCAAATTTGGATCCCTTTTATTTCTATTTATTGCCCGATTGCTCTGGCTCTGACTTCCAATACCATTTTAAATGAGAGTGGTGAAAGTGAGCATGCTTTTCTGGTTCCTGTTCTTAAAGGGATACTTTTCAGTTTTTCTCCATTGAGAATGATATTAGCTGTGGGTTTGTCATATATGGCCTTTGTTATGTTGAGGTATTTACCTTCCATACCAATTTTATTTAGAGTTTTTATCGTGAGTGAATTCTGTACCTTGCCAAATGCTTTCTCTGCATCTATAGAGATGATCATGTGATTTTTATTCCTCATTTTGTAAATGTGGTGTATCACATTGATTGATTTGTGGATGTTGAACCACCCCTGCATCCATGGAATAAAACCCACTTGATCATGATGTATGCTCTTTGTTTTAGGAAGATTAGCCCTGAGCTAACATCTGCAACCAATCCTCCTCTTTTTGCTGAGGAAGACTGGCCTTGAAGTAACATCCATGCCCATCTTCCTCTACTTTATATGTGGGATGCCTACCACAGCATGGGTTGCCATGTGGTGCAATGTCTGCACCTGGGATCAAAACTGGCAAACCCAGGGCTGCCAAAGTGGAGCGTGTGAACTTAACTGATGTGCCACCAGGCCAGCCCCATGGTGTATTCTCTTCTTAATGTATTGTTACATTCAATTTGCTAGTATTTGGTTGAGGATTTTTGCATTGATGTTCATCAGTGATGTTGGCCTGTAACTTTCTTTCTTTGTGTCGTCATTGTGTGGTTTTGGTATCAGGATAATGTTGGCTTTGTAGAATGAGTTAGGAGCCTCCCCTCCTCTTCAATTTTTTGAAACAGTTTGAGAAGGACAGATATTAAGACTTCTTCGAATGTTTGGTAGAACTCACCAGAGAAGCCATCTGATCCTGGACTTTTATTCTTTGGAGGTTTCTGATTACTGCTTCAATCTCCTTACTGGTGACTGGTCCTATTCAAATCATCTACTTTTCCGTGATCCAGATTTGGAAGGTTGTAAACAATAGAGCTGATGATATGGAGGAGAAAGTCACTGATTTAGAGGATAGAAATATAGAAATTGTTCAGGTGGAGGAGGAGTAACAGCTAAGATTTTGAAAAACTGAAGAAATTCTTGGAGAAATATCTGAACTCAATTAGGTACTGTCACATAAGATTATAGGTATTCCAAAGTGAAAAGAGAGGGAGAATAGAGAAGAGAGCTTGTTGAAAGAAACAATAGCTGAGACCTTCCCAAACCTGGGTAAGGGGCTGAATTTTCAAGTAAAATAAGCTAACAGGACTTCTAATTATACCAATGTAGAAAGATCTTCTCTAAGAAATATATTAGTAAAACTGGCAAAGTCAATGATAAAGAAAAAACATTAAGGGCAGCCAGGCAGAAAAAAATAACTTACAGAGGAAACCCTATCAGGCTTTCAGCAGATTTCTCAGCAGAGACCTTACAGGCTAGGGGAGAGTGGAATGATATATTCAAAATTCTGAAAGACAAAACCTTTTATCCAAGAATATGCGATCTAGGGAAATGATCCTTCAGACATGATGGAGAAATAAAACCTTCCCCAGATAAACAAAAGCTGAGGGAGTTCATTGCCACAAGACCCCCCCTTCAAGAAATGATCAAGAAGGCCCTTGTACCTGAGAAAAAAATCAAGAAAGGGTTTACAAATCCTTGAGCAAGGAGATAAATAGGCAGACAAAATCAGAAAATGCCAGCTCTCTATCAGGACAGGTTACCAAACCCTTAATTATAACATAAAAGATACAAGGAAGGAAAGCATAAAAAACCTAGAAACACATCAATTTAGTCACAAACTCACAACACAAAACAATAATTTGTGACAATAATAACTCAGAAGGGGAAGAGAAAAGGAATGGAACCTGCTTACCCTAAGGAAATAAGAGCCATCAGAAAAAGGACTATCTCATCTACGAGATTTTTTACACAAACCTCACAGTAACCACTAAACAATCAGAACAGAGACACAAATGATAAATAAAGAGAAAACTGAGAAAACCATCATAGAGAACTACCAAACTAAATTGGCAGTCTAAAATACATGGGCTGAGAAAGAAGGGAAATACAGAGCAACCAGAAAACAAGTGATATAATGGCAGCATTAAGCCCTCACATATCAATAATCACCATAAATGTAAAGAATTCTCCAATCAAAAGACACAGAGTGGCTGGAAGGATTAAAAAGCAGGACCCAACATTATGCTTCCTCCAAGAAACACACCTCAGCTCTAAAGACAAACACAGACTCAGAGTGAAGGGATGGAAGACGATACTCCTAGCTAATGGCAACCAAAAGAAAGCAGGTGTTGCCATAATTATATCAGGCAAAGCAGACTTCAAGATAAAAAAGGCAATAAGAGGCAAAGAGGGGCAGTATATAATGAAAAGAGGGACATTCCACCAAGAGGACATAAACACATAAATATATGTGCGCCCAACACAGGAGCACCAGAGTACATAAAGCAACTATTAACAAACCTAAAAAGAGATATTAACAGCAACACAATAGTAGTAGGGGACCTTAAAACCCCACTCACACCAATGGATAGGTCATCCAGACAGAAAGTCAACAAGGAAATAGCGGACTTAAATGAAAACCTAGATCAGATGGAATTAATATATATATATAGAACACTCCATCCCAAAACAGCGGAATACACATTCTTCTCAAGTGCACATGGAACATTCTCAAAGATAGACTATATGTTGGGAAACAAGGCAAGCCTCAAAAAATTTAAGAAGATTGAAATCCTATCAAGCCTCTTTTCCGACCATAATGCTGTGAAACTAAAAATCAACTACAAGAAAATAGCTGGGAAGGTCACAAATATGTGGAGCCTACACAACATGCTACTGAACAACCAATGGATCATTGAAGAAATTGAAGGAGAAATCAAAACGTATCTGGAGAGAAATAAAAATGAAAATACACCAAACCAACTCATATGGGATGCAGGAAAAGTGGTCCTAAGTGGGAAATTCACAGCAATACAGGCCCACCTTAACAAACAAGAAAAATCTCAAATAAGCAATCTTCAACTGCACCTAACAGAACTAGAAAAAGAAGAACAAAGCCCAAAGTCAGCAGAAGGAGAGAAATAATAAGAATTAGAGCAGAAATAAATTAAATAGAGACCAAAAAGAACCCAAAAAACAAAAAACAGGAGAAAAGATCAATGAAACTAAGAGCTGGTTCTTTGAGAAGATAAACAAAATTGACAAATCCTTAGCCACACTCACTAAGAAAAAGGAGAGAAGGCTCAAATAAATAAAATCAGAAGTGGAAGAAGAGAAATTACAACAGTTACCAGTTACCAATAGGAGAATACTATGAAAAGCTATATGCCAACACATTGGACAATCTAGAATAAATGGATAAATTCTTAGACTCATACAACCTCCCAAAACTGAATCAAGAAGAAAGAGAATCTGAATAGACTGATCACAAGCAAAGAGATTGAAAGAGGAATCAAACACTTCCCCCAAAATAAAAGTCCAGGACCAGATGGCTTCTCTGGAGAATTCTACCAAACATTCAAAGAAGATTTAATATCCTTCTCAAACTATTCCAAAAAACTGAAGCAGACGGAACACTTCCTAACACATTTTACGAGGCCAACATCACCCTGATCCAAAAGCCAGACAAGGGCAACACGAAGAAGGAAAATTACAGGTCAATACCGCTGATGAACGTAGATGCAAAAATCCTCAACAAAATATTGGCAAACTGAATACAGCAATACATTAAAAGGATCATACACCATGATCAAGTGGGATTTATACCAGGGATGCAGGGATGGGTCAACATCCACCAATGAATCAAAGTGATACAACACATTAATAAAACGAGGAATGAAAACCACATGATCATCTCAATAGAGGCAGAGAAAACATTTGACAAGATCCAACATCCATTTATGATAAAAACTCTCCATAAAATGGGTATAGAAGGAAAGTACCTCAACATAATAAAGGCCATATATGACAAACCCACAGCCAACACCATACTCAATGGAGAAAAACTGAAAGCCATCCCTCTGAGAACAGGAACAAGAAAAGTGTGCCCACTCTCGCCACTCTTATTCAACATAGTACTGGACGTTTTGGCCAGAGCAATTAGGCAAGAAAAAGGAATAAAGGGTATCCAAATTGGCAAGGAAGAAGTGAAACTCTTGATATTTGCGGATGACATGATTTTATATATAGAAAGCCCTAAAGAATTCATCAGAAAACTATTAGAAATAATCAACAACTACAGCAAAGTTGCAGGGTACAAGATCAACTTACAAAGATCAGTGGCATTTCTATACTCTAATAATGAACTAGCAGAAAAAGAACTCAAGAATACAATCCCATTTCCAATCGCCACAAAAAGAATAAAATATCTAGGAATAAATTTAACTAAGGAGGTGAAAGACCTATACAATGAAAACTACAAGATACTATTGAAATAAATTGATGATGACACAAAGAAATGGACAGATATTCCATGCACATGGGTTGGAAGAATAAACATAGTTAAAATGTCCATACTACCTAAAGCGATCTACAGATTCAATGCAATCCCAACCAGGGTCCCAATGATATTCTTCACGGAAATAGAACGAAGAATCCTAAAATTCAAATGCGGCAACAACAGACCCCAAATAGCTAAAGCAATCCTGAGAAAAAGGGAACAAAGCTGGAGGCATCACAATCCCTGACTTCAAAGTATACTACAAAGCTATAGTAATCAAAACAGCATTGCACTGGTACAAAAACAGATGTACAGGTCGATGGAACAGAATTGAAAGCCCAGAAATAAAACCACACATCTATGACAGCTAATCTTCAACAAAGGAGCCAAGAATACACAATGGATAAAGGAAAGTCTCTTCAGTAAATGGTGTTGGGAAAACTGGAGAGCCCACATGCAAAAGAATGAAAGTATACCATTATCTTTTGCCATATACAAAAATTAATGCAAAATGGATTAAAGACTTGAAGGTAAGACGTGAAACCATAAAACTCCTAGAAGAAAATATAGGCAGTACACTCATTGACATCGGTCTTAGAAGGATCTTTTCAAATGCCATGTCTACTTGGGCAAGGGAAACAAAAGAAAAAATTAAAAAATGGGGCTTCATCAGACTAAAGAGCTTCTGCAAGGCAATGGAAGCCACAAACAAAATGAAAAGACAACCCACCAACTGGGAGAAAATATTTGCAAACCACATATCTGATAAGGAGTTCATATCCAAAATATATAAAGAACTCATACATCTCAACAACAAGAAAACTATAAACCCAAATGAAAAATGGGCAAAAGATATGAACAGACATTTTGCAAAAGAAAATATACAGACACCCAACAGGCACATGAAAGGATGTTCAACATCATTAACTATCAGGGAAATGCAAATCAAAACCACAATGAGATATCACTGCACTCCCACCAGAATGGCTATAATTGAGAAGACAGGAAACAATAGGTGTTGGAGAGGAGGTGGAGAGAAGGGAACCCTCATACACTGCTGGTGGGAATGCGAACTGGTGCAGCCACTATGGAAAACAGTATAGAGATTCCTGAAAAAATTAAGAAGAGAACTACCATACGATCCATCTGTTCCACTGTGGGTATTTATCCAAAGAGTGTGAAAACACGAATGTGTAAAGATACATGCACCCCTATATTCATCACAGCATTATTCACAATAGCCAAGACTTGGAAGCAACCTAGGTGCCCATCATGGGACGAATGGATATAGAAGATGTGGTATATATACACAGTGGAATACTACTCAGCCATAAAAAACGATGAAATCTGGCCATTTGTGACAATATGAATGGACCTTATTATGCTAAGCAAAATAAGTCAGAGGGAGAAAGTCAAATACCATATGATCTCACTCAAAAGTGGAGGATAAAATGACAAGCAAACACCTAGAGACAGAGAGTGGATTGCTGGTTACCAGAGGGGAAGGGGTAGGGAAGGGGTGAAGGGGTGATTAGGCACATGTGTGTGGTGATGGATTGTAATTAGCCTTTGGGTGTTGAACATGATGTAATCTACGCAGGAATCAGAATACAATGATGTACACCTGAAATTTATATAAGCTTATAACCCGATGTTACCACAATAAAAAAAATAAAATATTAAAATATAGTAAAAAAAAAACCCAACTTTGACTGGAATGTCATATTTGAAAATGATGAATAGAATTAGATATGACCATACAGGTTTAAGGAACTAAGGTTGATATTATGGAGCCAAGGCCTCGGAAAACTGGCTGGGTGCCTGAGTTACAGTGTTCCCAGCCTTATAAGTGAGTAAAGAAGATCACTTCCTGTAAGGGATAGGAACTATAAGATAACTCGGGGACCTTAAGGAGAGGGAATTCACGCAAATCTATAGGTATTGAAGGCACAATATGGTGGCGAGTTCTTGGCTTGGCTTCCTAGGCTCAAGAGGCTTTTAAAAAGTCAAATCTGAGTTACTTTACAAAAGTTCCAGTAAAGCAAACTCAAAAAGGCCTCTGTGGGGGCTGGCCCTGTGGCCGAGTGGTTAAGTTCGCGCACTCCACTGCAGGCGGAACTGTTTCGCTGGTTCGAATCCTGGGCACGGACATGGCACTGCTCATCAAACCACGCTGAGGCAGCATCCCACATGTCACAACTAGAAGGACCCGCAATGAAGAATGTACAACTATGTACTGGGGGGCTTTGGGGAGAAAAAGGAAAAAAATAAAATCTTTAAAAAAAACAAAACTGCTTTAAAAAAAAAAAAAGGCCTGTGTGGTCAATTACCATTCTTGCTGCATTTATGCAAATAATCAAGCCAAATGAAGGTGTGTGTCTGTGTGTGTGTGTGTGGGGGGGGGGTAATTGTAGAGAGAAATTTTGTTTCACTATAAAACTATAGCACACCCTTGTGGGTTCTCAATTCTTCTAGTTTCCTCCAATATCTGGTTGCAACTCTCCAAAATAACATTTACAATTTTTCTCCCACCCTCTTGAACTAGTGCCACTGATAACTAAAACCTGCCTCCCCAGATCCTTATTGGGACTATCTAGAGAAGCTCATATGACCTGAAGCTGGATATTTCCATGCTGTACTCTTAGAAATAACCATGACTGTGACACTGATGTCTATTCCATCACCAAAGACATTCAAACTGCTAATCAAGAAATTTATCAGATTCCCACTGCCATCCTTAACTCCATCATCTAAAAATGCTTCCAGCTCAAGTATATAAATCTTGTCTAATAGCTGCCCTCTGAACTTTGCAACCGGGTTTCCAAATACTGATCTTTGTTTTTCTTTTCCTTTCATAGAAATTCCCCTCATTAAATGCCTGACTGAATCATTCAGTAAATACCCTCTACTATCAAGTTGCAACAAATAATTCAGCTGGTCTTTAATAAACAAAAGGCAACGGTATAAGAAACGGACTTCTATTGTTCAGGGCCAAGAAGAATGTCTCTTCTTTCCTTGAACGACAGGAGGGACTGACAAAGATTTTCTTGGTGACCAAACTCTGCTCAGGCTCTTTTAAACTCTCTTCTCAACTAGGCCCTGACTTTTGGGCTTCCATATTTGTCCCTGCATTGTCAATGTTAGCCAGAATCCTGCTAAGTAAGTTTAGCCAGAATCCCCCATCCTCGATATCTGTCCACCCTCACTATTCAATGGAGTTCCTCATCCTGCACCATCCCCCAGATGATGTCTGATCACCCTGGCCTGCCTTCAACAAGAATCCCACTAGGTCAGTTTAGCCAGAATCCTCCCTGCTTACCCCTGATGTTTCCTCTTAGTAATTTTCCATCCACCACCTTAGTAATCCTCCCCCACCACCCTGCTCTTTGGCTGAAACTTCCTATTTTTTCTTGTTGTATTCAGGGTACAGCCTGATCTCTCTCCCCTACTGGAAGACACCATTGCGGAGGTCCCTATGCCTATCTTGATGGTCCTGAATAAAGTCTGCCTTACTGTCTTTAACAACTGTCCTGAATGAATTCTTCAACATCAGGATGTGAGCACCTCTTCCAGACATCCAGCCACACCAAGGCTGGAGTTTGCCACAAATTCCCCTTCTTGCCCTCCCCTAGCTGTGACCTAGCGGCATTCAAATGCACCAATGAAATCCCTTCATGCCCCTCACTTGTATAATCCATCCTGACCCCCAATTAAAAGCACTTGCCCACCAGTCTTTACTCTCTCTTGGCTCCCCACCTGCTTGGTTGAGCTAACTCCCTTGCCACTCCTCCCATATCCTGCATGATGTGCCATGCCTCCCTCTTCTAAGACCTGTGAGTATAATAAATCCTTTATTTTCATATATCTCTCAGTTTAATTTCCACAAGCATGTTGGAGTGATCCTTAAGGATCCCACAAAGGTGGTTTGCTCTCTTATTTACAATACAAATTCCTCTTCAGTGGAAGATCCGATTTTATCTCCAGATTCATGATAATCTTTAATCTTTATGTTCTAGACATTTCACATTCATTTATCTTTAATTCATAAAATAATCCTGCGTAGGCATTATCATAGCTCTTCAAGCTTAATTCTTCCAGTTTTTCTCTTACACAGTGATGTTCTGCTAAATTAATGACAGGAAAGTAAGCAGCTCAAAAAAATTATTCAGTATAAAAATCATTTATAAAGGATCCTCTTTTTTTTCCTGTATTTCAACTCTTTTTTTCCCCAATTCTTTCACTGAGGTCATATTGGTTTATAGCGTTGTATAATTTCAGGTTTACATTATCATATATCTGTTTCTGTGGAGACTGCATAGTGCTCACCACCAATAGTCTATTTTTTATCTATCACAATATATATGTGCCAGTATACGCCTTTCGTCCACCCCTCCACCCCCTTCCAATCTAGTAGCCACTAATCTGTTCTACTTAGCCATGAGTTTGTTCATATGCCACATATGAGTGAAATCATACAGCATTTGTCTTTCTCTGTCTGGCTTATTTTGCTTAGCATGATACTCTCAAAGTCTGTCCATGTTGTTGCCAACGGGATGACTTTGTCTTTTTTCCAAAGGAGATATACAGATGGCCAACATCTGAGTAGTATTCCATTGTATACATATACCACATCTTCGTTATCCATTCATCAATTGATGGGCACTTGGGTTGCTTCCACATCTTGGCTATTGTGAATAGTGCTGCAATGAACATTGGGGTGCATAGATCTCTTCGAATTGTTGATTCCATGTCCTTTGGATAAATCCCCAGCAGTGGAATAGCTGGATCGTATGGTGTTTCTGTTTTTAACATTTTGAGAAACCTCCATACTGTTTTCCAAAGTGACTGCACCAGTTTACATTCCCACCAGCAGTGTATGAGGATTCCCTTTTCTCCACATCCTCTCCAAAACTTGTTATTTTTTGTCTTGGCAATGGGAGCCATTATGACAGGCATAAGGTTATACCTCATTGTAGTTTTGATTTTCATTTCCCTAATAACTAGTGATGCTGAACACCTTTTCATGTGCCTGTTGGCCATCTGTATATCCCCTTTGGAAAAATGTTCATATCCTCTGCCCATTTCTGATCGGGTTGTTTGTTTTCTTGTTGAGTTGTATGAGTTCTTTGTATATTTTGGAAATTAACCCCTAGTCAGATATACGATTTGCAACTATTTTCTCTCAGGTGGTGGGTTGTCTTTTCATTTTGTTCATGGTTTCCTTTGCCTTGCAGAAGCTCTTTAGTCTGATGTAGTCTCATTTGTTTATTATTTCTTTTGTTTCCCTTGCCTGGGTAGACATGGTATTTGAAAAAGTGCTGCTAAGATTGATGTCAAAGAGTGTACTGCCTATGTTTTCTTCTAGAAGTGTTATGGTTTCAGGTCTTATATTCAAAGCTTTAATCCATTTTGAGTTAATTTTTGTGTATGTTGAAAGATAATGGTCTGCTTTCATTCTTTTGCATGTGGCTGTCCGGTTTTCCCAACACCATTTATTGAAGAGACTTTCCTTTCCCCATTGTTTGTTCTTGGCTCCTTTGTAGAAAATTAACTGTCCACAGATGTGTGGCTTTACTTCTGGGCCCTCTATCCTGTTCCATTAATCTGTGTGTCTGTTTTTGTGTCAGTACCATGCTGTTTTGATGACCATAGCTTTGTGATATATTTAGAAGTCAGGGGTTGTGGTGCCTCCAGCTTTGTTCTTTTTTCTCAGGATTCCTTTGGCCATTCAGGGTCTTTTGTTGTTGCGTAGAAAATTTTATGAGTCTTTGTTCTATTTCCGTGAAGAATATCATTGGGATCCTGATTGGGATTGCATTGAATCTGTAGATTGCTTTACGTAACATGGAGATTTTAACTATGCTTATTCTTCCAATCCATAAGCTTGGAATATCTTTCCATTTCTTTATAACTTCTTCAATTTCTTTCAATAATGTCTTATAGTTTTCAGTATATAGGTCTTTCACCTCCCTGGTTAAATTTATTGGTAGATACTTTATTCCTTTTGTTGTGATTGCAAATGGGATTGTGTTCTTGACTTCTCCTTCTGCTAGTTCATTATTAGTGTATAGAAATGTAACTGATGTTTTAAGTTGATCTTTTACTCTGCAACTTTGCTGTAGATGTTGATTATTCTAATAATTTTACCGTGGATTCTTTAGGGTTTTCTATATCTAGCATCATGCCGTCCACAAAAAGCAAGTGTTTCACTTCTTTCTTTGCAATTTAGATACCATTTATTTCTTTTTCTTGCCTAATTTCTCTGGCCAAAACTTCCAGTTCTATGACAAGTAGGAGAGGTGAGAGTGGGCACTGGTGTCTTGTTCCTGTTCTTAGAGGGAGGGTGTTCAGTTTTTCACCAATAAGTATGATGTTGGCTGTGGGTTTGTCATATATGGCCTTTGTTATGAGGAAGTACTTTCCTTCTGTACCCATCTTATTCAGAGATTTTATCATACATGGATGCTGTATCTTGTCAAATGCTTTCTCTGCATCTCTTGAGATGATCATGTGACATTTATTCCTCATTTTGTTACTGTGGTGTATCACACTGATTGATTTGTGGATGTTGAAGGATCCCTTCGTCCCTTGATCATGGCGCATGATCCTTTTAATGTATTGCTGTATTTGATTTGCCAATATTTTGTTAAAGATTTTTGCATCTATGTTCATCAGCAATATTGACCTGTAATTTTCCTTCTTTGTGTTGTCCTTGTCTGGTTTTGGGGTCAGCATGATGTCGGCCTCATAGAATGAGTTAGGGAGCATTCCATCTTCTTCAATATTTTTGGATTAGTTTGAGAAGGATAGGTATTAAATCTTCTTTGAATGTTTGGTAGAATCCTCCAGAGAAGCCATCTGGTCCTGGACTTTTGTGTTTTGGGATGTTTTTGATTACTGTTTCAAACTCCTTACTTGTGTTTGGTCTATTCATGTTCTCTATTTGTTCTTGATTCAGTTCTGGGAGGTTGTATGCATCTAAGAATTTATCCATTTCTTCCAGGTTATCCAATTTGTTGGTGTATGGTGTTTCTTATTATTCTCTTATAATCCTTTGTATTTCTGTAGTGCCCATTGTAGTTTCTCCTTTTTCATTTTTAATTTTATTTATTTGAGCCTTCTATATTTTTTAGTGAGTCTGGCTAAGAGTTTATCAATTTTGTTTATCCTCTCAAAAAAAACAGCTCTTAGTTTCATTGATCATTTCTATTGTTTTTTTAGTCTCTATTTCATTTACTTCTGCTCTAATTTTTATTATTTCCCTCCTTCTGCTGACTTTTGGCTTTGATTGTCCTTCTTTTTCTGGTTCTGTTGGGACTAGTTTAAGATTACTTCTTTGAGATTTTTCTTGATCATTGAGGTGGACCTGTATTGCTATGAATTTCCCTCTTACAACTGCTTTTGCTGCATCCCATAAGAGTTGGTATGTTGTATATTCATTTTCATATGTCTCCAGTTGTTTTGTGATTTCTTCATTTATCCAGTGATTGTCCACTAGCATGTTGTTTAGTCTCCACATGTGTGTGACGTTCCCAGCATTTTTCTTGAGGTTGATTTCTAGATTCATAACACCGTGGTTGGAAAAAGATGATTTAAAATATGATTTTTTATGAAATAAAATATGATTTCCATATTCTTAAATTTCTTGAATATTGTTTTGTTTTCCAAGATATGGTCTATCTTTTAGAATGCTCCATGTGCACTTGAAAACAATGTGTATTCTGATCTTTTTGGATGGAATGTTCTCTATATATCTATTAGGTCTCTCTGGTCTAGTGTTTCATTTAAGTCCACTATTTCCTTGTTGCCTTTCTGTCTGGATGATCTAACTATTGATGTAACTGGGGTGTTGAGATCCCTCACTGTTATTGTGTTGCTGTTAATTTCTCCCTTTAGGTCTGTTAATAGTTGCTTTATATACTTTGGTTCTCCTGTGTTAGCTGCGTATATATATTCATAAGTGTTAGTCCTCTTGGTGGGAAGTCCCTTTTCTCATTATATGCTGCCTCACTTTGTCTCATTGTCCTTTTTATCCTGAAGTCTGCTTTGTCTGATATAAGCATGGCTACACTTGCTTTCTTCTGTTTGCCATTTGCTTGGAGTATTATCTTCCATCCCTTCACTCTGAGCATGTTTGTCTTTAGACCTGAGATGTGTTTCCTGGAGGCAGCATGTTCTCAGGTCCTGTTTATTAATCCATCCAGTCACTCTGTGTGTTTTGATTGGAGAATTCAATCCATTTTCATTTGGAGTGATTATTGATATATTAGGGCTTAATACTGCCATTTTATCTCTTGTTTTCTGCTTGTTCTAATGTTTCCGTTGTTTCTCTTCCCTTATATTTCTTTTTTTTAAATATTTTTTTATTTTTCCTTTTCCTCCCCAAAGCCCCCCAATACACAGTTGTATATTTTTAGTTGTGGGTCCTTCTAGTTGTGGCATGTGGGATGCCGCCTCAGCATGGCCTGATGAGCAGTGCCATGTCAAAGCCCAGGATCTGAACCAGCAAAACCCTGGGCTGCCGCAGCGTAGCACATGAACGTACCCACTCGGCCAAGGGGCCAGCCCTCTTCCCTTGTATTTCTGACTGCCGTTTCAGTTTGGTGATTTTCTGTGATGCTTTTCTCAGTTTTCTCTTTATTTATGATTTGTGTCTCTGCTCTGATTTTTGGTTTAGTGGTTACAGAGATGATTGCATAAAAGGTCTCATAGATGAGATAGTCAATTTTCTGATAGCCTCTTATCTCCATTAGCCTAAGCAGGTCCCATCCTTTTCCTCTTCCCATTCTGAAGTATTGTTGTCACAAATTATTCTTTTTCGTGCTGTGAGTTTGTGATTAAATTGAAGTGTTTATAGTCATTTTTGATGCTTTCCTTCCCTCTATATTTTAAGTTATATTTAAGTGTTTGGTCACCTGCCCTGATAGAGAGCTGCAATTTTCTCATTTTTTCCTGTCTCTTTTTCTCCTTGCTTGAAGCTTTGTAAGCCTTTGCCTTTTTGTTTCATGCAGGAGGGCTTCCTTCATCTTTCCTTGTAAGGGAGGTCTAGTGGTGGTGAGCTCATTCAGCTTTTGTTTATCTGGGAAAGCTTTTATTTCTCCATCATAACTGAAGCATAGTTTTGTTGGATAGAGTGTTCTTGGCTGAAGGTTTTTGTCTTTCAGTATTTTGAATATATTATTCCATTGTCTCCTAGCCTGTAATGTTTCTTCTGAGAAGTCTGCTGACAGCCTGACGGGGGCTCCTTTGTAGGTTATTTTCTTCTGCCTTGCTGCCCTTAATATTTTCTTTTTTGTCATTGACTTTTGCCAGTTTTGCTAATATATGCCTTGCAGAAGGCCTTTTTGCATTGATGCAATTAGGAGTTTTATTGGCTTCAGGTACTTGTAAGTCTTGTCCTTTCCCCAGGTTTGGGAAGTTCTCAGCTATTATTTCTTTGAACAAGCTCTCTGCTCCTTTCTCCCTCTGGAACACCTGTAATCCTTATGTTGCCTTTCCTAATTGAGTCAAATATCTCTTGTATTTCTTCATTTTTAAAAAACCTTACTTCTCTCTCCTCCTCCACCTGAAGCATTTCTAGATTCCTGTCCTCTAATTCACTAATTCTGTCCTCCATAAGATAAGCTCTATTTTTTATGGTTTCCAGATTATTTTTTGTTTCGTTAATTGTGTTCTTCTGCTCCAGAATTTCTGCACAGTTTTCTTTTTAAGGGCTTCAATCTCTTTGGAGAAGTATTCCTTCTGCTCATTAATTTTATTCCTGAGCTCATTGAGCTATCTTTCTGAGTTTTCTTATAACTCTTTGAGTTTCTTTATGACCACTATTTAAAATTCCCTGTTGTTTAGATTAAGATTTTCTGTGACTTCAGGATTGGTTTCTGGAGACTTGTCATTTTCCTTCTGCTCTGAACAGTTACTGCTGTTTTTCATGGTGTTTGATGAACTGATCCATTGCTGGTGCATTTGCGGTAATATCAGGTCACAGATTCCACCTGCCACCATTAGTGGGGAGGAGGACCTGTGTTTCCAATCCTGCCCCTTCTGCTGGAAGTTGTGCAGGTATGGCTGCCCTGCATTTGCATGGGCTGGCCACAGCTGCTTGGCAGGTCACTCTCATGGGGACAGGGCCTCTATGCTCAGTGGGTGGGTTGTGCAGGTGCAGGCCAGCCCTGCACTCATGAGTGGATGGGCTGAGCTCCTGTGCTTGGTAGGCAGGGCTCCTTCGTGGGAACTGTGCTGCTGCCACTTGTTGGGGAGCATTCCCATGGGTAGGGCCACCTTGGTGTGGTGAGGACTCCTACATGCCTGGCTATGTCTGAAGACATTTGCACATGCACCAGGCTGCCCCCACCTCCTCTTACAGTTGTGCTGGTGGCTGAGCTTGGTGGGCGGGGCTCCTTCATGGGGGCTGAGCTGCTGCAAGTCAGTGGGGAGTGTACCCATGGGCAGGGCCACTGTGGAATGGTGGGCACTCCCATGGGCTGGGCTACCACACTGGGTTGTCCCTGCCTCCTCTTGCAGTTGCTCCCAGCCACTGTGTGAGGCTCTGTGCCCTGGCTCCCTGCTGCTGGGGAGGGGGAAGGGTGTGCTCACATAATTCCACTGCTTCCTGGGGATCCAGCCCACCTACCTTCAGATGTATAGCTGCATGGATCTCTCAGGCATCCAGTTGTGCTGTGTGGGAATCCTCTGTTGTTTACTGAATGTCCGTCTAGTTGTAAGGTAAAGAGGGAGAGACAAAGGGACCAGCTCACTCTGCTATCATGCTGACATCACTCTCTAATGGATGTTCTTGTATAGAGTTAAGGAAGACTGCAAAATGTCCTAATACTCTATAACAGGTTTGGCAAGCTTTAAAAAAGAATCAAATAGTAAATATTTTAAGCTTTGCAGTCCATATGGTCTCAGTCACAACTACTCAGCTTTGTATCAAAAGTAGCTATAGACAGTATGTAAATGAAAGTATGTGGCTATGTCTCAATGAGACTTTATTTACAAAAACAGCTGGTAGGCTGGATTTGGTTCCCTGGTCACAGTTTCCTGCTCCCTGTCAGTACATGTTTTCTAAAGGAAGAAGTCTATATACGATGTGTGTTTAATCATAAGGCAGGAGAGGTGGTGAAAATAAAAGTGATTAAGAGGAGCATAAAGGTGATACTGATGTTGCATCATTAGAAGAAATATATTTATTCAAAAGATAGATTTGATATCTGCTCACGTTTTAAAGAGTTACACTTTGAGGAAAGACGCTTAATGCTTTCCTCAAATTCTAAAATAAGACTGAAGGAATACTTGGATGGATTTTCACATGCATTGGCATACCACACACTGATTTTATGTAAGTTCAGCATATCCAACTGGACAGACGTGAAAGAATGCATTCTTGCTACTTCATTATACCCTCATCACAAGAACAAACAGGACAATGGCTCTAAGACAAAAGGAAATGGAAGTTATCACTGACTGGCCCTATAAAATTATTAGGAAAATAGAGGAAGGTGCAAAGCAGACCCAGGTCAATTTTAAAATACCATGTAAGCCAGGTGCCTTGATAACTGTTAAAGTAAAGTCTCTTAAGGCCAGGAGGCCAAGCCAAGAACTCTCCACCAGATTTTGCCTGCAAGAGCTATAGGTTTGGGTGAATTTCTCTCTTCTTGAAGTCTCCAAAATATCCTGAGCTTCCTGGGCCTGCCAGGAAGTGACCTTTCTTACTCACCGGTATGGCAGGGTACCTTATAGATCAGGTACAGGGTTTTTCATGCAGGTATATAGTATAGATATATCAGGTTTTTCTAAGGGGAGCTTTATAAACACTGGCTCCTTACAGTCAAGCTTAGTTCCTTAAAGGTGCCTGGTCACATCTGATTCAATGGACATCACTCTAAAATTTAACATTCCAGTCAGAGCCTTGGTAATATCACCAATGTTTCCAATTGTATCCAGCTACAAGGAGAACAGATCCTTATTGAACTTATGCAGATAACTATATTGCCAGAAAAATGAGAATATTCACTAAGAGTTTCCAAATTTTGGAGGGATCAGGTGAGGAGAAAAGATAAATGCTTCAATTCTGTTTACAAAGGTGTAACTTACCAAAGTCCTGTAAGTTATAGATAGCTTAAGAGAAAAGAAAAAGGTTTCCTTAAATCTGGAAAACAAAACATCAAAGAACCAGCAACCTTTCAAACAAAAAGTTAACTTAAAAATTCTAATCATCCTCATCAGTTCATTCAGTCCCATGTAATCAATTCTTGTTCTGTTTGATCTTGGCTTAGCAGTTTTATGAATCCATAAGTTTCTTTGTTAGTTCTCGAAATTCTGATTCAGTCCACTAGCATAGTCTCAAAGTTATTCAAGTGATGTCATCATAGAGTATTCTCATTTGTAGCTAATTATAAATACTTTCAAAGGAGAATTAGAGTAAAACAATAACTGTGAATGACAAAAGACTTAAAATGGCCATGGTTAAAGATCTGATTAGAGTTCATTTGGTAAGGGAATTTAGTTATTTCTGTGGCATACAAAATTTTAAGATAATAATTAGATGAGAGTAGCAACAAATTTCTGTGAACTTCATATAAATTCCAAAATACCTATATTAATAACATATATCCATACACACATAACCTAAGAAGATTTATCATCACTTCTTATGTGACAGTGCTTCCCACATAATTTAGCAGACCAATTAAACCTAAATAGTTTGACATCCCTCTTTCACAAGATGAAAGCCAAACCCTTTGAGATTTTCCAGGGGCCCTCTGAAAAATCTCAAAGGTAGTTTGAGGACAAAAAGACTCCATTTAGAATTTGATTTTGAGACGTTCCAAAAATGTCAAAGGATTGAATACTTTGTGAAATAAGATCACAGGTCACTGTGAAACACGAGTTATCCATTTGGCAAAAGTGGCAATAAACAATTTCAAATATAAATATAGAAGGTTGCATGATTCTCAAAAGAAAAAAAATTAGCTCTCTTATTATTGAGAAAACTCAATTTTCCTAAGTAACGAAAGACCTGATAAAGACAACATGAAGCACAGGAAATCGTTCTGAGAAGACAGAAAGTCTTGATTTCTCAGGCAAATTACTAAAAGATAAAGAAAAATATTTTTTACAATCTCTAATTATGACTAGATCAATAATCTAAGAAAACTTTTTCATTTTTACAGAAAGAAAACCAAATTCTAGTTTTGTATCACTGTACTATTAATACTAAGGTTAGTTAAAAAAAAAAAAACCTTATAAATAAATCCATCCAACTTTCGGCAGCTTTGACCACACAAGAAAAGATTCCTTTTCCATAAAACTTCAAAAAAACATGTTTTTAAAAAAATCCATTCAGTTTTTGGCCTACTCTTTTATTCTTTATCATTCTGGAATGACTAGTTATTCTAATTTAGAATAAAATTAGTCTCTTTTTCCCTTAAGAGAAATAAGCCCCTTGGAACGGAACTGAAAGCCCGGAAATAAAACCACACATCTATGGACAGCTAATCTTTGACAGAGGAGCCAAGAACATACAACGGAGATGGGAAAGTGTCTTCAATGAAGGGTGTTGTGAAAACTGGACAGCCACCTGCAAAAGAATGAAAGTAGAACATTATCTTGTACAATACACAGAAATTAACTCAAAATGGATTAAAGACTTGAATGTCAGACCTGAAACCATAAAACTCCTAGAAGAAAATATGGGAAGTAGGTTATTTGATGTTGGTCTTAGCAGCATGTTTTCAAATACGATGTCTACTTGGGCAAGGGAAACAAAAGAACAAGTTAACAAATGGGACTACATCAGACTAAATAGCTTCTGCAAAGCAAAGGAAACCATGAACAAAATGAAAAGACAACCAATCAACTGGGAGAAAATATTTGCAAATCATTTATCCAACAAGGAGTTGATCTCCAAAATATATAAAGAACTCATACAAATCAACAACAATAAAACAAGCAAACCGATCAAAACATAGGCAGAGGATATAAACAGACATTTTTCCAAAGAAGATATTCAGATGGCCAACAGACACAAGAAATGACGTCAACATCAGTAAATATTAGGAAAATGCAAATCAAAACTACAATGAGATATCACCTCACACACGGCTATAATTACCAAGAAAAACACCAACAAATATTGGAGAGGATGTGGAGAAAAGGGAACCCTCATACACTGATGTTGGGAATGCCAACTGGTGCAGCCACTATGGAAGACAATCTTGAGATTTCTCAAAAAATTAAAAATAAGAATATGATATGATCCAACTATCCCGCTACTGGGTATTTATCCAAAGAACTTGAAATCAATGATCCAGAGACTTATGCACCTCTATGTTCATTGCAGCACTATTCACAATAGCCAAAACGTGGAAGCAACCCAAGTGCCCTTCTATGGATGAATGGATAAAGAATATGTGATATATATATACAACGGAATACTACTCAGCCATAAAAAAGACAAAATCCTCCCATTTGCAACAACGTGGAAGGACCTTGAGGGTATGATGTTAAGTGAACTAAGCCAGAGACACAAAGATAAATACTGCATGATTTCACTCATACGTGGAAGATAATAAATACATGGACAAAGAGAACAGATTAGTGGTTACCAGAGGGTTAGGGGGTTGGGGGGTTGGCGAAAGGGGTAAAGGGGCACATATGTACAGTGACGGACAAAAATTAGACTACCGGTGGTGAGCACAATGAAGTCTACTCAGAAATTGATAAACAATAATGCACACCCGTAATTACACGATGTTATAAATCATTATGATCTCAATTAAATTACTGGAAAAAATAAATAAAATAAAAGACAAAAATCCATTTGTTGTCTGAATAAACTCATTTTTTAAAAAAACAAAAACAAAAAAGCGCCAAAGCCCTTCATATCTTTCCTAATCGAAAGCACATCTGAATCTCTTTGCATACAGCGTGTTTTTCCTTCACTCTCATTATTCCTAGTCGTTTCATTTACATATGTATTACAATTTTTAACCATTAGCAATCCTAATTTTCAGTGAAATCTAGGAAGCAGAGAATTGTGGACGGTCTGCCTCATACTATCATTCTGTTGCAAAATTATGAATACATTATTTCATAATTTTCTAGAGGCATATGTCTTTTTCATAGTAGAATTTCTCATGTGTATTAACAGACTCAAATAAATTTAGATTTTCTATACCATATAAAAATAAGAATCCAAAAGTAAGTAAACTTAAACTTATTTTAGCAATTAATGTTCCAATATTCTATCCTATTTGGGAATGATCTAGATATTCAATGAATAGCCATCATTTAACTTAATTTGTTATATTTTTAAGGTTTCAACTTACCAAAAATATTTTTGAACCATTTTCAAGTACACATATTATAAAACATAATTGTTGCTGAGAAGGTCATTTGTTAACTTTTATCCCACTTGCGTCTATTTAATTCAATTTGTCCTTAGCAGTTATGCTTGAATTGATCATGAAAATTTCATGAGACATTAAACAAAGATAGCCATCATCTTAAGTCACTTTTCTTGTTGACAAATCAGGTGAGTATCCAAAAAAATTTTAACCAGAATCAAAGAACCTAAAGAGTTAAACATTTGATTCTTCTATTGCTGTCTTCCACACTTGATATTCATTAAGCAGTTAATTTTTATCGTACCGTTTGTTCTTAGATTGGATTTATAGTTTTATAGTTTTCAACATCTAGTATGGATAACATAAGCTTGTCTGACTAGTAAGCCTAGGTAGAAAAATTTTTACATCTATATTATGTTTAATGTTGACAACTCTGAATACATATCTGTTTTTATTTTATCAGCAATTTTAAAACTAACTTTGTTTACCAAAGATTATCTCAGACCATGTGAACATAATAAAAAATTTTAAAAACCACTTGAGTTACTTTCTATATTTCTGACAGTTTTAGGAAAATAATTTATATGGTGCTCATTTCTCTCTAAACAAATTTAATACAAATCCTTTAAGGGATTTTATGAATTAACTTGGCAATACCATCCAGAGAGAGAAAAATATCACAAATATGTAACACACATGAACATACAGACAGATGCAAACTGAGATCTTACAGTTTTCATTGGAAAATTTTAGTCATGAGTCAATAAAGCATAGTAATATAAAATCACTGGTTTATCTGTACTTTATATTTTTATTTAAATTGTGTTTCCAGCAAGTGAGGTAAGTTAAGGTTACCTGTTTAGTAATATTTGTGGAGGAGACGTTAAGATTTTCTTTTGCCATGATATGTAATCTTACGGAGGCTGTGGACTAAATCTTAGGAGAGTGACAGGGAAAATACTTACCAGCTGTCCGGATGTCTCCAAAGTGCATATGAGTGGAAAAAAAATCCAGTTCTGTTTCCAAATAGCCCTTTTTCTTCTTTTCAGCCTCAGGTGGTTGCTTTCAGGGGTCACTGAATCCCTTGAGAGCTCCCAATGGGGTGGGTATGGGACCTAAAATTCAAGTGCTTTAAGGGGCTTCGAGGCCGAAGTGGAAAGGCAAAAGTATGATGGGGGTGGACAGAGGGATAGAGGAAGTAAGGATTTGAAGAGGGACATATCAAAGGTTTCAAGGGAGTTGGAAGGAAAATTGAAGGTGAAAGGGGGGAAAGGAGGAGCAGAAACAATGGGAAACGAGAGGCCTTAGAAGAGACAGTTTGGAGAGACTAGAAGTTTCCCAAAGAAGCCAAAAAACTTCCCAGTTATCCTCAGCAAAATCATGCCAACAAGAAAGGAAAAAGAGTTCCCATTGCATATAGTCAGTAGGGGTTCAAGAACGGAGTTCCAGTCAACTGGGACATGCCCATGGGAGAAACGGGATCCATTACAGAGAACAGAAAGTTCTCATAAAGGACCAGGAAGAAAAGACTTCCAGCCTAGGGAGACAGGGAATAATCCCCACGGAGGACAAGAAGCCAGGAAGAAGACTTTCCAGCCCAGGAGGTACTTTCAAAAGAAGCCTGGAACTCTAACCCAGCTTCAGAGAGTATACACAAAAGCTTAAGAATCAAAATCTGCCCTTACTAGCTTCAACAGATGTTTGTCCAGAGCAATGGTTCAGGAGTCAGACTCACCAATGGATACCCAACTAATCAGTCAAGAGTGAAGAGAAAGGCTTCAAACGTGCACATTTAGGGTGCTGGGTGAGAGGTCCAATGATGAATCTGATCCTATCTGAGTCGCAGCACCATAACTATTAAAGAAAAAATTATTCATGGCCCTTGTTAAAGATGGTAAGAAAAACTTCATTCAAGGGAGAACTATTGTGATAATTATAGTGCTACTGCAAAGGGGTCTTGCAGCGGGGAAGAAAGCTGACAGGCTGAACCCTGAATACAACAAGGAAAACATGGGAATTTTTAGCCAAGGAGCAGGGTGGTGGGGGAGGGGTCAGTGGATGGAAAATTACTAAGAGGAAACATCAGGGGTAACCGGGGAGGATTCTGGCTAAACTGACCTAACGGGATTCTTGTTGAAGGCAGGCCAGGGTGATCAGACATTATCTGGGAGGATGGTGCAGGATGAGGAACTCAATTGAATAGTGAGGGTGGTCAGATGTCAAGGATGGGGGATTCTGGCTAAACTTACTTAGCAGGATTCTGGCTAACATTGACAATGCAGGGACAAATATGGAAGCCCAAAAGTCAGGGCCTAGTTGAGAAGAGAGTTTAAAAGAGCCCGAGTTGAGTTTGGTCAAGGAGAGAATCTTTGTCAGTAGGTCAAGAGTGTCATGTTGAAGATGAAGCTACAGGTAGAATTTCCTTGTGAAAAGTATGAAAGATGAAAAGTTTATTAATTAGAGATAAATGACACTGTGTTGACAACACATTTAACCCATGTGAAGTGTAGTATAACGGTTCCTAAACTGCAGTACCAATGGTAGAATGTTAGATGATCTAAGGCGTAAGGTATCTCAAATATATGAGGGCACTTGCCCACATGCCACTAGATGGCACATTATTGTGGGAAATAATTTAATAGTCAAATGCATCTTCTCAAGAAAATAGTATAGCATAGGTAGTACAAAAGTATGGAAAAATCACAAAAGTGGTACATGAATGAATTTGGGATGAGAAACAGTGTTGCATCAGAAAAATCACTATTATATACATTTTGGGGATACATATGTAATGAAATTATAAACATTAGTAGGAAGGACACTGTTGAAGAAAATAATCCATAACCAGTCTATAAATGAAAATTTGGGTGAGTTTATTCTGAGCCAAAATGTGAGGACCATGGCCTTGGGCCTTTCTTCCCAAAGGGAGGAAGGGCACCAAAGAAGTGGGGTGTACAGAGTGGTTACATACCCTCAAAGAGGATATTTAACATATGATTGAAATGTCCCTTTTACAATAGTGATGAGACTGCTCTGTCAGCACGGTGATTGATGGACACAGCAGGTAGGTCTGCTGTCTAGGTGGACGCAGCAGGGCGACAGGTCTGTTGTCTCAAGCTGGGTGGCCACAGGTGAGCTGGGTGGTCAAAGGTGAGCACAGCAGTCAGTTCCTAGCCTAAGGAAAGATGCTTATCCATAAGGAAATGCCAATGTGGGGGGAAGTTGCACCTTTATCTTAAGGGCATTTGTTCTTGCCACAGTAAGTGTTTAAAGCAGATATACAATGCATGCTCAATGGCCACGTCAGGCTCTTTTGGAAAAACAAAGTCAGGCCGAATTAGGTTTACACCAAATGGCTTCCTCATATACTCCAATATATCCTACTGCTTGCCATTTCTATTTGTCAACACACACCAACCTTAGTTCAGGGGCAAAGGGAAAAAATGGAGAAGGGACACAATAAGGGATACAAATATATCTCAAACATTTTATTTCCTTTTTAAAAAATGAAGGAGGAAAGGAGAAGTAGCAGCAGTAGCAGCTTGCTCCAAGAATCAAGAAATATTTGTTCAAGGCCTGACTCTTATAGGACATTACTATGTTACCTTAAATCCTTTCGTCTCTCTGTACCTGTTTCATACTCGGTACAAATGAGGAGGTGGGCTATATAATCTCAAAGCCACAAACAGCTCTAGAATTCTATGGTTCTGTTCTCAACAAGGGTCCTTGTTTGTGCATGCTTAACGCCTTAATTTCCATGTACCCAGTTAGTAATCTTCTACGTATCTAATTAACAAATTGACATTTTGTCTACTGCTTCAGATGAGGCAGGGAATTGAAGAGAAAACAAAAAGGAAATATATTATTGTAATATAAACATTGAAACAACTTGGAATGCTGAGGGAAAGAGCCTGTAGCATAAGGATCAGGAAATAGTAGTAAATAGTGCAGGAATAGGAAACAGTGAAGCTGGAAAGGGAGAAAGGACTCAGGTCATGAAGGGCCTTGGATGCCAGGCTGAGAAGGTGGTCTTCAGTCAAGGGGGGGGCATTTTACAAGTGTCCGGCAGGTCAGCATCCTCCTGAGGCACACCTAGAAAGTTCGAATTCACACACTGTGACGCCATCAATCATTAAAAGCCATATCAATAGAGTTAAAGCTTTTGCGGAGGGCACTACCACCACGAATATACTGATGAATTTTCAGATGCATTGGCATGCTAAAAAACAGTTTTATATAAGTTCCACATATCCAGTTAGACAAATGTGAAGGAATGCGTTCTAAGTACTTCATTATATCCTAATCACAACAGCAGGCAGGACAATGAATGTAAGAAAAAAGGAAATGCGAATTACCACCGGCTGGCCTGATAAAATTGTTAGGATGATAGAGGAAGGAGGAAAGCAGGCCCAGGTCAGTTTTAAAGTACCATGCAAGCCAGCTGCCTTGAAACAATCACAGGCTCTGTCCCAGTAAGGCCCCCTGGGGAACTCTGAAAAAACAAAACGGAAAGCAAAACACTCTGAAATACACAGGAGGTTTGTGCCCAAAAATATTCCTCATAGTTACTTAGAATAATCCTGCCTCGGAGTAGCTCTGCATGAAGGAAGTCACTAGGTGAGCCAAGATATAACCATGTGATGGAGTGGCCCGTGGATGTGGTAAATCCCATCCACAGTGAGTTCTGAATACCTTGGGGGGAAAGCCAATGACTATAATGTGGAAAAGAGAGAGCCCTGCTGAATTTGTTGGATTAAAGAATGACGTATCCTGACATGCTAGCCTGTTAAAGATTGGCACCTGAGCTAACAGCTATCAATGAAAATAATCAGTAGCGAAGCTATAAATAAAAGTTTGGGTGAGTTTATTCTGAGCTAATATGAGGACCATGACCTGGGGCCTTTCTTCCCGAAGGAATAAAGGGCCTGAAAGAAGTAGGGTATTTAGAGTAGGTACATGCCATGTACGGGAGGAAGACATTTCCTCTACCAACTGTGGGTTCTTCTGGCCAGAGAATGAATTAAATTGACATGAGACAGAATAACAGGAGAAAATTAAACACAGCTTTATAACGTGTATACATGGGAGAGGCTCAGGCAACCTGAGCAACTCACCAAAATGGCTGAAGCCACCACCTTAAATATCATCCTCAGCTAAAGACAAAGGAGGATGTTGGGAGTTGAGGGAGTCACTTACAGGAGGTTGCCAGACAAGTACAGTAAACAAGAGTAAGATTATTATGCAGATTTAAGTCCTTGCCTTCCACATTAAGAGTTTCTAGAGAGAAGGTCGTCCCTCCTCCCTGGTACAGAGAGGGAGACACGTTTACCGATGGAGATTTCCTTTACAATGTAAATGTCTCTTAACAAAGGGTAAGTCAATTCTATTTTTCAAAGTTTCTTTCCTGTCTGCAGTTTTTAAAAGTAACCAGCCAAAAATAATCCTCATGCCAAAGAGAAGTATGTTGGGGTGGCCAATTCCAGTCTCCCAAAAACCCTAAAGAGGATGTTTCACATGTGATTGAAATGTCCCTTTTACAATAGTCATGAGATTGCTCTGTATGCACAGCGATTGATGGACACAGTGAGTAGATCTGCTGTCTTGGTCTACATGGCAGGGCGACAGGTCTGTTGTCCCAAGCTGGGTGGCCACAGGTGAGCTGGGTGGTCAAAGATGAGCACAGCAGTCAGTTCCTAGCCTAAGGAAAGATGCTTATCCACAAGGAAATGCCAATGTGGGGGGAAGTTGCACCTTTATCTTAAGGGCATTTGTTCTTGCCACAGTAAATGTTTAAAGCAGATATACAATGCATGCTCAATGGTCATGTCAGGCCCTTTTGGAAGAAACAAAGTCAGACCGAATTAGGTTTACACCAAATGGCTTCCTCATATACTCCAATATATCCTATTGCTTGCCATTTCTATTTGTAATTTCCCTGTTTTGATCTATAATCTTTTGATAGAAAGCATTGCTGATCAAAGTATTGTTCCTCAGTGGTTGCTGTCTTCCATGGGTACATCATGTCCCTCGGTGCTAGGCTTTTATCTCATTTATTTGCCCAGTTGTCCACATTGGGGGGAAATAGTGGACAAGCATAGAGGTATATATATTAACGGAGGAAGCATTTCATATGTTATATGTTTTAATTGATTTTAGATTGCTTCACAAACATTGTATATGTGCTTTCCTATGACTCTTCACATTGTATATGATCATAGAACAATGACAGTAACGCTGATAATAGTTCAACATATTTGAAAATATTTATTTAAAATGAGTTCTTAGGCATAGTCTTTATCAGAAAAGGAAAATTATCCAGGGTTATAAGATAAATCAACCATCTTGAGTCACCAAGAAACCATTACTCTAGTTTGTATGCCAGTCTTACAACACTGTGTAAAGAAAACAACAATTAGTTTGAATAATATGACTAGTACAAGAATTCCAAGAATAGAAATAGGAATTGCAATCTGGATCCAAAAAGGGAACCGATACTGAAAAGGAGCCAACCAAACAAATCAAACTGGCTGTAAGATTGCAGAAGGCATTCATTCACCTTTTCTTTCATGTGCGTTAGCAGAGATGACACATTGGAAGATTCATCACTTATAAAAGCATAGCATTCAATCTGAATGATTGTATATGTACCACCTTTGGATGCAGTAAGAACATCTAAAGCCATTCTGTTTTGAAGGACAGCCCTTCTCATTAAACACATTTCAGTATTTAATAAGGTTATTTCTGCCTGACTATCATTAAGGGCTTGCTGAGTAAATTACGTCAGAGCTTCCATATGTAATAATGACATCTTTTAGCCCCAAAGAAGGAGAAAATATAGCCGCTTGGTGGCCATACCAGTGGAACCCTGAATGAGCCCATCTGGCCTTAAAGAGAGGGAGACTGACAACAGGTTTTAACTCAGCCTGACTCATTCCCTGCTTTTAAAGGAAACTCAAGGTGCACTGTTTTAGCCATCCAGGAAGTAGCCAAGGCCAAACATTTGTTCCACATAACCATTGAGTTCCATTAGGAGTCACTCAATAAATGCCTGGCTTTCAAGACCAGTCTGTTCCAAATTAATCACTTTCTTTAAGTATGGTAGCATTCCAAACAAATTATAAAATAGGTATACAGTTTAAGCATAACAAAGGTTTAAATGAGGAGATATAAGGTTGGGAATACAGGCCTGGTCCAGCGATTTGGGACACCTGTCTAAAACAGATGCCGTCTTCTTCTCCTCCTGGTATGCTCCTTTCCAACAGGGCTGCAAAAAGTCTTTCCATTGATGCTTCTTTCGATAAATAAATTCTCCAGGTTATAGTGCATGATCCTTAAGTTCTAGGAGTTCTCTGTGAAAGAATCAGCTACTAATCTTTCATTTCTTTTGAGCACCTCGATAAGACCATGACAACAATGTAATATGTAATATATCCCTTAAGCAAAGTTGGTTCATATATTTCTTCACCTAATTGCATAGGCTGTTTTATTATTATTTCAGAAGAAGACAGCCAATGTTTACAAAAGGTGTAGATCTAAGATTACGGAGCACTAGCACAAGAGCTTTTGGCCATGAGAGAGTAAATGTTTCTGAAAGCTTGCCAATTAAGTTTTGGTTGCGCCATTAGTTCTTTTTACCAATCTTGAGTATCTGGGATGGTAAGTGCAGTGGAAATGCTGCATTATTGGCCAAATATTACAAATAGATTTAATGAGTTCCCCAGTCACTGTGTAACTCGGTAGGAATTCCTCCAACAGGAATTATCCTTTTCAACAATAATTTAAATAAAGCTGTCGCTCTTCTGCAAGGAAAAGCCTCAAAACAATGTGAGAACATACAGATCACTACTAGATATATTTATCCTTGAGATGGTGGTATTTGGACAAATTGTCCAATTGTCATATCTCAAAGGGTCCCTTAGGAAGGGGAAAGTGGCCTTGTAACTCATGAAGTGGTTTCTCTGGATTATACTTTGGGCATAGCACAACAAGTACAGGCTAGGGGCTGGCCCAGTAGCACAACAGTTAAGTTCACACATTCCATTCCTTGGTGCCCAGGGGTTCACTGGTTCAGATCCCAGGTGTGGACATGGCACGGCTTGGCAAAAAAGCCATGCTTTTGTAGGTGTCCCACGTATAAAGTAGAGGAAGATGGGCATGGATGTTAGCTCAGGGCCAGTCTTCCTCAGCAAAAGAGGAGGATTGGCAGTAATTAGCTCAGGGCTAATCTTCCTCAAAAAAAATAATAACAAGTACAGGCTATATGAGCTACTGTGGGAGAAAATTTGCAAAGGTATTGTTTTTCCTTTCTGTTGCAACCTTTATATATTTATGTTTTTCTTCCATAGTGATTTCTTGAACCTATAGAAGGAAATCTTTTTACTGGGTTAGCAAACTTAATAGAAAGTGGAAGGCATTCTTGAGGCTGGACAGGATATCCAGCTTGATAACATCCTTGCTTATCATTTAAGTATGAGCCATTTGTAAACGAAATTAAACAATAGAATGCAGTCGTGATCGTCTCCTCTTGTGATGTTGGAAGCAAGGCAGCAGGGTTAAAATAGTGAATAATATTTACCTGCACAATATAACCTAAGGTTTACCATCATTTACTTGACAATGCTTCTTATGCAATTTAGCATACCAAACAAGCCTAATTAGTATCCCTCCTTTATAGGAAGAGAGAACAAATTTCTTTGAGAGGTCCCAGGGGCCCTCTGAAAATCCTCAGAGGAATTCTATTCCTTCGTCCAGGTCGAAAGAAAGACTTTATTCAGGATTTGAGTATATATATATATATTTTGAGGGAGAAGCTTGTCAAAAATATCAAAAGGTTTCAAGACACTTATTTAAACAAGATCAAGGGGTTGCTGATGTTGGCGTTGTGAGACAAGGGTCACTGAAACAATGCTTCATAATAATATTTAACCAGAGTGACAACAGAAACAGCAAAAACAAAAATCTTAATAGAGACACCTCTGTCTTTTTGCACATAGGAAATTGTCTTAACAAAACATAGATCTTCTGTCCTTTAGGTAAACTTACTCAGAAGGAAAAAACCTTTTATAACCTCTTTATCAAGAGCAGACTAAGAGTTTAAGAATATTATCCTTTTAAGAGAGAAAGCCAAATTCTAATTTTTTACCAGTTTACTTTTTCTCATATTCAACTTTATTTACTTAATTAGATCCATTTAAATCTTAGCCTGCTTGACCATGTACAAACCTCTTTTTAGAATTTTTCTTTCACAAACCTTCTATGACTTTCTTTTACATTCAGAATTTGTCCAAAGTCTCTCTTTTTCCCTCCTAGTACTTTAGGACAAATTTATCTTTTTTAAGCAGCCAAACAAAATATTTCCATTGTTGATGCCTTCTTTACTGAAAACTTACACCTTACTTTCCTCAAATATAAATATGTTTTACTTATTAATTTCTAGTAACTTTAATCACGTATATTAGAAATCTTTAACTTTTAACAGACCCTAGTAAACACTAAAAAAGTAAGTAATTATGAATTGTCTTTTATATCAGCATTTTAAACACTTTTCATAATCTCCAGAAATATGCCACTTTGCAGTAAAAGACCCAAACACTTTTAGCGTCTCTGCAATAAGAAGCCAAAAGCAGATAAACTTATATTTAATAATTAAGTCTAGTATCTTATTTGGAAATGATCTAGATACTCAATGAATTTTAACATTCATTTAAATTAACCTAGCAAAACTTCAAAGTTTCAAGTTATCAAAAAGATTTTGGAAGTTATTTTAAATACACATGCCATAAACTATAATTATTGCTAAAAGTTTATCTATAAACTCTTATTTCATTTATATCTAAACTATTTGTTCCCAATGGTGATGTTTACATTACCCACAAATCTTTATGAGACATTAGACAAAATTAGTTATCATTTAAAGCTATTGCTTTGCTGAGAAATTTCTAACAGACAATGTAAGCTTATTTGACTAGTAAATAGGCTGCATGTCTGCATCATATTCAAATACTGACAACTCTTGAGGACATGCCTTTTCAATCAAACCAACAAACTTAAACTTTCATTAACCAAAGACTAACCTATATCATGTTAACTTGAAAGACATTTGGGTTAGTTCTATTTAGAAAAACGTTTTGTAAGCGCTTACTTTAAGTCAATGAAATAGAGCTCTTTAGAAATTGCACCATCTGGAGGTTAAACACCACACATTTGTAACATACATATAGACGCACACATACAACAGACAGATACAACAAAGATTTTCCTTAGATTTCTGAATTAGGTGTTCTCATAGCAGACTACGGTGGGAAAACTTGTTTTCCCAGTTTTTTTCCTCTTTCTTTCTTTCTTTCTTTCTTTCGTTTTCTTCCTTCCTTCCTTCCTTCCTGCCTTAGCAATCTGGCTTGGGATCCCCCTTTGTTAAGCAATTGCAGTCACAACCTGAAGCCAACAGGAGTCGGGAGGAGAGGCTGCCCATTTGGGAACTGATCGGGTTGCTTTAGAAGCTCAATTTCCCAATTCTCTTTTAATTTTCTTTTGTTATAAAGTCCAAACAACTTCTAAGGACAGTGTAATTGGTCAGAAAATGCGCTGCTTGTGAGCATTACTCCCTATAGAAAGGTCATAAATGCTCTCTTACATGCCTCGGTTTCTCCTTCTGGCAGTCTAACACCACCCTGGGGCCTTGGAGCACCAGGTGACCAGCCCTTATAAGCGCATCCCTGGATGAGCTGTAGTTAATTACCATGAATGAGAGTGGAGCTCCCTATGAGACTGCTACACGTCACGAAGATTGATCCTGTGACACTCCCGATGAGGTCCTTAGTCAGTTAAGGATGCCTTTTGGTAAAGGCCAGGAGAAGCCCCTTTTCTTTGGAGCTGAACACGTTCAGTCTCTCATTTCTCTACCAAGCAGTTTGTTCAGACTTTATAAACAAAATTCTTTCCAATTTTAAAGCCAAATTAAAAAGGTCAGCCTCCCAATTCACTTCAAAGTTCCTCTAGGCTCCTCTGGCCTAGGAAATTCCTCCTAGGTTCCTCTTACCTAGGGTATGTACCAGTACCCCCTTAAAACACCTAGCCTTAAGAACTCTTGGATCGTCAACTTAAAATAAGGAGGTCTGGGTTTCAGGAGAACTCACCAGGGTCACCTGAAGAATGCAGTGATCAAGGGGGCTCAGTGGGTCCCTACTGGTACTGAATGCTGGTTCAGTGACGATGCTAGGTGGCCTCCAGTGGGTTTCTCTGAAATCCTGCCGCACCTATGCCAAGACAACTGTTGCCAATCTTCTTTTTTTCCCTGTTTTTTCTCTCCAAATCCCCCAGTACATAGTTGCATATTTTAGTTGTGGGTCCTTCTAGTTGTGGTATGTGGGACACCGCCTCAGCATGGCCTGATGATTGGTACCATGTCCTTGCCCAGGATACGAACCAGTGAAACCCTGGGCCACCAAAGCAGAAGGCACAAACTCAACCACTTGGCCAGAGGTCCGGCCCCCATGCTAGCCTTTTAAATGTGCCTTTCCTCCACAAAGACTGTACGGAAGCCAGTTGCCTTCCCCTGTTGTTCTTCTCTTTCCCCAGGGGTTTGATGGATCCTGTGGTCCTCTCTTCCTATAGGCCCTTCCCTCTGCCAGGCACAATAGGCAAAACGGAGAATGTAGAGGTGCTTGGATCACGGCCACCTGCACCCTTTCACTAGGGAATCTGAGCCTGGGTGAAGTTTGGGCCTCCAACGGGAGATGGGAGGTCATGAAACATCCTTGCTAAAGGCAAAGCAGAATGCTGTGAATGGAAGGTTTTCAAGGGACAAAGTCCATGCTTTTCCCGGATGTGTTAAAGGAACGCTTACTCCAAAACAGTTTAAAAAAATTAAAAGAATATATTTTCCCTAGAACAAACAGCGGAGTTTGGGATAGGGGAAGAGGGACGAGGGCCAATAAACTCACTGATTCTGACCTTTATTGTTTTTTTTCCAATTTGGAATCACTGGAACCTATGGGCAGTGGACAGGGCCCCTAGACTAGCTCCCTTCCCACTCCCTTCCTGGGCCAGAGCTGTTGATCTTGGGAAATAGGCCCTTAGCTTGCGCTCATGAGCTCTATTGTACTGTAAAACCCCCAGATTAGGAGAAAAGGCCAGATCTGGACCCTCAGAGAGAGACAATCTGATTGGCTGAGCCCCAGCATGAGCGGGATATTTGTTCTGCTCCTGAGTTTGAGTGATGGAGTAGGCGCAGGTGTGTGTTTGTGTTTGTAGGTGGGAGTGGTAGTTTCATTTTTTATGAAGATGGCCTCGGAATGGTCTTTCAATTCCTCAACTCACCAAGCCCACATCAAAAGTGAACTTATAACACCTTCACTGTGTTCCACCACCAAAGACAGAGTAGTATTAAGTGAATAGACATATGTGTGGGATGGCACTGGTAGGGTGAACAGCATGAGTGAAAAGACATGGAGGCCAGACAAAGCAGGGCATGTTTTTGACTGGCAATTAGGTCATTGGAGCTAGAGATTCAGTGGATGAGTTGTTGAGAAATGTTTCTTAGAATGGTCCCAGGGTTCACAGCCTCAGCCTCATTCTTCTTCAAAGCATAATACGCTTCTGGGGGAAAGGAAAGGAAGAAGTTGAAAAAGTTCTTATGGTTTATTTATTTATCATTAATGCTAACCTCTCTCTTATTGTCTTTACTCATCACACTGTTTCCCTCACCTGTGTTCACTTCTTAATCACTAGTAATTTACAGAGAACTGATTGTATCCTCTACTCTGTCCTGCTTGCAATGGAAAAAACAGGAAATTCATTAAACAATTTAGGGAAGTGTTACTTGCAACCCCTTGCAACACTAGCTGCTTCAGTCCAAAAAATGGAACCATAATATGGGTTTGAGTCCTCAGACAAGGTGAAATAAGCTGAGGAAGTAGTGGATGACTTGACTTGGGAGAGAGGTAACTTTGGGAACAAAGAGTGTGTGCTCACAGAGTGAGAAAAACAATGACTGATTCTATGGAGAACTCTAGTTATATATATGAGATGTAATGGAAATTTTCTAATCTATAAGAATATTAGGTTGAAATTGGAGCAATAATAGACAAAACTGATCAGTGACTCAGAAATTTTCATTCTGAAACAGGCTCTAGGTCATAAAGTAATATTTCAATCTATAAAGAGGATGTATTAGAACATAATTAAAAGGATAAATTATATAATGATCTATGTAGGGACTACTGGTTAGCTACTGGGGTGGAGCTGAATCATTGAAATTTTTACCTCATACACAAATATAAATTCCCAATAGTTCAATGAATTAAATGTGGGAAAAATATTTGCATGTAAAATGAGAAAATGTCTCATAATTCCTTAAAATACTCCAGGAAAAAAAAATTGGCGAAAGGAAGGTAGAAGAAATAGGAATGGCATCCTCTCAAAAGTATCTAGGTCTCTGATACCTAATTGGCCTGCTTCCTATTAATTCTCTTTAAAGGGCTTACTTGAGTTACGTCATGACATACCATCCAGTGGATGAAACAGTATTTCCAGTATAAACACAAAGGCATAAAATTTTCATTTGAAAAAACAACTCTAATTCTATTACCATTATTAACTTGGGCTGCTGTCTCAGTCCCTCACTCCCTTTTTTATTTCTTCTTAGACCCATTGGTTGTCCAAAGTGTGTGTTTGATTTCCACATTTTATGAATTTTTAAGTGTTGCTTCTGTTATTGGTTAATGACATGCCCTTGAATAGCCAGTTATAAATAAAGAAATCAAGAGGGAAATCAAAAAATATTTTGAGGTAAAAGAAAATGTAAATACAAGGTACAAAAACTTATGGGATGGAGTAAAAGCAGTTCTAGGAAGAAAGTTTTTGGAGGGCAACACCTGCATTAAAAAAAGAAAGACCTCAAATAAACAACCTAATCTTACACCTCAAAGAACTAAAAAAAGTAAATCAAAATAAGCAGAAGGAAGTTGTAAATATAGAGCAGAAATAAACGAAATAGAGCCTAGAAAGACAATAGAAAGATCAACAAAACAAAGACTTGGATGTCTCAAAAGATTAAAAAATGACAAAGTTTAGCAAGGCTGACTAGGAAAAAAGAGAGAAGACAAATAAGATTAGAAGTCAAAGAGGAGACATTACAACTGATACTGCAGAAATACGCAGTATCATAAGAGAATACTATGAACAATTATACACCAGGTTGGATAATGTAGAAGAAATGAATTGATGGAGTCCAGGGCAGGCTGCCCCAAGATGCACCACTGTGGTACGCAGATTATTTCGAGCTGAAGACAATAAAGGTTCATACTCAGCAAGAACATTTGACCTTTACCCCCTAATTGCCTAAAACAAATTTAAAATAAAGGCCTGTCTCCAGGGCAGGCCATCACCATAGATAACTCGGGTTTCCATAGACTGGGAGGATCCTTCCTAAGCCCACTCTTATCAAAGTTCTATTTACAAAACCTTTGCTTTTCTACTTCCATGAGGGTTGCCTTCCTCCCCTTTGAAACCCTAATTCACTGCCCTAAATGTCCTCCTTGTCTGTAGCTGAAGATACTTAGGCAGCCTCAGCCAGTTGGCTGAGTTACTCAGTGTCCCCTGAGTTTCTCCCATGTATACATGCTATTAAACTTTGTTTGATTTTCTCCTGATAACTTGCCTTTTTTAATTATTTCATCAACCATAAGAACCTTAAGGAAAAGGTGGGGGAGAATTCTCCCACTTCCCCCACAGAATGAATTCCTAGAAACTTAAAACTTCCCAAGACTGGATCACAAAGAAATAGAAAATCTGAACAGACCAATAAAAAGTAAGGAAATTGAATCAATAATCAAAATCTCCCAACAAAGAAATATGCCAGATCTGATGGTTTCACAGGGGAATTCTGTCAAAAAAGTTAAAGAATTAGCAGCAATCCTTCGTAAGCTTTTCCGAGAAAGTGAAGAAGGGAAAACACTTCCACATTCACTTTATGAGGCCAGTATTATCCTAATATCAAACCCACACAAAGATAGTACCAGAAAAGAAAATTACAGACTAAAATCCATGTTGAACATAGATACAAAATCCTCAACAAGATATTAGCAAACCAAATTCAGTAGCACATCAAAAAGATCATACATGATGATCAAGTGGGATTTTCCTCTGGGATACAGAGATGGTTCAACATACACAATCAATAAATGTGATATGCCACATTAATAATATAAAAGATACAAATCATATGATCATCACAATACAGCAAGAGGATTAAGCACAATTCAACATCTTTTTGTGATGAAAACTCTCAACAAATTTGTTATAGAAGGAATGTACCTCAACATGATTAAGGACATATATAACAACTCCATAGCTAACATGATACTCAATGATGAAAAGCTGAAAGATTTTCCTCTAAGGTCAGAAAAAAGACAAGTGTGCCCGCTCTCACCACTTCTATTCAACATAGTAGTGGGAGTCCTAGCTACAGAAATTAAGCAAGGAAAAAAAATAAAAGACATCCAAATTGGAAAAGAAGAAGTAAAATTGTCTCTGTTTGCAGATGACATGACTTTATATGTAAAATATCCTAAAGACCCCACTGAAGAAAGTTTTAGACCTAAGAAACTGATTCATTAAAGTCGCAGGATATAAAACCAGCATACCAAAATTATAGAAAACCCACTTGCGCTTCTATACATTAACAATGAACTATCTTGGGGCTGGCCAGGTGGCACAGCAGTTAAGTTCTCACGTTCCGCTTCTCAGTGGCCTGGGGTTCACAGGTTCGGATCCCGGATGCGGACATGACACTGCTTGGCACGCCATGCTGTGGCAGACGTCCCACATATGAAGTAGAGGAAGATGGGCATGTATGTTAGCTCAGGGCCAGTCTTCCTCAGCAAAAAGAGGAGGATTGGCAGTAGTTAGCTCAGGACCAATCTTCCTAAAAAAAAAATGAACTGTCCAAAAATTAAATTAAGAGTTAAGTATGGTTTACAATAGCCAAGATATGAAGCAACCTATGTGTCCATTGATAGATGAATGGATAAAGAATAAGTGGTGTATATATATCTATATATAATGAAATATTGCTCAGTCATCAAAAAGAATAAAATCTTACCATTTTCAGTAACATGGATTGACCTAGAGGATATAATGCTAAGTGAAATGAGTCAGACAGAGAGAGATAAATACAATATGATTAAATTTTATGTGGAATCTAAAAAACAAAACAAATGAACAAACAAAACAAAACAGAAGCAGACATAAGTACAGAGAACAAAATGGTGCTTGCTAGAGGAGAGGAGTATGGGGTGTTGGATGACATAGGTAAAGGGGATTAAAAGGTACAAACTTCCAGTTATAAAATATGTAGGCCATGAGGATGTAATATACAGCATAGGGGCTATAGTCAATAATATTGTAACAACTTTATAGGGGGACAGATGGTAACTAGACTTCTCATGATGATTGTTGCATAATGTTTATATGTACTGAATCACTATGTTGTACACCTGAAATTAACAAAATGTTTTACGTCAATGATACTTCAATTGAAAAAAGAGAAAAAAGAAATTAAGAAAACAACCCCATCTATAGTAACATCAAAAAGAAAAATAATATTTAGGAATACATTTTACCAAGGAGGGGAAAGATCTGTACACTGGAAACTATAAAACAGTGATTAAAGAAATTAAAGAAAAATAGGAAGTTATCTCATATTCTTAGATTGCAAGAATTAATATTGTTAAAATGTCCACACTACCCAAAATGATTTACAGATTCATTGCAATCTGTATAAAAATTTCAATGGCATTTTGCACAAAAGTAGAACAATACTAAAATTCATATATGGAACCATAAAAGATCACAAATATCTAAAATAATCTTGAGAAAGAAGAGCAAAGCTAGAGGCAATACGCTTCCTGATTTTTAACTATGTTACAAAGCCATAGTAATCAAAATAGTATAAAAACATGCACATAGGCAGATGAAACAGAAGAGAGAGTCCAGAAATAAATTCACACATATATGGTCAACTAATTTTTGACAAAGACACCAAGAATACACAATGGGGAAAGATAGTCTCTTTAATAAATTGTGTTTAAAAACCTGTATATCCACATTCAAGAGAATGAAATTGGACTCCTATCTTACACTATAAAGAAAAATCAATGCAGAGTTGATTAAAAACGTAAACGTAAGACCTGAAACTATAAAATTCCCAGAAGAAAACATAGGAGACAGTCTCCTTGACATCAATCTTGGCAATGATTTTTTGGATAAGATACCAAAAGCATAGGTAACAATAGCAAAAACAAAGTGGAACTATATCAAACTAAAAAGTTTCTGCACAGCAGAGGAAACAATCAACAAAATTAAAAGACAACCCACAGAATGGAAGAAAATATTTGCAAAAGATATCTCCAAAGAGGGATTAACATCCAAAATATATAAGAAACTCTTAAAATTCAATAGCAAATAAACAAATAACCCAATTAAAAATGGGCAAAGGACTTCAATAGACATTTTTCCAAAGAAGACATACAAATGACTATGAATATGAAAAGATGTTCAATATCACTAATCATCAGGATACAAGTCAAAAGCACAATGAGACATCACGTCACTCTTGATAGAATGGCTCTTAACAAAAAGACAAAAGATACATGTTGGTGAGATTGTAGAGAAAAGGGAACCCTTACACACTGCTAATGGGAATGTATACTAGTACAACTATTTTGGAAAATGGTATGCAGGTTCCTCAAAACTAAAACTAAAACTACCTTATGATCCAGCAGTCCCACTTCTGGGTGTATACCTGAAGGAAATAAAATCACTATCTTGAAGTAATATCTGCACTCCCATGTTCATTGTGGTAATATTCACATTAGCCAAGATATGGAAACAACCTAAATGTCTACTGATAGATAAATGGATAAAAAACATGTGATATATATAGTGTATGTATGTACATACATACGTACTTTAGAGTATTATTCATCCATGAGAAAGAACAAAATCTTGCCGTTTGTAACAACATGGAGGAACCTGGAGGACATTATGCCAAGTGATATAAGCCAGACACAGAAAGACAAATATTGCATGATCTCACTTATATGTGGAGAGGAATATATCTCTCCACACTCACAGTAACAGAGAGTAGAATACTGCTTATCAGAAGTTGAGCTGTAGGGGAAAGGGAAGATTGAAAAAAAGAATGGTGGTTGCCAGAGTGTAAGAAGAGGGGGTCATGAACAGTTATTATTGAATGAGTACAGACTTTCAGCTTTGCAAGATGAAAAGTGTTCTAGATATGGATAGTGGTGATGATTGCACAAGAATATGAAAGTATATAATAACGTTGAACCGTACACTAAAAAATGATTAAGGTTGTAAGTTTTATATTATGAGTATTTCACCACAATAAACAATAAAGCAACTATGTGAAGTGATGGATGTTGATTAATTTTTTGTGGTAATCATATCACAATGTATACATATATATTAAATAATCACACTGTACATCATAAGCATATACAATTTTTATTTGTCATTTCTACTTCAATAAATCTGGAAAAAAACTAAAAAAATACATTTTAAAGAAGCTATTTCTTTGAAGCCATCAACAAAATGGACGAGCCTCTAACCACGCTAATTAAGAAAAAAGAGATAGGACACAAATTATTATTATCATAAATGAAAGAAGTTAATTCACTACAGATCACACAGGCATCAAAGGGATTATAAAGGAATACTATGAACAAACCTAAGCCCAGAAATTTAATAAACTAAATGAAATGGACCAATTCCTTGCAAGATATTATTTTCAAAAACTCTCAGACAAAAAATAGACAATCTGAATAGGTCTATATCCATTAAAGAAATTGAAACATTAATAACCTTATAAAGGAAAAAGCACCAGGCCCAGAAGTGTTCACTGGTAGATTCTACTAAGTGTTTAAGGAAGAAATTATACCATTTCTCTACAATCTTTTCAGACAATAAAGGAATACTTCCTAACTCACTCTATGAGGCCAGCATTACCCTAATACCAAAAACAGACAATGACATTATAAGAAAAAAAATCAGACCGATACCTCTTGTATATACAGATCCAAAAATCTTCAACAAAATGTTAGCAAATCAAATTCTACAATGTAGAGAAACAATTGTACACCAGGACCAAGTGAGATTTATCTCAGATATACAAGGTGGTTCAACATTCAAAAGTCAATTGATGTAATCTACGACATCAACAGACTGAAGAAAAAATACATATGATTACAATAATAATGCAGAAAAAATCTAATGCCCATTCATAATAAACATTCTCAATAAACTAGGAATAGAAGGTAGCTTCCACAAATTGATAAGAATATCTACAAAAAAATGGACAGCTAACATCATAATGGTGAGAAACTCAAAGCGTTCCCACTAGTATCAAGAACAAGTCAAGGGATGTCTTCTTTCACCACTCCTTTTCAACATTGTACTAGAATTATTATCTAGTGTAGTAAGACAAGAAAACGAAATAAAAGGTACATAGATTAGGAATGAATACATGAAAATGTCTTTGTTTGCAGATGACATGATCATCTATGTAGAAAATCTGAAAGAGCTGACAATAAAACCCGCCTGGAACTAAAACGTGATTATGGCAAGGTTGCATGTTACAAGGTTAATATACGAAAGTCAATTGCTTTTATATGTGTCAGCTATGAGCAAGTAGAATTTTGAATTAAAAACACAATTCAGTTTATGTAGCACAAAAAATGAAATGCATAGGTATAAATCTTAAAAAATAAGTACAAGATATATATGAGAGAAACTACAAAACTCTGATAAGCAAAATCAAGGAACTAAACAAATGGAGAGATATTCCATGCTCATGGATAGGAAGACGTAAAATTTTCAAGATGTCAGTTATTCCCGACTTGATCTATATATTCAATGAAAGCCTAATCAAAATCCCAGAAAGTTATTTTGTGGATATCAACAAACTGATTCTAAAGTTTATGTGGAAAAACAAAAGACCCAGAATAGCCAACACAATGATGAAGAAGAACCATGTTGGAAGACTGATGCTACCCAACTTCAAGACTTCTTATAAAGCTACAGTAATCAAGACAGTGTGGTGTTGGCCAAAGAATAGACAAATCAACGGTACAGAATAGAGAAGCCAGAAATAGACCCACATAAATATAGTCAAGTGATCTTTGACAAAAGAGCAAAGAAAGTACAGTGCAGTAAGAAAATCTCTTCAACAAATGGTGCCAGAGAAACTGGACATCCACACGCAAAAAAAAATTATTCTAAACACAGACCTTACACCCTTCACAAAAATTAACTCAGAACAGATCAAAGACCTAAAGGTAAAATGCAAAACTGTACAACTCTTATAAGATCATATGGGAGAAAACCTAGATGGCCTTGGGTCTGATGATAGCTTTTTAGTTACAACACCAAAGGCAGGATCCATTAAAAAATAATTGATAAGCTGGAATTCATTAAAATTTTTTTAAAAACTTCTTCTCTGTAAAAACAATGCCAAGAGAATGAGAGGAAGACAACCCACAGACAGAGGAGAAAATATTTATAAAAGACACATCTGATAAAGGACTGTTATTCAAAATATACAAAGAATTCTTAAGACTGAACAATAAGAAAACAAACAATCTGATTAAAAAATGAGCCAAGACCTTAACAGACACATCACTAAACATAATATTCACATGGCAAAGAAGCATAAGAAAATGCCCCACATTAGACATCATTGTGGAAATACAAATTCAAGCAACAATGAGGTACCAATACACACCTATTAGGATGACTAAAATCCAGAACACTGACAGTAGCTAATGCTGGCTAAGATATGGAACAACAGGAACTCACATTCATTGATGATTGGAATGCAAAATGGTATAACCACTTTGGAAGACAATTGGTGATTTCTTATGAAACAAAGCCAACACTTATCCTACAGTCCAGCAATTGTGCTCCTCGGGTACTTACCCAAAGGATTTGAAAACATATGTCCACACCAAAATCTGCACACAGATATTTAGAATAGCTTTATTTATAATTGCCAAAACTTGAAAGCAACCAAGATGTCCTTCAGTAGGTTAATGGATTTATAAGCTGTGGTACATCTGGATAATGGAATATTACTCAGCACTAAAAATAAATGAGTTATCAAGCCATGAGAAGACATGGAGGAATCTTAAATGCATATTACTAAGTGGAAGAAGCCAATCACAGTAGGCTACATGCTGCGTGATTTCAACTACACAATATTCAGGGAAAGGCAAACTATGAACACTAAAAAGATCAGTGGTTGCAAGCAGTTGGGAGTGGGGAGGGGAGGGATGAATAAGCAGAGCACAGAGAATTTTTTGTACAAGTGAAAATACTCTGTACAATTCTACACTGATACACACATATTATACATTTGTACAAAGCTATAGAATGTAAAAATACCAAGAGTGAATCTTAATGTAAACTATGGAATTTGGGTGATTACAATGGGTCCATGTAGGTTCATCGATTGTAACAAATGTACCACTCTGGTGATGTTGATAATGGGTGAGTCTATGCATGCACGAGGGCAGGGGATAAATGGAAACTCTGTACCTTACACTCAATTTTTCTATAAACCTAAAACCGCCCTAAAAATATAGCCTTTAATTAAAAAGATTTTTAAAAAGGAATGAAATCCTGTCATGCTACTAACTGGATGAATCTTGAGGACATTATGCTAAGTGAAATATGGCAATCACAGAAAGACAAATACTGTATGATTCTACTTAATGAAGTATCTACAGTAGTACAACTCATAGAGAAAGTGGAATGGTGTCTACCAGTGGCTGGTGGGAGGGGGAAATGAGGACTTGTTTAATGTGTCTAGAATTTTAGTTTTGCAAGATAAAGAGTTCTGGAGATTGGTTGCATAACAATATGAATGTACTTAATACCACTAAACTGTATAAGTAGAAATGGCGAAGATATTAATTTTTATGTTGTGCATATTTTACCAATTACAAAAGGAAGGAAATTCTTATATACTGCTACAACATGGATGAACCTTGAAGACATTATTCTAAGGGAAATAAGCTATACACGAAAAGACAAATGTACGGATTACACTGATATGAGGTACTTAGAGTAGTTCAACTCATAAAATAGAAAGTAGAATGGTGGTGTTTAGGGACCGGGGGAGGGATAAATGGGGAATTATTGCTTAACGGTTTCAGTTTAGGAAGAGTTTCAGTTTGGGGAGATGAAAAAGTTCTGGAGATGGATGGTGGTGATGGTCGCACACTAAGTATATGAGAATGTACACTTAAAATTGGTTAAAGTGGTAAATTTTATATAATGTATATTTTAGTGCCATAAAAAAACCCTTTGGTAAAAAGTCTAAATTCTGTAATATGATTTACATAACTCCTTATGGTCTCTTCTAGCTATCTCTCTTGTCTGATTTCACACCACTCCATCTACTTTCTATTTTAGCTAAATTGTCTTTTAATTTGTCAAATAGGCAATGTTATTTCATCTTTGGGATTTCACATTGTTGTTCTCTCTGAATGACACCCTTTTCCCCCTTCTCCTTATTTGCCTAATTACTATTCATCATTTATAGTAAACATATGTTACTTTTTAATCTGCCCTGTGTCCCTTCCTATGGGGAATTGTCTCTCCCTGATTCAGTATGTATGACTCTGGTCAGACTGTCAATCAAGGAGCCTCACCTTCATCTGCATAGTGTGGGGATATAATCTTAGACTGGCCAGTCAGAGGACCTACTATGGTGGGTAGTGATTAGTCTATAAATTGGTATGTGTTCCAAGAAAGGTCAAACTGAGTACTTTATGGGCAGTTCTGAGTGTGTGAGCTTAATTTAATGTAATCCTGAAGGTGCTGGGGTGCCATCTTTCTCAATATGAAGAAAGAGACTTGCTGAAAATGAAGTAAGCAAAGGAAAGCTGAACTGAGAGATAGGGAGAGATAAGGAGAGATCTCTGAGGGTAACTTGAGCACATGGGTCCAGCCATTCCTTATAACTTGTTTAATGATCTGCCCTCCCTGTTAGACCATAAGCTACACTGACTGCTATCTTACCTACTGTTATATTCCAAGTACTTGGTATAGCATTTATTGTAAATATTTAATCAATATGCTTTGAAAGATTGAATTATGTTTGTCTATGGAATTATGCCCATTCCACAATAATGTAAACAGAGTGGGCCCTCTATATCTACAGGATCTGCCACCACAGATTCTAACTGTGGAGCAAAAGACCTATGATGGTTATGTCATCCTGAACAATACAGACATTTTTCCTTGTAATTGTTCCCTAAGAACTACAATATAACAACTATTTACATAACGTTTACGTTGTATTAGTTATTGTAAGTAATTTAGAGATGATTTAAAGTATACAGGAGAATGCGTGTAGGTTATATACAAACACTACTCCATTTTATATAAAGGGACTCAAGCATCCATGGATTTCAGTAACCACTGGGACTCCTGGAACCAATCCCCTGTGAATATCAAGGGACAACTGTACTCATCAAAGTATTCTTATAACATTTTTGTGACTTGATGCCTTCCATTTAAATTTATGGTATGGGGTTGGCCCAGTGAGGCAGCAGTTAAGTTGGCACATTCCACTTCTTGGCAACCTGGGTTCACCGGTTCAGATCCCAGGTGCGGACATGGCACCACTTGGCAAAAGCCATGCTGTGGTAGGCGTCACATGTATAAAGTAGAGGAAGATGGGCATGGATGCTAGCTCGGGGCCAGTCTTCCTCAGCACAGAGAAGGATTGGCAGTAGTTAGCTCAGGGCTAATCTTCCTCAAAAAATAAACAAACAAACAAATAAATAAATAAATAAATTTATGGTATGTGAGGAGAGATCTAATTTGTTATTTTTTGATATGATCAGTCAGATGTTCTTAACACAATTTGATGAATGATTCAGTCCTTCCCCACTAATCTGAAATGCCACCTTTAAATTCTTATATAAGCTTGCAGCCATTTCTGGGTTTTATATTCTGTTACATGACTTGTGTACATATTTCTATGCCAGTAATGCATTGTTTTATTTACTGTAATTTTGTTAAATTATTTAATGTCTGTAAAGATCTGAGCAAAATTAACTTTAAATTTTTTCTCTAATTTCTGAACAATTCATGAACTATGTGAATATTGAAAGTTGCTGACTGAAATTTTCCCTCTCGCATTTTTAATCATAATTTATATAATTTTTAATTAAGATATCCCATTTAATATAGAGCATTTTATAAGTAAAGTGGAAAATTACAAATAACAAGCACATCAGCCATCTTGACCAGGAAAATAGTTAAGAGGTAGAAGAATAAGGGATACCATAGAAAAGATAGGTATATACCATAGGAAAATTGACAATAAAGTGAACAGAAAGTGCTGGGAACATATTTCCCAGATTTTATGCCTTACCCTCTCCCCACTTTCCTGATATATTCACACTACAAAGAATGGGTGGATGGCCATTTGTAGGAAGAAGGTACCAATTTTAGTAATATTTTATATTTGGTATTATTATGAAACATGTACTGAAAATTCACAATCTACTAGATAGTAGTCATATAGAACTAATACAGCAATGAGAGATAAAATTTATTGGAACCATAATGGATTTATAGGAAGTCAAGGTTATACAGAAATGACTAGGTGTCACCAAAGGAGAGCACTGATCTGTTGCTTCAGGACCATCTCACAGGAGTTATTTGCTTTGGTGAGTTCACCATGATCCAAGCCATAGCCTTCAATCTTAGAGGTACACAGCCTGACCTTGGTCATGTCCCAGAAATCATCCAAATGCAGGAGGTGAAATTACGCTGATTATATCATAATACTGAAAGATATAAAAGAGAAGGACAATATATTAATTTATATTGAAAAATGCTATTATCATATACATCAGACATGTCTGTTGAGAAGATAACACCCCTTTTCCTTCTAAGCAAGATTACTAGTGAAGCACAATTATTAGTTTTCCTTCATAAACATCAAATCAAAGTTATGGGATGCTGATAACTGGCATCTAGCTTTCTACATGATGTATTTGCCTGAACAATGAAGATCTGTGTCATATAGACCAGATGTTTCCATCACCCTAAGCACTTTTCCCTGAGAAAAGTGCTGGGATGTGTACCTCTGTGTATTCTGTTTATCTAGGCTTCCATGATAGATCAACTGGTCCCATTCTGTGCCTAGTACACATCAACACATTGTTATAGTCGTTAGAAAATCTATTTTTATTTACTTACACAAAAAATACATGAATAGAGTGATGTCAGCATCATGGTGGAGTGAGCTTGCCTGGGACTCTCTCCCCTCCAACATACAACAAAAAGGAGCAACCATATTACAACGGAAAACATCCTAATAGCACAGGAATCCTGGGAGAGTCACAGCAGTCAAAGAATGGAGGGTGGAGAGGCTGAAGCCCCCCTCAGAGGAGCTGGAATGGGGTAAGAGGGAACTTCACTCCCTCCCCTAAAGACTGGGATCACTGCTGTGGGATGCTCTGTGAGGGAAGGAGTGGGGGAGGGGTCTTACATCTGCAGGACCACCCAGCACTCCCTAGCACCCTTGCAGCCTAGAGGAAAGCCCTATAACAGGGTGAAAGCTTTTGTGTAGGTTGACTTCATCAAGCCAAGACCCCAGGAGACCAGATAGTGAGAGCTGATTGGGAAACTCAGATCTGCATGTAAGAGAAAGCACACCCCCAACCCTGATTGTGCCACGCCATCTTGGCTGAAGGTGGAAGGCTCAGAATATGTGGCTCTCAACACCCATCTAGTGGCAATAGGCTGTAACAGCAACCGAATAATATCACAATGGAGAAAACTCATAGTTCCAGCATCAAACAGTTCATCAAAGCTCCACACCAGAGGGAAAACAATAAATACTCAGAATTATGTCCTGAGGACTCAGAAATAAGTAAACTGAAAGGCAATGAATTCAGAATAGCTATCGTCAAAAAACTTAATGAGGTAAAAGAATATAGAGAAACAATTCAACAAGTTCAGAAATTGCTTCACACAAGAGGTTGAAACTATAAAGAATAAGCAATCAGAAATGCTGGAGATGAAAGACACAATGGAAGAGATAAAACAAAATATGGATTCCCTGAATGCTCATGTGGACACCATAGAGGAGTTAATCAGCATATCGAAGATAGATATGTTGAATTGCTCCAGACGGGAGGAGAGACAACTGAGACTAAAAGAAATGAAGATGGTCTCCAAGAAATATCCAACTCAATGAAGAAATGCAACATAAGAGTTATAGGTATTCAGGAAGGTGAAGAGAAGGAGAATGGAAGAGAAAGTGTGCTTAATAATAGCAGAGAATTTCCCAAATCTAGAGAATAAGACAGAAATGTGTGTGAAGGAAGCTTTTAGATCTCCTATGTTTGTCAATGTAAAAAGACCTACTGCAAGGCATATAATACTAAAACTGGCAAAAATGAATGACAAAGAAAGAATACTCAGGGCAGCAAGGCAGAAGAAAATAACCTAAAGAGGAACCCCATCAGACTTTCAGCAGATTTCTCTGCAGAAACCTTACAAGCTAGGAGAGAATGGAATGACATATTCAAAACTTTAAGAGATAAAAATTTTCAGCCAAGAATACCCTATTCAACAAAAATATCCTTCAGATATGAGGGAGAAATTAAATCTTTCCCAGACAAACGCTAAGACACTTTGTAGCCATGAGAGCCCCCCTACAAGAAATCCTCAAGAAGACCCTCATACCTGAAAAAAGAAAAAAGGGGAGAAAGTGGTCACAAAACACAGAGTAAAGAGACAGATAAAATCAGAATAGGATAGCAAATATTCAACTATAGCATTAGTATAAAGGGAAGGAAAACACCAAAAACAAAGACAATCTTGTCAATTTAACCACAAACTCACAACACAAGTTGGAATAAGATATGAAAATAATAACTTAGGGGAGGAGGAAAGGGACTGAATCAGTTTAGACTGAGGAAATAAGAGGCCCTCAGAAAATGGACTATGTTATGCACGAGATTCTGAATACAAACTTCAGGGTAGCCAGTAAACTAAAAAGCAGAACAGAGACACAAAAAATAAATGAGGAAAAAACTAAGAAACACAGCATAAAAAACTACGTAATTCAATGATTATCCCAAAAGACAAATGACGAGAAACAAAAGAAATGCAGGAAAACTGGAAAGTGAGTGACAGAATGACAGCATTAAGGCCTCATACAATAATAATCACCCTCAATGTAAATGGATTGAACTTTCCAATAAAAAGACACAGAGTGGCACGATGGATTAAAGAACAAGATCCAACAATTTGTTGCCTTCAGGAAGCACATCTCAGCTCCAATGAGAAATACAGGCTCAGAGTGAAGGGGCGGAAGATGATACTCCAAGTTAATGGCAAACAAAAGAAAACAGGTGTTGCAATACTTATATCAGACAAAGTAGATTTTAAGATAAGGCAGAAAAAGAGAGACAAAGAGGGGCAATATATAATGATTAAAGGGAAACTACATCAAGAAGAAATAACACATAAATATCTATGCACCCAACACAGGAGCACCGAAGTTCATAAAGCAACTATTAATAAACCTAAAAGGAGATGGAAAAATGACAAAATAATACTAGGGGATCTAACACCCCACTCGCATCATTGGACAGATCATCCAGACAGAAAATCAACAAGAAAACAGTGGAATTGAATGAAAAGCTAAAATAGTTGGACTTAATAGACATATATAGAACAGTCCTTCCAAAAACAGCAGAATACACATTCTTCTCAAGTGCACATGGAACATTCTCAAGAATAGACCATATGTTGTGAAACAAGGCAAGCCTCTATAAATTTTAAAAAATTGAAATACAAACAAGCATCTTCTCTGATCATAATGCTATAAAGCTAGAAAGTAATTACAAGAAAAAAGCTAAGAAAGGGACAAAGATGAGGAGACTAAACAATATGCTATTGAAAAAGCAATGGATCATTGAAGAAATTTAAGAAGAAATAAAAAAACATCTGGAGACAAATGGAAATGATAACATGCCATACCAACTCATATGGGATACAGCAAAAGCTGTATTAAGAGGGAAATTCATTGCAATACAGGCACATCTTAACAAACAATAAAAATTCCAAATAATCAATCTCAAATTACAGCTAACTGAATTAGAGCAAGAAGCACAAACAAAGCCCAAAGTCAGCAGGAGAGAAATAATAAAAATGAGAGCAGAAATAAGGACTATTGAAACAAAAAAGGCAGTAGAAAGGATCAATGAAACAAAGAGCTGGTTCTTTGAGAAGATAAATAAAATAGACAAACCCCTAGCCAGACTTACAAAGAAAGAAAGAGAGAAAGTTCACATAAACAAAATTAGCAATGAAAGAGGAGAAATAACAGATTCCACAAAAATACAACAGATTATAAGAGAGTACTATGAAAAACTATATGCCAACAAAATGGATAACCTAGAGGAAATGGATAAATTTTTAGACTCTTACAATCTCCCAAAGCTAAGTCAAGAAGAAGCAGACAATCTGAACAGACCAATCACATGGAAAGAGATTGAAACCGCAGTTAAAACCATCCCAAAGAATAAAACCCCAGGACCAGACGGCTTTCCTGGGGAATTCTACCAAACTTTCAGAGAGGATTTAATACGTATAATTTTCAAGGTATTCCAAAAAATTAGGGAGGATAGAACACTTCCTAACACATTCTATGAGGCCAACATCACTCTGATATCAAAGCCTGAAAAGGACAGCATGACAAAGGAGAACTACAGGCCAATATCGCTGATGAACATAGATGCAAAAATTCTAAACAAAATTTTGGCAACCCGAATTCAGCAATACATCAAAAGGGTCACACGTCACGATCAAGTGTGATTCATACCAAGGACAGGCATATTTCAACATCTGCAACTGAATCAATGTGATACACCACATCAATAAAACTGAGGAAAAGCAGAGAAAGCATTTGACACAATCCAACAGCCTTTTGTGATAAAAAAAAAAACTCTTAAGAAAATGGGGATAGAAGGAAATTACCTCAAGACAATAAAGGACATATATGACAAACCCATAGCCAACATCATACTCAATGGGCAAAAACTGAGTGCCACCCCTCTGAGAACAGGAACAAGACAAGGATGCCCTCTATCAGCACTCTTATTCAACATAATACTGGAGGTTTTGGCCAGAACAATTAGGCAAGAGAAAGGAAGAAAAGGAATCCAAATAGGGAGAGAAGAATTGAAACTTTTGCTGTTTGCAGAAGACATGATCTTATATATAGAAAACCCCAAAGAATGCATTGGAAAACTTTTACAAATAATCAACAGCTACAGCAAAGTTGCAGGGTACAAAATCAACTTATATAAATCAGTAGCATTTCTATACTCTAATGACAAACTAACAAAAAGAACTCAAGAACACAATACCATTCACAACTCCAACAAAAAAGAATAAAATACCTTCAGGTGAATTTAATTAATGAATGAAAAGACTTATACAAGGAAAAGTACAAGACTTTCCTGAAAGAATTTGATGATGACATAAAGAGGTGGAAATACATTCCATGCACCTGGATTGGAAGAATAAACATAGTTAAAATGTCCATACTACCTAAAGCAATCTACAGATCAGATTCAATGCCATCCCAATCACAATCCCAATGACATTCTTTACAGAACTAGAACAAAGACTCCTAAAATTCATATGGGGCAACAAAAGATCCTGAATTCCTAAAGCAATCCTGAGAAAAAAGAACAAAACTGGAGGCATCACAGTCCCTGACTTCAAAACACACTACAAAGCTGCAGTAATCAAAACAGCATGGTACTGGTACAAAAACAGGTGCACAGATCAATGGAACAGAATTGAAAGCCCAGAAATGAAACCACACATCTATGGACAGCCAACCTTCAACAAAGGAGCTGTGGGCATACAATGGAGAAAAGAAAGTCTTTTCAAAAAATGGTGCTGGGAAGACTGGAAAGCCACCTGTAAAAAATGAAAATTGACCATTATTTTTCACCATTTACCAAAATAAGCTCTAAATCGATCAAAGACCTAAAGGTAAGACCTGAAACCATAAGGCTTCTAGAAGAAAATGTAGGCAGTACACTCTTTGACATCAGTATTAAAAGGATCCTTTCAGACAAGGGAAACAATAGAAAGAATAAACAAATGGGACTTCATCAGACTAAAGAGCTTCTTCAAGGTAAGGGAAAACAGGATTGAAACAAAAAAACAACCCACCAATTGGAAAAAGTATTTCCAAGTCATATATCCGACAAAGGGATAATCTCCATAATATATAAAGAACTCACAAAACTCAACAAAAAATCAAACTTGATCAAAAAATGGGCAGGGGACATCAACAGACATTTCTCCAAAGAAGATATACTGATGGCCAATAGGCACATGAAAAGATGTTCATCATCACTGATCATCAGGAAAATGCAAATCAAAACTACACTAAGATATCACCTTACACCCATTATAATGGCAAAGATAACCAAAACAAAAAGTAACATGTTGGAGAGGTTGTGGAGAAAAAGGTACCTTCATACACTACTGCTGGGAATGCAAACTGGTGAAGTCACTACAGAAAAAAGTTTGCATGTTTCTCAAAAAATTAAAAATCGAAATACCATATGACCCAGCCATCCCACTACTGGGTTTCTATCCAAAGAACTTGAAATCAGCAATTCTAAAAGTCTCATGTACCCCTATGTTCATTGCAGCATTATTTACAATAGACAACACGTGGAAGCAACCTAAGTGCCCATGAACTGATGATTGGATAAAGAAGATATTGTATATATATACAATGGAATACTACTCAGCCATATAAAAGGATAAAATTGTCCCATTCACAACAATATGGATGGACCTTGAGGGTACTATGTTAAGTGAAATAAGCCAGATAGAGAAAGACAATCTCTTTATGACTCCACTCATATGTGGAAGTTAAACATGTAGACAAAGAGAACAGATTAATGGCTACCAGGGGAAATGGGGATAGGGGGTTGGCACAAAGGGTGAATTGGTGCACCTACAATACGACTGGCACACAATAATGTACAACTGAAATTTCATAAGGTTGTAAACTATCATAATCTCAATAAAGGAAAAAGACAGAGTGGCAGGATGGATTAAAGAACAAGATGCCTCAGTATGCTGACTCCAGGAAACACATCTCAGATCTAAAGACAACCATAGGCTCAGAATGAAGGGATGGAAGAAGATACTCCAAGCTAATGGCAAACAAAATAAAGCAGGTGTTACCATACTTATATCACACAAAGTAAACTTAAAGATAAAAGAGGTAAAGAGAGACATCAAGGGCACTGTATGATGATAAAAAGGATTCTCCACCAAGACGACATAAAAACATATGCACCCAACACAGAAGCACCCAAGTACATAAAGTAACTATTAACAAACCGAAAAGGAGATATTTGCAACAAAGCAATAATAGTAAGGGACCTTAACACTCCACATACATCAATGGATATATAAACCAGACAAAAAGCCAACAAAGAGATAGTGGAACTAAATGAAAAACTAGGCCAGGTGAACTTGATATATATATATACAACACTCCAGCCCCAAATAGCAGAATATACATTCTTCTCAAGTGCAAATGGAACATTCTCAAGGATAGACCATATATTGGGAAACAAGGCAAAATTCAAAAGATTTAAGGTGGAAATCATGTCTACTATTTTCTCCAACCATAATGCTATGAAACTATAAATCAACTACATAAAAAAGCTAGGAAAGGATAAAAAATGTGGAGACTAAACAGCATGCTACTGAGCAAGGAGTGGGTTGTTGAAGAAATAAAGGTAAAATTCAAGAAAATATTTGGAGACAAATGAGAATGAAAACACGTGATACCAACTCATATGAGATGCAGGAAATGCAATCCTAAGAGGTCAATTTATAACAATACAATCCAATGTTAACAAACAAGTAAAAGCTCAAATAAACAATAGAAACTACACCTAATAGAATTAGAAAAAGAAGAAGAAAGCCCAAACTCACCAGCATGAGAGAAATAATACAAATTAGAGCAGAAATAAATGAAAATTGAAACAAAAGGACAGTAAAAAGAATCAATGAAAGAAGGAGTTGGTTCTTTGAGAAGATAACAAAATTGAGAAACCCTTAGCCAGACTCACTAATAAAAAAAGAGAGAAGGCTCAAATAAATAAAATTAGAAATGAAAGAGGAGAAATTACAATGGATACCACAGAAATAAAAAGATTGTGAGAATATTATGAAAAAGTATATGTGAATAAACTGGACAATCTAGAAGAAATAGGTAATTTCTTACACTCTTACAACCTCCCAAAACTGAATCATGAAGTCGAGAATCTGAATAGACCAAGCACAAGTAAAGTGATTGAAACAGTAATCAAAAACTTCCCCCAAAATAAAAGTCCAGTACAAGATGGCTTGTCAGGAGAATTCTAGCAAACATTCAAAGAAGATTTATTACCTATTCTTCTCGAACTATTCCAAAAAGTTGAGCAAGTCGGAAATATTCTTATCACATTCTATGATGCCAAAATCACCCTGATCCCAAAGGCACACAAGGACAACACAAAAAGTAAAATTACAAGCCAATATCGGTGATGAACATAGATGCAAAATTCCTCAACAAAATGCTGGCAAACAGAATACATCAATACATTAAAAACATCATACACCATGATCAGGTTGAATTCATAGCAGGGACAGAGGGATAGTTCAACATCGGGAAATCAATGTGATATATCACATTAACAAAATGAGGAACAAAAACCACATGACAGTCTCCATAGATGTAGAGAAGCATTTGACAAGATCCAACATCCTTTCCTGATAAAAACTCTCAATAAAATGGGTATATAAAGAAAGTACCTCAACATAATAAAGGCCATATATGACAAACCCAAAGCCAACATCATACTCAATGGGGAAAAACTAAAAGCCATCCCTCTGAGAACAGGAACAAGACAAGGGTGCCCACTCTCACCACTCTTATTCAACATAGTACTAGAGGTTTTGACCAGAGCAATTAGGCAAAAAAAAAAAAAAAAAAGAAATAAAAGGAATCCAAATAGGCACTGAAAAAGTGAAAGTCTTTCTGTTTGCAGATGACATGATTTTATATATTGAAACCCTAAAGAATCCTTCAGAAAACTATTACTGATAATCAACAATGATTATGCAAAGTTGCAGAGTACAAAGTCAACTTAAAAAAAATCAGTAATAAATGAAAGCACTAAAGTTGAAGGATACAAAATCAGTTGCATTTCTGTATACTAACAACAGAGTAACAAAAAGAGAAATTAAGAATACAATCCCTGGCGCCGGCCTGGTGGCACAGCGTTTAAGTGTGCACATTCTGCTTTGGCAGCCTGGGGTTCACTGGTTCACATCCTGGGTGTGGACATGGCACCGCTTGGCAAGCCATGATGTGGTAGACGTCCCACATATAAAGTAGAGGAAGATGGGCACCGATGTTAGCTCAGAGCCAGTCTTCCTCAGTAAAAAGAGGAGGATTGGCAGCGGATGTTAGCTCAGGGCTAATCTTCCTCCAAAAACAAGAATACAATCCCATTTACATTTGCAACAAAAATAATAAAATATCTAGAAATAAACTTAACCAAAAAGGTGAAAGAATGGTACATTGACTATAAAACATTGTTGAAAGGAATTGAAGAAGACACAAAGAAGTAGAAAAATATTCCATGCTCTTGTATTGGAAGAATTGATATAGTTAAAACGTCCACACTTCTTAAAGCAGTCTACTGATTCAATGCAATCTCTATAAAATTTCAAACGACATTTTTCACAGAAATAGAAAAAAGAATCCTAAAATTTATATGTAACAACAAAAGAGCCCAAATAGCCAAATGAATCCTGAGGAAAAACAACAAAGCTGGAAGTATCACACTGTCTGATTTCAAAATGTACTACAAAGTTATCATAACCAAAACAGCATGGTACTGGCACAAAAATAAGCTAACAGATCAATGGAACAGAATTGGGATCCCAGAGATAAACCCATACATTTAAGGACAGCTAATTTTTGACAAGGGAGTCAAGAACATATGATGGAGAAAGGAAAGTCTCTTCAATAAATTGTGTTGGAAAACTGGAGAACCACAAGCAAAAGAATGAAAGTAGAACATTTTCTTACACCATACACAAAAATAAAATGGATTAAAGATTTGAATGTAAGAACTGGAACCATTAAACTTCCAGAAGAAAACATAAGCAGTACACTCTTTGACATCAGTCTTAGCACCATATTTTCAAGTACCATGACTGTCCAGGCAAGGGAAACAATAGAAAAAATAAACAACTGGGACTACATCAAACTAAAAACCTTCTGCACAACAAGGAAACAATCAACAAAATGGAAAGACAGCCTAACAACTGGGAGATGATATTTTTAAACCATATTACAGATAAGGGGGTAATATCCAATATACAAAGAACTTGTACATCTCGACAACAAAAAAACTAACAACCCAGTTAAAAGTGGGAAAAAGATCTGAACAGACATTTCTCCAAAGAAGATATACAGATGGCCAACAGACACATGAAAGGATGCTCAACATCGTTAACTATCAGGGAAATGCAAATCAAAACTACAGTGAAATGTCACCTCACTCTCATCAGAATGGCTATAATTAAGATAGGAAACAAGTGGTGGAGGGGATGTGGAGAGAAGGGAACTGTCATACACTGCTGGTGGGAGTGAAAACTGCTGCAGCCACTATGGAAAACAGTATGGAGATTCCTCATAAAATTAAGAATAGAATCATCATACTATCCAGTTATTCCACTGCTGGGTATTTATACAAAGAACATGAAAACATGAATGCATAAAGATACATGCGCCCCTATGTTCAGCATTATTCATAACAGCCAAGAATTGGAAGCAATCTAGGTTCCCATCAAAGGACGAATGGATAAAGAAGATGTAGTATATATACACAATGGAATACTACTCAACCATAAGAAATGATGAAATCCGGCCACTTGTGACAAGATTGATGGACCTTGAGGCTGTTATGCTAAGTGAAATAAGTCAGAGAGAGAAAGTCAAATACCATATGATCTCACTCATAAGTAGAAGATGAAAACCACAAACACGTAGAAACAGAGATTGGATTGGTGGTTACCAGAGGGGAAGGAGGGAGGAGAGAAAAAGGGGTGGTGAGGCACATGTGTGTAGTGACGGATTGTCAGTCTTAGGATGGTGAAAATGACGTAATCTACACATAAATTAAAATATAATGATGTACACCTGAAATTTATATAATGTTACAAACCAATATTACCGCAATTTAAAAAAATAATGAAAAATAGAAGTTAGAAAAAAACCAGATTCCCCTACTATTATTGTGTTGCTTTAAAATTCTCCCTTTAGATCTGTTAATAGTTGCTTTATATACTTTAAGGTTCACAGGCTGGGTGCATATATATTAATAAATGTTATGTCTTCTTAGTGGAATGTCCCTTTTATCAATATGTAATGTCCATTGTCATCCACTATTATCTTTTTTGGTTTGAAGTGTATTTTGTCAGAAATAAATATGGCTACACCCATTTTCTTTTGGTTGCCATTTGCTTGAAGTATCATCTTCCATCCCCCCATTTGGAGCCTATATTTGTCTTAGGGTTGAGAAGAGTCCCGTGTGGCTGCATATTGTTGAGCCTTGTTTTTTAACCCATCCAGCCACTGTGTCTTTTGATTGGTGAATTCATTCCATTTATATTTAGAGTGAGTATTGCTATCTGAGGGCTTAATACTGCCATTTTATCTTTTGTTTTCTTATTGTTAAATATTTCCATTGTTTCTTTTTCCTTGTGTTTTTGTCAGCCATTTCAGTTCGGTTATTTTCTGTAATGTATTTTTCAGTTTCCTCTTTTTTAATGTTTTGTGACTGCTCTGATTTTTTGTTTTGTGATTACCATGAGATTTGTATAAACGATCTCATAGATTAAATAGTCCTTTTTCTACTCATAGTATCTTATCTCCATGTGTTCATGCAGCTTCTTTCCTTTTCCCCTTCCCCTTCTATATTTTTGTTGTCACGAATTATCTTTTTGTATTGTGTGTTTGTTATCAAATTGAAGTGTTTATAGTTCATTTTGATGCTTTCTTTCACTTTATCTTTTGTGTTATAATTGCTTGCTAACTTGTGATATAGAGCTGCAAATTTCTGATTTTTGTATGTCTAATTATCACCTTGCTCAAATACTTGTAAACTTTTTCCTTTTTGTTTCAGGTGGGAGGACTCCTTTCAACATTTATCGTAGTGCAGGTCTAGTGATGATGAACTCCCTCAGCTTCTCTTTGTCTGGGAAAGTTTTTATTTATTCATATCTGAAGGACAACATTTCTGTACAGAGTATTCTTGGCTGATAGTTTTTATCTTTCAGTGTTTTCAAAACATCAGCTCACCCTCTTCTAGCCCATAGAGTTTCTGCCGAGAAATCCACTGATAGCCTGACAAAGGTCCCTTTGTAAGTTATTTATTTCTCTCTGGCTGCCCTTAATATTCTTTCTTTGTCATTCACTTTTGACAGTTTTAATAGAATGTACCTTGGAGAGGGTCTTTTTGCACTGATATAATTAGGTATTTATTAGCTTAATGTACTTGTATATCCAATTCCTTCCCCATGTTTATGAAATTCTCAGCCATTATTTCTTTAAATATACTCTCTGCTGCTTTCTCCCTCTCTTCTCCTTCTGGGATACCCAGCATCTTTATGTTGCTTTTCCTAATTGAGTCAGATATTTCTTGTATAATTTCTCTATTTTTTAGAAGTCTTAGTTCTCCACTTCCACCTGAGTCATTTCTGGATTTCTATCTTCAAGCTCACTAATTCTCTCTCCCATATGGTCTGCTCTACTTCTAATGCTTCCTAGTTTATTTTTTATCTCATTAATTCTGTTCTTCATTTCCAGAATTTCTGTTTGTTCATTTTTTAGAATTTCTCTCTCTTTGATGAAGTACTCCTTCTGTTCATTAACTTTATTCCTGAGCTCATTGAACTGTCTTTCTGAATTTTCTTGTAAATTGTTGAGTTTCTTCATGACAGGTAATTCTATTTTTATTTATTTTTTTGAGGAAGATTAGACCTGAGTTACCTACTGCCAGTCCTCCTCTTTTTTGCTGAGGAAGCCTGGCTCTGAGCAACATCCGTGCCCATCTTCCTCTACTTTATATGTGGGATGCCTACCACAGCATGGTGTGCCAAGCAGTGCCATGTCCACACCCATGATTCAAACCAGCAAACCCTGGGCCACCAAGAAGAGGAACATACGAACTTAACCACTGTGCCACTGGGCCAGCCCCCCATGACAGGTATTTTTTTATTGAGTTAAAGATAGGTTACAATATTGTGAAATTTCACTTGTACATTAATGTTTGTCATTTGTGTTGTAGGTGCACCATTTCACCCTTTGTGCCCACCCCCCCACCACACCTTTCCACTGGTAGCCACTAATCTGTTCTCTTTGTCCACATTTTTAAATTCATCATATGAGTGTAGTCATACACAGATTATCCTTCTCTAGCTGGCTTATTTCATTTAACATAATTGCCTCAACGTCTATCCATGTTGTTGCAAATGGGATGATTTTGTTCTGTTTTGCAGCTGAGTAGTATTCCATTGTATATATATACCACAACTACTTTATCCATTCATCTGTTGATGGGCATTTAGGTTGCTTCCATGTCTTGGCTATTGTAAATAATCCTAAAGTGAACATTGGGGTGCATAGGACTTTTGGAATTGCTGACTTCAAGCTCTTTGGATAGATACCCAGTAGTGGAATGGCTGGATCACATGGTAGTTCTATTTTGAATTTTTTGAGGAATCTCCATACTGTTTTCCATAGTGGCTGCACCAGTTTGCATTTCCACCAGCAGTGTATGACGTTTCCATTCTCTCCACAACCTCTCCAACATTTGTTACTGTTAGATTTAGATATGTTTGTTCTAATGGGTGTAAGGTGATATCTTAGTGTAGTTTTGATTTGCATTTCCCTGATGATCAGCGATGATGAACATCTTTTCATGTGCCTATTGGCCATCCATATATCTTCTTTGGAGAAATGTCTGTTCATGCCTCCAACCCATTTTTTGATTGGGTTGTTTGATTTTTCGTTGTTGAGTTGTGAGAGTTCTTTATATATTATGGATATTAAGCCTTTGTCAGATATATGACATGGAAATATTTTTCCCAGTTAGTGGGTTGTTTTTTTGTTTCAATCCTGTTTTCATTTGCCTTGAAGAAGCTCTTTAGTCTGATGAAGTCCCATTTGTTTATTCTTTCTATTGTTTCCCTTCTCTGAGAAGACATGGTGTCCGAAAAGGTCCTTTTAATACTGATGTCAAAGAGTGTACTGCCTATGTTTTCTTCCAGAAGCCTTATGGTTTCAGGTCTCCCCTTTAGGTCTTTGATCCATTTTGAGTTTATTTTGGTGAATGGGGAAAAAGAATGGTCAATTTGCATTCTTTTACATATGGCTTTCCAGTTTTTCCAGCACTATTTGTTGAAAAGACTTTCTTTTCTCCATTGTATCCACTCAGCTCTTTGTCGAAGATAAGCTGTCCGTAGATGTGTGGTTTTATTTCTGGGCTTTCAATTCTGTTCCATTGATGTGTGCACCTGTTTTTGCACCAGTACCGTGCTGTTTTGATTACTGTAGCTTTGTAGTAAGTTTTGAAGTCAGGGATTGTGATGCCTCCTGTTTTGTTCTTTTTTCTCAGGATTGCTTTAGCAATTCGGGGTCTTTTGTTGCCCCATATACATTTTAGGATTCCTTGTTCTAATTCTGTAAAGAATGTCATTGGGATTCTGATTGGGATAGCGTTGAATCTGTAGATTGCTTTAGTTAGAACGAACATTTTAACTATGTTTATTCTTCCAATCCATGTACATGGAATGTGTTTCCATCTCCTTATGTCGTTATCCAATTCCATGGCAGGTATTTTTAATTCTATGTCAGGTCACAATCTTCCATGACTTCCAGTTTGGTTTCTGGAGAGTTGTAACTTTCTTTCTGTGGTACCATGTTCTGTAGCTCATGGTGCTTGATGAGTTGTTCTGCTAGTACTTTTGTAGTAGTAAACATCTTTATTGTTTGCTTAAGAATTTGGTTACCTTGATTCTGAGATGCTTCTGGTTGCTTTTGAGAGACTGCACTTTCCCCCTCCACTGCCTCTGCTAGAGGCACGGTCAATGACCTCCTTGTGCTGCTTTTGCCTGTGAGATCACTGATCTCTTGCTGCTTACAATGTCACTGTAGTTGCAGGTGTCACTACTGGATTCATCAGTCTGCAAACACCTCTACTGCTTCCTGGGTCTCCTGGGTTTCATGTTCCCATACTGGCTCTCTATGGGCACAACATGGGCTTGGGTGTTGATAATGTGTGTACCACCTGTGCCACTGCTCCTGGATTATTTGAGAGTGCTGGCAGCAGCACTGTTGGGGGCACTGGGTTCACAGGTGTTACCACTGCTGCCAGGCGGCTGTGGTCTTGTATGTAGCCCCTACTGTTGGTAGGGCTCATGCTGGGGGTGTCACCACTGGGGACTGGGTCATGGGTACTTTTGTGACTTCTGAAGCCTCAGGTCACAGGCACCACCTGCCACTTCTTGGGGAGGGATAGGGGCTAAGTCATGAGTTCTGCTGCATTTCCTGAAGCCTCAGGTCTTGGTGCCATATGCCACTTCTGGGGGTGGGATAGGGACTGAGCTGTAGAGTGCTTCCTCTCCTCCTATAGCTTCTGGTCTTTGGTGCTGGTGCTCTTTTTGAAACCTCAGATCACAGGCACCACCACCTTTGACAGAAGTATTTGCATCTTGGGTGCAGCCCCCACTGCTGGAAGGGTCAGTGTCAGAGTCCCCACCACTAGGGAGGGTGAATGGTGGGTCACAGGTATCTTGCAGTTCCAAGAGCCTCTGATCATGGGGTCACACTGATTTCTGGCACCTCCAGGAGTGTGGGCTGCTTGGATTCCTGGGGATTCCATTCATGGACCTCAATTTCTGGGGCCTCTGTTCATAGACACAATCACAGATCCTGGAACCTCTGGTGTCAGTAAGCACTACTTCTGCTTCCCTAGTTCCACTGCCTACAGGAGGTACAGCTTACCCACATTCAGATGTATAGATATATCAATCTCTCAGGCATTCTGGTGTGCTGTGAACAGAGTCCTCTTTTGGTCAATGGATGTGCTACTGTTTGTACTTAGAGAGAAGAGACAAAGGGAACAACTTACTCTGCCCTGATCCTGACATCACCAGTCCTTAAATTACTATCATTATTGGACATTTATATTTTTTCTCCTAAGAACTGTCTGTTCTTTGACCATTTTTCTATCAAGTTATTTGTGTTTTTGTATTACTATATAAGAGTGTTTTACATATTCTGGAAACTAATAATTTATCCATTATATGTGTTTTAAATGTCATCACGTTGTGTATCAATTGTCTTCTAAGTTTGTTTATATCTTTCATCATAAAGAAGATTGAATGTTTTATATAAAGTATTTTATTTGCAACGGAGTAGATAGACATTGAAACAAAGAAAACAACAATAAAATATATAAAGATTAACAATCTTTCCCAAAAAAAGCCCATTCCCAAACTCCCAAGGTTTACAGATGTTAATAGCCTGAGGAAGTAGTGATATTAGTAAGATGCTGGTATAAGAGTTTACAGTGCTCCTCTTCTTGCAGAAATATCAATTTGAATAACTACCCATTCACAAAAATACTTTCCCAAGAGCTAAAAATTCCAGATGAGTGACTAAAGCACATAGGTGGAGTTCAGAAATAAGAAAAGATGCATTAAAGAGGTACTTATGAGTTTCACATTACCCCTGTCATCCCTCCCCCAAGTCCTGGCAGCCCAGCACAGAGAGGGTCACTCTCCCATTGGGGGAAGATGAGTTAAGTGAATATCCAACTTCACTACTGGAGGTCGCACTGTACCCCAGCACCACCCCAAATAAGTGCCAGGCCAGCCCCCATGGCCTCAGGCTTCAGGCAGAATTGCAAAAACTGCCAAACTGATCCCTCAGAACAGAGGTACCAGAAAAGTGCCTACAGACCCAGGCTCCTAGCCCAACCCAGCATCTGACCAACCCCTGTGGACCCAGTATTCAGACTAGCTCCTGCAAACCCAGCCTCTAGAACTCCTGCAGCACTAGGTGCCAAGCTTTCTCTAGTGCCAGATCAGCTCCCATGGACCTAGACCTCTGACCCTCACCAGTGCCAGCCAATATCCAGAAACCCAGGAAGAAAATCAGGGCCAGAGCCAGGGTGGCTCCCACAGATCCAGGTTCCTGACTGAATCCTCTGGATCTTGACCCTCAGCTTGTCACAGCACTAGGCCAGCCCCAGCAGACCCAGCTTCCAGATGAGCTCTTGCAGACCCTGGTTCCTGGCCAACCATAGCACCAGACCAGTCTCTTCAGACCAAGCCCTGTGACCATAGCTTCCTAACTGACACCATGGCTCCAGGCTAACTCCAGCACCAGGCTGGCCCCAGCAGACCTAGGCTCTAGGTCAGCTTCCACAGACCCAGGCTCATGACCCACCCCAGTTCCAAGCCAAAGACCACAGATCCAGTCTCCAGCCTGACACCTGTGAACCAAGTCTCCTGGAAGACTCCCACAGACACAGGGCCTATCATTGTGGATCTGCCACCAGGCCCACCACTCCATACCAAGCACCAGTCCGTCCACCAGGGACACAAGCTCCAGGTCTTGGGTCTGTGGACCCAAGCACCAAGCCTACCACCTGTTAACCCAGGAATCAGACCTGACTGCTGGTGGATTCTAGCAGCAAGATTGCCCACAGACTTCACCAAAAGGCCAAACCAGAATCCCTACAAAGGCTGACTGGTGAAAGGATATTCTTGCAAAAGCAAGTATGTAAATATTGGAAAAGGCACTTATTTCAAATATGCAGACACCAATGCAAGACCACATAAATCACAAGTAATTAAGGATACATTACATCATTAAAAGAAACTAATAAAGCTCCAATAATTGACTCTAAAGAGCTGGAGATCTGTGAACTTTCTGACAAAGAATTCAGAAAAATCTTCTTAATGAAATTCAGTGAAGATAAGAAGAACTACAAGAAAACAGATAGAAAACTAAACAAAGTTAGGAGAACAATAGTTGAAAAAAATGAGAACCTCAAGAAAGAAATAGAAAGCATTAAAACACAAATCCTAGAATTGAAGTATACAATGACTGAAGTGAAGAATTCAATAGAGAGCTGAAATAGCAGACTCAACAAAGCAAAAGAAACAAATCAGTGAACTCAAAGACAGGATATTTGACATTATCCAGGGAGAGGAGCAAAAAAATAAAAGAAAGAAGAAGAATGAAGAGAGCCTATGAATTATGGGATACTATTAAGAGAAATAATCTACTTATTATTTGAGTCCCAGAACAAGAGAAGGAGAAAAGAAAAGAAAGCTTATTTAAAGATGTAATGGCTCAGAACTTCCCAAATCTGGGGAGAGATTTCAGCATCCAAGTTCATGAAAGTCATAGGACTCCAAAGAAGTTTCAACTCCAAAAGATCTTCTCCAAGACACATTATAACAAAACTGTAAAATAAAAGACAAAGAGAATTTTAAAAGCAGAAACAGAAAAAATTTCCTCACATGCAAGGAAACCAACAAAAGGCTATCAGTAGATTTCTCAGCAGAAATCCAGCAGGCCAGGAAAGAGTGAGATAGTATAATCAAAGTGCTGAAACAAAAAATTGAAAACCAAGAATACTTTACCCAGAAAAACTGTCTTTCAGAAATGAAGTAAAGGTAAACACTTTCCCAGACAAAGAAAATATGTGACAGTTCATCACCATTAAACTTGTCATATAAGAAAAGCTAAAGGGAGTTATGTTAAAAAGAAAAGATGCTAATAACATGACAACATATGAAAGTATAAAACCCACTGTAAAGGTAAAAGTCAAATTCACAATATTCTAATACTGAAATAGTGATACATAAATCACATTTAAAACTGGTATAAAAGATAAAAGAAGAAAAGATTAAAACTAATTGCAGCTACAATAGCACATATAAAAGACGTAAATTGTGAGATTAATAACACAAAATGTGGGGGGAGGAGAATTTAGTGTAGAAAGTTTTTATACATATTTGAAGTTTATAAGTTGTTATCACCTTAAAATAAACTATTACATCTATAAGATGTTTTATGTAAGCCCCATAGTAACCACAGCTAAAACACCTGTAGTAGATACTAAAAAGTATGATAAAGAGAATGGAAAGTATACTACTACAAAAAAAAATCATCAAACCAGAAATGAAGACAGCATGAGAGGAAAAAAGAAAAAACGAACTACAAAATAGTGAGAAACAATTTTTTTAAATGGCTATAATAAGTTTTTACATATGAATAATTACTTTAATTGTAAAGGAATTATATTTGGGGAGAGATATCAGCATCACATTCGTATAAGATGTTCCTCATTTTTGTTCCACCACTAGAAAAAAAATTTCTGCATTCATCCAGGGACAAAACTGCCTTTGAGGGATACAATCATAACAAAAATCATAAAATATCTAGGAATAAATTTAACCATGTAGGTGAAAGACTTATAAAATGTAAAATATAGAACATTATTGAAAGAAATCAAAGAAGACAAAGAAACAGAAAGATATTCTATGCTCATGGATTGGAAGACTAAACATAGTTAAAATGACCATATTACCAAAAGCAATCTACAGATTCAATGCAATCCCAATCTGATTCCTAATGACATTCTTCATGGAAATAGAAAAAAGAATCCTGAAATTCATATGGGGCAACAAAGGAGCCCAAACAGCCAAAGGAATCATGAGAAAAAAAACAAAGCTATAAGCATCATAATCCTTGACTTTAAAATGTATTACAAAGCTATAGCAATCAAAATAGCATGGTATTGGTACAAGAACAGGCACACAGATCAATGGAATAGAATTGAAAGCCCAGAAATAAAACCACACATATATGAACAGTTAATCTTCAACAAAGTAACTAAGAACATACAATGGAGAAAGGAAAGTCTCTTCAATAAATAGTGTTGGGAAAACTGGACAGCTATATACAAAAGAATGAAAGTAGACCATTATCTTTTGCCATACACAAAAATTAATTCAAAATGGATCAAAGGCTTGAAGGTAAGACATGAAACCATAAAACTCATAGAAGAAAATATAGGCAGTCCACTCAGCTCTATTTTTTAAGGATTTTAGATTATTTCTTATTTCATTAATTGTGTTTTTCATATCCAGAATTTCTGCTTGTTTTTTTACAGTTTCAATCTCTTTGATGAAGTATTCCTTCTTCTCATTAATTTTATTCATGAGCTCATTGGACTGTCTTTCTGAGTTTTCTTATAACTCATTGAGTTTCTTTATGATAGCCATTTTGAATCCTCTGTCATTTAGATTGTAAATGTATGTGACTTCAGGGTTGGTTTCTGGAGAATTGTCATTCACCTTCTGCTCTGAATTATTGCCATAGTTTCTCATGGTGTTTGATCTTTTGCCAGCGCATTTGTGGCAGTAACAGGCCACAGATTTCTCTGCTACTGCTGGTGGGCACCAGATGTGTTTCTGATACCACCTCAACTGGAATTTGTGGGGTACTACAGCGCTTGTGCCAGCCCAGAAAGTATTCACCTGGGCATGAAGACCTGCTACCACCTCTTCTTACACTTTTCTTATAGTCATGCCAGCTGCTGTGCTTGGTAGGCAGGGCTTCCTCATGGGGTCTGAGCCTGGGCCACTCCTTGGGACCACAGCAGGACTGTGGGCTCCCCCTCCAGGTGGGAAAGTGGTCCTTCAGTGACTCAGGTATGCCACTGTCTGTTGAAACAGTCACACCAAAGTGTGCTCCCACCTTTGGGGCTACAGGGGTACTATGTGTGCTCATGCTCACTGGGAGAGTGTTCATGTGCATACACAGGGCTGCCAGCAGAGAGAGGAGTGCTCACCTATCTCCACCTCCCAAGGAGCAGTCCATCCACCTTCGGATGTATAGCTGTGTGGGTCCCTCTGGCATCCTGTTGTGCTGTTTGGATATCCTCCATTGACCAACAAATGTCCATTTAGTTGTAATTCAAAGGGGGAGTGATAAAGGGAACAGTTCACTATGCCATGCTGCTGATGTCACTCTATAACACTCTTTTTTCTGGTAACAACTTAACTTCCATCACACACAAAATGCAATCTTCTTACTTCTCCCTGTTATGTTTTTGATGTTACAATTTGCTTTTTCTATTTTATATTCATTAATAAATATTGTTACTACAGTTATTTTTGTAGTCTTGTCCTTTAATCTTTATACTAGAGCTAAGTGGTAGCACTCTACTATATTACAGTACTGGAATACTCTGAATTTGAATACATACATACCTTTACGAGTATGTTGTATATTTTCATAAATTTTCATGTTACTAATTAGCATCCTTTTGTTTTAGATTGAAGAACTCTTTCACCATTTCTTGTGAGGCAGATCTAGTGGTCTTGAATTTTCTCAGTTTTTGTCTCTCTGTGAAAGTGTTTCTCTCTCCTTCATTTCTGCAGGACAGCTTTGTTACGTTAAATATTCTTGAATAATATTTTTTTAATTTCAGCACTTTGAATATATCATCCACCTTTCTCCTGACCTGTAAATTTTCTGAGTAATTCACTAATAGTCTTACTGGGGCTCTCTTGTGAGTTACAAACTTCCTTTCCCTTCCTACTTCTAAGATTCTCTCTTCATCTTTGATTTTTGACAGTTTTAATATAAGGTTGTCTGGAGAGGATGTCTTCAAGTTGATTTTGTTTGGTGACTTTTTAGCTTTATGAAGTTGGATATACAAATCTCTCCCAAGATTTGGGATATTCTTAGCCATTATTTAATTAAATATACTTTATGCCCCCTTCTCCCCTTCTTCTCCTTCTGAAACACTAATAATTTGCAGAGTGACTTTTTTATTGGATCACATAGGCTTTCTTCACTTTTTAATTCTTTTTATGAATTCCCTTCAGACTGGTAATTTCAAAGATTGTTTCTTCAATATCACAGAGTCTTTCTTCTGCTTAATCAAGTCTGCTGTTGATGTTCCCTATTGCATTGCATCTTTTTATTTCATTCATTGCATTCCTCAGGTCTAGAATTTTTGTTTCATTCTTTTTTTATGATTTTTATCTTTTTGTCCAACTTCTCTTTTTCAGTCATGTATTGTTTTCATGACTTCATTCATTAAATTTCTGTATTTTCTTGTAGCTCATTTAGTTTCCTTAAAATAACACTTCTGAGTGACATCAGCATCATGGTGGAGTGAGTTGTTCCCTTTGTCTCTCTCATCTAATACACAACTAAACAAACATCCATTAATCAGCAGAGGATTCCCTACAGAGCACAACAGGACACCTGAGAAATCCATGCAGCAATAAAGCTGAAGCTGGGTGGAATGGACCCCTGGGAAGCAGTGGAACTAGAGGCATGGCCTCAACCCCCTCCCCAGCAGCAGCGATCCAGGACACAGATCTTCATGCAGTGGGCAATGCAACTGTGAGTAGAGGCAGGGGCAGCCCGATCCACTTGCAAATGCTTGTGGAGCAGTGTTAGCCTGGCGACAGGTGCGCCTAACAGAGGAAGCCCTACCCATGCAAAGGCACCCACTGAGTGGCAGCCTTGGCCATGTGAGCATGAATGCCAAGAGGTGGTGGCCCTGCCTGCATGGGCATGACCTGCAGAGCAGCAGCCTTGCCTGAATGAAGGAGCCTCACTGGGCAGTGGCCCTGCCCATGGGAGTATGACCTGCTGAGAGGTGGTGGACAAGCCTACATCGGCATGAACTGCCCAGCAGTGGCAGTTCAGTCCACATGAGTGTAGAATGGTCTGCCCAGCACAGCTATGAGTAGATGGAGCAGGAAGAGAAAAAAATAATCCTTCCCCACCCAGAGTAGTGGCAAAGGGAATCTGCAACAAGAAGCATCAGGAACAAGAACAGAACTGGTCCCAGTGCAGAGTGGTAGGAACCCTGACACAAACTCCACCAGCAGCAGGGGCTGCATACAACTCCCTGAGTACCCATGTCCACACTATCAACTGTGACACCAACACCCCTGGCAACAGTAAAGCCAGCACCCAAAGACAACCTGGGAACAGCAGTGCAGGTGGTGCATGGGACAGCAGTATCTGAGCCATGGACAGCCAGTTGAAGAACATGAGATCCAGGTGACGAGAAGCAATACAACCACACCTGTATCCAAATAATAAAAAGTGATTACTACAAAAAATGCACTGGCAAATGATCAATTCATCAGACACCAAAAAGAACTATAGTAACATGGAAGAACAGAATGAAAATGATAACTCTCCAGAAACTAAACTTGAGGTCACAGAAGAATACAATCTAGCTGAGAGAGAATTCAAAACAGCTGTCATAAAGAAACTCAGTAAGTTACAAGAAAACTCAGAAAGACAGTTCAGTGAGCTCAGGAATAAAATGAATGAACAGAAGGAATGCTTCACCAAAGAGACTGAAGCTCAAAGAAAAAAACCCAGAAATTCTGCATATGAAGAACACAATGAGATAAAAAATAATTTAGAATGCATTAAAAAAAGAGCAGGTCTTATGGAAGAGAGAATTAGTGAGCTCTAAAATAGATACCTAGAAATGCTTCAGGTGGAGGAGGAAAGAAAACTAAAAATTTTTTTTAATGATTGGCACCTGAGCTAACAACTGTTGCCAATCTTCTTTTTTCCCCACTTTTTTCTCCCCGAATACCCCTGTACATAATTGTATATTTTTCGTTAGTTGTGGGTCCTTCTATTTGTAGCATGTGTGATGCTGCCTCAACATGGCCTAATGAGCAGTGCCTTGTCTGCACCCAGGATCTGAACCCTGGGCAACCAAAGCAGAGCATGTGAACTTAACCACTTGGCCACAGGGCCGGCCTCATAAATTTGTTTTTAAATGAAGAGATCCTTAGGGAAATATATAACTCAAGAGAAGTAACATAAGCATTATAGATTTTACAGAGGGAGAAAAAGATGTAGAAAGGAGCAGACAGCTTGTTCAAAGAAGTAATAGCTGAGAACTTTCCAAACGGAGAAGAAAGTGGACATACAAGTACATGAAGCCAATAAAACTCCTAATTACATCAATGCCAAAGTATCTTCTCAAAGGCATATAATATTAAAGTCAATGACAAAGAAAAAGTATTAAGGGCAGCAAGAGAGAAGAAAATAACCAAAAAACGAACCCTCATCAGGCTTTCAGTGGACTTGTTAGCAGAAAGCTTACAGGCTAGTAGAGAAAGGAATGATATATTCAACATACTGAAATACAAAAACTCAGCCAAGAATACTCTACCCAGTGAAATTATCCTTCAGATAGGACCAAGAAATAAAAGCTTTCCCAGATAAAAGCAGAGGGAGTGCAACACCACTAGACCTCTGCTACAAGAAATAATTAAGGATGCCCTCACACCTGAAACAAAAAGGCAAAGGCCTGCAAAGCTTTGAGCAAGAAGATAAATAGAAAGATGAAATCAGAAAACTACAGCTCTGTTTCAGAACAAGGAAGTACATCCTTAATTATAACTTGAAAGATAAAGGGAAAGAAAGCATCAAAAGTAATCATAGGAATACTACTCAGACATAAAAAAAGACAAATTCATCCCATTTGCGATAACATGGAAAGACTTGGGGGGAATTATGCTAAGTGAAATAAGCCAGACTGAAATAGACAAACACCAGATGACTTCACTCATATGTGGACTATAAACAAATACATGGACAAAGAAAACAGTTTAGTCGTTGCCAGCAGAAGGGGGGTGGGGGGTGGGCACAGTTGATGAAGGGGAGCACTTATGTAGTGACACTCAAGAAATTATGTACAACTGAACTCTTAGATGTAAACTATTATGAACTCAATAAAAAGAAAAAAGTAATTATAAACACTTCAACTTAGTCACAAACTCACAACACAAAACAGAATAATTTGTAAGAACAATAACTCAGAAGGGGAAGAGGAGGGGATGGAACCTGCCTACGCTAACGGACATAAGAGAGCATTAGAAAATAGATTATCTCATCTGTAAGATATTTCATACAAACCTCACGGTAACCACTACACAAAAAGTCGGAGCAAAGCCACAATTCATCAAAAAAGAAAAAAACTTCCACAGAAAAACACCAAAATTCAATGACAGTCAGAAATACAATGGAAGACAAAGAATGGAAATGTAGAACAACCAAAACATAAGAGATAAAATGGCAGTAGTAAGCACACATATATGAATAATCACTCTAAATGTAAATGGATTGAATTCTCCAATCAAAAGTCTTATGAGGTGGATAGATTAAAAAATAAGACCCAACAATATGCTGTCTCTAGGAAACACATCTCAGAACTAAAGAAAAGCAAAAGCTCAGAGTGAAAGGATGGAAGATGACACTGCAAGCATAATGGCAAACAAAAGATAGAGGTGTTGCCATACTAATTTCAGACAAAGCAGACTTCAATATAAAAAATACAATGGGAGACAAATTGGGGCAGTATATAATGATAAAAGAAACATTCCTCCAAGAGGACATAACACTTGTGAATATACATGCATCTAACACAGGAGGACCAAAGTATATAAGGCAACTATTAACAGACCTGAAGGGAGAAATTAAGAATAACACAATAATAGTAGGGGACCTTAACACTACACTTACATCAATGGATAGATCATCCAGGCAGAATTTCAACAAGGAAAATGTGGATTTAAATGAAACATTAAATCAGATGAACTTAATAGATATACATATATATAGAACACTCTATCCTAAAACAGAAGAATATACATTCTTCTCAAGTGCATATGGAACATTTTAAAAGATAGACTATATGTTGGGAAACAAGGCAAGCCTCAATAAATTTAGGAAGATTGAAATCATATCAAGCATCTTTTATAACCACAACAATATGAATCTAGAAAACAACCACAAGAAATAAGGTGGAAAATCATAAATATGTGGAGACTAAATGACATGCTACTGAACAACCATTGGGTCAATGAAGACATCAAAGGGGAAATAAAAAATACTTAGAGACAAGTAAAAATAAAAATACAAAATACCAACCCTCATGTGATGAAGCAAAAGTGGTTCTAGGAGGGAAATTCATAGCAATATAGACCCAACTCAACAAAAAGAAAAATCTCAAATAAGTAATCTTAAACTACACCTAACAGAAGAACAAACAAAGCCCAAAGTCAGCATGAAGGAAATAATAAAAATCAGAGAAGGAAAGAAATGAAATAGAGACTAAAACAACAGTAGAAAGGATTAAAGACACTAAGAGCTGGTTCTTTGAGAAGATAAACAAAACTGAAAAGCCTTAGCCAGACTCATCAAGAAAAAGAGAAGGCTCACATAAATAAAATTAGAAATGAAGGGGACAAATTACAATGTATACCACAGAAATACAAAGGATTATAAGTGAATACTATGAAAAACTACATGTCAACAAATTGGATAATCTAGAATAAATAGATAAATTCTTAGATTCATATAACCTCCCAACACTGAATCAAGAATAGAGAATCTGAATCACAATCAGACCAATCACAAGTAAAGAGATTGAAACAGCAATCAAAGCCTCCCCCCACCAAAAAATGTCCAGGACCAGGTGGCTTCTCTGGAGAATTCTACCTTTCATTCAAAGAAGATTTAATACCTTATCCTTCTCAAACTATTCCAAAAAAGTGAAGAAGACAGAAGACTTCCTCACTCAGTCTATGAGGTCAACATCATCCTGATCCAGAAACCAGGCAAGGACAACAACAAAAAAGGAAAATTACAAGACAAAATTGCAGATGAACATAGATGCAAAACTCCTCAACAAAATATTGCCAAATTGAATACAGCAATACATTAAAGCTATTATACACCATGATCAAGTGGGATTTATACCAGGGACACAGGGATGGTTCAACACCTCCAAATCAGTGTGATACACCATGTTAATAAAATGAGGAATAAAAAGCACACAATCATCTCAATACATGCAGAGAAATCATTTGACAAGATCTAACATGCATTTATGATTAAAGCTGTTAATAAAATGGGTACAGAGGAGAAGGGGTGGAGCAAAATAGTGGGTTGAGCTGACCCGGGATTCTCTCCCCTCCAAAATACAACAAAGGATTGGAAAAACTGAATTTCAGAGAATAAATCTAATGCCAACACGTTAGAGACCTACAATACCAAGAAGGCGGAGATCATAAACCTTGCTTATGGCCTTGGAGGTGCTGGAATGGTAGGAGAGAACGTCACTCCCTCCCCTAGAGTCTGCGATCGCTGATGTACCAGTGGGGGGGGGGCGTGTGACTGGGTGATCATCCAGGACTCCTGCCGCTGGTTCAGTGGAAACCCACTGATGAGGGAAAGCTTCCGTGCACGGGGACCCCATAAACCCAGGGCCTCGGGAGACCAGAGAACAGAACTGATCTGAAACCAGATTGGCACTCGAGAATAGCAGCCCCTCCCTCCCGGCAAAGCCACTGGGCGCCGCCATCATGCTCAAAGGTGGAGAGCTCAGAACACGTGGCTCTTGACCACCCCCATCTAGTGGCGACAGGCTGTAACTGCAACCAAATTCTACCACCATGCAAAAAAACTGCTCCTCTACCATCCAGCAATTTATAAAAGCCCCAGACCAGAAGGAAAACAATAAAAACATAGAATTAAGTCCTGAGGACTTGGAATTAGGTAAACTAAATGATAATGACTTCAGAGCAGCTATAATAAATAAACTCAATGAGGTAGAGAGAAAGATAGAGAAACAAGCCAATGAGTTCTGGAGTTACTTCACAAAACAGATTGAAATTATAAGGAAGAGTCAAACAGAATTACTAGAGATGAAAAACACAAGGGACCAGATAAAACAGAATACAGATTCCCTCAATGCCCATGTAGACACCATAGAAGAGCAAATTAACATAAGTGAAGATAGGCAGAATGGCTCGAGACATAGGAAGAAAGAGAACTAAGAACTAAAAAAAAGAGGACAATCTCCGAGAGATAGTGGATTCAATCAGGAGTAAGAACTTAAGGATCATAGGAATTCCCAAGAACGTGGAAAAGGAAAATGGAGCAGAAAGTGTGCTTAACGAAATTATTGAAGAGAACTTCCCAAATCTAGGGATTGACGGAGAAATGTGTGTAGAGGAAGTTTTCAGATCTCCTAGATTTGTCAATGTAAAAAGACCTACTGCAAGGTACATTGTAGTACAATGGGCAAGAAGGAAAGATAAAGAAAGAATACTCAGCGAAGTAAGAAAAAAGAAGAGAATAATCTACAAAGGAGCTCCTATCAGACTTTCAGCAGATTTCTCTACAGAAACCTTACAAGCTAAGAGAGAATGGAGTGACATATTCAAAGCTTTAAAAGATAAAAATCTTCAGCCAAGAATACTCTATCCAGCAAGAATTTCCTTCAGATATGAGGGAGAAATTAAATCTTTTCCAGGCAAACAAAAGTTAAGGGAATTTGTAACTAAAAGCCCTCCACTACAAGAAATCCTCAAGAAGGCTCTCATACCTTGACCTCTCATACCAAAAAGAAAAAAGGGAGAAAGGGGTCACAATCTACAGACTAGGGAGACCAATGAATAGAACCAGAACAGAATAGCAAATATTCAACTATAGCATTAGGGTAAAGGTAAGGAAACTACCAAAGCAAGGATGATCTTATCACTTTAACTACAAATTCATAACACGAGTTGGAATAAGAAATGAAAATAATTATTTAGGAGGGGAAGAGCAAAGGGTCTAAATCAGTCTAGGCCAAGTAAGTAAGACACCATGAGAGAATAGACTATATTATACACGAGATTCTAAATACAAACTTCAGGGTAGACACTAAAATAAAATACAGAACAGAGTCACAAATCATAAATAAGGAAAAATCTAAGAAACCCAGCATAAGAAATTGCAGTATTAAATGGGTAGGCTAAATCACACAGGAAAAGAAATGCAAGAAAACAAGATAATGAGCGACAGATTGACAGCATTAAGTCCACATGCATCAATAATAACTCTCAATGTAAACGGATTGAACTCTCCAATAAAAAGACACAGAGTGGCAAAATGGATTAAAGAACAAGATCTAACAATTTGTTGCCTCCAGGAAACACACCTCAGCCCAAAGGACAAACACAGGCTCAGAGTGAAGGGGTGGAGGACAATACTTTAAGATAACAGCAAACAAAAAAAGGAAGCTGCTGCAATTATTATATCAGACAAAGTGGATTTCAAAATAAGACAGGTAAAGAGAGACACAGAGGGACAATATATAATGATCAAAGGGACACTTCATCAAGAAGAAATAACGCTTATAAATATCCAATCACCCAACACAGGAGCACCAAGATTCATAAAGCAACTATTAACAGACCTAAAGGAAGATGTTAAAAACAACACAATAATAGTAGGGGACCTCAACACCACACTCACATCAATGGACAGATCATGCAGACAGAAAATCAACAAGGAAATAGTGGAGCTAAATGAAAAAGTAAAACAATTGGACTTAATAGACATATATAGATCGCTTCACCCTAAAAGAGCTGAATACACATTCTTCTCAAGTGCACATGGAACATTCTCAAGGAGAGACCACATGTTGGGAGACAAGGCAAGCCTCTACAAATTTAAAAAAATTGAAATAATAACAAGCATCTTCTCTGATCATGATTCTATAAGGCTAGAAATTAATTACAAGAAAAAAGCTGAGAAAGGCACAAAGATGTGGAGACTAAACAACACACTACTGAACAAGCAATGGATCATTGAAGAAATTAAAGAAGAAATCAAAAAATATCTGGAGACAGATGGAAATGATAACATGCCATACCAACTCATATGGGATACAGCAAAAGCTGTATTAAGAGGAAAATTCATTGCAATACAGGCACATCTTAAAAAACAAGAAAAATCCCAAATAAGCAATCTTAAACTACACCTAACTGAACTAGAGGAACAAGAACAAATAAAGCCCAAAGTCAGCAGAAGGAGAGAAATAATAAAAATCACAGCAGAAATAAATACTATTGAAACAAAAAAGGCAGTAGAAAGGATCAATGAAACAAAGAGCTCGGTTTGGGAGAAGATAAATAAAATTGACAAACCCCTAGCCAGACTTACAAAGAAAAGGGAGAAAGCTCAAATAAACAAAATCAGAAATGAAAGAGGAGAAATAACAACAGACTCTGCAGAAATACAACGGATTATAAGAGAATACTATGAAAAGCTATATGCCAACAGAATGGATAACCTAGAGGAAATGGATAAATTCTTGGACTCCTACAACCTCCCAAAGCTCACTCAAGAAGAGGCAATTTGAACAGATGAATCACAAGGAAAGAGATTGACACAGCAATCAAAAACATCCCAAAGAATAAAACCCCAGGAGCAGATGGCTTTCCTAGGGAATTCTACCAAACCTTCAGAGAGGATTTAATACCTATCCTTTTCAAGCTTATCCAAAAAATTAGGGAAGATGGAACACTTCCTAACACATTCTAGGAGGCCAACATCACGCTGATACCAGAACCTGACAAGGACACCACGAAAAAAGAGAACTACAGGCCAATATCACTGATGAACCTAGATGCAAAAATTCTAAACAAAATTTCGGCAACCAGAATTCAGCAATTCATCAAAAGGATCATACATCAGGATCAGGTGGGATTCATACCAGGGACCCAGGGATGGTTCAACATCTGCAAATCAATCAACGTGATACACCACATCAACAAACTGAGGAATAAAAACCACATGATCATCTCAATAGATGCAGAGAAGGCATTTGACAAGATCCAACAGCCCGTTATGATAAAAACTCTGAACAAAATGGGCATAGAAGGAAACTACCTCAACATAATAAAGGCCATATATGACAAACCCATAGCCAACATCATACTCAATGGGCAAAAACTGAATGCCATCCCCCTGAAAACAGGAACGAGACAAGGATGCCCTCTATCACCATTCTTATTTAACATAGTACTGGAAGTCCTGGCCAGAGCAATCAGGCAAGAAAAAGGAATAAAAGAAATCCAAATAGGGAGGGAAGAAGTGAAACTCTCGCTGTTTGCAGATGACATGATCTTATATATAGAAAACCCCAAAGAATCCATTGGAAAACTCTTAGAAGTAATCGACAACTACAGCAAAGTTGCAGGGTACAAAATCAATTTGCATACATCAGTAGCATTTCTATACTCCAATAACCAACTAACAGAAAAAGAACTCAAGAACACAATACCATTCACAACCGCAACAAAAAGAATAAAATACCTTGGGGTAAATTTAACTAAGGAAGTGAAGGACCTATATAATGAAAATTACAAGGCCTTTCTGAGAGGATTGGATGACGACATAAGAAGATGGAAATACATTCCATGTACATGGATTGGAAGAATAAACATAGTTAAAATGTCCGTTCTACCTAAAGCAATCTACAGATTCAACGCCATCCCAATCAGAATCCCAATGACATTCTTTACAGAATTAGAACAAAGAATCCTAAAATTCATATGGGGCAACAAAAGACCCCGAATTGCTAAAGCAATCCTGAAAAAAAAAAGAACAAAACGGGAGGCATCACAATCCCTGACTTCAAAACATACTACAAAGCTACAGTAATCAAAACAGCATGGTACTGGTACAAAAACAGGTGCACGGATCAACGGAACAGAATTGAAAGCCCAGAAATAAAACCACACATCTATGGACAGCTTATCTTCGACAAAGGAGCTGAGGGCATACGATGGAGTAAAGAAAGTCTTTTCAACAAATGGTGCTGGGAAAACTGGAAAGCCACATGTAAAAGAATGAAAATTGACCATTCTTTTGCACCATTCACCAAAATAAACTCAAAATGGATCAAAGACCTAAAAGGGAGACCTGAAACCATAAGGCTTCTGGAAGAAAACGTAGGCAGTACACTCTTTGACATCAGTATTAAAAGGACCTTTTCGGATACTGTGTCTTCTAGGAGAACAGAAACAATAGAAAGAATAAACAAATGGGACTTCATCAGACTAAAGAGCTTCTTCAAGTCAAATGAAAACAGGATTGAAACAAAAAACCCACTAACTGGGAAAAATATTTCCAAGTCATATATCTGACAAAGGCTTAATATCCATAATATATAAAGAACTCTCACAACTCAACAACAAAAAATCAAACAACCTTATCAAAAAAATGGGCTGGAGACACGAACAGACATTTCTCCAAAGAAGATATACAGATGGCCAATAGGCACATGAAAGGATGCTCATCATCGCTGATCATCAGGGAAATGCAAATCAAAACTACACTAAGATATCACCTTACACCTGTTAGAATGACACAAATATCTAAAACTAATAGTAACAAGTGTTGGAGAGGTTGTGGACAAAAAGGAACCCTCATACACTGCTGGTGGAAATGCAAACTGGTGCAGCCACTATGGAAAACAGTATGGAGATTCCTCAAAAAATTCAAAATAGAACTACCATACGATCCAGCCATCCCACTACTGGGTATTTATCCAAAGAGTGTGAAGTCAGCAATCCCAAAAGTCCTATGTACCCCAATGTTCACTGCAGCATTATTTACAATAGCCAAGATATGGAAGCAACCTAAGTGCCCATCAACAGACGAATGGATAAAGAAGATGTGGTACATATATACAATGGAATACTACTCAGCTGCAAAACAGAACAAAATCATTCCATTTGCAATAACATGGATGGACCTTGAGGGAATTATGTTAAGTGAAATAAGCCAGCTAGAGAAGGATAATCTGTGTATGACTCCACTCATATGATTAATTTAAAAATGTGGACTAAGAACAGTTTAGTGGATACCAGGGGAAAGGTGGGGTGGGGGGTGGGCACAAAGGGTGAAGTGGTGCACCTACAATACAAATGACAAACATTAATGTACAAGTGAAATTTCACAAGATTGTAACCTATCATCAACTCAATAAAAAAAAATAAATAAAATAAAATAAAATAAAATGGGTATAGAAGGAAACTACCTCAACATAATAAAAGCCATATATGACAAACCCATAACCTACATCATAGTCAATGGGGAAAAACTGAAAGAGATCCCTCTGAGCTCAGGAACAAGAAAAGCATACTCGCTGTCACCACTCCTATGCAACACAGTATGAAAGGTTTTTGGCCAGAGCAATTAGGTAATAAAAAGAATTAAAAGGTATCCAAATTGGAAAGTAAGAAATGAAACTCAAGCTGTTTGTGGATGCCATGATTCTGTATATAGAAATCTCTAAAGAATCTACCAGAAAACACTTAGAAATATTCAACAATGACAGAAAAATTGTAGGGCACAAAATCAAGTTACAAAAATCAGTTGCATTTCTATACACTAATAATGAACTAGCAGAAAGAGAACGTAAGAACACAATCCCATTTACAATTGCGACAAAGAGAATAAAATATCTAGGAATAAAGTTAACCTAGGAGGTGAAAGTCCTATACACTGAAAACTGTAAGACGTTATTGAAAGAAATCCAAGAATACATAAGGAAATGGGAAGATATTCCTTGCTCATGGGTTGGAAAAAGAAATGTATTTAAAATATCCATGTTGGCTAAAGCCATCTACAGATTCAATGCAATCTCAATGTGAATCCGAATGACATTCTTCATGGAAATAGAACAAAGGATCCTAAAATTTATATGGAACATCAAAAGACCTCGAATAGCCAAAACAATCCTGAGAATAAAACAAAAAAGTTAGAAGTATCACACTCCCAGAATTCAAATTATGCTACAAATTATACTAATCAAAACAGCATGGTACTGGCAGAAAAACAGACACACATCAAAGAAACTAAACTGAGAGCCCAGAAATAACACCATACATCCATGGACAGCTAATCTTCAACACAGAAGCCAAGAACATACAGTGGAGAAAGGACAGCCTCTTCAATAAATTGTATTCGGAAAACTGGACAGCCACATGCAAAAGAATGAAAGTAGACCATTGTCTTACATTATACAAAACAATTAACTCAAAATGGATGAAAGACTTGAATGTAAGACGTGAAACCATAAAAGCCCTAGAAGAAAATATAGGTAGTACACTCTTTGACATCAGTCTTAGCAGCATCTTTAGACTACCATGTCTACTCAGGCAAGGGAAACAAAAGAAAAAAATGAACAAATGGGACTACATCAGACTAAAGCACTTCTGCAAGGCAAAGGAAACTATGAGCAAAATTAAACAAGAACACACCAACTGAAAGAAAATATTTGCAAATCATATATCTGACAAGAGGTTAATCTCGAAAATACATAAAGAACTCACAACTCAACAACATAAAGACACCCAAATCAGAAAATGGCCAGAGGATATGACCAGACATTTTTCCAAAGAAGACATGCAGATGGTCAATAGACACGTGAAAAGATATTCCACATCACCAATTAGTAGGAAAATGCAAATCAAAACTACAATGAGATACAATCTTACACCTGTCAGAATGGCTATTTCCAAGAAAAAAATAACAAATGTTGGAGAAGATGTGAAGAAAAGGGAACCCTTGTACACTGCTGGTGGGAATGCAAACTGGTGCAGCTACTATGGAAAACAGTATGGAGATTTCTCGAAAAACTAAAAATAGAAATACCATACAATCCAGCTATCCCACTACTGGGTATTTATCCAAAGAACCTGAAATCAACAATTCAAAAAGCTTTATACACCCCTGTGCTCATTCACAATAGTCAAGACATGGAAGCAACCCAAGTGCCCATCAACAGATGAACAGATAAAGAAGATGTGGTATATATACACAATGGAATAATACTCAGCCATAAAAATGACCAAATCATCCCATTTGCAACAACATGGGTGGACCTTAAGGGTATTATTTTCAGCAAAATTAGCCAGACAACAATAAACACTGTGTGATTTCACTCATATGTGGAACACAAACACGTGGACAAAGAGAACAGATTAGTGGTTACCAGTGGGGTAGGGAGTTGGGGTGGGCATAACTGGTAAAGGGGCACTTCTATCTGGTGACTGACAATAATGTAGAACTCAAATGTGACAATGTTATAAACTATTATAACCTCAATAAAATTTAAAAAAATAAAGAAAAGAGAAAATCTTCCCATTTGCAATCACATGGATGGACCTGGAGGGTATTACGCTAAGTGAAATAGGCCAGACTGAGAAAAACAAACACCATATGATCTCACTTATATGAGGAATATAAACAAACACATGGACAAGGAAAATAGTTCATTGGTTACCAGGGGAAGGGAGGTGGAGGGTGGACAAGGGGGTGAAGGAGAACACCTATGTGGTGACAAACAAGAAATAATGTACAGGGTGCCAAGCCCCATGGTCAAGTGTTTAAGTTTGCATGCTCCACTTCAGTGGCCCAGGGTTTCATGGGTTTTGATCCTGGGCACGGACATGGCATGACTCATCAAGCCATGCTGAGGTGGCATCCCACATAGCACAACCAGAGGCACTCACAACTATGTTCTGGGGGCAGTGGTTTGGGGAGAAGAAGAAGGAAAAAAATAAATAAAGATTGGCAACAGTTGTTAGCTCAGGTGCCAATCTTTAAGGAAAAAATATAATGTACAACTGAAATTTCACAATCATGTAAACTATTGCGAATCTCAATTAAAAAATAAATTAAAAAGAAAGTGGTGTGAGTGGGCATCCTTATTTTGTTCCTGATCTTGGAGGAAAAGCTTTCAACTTTTCACCCTTGAGGACAATGTTAGCTGTGGGTTTGTCATAAATGGCCTCAATTATTTTGAGGTACCTTCCTTTTATACTCACTTTGTTGAGAATTTTTATCATGAAAGGATAATACATTTTGTAAAATGATTTTTCTTCATCTATTGAGATGATCATGTTTTTTATCCTTCATTATGTTTATGTGGTGTATCACATTGATTGATTTTGGATGTTGAACCATCTTTGCATTCCTAGAATAAATCCCACTTGATTGTGACATATGATCCTTTTAATGTATTGGGGAATTCAGTTTGTTAATATTTTGTTGAAGATTTTTGCATCTATACTCATCAGGGATATTAGCTTGTAATTTTCTTTTTTTGTGTGGTTTCCTCGTCTGGTTTTGGTATCAGGGTAACGTTGGCCTTGTAAAATGAGTTTGGAAGTGCCCTCCTCTTCTATTTTTTCTAAGAGTTTGAGAGGGATTGGTATCAGTTCTTCTTTAAATTTTGGTAGAATTCACCAGTGAAGCCATCTGGTCCTGGACTCTTTTGGTTGGTAGCTTCTTGCTTTCTGATTCTATCTCCTTACTAGTAGGTAATCTATTCAGATTCTTTATTTCTAAATGATTCAGTCTTGGTAGGCTGTGTGTTTCTAGGAATTTATCCATTTCTCCTATATTGTCGAGTTTGTTTTAGTATAACTGTTAATAGTAGTCCCTTATGATCCTTTTTATTTCTGTGATTTCAGTTGTAATGTCTCCTCTTTCATTTCTGATTTTATTTATTTGAGCCCTCTATTTTTTCTCAGTGACTCTAACTAATTGTTATTCAATTTTGTTTATCTTTTCAAAGAACCACTTCTTCATTTCATTGATCTTTTTATTGTCCTTTTAGTCTCTATTTCATTTTTTCTTCTTTGATCTGTTATTTCCTCCCTTCTATTAAATTTGGGCTTCATTTGTTCTTTTTCTAATTCTTTAGGGTGTAAAGTTAGATTATTTATTTGAGATTTTTCTTGTTTCTTGAGGTAGTAATTTATTGCTATGCACTTCCCTCATAGAACTGACTTTGTGACATCCCATAAATTTTGGTAAGTTGTGTTTCCATTTTCATTTGTCTTAAGGTATTTTTACATTTCTCTCTTGATTTATTCATTAACACATTGGTTGTTCAGTAGCATGTTGTTTAATCTCCACGTATTTGTGAATTTTTCAGTTTTCTTGGAACTGAATACTAATTTTATACCATGTGGTCAGAAATGATGTTTGATATGATTTCAATAGTCTTAAATTTATTAAGACGTTTTGTCACTATTCATATGATCAATCCTGGAGAATATTCCATGTGTATTTGCAAAGAATGTTCAAGCTTTGGGATGCAAAGTTCTGTATATATCTGGAAAGTCTATCTACTCTAATGTGTCATTTAAGGCCCATGTTTGTTTACTGATTTTCTGTCTGGATGATCTATCCATTGATGTAGGAGAGTATTAAAGTCCCCTACTCTTATTGTATTGCTGTGTATTTCTCTCATTAGGTCTTTTTATATTTGCTTTATATATTTAGATGTTTCTATGTTGAGCACATAAATATTTACAAATGTTATAAACTCTTGTTGGATTGACCCCTTTATCATTATGTAATGCTCTTTTTGTCTCTTATTACAGTCTGTTTTAAAGTCTATTTTGTGTGCTACAAACATAGTTACCCTTGCTTTCTTTTGGTTTCCATTTGCATAGAATATCATTTTCTACCCCTTCACTTTCAATCTATGTGTGTTCTTACATGTGGAGTGAGTCTCTTTTAGGCAGCAAATAGATGGGTCTTTTTCTATCCATTCAGTCATTCTGTCACTTAATTGGAGAATTTATTCTATTTACATTTAAAGTAAGTATTCATAGGTAAGTACTTATTGCCATTTTGTTAATTGTTTTCTGGCTGTTTTGTAGTTCCTCTCTGCTCTTTTCTTCTCTTTCTCTCTTCTTTTGCAGTTTGATGATTTTCTTTAGTAGTATGCTTATATAATTTTTCATTATTTTTTGGTGTGTCTACTATAGGTTTTTGCTTTGTGGTTGCCATGGGCCTTACATATAACAATTCATAAACATCTATGTTAAGCTGAAAACAACTTAAGTTGGAATACATTCTAAAGCTCTATGTTTTTTACCATCCCTCTCACATTTTATATTTCTGATGTCACCTTTTACATCTTCTTATCTTGTGTATCCCTTAACTAATTATTGTAGTTATATTTTTACTACTTTTGTCTTTTAATCTTCATACTAGATTTATAAATGATTAATCCACTAATTTCACTCTATACTTACACTTACCAGTGTGATTGATACTTTCATATGTTTTCTTGTTACCAACTAGCATGGTTTTTTCAGCTTGAAGAAGTCTCTTTAACATTTCTTGTAAGGCCAGTTTAGTGGTGATGAACTCCTTTAGCTTTTGCTTGTCTAGAAAACTCATTATCTCTTCTTTAATTATGATTGAATACTGCTGGGTAGAGTATTCTTAGTTGGAAGTGCTTTTTATTTTATCATTTTGAATAAATCATGCCACTCTCTTCTGGCCTACAAAGGTTTTGCTGAAAAATCTGCTGATAGTATCAAGGGGGTTCCCTTGTATGTAACAAGTTATTTTTCTCTTGCTGTTTTTAAGATTATCACTTTGTCTAACTTTTGACATTTTGGTTTGGTTTTGGTCTCCTTGGGTTCATATTTAGAACTCTCTGGGCTTCCTGAATCTGAATGTCCATTTTCTTCTCCAGGTTAGGGACATTTTCACCCATTATTGCCTCGACTAAATTTTCTGCCCCTTTCTATCTTCTTCTTCTGACATCCATACAATGCAAATGTTAGTTGACTTGATGTTGTCCCATAAGACTCTTAAACTATCTTCACTATTTTAAATTCCTTTTTTTTAGCTGCTCTGATTGGTGAGTTCCACTGCTCTGTTTTCGAATTCCTGGATCTTTTCTTCTGCTGCATCTAGTTTGATATTGAACTCCTGTATAGTGTATTTTTCAGTTCAGTTTTTGTATTCTTCAGCTCTGTGACTCTATTTCTACTTTTTTATCTGTTCTTTTTATTGAAGTCCTCACTTTGTTCATCCATTCTTCTCCCCAGTCCCAGCTCAGTGAGCATTTTTACGACCATTACTTTGAACTCTTTCTCAAGTAAATTGCTTATCTCTATTTCATTAAGGTTTTTTTCTGAGGTTTTATCCTGTTATCTCATTTGGAACATGTCACTTTGTTACCTCATCTTTCTTGACTCTCTTTAATGGTTTCTATACCTTAGATGAAGCAACCACCTTTCCCAGTCTTAAAGGAGTGGCCTCATTTGGGAGATTAACCTTATCATTCAACCTTGCCCTAGCTTTTGTTTGTTTCTCAAACTTTTGTGATTCTCCAGACAGCCTATTTTATTTTTAATAGCTCCCAGTATTTGAGGGTGTGCCAATATCTGAAAATGTCCCAAACAGGAGAATTTCACTCAGCACCTAGATTCAGGCCTATTGAAACCAGACCCTCAGTTAACAGCTTTTAAATTATGTAAATATAGCCCTTTGGAATTGCAAACATAGGCTTTGCTGGAGATAAGTGATCTGAAGGTGTCCCCTGGGTAATATTCACAAAAATTGGGGCTCCAGACAAGAGTATAAGCTCCTTTCTGGGAAATACCAGTGAGCTATACCAAGGCAGAGGGAAAGTGCAAAGATGTCATCCCCTGGCCTACTTTCCCTGACAGCATCTCCTTAGGCCTCTAGATGTGTGCCAAACCTGAAGCTTATGTTTCAGGCTGTAGCTCCAAGACAAGCAAATGGGCCTTCTTCACAGAAAAACTAAGGGTGTGTTTCAGTCTGCTATCTATGCAGTGCCCTGGGGGTGGTAGCTTGCCAAGAACTATGTCTCTGTTACAATTCCATGGGATCCAGGAATGCAAGCCCCTTGGGTCACCAGCATCAGTCAATCAAGGGGCACCCCCTGGGTGGCAACCGCTGAAACTAGGGAACCAGATGTAAAAACCAAGGCCCAAGACACTTCTAAGCACTGCCCTCTGGGAGATACTGGTGCTTTGGAACATGACAGAGTGCAAAAATAGTGCCCATTTTCTGAGGTCTCTGGAAAGGTTTACAGTCAGCCGTTGGATGTATGTTTACTTAGAAGCTTGCCTCTCAGTCTACAGCTATGATGATAAGCTTATAAGCCTCTTTCACAGAAAGACTGAGCTCCTCAGTCTATTATCTCTTGCTGTTCTCTGAGGGTGGAGGCTGTTTAAAAACTGTTTCTCTGTTGATTACAGCCCTGGGAGACCTGTGAGACTAATCCCCATTGGCCATCAGAGCCAGACAATATAAAATGTATCTTGGCAGCAGCTGCAAAAATCAGCCAGACAAGGATATAAGCTCCTATCTGGCAGATGCTAGCAAGCTGGAGCAAGGCAGAGGGAGAACATAAAGACTGCATCCATTGGGCTTCTTTCCCTGAGAGTATTTCCATAAGTCCCTAAATGAGTGCCAGACCAGAAGCCTTCCCCCCAGGACAAAGTTCCTAGACAAACAAATAGGCCGCCTTCTCGGAAATATACAGGTGTTTCAGTCTGCTATCTGTGCAGTGCCCTGGAGATGGTAGTCTGCCAAAAACTGTCTCTTCAATTATTACAGTCCCATGGGACTCAGGAAAGCAAGGTCCCCCAGCTTCCAGAGCCAAGTAATCAAGGGGAGTCCCACGCATGGTATCTGCAATATCGTGGACATCAGACATAAATACTGGACATCAGATGTGTAAAATCTCTCCTACAGAAGATAGTGGTGCTCTGGAGTGCAGTAGAGAGAAAGCATGAAGACGGCAGCTACCAAAAACAAAATAAAAGCAAAACAAAGAAGAAGTAAAAAGATCTAGAGTAAAAAAAGAAAAGAAAGAAAAGGGAAAGATGGTGCCTGCTGGCTTTAGCAAGTCAGAGAGCACAAAAAGGGCATTCAGCAGCCTTTGTCCCACAGAGTATTCAAGTAGGCTCTGGCCCCTCCAGTTAATGCTTTAAGACTAGCAAATGAACTTTTTCACATAAAGCCTGAATGCTTTTCAAAGCGTTGCTTATGTAATGGGCCCCAGGGTAAGTCCACACAAGAGCCCTTTAAGAGCTTTTTCTTGGTTTTCTACAGCCCTTTGAGTCGTGTGAATGCGAGCCCTGTTGGTTTTCAAAGTCAGATGTTTTGGGGGACTAATCTTAGATGCAGATCTTAAAAGTTTGGGCTCCCAATGTGCAGTAAGAACATTTCACTCCTCAGGGAGAACCTCTGGGTTTGTGAGTTCCCTCCCAATTGTGAGTCACCGTGTTGGGCGGGAGGTTTTATAGTGAGACTGTGTCTCTTCCTCTCCTACCTGCTTCAATATGGCATTTTTCTCATTTCCCCAATATAAAGGGAATATATTTTCCCAGTATAAATGGAAAACTCAGTTTTCAGGCCTTTTTCATAGGAAATTGTTCCATATGTAGCTGTGGAATTGTTGTGTCCATGGGAGGATCTATGTTCAGGATCTTCCTACCTTGCCATCTTACACTGCCTCTCCCAAAGTCACAATTTACAACTTTTTATACTATGTGTCCTTAAGAAAATATTGTAGCTGTGCATAGCTTGAAGACATCCCTTTAGCATTTCTTGTAAGGAAAGTCAAATGGTGATAAATTCCTTCACCTGTGTTTGTCTGTGAAAGTGTTTATCTGTCCTGCATTTTTGAGGAATGATTTTGACAACTGTAGTACTCTTGGTTGTGTAGGGGAGGAAGACATTTCCTCTACCTTTTCTGGGTTCTTCTGGCCAGAGAACAAACTAAATTCACATGAGACAGAATAACAGGAGAAAATTAAACAAAGCTTTATAACATGTATACATGGGGGAGGATCAGGCAACCTGAGCAACTCGCCAAAATGGCTGAAGCCACCACCTTAAACATCATCTTCAGCTAAAGACAAAGGAGGATGTTGGGGGTGGAGGGGGAGTTGATCATGGGAGATTACCACATAAGTACAGTAAACAAGATGCAGATTTAAGTCCTTGCCTTTGGCATTGATTAAGAGTTTCTACAGAAAAGTCCATCCCCCCTTCTTCCTGGTACAGAGAGGGAGACACCTTTACAGATGGAGATTTCCTTTACAATGTAAATATCTCTTAACAAAAGGGTAAGTAAATTCTACTTTTCAGAGTTGCTTTCCTGTCTGCAGTTTATTAAAAGTAACCAGCCCAAAATAATCCTCATGCCCAAGAGACATATGTTGGTGTGGCCAATTCCAGTCCCCCACAGTTGCAGTTTTATTTTTCAGCACTTGAATATATCTTCCCACACTCTCCTGGCCTACAGAGTTTCTGCTGAGAAATCAGCTGATAACTTCATCAGGGTTAGCTTGTATGTCATAAATCTTTTTTCTCTAATTGCTTTCAAAATTCTGTCTTTGATCCTTAAGTGTTTGATCATAATGTATTTCAGAAAAGATTTTTTTGGGACCAATTTTTTGGAGGAACTTTGAGCTTTGTATACCTAGATGTTCATAACACTCCCAAAATTTGGAAAGTTTTCAGTTATTATTTTTTAAAATAAGCTTTCTGTTCCTTTCTCTCTTTCTCCTTCCAGGAATTCCATTCATTTTTTTTTCCTCCTCTGGATAATTTCAAGAGATATGTCTTCAACTTTACAGATTATTTCTTCTACTTGATCAAGGCTGTTATTGAAGTTCTCTATCCATTTATCATTTCATTCATTGTATTCTTCAGGTCCAAAATTTCTCTTTGGTTCTTTTTTACAATTTCTATATCTATGGTGAATTTTGTGTTTTGATTATGCATTGTTTTCCTGAGTTGATCAAGTTTTCTATCTGTGTTCTCTTGAATCACACTGAGTTTACTTATAATAATTACTGTGAATTCTTTTTTATGTAACTCACATATCTCAATTTCTTAAAGGTCAATAACTAGAAGATTATTGTGATCTTTTTGTGTTTCTGGTGCCTTTGCATTGGTGTCTGCACATTTCAGGGAGCAGTCATCTCTTCTATCCTTTTTTGGGCTTCCCTCAGTGGGGAGAAATTTCACCTAAAGGTGACTACAGGGTGTGAGTTGGTTGGGATACAGCATCTCTGATTCTGGGGAGGTGCAGCGTGTTTTCTCCTTGCAGTTCCATCAACTGAAGTCTATATCGGAAAAGACTTTGTGGTTTGTAGTGACTAAGTTTGCAGGACTCCTGTGGGTGTCTATGGTGGCAATGGTGGCTAAGCTTATTGGATTTCTTGGTGGCAAAGGCTAATGGGTTCCATCTGCACTCCTTTTGTTCCTGTGGGGGGAAGTACTAGCCAAAGGGATCCATCGTGGAGCCAGGTCTAGTGCACTGGCACTCAGAGTGACAACAGGGCTGGGGTTTTTGGCTCAGAGGTATGTGGAACTACTGTGACATTTGAAGCCTGGGGAACAGGAACACTCGCTTTTGCTGTGGTGTTGCTATCTGATTTTACAGCACTTACAGGTCATCCACGGAACTGGATCTGAGTCTCTGGGCTTAGCACAGTGACTTGGACCCTGGCCGGAGGGGGCAGGATGCAGAAGCATCAAAGGCTTAGAGATGACAGACCACAGCAGTAGCCTGGGCCAGGGAATGGGGAGGAATGACAGCATGCCCTGGAGTTGGCAGATTAAAGTCCCATCTCAGAAACCAGGGGGCAGGGGGCAGAAAATCAGCTGTAGTTCTTGGTGACAGTGGGTCAAAGTCCTGAGTTAGGACCCATGGCTGAGGTGCATCACAGCAGCAGGATAGCCCAAGTGATGATGAACCATATCTGCAACTCAGGACCTAAGGGGCAAGATGCAGTGCAGTAGCAACTAGTGATGGTGGTCAAAGCACCAACTAGTGACCCAGGGAGAGAGGATTAGCAGTGGCATGGCTGGTGGCGAAGCGTCAAAACTGCAACTTAGAACCCAAGGGGCAGGGTGCAGGGTAGCAGCAGAACAGCCCTGGTGAAAGAGGATCAAAGATGCAGCTTAGGACCCAGGGGGGTGAGGCACAGAGCAGCCCCAGATAAGCCTGGTGATGACAAGACAAAGGCAAGACTCAGGACAAATGTGACGTGGGACAGCACAGCGGCACCTCCACTCATGGAAGATGGAAAGGGATGGTGGTGTGCTAATCCTGCAGAGCAACAAGCAGTAGTGACTCAGGCCTCTGGGGGCAGGTATCACAACAGTGACAGCACCAGTGACTTGGAGGAAAAGCAAGGGCAAGGACTCCAAGCAGCTTCCTCAGCTGGAATAGGCATTGGTGAAGACTATGGGGGTCCTAGGCAGCAAAGGTTATCTAATTACACATAGTTGACTAGCTTTCCTGGAATCATACTATTTCCATTTTCACAAAGGGATGAAATCCCTCTTAAAGCATTTCTCCTGGAGCCAAGAAGCTCTGGACTGAGGGAGTCAGTGAAGCAGATAAGATGATTCATATGCTTTTCTATGTGACGAATATGATTAAAAGCTCTTCAAGAGCCTCTGCTGCTTCCTCCTTGTAGTCTATGACTTGAACAAATTATTTGTATGGGTTTGTATTTTATGTTTAATATTTTGGGAGAAGAGACTACAATGGGAAAATCAAAGTTCTGCATATTGTTGAAGTTCCTCTCCAGATCCTAACTTTTCAAAGATGAATATTCTAAAAGAAAATAGGTAAGGTGAGAAGCAAAGAGAACAATAAATCAATATAATGAAAAACTAGACTAAAAAAAACCCAACAGATTGCAAAGTATATAAATTCACAGTCAAGAGGAAAACTAAGAAAAAATGTGAAAAATGTCTCTCCATGTAGATATATTGTATCTGAGAACGAATACCGATGAATAATTTGTGACAACATAACATAATTATCTATCACTTTTAAGGAAGAGGAAATCAAACTCAGAAATAGGATTATGCCTACATGAAAAGAGAAGCACCTCATACAGCACAGAATGGATGGAGGCAACTTTCTGAAACTCATATGAGTTTTCAGAAAGGGCCACCCGTGGACACAAACGAGTGCCCGGGGTTCCATGGAGGGAGGTAGCTGGTGGCCTCCGGAGCCTTGTGGCACCCGGCAGGACCCCGTTCTGCAGGATGGGTCAACAGTTTCTGGACCCCTGTGGAGCCTGGCTGCCCCTGACCCAATCTTGGGCCCACTGAAGCCTGCAACGTCAGAGGAAGGGAGTTTGCTGCCTAGGAACAGGTGCACTGCAGACTGGTGAGAGGCCAAGAGGAGCCTGAAGATTCAAAGAATCTGCAAGCCCAGTGGTGGGATTTCTTGAGGGTTGTCTGTGTTCACAGTGAACCATAGCATGGACAGAGCCCAGAGAAGCCCAGCTACTCTCCCAGGTTTGCCCCCAAAGAGGCCAAGTTGGTGAGGAGCCCGGCTGAAGGTGAGATGGGTGCTCTGTGGCCCAGGGGAGGAGGGAAGCGGGGCGAGGAGGAGGACCAAGGATGGTGATGGATTTTCTTCCCTCCTTTGTCTGCGGCAAAAGGAGGGAGAGGAAGACTTGGTGGGGGCAGGGAAAGGGGTGACTGCCATTTCTGGAGCCACAGTGCCATCCAGCGGAATCTGTTTCTGAAAACCCCAGGCCGCGGCGACCTGACCTGCCTCCTTGTCAGGCACAGCGTTCAGCAAGGATGTGCTGGGCTGTCCGGGCTCTGCCCAAGCCAGCGTTTCCCTCACCGGGGCTGACCGGCCTACAGGGAAGTGTGCTTGCCAGTGGGACCCTGTGGGGAAGCGGGAGCTCTAGGGACCCTGGGGACAATAGCAGACGGCTCCCCGGGAGACCAACTCAGGGGGCGGAGCTTCCCCGTCAGCCACTTTGGGGTGGGCCCAGGGGAAGTAACACGCCGCTGACTGCAGGGACTAACCGGCTGGTGGACGGGCGGGGTGAGGGAGGGCTATCCTCTGGCGTCCTTTGTGGGGACTACGGGTGCCCCCTGCCTGGGGCCACGCCGGGGCCAGGAGGCCCCTATTCCTCACTGGGGTCTGCGGCGCTTAGAGGCTCTGGGGACGGGGCCGTTTGCACCGGGCAGTCCCAGGCAACTCCCAGTGGCAGCCATCTCGGGCTGCCTCTGGGGTTTCTGAGTGCTCTCCCCAGCTGTGGAACCAGGGTCCACCCTGGGATCCAGCACACGGGTGAAGGGACAGTCAGGAGCCGGTCGTGCAGGTGTACCCTCAGGACCCCCGGCCCCCTCACGCCGCCGTCTCCTCCCCACCGCTGGGCTTTCCCCAGTACTTGAGCCCCAGTAGCTCCCTTTCACAGAAACGATTTCCGCTGGATGGCAGTATGGCTCCACAAATGCCAACCAAACTGTTACCTTCCCCCTCCCTCACCTCTCCCCACAGCCTCACCCCTTAGGGCCTGGGTCCTCCTCCCCTTCCAAGGTAAAGAAAAAAATATACAGATATAGACAGAGACAGAGACAGGGAGAGGGAGATGTAAAATCGATTAAAGAACAGGAAAAAAGAAAGCAAGCAGCAGCCAGGACCCAGTGACCACCGAATACACAGGGAGAAATGACCGCTGACCAGGAGGCTGGGCACCCTGCAGGCCTTTTCCCTTCCTTTCCTCCAACCCCATTTTTCTTGGTTCCTGCTCCTGGGAGAAGTAAAAGGCAAAAAGGAGGCCAGATGAGCCCGCCTGCCTGCGTGAGTCTGCTTGAGGGTTTAATTCAGGACCGCTGCTGGACAACGTGGTGACTGCCACGCTGCCTTGCAAGTCACTTTGCAGCACTCTGCTTCCTCCTGTGGGGACCTGGAATTGGCCACCCCAATATATGTCTCTTTGGCATCAGGATTATTTGAGGCTGACGGCTTTTGATAAACTGGGACAGGGAAGGAGGCTCTGAGGAACGGAACTTTGCCCTTCCTTAGGACACGTTTACATTTGTAAGGTAAATCTCTATCTGTAAAAGGTGCCTCCCTCTCTGTACCAGGAAGAAGAAAGGAGATGACCTTCTCTCTAAAAACTCTTAATCAATACCAAAGGCAAGGACTTAAAATCTGCATTTTATTGTGCTAGTCTGGTAACCTCCTGTAACTGACTTCCCTCCCCCTCCCAATGTTGGCATCTCCTTAAAGATTAAGCATCTTTCTTTAGGCTGGGAACCAATTGCGGCGCTCATCTGTGACCCCCCCCCATCCCGAGGCAACACATCTGCCACCCCGCGGCGTTCACTGGGACAGCCGACCTATCTGTCATTTCCATCGAGTTCTGTGCTGACAGAGCGGCCTCGTGACTATTGTAAAAGGGACATTTCAATCACATGTGAAACACCCCAGTTGGGGGTATATAACCACTATGTGCACCCCACTTCTTCAGTGCCCTTTCTTCCTTCGGGAAGAAAGGCCCCGGGCCATGGTTCCTCATAAAGCTTTGTTTAATTTTCTCCTGCTATTCTGTCTCATGTGAATTTAATTCGTTCTCCGGCCAAACGAACCCCCATTTGGGGAGAGGAAATGTCCTCCTCCCCTACACTCCCAAGGCCTGGTGCTTCAGGTTGAAGTCACCACCTTGGGCTGGCCCGAAAAAGCAGCCAGAAAAGGCTGGCCCAACCTGCAGTCACAGTGATGAGGATTTTTAGGCTGCTTAATTTTAAAATGGCTTATGATGAGGATTTTTAGGCTGGTTAGTTTTAAAACTACAGATGAGATTCAGGCTCCAAGGAGTGGAATTTGCTTGTCTCTGTTGGGAAAGATTTACATTTCTAAGGAAAACCTCTATCTGTGAAGATGCTTCCCTCTCTGTGCCAGGAAGTAGGGGGATGGTCTTATCTCTAGAAACTCTTAATCAATGTCAGAGGCAAGAACTTAAGTTGGTTACTGTCTGGCAACCTCATGTAACTTACAACCCCCCCCCCCACACACACACACAAATCCTCCTTTGTCTTTAGCCGAGGATAAAATTCAAGCGGTGACTTCTGCCATTTACTCAATCCGGTTTGATTCTTATCTAAAATTTGTGGGACCTCCAAATGGCCGGACCAAACCGCCGGACCAAAGGGGCACTGACATCATTTTAACTTTTTTACATATTCTTTGTCTTGTAAAGAGATAACTCACATACCTATGCCTTAAATTTAGCCTTACTCTCCACCCAACTTTGCAGCAGAAGCAGCAGCAGAAGCGGCAGCAGCAACATGCAGGCAGCAGCTCTGCCTGCCCATGGGTCCTGTCCCCATGCCAGCAGCGGCAGCAGCAGCTCCCCATGCCAGCAGCATCTCTGACTGCCCGTGGGCCCTGTCCCCACATAGCAGGCTGACTGCCCATGGGTCCTGTCCCCATGCTATTCTATTCTCTAAATAAAAGAGCACTACTGCCAGATCTTAAGAGTCTAAGAAATCTTTCTTTCAACTCCTCGGCTCACCAACCCCGCATCAACAGGGCTACATCCAGGAGGCTCCCCCAAAGCGGGTACTCAGTGCTCACACCAGTATATTGACTCTGGGCAGGCTGGCCTTGCTCTCACACAGGAGCCTGGGCAAGGCCCAGCAGACATCGCTGAGTCACAGGGCCCCACACAGGACCATGATTCTGTGGAGGACTGGCACTGACTCTCCTCCAATTTGGAGTCCCCGTTTATCAGGGTAAACCAGGGAGGCACCTTTCCAGGTTCACATCTGCTGCTTGGGCTGACCTGTGAACTGATGAGTGACGCAAGGAGAACAGGTTCGCTGTTTCTCTCTCTTTTATAGCTCCTATGGGAATATTTGTGTCAGTTTTCTCCTTTGTACGTGTGTGCTGTATGCATGATGATCCTATTGTGTTTTTCTCTTGGATGTGTGTTTTGGTTTTTTTTTTAGATTTTATTTTTTCCTTTTTCTCCTCAAAGTCCCCGGTACATAGTTGTATCTTCTTAGTTGTGGGTCCTTCGAGTTGTGGCATATGGGATGCTGCCTCAGCATGGCTTGATGAGCTGTGGCATGTCTGTGCCCAGGATTCCAACCGGGGAAACACTGGGCCACCGCAGCAGAGTGAGGGAACTTAACCACTCAGCCATGGGGCCAGCGCCTTGGATGTGTGTTGGTGTTTACAAATGGAGGATATGTCTGAGTGTACTTAGAATATTTATGTTTGCGTGTGTCTGTGCCAGTGACAGTCTGTGTGTGAGAGATAGTGTGTGTGTGTTTGTCTTTTTTGTCTGTAATGCGACTTTCTTTTGAATGGTTCTCCTTTTTATTCAACACTGTTTAGAATATTCATAGTTTACATAGTTTTTCTTCATCATGATCTTCCTGTAGTCTCTCCTACTAATACTCAGAAAAAGAAAATGATATAATTTCACAGAGATTGATCAAAAAATTAAATTAGATTACCATGTGATGCAGCAATCCCACTTCTAAGTATCTATCAGATACAAAGTCAGTTTCTCGAAAATACATCTCCATCCCCAACTCACTGTAGCATTATTCACAACAGCCATGATACGAAACCACCCCATGTCAGGCCAGAGATGGATGAACAACAATTATGTGTTGTGTATATATAATGGAATATTATTGAGCCTTCAAAAGGAATAAAAGCCTGTTATTTTCAACAACACAATGAATCTAGTGTATGATATACGAATTGAAATAAGCCAGACAGAGAAAAAGAAATACTGCATGATGTCATTTATATGTGGAATCTAAAAAAGTTGAACTCATTGAAGCAGACAAGAGATGGTGGTTATCAGGCGCTGGAGACTTGGGGAAATGGGGAGATGTTGGTTATAGGGTACAAACTTTCAGTTATAAGATGAAGAAGTACTGGAGATCTAATATACACCACTGTGACTATAGTTAAAATACTTGTAATTATTATATATAAATATATGTAGTATATTCTTGAATTTGCTGAGAGCAGATCTTGTCACTGAAAGAAAAAGTATGTCTATTGATGGATAGGTTAATTAGCTTGATTGTAGTAATCATTTCACAATGTATATGAATATCATGTTTTACACTTTAAATAAATGCAATTTTTATTTCTCAAAGAAAAATTGGAAGAAAAAAATGAATGCAATATGAAATGTAATGTATCTCACGTGGACACTCAATTGTAATGTTGAGAATTTTTAACTACATCCGATATTTCTTCAGAAATGTATTCTCATACGACCTATGTTGGAGTGAGCTGTGCCTACCAAAAATCGGTATCATTACCATTTAAAATAATGGCCAATCTTACAGGGATCAATGAGTATCTTTCTATTAAATTATTTTTACCGCCCAAGCACTAGCATGTGTCTAGAGCCATTTTAGAGTCTTTTATTTTTTAAATCTTACATATATTTTTATTTTTCCACTAGTCTGTCCTTTTCCTTCACACACTCCACTAATGTGTTGTTGGTTTCTCTCTCACTATTGAGGTTATTTTTAATATATTTTAACTCTTGACATGACTTTAACTCTTTTCTATAAACTGGTCTTTGTTTATGGAGTCTTTCAGTATAACTATTTTCCTATTTTAAGTTGTCAGATGTGTTACTTTTTTTCTTTTTTGACTTCTGACTTTTGTATCTGACTTATTTAGGAGCATTCTTTTCCAAGTGGTTAAAGTTATTCTTTTATTTCCTTTTTTATTCAACTGTTGTGAATTTCACATATCATAAAATTAATCATTTTCAAGTGAAGAGTGGCATTTACCACATTCACAATGTTGTGCAATCACCACCTCTGCCTAGTTCCAAGACATTTTCATCACCCTAAAAGAAACTCGGTATCCATTAAGCAGTATCTCCACTTCTCCACTACCCTCCAGCCCCTGGCCACCACTAATCTGCTTTTCACCTCTATGGATTTACCTATTCTAGATATTTCATATCAATGGAATCATACAATATGTGACCTTTTCTGTCTGCCTCCTTTCACTTAGAATGTTTCTGAGGTTCATCTATGTTGTAGCATGTATCAGTACTTCATTCTTTTTAATGGCTGAATATTATAATATTTGATTTTATGTACAGATGGTCCCTGACTTATGATAGTTTGACTTACAATTTTCAACGTTACAGTGGTGTGGAAGTAATACGCATTCAGTTGAAACCATAGTTTGAATTTTGATCTTTTCCTGGGCTAGTGATACTCTCTTGTGATGATGGGCAGCGGCAGCGAGCTGCAGTAACCAGACAGCCAGGCAATGACAAGGGTAAACAACTGATACACTTACAACCACTCTGTACCCATACAGCCATTCTGTTTTAAACTTTCAATACAGTAGTCAATAAATTATAGGAGACGTTCAATATTTTATTATAAAATAGACTTTGTGCTAGATGATTTTGCCCAATTGTAGGCTAATATAAGTGTTCGGAGCATGTTTAAGGTAGGCTAGGCTGAGCTATGATGTTTGGTAGGTTAGGTGGTGTATTAAATGCATTTTCACCTTTGATATATTCAATTTATGATGGATTTGTCGTGACATAATCCCATTGTAAATCGAGGAAGATCTGTATATACCACAATTTCTTTAATTTCTTCATCAATTCATTCATTCATTTGGGTTGTTTCCACCTTTTAGCTACTGTGAAGAGTGCTGCTATGAACATTCATTTACAAGTATTTGTTTCAGTACCTGTTTTCAGTTCTTTTGGGTGTGTATCTGGGAATGGAATTGCTGGGTCATATGGTAATTCTATGTTAACTTTTTGAGGAACGGCCAAATTCTTTTCCACAGCACCTACACCATTTTACTCTTTTTTGGAATGATAGCCATTCTAGTGGGTTTGTAGAGTTCTCGTTTAGATTTACATCTCCTTAATGACTAAAGATATTCAGTGTGTTTTCAAGTCCTTTTTGACAATTTGTATATCTTCTTTACAGAAATGTCTATTCAAGTTTCTCAGTCCTTTTTAAAATTGGGTTATTCACCTTTTTGAGTTGTAAGGGTCTTTACATATTCTGGATATAGACTCTTGTGAGATACATGATTTGCAGTTCATGCTTTTGGTGTCATATTCAAACATCCATTATCAAATCCAAGGTAATGAAGATTTACTCTTGGGGCTGGCCCCATGGCCTAGTGGTAAAGTTTGGTACACTTGCTTCAGCAGCCTGGGTCCGGTTCCTGGGCTTGGACCTACACCACTCATCAGTGGCCATGATGTAGCGGTGACTCACACACAAAACAGAGGAAGATTGGCACAGATGTTATCTCAGGACAAATCTTCCTCAAAAAAAAATAAAGCTGTTTTGTTCTAACAGTTTTATGGTTTTAGCTCGTGATTAGGTCACTGATTCATTTTGAGTTGAATTTTTTATATTGTGAATATCCAGTATTGTGATATTGCATGTGAATATTCAATTTTTCCAGCACCATTTGTTGAAGAGACTTTTTCCCATTGAGTGGTCTTTGCACTTTTGTTGAATTTAATTTGATCATATAGGCGAGGGTTTATTTCTGGGCTCTCTGTTCTATACCATTAGTGTATTTGTCTGTTTTTACTCCAGTACCACACTGTTTTGATTACTATAGTTTTGAATATGTTTTTGAATCAGGAAGTGCAAGCCCTATGGTAGACTCTGTTCTTTTCTAAAATTGTTTTGGCTCTTTGGGGGCCTTTCAGAATCTATATAAATTTTAGGAGGGATTTTTCTATTCTGCATAAAATGCAATAGGGAATTTTTTCCTCAATTATTTTATTGAGGTCATAATGATTTATAACATTGTATAATTTCAGATGTACATTATTGTTTATCAGTTTCTGTACAGACTGCATTGTGCTCACCACCAATAGTCTAATTTTTATGCATCACCATACATATGTGCCCCAGTACCCGTTTTGCCCACCCTGCCCACCTCCCTTCCCCTCTGGTAACCACTAATCCATTCTCTTCCTCCACATGTTTGTTTATCTTACACATATGAGTGAAAGCATGTGGTGTTTGTCTTTGTCTGACTTATTTCAAATAAGATCATACCCTCAAGGTCCATTCATGTTGTTTCAAATGGGATGATTTTGTCTTTTTTTACAGCTGCATAGTATTTCATTGTGGAGATATATATATATACCACATCTTGTTTATCCAATTGCCAGTTGTTGGGCACTTGGGTTGCTTCCACATCTTGGTTATTTGTGAATCATGCTGCAATGAACATAGGGGTGCATAAATGTCTTTGGATCATTGATTTCAGTTTGGTGGATAAATATCCAATAGTGGGATAGCTGGATCCTATGGTATTTCTATTTTTAATTTTTTGAGATGTCTCCTTACTGTTTCCCATAGTGGCTGCACCACCAGTTTGCATACCCACCAGCAGTATATGAGGGTTCCCTTGTCTCCACATCCTTTCCAACATTTGTTACTTTTTATGTTAATTATAGCCATTCTGACCAGTATAAGGTGATATCTCATTGTAGTTTTGATTTTCATTTCCCTAATAATTAGTGATGTTGAACATCTTTTCATATGTCTGTTGGCCATCTGTATATCTTTTCTGAAAAGGTGTCTGTTCATATCCTCTGCTCATTTTTTGATCAGGTTGTTTGTTTTTTGGTTGTTGAGTTCTATGAATTCTTTATGTATTCTGGAGATTAACTCCTTGTCAAATATATGAATGCAAATATTTTATCCCAGTTGGTGGGTTGTCTTTTCATTTTGTTGATGGTTTCCTTTGCCTTGCAAAACTCTTTAGTCCGAGGTAGTCCTGTTTGTTTAATCTTTGTTTTATTTTCCTTGCCTGAGTAGACATGTTATTTGAAAAGATGGTGCTAAGACTGATGTCAAAGAGTGTACTGCTTATATTTTCTTCTAGGAGTTTTATGGTTTCAGGTCTTACATTCAAGTCTTTAATCCATTTTGAGTTAATTTTTCTGTATGATGTAAAATAATGGTCTACTTTCATTCTTTTCCATGTGGCTGTCCAGTTTTCACAACACAATTTGTTGAAGAGGCTATCCTTTCTCTATTGTATGTTCTCAGCTCTTTTGTTCAAGATTAGCTGTCCATAGATGTGTGGTTTTATTTCTGGGCTTTCAATTCTGTTCCTGTGATCTGTGTGTCTGTTTTTCTGCCAGTACCATGCTGCTTTGACTACTATAGCTTTGTAGTCTATTTTGAAGTCAGGGATTGTGATGCCTCCAGCTTTGTTCTTTTTTCTCAGGATTACTTTCACTATTCGGGTTCTTTCATTGTTCTATATAAATTTTAGGATTCTTTGTTCTATTTCTGTGAAGAATGTCATTGAGATTCTGATTAGGATTGCATTGAATCTACAGATTATTTTCAGTCATATGTACATTTTAACTATGTTTATTCTTCCAATCCGTGAGCATGAAATACCTTTCCATTTCTTTATGTTTTCTTCAATTTCTTCCAATAATGTCTTATAGATTTCAGTTTATGGGTCTTTCACCTCCTTGGTTAAATGTATTCCTAGGTATTTTATTCTTTTTCTTGCGATTGTAAATGAGATTGTATTCTTGACTTCTCTTTCTGCTAGTTCATTATTAGTGTATGGAAATGCAACTGATCTTTGTAAGTTGACTTTGTACCCTGCTACTTTGCTGTAGTTATTGATTGTTTTTAATAGTTTTCCAATGGATTCTTTACGGTTTTCTATATATAAAATAATGTCATCTGGAAACAGTTTCACTTCTTCATTTCCTATTTGGATACCTTTTATTTCTTTTCCTTGTCTAACAGCTCTGGCCAAAACTTCAAGTACTATGTTGAATAGGAGTGGCAAGGAGTGGCAAGAAGGGGCAACCTTGTCTTCTTCCTGTTCTCAGAGGGATGGCTTTCATTTTTTTCACCATTAAGTATGATGTTGGCTATGGGTTTATCATATATGGCCTTTATTATGTTTAGGTACTTTCCATCTGTAAATATTTTATTGAGAGTTTTTATCATAAAGGGATGTTGGATCTTGTCAAATGCTATCTCAGTGTCTATTGAGATGATCATGTGATTTTTATTCTTCATTTGGTAATGTGGTGTATCATGTTGATTGATTTGCAGATGTTGACCATTCCTGTGTCCCTGGTATAAATTCCACTTGATCATGGTGTGTGATCCTTTTAATGTATTGCTGTATTCAGTTTACCAATTTGTTGAGGATTTTTGCATCGTTCATCAGTGATGTCTGTCTGTAATTTTCCTTCTTTGTGTTGCCCTTGTCTGGTTTGGGACCGGGGTAATGTTGGCCTCATAGAATGGTCAGGAAGCATTCAGTCTGCTTCAATTTTTTGGAAGAGTTTGAGAAGGATAGGTATTAAATCTTCTTTGAATGTTTGGTAGAATTCTCCAAAGAAGTCATTTGGTCCTGGACTTTTGTTTTTTGGGAGGTTTTTGATTACTATTTCAATCTCTTTACTTGTGATTTATCTATTGTAATAGATTCTCTACTTCTTGATTCATTTTTGGGAGGATGTATGATTCTAAGAATTTACCTACTTCTTCCAGGTTATCTAATTGGTGTATAGCTTTTCAAAGCATTCTTTTATAATCCTTTGTATTTCTGTGGTTTCTATTTTAATTTCTCCTCTTTCATTTCTAATATGGTTTGAGCATTCTGTATTTTCTTCTTAGTGAAGCTGGCTAAGGGTTTGTCAATTTTGTTTATTCCCCAGGAATCAGCTCTTAGTTTCATCAATCCCTTCTACTTTTTTTGGGGGGGGGGAGGGAGGTGATTCTATTTCATTTATTTCTGCTCTAATTTTTATTATTTTCCTCCTTCTGCTGATTTTGTACTTTCTTTGTTCTTTTTCTAGTTCTGTTAGGTGTAGTTTAAGATTATTTATTTCACACTTTTGTTGTTTGTTGAGTTGCACCTGTGTTGCTATGAATTTCCCTTTTTGCACTGCTTTTGCTGTATCCCATGAGAACTGGTATGTTGAGAGTTGGTTGGTTTCTTATGTTGAACCCGGCTTTTATTTCTGAGATAAAGCCCATACACTTGGGTCATGGTGTATAATCCATGTATACGTATCCATACATAATATGCTGTTGGATTTGGTTTGCTAGTATTTTGTTGAGAATTTTTGCATTTATATTCATAAGTGATGTTGATCTGTATTTTTCTTTTCCTGTAGTGTCTTTGTCCAGCATTTATATCAGGGTAATTCTTGCCTCATATAATGACTTAGGCAGTGTTCCCTCCTCTTCTATTTTTTGGAAGAGTTTGAGAAGGATTGGTGTTGGTTCTTCTTTAAATGTTTGGTAGAATCCACCACTGAAGTAGTCTGTTTCTAGGCTTTTCTTCATTGAGAGATTCTTGGTCACTGATTCAGATTTTCTGTTTCTTGTTGAGTAGGTTTCAGTAATTTGTGTACATCTAGGAATATGTTCATTTCATTTAGGTTATCTAACCTGTTGGTGTACAATTGTTCACAGTATTCTCTTATAATCCTTTTTATTTCTATAAGGTAGTAATGGTCTGCTTCATTTTTGATTTAGTTATTATTTTAGTTATTTGCATCTTGTCTCTTTTTTCTGAGTCAGTCCAGGTAAAGTTTTGTCAATTTTGTTGAACTGTTCAAATAACCAACTTTCGATTTTGCTTGTTCTGTTGTTTTTCTATTCTCTATTTTATATCCATTCTAATTTTTATTATTTCCTTCCTTCTGCTAGCTTTGGGTTTGGTTTGTTCTTCTTTTACTAGTTCCTTAAGGTATAAAGTCAGGTTTTGAGATCTTTCCTCTTTTTTTAATATTGAAATTTACTGCTACACACTTCCCTCTGAGCACTGTATTCACTGAATCCCATAAGTTTTGGTATATTTTGTTTTCATTTTCATTCATCTCACAGTATTATGTAATTTCCCTTGTGATCTCCCTTTTGTTAAGAATGTGTTATTTAATTCACATATTTGTAAATTTTCCAGTTTTCCTATTATTAACTTCTAGCTTCATTCCATTGTGGTTGAAGATACACTGTATGATTTCAATCTGTGGCCTAATACATGGCCTATCCTAGAAAATGTTCATGGCACTTGAGAGGAATGCATATCCTGGTGTTGTTCGATGGAGTGCTCTACCTTTGCCCATTAGGTCTAGTTGGTTGTTCAAGTCTGCTATTTCTTCATTGATCTTCTGTCTACATTTCTTATCCATTATTGAAAGAGGGGTATTTAAATCTTCAACTATTATCATCTTTTTCTCCTTTCAGTTTCCTCCTCACCTAGTACATACTCTTCCATCTCTGTTCTCAGTCCCATATGATCTCACTTCCCTCCAACGATTAATTTACCCACTTTCACCTGTCTCTTCAGCCTCTCCCTCTCTAATTGATCTTTCCCATAAACATTTAAAAATGCTCCAGTCTTTTCCTCTTTAAAAAAACAGTTCCCTTAACCTGGTGTTTCCCTCCAGTTATAACTCTCTCCCTCTTCCTATGCATCACAGTTCAACTTCTTGAAAGCACTCTTTGCCCACTCTTTGCCCACTTCCTCACACTCCCTCCATGCACTCCTCAATCTATTATAATCTTTTTTCTGCCTCTTCTATTGTCAATGAATTTGCTCTTTCCAAAGTCACCAACCAAGGACCTCCTTTAATAGATTAAGTAGTTGTTGTCTCCCTTCCGTCTCCACACCAGTGGACACTTTTAAGTCCCTCTCTTACAAAAAATATTTGGCACTGTTCGTTACTCCCTGTTTACTGAGATACTGTATTCCCTTACATTCCAAGACACTTAATTTTCTGCTTTCCTTCCTTACTTATTTGGCTATTCAGTTTCTTTGCAGGATCCTCTTCCACTGCCAGTTATTTCAATGTTGGTGTTCCTCAGAATTCCTTTCTTGCTGTCTTCTCTTCTCACAATGTACACTCCCCATGGTTTCATCTCCAACATATGTGCTGACAACTCCCATCTATATGCTGAAAACATCCAAATCTGCATTCCTTGCCTATAATTCTCACATTCTAATGAACATTTGCACTGGAATCTCCCACAGGTACCTCAAATTCATCATGGCTGAAAATGAAATATCTCATCAACTTTCTTCACCTGGGTGCCTCCTACTTATAATATTAAGTTTACTTTGAACTTTATCTCTTCCAAGAAGCCTTCTCTATCTGAGCTCACTATCCCACCTTTGTGCTTCCTGCCTTTATCTTCTCCCTTGCAGGAGGATTTTGTCTCCAGAACTAGACTGTGTGGTCTTCAAGGGTAGGTGCCTGGTTTAATAATCTATATGCCCAGCACACAGTAAGTTCTCAGTAAGTCTGGATTGAATAGAATTAAGTTAGTTTAAAATTAACGTTTTTTCTTTCCTAGAAAATTTTGAGGATCTCTTCCTCTACAGTTTCTTAAAAACTCTTAATATTTCATTTTGACTAGTCATACATAATATATGTGCTACAACATTTTATTTCACTGTGAGGACACCTATCCAAATACTCATGGACTTTCTGAATTTTATGACTCAAGAGTTGTTGAAACCTTGCCTCCCTCTTGGAGCATCTCCTCATGGGCTATTTCAGTATCTGTTTCCTCATAGACACCATTAGGGTGCACCAGAGTTCTAAGGATTTTATAAGACGTCATATAAAAACCTGTCTGACAAAAAAGCACATGCTCTGTGATTCCTTTTATATAAAGTTCAAGAACAGGCAAAACTAATTGATGGTGATAGAAGTCAGAATAGTGATTACTTCTTGAGGGTACTGACTTGGAAGGGGCACAAATGAGCCTTCTCGGTTTCTGGAAATGTTCTATATTTTGATCTAGGTGGTGGTTACATGAGGGTATAAATACATGTACAAATTCATGGAGCTATATACTTAAGATTTATGTACTTTACTATGCGTTCTATCTCAATTAAAAAGCAAAACAAAAGACACCAACCAATGAACTTCTGCTGTGCACTTTAGTTTTCTTTTATATTCCTAATCAATCAGATGGAAAGATGCTATACTAAGAATTCACTTCAAATCAATTTGCATCTGCCAAGTCTGTATATACTTGTAATAGACAGGCAGAGAAGTAGCAAAGAGGAAGTAATCACTTCTAGAGGCAGAGGAAAGGAAAAGAAGAAAAATTTTCCTGAGCTTAGGACAACTGAGTAGGACTTTGAAGACTGAAGTTCATGAGGTAGACAAGGTTGTAAAGATATTAGAAGAAGCCAAATGTACAAAAAAGGGGAATGAAATAACATAGTAGGTTCAAGAAAACCTTAGTGGAGCATAAAATACAAGAAAAGAGTTATGTAAGGTTGGGATGTGTCATAAGGATTAGTGGCAATAGACACGGCCGGAGTAGGAGGCATGCCATAGAGAATCTTTTAGACCACACTAAGACTTTATCACAGAAAAGAGGATGTCATTAAAGGATTTTAAGGAGGGAAACAATATGGTTAGAGATTTATTCTAGAGGCTGTACCAAAGGTCAATAGGCAGTAGTGGAGGCAGGAGATCATTTAGAAAACTCTTATTGTCATTTAGGAGAGAAATGATAAGGGTCCAAACCAGGGTATGGGAATAGAGTTTTAGGAATGGAAAAAGGAACAAATTCATTAAGTATTTTGAAGGAATAATCATTACAATTTTGTAACACAGTAAACAGTGGAGGTGAGAAAGGAGAAATATGACATGAGGACCTAGATTTTGTCTTGGGATATTAGTACCAACAAGAATAAGGAACAGGCTTGTGGTACTGCTAGTGGAGTGATGAAAAGTTCAGTTTTTGCTATGTTCAGTTTGAAGTGCTGATAAGGCATCCACACAGAACAAAACAGCAGGCAGTTGGCTTCATGAGTCTGAAGCCTGGCATAAATGCTTGTGCTGGACGTAAAGATTTGGGAGTCATCTGCATATGTGTGTTTAATTTAACTCAAGGAAGTGGGTGAGATTGCCAAACAGAAGTGAGAATTGAAACAGAGAGATCTAGGAACCACTAAATTTAAGGATCCAGGCAGAGGACTATTCAGAAAAACAGAGTGAAGAACAATGGCCAGATATGTAAGAGGAGAACTGGAAGAGAAGGATGTCATAGAAAGGAAGAGAGGAGAACATTTTAAACGTTACAGAGGGTCCAGATAAGGACTGAAAGCAATTCACTAGATTTGGCAATTAGAGCTATGGTAACCTCTACCACAAAGCCTAATGCACAGCCACACTCACAAATTCCTGCATCTCTAAACAAAATTTATTTAGTTCTCATGCATTCTTGTCTTCTTTCCTCTGGGCTAGTGTTTCCCAATTCTATCTGGCCCCCTCTCTGAAATATTTTAGTGCCTATTTTACTATCCTGAAATAAAATGCACATAATTTCAAAAATTTGGTACCTATAATATGAAAGAGAAATACAAAGAGAATAGTTTAATGAAATAAAATGTATTTCAATGTGTAAATGCTGGGACATGACAACACTAGAAGACACACGCAGAAAAATATACGACAATGTCTGTAAATGTGGCAGCTACAAATGCTGACTGATACAGGTATGTATCAGTGTTATTACTGTTATTTCAAATATCCATGAGGAGTATTTTTGTAGTTGACATGATTTTCCAAAATGAACATTCTTGGTAATATCCTGAACAAAGTAAGATTTTACATTGGTCTACATGGTAGTTGCACTCCTGGAAAAGTCAGTGTATATTAAAATTTTCTTCTTTGTATATAAAATGGAGTTCGATTCAAGGCCTAGATCAACATAAACAGTTTTTTCACCTATATGAACATCCAATGGGATACTCAAAAGGTATATGGGATACAGGAAAATTATTTTTTGTGCAGGCTGTCCTGCATACTGCAGAAAAGTTAGCAACCTTGACCCTGCCCACAATATGCCAGGAAGCTCTTCAATCACTATGATGATCTAAAACACCTCTCATAAACGTGCAAACCTTCCCCTTAGGTTTATACTAACTTCATTGAGAGCGACTACTCTATTCACATCCAAAGAAGAAAACAATCTTTCCCTTGGCATTGCATTACCCTCTAACAAGTAGGCCTATTTCTTTTCTTTCTCAGTTGTTATGAATTTGCTTCTCTCCTAGATCTTTAATCTCTCCTTCTTTTCTTGTTACTTTCAGCCAATAAGCTTTCTCAAGTTTCTACCATATTTTTTATCCTCCTTTGGTACTTAATTCTCTTATAGTTATCCATTTTTTTACATCATCCAATTTTTATCCTCCCCTTCTCATCTAAACATCTCCTATGAATGGTCTACCTCAACTAGCTTAATTTGGTATGTCCTGGTCATTCAACCTACTGCAGTCTGGCTTATGCTCTAACAACAACACTGAAACCATTGATGCTAAATTCACTAGTGAATTCACAAATTAATAGATTTTTCAGTACTAAACTTAGTGACCCTTCTAATATATCATGCTGCTATTCACTATATTTTTCTTAAAACCAGACATCAAACCTTCTGGGTTCTCTCCTCATCCTATTTCTTCTTTATCTTTTCATCTTTTTCTATATAATTCTTAAACACCGGTGGTCCCCAGAATTTCCTTCTCAACTCCTAATTTTTCCCTATATACACCCTCTTCTAGATTATCAAATTTACTTCCCAAGTTCAACTATCACCTTTATGCTGATGGTTTCCAAATGTATATATTTCACAGAAGTTTTTCTTGCAATCTCAGAACTTTACATCTATCTTACTCAAAATGTTGTCTTTCTCTTGTATTCCATATCTCAGTTGGTGATTTCACCTAATAATCAATCCAGAAACTTGATAATCATTATTATTATGCCTCCATTGGCCTCCATCCCATCTGTGATGGTCTTTTAACATGTAAACTTGCTAGGCTAGATTCCCCAGTTGTTCTATCAAGTACTGATCTAAGGTGTTGCTATGAAGCCATTTTGTAGATGTGATTAACATCTGTAATCTCATTTAAGTAAAGGAGATTATCCTAGATAATCTGGGTGAACCTGATTCAATCAGTTGATTGGCTTTAAGAGCAGAGCTGAGGCTTCCCTGAAGAAGTTGCACCTGTGAACATCAGCTTCAGCCTGTGCCAGAGAGTTCCAGCCTGCGTTTCCCATGAGCCTACTCTATGGGTGTCAGACTTGCCTGGCCAGTCGCCACAATCACATAAGCCAATTCCTTGCAATATATTTCTTAATATATAGCTCTTACTGGTTCTCCTTCTCTGGTTGAACCCTGATTGATAGACCATCTAATCAGTAATACTTCATCCACCTTTCTCAAATCCATTCCTCTATGATCCACCCCAACTATGACTGACTGAGTTCAAGCCCTCATCATTTCTTGTCAGGATTATCACAAAAGCATCTTAAATGGGCTTCTTACCCCAATCTCTTTCTACACCATCCTCCACATGTCCACTAGTATGATTTATATAAAATATCAATGTGAATATAGTACCTTCCTGAAAAATCTTCAATGACTTCCCATTTTCTACAGATTTTTCTTAAACCTACCCAGCATGGCACACCACAAGGTCTTCATGTTCATGCTCTAGCTTGTTTTTGTTTTTGTTTTGAGGAAATTAGCCCTGAGCTAACATCTGCTGCCAATCCTCCTGTTTTTGCTGAGGAAGACTGGCCCTAAGCTAACATCCATGCCCATCTTACTCTACTTTATATGTGGGATGCCTGCCACAGCATGGCTTAGCAAGCGGTGCCATGTCCACACCCGGGATCTGAACCGCTGAACCCCAGGCCGCTGAAGTGGAACATGTGAACTTAATTGCTGCACCACTGGGCCAGCCCCCATGCTCTAGCTTTTTGATCTAGCTCCACCTCTCCCCTCCAGAAAAACCATATGACTTTTAGATCTGCCTACCATCTACTTCCATCCCCCAACAAGAACAGGCTATTTCGAATTTAACTACCTTTGGTCATTCTATTCGCACTGCTTGATGTTCTTCCCTCTATTTGCCCCTCTACCACCACCCATCCTAACTTAATACTTCTACTCCTTTTTTAAAACTTAGCTTAGACACTGACACAGGAGGCCATACCTGGCCTTACTAGTCTAAGGTGTATGTCCTCCTATATTCCCCTATAACACTGTGCCAATCTTTATCTACAGAATTTACCAAATCAGTTTATGAACACTTTGGGTGAGTTAGACGTCTTATTTTTGTAACCCTGGCATCTAGAAAACTGCCTGAAATATAGGAGATGCTCAGTATATTTTTATTGATTGAATGAAAGAATGAATGGATCATGATCTTGGTGTCAGGTTATGGTTGGATGATATAATGGAATCTGTGGCAGGCAGAATTATGGCTAACCAAAGATGTCTACGCTCTAATTCCCAGAACCTGTGACTATGTTACCTTACATGGCAAAAGTAACTTTGTTGATGTGATTAAGTTAAGGACCTTGAGATGGGGGAGATTATTCTGGATTACTGAGGTGGTAACACTCTAATTTCATGAAAAATTTTCATGAAAAGTCCTTAAAAACAGAGGACTTTTTCCCAGCTGAGTCAGAGAGAAATGTGAAGACAAAAGACTACTGGGTATAAATCCAGAGGAATCAAAACACGATATGGAAGAGATAGCTGCACTCCCATGTTCACTGCAGAATTATTCACAATAGCCAAGATATGGAAACTACCTAAGTGTTCATCAATGGCTGACATGATTTTATATATATATTCAGTCATGAGAAAGAAGAAAATTCTGCCATTTGTGAAAAAAAAAACCTCTTAGAAATACAGAGTAGAAAAGTTGTTTTCAAGGGCTGAGAGGTGGAGAAATAGGGAGAGATTGGTCAAAGGGTAAAAACCTTTAGCTATAGGATGAATAAGGTCTGAGGATCTAATGTAAAACATGTTGACTATAGTTGATAACACTGTATTATATAATTGAAATTTGCTAACAGAGTAGAACTTAAATGTTCCCACCAGAAAAAAAATGAGAAATGTGATGGATCTGTTAATAAACTAGATGTTGGGAATCCTTTCACAATGTATAGGTACAGCAAATCACCACAATGTACACTTTAAATATCTTACAACTTTGTCAATTATACTTCAATAAAGCCAAAAAAAATTGTGAGATGAAGATAAAAACCCTTATCAATACCCACTTTTATTAGAGGGTATGGGGTACATATAGTCCACTTGTAGAAAAATGTCTGCATCTACTATCCATGGACCCTTTTATACACTCTTTATGGTTGAGGGTAATAGTCAGGAAACTTGCTTTCATTCACCTTTTTGCAAGTGAAGTGTGGTGGGTTTCATGGCTGACTTTGGAAGCTTGGAAGAGTTGACACATATTGATTTGGAAGTTCTGCCAAAACTAAAATTGCAATAGATTTATTTTAATATATTTTTACATGCACATAGTTTTTAAAAATTTTACTTATGTCACTTGACCTTTATTATAGCTTATGAATCAAATGTGACAGATATTTATTATCCTCATTTACAGAGATGAAAATTGGACTCAGAAGTTCAATGACTGGCTTCGGATGATATAATCAGGAAATGAAGAAATCATATTTTAACCAAGATTTTATGATTTCAGAAAAGATTCTCTTATAACAATGTAAGAATGTTTCTCTTCCTTATTGTTCTTTAAAAGTGAGTAATAAAACCATTCCTTTAAAAAAGAAAAGTAAGTCTCAAATTCTCTTAGTGTCACTATATATCTTTTTTATAACCTAGGTGAAATAAATTTCCAAAGCTTGTATCTCCCAGGATAAAAAAAGAGAACATGGAGAAATTTTAGTGTGAGAGGGACTTGACCTACTGTTCTTGGCTTTGAAGATTGAAGAAGGGTACAATAAGCCAAAGAATGCTGGTGGCCTCTAGAAGCTGGGAACAACCTTCAGTTGACAGCTAACAAGGAAACAGGGATCTCAGACCTACACTCCCAGGGAAGTGAATTCTGCAAATAACCAAATAAGTAAGACACAGCATTTCCCCTGGAACCTCCAGAAATGAATGTAGCCTGCCACCACCTTGATTTTCATCCAATAAGACACATACCAGGTTTCTGACCTACATAACTATAAGATAATAAATATGATGCTTTAAGTTCCTAAGTTTGTGATAAATTTGTTATGACAGTAATAGAAAACTAATACAGAATTAATGCAAGAAAAGCTGGTGCACTTCCAAGAAAGACACAGGACTGAGATGATGTGGTAATATGTCAGGAAGTAAGATTACCACGAAAGGAATTTGATCGTATCACATTTTCCTTTTAAAAATGAAAAATGATCATTTCAGTGGTATTCCTTGACAAAAGTGCATAAGCTGAAGTTAATCGTGAGGAAACATCAGAGAAACTAAACTTGAAGGACATTCTATAAAATAACTGTTATCTTCAAAAATACTTTTTCTTAGCTGAAGTCTAAAAAACTATTGCAGATTAAAGAAACTAAACAGATATGACAGCTAAATGCAATATATGATTTTGGATTAGATCCTGGACCAGATTCTCTTTTTTTTCTTTATTTTGCTCTAAAGGACATTTATTGGCATAATTTGTGAAAAATGAGTAAGGTCTTTAGGAAACACATACTGAAGTATTTAGGAGTCATGAGACAACTTACTGTCAAATGGTGTGTCAAATGTATATGTATGTATACGTGTGTATATAAATATAAATAAATATAATTATAAAGATAAAAAATACAAATACAAATATAAGCAACTGTGCTTCTTGATATTTACCCCAAAAGTTGAAAACCATGTCCACACCAAAACTTGTACATGGATTTTTATAGCAGCTTTATTCATAATTGCCAAAACTTGGATGCAGCTAAGATGTGATTCAGTAGATGAATGGATAAATAAACTGGTAAATCCAGACAATGGAATGTTAATTTGAGCTAAAAAAAAAATGAGCTACCAAAGCCATGAAAAGACACAGAAGAAAGTTAAATGCATATTACTAAGGGAAAAAAACCCAATCTGAAAAGGCTACATACTGTATGATTCCAACTACAGAACATTCTGGAAAAGGTAAAACTATGAGACAGTAAGATCAGTGGTTTCCAGGAATTGAGAGGGGAGGGATTAATTGGTGGAGCACAGAGGATTTTCAAGGCAGTGAAAATACTCTGTATGACACTATAATGATGAATACATGTCACTATACATTTCTCCAAACCCAGAGAATGTATAACAACAAGAATGAATAATAATGTAACTATGGACTTTGAGTGATCATGATATGTCAATGTAGGTTCAATTGTGACAAGCATACCACTCTGGTAGGGGATGTTGATAACAGAGAAGGTTATGCATATGTGGGGGCAGGGAGTTTCTGAGAAATCTCTGTACTTTCCTCTCAATTTTGCCATGAACCTAAAACAGCTCTTAAAAAAAGCCTTCAAAAAAAGTCAACAGACTTACCACCATTGATGATGAATGGGACAAAGTGGCATTTTGTGCCTTCTGATGTGATGCAATATCAAGGAGACAGCATGACTTATGTAGTCTTCTTGCTAAAAATGCTTAAGTTAATCATGGGAAAACAGACAAGTTCAGATTGTGGGACATATGCAGGACAACTGCCTAGACTCATCAGAAATGCTAATGTTATGAAAAATGTTTTTAAAAAGAGGATAGGAAGGTGCTATCCTAGCTTTAAAAAGACTAATGGGGCATGACAGCTACATATAGTGCATAATTCTTGACTGGATCATGCATTAAAACAAATAAAAAGCTATAAAGGATATTGTTAGAACAACTGGGGAACTTTGATATGGGCAGTATATTAGATAATAGTATTGAATCATTGTTAAATTTCTCTGAGTGTGATAATATTAATGTCTTTGTTCTTAAGAGTTACACACTGAAGTGTTTAGGGCTGAAGTGTCATGAAATCTGCAAGTTACTTCCATATTTCCAAAGAAGATATTCAAATGGCCAACAAGTGCATGAAAGGGTGCTCAACATCACCAATCATCAGGAAAGTGCAAATCAAAACCACAATGAGAAGTCTCACACTTGTTAGAATGGCTATTATCAAATAAAACAAGAGATAACAAATGCTGGTGAGGATATGGAGAAAAGGGAACCCCTGTTCACTGTTGGTGGGAATGTAAATTGGTACAACTACTATGGAAAATAGAATGGAGTTTCCTCAAAGAATTAAAAATAAGACTATCATATGATCCAGAAATTCCATTTCTAGGTATATATCTGAAAGGAAATGAAAAGACTATCTCAAAGAGATATCTGCATCTCCACATTCACTGCATCATTACTTATAGTAACCAAGCCATGAAAACAACCTAAGTGTCCATCGACAGATGAATGAACAAAAAAAAATGTGATGCACACACACACACACACACACACACACACACACATACCAGGGAATATTATTCAGCCATAAAAAAGAAGGAGTTTCTATTTCTGACATAAAAGATAAACCTTGGGGGCATTTTTCTAAGTGAAATAAGTCAGACAGAGAAAGACAAATACTGTATATCTCACTTATACACAGAATCTAAAAAAGGCAAACTCAGAAACAGAATAGGTTGGTGGTTTCCAGCAGTGGGAGGGTAGGGGAAGTGGGTGAAGGTGGTCAAAGGGTATAAACTTTCAGTTACAACATGAGTAAGTTGTGGTGATCTAAAGATCACCAGATGTCCATTATACTATAGTTAATATTATGGTTATATATAGTTACATAACTATAGTTATAGTATAATTAATACTATAACTATAGTATAGTGACTATAGTTAACAAAGCTGTATTGTATACTTAAAAGTTGCTAAGAGAGTAGATCTTAAAAGTTCTTACCACATACAAAAAAGTGGTAACTATGTGAGATGATTGATATATTAACTAACCTAATTGTTAATCATTTTGTAATATATACATATAGCAAATCATCACATTGTACACTTTAAACTATAACAATGTTATATGTCGAATATATTTCAATAAATCTCGAAAAAGAGAACTATAATACAACTTACATTGTCCATTTGAAATATATGTTCTCCCAAACTCATCCATTTTTCAGTGAGTATGAGTGGACAATCTTCACAATAAAGGTTTACGAAACATAAAAAAATTGGAATCACGTCAAATTTCTATTTTGACACATGTACTGAAGTTAAGAGACAGGTATTGTTCTGAGGAAATATACACTGAAGTATTTACAGGTAAAGGTGCATGATGTCTGCAAATTACTCTCTAATAGTTCAAGGAGAGAAGGAAAGGGAGAGGGAGAAGGAGAGAGGAATTTGGGGAGGTGGAAACAGGAGAAGAGCTGGGGGGGAGGAAAAACGGGAAAGGAGAATGAGGGGAAGTGAAAAGGAGAAACGGAAATAGAGAATGATAAAGCAAACATGTCAAAATGTTAATTGGTGCATCTGGGTAAAGAGAATATGGGAGTTCTTTCTAATATTCTCACAATTTTTAAGTGCGTAATCAGATAAAAATAAAAAGTTAAAAACACAAGTATAAATATCAGCAATAACTCCATCACTGAACAGCATAATCATACTGTTCCTACATATTTAATGAAAGAAAAGTTTTACATTGCCAAAATATATTGGGATAAGGAACCAGTGTATAATTTTGTTACCAGAAGGATAAAAAACATTAAACATTTTAAAATAGAAAATAAGATGAAGTTTAACTATAACCAGACTAATGATTTCACAATATGATTTTTAAAAAAGAGACTCATATGTTTGTAAATTTAAAAAAACCAAATAACTCATGAGTCAAAAAAAGAAATGAGAGAAATTAAAAACTAATAATAATTGAATGGTAAAATATTACATACGAAAACCTGTGAAATTCTTCCAAAGTGGTACATAGTGGAAAATTTATAGTCGTAAATTCTTATTTTAGAAAAAAAGATTGAAAATTACTGAGCTGAAGGTCCAAATAAATAAATTAGAAAAAGAGCAAACAAAGAGAAAGTAAAGAAAAAATAAAGATTAAAGCAAAAGTTATTAAAACAGGGAACAAAATATGCAGCAGTAAGGCCTGATGAAACCAAATGCAGGAAATACATTAGAAAATTGATTATTGTAATTTATCACACAGTCACACTGTTATATTACTGGAGGAAAAAGCCCATATGATCATGGCAGTAGATATAAAGTATTTGGAGAAAAAATTCTATACTCATTCATAATAAAAACTCTCAGCAAACTAATAGAAAGAAACTTCCTTAACCTGAAAAAGCAAATCTATTAAAAAGGGCGAAACATTTGTAGAATTGCCTGGTAAATTCAGGAGTAAGACAAGGAAATCACTGCTAGTATTTCTCTTTGTACTGAAGATCCTAGCTAGCACGGTAAGACAAGCTAAAAGATAATATTGGAAAGGAAGAAACTGTCATTATTCACAATATACTTAATTAACAGACAATCCAAGACAATCTATAAATTATTAGAGAAAAATAGAATTCAGAAAGCCTGCAGCATATAAAGTCAGTAAATAAAAATATCAATCATGTTCCTACTTACCAGCAATAATCACCAAACATGGTTTAAAAGATACATTTTCACAGTAACAACAGAAACTATAAGGTAATTAGGGATGAATCTAACAACACAGCTCATAGATTATATTGTCATTATATGGTAAATATGGTTTAATATAATGTAGAAAATGGCTTCAATTTTATCATTTGGTGCTAGCTTTTTGTTTTTTGTCTGGCTAGTTATTTTTAATGTGTCATAATCAACTCTTATTTCTCCTCCTCCCTTAATAAGTTTTTGGTAAAGAGATTACCTTAAAAAATCACAACTTCCCAGTGCAGGATATCAGAAAACGTAGCGTAGCATTTCCAACAATCTTCATTGTCTTCACTAGATGAACTATTTTATGAATGCACCAAGGAAATGGAGTCATACTGCAATCCCTCAAAGACTGAAAAATAGTAAAACAAGGGTGAAATCATTTCTTCTGTTTCTGTTCATCTCTTTCCCCTGGCCTCCTCAAGTCCTTATGCTCTATCATGCCCCCATTACAATGATATATTTCTGTAAAAAAGTTATAAAGATAGTATTAGAAGGGATCTATTGCATACCAATTAAGAGCATAGACCCTGGCAGCCCTTTAGAACAGTGTCTGGCTCATAAAAAATGTTCAGTATTTGCTATTATTGCAATTTTCAATTATTTGAATCACTGAAGGAAATTATGTAGCTCTTGCACTTCTTGCCCTACACAACCTTCTTTGTTTTCTATCTGAGCACTGCTATCCCTATGTCCTCCCTCCCACTCAACTACCCTTTCGGACAGAGAGGTAAAGTTGAGGGAAGTCAAGCTGTCAGGAATGACCCAGTGATGCTTTCAAGTGAAATTGAGCTCATTCTTGTTCTACGCACTACTAACAAACCCCAAGTCCAAAACCCCCTTAGTTGCCACTGTGATTCTATTATTCATTGACTTATTTATTAAAATATTTATTTCACTCCTACTATGTACCAAGCACTATGCCTTGGTCATCCATTCCCTAGAGCTTCCAGCACAATGCCTAGTCAATTGCAAAGGCTCCATAAAGGTTTATTGCATGAATGAAAAAAGGATGCCCTGTTTTCTTTGGATTACAAGAATCTGTGAGGCTTGGGTCAGTCAGATTTGGTTTTATTTTTTGCACTCTAAAAGCTCATCTAAATAGAAGATTGCTTCTCTGATAGTAAAAACTGGACTCCTAAAATACATCACTTGCTTGAAAATCTTCAATGGTTGCCACTGCTTATGGATTAAACTGCATACTCGTTAGCATAATATTCAAGATCCTGCAATACTCTGTCTCACCTCCTACTCCTTCTCATAGATTCAGAGTTATAGTCAAGCTTTTCCCAGAACAAGCCTGACTTGGGGCTTTTGTTCTGGAAATAACTAGGCCTGAAAAGCATTCCCTCCCCCTCAACATGGCAGATGTCACTCACCCTTTAAGGCCCACCCAAAGTTCCCCCTTTCTCTTTGATGGCTCATGATTATTACCAGGCAGAATGACTTGGTCCATCCTTGCTGCTTCCTGAATACCTTGAACAAGCAAACGTTATGGCACTTGAGTTTGACTTACCATATTGTAACTTTTTTTAAAATTTATTAAATTATCATGCCGTACACAAAGAAACACAGGCTTCTGAAGGCACACCTTACAATATCCTCTGTTAGCACAGTGCTAAGCATAGGAATTAGGACTTCAATGCCTTGTTGTTACTGATCTTGAACCAAGCATTTTTCAAATGAAAAAGTTTCAAATATACACAAAAGTAGTGAGAAGAGTATAATGAATCCTCATGCATATATCACCCAGCTTTAACAATGATCAATTCATGAATATTTTGTTTGTACTCCCCACCTCGGCCCCACTGAATTATTTTCATGCACATCAAAACATTTAAGTGTATTTCTTAAAAAAATATAACCATAATTATCACAGCTAATATATTAAAAATAATTACTTAATGTCATTAAAAACCCATAATTTCATCCAAGCATATTTTGTGAAAGAGCTATTTAATGCCTGCATGTTCTTTCTTCAATTTTGAAATCCTGGCGAGAACAGGGAAAAGGAGGAGATCTGAGAAAACGCATAATTAAGTTTCAGACAGCCTGGATGTCTCAGAGGAGAAAGAAAGAATCTGACCTGGTTTGGGGTGGGAGAAGTACATTCTACTACTTCTCTGGAGGGAGAGGGTGCAACTTCAGGCTTGGTGATGCAGGAGGAGGTGCGGAGGGGAGAGGGGTAATACCTCCGTTCGGGGTTCCTTCTGGATAATCCCATCGTGGAGCTAGGAGGCAGCGCTTTTTTGGAGGCTTGATTTCCCGTGTGTCTCCAGTTGGGAGCATGGATCTCCCGGATACACAAGGTTGGTCCCCCATAAGGATTATAGAACCCGAGCGTGACCTCTCTCCAGGGGGCCCTGGCGAGTCCGAGAGACCTGAGATGGCGGCGGGTCCCCTCACAGCATAGTGCTTCCTCCCAGTTTCGCTCTTACCGTATTTCCTGTATCCTGAGACGTATATCCCTTCTCTGCCTCCGCCCCCCGCTCCCTACCCTACACCATTTTAACGTTTCTAGAAGGATGGGTCTTAAAAAAACGAAGAGTATATTTAGTATAATGTTTTTCCATTTTCCCTCCCCCAAGTGTAACTAAATCTCTGGACAGTCTTAGACAATGTATACAACTTTAAGATGAGAACAAATTCAGGTTTACTCCTAAGTGTTAAACTGCATAGATTGCAGGAAGACGCGGGGTGTGTGAGGGGGAGTCAGGAGAACAAATTATTGAAGAGCTAAGAGCTTTAAGACCCAGTTGCAGATGCACAATACAGAGCCATGAAACTACTTAACGACCATTTGAAAAGCGTATACAAACATGTTAGTTGACTAAAGTGCTGAATAGCACACTAGCACTGACTCTGGAAATTGAATGTGGAAAATAATTTCACTGTATGTCACAAAATCAAAGATCACGTTTTTCTTCATATTTTAACAAATTACAGATCTCTGAAGGCTTACTTTTTTTTTTTCAAGTTTCAACATCTAGGAAATATCTGACAACTGACGATGTGTCATACTTTAATTGGCGGCTTTTTTTCTTTCCTAGAGATATGGAAAATAATGATCCATCTTACCACCGCTGGTGTATTATACTCTATGATCTATGGTAAATAACCCGAAGAGAGTGCAACGTGGCTTAGAAGAAAAGAATATGAAACTTCTTAGACCTTCATCATTCACATCCATCCCCCTCTGGCTATGAACAAACTAGACCACACTTTTCCTCAGTGTTTTTTAATGGAGAGAGTTCAATCCTTACTGTCAAAATAGAACTGACTTTTTAAAAACTCTGCTATTTACAAGCTGTGATATTTAAGTAATTGATTAAACACTTGGAGCTTTAGTTTCCAGGAAATAATTTCTTCCTTGCAAAACTATCACCACAATCAGGGAGAATGCATTTAAAACGCTTATTAACCATGATTGTCTGTCAACTACACCATCACTACCTTCCTCCAAGTGCCAGCGCAGCATTTTGCACAAACTAGATACTCAGTAAAAGTTTGCTATGAATAGACAGGAAAGGTAGCAGTAGATTAATGAAAGGATGTCAAGGGAAATCAATAGAAACAATGTTCTAGAGCCAGAAGAGCAATTGGGACTAGACATACAGCTGTGGAAGTCAGCAACATAGATGTGGTAGTTGAAGTCATTGGCATGAATGATGTCCCCAAGAAAAGATGTAGAAAAAAAGAGAAGTGGGCTAAAGACAGAAAATTGAGTAATTAGAGACAGGTAGAAAAAGAGAAGCTTGCTGCAAAGGCTGAGAAAGAGTGGCCAAAGTCAGAGGAGAGAACACTTAACCCAGGGTTCCTCACTCTTGGCACTATTGAAATTTGAGGCCAGACGACTCTATGAGGTGGAGGCCTGTCCTGTGCATTGTAGAATGTTTATCAGTATCCCAACCCAGGTCAGTAGCACTGCCCCCACTGCTTCCGGTTGTGATTACCAAAAATGCCTCCAGACACTGCCAGATGTCCCCTGGGGGGCAAAATCATCCCCACTGAGAACCATTGATCTATCCATAATCCTTCAAACTTGGTCTTTGCCTAGTCTTCTTCTCAGTGAATGTCATGCCTTCTATCCAGTTGTACAAGTCAAACCTTGGAGTCTTTTTTTTTTCGGTGTTGCAGAATGCTTTATTATTTTCCTAAGTAAATGAAGTAACATTTTCACCATCTTTTTTACATGGGTCTCTAAATCTGCAAGACTGAAGACTTTAAAAGTAAAAGTTGAAATTAAGTTGTTTTATAGCTATAGTTTTAGTAAATTAAGAAAAAGATGTGCCTATTTTAGTACAATAATGGGAATTAAAAATTACTATATCAAATCCAGGTGGGTTTGATTTATGGTAAGCATTTGACTTGAGGTGAAACGGTACTAACTTAGAGCTTCTGCCATCAATCTGGACTATTTATACTTCAACTGGATTTTATTTATTTTTATTTTTAATTGTGGTAAAATACACATGACACAAAATTTACTATCTTAACAGTTTTTAAGTGTACAGTTCAGCAGTGTTAAGTATAGTCATTTTGTTGTACAACCAATCTCCAGAACTTTTCCATATCTGTTAAACAACAACTTCTCATTTTCTCCTCTCTCTAACCCTTGGCAACCACCATTATACTCACAACTGGACTTTTGTTTGTTTATTTTTGCTATGCTAGAATGGAAAATTAAAGCCTTTTACTTCTAGGTTTCCCCATAATTTTTCCCCATAATCTTTTCCAAGTTAAGCTTTTTTTTTTCAACATTAATGAACTAGCTGAATGTGAATCTTGGAACCAGAAGAGGGCACTGTTAGGTTGAAGGAAAGGGCTATCAAACCAGATTTGAGAAGTGCTATAGATCCAAATTTCTTTCATAATTTAAAGTGCTCAAAGGATTATGACAAAGAACAAAACTGAACCAACCTCTGGATGATAGTAATCTGTTTTCATTTGGGTTTTTTTTAAATTGAGAAGTTGGTTGATATATAGTGATTTCTCTTAGAAATTAGGTTTCATCTCAAGATCAAGAATTTTTATCTTACATTTACAATATAGAGGATTTTTTGTTAATTGTTTTTAAGTAAAAATCCAAGGACAAGGACCATGGAGTTCCTGTAACATTCTCATAAAATGAAAAATAAGAATGACTTGAAAGGAGACTACGTATATGCTTTTTTGTTGTTTTATTTTAGGTTTTTAATGTAATATTTCACTAGAAATACTTTTTAGAATTCTATAAAATACAAAGAAGAAAGCAAATAGATCTATTATCACTCTGCCTAAATAAACTCTATAAACATTCAAAAGATTAAATAAGTAAAAGAGATAAAAGGTATAAGGTTAGAAAAAATGAATACTTCAGAGAGATACCAGATGAAAAGTAAAAATCGCCAAAGTTGACCATTACAATCACTTTTCAATAATTACTTAGGAGAGGGGCAGAATGTAAATTTGTATATGAATGCACATAAACAGATACGTGTGTGAGAGATGCATCTACCTGCATATGTGTTGTTTTTTATTTCACAAGGATGATCATATATACATAGTTTTTGTACAGTTTGTTTTTTTTAACTTAACCATATAGCTTTGTGATTTTTCCATATAACACATTGTTTCTTCTCATTTTAATGTCTTTTTAATGGCTGCACAAAATCCCATGTATGGGCTTACGAATTATGGTATTTGACAAGTTCTCTATTTTGTTTAGCCAATTTTCTCTATTTTATTTAACTAATTCCCTATGGATGAATGTTTTTGGATACTTTGATTATTTCTAAGCTTTTTCACTGAAAATTAATCCATATACCATAAAATCCATGTTTTGAGAGTGTACCATTCAGTATTTTTAAGTATATTCACAAAATTGTGCATCCATCAGCACTTTCTAATTCCAGAACATTTTCAAACTCCATAAAGAAAGCAGGTACTCATTAGCAGTCACTCCCAATCCTCCCTCCCCTCAGCCCTTGGAAACCACTAAGCTATTTTCTGTCTCTATGGATTTACCTATTCTGGACATTTCATATAAATAGAATCATAAAATGTGTGGTATTATGTGCCTGGCTTCTTTCTCTAAGCATAATACTTTCAAGGTTCATGATGTTATACCATGTATTAGTACTTTATTCTTTTTGACTGATTGATTGATTTAGATTCAGGTCATATAGGCTTATAACATTGAATAATTTCAGGTACACATTATTATATATCAATTTCTGTATAGATAGCATTGTGTTAACCATTAATAGTCTAGTTTTCATAAGTCATCATACACATACAACTTTACCCCTGTAGGGGACTGGAATTTGACACCCCAAGATATGCCTCTTTGGCATGAGGATTATTTTGGGCTGGTTACTTTTAAAAAACTGCAGTCAGGAAAGAAACTCTGAAAAGTAGAATTTACTTACTCTTTGTTAAGAGATATTTACATTGTAAAGGAAATCTCCGTCAATAAAGGTGTCTCCCTCTCCATACCAGGGAGAAGGAAGATAACCTTGTCTCTAGAAACTCTCATCAATGTGGAAAGCAAGGAGTCAAATCTGCATAATAACCTGACTCTTGTTTACTATACTTGTCTGGTAATCTCCCATAACTGACTCCCCCTACCTCCAACATCCTCCTTTTTATTTACCTGAGGATGGTGTTTAAGGTGAGAACTTCAGCCATTTTGGTGAGTTGCTCAGTTTGCCTGAGCTTCTCCCATGTATACATGTTATAAAGCTTTGTTTAATTTTCTCCTGTGATTCTGTCTCATGTGAATTTAATTTATTTTCCAGCCAGAAGGACCCAGAGCTTGTAGAGGAAATGTCTTCCTCCCCTACACCACTTTTGCCCTCCTCCCCAGCCCCTTCACCTCTGGTAACCACTAATCTGTTATCCTTTTTCCGTGTGTTTATCTTCTGCATACGAGTGAAATCATATGGTGTTTGTCTTTGTCTGGCTTATTTCACGTAACATAATACCCTCAAAGTCCATCCATATTGTTGCAAATGAGGTGATTTTGTCTTTATTTTTTTATCACTGAATAGTATTCCATTGTGTGTGTGTGTATATATATATATATATATATATGTATATATATATATATATATATATATCCTCTTTGTCCATTCATCAATCCAGTGGGCACTTGGGTTGCTTCCTCATCTTTGCTATTGTGAATAATGCTGCAATGAACATAGGGGTACATAAGTCTCTTTGAATTGTTGATTTCAAGTTCTTTGGATAAATACATGGTAGTGGGATAGCTGGGTCATATGGTATTTCTACTTTTAGTTTTTTGAGAAAGCTCCATGCTGTTTTCCATAGTGGCTGTATCAGTTTGCATTCCCACCAGCAGTGTAGGAGGGTTACCTTTTCTCCACATGCTCTCCAATGTTTATTTTTTGTCTTGGTGATTATAGCCATTCTAATGGGTGTAAGGTGATATCTAAGTGTAGTTTTGATTTGCATTTCCCTGATGATTAGTGATGTTGAACATCTTTTCATGTGCCTATTGACCATCTCTATATCTTCTTTGGAAAATGTGTGTTCATATCCTCTGCCCAATTTTTGATTGGTTTGTTTTTTTGTAGTTAAATTGTGTGAGTTCTTTATATATTTTGGAGATTAACCCCTTGTCAGATACATGATTTGCAAATATTTTCTCCCCGTTGTGGGGGTTGTCTTTCTGGTTTATTCATAATTTCCTTTCCCATGCAGAAACTCTTTAGTCTGATGTAGTCCCATTTGTTAACTTTTTCTTTTCTTTCCCATGCCTGAGTAGACATAGTATTCAAAAAGATACTGTTAAGACTGATGTCAAAGAGTGTACTGCCTATATTTCTTCTAGGAATTTTATGGTTTCAGGTCTTATCTTCAATTCTCTAATCCATTGAGTGAACTTTTGTGTATGATGTAAGATAATGGTCTATTTCCTTCTTTTGCATGGGGCTGTCCAGTCTTCCCAACACTATTTATTGAAGAGACTATTTTTTCTCCAGTGTGTGTTTTTATCACCTTTGTCAAAGATTAGCTGTCTGTAGATGTGTGGTTTTGTTTCTAGGCTTTCAATTCTGGTGCAATGATCTGTGTCTTTGTTTTTGTGCCAGTAACATGGTGTTTTGATTACTATATCTTTGTAGTGCCTTTTGAACTTGGATTGCATTGCCCCCAGCTTTGTTCTTTTTTCTGAGGATTACTTTAGCTATTTGGGTTCTTTTGTTTCCCCATATGAATTTTAGGATTCTTAGTTCTATTTCTGTGAAGAATATCATCAGGATTCTGATTGGGATTGCATTGAATCTGTAGATTCCTTTAGGTACTATGGATATTTTAACTATGTTTATTCTTCCAATCCATGTGCATGGAATATCTTTCCATTTCTTTATGTCTTTGATTTATTTCAACAATGTCTTATAATTTTCAGTGTATAGGTCTTTCACTTCCTTGGTTAAATTTAATCCTAAGTCTTTTATTCTTTTTGTTGCAATTGTAAATGGGATTGTATTCTTGAGTTCTCTTTCTGCTAGTTCGTTATTAGGTATAGAAATGGAACTGATTTTTCTAAGTTGATTTTGAACCCTGCAACTTCGCTGGAGTTAGTTATTTCTAATAGTTTTCTGAGGGATTCTTTAGAGTTTTCTATATATAGAATCATATCTTCTGCTAACAGCAAGCATTTCAATTCTTCCTTTCCAATTTGGATCTCTTTTATTTCTTTGTCTTGCCTAGTTGCTCTGGCCAAAACCTCCATCCTATGTTGTTTAAGAGTGGGCACCATTGTCTTGTTCCTGTTCTCAGAGGGATGACTTTTAGTTTTTCAACCATTGAGTATGATGTTGACTATGGGTTTGCCATAGATGGCCTTTATAATGTTGAGGTACTTTCCTTCTTTACCCATTTTATTGAGAGTTTTTATCATAAATGAATGTTGGATCTTGTCAAATGCTTTCTCTGCTTCTATCAAGATGATTATGTGATTTTTATTCCTTATTTTGTTAATGTGGTATATCACATTTATTGATTTGCAGATGTTGAGCCATCCCTGCACACCTTGTATAAATGCCACTTGATCATGGTATATGATCCTTTTGATGTTTTGCTGTGTTCGGTTTGCCAATGTTTTGTTGAGGATTTTTGCATCCAAGTTCATCAGGCATACTGGCCTGTAATTTTCTTTCTTTGTGTTGTCCTTGTCTGGTTTTTGGATCAGGGTGACGATGGCCTCATATAGTAAGTTAGGAGCTTTCCACATTCCTCAATGTTTTGGAATAGTTTGACAAAGATAGGTATTAAATATTCCTTGAATGTTTGGTAGAATTCTCCAGAGAAGCCATTTGGTCCTGGACTTTTGTTTTTTGGGAAGTTTTTGATTACTGTTTTATCTCCTTACTTGTGATTCTTCTATTCAGATTCTCTATTTCTTCTTGATTCATTTTTGGGAGGTTGTATAATTCTAAGAATTTACCCATCTCTTCTAGGTTATCCAATTTGTTGGCATATGGTTTTTCATAGTATTCTCTTGTAATCCTTTATATTTCTGTGATATCTGTTGTAATGTCTCCTCTTTCATTTCTCATTTTATTTGAGCCTTCTCTCTTTTTTCCTCATGAGTCTGGTTAAAGGTTTGTCAATTTTGTTTATCTTCTGAAAGAATCAGCTCCTAGTTTCATTGATCCTTTCTACTGGTCTTTTTTTTTTTAAGTTTGTATTTTATTTCTGCTCTAATTTTTATTATTTCCCTCCATCTGCTGACTTGGGGCCTTGTTTGTTTTTCTTTTTCTAGTTCTGTTAGGTGTAGTTTAAGATTACTTATTTGAGATTTTTCTTGTTTCTTGAGATGAGCCTGTATTGCTATGAATTTACCCCTTAGAACTGCTTTGCCTGCATCCTATAAGAGTTGGTATGATGTGTTTTCATTTGTCTCCAGATATTTTTTGATTTCCCATCTGATTTCTCAGTTGTTCCCATGGTTGTTCATAGCATGTTGTTTTTTCTCCACATATTTGTGTTTCTCAGCTTTTTTTCTTGAAGTTTATTTCTAATTTCATAGTATTATGGTCAGAAAAGATGCTTGATGTGATTTCAGTCTTCTTAAATTTATTGGATTTGCCTTGTTTCCCAACATATGGTCTATCTTTGAGAATGCTCCATGTGCTCTTGAGAAGAATGTATTTTCTGCTGTCTTTGGATGGAATGTTCTATAAATATCTATTAAGTTCATCTGGTCTAGTTTTTCATTTGATTCCAGTATTTCCTTGGTGACTCTCTGTCTGGATGGTGTAACAATTGATGTAAGTGGGGTGTTAAGGTCCTTTACTATTATTGTGTTATTGTTAATGTCTCCTTTAAGGTTTGTTAATAGTTGCTTTATGTACTTTGGTGCTCCTGTGTTGGGTGCATATATACTTATGTGTTATGTCTTCTTTGTGGAGTATGTCTTTTATCATTATATACTTCCCCTCTTTGTTTCTCATTACCGGTTGTATCTTGAAGTCTACTTTGTCTAATATAAGGGTGGCAATACCTGCTTTCTTTTTTTTGGCCAGGTTAGCTTGGCATATCATCTTCCATCCCTTCACTCTGAGCTTGTGTTTCTCTTTAGAGCTGAGAATGTTTTCTTGAAGGCAGCATACAGTTGCAGATTGTGTTTTAATCCATCCAGCCAGTCTGTGTTTTTTGATTGGAGATTTCAATCCATTTACATTTAGGGTCATTATTGATATATGAGGGGTTAATGCTGCCATTTTGTCTCTCATTTTCCATTTGTTCTGTATTTCCCTTGTTCCTCGTCCCATGTATTTTGGACTACCAATTCAATTTTTATGTTCTGTATGATGGTTTTCTTATTATTTATCATTTATGTCTCTGTTCTGATTATTTGTTTAGTGGTTACCATGAGGTTTGTGTGCAAAATCTCATAGGTGATATAGTCCATTTTCTTATAACCTCTTATTTCCTTAGTCTAAGCCAATTCCATCCCTTTCCTCTTCCCGTTCGAAGTTATTGTTGTCATGAATTATTCCATCTTGTGTTGTGAGTTTGTGGTTAAAATGCTAAGATTATAGTTATTTTAGTGGCTTTCCTTCCATTTATCTTTAATGTTATACTTAAATGTTTGCTAACTTGTTCTGATAGACAGCTGCAATTTTCTGAATTTGTCTTCCTATTTATCTTCTTGCTCAAGGCTTTGTAAACTCTTTCTTTTTTGAGGGGGAGGATGGCCTCCTTGGTCATTTCTTGTAGAGGAGGTCTTGTGGCAATGAACTCCCTTAGCTTTTGTTTATCTGGGAAAGTTTTTATTTCTCCATAATATCTGAGATATATTATTGCTGAACAGAGTATTTTTGGTTGAAAGATTTGTCTTTCATGATTTTCAATATCTCATTCCACTCTCTCCTAGTCTGTAAGATTTCTGCTCAGAAATCCTTTGAAAGCCTGATAGGGGTTCCTTTGTAAGTTACTTTCTTCTTCCTTGCTGCCTTTAATATTTTTTCTTTGTCTTTTTCATTTGCCAGATTTACTACTATATGCCTTGAAGAAGGTCTTTTTACATCGATATAATTAGGAGTTCTATTAAATTCTTTTACTTGTATTTCCAGTTCTTTCCCCAGATTTGGAAAGTTCTCAGCTATTATTTCTTTGAATGAGATTTCCCTTCCCTTCTCCCTCTCTTCACCCTCTTGAATGCCTATAATCCTTATGCTGCATTTCCTAGCTGAGTTGAATATTTCTCAGAGAGTTTCTTCATTTCTTTTTCATCTTAGTTCTCTCTCCTCCTCCATCTGAACCATTTCTATATTTCTGCTCTCCAGATTGCTAATTCTGTCCTCCATAATATAAGCTCTGTTATTCAAAGAGTCCAGATTTTTCTGTGTTTCATCCATTGTGTTTTTTGTACAACATTTCTGATTGTCTTTTCTTTATAGTTTGAATCTCTTTTGTGACAAATTCCTTTGTTCATTCATTTTGTTCCTGATTTCATTGAACTATCTGAATTTTCTTGTAACTTCTTGAGTTTTTTTATTACAGCTATTTTGAATTCTCTGTCATTTAGATTGAAAAATTCTGTGCCTTCAGGATTGATTTCTGGGTGCTTGTCATTTTCCTTCTGGTGTGGAATATTAATATATTTCTTCATAGTTTTTGATGGCATGGATTTGTGTCTTCAGATAGTGATCGTATCTGGTCACAGATTCCACCTGCTGCCATTGGGCAGGAGTGGTCAGAAGCTGTGTAGTCTGAGCCTGCAGCAATCCCTGGCATCTGTGCCTGTCCTTTTGAATTTATGCTGATAGGATTCATCTGTGATTGCTGGCTCCCTCTCTCACAGTTGCTGCTTTCCTAATATATACATGGGCACTCTGGCTGACCAGCTAAGCTGGAGCACCTGGTTGGTGGAGGGGTGCTTCCTTGCATGTTTGTGATCCTGGGGACATTCTTGCTCTGCCCTTGCTATCTGCTCTCTTGCTGTGCTGGCTTGATAAAAACACCTCCACAATAGCTTAGCCTCCTCTGTGCGGAAATTTCCCATAGACTGTGAGGGAACTTGGAGAGTGAAGGTATTTCTATGGAGAACTGCCCCTCCCTACTCGTTTTTAGAGATGTACACAGTCTCATGCCCTGGGTCACTGCCAGGGATGGAGAAGAGCTCACCTTACCTCTTTCCATTTCCTCTCCAGGGGCCCAGCACCTCCCCCTCAGATATATGGCTGTATGGGTCTCTCAGACATCTTTTGTGTTGTGTGAATATCCTCTGTTGGTTTATGAATGTCCTATTCATTGTATCTTAGGGGGAATTGTCTAAGGAGAGAGCTTACTCTGCTACGATGCTCTGCACAGATTTTTCTAAAATGTTAATGTAGTCCAATTTTCCCTTTTGTCAACTGTTTTTTGGTGTCACAGTCATGAAATCATCTTATTCCCTGCTCCCACACAGCCCCTATGATTTCTTCTAAGAATTGTATAATTTTGGCTCTTATGTTTGTGTCTTTGATCTATTTTGAGTTAATTTTTGTATTTGGTTTAAGGTAAGGGCCCAAATTCATTATTTTGCCTGTGGATATCATTTTGCTAACTAAATTGGTTGAAAAGATTGCCCTTTCCCCATAAAATGGTTTAGCACCCTTGTGGAAAATTATTTGAGCATATATACAATAGTGTGTTTCTTAGCTCTCTATCCTATTCCATTTGTCCAAATGTAGGTCCTTAAGTCAATATCATACAGTTTTGATTTATGTAGCTTTATAATATATTTTGAAATCAAGAAGTATGACATCTCCAAGTATGTTTTCCTTTTTCAAGATTATTTTGTCTATTTGGGGTCCCATGATATTCTGTATGAATTTTAGAATAGATTTTTCTATTTTTACAAAAACCATCACTGGAATTTTAATGGATATTTTGGTGAATCTGTAGATCATTTTGGGTAGTATTTACATCTTTTTTTCAGTTTTATTGAGACATACAGCATTGTATATGTTTAAGGTATATAAGGTAAGCATAACAATTTGACATTCATATATTTTGAAATAATTACCACACTGTTAACATCCATAATTTTATATAGAAACAAAAAAAGAAAAGAACATTTTTCCTTGTGATGAAAACTTTTGGGATTTACCCTCTTAGCAATTTTCAAGTGTACCATAGAGCAGTGTTAGCTATAGTCATGATATTGTTCATTACATCCCCATTCTTATTTATCTTATAACTAGATGTTTGTACTTTTTGACACTTTCATCTAATTTCCCCTCTTCCCTGGGCCTTGCCACTGGTGACCAAAAATCTGATCTCTTTTTCTATGAGTTTTCTTTTTTTATGTTCCACATATAAGTGAGATCATACAGTATTTGTCTTTCTCTGTCTGACTTATTTCACTAGCATGATGCCCTCAAGTTCCTTTCATGTAGCAAATGGCAGTATTTTCTTATTTTTTGCCCAAAGCCCTGGAGCAAGATCACATATCCTAATTGTAATTTCTTCTTGTTCTTCTGTGTAAGCTGCCACCATAGCATGGCAACTGATGGATGGTGTGATTCCATGACCTTGAAATGAACCTGGGCTGCCAAACTGGCAAGGATGCTGAACCGTTAGACTATCAGAGTTGGCTTTGAGAATTTCCTTATTTTTTATGGCTGAATAATGTTCCATTATATCTATATGCCACAGCTTCTTTATTCATTCATCTGTCAATGGACCTTTCTGTTGTTTCCATGTCTTGACTATTGTACATAATGCTGCTTTGAACACAGGGATGCAATTGTCTCTTCAATGTAGTGTTTTGCTTCCTCTGTGTATATTCCCAGAAGTGGAATTACTAAGTCATTTGGTAGTTCTGTTTTTAATTTTTTGAGGGACCCACATACTGTTTTCCATAGTGGCTGTACAAATTTGCCATCCCACCAACAGTGGACAAGGGTCCCCTTTTCTCCACTCCTCACCAACATGTTTTATTTGCTGTCTTTTTGATGATTGCCGTTCTAACAAGTGTTACATAATATCTCATTGTGGTTTTGATTTGCATTTCCCTGATGATTAGTGATGCTGAGCACCTTTTTTTGTTCCTGTTGTTCATTCATATATCTTCTTTGGAAATTTTCTATTCAGGTCCTTTACCAATTTTTCAATTGGATTATTTGTTTTGTTGCTGTTGACTTGTATGAGTTCTTTATACATTTTGGATATTAGCCCCTTTTCAGGCATATGATTTGCCAATATTTTTTTCCTATTTCATGGGATGGCTTTTCATTTTATTGGTCATTTCTTTTGCTATCCAGAGTCTTTTTAGTTTGATGTAGTCCCACTTGCTGATTTTTTATTTTTTTCCTGTGCTTTAGATGTCATATCCAAAATATCATTGCCAGAACCCATGCCAAGGAGATTTTTTTCCTATATTTTCTCCTAGTTTTACAGTTTCCAGTCTTACATTTAAGTGTTTAATTCACTTGAGTTAATTTTTGTGAGTGGTGTAAGATAGGGGCCTAGTTTTATTTTTTACATGTGAATATGCAATTTTCCTAGCACCATATATTGAAAAGACTGTCTTGTGTTGAGTATTCCTGGCTTCCTTGTCAAATATTAGTTGACTATATATGTGGAGGTTTATTTCTGGGCTCTTAATTCTGTTCCATTGGTCTATATGTCTGTTTTTATAGCAGTGCCATACTGTTTTGAGTATTATAGTTTTATAATATAGCTTGAAATCAGAAAGTATGATGTCCCTTGCTTGCTTCTTCTTTCTCAGGATTACTTTGCCTATTCAGGGGTCTTCTGTGGTTTCACAATTTTAGGGGTTTTTTTCTACTTCTATGAAAAACGTCATTAGAATCTTTATAGGGATTGCACTGAATCTGTAGTAGTATGGACGTTTTAACAATATTAATTCTTCCAATCTATGAACACAAGATATCATTCCGTTTGTTTGTGTTTTCTTTGATTTCTTTCCTCAGTGTTTAGTAGTTTTCAGAGTAAAGTTCTTTCACCTCCTTTATTAAGTTTTTCCTAAGTATGTTATTATTTTTGATGCTATTGTAAATGGAATCTATTTTTAAATTTCTTTTTCAGATAATCTGATGCTAGTGTATAGAAACATTACTGATATTTGTATGTTAATTTTGTATTATCCAATTTCACTGAATTTTTTCATTAGATCTAAGAGTTTTTTGGTGAAGTCTTTCAGATTTTCTGTATATAAAATCATGTCATCTGCAAGTAGAGGCAATTTTATCTCTTTTCCAATTCTGATGCCTTTTATTTCTTTTTCTTGCCTGATTGCTCTGGCTAGGACTTCCAATACTACATTGAATAGGAGTAGTGAGAGTGGGCACACTTGTCTTGTTCTCATTTTGGAGGAAAAGATTTCAAACTTTCACCATTGGGTATGATATTAGCTGTGGGTTTGTCATATATGACATTTATTATGTTGAGATATGATACTTCTATATCTAACTTTTATGAAGTTTTTATTATAAAGAGATGTTAAATTTTGTCAAATGCTTTTTCTGCATATATTAAGATGATATGATAATTTTCTTTTATTCTGTTAATGTGATGTATCATATTGATTGATTTTCATATGGTGAAACTTCTTTGCATTCCAGAAATAAATAGTACTTGATCATGGTGAATGATCCTTTTATATGTGTTGTAGAATTTGGTTTGCTAGTACTTTATTGAGAATTTTTTCATCTATATTCATCAGGAATATTGGCTTGTAGTTTTCTTTTTTTTCTAGTGTCTTTTTCTGTCCTTCGTATCAGGGAAATGGCAGCCTCATAAAATGAGTTTGAGAGTATTCCCTCCTCTTCAGTTATTGTGAAGAGATTGAGAAGGGTTGGTGTTAATTCTTTAAATGTTTGGTAAAATTTACCATCGAAGCCATCTGGTCCTGGTCTTTTCATTATTGGAAGAATTTTGATTATTGGTTCAATCTCTCTAGTAATTGATCTGTTCAGACTTTCTATTTATTCCTCATTCAGTCTTGGTAGGTTGCATGTTTTTAAGAATTTTTCCATTTTTCTAGGTTGCCTACTTTGTTGTCATAGAGTTGTTCATAGTAGCTTCTATGATCCTTTGTATTGCTGTGGAATCAGTTGTAATGTTTTTCATTCATAATTTAGGTGATTTTGGCTCTGTTTCTTTTTTTCTTGGTTATTCTAGCTAAAGATATGTCAATTTGCTTATCCTTTCAAAGAACCAACTTTTAGAGTTGGCTTATCTTTTCTGTAGTTTTCCTCTTCTTTGTTTCATTTTTCTTCCCTACTCTTTATTATTTATCTTCTGCTAACTTTGGGCTCCGTTTATTCTTTTTCTAGTTCCTTGAGGCACATAGGTAAGTTGTTTATTTGAGATATTTCTTGTATTAATGTACGTATTTATTTCATGAACATCCTCCTTAGATGTGATTTTGCTACATCCCATTAGTTTGGCATGTTGTGATTCTATTTTTATTTGTCAGAAGATACTTAAATTTTTGTTTTAAATTGAGGTATAATTGACATATAACATTATATTAGTTTCAGGTGTACAGTATAATGATTCAATATTTATATACATTGCAAAATGATCACCACAATAAGTCTGGTTAACATCTATTACCTTACATATTTACAAAATTTTTTTCTTGTAATGAGAACTTTTATGATCTACTCTCTTAGCAAATTTCAAATATGTAATACAGGATTATTAACTATGGTCACCATGCTGTACATTACATCACTATGACATATGTTTTTTAACTAGAAGTTTGCACCTTTTTATCTGCTTCACCCATTTCTCCCATCCTCCCCCCATCCCCTGCCTCTGGCAATCAACAATATGTTTTCTGTATCTATTAGCTTGGTTTTCCTGTTTTTGTTAAATTTTATATATAGGTGAGATCATATGATATTTGTCTCTCTGACTGACATAGTGCACTTAGCATAACGCCCTTGAGGTCCATCCGTGTTGTTGCAAATGGCAAGATTTTGTTCTTTCCTATGGCTGAATAATATTCCATTGTATGCATATATATTCAGTGAACACTTAGGTTGTTTCCATATCTTGGCTATTGTAAATAATGCTGCAATGATTATGGGGGTGCATGTATCATTTTGAGTTAATGTTTTAATTTTCTTTGGATAAATAGCCAGAAGGGGAATTGCTGGATTATATAATAGTGCTATTGTAATTTTTTGATGAACCTCCACACTGTTTTCCATAGTGGTTGCACGAATTTATATTTCCACCAATGGCGTACAGGGGTTCTCTGTTCTCCACATTCTCACCAACCATTCTTGTTATTTTTTGTCTTTTTGATAATAGCCATTTTAACTAGTGTGAGATGTTATCTCATTGTGGTTTTGCTTTGGTATTTCCATGATGATTAGTGATTTTGAGCATCTTTTCATGTGCCTGTTTGCCATCTGTATGTCTTCTTTGAAAAAATGTCTATTCAGATCTTCTGCCCATTTTCTCAATAAGATTGTTTGATTTTTTCTACTGAGTTGTGTGAGTTTTTGATATGTTTTGATATTAACCCTTTGTTAGATATATGATTTGCAAATATTTTCTCCAATTCAGTAGGTTGTGTTTTCATTTTGTTGATGGTTTCCTTTGCTGTGCAGAAGCTTTTCACTTTGATGTAGTCCCACTTGTTTATTTTTGCTTTTGTTGCTTTTGGTGTCAGATTCCAAAAAATCATTGCCCAGACCTATGTAAAGGAGTTACTACCTATGATTTCTTCCAGGAGTTTCACAGTTTTAAGTCTTATGTTTAAGTTTTCAATCCAGTTTGAGTTAATTTTTGTATATGGTGTAAGATAATGGTCCAGTTTCATTCTTTTGCATGTGGCTGTCCAGTTTTCCCAACACCGTTTATTGAAGAGACTGTCCTTTCCTCACTTTATGTTCTTGGCCTCTTTGTTGGAAATTAATTTACCGTGTGTGCATGGGTTTATTTACGGGCTCTCTAGTCTGTTCCATTAATCTATGTCTATTTTTATGACAATAGCGTAATGTTTTGATTACTATAGCTTTATAGTATAGCTTGAAATCAGGAAGCATGCTGCTTCAGTTTTGTACCTCTTTCTCAAGACTGCTTTGGCTATTTGGCGTTTTAGGATTGTTTGTTCTATTTCTGTGAAAAAAAGCCATTGGAATCTTGTCAAAGATTGCATTGAATCTGTAGATTGGGTAGTATGGACAATTCAGCAATATTAATTTTTCCAATCCATAAGCATGAAATATCTTTCCATTTATTTGTGTTTTCTTCTAGTTTTTTCATCAATGTCTTATAGTTTTAGAGTACAGGTCTTCCACCTTTTGGCTAAATTTATTCTTAGGTATTTCATTCTTTTTAATGGAATTGTTTTCTTAATCTCTCTTTCTGATTGTTTGTTTTTAGTATATGGGAAAACAACAGATTTTTGAATATTGATTTTTCATTCTGCAATTTTACGGAATTGGTTTATTAGTTCTAAAGATTTTTGGTGGAGTCTTTAGGCTTTTCTATGTATATCATATCCACTGCAAATAGTGACAGTTCTTTATTCTTTTCAATTTGGATGCCTTTTATATCCTTTTCGCTCTGACTAGGACTTTCACTACTATGTTGAATAAAAGTGGCAAGAATGGGCATCTTTGTTCTTGATCTTAGAGGAAAAGCTTTCAGCTTTTCACTGTTAAGTATGATGTTAGCTGTGGGGTTATCATATATAGCCCTTATTATGTTGAGGTACATTCCCTCTATACTCAAATTGTTGAGAGTTTTGTCATAAATGATGTTGAATGTTGTCAGATGCTTTTTTGTGTCTATTAAGATGATCACATGATTTTTATCCTTTATTTCGTTAATGTGGTGTATTACACTGATTGATTTGTAGATGTAATACAATCATTGCATCCCTGGAACAAATCCCACTTCACCATGGTATATGATCCTTTTAATGTATTGTTGAATTTGGTTTGCTAATATTCTGTTGAGGATTTTTGCATTTATGTTCATCATGAATATTGGGCTGTAATTTTCTTTTCTTGTGGTGTCCTTATCTGGTTTTGCTATCAGGATAATGCTGGCCTCGTAAAATCAGTTTTTAAAGTGTTTCCTTGTCTTCTATTTTTTGGAAGAGTTTGAGAAGGATTGGTATTAATTTTGTTAATGTTTGGTAGAATTCTCCAGTGAAGCCATCCGGTCCTGGACTTTGTTTCTTGTGAGGTTTTTGATTACTGATTCGTTTAATTATTAGTAATTGGTCTGTTCAAATTTTCTATTTCTTCATGATCAATCTTGGAAGGTTTTATGTTTCTAGGAATCTATTCACTTCCTCTAAATTGTCCAATTTGTTGGCACATATTTTTTCATAAAAGTCTCTTATAATCTTTTGTATTTCTATGGTATAAGTTGTAATGTCTCCTTTTTGATTTTTCATTTTATTTGTTTGAGTCCTCTCTCTTTTTTTCTTGGTGAGTCTAGCTAATGGATTTTCAATTTTATTTTTTGAAAGAACCAGCTCTTTGTTTCATTAATCTTTTCTATTGTCTTTTTGTCTATATTTCATTTATTTCTGCTCTGATATTTCTTATTTCCTTCCTTCCTTCCTTCCAGTTTTTTGAAGATACTTTGTAAAGTTCGCGTTTAATTTCTTTTTTTAATTGATTTCATAGTAGTTTACATCAATGTGAGATTTCAGTTGTACATTATTTCTTGACTGTCACCACATAAGTGCTCCTCTTCACCCACTGTACCCACTCCCCACCCCCTTCCCCTGGTAACCACTGATAAAGTTCCCTTGCTTTATGGCCTAACATATGGTCTATCCTGGAAAACATTCCATGTGCATTGGAGAAGAATGTGTACTCTGTTGTTTTCAAATAGAATGTTCTGTATATTTTTGTTAAGTCTTTTGTTCTATAGTGCTCAAATATGCTGTTTCCTCATTGATTCTATCATATTACAAAATCTAACTTTGTATGTTCATCATAACCATTGACTTTTACACTACTGTCTTATGTTTTATGATGTTAATGTCCTTTTACTTTCACTCAAAGGACTGCCTTCAGCATTTATTGTAAAGCGTATTGGTAATGTGCATAAGGTGTGTATCTTTTAACATGGTAACTTCATATTTCAGAATGGTAATTTCATATTTTGGAATCCGTTTTTAGGAAAGAAATCCAGAGTTTTCAAAATGATATTACACAAAAATATTTAACACAGTATTACTTTTATTAGTGAAGAATTAGAAAAACTGAATATTGAATAAGTAAATGATTATATTAATTATGATTAATCTATTCAATGGAGTATTATGCCGTTTTCAAAATTACTGATGAGAATTATGCAATAACATGGAGACTAGATTAGGTGATAAAAATTGGTTAGGTTCATGGACTTATGATTTCTACACACGGTGACTGGATTATCAGCAGTGCCATTTACTAGCTATGAAACTTTAGGCTATTCTTGTTTCTCCTTGAGTCTCAGCTTCGTTTTCTGTGCAATGAAGCCAGTGCTATCTATGGTTAGGCTTAGGGGCATTAAGATAGGAAGAGCACTCAGCGTGGTGTCTGGCATGGAATGGAAGCTTTACAAGGATACTACCTTTCTTTCATGCTGGGAAATGTCACCATAGTGTTTTATGAAGGTGCTAGAACTTCACCGACTCAAAATTCTCCCTCTGTGAGCAAAAAAAAAAAAAAAGAGGTGAAATTGAGGAATTCTTTGCTGTCAGAGACAGCCAACAAGATAGGTTCTTCTATATTGCTCTGACCATATACTTCAGTACTTGTCTACTCTCTTTAGATTCTAATTCTTTTCCTTTTTAAATGGCAGTATAACATAGTGATTAATAGCTGGGGCTCTGGAAACAGATCTGGGTTTGAATTCTAGCTCAATTTATCCTAGTTAGTTTTGTGAGCTTGGGGAAGTTGCTCTAAACTTTATTTTTCTCAGCTGTTAAACAAGGATAATAAATGTACTGACCTCAGGTTTGCTGTGAGAATTAAATGCAGTAATTAAACGCTGGCTCATAGGAAGTGCTCAAATTCTTAGCTACTGTTATTATTTTTATTATTACTATGTGAAAAGAAAGTACATAGATGGAATCTTGGGAGATAAAACACAAAAATTTCCATTTATATTTCAGTGGAAGAGGTGTTCCTTCTCCTGTGCAAAGCTTATCTCTCTCTCCATGCCCTGGATTCTATTCTGTATTACTTCTCCCTCTGCATATTAATCTTTCTTTCTCTGCACTTTCCTGCCAGCTTATAAACAAATTCAAATTTTTCTTATCATTAAAAATAAATGGGAGCTGGGCCCGTGGCCAAGTGGTTAAGTTCACATGCTCTGCTTCAGTGGCCCAGGGTTTTGCAAGTTTGGCTCTTGGGCACCAATCTAGCACTGCTCATCAGGCCATGCTGAGACAGCATCCTGCGTGATACACCTAGAAGGACCTGCAGCTGGAATATACAGCTATGTACTGGGGGGCTTTGGGGAGAAGAAGAAGAAGAAAAAACGATTGGCAACAGATATTAGCTCAGGTGCCAATCTTTAAAAATTAAATAAATAAATAAATAAATAAATAAATAAATATCTGTTCTCTGTTATCCAGGTTCCTATCTAGATGCTATCCAAATTTATTCTCCAGGGACAAGTTGTTAAGCACTCTCAAACTTTTCTTCATGCCTCCCTCCCTGCACTCACTTTTTCAATGTTGGCATTCCCCGTGTTTAGTATTTAGCTCCATGTTCTTTTCATAGATTATTCCTCAGACATCTTGTTCACTTCCATAGCTACTACTATCTTCTTTTTGCTGAAGATCTTTGTAGATAACTATCTACAAGAATTTCCACCTCGATATTCCAGAAATATCACCAGTTCAACAAATCTTAAGTTGAATTTTTTACTGAGTAGATTTCAAATTGTTGCAATGGCCTAATAACCCCCACCCCACATTTGTCTCTGATTTTCTATATATCCACCTATTCCACTCCAGGTACGATGACTTCCTTGCTTTCCTCTGAACCCACCAACTGCAATTCCATGTCAGAGTATTTTTTTTATTCTTTCTCTGGTTTGGAAAATTCTTTCCTTACAGATCTACTTCCTTCTTTCACGTCTTCACCCAAACCTCGTCTTCTCAATGAGACCTAACATGGCTACCCTGTTTAATACTGCAAACTTTCTCTCCCAGTATCCTCCCCTCCTACTACTTTACTTTTTTATAGGACTAATAACCTTCACCTTATATAGTTATATAAAGTTAGATATAAAGTTAGGTTATTTATTGATGTTTGCCTAATGCCAAGAATAGTACCTGGCACATAGAAGGTGTTCAGTAAATATTTGTTAAGAAAATAAATGGGTATGTTTATTTAGACCCAACCTTCTAAAATATCTTCACCAGTATCTCACTTTGGGTTCCTATTTCAGTTGGTGGCACTTATATTCTAGGATTAGTAACTGAGACATCACCTTTCTTTCAGGCATATCTCTCACCAACCACTCAGAACATACAATTTGTGGCCAAGTCCTACAGATTCTACCATATCTACTTCTTTACTTCTCTCCCCACATCACTATCTTGGTTCAGGCACTTCTAATATAGATAAATTTGATAGTCCTCTGAATTTTATTCCCTGCATCTAATACTGTACAACTTAATTCAACCTCCACCACTACTATACAAATCTCATCATGCTGTCATTGTACCCTGATTAAAATTTTTGTGACAATTTTAAATAGATTTTATTCAAGATAAAATCCAAACTCCTTAGGATGGTATACAAGGCCTTTCATGGTTTATTTCCTGTTTATTTTTATAATTTTATTTTTTTGTGCCTTTCTGAACACTCTACTCCAGCTCCACTGAACTTTTTGCAGTTTTCTAAATATGTCTTGTATTCTATAGTTCCTTGCTTTTGCACATGCTTTTTGGCACAACAAACATTTATTGACCACTATTTTAGACTCTGGAAACAGAAAATTAAAATATATGTAACTCTTGTCCTTAAATAAAGAAGCTTAAATCCTAATTTAGGAAACAAATATGTGTATATTTCACCATAATATGGTAGGAACAGTGATAGAGATATGCACAGGAAAATGTTGGAACATTGAAGAGGGACATTTATTATGACCAGAGGTAACCAGTGAAAGCTTCTCAGGAGTGGTGACACAGGAGGTGAATTTGAAAGAATACTGGAGTAGGAGTTATCTAGGTAAAGACAAGAGAAGAGGAATTCTAGGTATGAAATATTCTAGATATAAAACAACTTGGTGAGTATAGATAATTGCAAGTAATATGGCATTTCTAGAATAACAAGTATAAGTTGGAGGTAGAGATAAAGGCAGTCACCATGCCATGGAGAACCTTGTGTACCATGCTATGTTATCCTATATGCTATGGAGAGGCATTAAAAGATCTTAAACAGGGAAGTGATATTTTAGATATGTGGCATTCTCTCATCAGAACAAAGGATGGTGAGGAGAGTGAGGTCAAGATTATAGACTGGAAGGAAATCACCTAGTGAGTTAAAAGGAGAAGAGAACAGGAACTAAGGACTCTAAGGGACAAGTAGAGGAGGGTGTACCTTCAAAGGAGAGAGAGAGGAATAGCTGAAGAAGGAGAAAAAAATATAAGTCATCAAGGGAAGAAAGAATTTCAACATGACAGAATGGTCAAGTAAGGAAAGATTAGACTGTGTTCCTTAGATTTATATCTAGATGACTGAGTACTTTGTAAAAGCTATTTTGGTGGAGTGGTGGGGGCAAAAGTCAAATTGCAGTTGATTCACCAGTAAGTGCGAAGTAGGCAAATGGAGACAGCTTGTATAGACAACTAATTTAATAATATTGGCTGTGAAGATGAAGAAAGAGACAGAACAGTAACTTGAGGGAGACATAGGTTCTTGGGATTTTTTTTTAAGATGGGAAAGACTTAGACCTGATGATAGAAATTTTCTGGGTGAGAAAGTGACAGAGAGAGACAGAGGAAGAGAGATTAAAAAAAAGAAGATTGTTTTCAGTGGAAAAACAGCCTGGGATTTGTCCAATAGAATGTAAACTCCATGATGGCAGGAATTCTATTTATTTATTTATCTTGTACCCCACTGTATCCCCTAGACTAACAGCCAAAATAATTTTTAAAAACACTAAATAAGTACTTACTATATAATCTTACTATATAAAGTTATAAGAAATGTCTGAATGTGTGTATAGTCATTTAATTCTTAGAACAACCCAATGAATCAAATATTAATAACACCAACTTAGAGTTGAAGGAACTAAGGCAGTAAGGTTATGTAACTTGCCCAAGATATGACAACTAGGAAGTGGAAGGGTCAGGATTCAAACCCAGAGAGTCTGGCTCCAGAATCTTCACTCTTAGCCACTATACCATTCTACATCTCTAAAGCAGTGCTGTGGTACATGATTTTCACTCAATAAATGTTTATTGAATGAATGAATGATTTCAGAAAATATTGATCACCTCTCAAGGAACTTAGCCTATGAAAAAAGCAGAGAAAGAACGTTTTGTGTTTAACTGTTTTAAGATGACACAGACGAGCTTATTCGTAGGCTGAAAATAAAGATGATAAAAGAGATACAGAAGGAGTTGTTTGGAGAGATAACAGCGGATTTGATAGAACACAAAATTGTAGAGATTATCATTGGAGAGAAAGACTATTTCACCATGAAGGGATGTAAATACGCATAGGTGCAGGAATAGATAAATGAAATGTGTATCTCTCTTTCTATGTATGTATGTATTTATTCATCATATCCTCTACCACCACTCAACCAATGGGTGGGTGGAGGTCAGGAAGTTGGAATAGCTCCTCCTTTGGTTTTTCAGTGAAGGAGGATGTAGTTTAAACTTCTGAGAATGAGGAATGAGTCATAGGTAAGAAGATTGAGAAGAGAAGAGAGAAGAGAAGAGAAGAGTTAGAATAACTCCTGAGAAAAGGGATCTGACTAGGAGCGCATAAGATTCCTCTTTAGCCTTGGGGGTCCAGCTCTGTAATTTTCCCCAACACCACTCGGTATCTCTGGTGAAAGAGTGGAAAGGATGGCTAGTTGAATCAACTTGAGTGAGGTTCCTGCAAGGAAAGAGGGACAAATGAATGAGGGTGCATAGAAAGATAATATTGGCAAAATGGTTGGTTACATGATACTTAGTAGGGTCCAATTTGTTTGGGAAAGAAGTGATGTCAGAAGTTGGCTGAGAGATTAGAAAATAGAGAAAAGTTGATAGCTTGGAGGCATTGAAGAGGTAAAGAGTGAAAAATGCTTATCAAAATTCAATGGAATTTTCACAGAAATAGAAAAAGCTATCCTCAAATTCTTATGCAACCACAAAAGACTTTGAATAGCCCAAGTAATCTGGAGAAAGAAGAACAAAGCTGGAGGCATCACACTCCCTGATTTCAAACTATATTACACAGTTAGAGTAATCAAAAACTATGGTACTAGTAAAAATCAGACATATAGACCAGTGGAATAGGATAGAGATCCCGGAAATCAACCAACACATTTATGATCAAGTGGTCTTCAACAA